>NC_090439.1:61448034-62649463 GCF_031143425.1 Pleurodeles waltl | reverse complement strand
TGACTCCTGTCTTTGCTAAGACAGGAGTAATTTCAATGGGGGTTGGGAGTCGAAAAAAATGGCGCAAATCGGGTTGAGGCGAAAAATTTGCCTCAGCCTGACTTGCCCCATTTTTTGGCGCCCAAGCTCCATATCCCCCTACGCCGGCGCTGCCTGGTGTACGTCGTTTTTTTTCACGCACACCAGGCAGCGCCGGCGGCTAACGCAGGCTAACGTCATTGAATAAATACGGCGCCCGCATGGTGCTTCAGAATGGCGTTAGCCGGCGCAAATTTTTTTGACGCAAAACTGCGTTAGCGCAGTTTTGCATCAAAAAGTATAAATATGGCCCTAACTTTATTACGAGGAAAGTTACACTTTTGGTCTAACTTTACTACGAGTAAGGTTAGATTTTAGATCTAAACTGAGACTGTTGGTATAAATATACAGCCCAATTCACAAAGGTAAACTTAGAACTAAAGTCTAACTTTACTTATAGTAAAGTTAGACTTTTGGTCTAAGTTTAGACTTCTGGTCTAAACTTGTACTTTTGGTCTAAGTTTACCTTTGCCATTCGGGCCCCCAGACATTTGGGGCCACATGTATACTTTTTGACGCAAAACTGCGACGGCACAGTTTTGCGTCAAAAATATTACCGCCAGCTAACGCCATTTTGCTGCGCTGTGCGGGCGTCAAATTTATACTTTGACGCACGCTGGCGCAAACCACAGGTGAGAGTCATTCTTTTTTAAGCACACCGCAGCATCAAGTCGTAAAGCAAAACAACGTTAATGCGGCAGAAATGACTGTGGGTCGATTTACGACCCCGCAAACTGGATATGTGCCATTTTTTTACGCAATAGCATCAAAAAAACCTGCAAACACTGCCATTTCACCAGAGGAGAGCCAAAATGGATCCCAGATGCCACTACAGACCCCAGGAAGATGACAACAGACCAGGAACCAGCCAGGAGGACCCACACAAGAACCAGGACACTTATAAGAAGAAAAGAAAGTGTCGCTTCAGTGCAGAGGAGCAGGAAATTCTGGTTAAAGAGGTGACGGAACACCAGCACCAACTGTTTGTCACCTCAAAGTTGCCAATTAGTAGGAGAGAGGCTATATGGCAACAAATTGTCGACAAGACTAACAGTGTGGCAGAAGCACGCAGAACAGTCATCAAGTGCAAGTTACGCTGGCATGACTGCAAGCGCAGGACCAAGGAAAAGATGGCCAGGAACAGGAAGACAGCACTGCAGACTGGAGGGGGGAGTCCAGCACAGCAGGGGGCCCTGGACCACATGGAGGAGATGGTTGCAGCCGTCATCCCTGAGGAGATCGTCACAGGGATTCAAGGACAGGACAGCGCAGACTACCAGGAGACAACGCACATGCAGGGTAAGTCGCATGGGGAATTAAAATGCAATAATGTCAACTGTGAGCGGGGGGGATACCGACCACAAAATGCATGGAAGTCATCATATACATGGAGTGACATGGGTAAAGGGGCACGGCAACGGGGCATGGCCTGCACAAACAGAAGCTGGGGCACACCATTACACTACACCAACAACAGTCCCATGGGGGAATGCTGTCATGCCAACGATGGAGCAAAGGGAAAGCCACGCCAGGAGGGAAGGGCTGACGTCAAACTGACATCCCGGCACACATCAGCCACCATACCCCCTACATTAACTAGGGCCCTCTTAACAACCTCTAGCCATACCGACAACTGGAATGTAACTGCGACAACAGTTGCCACTACCACCTCCGCTCTGTGTGCAGCTCAAGTAGCCAATGGCAGTAACCTCCCCATGGATCATACACACCTAAATTAGGGGGTTGAGGATGACAACTTCAACAATCCCCAGAAACAAGACAAAGGCCCCAGTACTGTCAAATGTCAATGCCCATAGTTGTCGCAAACATCAGCCAATGTAAACAACAATAGGAGCTACACAGCACTAAGGACACACCCATGCTGCAAATGTCAGGGTCCACCCTGTACCTGGGTAACAATGCAACATCCCAAATGTCATACTGTTCAGACAACAGCATTGAGGGGGGGACACATGTAACTGGTCACTGAAATACACCTGCACAGTCAGAGGAGGAAGTAGGACACTGATATGATTATCAGGGCAATCCAATGTAACACACATTCCCCAACATCAGCAGTACACATTACCAATGCCAACATCCATATTATGTCATAACATTGCTATGCATGGGATATGCAACATGTCAAATACATTTAAGTGGATGTGAAAGATCAAAGATTGGGGCAGGTCCAGATTTTTAAGTGTGCTGCCAGGGCCATCAGAACACCCACAGCCAGTAAAAGGTCTCACCATGAGAATGGATGTAGACGGAGGCTTGAGTAGGACAAGAAGGTGGCAATTCTCTATTTGGCCTAAACAATCACCTAGAGGCGATGATGCCGACAAGTCTAATAACTCGATAACATACATGTGACATGCAGGTGGGCCATAGGACTGGAAGAATGCCCATCTGAAGGACTGGAGCAATGAACACGAAACAAGTTCACATTGTGAATTCATCACAAGGCAGGCATGTCACATCACCCATGCCACAACACAGACACACTAATTGTACCCTGTTTCATTGCAGAGGAAGATGGATCTCCTGCGGATATGCCTGTCCCAGATTGCCCTAATGACATTCCCCAGGAGACTATCCAAAAGGTCCTTGAAACCCTCCAGACCCCACCTTCAGTCACAAGGAGGAGCACAGAACAAGCAGCCATCGCAGAGGATCCACCCACCACCCCAATTGTAAGACCTGCCAGCTCCAATACAGCTGAGGACTCAGACGACACTGGCACCAGCTTTGAGAGAACTGTAGTTGGAGTACAGCAGGAGCTGGCCATGGAGGTGCGGGTGGGGATGCAAACTATGGCAGCCAGCCTAGAGGGGGTGCGTTTGTGCATGATGTCATCTGCAGATCAGGCAGCAGCTATGCAAGCCCTAACATCTATCTTGCAGGAACTGCAAAAAACCCAGAAGGAAATCAGCACAGCTGTAATACAGTTGACCCAACACCTACAACAGCAATCCTGTCAACGCGTGCACAAATGCAACATTGAACCCCCCAGGGCCGACCTGGCTGCCTACCATCGTGATGTGGCTGCTATTCTCAAGAACCAGCAGATACTCCTTGCTGCAGTACTGCTCTTAAGACCTTCAAAGGGAGCAGCGACCGGGATGTCTCACTCCACGCCTTCTAACACTGAGGTGTGTGTTGCCCCTTCACAACCACCAACAACAAGGACAGAGGAGGCAACACACACATCAGAAGAAGAAGACATGGAACAGATCACATTCACAAGGAAAAGTACCCGGAAGCACTAGTCCCTGCCACATGGCCAACTATTACCAAGGTCCTGCGCTTTGTAACTTGCCAGTCTTGCAACAACTGTACTCAACCACTGTTCTGCAAACCACTGTATATCTTGTCACCTAGCCCAGTGATTGTCTCTCTCCTACTCATTGGCAAATTCTGTCCCTCTGCACTGTCTGAAACATCAACCCCAGCATGTCAAAAGCATTTCGGTAAACCCCTGTGTAGGATCACAATGTAAAATGTCACTATAATGGACTCACAATCATGGACAATGTACAAATAGCACTACAGCACTTTTCAATAAATAGCACTTACACAACAAATCTGTCTCTGGGTAATGTGACACATCATCTGTGAAGTAGATAACTGAAATGTGCCTACTGTCAAATTACGTAGCTTGTCAATACAACTGTCCTGATGTTATTTAGTCAGATAAATCTGCACAGTGCCCATGATTGCATCATACTCTGCCCTTCCTGAGGGTAAGATCTGATGAAGTGAGAAACCATACACCATCATGCTGTGTTGGACAGAAGAATGCTTCCTCAAGGAATATCTAAGTCATCAAATAGAGGCCGCAAAATGTTGTCACCATGCAATAATAACACATATAACAGTGCACACTAATCTAAGCAAACACTACAAAAACTGCATAAATGAAGGTGTCTGAGTTTACATACAAATAGGTAATCATGCTGAACTGTGTCACAAATGACGTATGAGAGTCATGAAGACAAGAATACAAGAGTGCCAATGAGAACTCATCTTATAAGGGTGTCCTTGATCCTCACACTGCAGTCAGACCTAAAACTGTTCCCCCAATACCAAGTCTGGAAGCACTGTTTGTGACTTTGATAACACACTTATCAACAGAAACACATTGGGATCCATATTAACTGTGATTGGTGGTTGCAACAAAGGGTTGACACTTTGCAAGGTAGCTCTGGGATAGCTGCCAATCGTACAGCTCAGTTGGGATTTGTTTGTAGCATAGGACACAAATGTAATAGTACAAAATTAATGTACACTGATTCCAAACCCAGGATCAAGTACAATTTAACACATACTGTTAAGGGTTAACCAAATATTTATTAAATGCTAATCACAGAATAGGAAACTGAGGGAAAAATCTTACCTACCCTAATCTACCCTGACTGCTCATTACCCACAACTGTCCCTAACTAGCCTAAGCTACACTTACTTATCACATGTAACGAAACATTCTAAACATCCACCCCCCACCCCCCTTATGAGACGGGACACATGGAGGCCAACACATACTAACCTAAACACATACTATACTATCCTAAACAAATATATATTTGTTTGTATTTTTTTATTATTTATTATTATTTTTTTTGTTTTTTTTTAAACACACAAGAACCCCAACATAGCCCGACACACTTAATAAGTAAAAATAGAAAAAATCAGGACCCACCACCCACTAACACTAACTAAACTAACAGCCTATACTAACCTAACACTAAGCCCCCTAAGCCCACTAACTATAAGAACAAGGAAAGAGGAGGGAGGAGGGAGGATAGGGAATCATTTCTATTTCAAATACAGTCTAGAGGTTGGCCCTGCGGTGGGTACTCCTGATTGACTTAACACGCCGGTTAATGTGGCGCACATCCTGGCTCAGGTGGCTTAACTTGCGCAGCACATGGTCCATCTACCGTTCCATGTTGTGGAAGGCTGCAGGGTCAACAGATGGAGCTGTGGCAGTCTGGGTACCTGTGGAGGAGGTCTGTGTGTGTGTGGAGCCAGGACCAGTGGGCTGTCCTGCACCTGTAGCAATGCTGGGGCATGGAAGTCCTTCAGATGTAGGCACAACAGTCCCAGCTGTGGGTGGGGCCACCTGGCTTGAAGTGGTGGTTGTGCTGGTGGTGGCTGTGGTGGGCAAAGTAGGCCCACCCTGTGGGAAGGCTCTCCATGCCCCGGAGGCCCGTTCATGGTGATATCGCTGGGCCAGCCTCCTGAACCCCGACTCCACCAGCAGGATGTGCTGGTATATCATGGCCCGGCGCTGGAATTCACGGACCTGGTCTGGAGTCATGTTTGCAGCTGTGAAGACAAATGCAAATATTCTACATTAGTAACTGCATTGTGTGAAATGGCACAAGAAGTTAATCAGACAATACATCTACTGTACTTGTAACAGCTCATATCACAATACAGATCACTGAATGTCCCTGAGGAAGTACATGGCAGGCCAGCCTGCAAAGGTCACATCACACATAGCACATCCACAACCTACAAGATGGGTAACAACTGGCTTTGACTTGCCATCTGAGTTCTGCCAGTTATCAACTAAGAATCATGCTGCATATCCTCCACCAAGACCTGGGCTACAAATGCCAGTGTACGGAATACAAAACTAAAGCCACATGGTCTGCAACTTGTAACTGGACTTGTAGTATAGTACCAAGTGCCACATCTGACTGTGTATACTAGGTTCCAACCAAACAGTCACTTATTCACATGTATGTGTAACATACTGGTAGCATCAGTACTAGGTACCCCATTCACAACCCATGCCCGTGTTTGAGGGTGGGGGATGGATAAACAACTATCAATTTCCAACAACATGTACACCGAGGAGTATATAGAAAACTCTACACGTGTTTGGCTCTACACACACACACGACAGGTAAGGTCTATCAACAATTAGGAGTCAGCAAACCCTAGACCAATCATAGGGCCACACATGTCAGGAAATGCAGAACTTGGTACACAACATATACTTCCAGTAAGGCCTGACTTACATCAGACACAGAGTTGCAAGAACACCCATGATCATGATTTGCATGCACACCTAGGCCATTGCACTCAAGTTCCACATACTTGTAGCACTACATGTGGAAGTACATGGTGCTAGGAGTTTCTACCTACAGTTTCATAAGTATGTTGGTAAATAGGGAAGCAGAGGTCTATTGGAAAGCAATTTGCTGTACCAATCTTGGAGAATGTGGGTCTGACAGGCTGACTAAATCGGAGCTGACTTCCAGTGCGACTCTTGTTGATACAAGTGTCATCCACACGACTAACCCCAGTACTCACAGTGGGGCCTACAGGAATGGCCTAAAATCCCTAGATAATACCATTGGCTACGCATTGGCCAACTCAAAACATTTGAGAAACTGAAATCCTACTCATGGAACAAGAGAAATGATTGCCCAACGCATCACACCTTGCTATGCGTTCAACACACACAAGTCCATAAACAGCAAACACAACATATAACAGACATATCAACATGTACTGGAGTGGTCAGGGTCCTCAAATGTCGCCACCTGTCCCACAGTGTAGGGTGCCGGTCCACCTGTAAGGCATGGAAGGAAGAAATGTGGTCAAAATCTGTGCACAGAGCAACAATTTCATAAACATATACAATGTGTAGGCTGAATAAGGAAATGGCAGCCATTCAGACATGATGATACTGCATCTGATATATCACGGCCAACTTGTACATAGCATGGGTCTCCTGTGACAGTTACACACATATCTGCACACATACATTGGCCCTAACTATCACGTGGTTGCAAACATGCCCTGTAATTGGTGACCAGAAGAAAATATGGATTGTAATCGTCTCATCATGTGCATCCAAGAGAGACATCCAAAGCCTGGTTACTTGAGGACTGCATTACCAGTCAAACATGCCTTGTGGCCATGACACATTTTTTACACATAGGCACAATGTACAGAGGGAGGGGCAGGGACTTTTGTAGGCCCTCCCGTTGTTACATTTGATTCAATTGATGTGGCCCAGCTATGGTGATTTGCACCAACCGTGGAGATGTGAAGCCATGTGCATACCTTTGGACTGCCATCCATATTTGGAATGTGGCACAACTAACTTCAACTAACATTCTAAGATGTTAGCTGAGGGCACCTTACACCTTTTCACGATGTTTTCAAATCCAGATCTGACATGTATCCAAAAAGATAAAGGAACACAATAATCCCAAACATTCATAATACTTCTGTGAACGCTTTCCTTCCACACTCACCAGACTCACATGAGACATATGTCTGAGCCACTTTGCTATTATCAATTGACGTGAAGGCAGCACTCATTTTCTGCATCATGTAGTGATTCTAAAGTCAGTCTAGCTATTGCGTCAACAAAGTTAGCCAATATGTTGGTACATCTTTACTTCTCTGTCCAAAGTGCCCTATATAGACATGATTGGCTCCTATTTTGTTGTCTGACACAAAGGCCGCACCAATTTACTTAATGGAAAAGTATCCTGTAAGTTTGCTGAGCACGTGCTACCTGACAGCTAGCAATTGTGATCCTTACCATAGTGCATCAATTATCCCTGTATGTTTCCCCAGCATTACACACAGTCAGCAAGTTAGCTGGCAGACATAGTACAAATCATCTGATGTCACTACAGAGCATTTAATCGTGCACATTTACATGATTAGTACTCACCAACAGTGCCACCAATCACGATTCCCAGGTGGTCCAAGAGATCCTGCTCCCTGGTGATGAGGTAAGCCCACTGGTGCTGCAGCTGGTGGTCACTCCTCTGGCTGGCATACACACGCTGCAGGTGATGCAGCACCTTTCCCCACCGGATTCTGCGCGCCTCTGTTTGATACCCCTGTATCACCCTGCCTCGATCATGAATGGCAAGAAATGGCACACAAGCCATATGAACCCCCCCAACTCCTCTTCACCCATCCTGCCAAGACTTGGCCTACCAGACATAGTGGAAATGTGAAAGTGCATAGGGATTAAAGAAATAGAAAGGGGAAAAGGGGGAAAGTAGGGGTACAAATACAGATGAAAAGTAAACTTAACCACTAAAAGAGACCAACTATCCCCAAACTACCACTACCCACAACAGACTCCCACAAACAACAAAAACACTAGGTTAATGGACAAATGTACACAAAACACAGTAGTACAGTATACACCAACAATATTTATTTCACAAATTGACAATACAGATAGCACACAGGACAAAAAAGCACAAAATCTCAGGACACCACTCTCTACACAGCCACACAATCTAGAAGAATCATAGACTGCAAAGTGAAAGTGAAAGTACACCTACTGTACATGATCTGTAAACAGGATATCCTATTACATCACTTCCTGTATGAAATGTCTGCCCTTTTTCACATTATGCGTAATTTCTTGTCCACCAATACTGTATTTGCGTCATTTTTTTTGACGAACAGGAGTGAAAATTAGCCCGCATCCAAATAATAGTACATGGTCTGTACAAATATCTGCATGCGGCCTAATGTTCACTCCTGTGCGTCAAAAAAAATGACACAAAAACAGTATTGTTGGCCAAAAAAGTACTCATAACACTCAAAATTTCAGTGCATTAACTGGGTTTGGGCAATTTTTCTGATTTTTTGTTATGTCACATTTGGGACACATCAGAGATAGGCTGATTGAACACACTATGGTGTTGATGGTGTATGTTCACATGTGTGACATCATACTGCAGTGGACCATGATCCGCTACTCCCTTCACAGTATTTTTACAGTTGGCTGACGCAATAGATGGTCATAAGTGTGGCCTACATATATGTGTTGCACAAATTGGGCATGTTTGGCATAAGGAGAGGATAGTAATGTGACACACATATGTACAATACCTAAATGCCTTTGGCTCAAAGTGTGTGCTTTGGCAACTAATGTATTTGTTGACCAAGTGTGTGTGTATCAAATGAAGCATTATTGCACATATGCTTGTATGAATGTGACGTCCATGTGTCCAATCCTTAGATGCAAGTCATTGTGGAACTGAGAGAGGGCATGTGTTAGTCATACATGTACCAACATCCGTAATGTGGACTTTCAAGATTTAGGGTAACGTAGACACCACATGTGACAAAGCATGCACCAGATAGATGGCAGACGCCTGTTCATGTCAATGGTCCACATTTTCAACATCCTATGTCCTAGAGTTTTGGTAACAGCTTCCTAGGCACTAGTTGGTGAATCCCACAGTGAGTCATACACATGCATTGAGGAAGTGGGTACCATGTTGTTTGCACAGACAGACAAGGGTGAATCTCAAATGTATGATGACACCACAGTTGAGGCCATAGAAGTGAGCCACAACAATCAAGTGGCTGTGGTGGACCAGCATATAAGGCAGCACGTGTCCACATATTTCCAGTGATCAATTGCACATAGGTGTCTTGTTCATGTGTGTGGTCCATTGATGATCCTGTATATTGTTTGGGGTGTAATTTGTCACAGTTTGGTCCAGGACTCATCATGAGTCAGTGGTAGCTATTCCTGTATCTACTGAGTATCCTTGGTTGATCAATGTGAGTAAAGTGGATGAGGACATGTGAACCTACATGGGGATGGTCCCACCCTGTCACTAAAGACATGTAATGAGACAGTCAACAGGGCAACCTTGGTGTGCTGAGTGAGATAATGTCTCAGGTGTCATGTTCCGGCAGGTGTCATTACAACATTTGTACACAGGTTAGCCTCTGCAATTCCCACTGCATCTGGGAACATCATAGCCTCTGTGCTGATTATTCTCGCAGCTATTAACCACACGCGGCCCATCAAATGTTGTGAGCACTGTGATTCTGTGTGTGAACTGTCAGGGTCCTGACGTGTGGATTTTTCATGGACATTATCAGAGATTGCTGGTTCTGCTGAAGGCCCGTACCCAATCCCTGCATACGGCCCTGGGACACTGTCACACTTTGTCATTCATGCAGAAATGGGACCCAGACAAGGGATGGGCCATGAATTTTGCTTTTCCCAGAGGATTTTACTCAAATGGTACAGTTAAAAGGCAGATGATGCCATACAATGTATTTGGGTATGCATTGAAGAAGCCCATGCCCAATACCCCCTGATGAGTGAGAGGTTTGCTAACGTAAGTTTGGTAAGTGTGACGCACAGACAGATGCCAGTCAGGCTGATGGAATGCAGGGTGAATCAGGATCCAGCAATTTGACAAGTTACATAATCAGTGGTCTGACTCAGACTGTTTGGTGGACAAACTAGACAGTTGACATGTCAAACTGTGTATGTCCTGTGTTTTTGAAGGTGACAAATGAACCCAAGGGCTGTGTTACACGGCTTAATTAGTATCAATGCTGACATAATGGCAACTACTATGCTGTTCCAGGCATCAGCAGGGGCAGTGCTTGTTGAAATGGATGGTGCGCATGGAGGTGATCACAGGTGTGGGCTGCATCTGTTTCTCACCAGTCCTGTAGGTGAGATTTGCATTCTAATTGCCAACATACTTTTTCACACAGGAAGCAATCTACAGGTGCTAACAGTGCTTTGAAACTAGAAGACATTGTATAAATTAACCTGACGTCCATGCAGTCAGATGTTCTATGACAATGGCATACCATAGGAAAGGGTGTAGCACACTGGATTTCTATTGTTAGTCTGTGTGTGTAGAGGAGGTAATATCAGGGTACACATCTTAGTATTCCAGGGACCTCTTCAGACAGGTGGGTTGTGACCAGATGCATGGGTGTGTCAGGACTTAGGCAATGGGCTGACATGTACATGGAATGTCATATGTGCAATGCTGCTCATATGGGTGGCACTTGTGCTGTCTATGTTCTGCTTCTATGGAACTCTAGTCACAGATAGTCCTTGCAAATATTGGATGCAGTTGGACTTACTGCTGTCAAGGGTCTGGTCAGACATTCCTGTTACTGATGCAAAAGCACATCGACTACCTCATGTATGAGGCTTGTTTTCCCCTTATTGAGTGATGGTGTCTTAGTTGGGTGCCATATGCCACGTTGGACCTTGATTTCAACATGTATGTGTGAAATAGGTGTGGTCCTCTGCTATTGCCCTTCAAAGGAGAAATGTACATGATAGATGTCATTTACAGTGTGTGTGTATGTGACCATTGTATGTTACGCATCACATTAGCTCTGGGATTTTCAGTGTCCTAATCAGTATCTCAGCAATGCTCCATGAGGCAACACTCTTATTCTGATAAGTAGAGATAAAGGTGTGCAAAAATGATTAGCCAGACCATGATATGGTGATTATTATAGGTGTTTATTTAAATTAGTTAACTAAAGTGGTCAAGGTGATTATATTTAAAAGAAATTGTTGACAATGTGTTGCCGCCTGCGTATACCAGCGGCCGTGTTCTGTAGTTCCCCCTCATGTTGCAGACCAGCATCCTTCTCTTCCTCCTCTTCAGGCATGTGTGGCTCCAGGAGGGGAACGTTCCTTTTGATGCAAATGTTGTGCAATATTGCACATGTTAGGATGATCTTACAGATCATCTCCGATGAATATAGGAGGCTACCACCAGTGATGTCGAGGCACCGGAACCTTCACTTGAGGATGCCGAAGGTCCTCTCGACTATGCTGCATGTCCTCCTATATGCGTCGTTGTAGGCACGCTCTGCAGCAGTACTCGGGTTACCAATAGGTGTCATAATCCATGGCTGGATGCCATACCCCTGATCAGCTGCAAGAGAAAATGAATGGGATCATGTTGATGTAGCTGGCCCTATTGAAATGACCTTGCATGGCAGTAGTTGTCTTGTGTTGTCTGTGACTCTTTTGTGTTATAATGTAGCATCCTAGGCTTGTAGGATGTACCATCTGCATTGTGTTGTTTCCTTGGCGGAACAAGTGTTTGCCTGCTGACCGTTTGTCAGCAGTATGTTTTGGGATTTGCAGTACAGTGTGCCCTCCCTAGCATTGTGACTTGTGATACAGGTGTCCCTGTGTCTTCACTTGGGGTGAGATGATAGTTCCATACACAGGTTAAAATTGACAGTGTTGTTAACATGTTCAAATCAATGTACCCTGGACATCCCATACCTTTAGACTTATACAATGGATTCATGTAAACGTCATTGGGACACTTACATTTTGCAAGGTGACATTTATGCAACCTACTCCACGCGTTGTGATCTTTGACGTCTTAACGTTAGGCTGTACAGTAATTTCAGATGTGTGACAGGTTCAATGGTGACCTAAGAAACATAGCTAGCGATGTCACGACCTCAGTGTGTTCCTGTTCACATGTTGCAGTTGTGGTGTATGTGTTGTGTGTCCTAGAGGGTTGATGTGCAGTGTGTATATAAGTAGGTTTTTGTACTTACCAACAAGTAGTCCATTGCCATACCGTCCATCCTGGAAGTGTTCATTGAAGGTGCAGTGACGGAAGATGAATGAGTCATGTACACTCCCTGGATATTTAGCCACGATGTTGGTGATCAATCCCTGGTGATCGACAATGGCCTGCACGTTGATGGAATGTGTGTGCTTCCTGTTGCGGTAGAGGTGTTCAGTTGCAGCAGGTGGCACAAGGCGTACATGTGTGCAGTTGATTGCACCAAGGACATGTGGGAAGCCACTGATGAGGTAGAACCCCTGTTTTGTTTCCTGCTGCTTCTGCAGTGTGTTAGGGAAGCAGATGTGGCGGGGTGTAAGTCCAATGATGGCATCCAGTACTTTGGGCAAAAAGGCGGAGGGTGATGGTTGCGATATTTCGGCAACCAGGGCACCAGTTGTTTGAAAAGAGCCACTTGCCAGCATGTGAAGTACGGCAAGCAGCTTGGTTTCTGTTGGGATGGTGCGGGGTGTCAGCAAGTGGGTGCCAACTGCGGTTCAATGTTGCGCAGCAGCTGCTGAGCAGCCTGCCAGTTCAACCTGTAACTCTGGATGATGTTGTGTTCCCTGAGGCCATCAAGGGTTGTTCTGGGGTGGAACATCCTCTCCTGCCTTCTGTGCTGCCTTTGGGGTCCCTGCTGGTGTTGTTGTAGCTGCTGTTGTTGCTGCTGGGCTCTGCGTCTGCCTGCACGCTGGATTAGAATCACCTCCATGTCTCCCTTTTGCTGCTCTGCTGCTCTGCTATTGCTTCTGTGTCTTCTGAATAAATGCAGGAGTGTTTGCCCCATTTTAATGCCTGCCATGACCCAGGCGTGAATTTTTGGCGCAAATCGGGCTGTGCGTCATTTTCCATCCCTGCCTTCCGCAAATGCGTCATTTTTGCCCTAAATAAAAATAGACGCACGGCCGTTTAAGTCATTTTTTGGACGGGAATGCCTACCTTGCCTATGATTAGCGCAAGGCGGGTTGCCGCATCCCAAAAATTATGCACACAGCGGAATTTTGTCGTCCACGGGCTCGGGCGTCAAAGTTTAAATACGGGGCAACGTTTGCGCTGAATGTGCGTCAAAAATTTTGACGCACATTCGGCACAGACGGAGTATAAATATGCCCCTCGGTCTTAGTTTACCTTTGGGAATTGGGCCCATCAAGTGTAACCAGTACACAAACCATCTCAAAATTCATCTACTTATGGTCCATAGAAGTGAAGGGAAAGAATGCCAGAATTTGGCAAGACATCTTCAGTCCCCAAATTCTTTTCACAGCTGCTGCCTCTTGTGTTTTAAACATCCGTCAAACTGCATTGTTTTTTTAAAAACTTTCTCCTCACTGACATGGAAGTGCAGGGCTAATTGTGAAGAACAACACGCTTTCCTGCTCTATACAGGTTATACAAAGCTTGCTCTTTATACTGGAGCTGTGGACAGACACAGCTCTCTAACCCCTTGACAGCCAAGGACATAACGGTTATGTCCTTGGCTGCGGTGCTGAGGCGGCAAGGATGTAACCGTTATGTCCTGGTGCTGGCTCATGAGGGAAGCGCTAGCAGGGATGGAAGGGGAATCGCTTCCCCTTCCATGCTTCCCCTGTGGCATCTGATGACATCAGTGCACGATTGCGCACTGACCTCATCAGAGCCCTGCCCCTAGCTTCCAGCATGGATCGGAAGAGAAATGCTTTTGCATTTCTCCTCCGATCACGTGGAGGGGTCGAGAAAGGCATCAAAGGAAAGGAAAGGCGTTTCATTTCCTTTGATGTCTTTCTCAGCATTTCTGCTAAATGCCCACTAGACACCAGGGAGTTTTTTTTTGTGATTTTGAAATGAGGAGAGCGGCCCCTTGGGCAAGGGCCGCTCCACAGGTGGGCAAATTATTTTTAGGCCATTTCTGCCTCCAAGGGGGGGGGGCAGAAACCCCCTAAACACCAGCGATATATTTTTTTATTGGTTTTTTATAAGTGGGGAGCAACCCCTTAGGCCATTTTTGTCACCCTGAGGGGCAGAAACCACTAGACACCAGGGATTTCTTTTTTTTTTTTACATGAGGGGAGTGGCCCCTTGGGCAAGGGCCACTCCCCATGGGGCGAAATTATGTTTAGGCCGTAACCCCCTAGACGCCAGGGATTAATTCTTTTTGTTTATGTTTATTTTTGATATGTGGGGAGCAACCCCTTAGGCAAGGGTCGCTCCCCAGGGGGCAAAATTAATTTTAGGCCATTTCTGCCCCCTTTGGGTGCAAATCGGCCTAATATAATTAGGCCGAAACCACTAGATACCAGGGAATTTTTTTGTTTTGTTATTGACATGCGGGGAGCGGCCCCTTGGGCAAGGGCCGCTCCCGGGTGTGGGGGGGAGATTTTTTAGGGCCCGCCTATTATAATTAGGCTGATCTGCCCCCGGGGGGCAGAAACCCCAAGACACCAGGGAAATATTTTTTTTAATGTTTACTTTTGTTTTTTTAGATATGGGGAGCGACCCCTTAGGCAAGAGTCGCTCACCTGGGGGGAAAATTGTATTTAGGTCATTTCTGCCCCCCCAGGGGGCAGATTGGCCTAATATAATTAGGCCGATCTGCCCCACCCCCTAGACACCAGGGATAATTTTTTTGTTTGTTTATGTTTTTGTTAGGCCAATCTGCCCCGAAGGGGGGCAGAAACCACTAGACACTAGGGATTTTTTTTTTTTTTTCGTGAATTTCATGCAAGGGGAGCGCCCCTTTAGGCAAGGATCGTTCCCCTGCGGGGGCAAATTTATTTTATGCCATTTCTGCCCCCCTTGGGGGCAGATTGGCCTATTTTTATTAGGCCGATCTGCCCTCAAGGGGGGCAGAAACCACTAGAAACCATGGATTTTTTTGTGCCAATTTCACGCAAGGGGAGAGACCCCTTAGGCAAGGGTCACTCCCCTGGGGGGGGGTAAATTTATTGTAGGCCATTTCTGCTCCCCTTGGGGGCAGATTGGCCTATTGCTTTCAGGGTGATCTGTCCCCAGGGAGGGCAGAAACCACTTAGGTACCAGGGATTGGTGTGTTTTGTTTGGGGGGGCACCCACTTGGGCAAGGGTTGCTCCCTATGGGGGCACATTACTGTTGGCCATATCTGCCCCCCTTGGGGGCAGATCAGCCTATTTTTGGAAGGCCCATTTGCCCCCAAGGCAGGCAGAAAGCCCACAAGAGATTAGGGAAGATTTTTTTTCAAAATAAGAGGGTGGTGTAATGGTCATACCCCCACCCCAAATGAATGGGGCCAAAGTTATTCTGCCCACCAGTCGGTCGACAGTGCAATTACCCCCGATCGACACCCTGGGGGGGCAGAAAGTCTACTAGATGCCAGGGAATTTCCCAGTATGGGCCTGGTAATGCCCCCAGTCCAACTGAAGGGAGTAAAAGTCTTTGAGCTCTCCCCCGCACACTAAAACATCTTAACCTAACGCAAGCAAGAGGACATTTGATTATTTTGGGTTTTGGGTTTACATTTGATTATTTTGGGTTTTGGGTTTTGGTTTTACATTTGGGCCATAAGAGCTTGGCTAACTCTCAAAATCGTCCCACTTGGAATGGTGAGGGCTGCACTTTTTGGACTTTAGGATGCTGCCATGTAGAAAAATCCACAAGACCTAGACACATCTGAAAACTAAACATCTGGGAGATTCCAGGGTGGTGTGCTTCACATGCACCCACACCATTTTCTTACCCACAATGCCCTGCAAACCTCCAACTTTGTTGGAAATCATACATTTTTCCCCCATTTTTGCTATGGAACCTTCCGGAATCTTCAGGAATCAACAAAATTCCTACCACCCAGCATTGTCTCATCTATACCGATAGAAATTCTGCTGCACTTGTCAGCCTAAAAATGTTTTTTTTTTCAAACTATCCTTCTGGACCCGCTTTGGTTCAAGTGAGGAACATTGGGAGGTAGGAAATTTGTCCCGGTGAGGTGATTCCACACAGAACTGTGGGAAATATATGAGTTTTAGCTAAATTTGAGGTTTGCTGAGGATTCTGGGTTAGAAAACACTGGGGGATCCACGCAAGTCACACGTTCCTGGACTCCCTTGGGTGTCTAGTTTTCAGAGATGACTGGCTTTGGTAGGTTTCCCTAGATGGCTGCTGAGTCCAGAACCAAAAATGGAGGTGTGCCTCCCCCCACAAAAACAGGTAGTTCTGTATTTGGTAATTTTGATGTGATGTGTCCAGATAGTGTTTTGGGGCATTTCGTTTCGGGGGCACTAGGCCTACCCACACAAGTGAGGTACCATTTTTGTGGGGAGACCTGGGGGAACGCTGAGTGGAAGGAAATGTGTCGCTCCTCTCAGATTTCAAAACGTTTTGTCACCGAAATGTGAGGAAAAAGTGTTTTTGGGCCAATTTTTGAGGTTTGTAAAGGATTCTGGGTAACAGAACCTGGTGAGAGCCCCACAAGTCACCCCATCTTGGATTCCCCTAGGTATCTAGCTTAAAAAAAATCAAAGGTTTGGTAGGTTTCCCTATGTGCCGGCTGAGCTAGAGGTCAAAATCCACAGCTAGGCACTTTGCGAAAAACAGCTCTGTTTTCTTTGGGAAAATGTGATGTGTCCATGTTGTGTTTTGGGGCATTTCCTGTCATGGGAGCTACGCCTACCCAAACAAGTGAGGTACCATTTTTATCGGGAGACTTGGGGGAATGCTGGGTGGAAGGAAATTTGTGGCTCCTCTCAGATTCCAGAACTTTCTGTCACCGAAATGTGAGAAAAACGTTTTTTTGGGCCAAATTTTGAGGTTTGCAAAGGATTCATGGTAACAGAACACGGAGAGAGCCCCACAAGTTACCCCATCTTGGATTCCCCTAGGTGTCTAGTTTTAAAAAATGTGCAGGTTTGGTAGGTTTCCCTAGGTGCCGGCTGAGCTAGAGGCCAAAATCTACAGCTAGGCACAGCAAAAAACACATCAGATTTCAATGTAAAAATGTGATGTGTCCCTGTTGCGATTCCTGTAACAAGCATTAGGCCTACCCACGCAAGTGAGGTACCGTTTTTATCAGGAGACTTGAGGAAACACAGAATAGCTAAACAAGTGTTGCCCCTTGTCTTTCTCTAGATTTTTCAAAATGTAAGACAGTGTGTAGATAAGATGTCTATTTGGGAAATGCCCTGTTATTCACATGCTAGTATGGGCACACCGGAATTGAGAGATGTACAAATAACCACTGCTTCTCAACACCTTATCTTGTGCCTATTTTGGAAGTACAAAGGTTTTCTTGATATCTATTTTTCAGTATTTAAGTTTCAGCAATTGAATCGCTGTATACCCAGTATAGAATGAAAACCCATTGCTAGGTGCAGCTCATTTATTGGCTCTGGGAACCTAGGGATCTTGATGAACCTACAAACCCTATGTATCCCCGCTACCAGAAGAGCCCAGCAGACGTAACAGTATATTGCTTTAAAAAATCTGACATCGCAGGAAAAGTTACAGAGTAAAACGTAGAGAAAAATGGCTGTTTTTTCATCTCTATTTCAATATTTTTTTATTTCATCTGTTATTTTCTCTAGGAAAACCTTGTAGGATCTACACAAATGACCCCTTGATGAATACTTTGCAGAAATGTTTAGCTTTCAGAGATCCAGCATTGGTTTCGCAACCATTTCTGTCACTAATTGGAAGGAGGCTGAAAGCGCAAAAAATAGTAAAAATGGGATATGTCCCAGTAAAATGCCAAACTTGTGTTGAAAAATGTGGTTTTCTGATTCAAGTCTGCCTGTTCCTGAAAGCTGTGAAGATGATGATTTTAGCACCGTAAACCCTCTGAAGATGCCATTTTCAGGGGAAAAAACCCACAAGCCTTTTTCTTCAGCCCTTTTTTCCCATTTTTGTGAAAAAAACAAAATCTTTGCTGTATTTTGGCTAATTTATTGGTCTCCTTCAGGGGAACCGACAAAGTCTGGGTACCTCTAGAATCCCTAGGATTTTGGAAAAAAAGGACGCAAATTTGGCATGGGTAGCTTATGTGGACAACTGTTCCAAATAGCCAAAAAAACTTGGCACCTGAGGGGGAAAAGGCCTGCCAGCGAATGGGTTAAACATTTAAATACTTGGGGCAGACAAGCTGTCAGTGTGTTCTGCATCAAAGTGAGTACCTCAGTTAATTCTTATTTGTCATTTGTCATTCTGGTACATATAGTTGTGTTTCTTTCACTATGGACGAAAGCCCCTCAACTTGTTGATGCATACCCTGCCTATCTATGGCAAAGGACCCAGATCGTGGAGCCTGTATCTCTGATATACACATGGATCCATCACCTCTGTCTAATTATCCCAGTCTGGCTAGACTGTATGTAGCACTGGAGTAATGTTGTCCTCTATTTAAACACTGTCAGTTTAATACCTTCTGTTAGACCTCCATAAGCACTTCTGTGGTGTTATACAATTTGTGGCACATCAGGGGATAAGTGTGGAAATTAATGCAATTGCATAGACATGAGTGCTTTGTTGGACTGATGATAATTGTTAGAAATGGGGTCTCTAGCTGGCAGAGGTATACACCCTAGTCCAAGTAGGGACCACAATCCTAGTCAGGGTAAGTCACACACAATCCAAATGATCTTGTGCCCACCCCCTGGTAGCTTGGCACTGAGCAGTCAGGTTTAACTTAGAAGGCAATGTGTAAAGTATTGGTGCAATAAATCATGTAATAACAGTAAAAACATCACAAAAATACACCACACAGATTTTAAAAAATGCAAGATTTGTATCTTATTAAATTAAGGTCAAAATGATAAAGATTCGATAAGCAGAAATTGAAATATCACTTTTGCAATGTTAAGAAGAGTCTTAAAAACCAACAATTGTCTCTTGAGTGCACAAAGTACCTGGTTTGTGTCAAAATGACATGCACAGAGACAGCAGAGGAGGAGATGCATGGAAAAAGGAAGGTGTGCGTCAGATTTATCGACACAGCACAGACAGTGCATCATTTCTTGCCACGCTGCAAGGGCTTTGCATTGATTTCCTGCATGCAGAGTGGATCCTCACTGCGATGTGAGGTTCTTTTGATGAAGTCTGGAAATCCTGGGTGTGCGGAATTAAGTCACAGGTGCTGCGTCAATCCAGTGGGAGAGGTGTCGCAGTTTCAGTCACACGGCAGGCGCTGCGATGATTCTTCACTCAGGAAGTTGGGCTGCGTTGTTCCGGCTTGGCTGTGCGTCGATCCGATATGGCTGTGCGTCAAAGTTTCAGTCACAACACAGTGGCTGCGTCGATCTCCACTCGGGAAGTTGGCTGCGTCGTTCCAGTTCGGCGATGCCGTGATTTTCTCTTCACGAGGTATGCTGTGTATCATTTCCGGCAGGCTGTGCATTGATTTTCGGAGCACAAGGAGTTTCCTTGAAGAGAGGACCTTTTTTTGGCCCTGAGAAATGGGTCTTTGGTTGCCAGTCAGGTTATCCCCTGTCCAAGCAAGGACCCTCACTCTAGTCATGGTAAGTCACACACATCCAAATTATCCTGTGCCCACCCTCTAGTAGCTTGGCACTGGGCAGTCAGGCTTAACTTAGAAGGCAATGTGTAAAGTATGTGTGCAATAAATCATACAATAATACAATATAGCCCCACAAAAATACACCACACATTGTTTAGAAAAATATAGAATATTTATGTGGTAAGATGCAGGTCAAAACGATTAAAATGTAATAAGTATATGAAGAGATATCACTGAAAAGTGATATAAAGTGTCTTAAGTCTTTTAAAAGCAAAACAAAGTATCTTTCAAGCACAAAGTACCTGGTTCGCCTTAAAAATCTTCACAAAAAAACGCAGAGGAAGTCAGACTGCGTTGTTCCAGCTCGGCTATGCATTGATCCGGTGAGCCCATGCATCGAATTTCCTGTCGATAAGCTGGCCGTGCATTGATCTTCTTGTTGCGGCGTCGGGCTGCATCGTTCCATTCAGTGTGCGGTGAAATTTTCAATGCAGTGCAGGCTGTGCATTGTTTCTGGCAGGCTGTGCGTCAAATTTCACCGCACAAGGAGTCCTTCTTGTAGAGATTAAGTCTTTTTGGTCCTGAGACTTCAGGGAATAGGAGGCAAGCTCTATCTAAGCCCTTGGAGAGCACTTCTTCACCACAGCCAGAGAGCAGCAAGGCAGCAGGGCAACAGCAAAGCAGAAGTCCTTCACAGAAAGCAGACAGGTGAGTCCTTTGAGCAGCCAGGCAGGTCTTCTTGGCAGGATGCAGGTTCTGGTTCAGGTTCTGTTCTCCAGGAAGTGTCTGTGAGGTAGAGTGTCTACCCCAAGAAGTGTCTAAAGTCTGTGGTTTTGTGTCCTCTTCTTAAACCCATTTTGGCCTTTGAAGTAGGCTTACTTCAAAGGAAAGTCTCACTTGATTGTGAACCTCAGACACACACCAGGGGGTTGGGGTCTGCATTGTGTGAGGGCAGGCACAGCCCTTTAAGGTGCGAGTGACCACTCCTCCCCTTCCTCCTAGCACAGATGGCTCATCAGAATATGCAGGCTACACCCCAGTCCCCTTTGTGTCACTGTCTGGAGAGAGGTGCAAACAGCCCAACAGTCAAACCAACCCAGACAGGGAATCCACAAACAGGCAGAGTCACAAGAATGGTTTAAGTAAGAAAATGCCCACTTTCTAAAATTGGTATTTTCAAACACACAATCTAAAAATCAACTTTACTAAAAGATGTATTTTTAAATTGTGAGTTCAGAGGTCCCAAACTCCACATGTCTATCTGCTCCCAAGGGAATCTACACTTTAATCATGTTTAAAGGCAACCCCAAGGTTAACCTATGAGAGAGATAGGCCTTGCAACAGTGGAAACCGAATTTGGCAGTATTTCACTGTCAGGACATATAAAACACAATAGTATATGTCCTACCTTAACCATACACTGCACCCTGCCCATGGGGCTACTTGGGCCTACCTTAGGGGTGTCTTATATGTAGGAAAAGGGAAGGGTTAGGCCTGGCAAGTGGGTACACTTGCTAAGTCGAATTAACAGTTTAAAACTGCACACACAGACACTGCAGTGGCAGGTCTGAGACATGATTACAGGGCTACTTATGTGGGTGGCACAACCAGTGCTGCAGGCCCACAAGTAGCATTTGATTTACAGGCCCTGGGCACCTCTAGTGCACTTTAATAGGGACTTACCAGTAAATCAAATATGCCAATCATGGATAAGCCAATCAACAGTACAGTTTACACAGACAGCATATGCACTTTAGCACTGGTTAGCAGTGGTAAAGTGCTCAGAGTTTAACCGCCAACAAAAACAGGTCAGGAAAAATAGGAGGAAGGAGGCAAAAGGTTTGGGGATGACCCCGTAAAAAGGGCCAGGTCCAACATGAGGCAAGCTCCATCCATGCCCTTGGGTACCACTTCTCAGCAAGGTCAGAGGCCTGCAAGGCAGCAGGGCAAAAGCAAGGCAGAAGTCCTTTATAGCAAAGAAGTCCAAGTGAGTCATTTGGGCAGCCAGTCAGCTCCTCTTGACAGGTTGCAAGATCTGTTCCAGAAGTGTCTGATTTGGTGGGGCCAGGGACCAAGTTTATAAACCCCAACAATGCCTTTGAAGTGGGGGAGACTTCAAAGAGTGGTTTGGAAGTGCACAAGGTCCCCTTTCAGTACAGGCCTGCCAGGGTCCCAGTAAGGGGTTTGGCAGTCCATTGTGTGAGGGCAGGCCACCAGCCTTTGAAATGTGTGTCAGGCCCTCCACCATTCCAGCCAGGGAAGACCCATTTAGTACGCAGATGAGTGCAGGTGTGACTCAGTATCCTATGTTTGTGGTTGTCTGGGTGAAATACACAAGGAAGCTGTTAACCAACCCAACCCAGACGCATATTGGAGATAGGCTGGAAGGCACTGCAGAGAAATGCTCACTTTCTAAAAGTGGCATTTCTGAAATAGTAATATAAAATCCAACCTCACCAATCAGCAGGATTTTCTATTACCATTTTAGACATAATAAACGTGACCTGTTTACCCCTTTCTGATCAGACTTCACCACTCACACAGTATATGAAGGAAGTCCTAATGCTATCCAATGAAATGAGCCGGCCTCACACTAGTGGAAAACAAATTTAGGAGTTTTCCACTACCAGGACATATAAAACACACAGGTATATGTCCTGCCTTTTACCAACATAGCACCCTGTCATATAGGTTACCTAGGGCCTACCTTAGGGGTGACTTATATGTAGAAAAGGGGGAACTTAAGGCTTGGCAATTACTTTTAGATGCCTAGTCGAAGTGGCAGTGAATATGCGCACACAGGCTTTGCAATGGCATGCCTGAGACATGGTTAAGGGGCTACTTATGTGGGTGGCACAATCAGTGCTGCAGGCTCACTAGTAGCATTTGATTAACAGGCTCTGGACACAGGCAGTGCACTTTACTAAGGACTTACAAGTAAATCAAATATGTCTATTGGGAATGAACCAATGTTACCATGTTCAGGGAGACAGCATATGCACTTTAGCACTGATTAGCAGTGGTAAAGTGCACAGACCCCTAAAACCAGCAAAAACATTGTCAGAAAAGTAGAGAGAGGCATGCAAAACGTTGGGGGATGACCACCATAAGGCTGTCAGGTCTAACAATAATGTGTCAGGCAGCCAGTCACTTTTAAGACATTGGACTGTCATTCATAGGGAGACTGCAATCGTTGAAATATCACAAATAACCACACCAAAATCTTGCCAGTTGTGGCCTGAGCGCTGAGAGCTGCTTCATATTCCTGTGTGGGAAAGGAGTTATTTGTATCCATGTATCTGCGTGTTTTGTGTGTGTTTTTGTAAGTTGGTGTGTCTGAGTTTCGGTGTGAGACTGTGTGTGGCAGCATGGAACAAGGAAAATCGACAAGAAATTCAAACAAAGACTCATACTAATTAAATGTTGAACAAGCCATCCCGAGTGACAGCTTGGCTTAAAAATGTGTGGTTGGTCTACGAGACCACACCCTTGATAAAAATTCTATACTTAGCAGAATGCACACAGTAAGGCATCGTGGCTGATTGACTTTGATCACATAACCCTTTCTTATTCCAGTGGTCACACTACAGCACTGACAGCTGTCAGAAGCCATTCATTATGACTGCCTTGAGCTGTAATGCACGCTGTCAGCTATGTACTTGTATGTTTAATGTCATTATCGTAAGTTGGAGACGACATTACATGACATCCCAGGGAATGTCCAGACTGTTTGAGACGGATCCAAAGTGTGGAATTCCCGGTCTCACTCTCGCCTAGGAAGATTACATATATATGCACACTATCAATTGATCAAGTTATACATTTCACAGATTTTTCATTTTAGGCTGTATTTTAATCCACAGTTTACCTTTCTATAACTACTGTAACAAGGCATGAAAGCTTGTTGGTAGATGAGTTCCACAGGGCGCTCTTGTTTGAAAGGGCATGCATTTGTAATGGGGCCTGTTTGGAACCTGTACTGGTGTTGCGGGTGAGGGCCATGTGGTGCTCTTGTCATATCACATGATGCTGCTCTTTAGAATGTAGTTAAACAAAGAGGAGTGGGTGGTAGAATGCTTAAACTTAAGAGCAATATTTTGAATGGTTGTTTATGGTTAGAAGTATGTGTGAAGTGCATGTGTGGCTAATGTGGAGTGAGTTTGATGCCATGCTTGATCAGCACTAACTTGCTTTTACAATGTTGGTGTCACTGTGCAGCTGTGTTTATTCGTAGCATGAAGCATGAAGCGAAGGGCAGGGAGAGATAGCTAGGTGTATGCCTGCCATCTTTCAATGGGAGGTTTGGTTATAGTTTTGGGTGTCTATGGTTTTGAGTTCTTGCTTTCTGCCATATTATGTAGGGAATTGGTTCTGCTTCTTCACTGGTGTGATCCTAAGTCATCTGGAGTAGAAGAGATAGATTTTACTGCCTTCCTAAATGTCAAGTAGTCTTGGATGTTTCTTGTGTTTGCTGGAAGTCAATTTCATGATTCTTTCACCTGTGTTGAAAAGGAAGTTCAACAACTGTTTAGGGTCGAGCGCGCAAAGCTCTCTGTCCCTGTTGTAATCTCTATATGGGCTCGTAACCACGCCCATGTCATGCCCATCGGTTTGGTTGGCTCGTGGGGTTGCCTTTTAAAATTTGCTTGATTTCATTAGTGAAAGGCATGCATATGTGACGCCTTTTCTGGTGTTTAGCCCTCCTCGAGCGCACTGGCCAAGTACTAAAAACATACGAGGTTCCATGTTTTCCGTATGATTTCTTGACTAATTTTTCTTTTTATTATTTCGTAGGCAGCGCGATCTCTCTGGGCAGTAATCGAGCGCTTTGCAGGACATCAACCCTATTACATGGATAATTGCACTTTTGCCTGTTAAATGGATAATTGCACTTTTGCCAATATGTTTCACTGCAAGTGAACTTCTATTTCCTTTTGTGTGTCCTGCTCATGGCGGCCGTCGGCTCGCATATGTGAAACAGTTTTACTTGTCATTTTGAGTTTATGTGGCAAGAAAAGTCCGGTTAGGAGTTTACAACGCTAAGAGCTCTAACTCGTTTTGATTTAAGACTGCCTTTTGGAGGTGGGATATGCGGTAAACATTGCGTGGAGGGTAAAGTCGTTATACCTGGATTTTTCAGTAGTGGACCTCTGCACCTCCTTTGAGGTGAATGGGTGGCACGAGGACACATTGGTGCCTCTGAAAGGCTGCATTTGCTTATTTTTCAGTCTGTAGCAGAAATACTTTTTATATTCTTCCGTGTGAAGGACTCTTGTATGTAAATATCTTCCTCTTCTTGTTGTAAACACCTTTCTCACTAAACGGAACATCGTCGGACAAGATGCTGGCAATGAAAAGTCCGAAAGGCTTTGTTTGGCGCCCATCTTCCCATCTATTCGCATGATTAATTATGAATGAGTACGTTTCCCGATAAATTTAAACCTATTCATGACTACATTCATCACGCTAAATAGAAAAATTGCTAAACACTCCTCGAATACTTATCTCCTTCATAAATTGTGTCCATTATCTCAGCTTTGTGGACTACATAGATGAATATCTGAAAATAGATAATTTATCCAGTCACTGTTATTCATTTCAACCTGTTGTTTCACCATGGCTCTGCAATGCAGTTCAGGAATTAGGATCGCCGTATGAATTAGGTGCTGGTGATAATTATTGGCTATTACTTAGGCACTTTTGTTCAATAATCTAAAGCGTACAGAGTAAGCCTTTCTTTCTCAGTGAGGTGTTTCACATAGTAATTGTTTCTCATACACATGGGCCACCATATAAATTGCGTGTGCGGTTCAAAGCGTAGCCGCTGAGGGAAACTAAATTGATGCCATGCGATGGAATTCTTAAGTCGTTCCCCTGTTAACAGGAGAAGGCAGCTATTAGTTAGTCAGCAGTGACACCCATCAAATAAACCTTGGATTCTAACATTGTTGTTAACTGTATTTCTAAGGGAATAATGATGTGTCCTTCGGGTCTGCTGGTTGGTTAAATGACTGACTCAAAGCAATTAGGCTTGTGTTGTGTATCTGCATAAGAGAAGGTGCTGGATTGTATCATCTTGGTAAAGTAGATGACAATCTGGAAATATACAGAGCTCCAGCAGGAGAACTCCAAATTCGATCCCACTATTTATCTCTGATTGGGCAGTCCGCTCTACACAGTTGTATCTGATGCTGTCTTGCCTAACCATCTGATCAGTGTCAGAGAAAATTTATTTTGTGCTCACCTACATGAAATGTTTAAATTAGGAGGCTCAGTAGGATCCTACTTCGCCAAGACAAAACAGACTGCTGTAGGTTCACTTAAAATCATTGATTGTGGCCCAGGACCACATCCCGGCCCATGTGGAAAGATTTCCAACAGTATATAGAACTGAATATTGGCAGCCTTATTTGTGAACATTTAGCTATAGTGCATCTATAACCAACAGCAATTCGTTGGAGAAAAGTCACATGGTAGTTTAGTTTTGGGAAATGTTATTGCTTAGCAGTTATGGTCTCCGAAATTCTTAATTTTGAGGATATCTTCCAACTAATGGAGAAGGGAGTGCAAAGAGTCTGAAAAGCACGAGGCTAGATAAGTATAGTGTTAGGCATCTGGCCCAGTCACAGGATGGCAACATCAGCTGCAGTTTGGCCCCGTCCACAACCATTTCAGCAGGTAACAATAATATAACTGTAGGCCTTTGGTCGAGGGACACCTATTGTTTTTGTTTGTGTTTGTTGTTTTCCTTCCCCCGTACCTCTTTGTTTGTATCTGAATGGCACTTGAAGGCCAGGCAGTGGCGCCCCCTTGACAGATTCCTCTGTGTTGTGGTCGGGTAGTAGCATGAGCTAAAACCCCCTCATCCCCAGAAGGTGCCTGAATGGACACCCATTCATCTGCAATTGGTCGTCATCCCAGACCCCTTCTTTCCTCATCCCTTAATGCAGATTTCTCCGCTAGCACCCAGTGCTGAAACTTTTTTCCACCTGCAAAGGGCCTCCATTCTATGGCGAGGGCCCTTCTTGCCAAAACCAGATCAAGCTCAAGAATATAGCTCCTACTCCTGTAATTTTCTGTGCGGGGGAAAATCCTAAGAGACATACTTTCACTTGCCTAAGTTCACTCCAGTTTAGTGTGCGCTCCAATTCAGCTGCCACCTCGCATCAGTAATGTTTGATCCCCAGTCAAATCCAGGTCATATGTTTAAAGTCAGTGTCTAATTCGAGGCAGTGGTGCCCTGTATCATGTTGAGCCAGTGTGAGGGTAAAGATGTCATGTTGAGAAAATTAAACTGGATGTAATGAAATCTAGTATTGCACGATGCAATATAGACATGCTCCAATGATCTGGACCATTCCTTATCGTGTAAGTCCCATTTGTAGGTCGGGCGCACAAGTCCCTTGACCTGTTGTAATTATTGTGGTCTTTCAACCACATCCACTGCATGCCCTTCACTTTCACTTGTTCGTGGGCTTGCCTTTCAAAAATCCTTTATCGTTATTGGTAAATGCTTTGTCTTTGTCTCTCCTTGGGGTGGTTTTGTTACCATCTTGCAGACTGACCCTGTTACATGGATAGTTGCACGATTGCCGATATGTTTGACTGCGAGCAAACTTCTTTTTGTTTTTGTGTCTGTCCTTCACGCTCATGATCATGGCGGCCATGGCACTTTGAATCAGCTCACTTATGTCAGCTGTTTTACTTTTCATTTTCAATTCATGTGGCAAGAAAAGTCCAGTTAGGAATTTACTACGCTAAAAGCTCTAACTCGTGCAAATACGAGACCCATTGCATTGCAGATGCTTGTTCTAAGTTGATATGGTCGGCAGGGGTGACAATCTAGGAAAAATAGCTTTATTTTGTAAGCATGTTTGAACTTTTACTTAAATGAAAGACTGACCCGTGTCATAGATTACTCTTATGGAAATGCAGGGTGCCTTGAAGGATGAGTGTTTGTCCATGGGCAATGGAGCACTTGGAGGTTTAGTGTGATGTAGGTGTAGCTGTAGTAGTTTTCAAGCCGCTGCTTTCTTTGGAGTCTTCAGAGTAGAAAGAAATAGTTAGAACCATAGTTCTAATTCACCCAGACCTTGCAACTGGAACCTGAAGCTTGTGTAGGATTATGAATTGAGTTTGCATGATGTAAAAATGACTTTTTGTGACTTAATTTACTTGTTATGTAAGCAATAGATTGGCGTCCCTGATCACTCCCTTGTTTCCTACTTTAGCACATGTCACTAGAGGATATCCAACTTCTAGAGCCCACATGGCTATATACTTATAGATCTTCAACTCTCCACAGGAGTCGAACTTGGTCTTCAATGAGTTCAGCTTCAGGTGGTTCCTCAGCGTCCATTGGTTGACAGCTTTGAGACAGTGGTCTAGTCCAGAAGCATCTATATTGGTCAAGCTTTCCAGCTTGAGGATGATGTGAGTAGTTGTAGTAGGTTAGGTTGACTGATGAGGTATGTGTCAAGATGCACTACTCTTGCAATCCTTATTCAACAGGTGCAATGGTAACTTCCAGATTTTCCTGATCCCACAGCCAATCCCTCAGTAAATGGAAATGGCATGAGAGAGGAGGAGAGACACTGAATGTTACTATGCTGCCTGGTTGCATAATTCATCACTGTAGGAGCATTGATTTTTTTAAAAACAAAGGAGACTTTTAGCATTGTTATTGCATGGTTTTGGAGTTTGATTTTATATTATATATAATATACCTGCTAAAAATCTGTATATTTCCCCACTTACTATTCTGAGATGAAATTCTATATTGTTTTCTGAGTTGAAATGGGGTTAATGAATGGTTATTGCTAAGATGGCTACTTTCTATATTATGAAATGGCCGTCCATAATTATGTTTTCATTCAATTTAGAAAGTTCATAACTGTAACATGAATGACACTCATTAACATTACGTATTTCAACTGAATAATTGGTAATCATTTATAATGGTCAATGTCTGCATATCATTCTACCATAATTATGTGCCAAAAAGATTCTGCTGAATTTTCAAGTACTAATTAGTTTATAGCCCACATAAGCGGTTGTAACAAGTGCAAGCTGGAGTTTGTGACCTAAATGGATGAATACTTGTGAAAGTGAATCAGTGCAATGCAATCTATAATCCTTAGGATGACTCCTTGTGAACATTAACAAGTGTAAGTCTATAACCATTACAAGAGTGTAGTAAGATGCTTCTCTAATTTCAAAGATGGCTTTTGTTGACTTCAAGGAGAAACAGATCAAGAATTTCAATAGGAGATCCTGACTGCAGCAAATATGTATCATGTTTGCGTAACAAGGACGCTGTGGATCACGGAAAAATTATACTCCAAGCATTCAAAATTAGCCACTATTAAGTCTAGTGAAAATCCTAAGCCCCCATGGGCCTTGTAGTCCTTCTTGTCTTTGTTCAGATGTTTGATGGAGCAGGTCCTTCTCAGATTCAAGGTTTGTGCACAGATGTTGCTTACACTTCGTGCATCTCACTATGCTTTTCTGCACCTGAAGACATTCAAGTTTAAGAGCTTCTGAGTGGCACCTCATGTGGCAGTGGCACATCAAGGTAAGTGCTCTCAGTGAATCTTCCGAAAGGCCGGGTAGCCATTAAAGAGGTGTGGGATGATCCTAGATCTTATAGATCTTTACAGTAAGAGATCCAGTCCAAGATAGTTTCTTAGATGTCAGGTTCCTCCAGGCTCAGTAGAAATGATGGATGGCAAACTGTGTTATAAGTGGCTGACATGTCCAGGAGTAGTAGTGAAGCAGCTCAGTTTCTGACCATAGTTGTCTTTGGATCATCTGTAGGAGGCTGGACTGGCTTGTAGTGAGTACCAAGGGGTACTTACACCTTGCACCAGGCCCAGGTATCCCTTATTAGTGTATAGGGGTGTCTAGCAGCTTAGGCTGATAGAAAAGGTAGCTTAGCAGAGCAGCTTAGGCTGAACTAGGAGACGAGTGAAGCTCCTACAGTACCACTAGTGTCATATGCACAATATCATAAGAAAACACAATACACAGATATACTAAAAATAAAGGTACTTTATTTTTATGACAATATGCCAAAAGTATCTCAGTGAGTACCCTCAGTATGAGGATAGCAAATATACACAAGATATATGTACACAATACCAAAATATGCAGTAATCGCAATAGAAAACAGTGCAAACAATGTATAGTCACAATAGAATGCAATGGGGGCACATAGGGATGGGGGCAACACAAACCTTATACTCTAGAAGTGGAATGCGAACCACGAATGGACCCCAAACCTATGTGACCTCGTAGAGGGTCGCTGGGAGTGTAAGAAAACAGTGAGGTTTAGAAAAATAGCCCACCCCAAGACCCTGAAAAGTGGGTGCAAAGTGCACCTAAGTTCCCCAAAGAGCACAGAAGTCGTGATGGGGGAATTCTGTAGGAAAGACCAACACCAGCAATGCAACAATGATGGATTTCCAGACGAGAGTACCTGTGGAACAAGGGGACCAAGTCCAAAAGTCACGATCAAGTCGGGAGTGGGCAGATGCCCAGGAAATGCCAGCTGTGGGTGCAAAGAAGCTGCCACCGGATGGTAGAAGCTGAGGATTCTGCACAAACGACAAGGGCTAGAAACTTCCCCTTTGGAGGATGGATGTCCCACGTCGTGAGGAGTCGTGCAGAAGTGTTTTCCTGCAGAAAAACTGCAAACAAGCCTTGCTAGCTGCAAGGGTTGCAGTTAGGGTTTTTGGATGCTGCTGTGGCCCAGGAGGGACCAGGATGTCACCAATTGCGTGAGGGGACAGAGGGGGCGTCCAGCAAGACAAAGAGCCCACTCAGAAGCAATCAGCACCCGCAGAAGTGCCGGAACAGGCACTACAAAGTGGAGTGAATCGGTGCTCACCCAAAGTTGCACAAGAGAGTCCCACGCCGCCGAGGACAACTCAGGAGGTCGTGCAATGGAGGTTAGAGTACCGGGGACCCAGGCTTGGCTGTGCATGAAAGAAAAACCTCGGTGAGTGCACAGGAGCCGGAGTAGCTGCAAAACACCCGGTTCCCAGCAATGCAGTCTGGCGTGGGGAGGCAAGGACTTACCTCCACCAAACTTGGACTGAAGAGTCACTGGACTGTGGGAGTCACTTGGACAGAGTTGCTGAGTTCAAGGGACCTCGCTCATCGTGCTGAGAGGAGACCCAGAGGACCAGTGATGCAGTTCTTTGGTGCCTGCGGTTGCAGGGGGAAGATTCCGTCAACCCACATGAGATTTCTTCGGAGCTTCTAGTGCAGAGAGGAGGCAGACTACCCCCACAGCATGCACCACCAGGAAAACAGTCGAGAAGGCGGCAGGATCAGAGTTACAGTGTCGCAGTAGTCGTCTTTGCTACTTTGTTGCAGTTTTGCAGGCTTCCAGCGCGGTCAGCAGTCGATTCCTTGGCAGAAGGTGAAGAAAGAGATGCGGAGGAACTCTGATGAGCTCTTGCATTCGTTATCTAAGGAATTCCCCAAAGCAGAGACCCTAAATAGCCAGAAGAGAGGGTTTGGCTACCTAGGAGAGAGGATAGGCTACTAACACCTGAAGGAGCCTATCAGCAGGAGTCTCTGACGTCACCTGGTGGCACTGGCCACTCAGAGCAGTCCAGTGTGCCAGCAGCACCTCTGTTTCCAAGATGGCAGAGGTCTGGAGCACACTGGAGGAGCTCTGGACACCTCCCAGGGGAGGTGCAGGTCAGGGGAGTGGTCACTCCCCTTTCCTTTGTCCAGTTTCGCGCCAGAGCAGGGCTGAGGGATCCTTGAACCGGTGTAGACTGGCTTATGCAGAGATGGGCACCATCTGTGCCCATCAAAGCATTTCCAGAGGCTGGGGGAGGCTACTCCTCCCCAGCCCTGACACCTTATTCCAAAGGGAGAGGGTGTAACACCCTCTCTCTGAGGAAGTCCTTTGTTCTGCCTTCCTGGGCCAAGCCTGGCTGGACCCCAGGAGGGCAGAAACCTGTCTGAGGGGTTGGCAGCAGCAGCAGATGCAGTGAAACCCCGGGAAAGGCAGTTTGGCAGTACCCGGGTCTGTGTTGAGACCCGGGGAATCATGGGATTGTCTCCCCAATACCAGGATGGCATTGGTGGGGCAATTCCATGATCTTAGACATGTTACATGGCCATATTCGGAGTTACCATTGTGAAGCTATACATAGGTGACCTATGTATAGTGCACGTGTAATGGTGTCCCGCACTCACAAAGTCCGGGGAATTGGCCCTGAACAATGTGGGGGCACCTTGGCTAGTGCCAGGGTGCCCACACACTAAGTAACTTAGCACCCAACCTTTACCAGGTAAAGGTTAGACATATAGGTGACTTATAAGTTACTTAAGTGCAGTGTAAAATGGCTGTGAAATAACGTGGACGTTATTTCACTCAGGCTGCAGTGGCAGGCCTGTGTAAGAATTGTCAGAGCTCCCTATGGGTGGCAAAAGAAATGCTGCAGCCCATAGGGATCTGCTGGAACCCCAATACCCTGGGTACCTCAGTACCATATACTAGGGAATTATAAGGGTGTTCCAGTATGCCAATGTAAATTGGTGAAAATGGTCACTAGCCTGTTAGTGACAATTTGTACAGAGAGAGCATAACCACTGAGGTTCTGGTTAGCAGAGCCTCAGTGAGACAGTTAGGCATCACACAGGGAACAGATACATATAGGCCACAAACTTATGAGCACTGGGGTCCTGGCTAGCAGGGTCCTAGTGACACATAACAAACATACTGAAAACATAGGGTTTTCACTATGAGCACTGGGCCCTGGCAAGCAGGATCCCAGTGAGACAGTGAAAACACCCTGACATACACTCACAAACAGGCCAAAAGTGGGGGTAACAAGGCTAGAAAGAGGCTACTTTCTCACATCATCCCAGATAGAGATGAGAGTTTTCAAAATATATTCTTGGGGTAGTGACATTGTGGAAAGTAGGGCGTTTGTTCAGGCTTTAGGAAGGCAGGAATTTAACATGGTGCCAGCTGAGCCATTTAACTTGATCAATTCACTGAATTTGGCGTTTGAGAGTTGTGTGAAGAAAGCTGTGTTCTGATGTCAGCTAATAGTATCTCTCTTGCTAATTTTAAAGTACATGGATTGAAAGGTGCCTTGCCCCAAAGGTGATGCACTATGATTTTTCTTTAGAGACAAGGTAGTCTGCCATGGCATCACAGATGTCCTGAAAGTGATGGATGTTAGTGGCTGTGCATTCTAGCGTGTGGGATTTTGTGAGGATACTATTTAGTTCATTGGAAGGGTTTTGGATAGCCACTGAGAATAGTGGAATAGAGGGATGATTTGTAGACCCTGATGTGGAGGTGTATTTTTTAATGCTTCCTTTGGCATTGTAGGGGATTGATTTCTGTCTACAGTTTTATATCTTTTCATTGACCCATGGAGTTTTTGGTTGTTATGGTATGTAGACAACCTGGGGATTATCAGCACATTGATGCATTTTAAGTGTTAGCTGTAGAGTTGCTCCATTTTTTATATTTATTTGGGGGCAAGTCAATGATGAGGGGAGAGTTGTGTCTTTGTTCAGCTGGGTAGTGTTGGTGCTCACTGTTGCTGTAGTACTTTTCCGGAGATTGAGGTTGACAACGATGAAGAAGATGTGGTGGTTACTTCAGATGATACTGAGCTTTCTAGCTACATTAATGAGTTAAGCAGAGAGAAAATTGTGTTCAAATATGTCCAACTTTGCGTGCTAGCACAGAGACAAGTTGGGGCGTTAAAGGCCCTCAAGCTTTATCAGAAGGCATCTTCACTGTTTGAGATTTGGTCAGTTGCTCCAGATTTTAACATTTTCCAGGATGCAAAGAACATTATGATTTAAGTGATATCAGAAATGGCATAGTGAAAGCCATCCTTGAATGCTCAATACTTTCCTGGAGGTTTGTACATCCAATGAGAAAAGGTAGGTGAGTGTGAGCTGTACATGAAAAGTGATTCACACTCATTGTGATTAACTCTTGATATTTACAAAAGGTGATCTTGCAGTTGTAAATCCTTTTACACATGCACAACTTTACCCTATACTGGTGTAATATTGTGCATGAGTAGAACCCACTTAATCATTATGAGTAGGCTAGTGGAGTATCCAAGTAGGTGATACTGTTTTGTGTGATTCCAACTTTGTCTGTGACCTGTAGCAGAAATTACCAGTTTTGCAAATAACAGATCCAGAAATCTTGGTCCTGGAGACACCAGACTAGGAAAAGCAGCTTGGACTACAGGCAGCTGCAGTGCCTGGCATTTTCCTTTAATCCCTCTAGCACACAGGGTAGCTGCAAAGCCACCCCCCAGCTTATGGTTACCCTGCTGTGTCTTCTCCGTGGCCACCCAACACTGCTTCCCAAGGCACGCAGGTTACCCTTGTCTCATTTACCTCCTGCTTCTGACAGGTGGTAAATGTCAGCAGGGAATGGTCAGTTACTGAGGGTAAAAGATTCTATAAAAAAGGGTCTGGATATTATTCCCCGTTTCTGTCTCAGTGACCTAAAAGTTAAGAAGTTAGGTGCGCATATTGAGGTAAGGGAAGATGAAAGATGTGTCAGCACTGCATTTTGTCAGCAATTCATTTGTACAGACACATCAAGTGCGGTAAAGAACTATCAAACAAACAATTATCCTGAAAACAGATCTAAGTTTGGACGTTTTCCAGGATGGAATAAGAAATCACTAGGAACTCGACGGCCTTTTCTACAAATGGCCTACTTACCATGTGTGACCTCTCGAATGATGTATCCACTGAAACAAGAACATCACCGACTGAGGTATACAGGCCCACCACCAACCCAATATTTCTAAAAGAGCGAATCATCATATACTTATAGGAATCTCTGCCCATACAAGTGTTTTAGGAAACCGTAAATTCATTACTTCCGTTTAAAAACTTCAGTTAAATCAGTGTGACTAGTTTCACAGTCTGAGACACAGATTTTATGGCAATGTCACCTAGCCTATCAGATGCGAAAAGTCAATCTTTGGTTAGTTTAGTGGAAGAAGCCGAAATGCAGCTCGATTTGTTAAATGTTTTCAGCCACAGGCAATCACAGTGATTGTCACTGAATCAAGGTTGAAAGAAACCGCATGTTTCCGCATCTATTTTTTGCAATAGCTGTAGAACAATCTAAATGCTAATTCAATATCTGTACAAAATCCTGGAAGCATATATTAATGACTGTTAATGTGACGGTTCAATGCTGAGGACACTCCAAAAATTAGTATGCGGAAAGCTATAATTCTGAAACCAAGTGATTGCTTTCCCATTTTTCCCTCGCTTTGTATAACAAGGCAACTGATCTGAAAAAATACTCAGTTTAACTAGAAACAGACATTAACCTCAACTATTTCTTTTTCTATTCGAATAACTTACAAACGGTGTTCCATTTATAAACAGCTGTTTAATCTTGAAAAAAACATTCATTTATTCGTTCTTCGGTAAAATGTCATTCCTATCTGCACAGCTCAAGTGTATTGTAACACCTGCAGTGCAAGGAAAGCTTGTTTCGAAGTATTTGACGATCTCCAAGGGAAACTTAACTTGCAGGTCTGCTTTTGCATATCGAACTAAATTAAATCCTACCTGGTATCATCGAAATGTTGCAAGATCACAGCTACACCTTTAACCTACACGTAGATAAGAAAATTAAGGAGAAAAAACAACTGCAGGATGATTTGCGCCAAGGCGAGTAAAAATAAATGCTAATTTTGTACTTTGGCATTTATTCTTTCCAAGTCTGTAAACAAAGTATAAAAGTAACAACACAATGAGGTGCAGCTGACACGTTTCCTCTTTGTGACTTTATCAAGGCTAGAATTTGCACAGAGAAACAGTAATCATTGAGTGATCCGGACCATTCATGAAGTCTTCATGAGAGAGAGAGGGAAAATTGCAGCACAACAATGTTAGAAGGGTCGCCCGCTAAGTGTAGTAGTTGAACCTCTTGTAAATCATGAAGACGGTGTGACCAGATCAAAGCTCTGGTTATTCAACCACCAGCACTAATCTGGGTTCTCACTACATTAGCAGCATCGTTAAAGGTGTATGGTAGTTTATGACACTTTCGAAGTGATGGAACAGTGAACACGCCACCTTCTTCTCCTGACTTCTACCAGGACTATATAGTGGTGCCATACGACTTCAACATTACTGCTATTGGATTGAACATGATTTCTGCCACTGGATTGAAGAATAGGACTTTGTGCCTATTACAGCATTTTCATGATTTTTGGAGGTTCTAGAACTACTCTTAGAGGGATGTGCATTCTCATATTGCTATCCCCTGCCCTGCTGCCAAACACCAAGTATTGCATGATGTTATGTCTGCCTAGTGCTGGTTCCATCTCATGCCTCTTTCTTTGACCATCCTAAACTTCCTTACTCTCTGTTTCACTCTTACAGGTTCATTTTTATCCATGCTTTTGCCCTTTGTAACTGTGTCCCTGCCTTTCCTTTCTCTTTTCTTCTTCATCATCTGCCCTTCTCTTTCTCTAAGGGTCAGAGTCTGATGATGAAAATAAGTCTTCTCCCCTAAAATGAGTGCTTGTGACCCCTGCTGCAAGCACCAGCACAAATCAATCAGTTCGTGTTCTCCCTGCTAACTAGGACATTTTTTAGTTCTGTATCCTCACAGACTCTCTAGGTAGACAACTGACCAGCACTCACGGCTTAAGTCAAGTAAGGTGGTGGTGAGTTCAAATTGTCTACAGTGCAATACCTCTGTCACACATTGATAACACAATGGGGGTCATTACAACATTGGCGGTAAAAGCCGCTTGTCGCAGTGCAGAAGACCGCCAATACACCGCTGCGGCCGCGGAATTCCGCCACAGCTATTATGACACACATCTTGGAATCCGCCAAAACTCAGACACCCACACAAGTCCCCCAGACCTAAGGTCAGTGATAAACTGGCGAAAACAAAACCTCCACCGTCACGCCAACAGAAACACGCCCATGCTATTACGACCCACGAATCCACGCGGTGGTCTTTCAACCGTGGTATTCCATTGGCGGTAAACACCGCCGCACTCAAAATACACACACATCTCCAAAACACTGCCACATTGGACAATTCCAAATACACACACCTGATACACATACAAACACCACTCCCACACACCAAACACAATATAAAACACACACCCACATCACCCACAAACCCCTACGACCAAAAATTAGAGACGAAGGCGACAGAGAGATAGCACAGCAATAGGCAACCCCATCACACAGAGGCACACAACACCATCACCCACACAACATCCACGCACAAAATACCACACACCACTACACATCACCACACTCATCACCACATACACCCCACACACATCACCTACACCACCCCATGGCACGCCAAAGACACCCCAGGTTTTCGGAGGAGGAGCTCAGGGTTATGGTGGAGGAAATTGTACGGGTAGAGCCACAGATATTTGGATCACAGGTGCAGCACACCTCTATAGCTAGGAAGATGGAGCTATGGTGGAGAATCGTCGACAGGGTCAACGCAGTGGGACAGCACCCAAGAAATCAGGAGGACATCAGGAAGAGGTGAAACAACCTACGGGGGAAGGTGCGTTCAGTGGTCTCCAGGCACAACATCGCGATTCAGCGGACTGGCGGTGGACCCCCACCTCCTCCCCCACAACTAACAACATGGGAGGAGCAGGTCTTGACCATTATGCATCCAGAGGGCCTCGCAGGAGTCAGTGGAGGAATGGACACTGGTAAGTCTAATCTTAACTATCATATCACCTACCCTACCTGCATGCAATCACACAATCCCACCCTCACCCCCTCCTCTATCACTCCAACTCCTCACTAATGTACTAATAACACAAACCACCCATCCCAACACCAAGCCCTGTGTTAGAAATGGGGTTTCTGGTTGGCTAGGGTATGTACCTCAGCCAGGCAGAACTTACCCACTCTAGTCAGGGCAAGGGAGTTACACGTCCAAGATAACCCCTGCTCACCCCCTTGGTAGCTTGGCACGAGCAGTTAGGCTTAACCCGGAGTGCTGGGCGTAAAGTATTTGTACCAACACACACAGTAACTTAATGAAAACACTACAAAATGACACAACACCAGTTTAGAAAAATAGGAAATATTTATCTAGACAAAACAAGACCAAAACGACAAAAATCCAACATACACAAGTCAAGTTATGATTTTTTAAAGGTTTAAAATAAAAAGAGTCTTTAGGTAGTTGTAACAACACACTAGCGCTGCTAGCGTGTAAATGTACCTGGTTTGCGTCAAAAATAACCCCGCACGGGCGGTGTGCGTCGAAAATAACCCTGCACGGTTATATGCGTCGAAAACAGCTCGGCACGGCGAGGCGCGTCGAAAAAGCCAGCCACGCGACGGTCCGAAAGTCCCGCGGCGCTGGTTGCGATCCCTCAGCCTTCGTCAGCGATGCTGCGCGTCGTTTCTCCTGCTCCGGGCGTCGATTCTCCGGTCGCGTTTCCTGCGGCGTCGTTTCTCAGCTGCAGAGCCGGCGTCGCGTCGTTTTCTCAGCCGCGATCGGATTCGCGTCGATCTTTTCTCCGCACGGCGCTCGGTGCGTGTATTTTTGTCCTTAGGCTGCCAGCCTCTCCTTTCAGGGTCCCAGGAACTGGAAGGGCACCACAGAGCAGAGTAGGGGTCTCTCCAGAGACTCCAGGTGCTGGCAGGAAGAAGTCTTTGCTATCCCTGAGACTTCAACAACAGGAGGCAAGCTCTACATCAAGCCCTTGGAGATTTCTTCTTCAAGATGGAAGGCACACAAAGTCCAGTCTTTGCCCTCTTACTCTGGCAGAAGCAGCACTGCAGGAAAGCTCCACAAAGCACAGTCACAGGCAGGGCAGCCCTTCCTCAGCGATCAGCTCTTCTCCAGGCAGAGGTTCCCCTTGATTCCAGAAGTGTTTCTAAAGTTTGTAAGTTTGGGTGCCCTTCTTATACCCATTTTAGTCTTTGAAGTCACCTTTCTTCAAAGGGGACTCACACCTTCGTGTGAAATCCTGCCTTGCCCAGGCAAGGCCTCAGACACACACCAGGGGGCTGGAGACAGCATTGTCAGAGGCAGGCACAGTCCTTTCAGATGAGAGTGACCACTCCACCCCTCCCTCCTAGCAGAGATGGCTAATCAGGAAATGCAGATCACACCCCAGCTCCCTTTGTGTCACTGTCTGGTGTGAGGTGAAAAACAACCCAACTGTCAAACTGACCCAGACAGGGAATCCACAAACAAGGCAGAGTCACAGAATGGTTTAAGCAAGAAAATGCTCACTTTCTAAAAGTGGCATTTTCAAACGCACAATCTCAAAATCAACTTTACTAAAAGATGTATTTTTAAATTGTGAGTTCAGGGATCCCAAACTCCACCTGTCCATCTACTCTCTAGGGGAATCTACACTTTAATCATATTTAAAGGTAGCCCCCATATTATCCTATGAGAGAGAGACAGACCTTGCAACAGTGAAAACGAAATTGGCAGTATTTCACTGTCAGGACATATAAACCACATTACTATATGTCCTACCTTATCCATACACTGCACCCTGCCCTTGGGGCTACCTAGGGCCTACCTTAGGGGTGCCTTACATGTAAGGAAAGGGAAGGTTTAGGCCTGGCAAGTGGGTACACTTGCCAAGTCGAATTTACAGTGTAAAAATACACATACAGACACTGCAGGGGCAGGTCTGAGACATGATTACAGAGCTACTTATGTGGGTGGCACAACCAGTGCTGCAGGCCCACTAGTAGCATTTGATTTACAGGCCCTGGCACCTCTAGTGCACCTTACTAGGGACTTACTAGTAAATCAAATATGCCAATCATGGATAAACCACTTCCATACAATTTAAACAGGAGAGCATATGCACTTTAGCACTGGTTAGCAGTGGTAAAGTGCTCAGAGTTGAAAAGCCAACAGCAACATGTCAGAAAAAAATAGGAGGCAGGAGGCAAAAAAGTCTGGGGATGACCCTGCATAAGCAAAAGTCCAACACAACCCCCTACCAGCCTAAAGCCAGGGGAGAACAATCAATACCTTGATGTACTTCCCTGATTGGGGCGATAGAACAAGGACCCAGGCCCACAACAGCAGGGGCATGTTCCAGTTCTACGCCTTCCTGACTCCAGGTGGATCCCTCTGTCCATACTCTCAGGGCCCACTAAGCTAACCCATGGGGAACCCTTCTCCACATCTACAGACACCATCTGTGCAACACCTAACTTTACTTTGCTCACAGATGTATTGCTATGGGCAGATAGTACCACCAGGGCCAACACAGTGGTGTTGCCCACTCCACCCCCGGGGTGTGACTCTCGTCCTCCCCCCCCCAGGGGCAACTCTGTCCACCAGGACAGCAAGCCACAGTGGCCCCAGACAACTGTCAGGGATGAGAGCCCGACCTCAGGCCTCTCTAACCACTGTGACTGTGGAGAGTGGGGGGTGGTAGCCCCAGGTGCCTGGCACCCTTTGACCACTCTCTCTTCCACCAGGTCAGGGATGTTAACCTGACCCTGGTCCTCCCCTCTGGGGCTCTGTACCCTCCCTGCAGAAGCGGCACCCCCAGAGTCAAGAACTGTCAGGGTGCTTGTAGAAGCAGTCCTGCACAATTCTTCCATCAGTGCAGGGATGTTAACCTGCAACTGATCCTCCAACCTGGGGTCTGTACCTTCAGGTTGGACCAGGGCCAGGGGTGAGGCTTCCCTCCCCCTGCCCTCTCTTCTGGGGTCCTGAACCACCCAACTAGGAGTGGCCCCCCCAGAAGACAACATGGTAGGGGCACTGTTAGCAGTAGCCCCTTCCTCCAGGTCAGGGGGGACACCCTTAACCTGGCCTCCCAATCCAGGGTCTGTACCCACAGACTGGATCACTGCCTGGCAAACCAGGACTTCCTGGGGGGCATACCTACCCCCTACCAGGTCAGAGTTTACCCTCTGAACCTGGTCATCCAACCCAGGGTCACCACCCTGCGGTTGAACCACTGCCTGGCACACCAGGACTTCCTTGGGAGCACACTTACCCCCCATCAGGTCAGAGTTTACCCCCTGAACCTGATCATTCAACCCAGAGTCACCACCCTGCGGTTGAACCATTGCCTGGCACACCAGGACTTCCAGGGGGGCACACTTACCCCCCTCAAGGGACACACTGTCTCGAAGGGCCACACAAGAGTCTGGCTGGCGCAGGTCTCCTGACCTCTGCCCATGTGACAGAGTCTGGATTCCCCCCAGCCCAGAAATGGTCTCACCAAGGTCATTCATGGGGGGCTCTGCTCTCAGAGCTGACCCTTGACCCTCCAGGTTCTCCACTGGGGTCCGCAACCCCCTCTCAACCCTCTGTCTGGACTTCTGCACCCCCTCACTAGGAGTGGTACTGCCAGACACCAGAACTGGTGGGATGCTGGCTACAGCCGCCCCCCCAAGTCCTCCTGACACTGTGGGGTCTCCCTCCACAGATGGCCCTATGGTACAGGCTAGGCTCCCCTCCTGGTGTTCCCTCATGGAACCCTCCAGGACCTGGGACCGGATCTCGGGCACCTTGGACCTCAGCCCATCCCCATTCCCTCTCCTCAGAGACTGGACATGGGGTCCCTCACCCATCCCACTACACTGGGACCTACCTGGGACACTACAATCCTTCCGTACCTCACCTGGTTGGGAAATACCTAGACCACTCCTCTCAGGAGCACCCCCAAATGCCTCTTCAGACTCTCTGGTACTCACCAAGAGGTCTGCCTCCATTGTAAGCTCCCTGGGGTCAGAGAACTCACACTCCACCTGGTGTTGGCATAGCTCTGGAAAATAAGGACTAGACATATGCTCTCCAGCAATTACATCACTCAGCCCCTCACATGAATTAACCAAAGTACCCTTCACCCAACCATCCAGTGACTCTGCTTTGACAAAGCACCCCACATCACCCTCCTGAGACTGGTGAGACAGTACCTGACTGTCCCTGACACTCAACCCACACTCTTCTGGGATGTCTTCACACTCCATAACCAGGACTTCTACCTGGGGGGAATCCCTCTCCCTGTCACTCTCAACTAGAGTCAGTAGAGTGTCCCTCCCACCAGTAGGAATATGACTCCCCATGCCAGTTCCCCAATCCACCTCAGGGACCCTGTGCATCACTGGAGCTACCTCATACCCCTGAACCTCCTGGCGTGTGTTAACTCCCTCCTTCAAGTAGGGCACCACCTCTCTGGGCATGTGCACTTCTGCAGCATCACTGGATATACAATTGTTGCTGCCACCATTCCAGCTGGACTCAGCCCTCATGACTTCCAGCTCTTTCAATTTAAGCTCGTAAGCATAAATCATTTTTTTAATCTCTAAGTTCCTCCTCCTTTCTTCCAACTCCCAATTGAGCTTTTTCATCTCCCATTGGAACTCCCTCTCTGCCTGTCTGTCCTGTAACTCTTCAGGAGTCAGACCCTTGGGTGACACCCTGCCATCCCTCCTGGGGACCCTCCCCCCAGGCGTAACAGGTTCCTCCACTACACCACTGTGTATCCTCTGCACTTCCCCACCCATATTCTCCTCCTCTGTGTGCCCTCCAGCCTTCTTGATTGTCACCCAAGCCCTCTGTGCCTGTTGCAGCTCCCCCTCCCTGGTGGAGCTCTCAGTGGGACAGTCAAGATCTTTAAGGAACTGTTTCAATTGAGCAACTGAGTACTCCTTCAGTTTCTCCATTTCAAACACAGCTCCAGCTGTTGCATCTCCAGATTGAGACATGATGGTCACAAGTGCAAAGTTCCAAAGGCAGAAAAAAATAATTTCCCAATGAAGTAAAAAGAATCAGTCAAGGGATCAGCAAAATCATGGAAGTAGAATAAAAAGAGTCCTTAAGAGAAAAATCAAAAGATCACCAAACAAGTAGTATGTGGTCACGTAGTGGTCTGAGATCAAAACAGTAGTGTACACTTAATTACTGTATGTCAAGTACAAATACAAGTCCAAATCCCGACCGCTGGTCACCAATGTTAGAAATGGGGTTTCTGGTTGGCTAGGGTATGTACCTCAGCCAGGCAGAACTTACCCACTCTAGTCAGGGCAAGGGAGTTACACGTCCAAGATAACCCCTGCTCACCCCCTTGGTAGCTTGGCACGAGCAGTTAGGCTTAACCCGGAGTGCTGGGCGTAAAGTATTTGTACCAACACACACAGTAACTTAATGAAAACACTACAAAATGACACAACACCAGTTTAGAAAAATAGGAAATATTTATCTAGACAAAACAAGACCAAAACGACAAAAATCCAACATACACAAGTCAAGTTATGATTTTTTAAAGGTTTAAAATAAAAAGAGTCTTTAGGTAGTTGTAACAACACACTAGCGCTGCTAGCGTGTAAATGTACCTGGTTTGCGTAAAAAATAACCCCGCACGGGCGGTGTGCGTCGAAAATAACCCTGCACGGTTATATGCGTCGAAAACAGCTCGGCACGGCGAGGCGCGTCGAAAAAGCCAGCCACGCGACGGTCCGAAAGTCCCGCGGCGCTGGTTGCGATCCCTCAGCCTTCGTCAGCGATGCTGCGCGTCGTTTCTCCTGCTCCGGGCGTCGATTCTCCGGTCGCGTTTCCTGCGGCGTCGTTTCTCAGCTGCAGAGCCGGCGTCGCGTCGTTTTCTCAGCCGCGATCGGATTCGCGTCGATCTTTTCTCCGCACGGCGCTCGGTGCGTGTATTTTTGTCCTTAGGCTGCCAGCCTCTCCTTTCAGGGTCCCAGGAACTGGAAGGGCACCACAGAGCAGAGTAGGGGTCTCTCCAGAGACTCCAGGTGCTGGCAGGAAGAAGTCTTTGCTATCCCTGAGACTTCAACAACAGGAGGCAAGCTCTACATCAAGCCCTTGGAGATTTCTTCTTCAAGATGGAAGGCACACAAAGTCCAGTCTTTGCCCTCTTACTCTGGCAGAAGCAGCACTGCAGGAAAGCTCCACAAAGCACAGTCACAGGCAGGGCAGCCCTTCCTCAGCGATCAGCTCTTCTCCAGGCAGAGGTTCCCCTTGATTCCAGAAGTGTTTCTAAAGTTTGTAAGTTTGGGTGCCCTTCTTATACCCATTTTAGTCTTTGAAGTCACCTTTCTTCAAAGGGGTCTCACACCTTCGTGTGAAATCCTGCCTTGCCCAGGCAAGGCCTCAGACACACACCAGGGGGCTGGAGACAGCATTGTCAGAGGCAGGCACAGTCCTTTCAGATGAGAGTGACCACTCCACCCCTCCCTCCTAGCAGAGATGGCTAATCAGGAAATGCAGATCACACCCCAGCTCCCTTTGTGTCACTGTCTGGTGTGAGGTGAAAAACAACCCAACTGTCAAACTGACCCAGACAGGGAATCCACAAACAAGGCAGAGTCACAGAATGGTTTAAGCAAGAAAATGCTCACTTTCTAAAAGTGGCATTTTCAAACGCACAATCTCAAAATCAACTTTACTAAAAGATGTATTTTTAAATTGTGAGTTCAGGGATCCCAAACTCCACCTGTCCATCTACTCTCTAGGGGAATCTACACTTTAATCATATTTAAAGGTAGCCCCCATATTATCCTATGAGAGAGAGACAGACCTTGCAACAGTGAAAACGAAATTGGCAGTATTTCACTGTCAGGACATATAAACCACATTACTATATGTCCTACCTTATCCATACACTGCACCCTGCCCTTGGGGCTACCTAGGGCCTACCTTAGGGGTGCCTTACATGTAAGGAAAGGGAAGGTTTAGGCCTGGCAAGTGGGTACACTTGCCAAGTCGAATTTACAGTGTAAAAATACACATACAGACACTGCAGGGGCAGGTCTGAGACATGATTACAGAGCTACTTATGTGGGTGGCACAACCAGTGCTGCAGGCCCACTAGTAGCATTTGATTTACAGGCCCTGGCACCTCTAGTGCACCTTACTAGGGACTTACTAGTAAATCAAATATGCCAATCATGGATAAACCACTTCCATACAATTTAAACAGGAGAGCATATGCACTTTAGCACTGGTTAGCAGTGGTAAAGTGCTCAGAGTTGAAAAGCCAACAGCAACATGTCAGAAAAAAATAGGAGGCAGGAGGCAAAAAAGTCTGGGGATGACCCTGCATAAGCAAAAGTCCAACACCCTGCATGACACAACAAAGCATGGACACCCCTCACTAAAGCATGCCCACTGCACATACCCATAACACCCCCCCAACCATCATCACACAAGCCCCCACACAGGAATGCTAGCACTGGGGTACACGCTCACCCACCTATTGCACACCATGACACACACAGATGCAATAATCATGCTTTTACACCCCTGCAGGACCACTACCTAACGTCACCACACAGGAGGGTCCAGACATCTCCACCCCACCCACAGAAGAGGCCCTCAGTGATGACAGCAGCTCTTGCCAACTGGATCCAGATGACCAGCCCGGACCATCGTGGGCCTCGGGACAGTCGGTTCCCCTCGCACAGGCACAGCCCAACACTGACCTTCCACCCTCTGGTAACACCAGCCCAGCACCCACCCAGCGGGCCCATACCTCCGTACCAGGACACGTCAATCAGCTGTGTGTCCACCACTACAGGGAACCCAGGATAACCCACCACCCCAACAACAACAGGGACCTGGGGGCAGTGGCAGTGGGCACACAGTCCAGGGGACGGAGGCCCAGGAACACAGGGGAACTGGGAGGGCTGCCGTGCGACAGGGGGCGGACAGGCCAAGGGAACCCCCTCTCCACAAGGCACTCTCCTCCATCATGGGAGCCTACCACCACTCCCAGGAGACGATGGCTACGGTCCTGGCCAAGTTACAGGAGACCCAGCGCCTGCAGGACGAACAGTATTTGGGGTTCAGGGAGGAGCTCAGAACCATCAGCTCCGCCCTGGGCACCATCGTAGGGGTGCTGAAGGACATACAGAAGACCATGAGGGACACCATGGCACTCCAAGGGGCGCCTGACACTAGCCTGGACGATGAACTGCCCACCACCTCCGCTGGCGCTAGTGGACAGGACGCCCCGCCACAGGACCACCACACCAGCACCCCACCCCCTGCAGACGGAGAACCACCCCGCAAGCGGTCCCTGAGATCCAGGAACAGGACAGAGCAAGATGGCAAGACCCCCACCAGGAAACGAGACCACCCTGATTGTCATCCCATTGTCCCACTTTGTTACCCTGTCCAGATTGGAACTGTCCCAGCTCCACTTCCTATGCCCATATGGGCAGTGCACCTGTGAGACTAATAGACTGGGCTCTGCCATGGACATTCCTCCACCATCACCCATCACCATTTTGCCACCCCCTCCAATAATTAGCACTTCAATAAACACCCTTGAACCACAAAACAATCTGGAGTCAGTCTGTGATTTTGAAAATGTGTATTAACTATGACAATGATAAAATCCGTTCGAAAATGTAATGTCAACATACCTATGTAACACATCACAAGCCCATGAAGGCTGCAAGCAGATGATGCACGTTGGTAACCACACCTGTGAAACCGTAATGGAAATGTACTACTCAGTTAGCAAATACTGCTTCAAATTGACAGACAGGATAAAGGTAGAAGTGTGAAAGTAAATATAATAGTAAAAAAATTGTTCTCATCTTTGTGTCACTGGAAAATTGCTGTATGACAGAGTCCCTGTTATGAATGTCTTCTTCCTCTGCTTCCTCCTCATCGCTGTCCACAGGCTCCACAGCTGCCACAACACCGTCACAGGGACCATCCTCCTGCAGAAAAGGCACCTGGCGTCGCAAAGCAAGACTGTGCAGCATACAGCAGGCGATGATGATCTGGCACACCTTCCTTGGTGAGTAGAATAGGGAACCACCTGTCATATGGAGGCACCTGAACCTGGCCTTCAGGAGGACGAAGGTGCGTTTGATCACCCTCCTAGTCTGCCCATGGGCCTCATTGTAGCGTTCCTCTGCCCTGGTCCTGGGATTCCTCACTGGGGTCAATAGCCATGACAGGTTGGGGTAACCAGAGTCCCCTAATAGCCACACCCGGTGCCTCTGTAGTTGACCCATCACATACGGGATGCTGCTATTCCGCAGGATGTAGGCGTCATGCACTGAGCCAGGGAACATAGCATTTACCTGCGAGATGTACTGGTCTGCCAAACATACCATCTGTACATTTATCGAATGATAACTCTTCAGTTCCTGTACACCTGTTCACTTCTGTGGGGGGGGGACCAAAGCCACAAGGGTACCATCAATGGCACCTATGATGATAGGGATATGTCCCAGGGCATAGAAGTCACCTTTCACTGTAGCCAAATCCTCCACCTGAGGGAAAACGATGTAGCTCCTTACGTGTTTCAGCAGGGCAGACAACACTCTGGACAATACGTTAGAAAACATAGGCTGGGACATCCCTGATGCCATGGCCACTGTTGTCTGAAATGACCCACTTGCTAGGAAATGGAGTACTGACAGCACCTGCACTTGAGGGGGGATTCATGTGGGATGGCGGATTGGTGACATCAGATCTGGCTCCAACTGGGTACACAGTTCCTGGATTGTGGCACGGTCAAACCTGTAGGTGATGATTAAATGTCGCTCCTCCATTGTCAACAGGTCCACCAGCGGTTGGTACACCGGAGGATTCCGCCATCTCCTCACATGTCCCAGCTTACGTGCCTAGGAAGGACAACAGCGACCACAGAGTCAACCAATTCTGAGGTATGTACCCACAGCTACACAGAACACGACTCAAAATACAAAAATCTTCCTGTATGTGTGTTGAGTCCAGGCCTAGGTATGTGTGACGCAGTTGTAAATGAAGCCATGTGGGCCCCTGAAATGGCGGATGCCTGACCTCTAAAGTGGGACAATGGGATGTGAGGTAACTGCGCTGGCGTTGTACACCGTCGCGGTAGGTGGTCGAAGACCGCGGCGCAATGCTGCATTGGTTAACATTGGACCCTCTGGGTCCCAGGAGCCAATGACGAAGTGCGCCGGCGGTGATGATACGCACCGCCGCGACGTCACCGCTGCGGATGTGACCGCCATTTTCTATCTGTTCAATCACTCGATACCTGATCTTCGACAGGAGAGGACCTACACTGCAAGTGCTGCTGTGACCTCGGTCTGGAAGAGACAATGGCACGTGCGTCTGGGGAAAGGGCCCCTGCCTTCACTGCACAGGAGTTGGAGAAGCTCGTGGACGGGGTCCTCCCCCAGTATATGCTACTCTACGGTCCTCCAGACCAACAGGTGAGTACATAGGGTGCAAGTTGTATGGGCTATGCCTGGGTGGAGAGGGCTGGATGTAAGCAGGAAGGGGGCAGAGTTATACGAGCATGAAGGACTGTGAATGCATGTGCCACATGGCAAGGGTAAGGATGTGGGCCATTCACTTTGATGGTGCAGTTGGTAATGACTTCTCTTCTTCCCCTGTACATGTCATGTAGGTCAGCGCCCACCAGAAGAAGGATATTTGGCGTGCCATTGCCAAGGACGTCCGGACCCTGGGGGTCCACCAAAGACAGAGCACCCACTGCCGTAAAAGATGGGAGGACATTTGCCGCTGGAGCAAGAAGACGGCGGAGGCTCAGCTGGGGATGGCCTCCCAACGTGGGAGGGGTGCCTGTCGCACCATGACCCCCCTGATGTTCCGGATCATGGCGGTGACCTACCCTGAGTTGGATGGGCGCATGAGGGCATCACAGCAGACACAAGGGGGTGAGTACACTCACGTTCTCATGACTTTGCACGCAGTTGAGGGGTCTGGGTGGGGGAGGAGGGCTGTGGGTTTCCCTAGGCCAGGGCGAGTTCCGTAGGCTAGGCCCCTCCGTAATGCAGGCAATGTGCCACTCCACCCCACCTCTGTAGAGTGCCAAAAACATGCCCCTGTGTCATCTATGTGGGCAGATGACACTCATAGGCAAGTAGGCTATATCCCAGGAACTGCATCTGTAGAGGCCAAGAGCACGGCGTAGTGCAGGGGGCAGCTGTGTCTGTATTGTCCGCCAACGGTAGCGGTAAGCCATGCACTCAACCTGTCTTTTTTCTGTTCCCCCCCCTTTTTGTGCTCTCCCTGTTCTTTTGTGCATCAGCATCATCAGGCGGAGGTACAGGGGCACCGGAGCACGAGCGGGCTGCGTCCCACATGGCCATGGAGGGCCACACCACGGACTCTGAATACACCAGTGGGACGGAGGGCGAGGGGAGCTTCACGGCGGTCAGTGGATCAGCAAACAGCGACACAGACTCATCCTCCGATGGGAGCTCCCTTGTGGTGGCGGCACCATCTGTGCCCCCCACTTCTACAGGTACAGCCACCACCCTCCTACCAGCACCGCCCTCCCAGCAGCCCCCTCAGCCTTCGCCCCGTGCCCGCTCATCCGGGAGGGTGGGCATCACCTTCTCCCCAGGCACCTCAGCCCCTGCCCCTGTCATCCCTGCTGCCCTCAGTGAGGAGGCCAATGACCTCCTCAGGTCCCTCACTGTTGGGCAGTCTACCATTGTGAATGCCATCCAGGGTGTAGAGAGGGAGTTGCAACACACCAATGCATTCGTGGAGGGCATTCATTCTGGTCAGGCTGCCCATCATCGAACCCTGCAATCTCTGGCCTCAGCACTGATGGCAGCCATTGTCCCTGTGTCTACCCTCCTCCCTCCAACTTCCTCCACCCAGACCCAATCTCCTGTACCTCAACCTATCCCAAGCACACCATCAGACCAGCCAGCACACACCTCAACACACAAGGGCAGCTCAGGCAAACATAGACACCACACATCCCACAGGCACTCACACAAGCATCACCCACATACAGACACAGCAACATCCACTGCCTCCACTGTGTCCCCCTCCTCCTCATCTCCCTCATCCCCCAGTCTCGTCTACACTCACACCTGCATGCACTACATCTACAGCCACTACTTCCATCACCAGCACACACACCACCACACCCCGCTCACCTGCACTCACCACCCCCACAACCAATTACACGTCCCCTGTGTCCTCTCCCAGTGTGTCTGTGACACCCCCTCCCAAAGTACACAAATGCGGGCACACACACACCCAACATCCATCCACCTCACGACAGCCTCCAGAACTTGCACCTGCACCCAAATCACCAAACAAAAGTTACACCTCCTACAACCACCTCCTCTTCCTCCACTCCCAGACCCCCGCCAGCTATCCGTCCCAGTGTTTGTCAGAAACTTTTCCTGAGCAACCTTGACCTCTGTCCCATCACCCCCCCTCCAATTCATAGGTCCCGTAGTAGCACCTCAGCCAAAAAGATTCCGGTACCAGTGGTGCCTGTTCGAGGTATGTGGAGTGCACCGGGCACCAGGGCAGCCAGTGTGACACAGAGCCAAAGCACTGCCAGTCCACCCCCTGTGAAGCACCAGAAGTTGGACAGTGCCCGACGGGAGAGGGGGAAGACACCTGCCGGCAAAGCCGCCCACAAGGGTCCCGGGGGGAGCGTCGAGTCAGCTGTGACTCCTCCCAAGGTGGTGAAGGGGCAGAAGAAGTCTCCAAAGTCTGGGAAGAGCAGCACGGCGGAGAAGGCCGCCATCCTCCATGCTGTCCAAGACGCCACCGCCAGCCCCATCGGCACTGGTCAGGAGACCACCGCCAGAGTCAGTGCCCAGGAGGGCAGCACAATCGTCACTGGCCAGGAGACCACCGCCGGAGTCAGTGCCCAGGAGGGCAGCACTATCGTCACTGGTCTGGAGACCACCCCCGGAGTCAGTGCCCAGGAGGGCAGCACTATCGTCACTGGTCAGGAGACCACCGCCGGAGTCAGTGCCCAAGAGGGCAGCACAATCGTCACTGGTCAGGAGACCACCGCCAGAGTAAGTGCGCAGGAGGGCCCCGGCAGCCACAGCCCTGCTGGGCAATGAGGGACCGCCATGGCACACACCGCTGCACAGTCAAAGTCAAGCACCCCTGAACAGGGCAAGCACTGCTGAACAGGGCAAAGACCGCCATGGCAAGCACCGCTGAACAGGGCAAAGACCGCTAAACAGGGCAAAGACCGCTGAAAAGGGCAAAGACCGCCATGGTAAGCACCGCTGAACAGGGCAAAGACCGCCATGGCAAGCACCGCTGAACAGGGCAAGCACCGCTGAACAGGGCAAAGACCGCTGAAAAGGGCAAAGACCGCCATGGCAAGCACTGCTGAACAGGGCAAAGACCGCCATGGCATGCACCGCTGAACAGGGCAAGCACCGCTGAACAGGGCAAAGACCGCCATGGAAAGCACCGCTGAACAGGGCAAAGACCGCCATGGAAAGCACAGCTGAACAGGGCAAGCACCGCCAACTCAAGCACCGCTAGCCCATGAGCTACAGGGGCAGTGACGCAACAGGGACCGTCACGGGGTGAGTGATGCACTTTGGCACCAGTCCCCCTCCAGAACCAGTGGAGACATGCATCCACTCCATCTATCCTGCACAGGATGAAGCATTCTGGACACCAGTCCCCCTCCAGAACCAGTGGAGACATGCATCCACTCCATCTATCCTGCACAGGATGAAGCACTCTGGGCTCCAGTCCCCCTCCAGAACCAGTGGAGACATGCATCCACTCCATCTATCCTTCACAGGATGAAGCACTCTGGGCACCAGTCCCCCTCCAGAACCAGTGGAGACTGTTATCCACTTGAGAGACTGTGGCTTTGCACTCCCCAGGATGGTACAGTGGGCAAACCACCCACTTGTTAGACTTGTGAGACTGTGGCTTTGCATTCCCCAGGATGGTACAGTGGGCAAACCACCCACTGTAGAGACTTGAGAGACTGTGGCTTTGCACTCCTCAGGATGGTACAGTGGGCAAACCACCCACTGTAGAGACTTGAGAGACTGTGGCTTTGCACTCCCCAGGATGGTACAGTGGACAAACCACCACTGTAGAGACTTGAGAAACTGTGGCTTTGCACTCCCCAGGATGGTACAGTGGGCAAACCACCCACTGTAGAGACTTGTGAGACTGTGGCTTTGCACTACCCAGGATACATCAATGAGCATGGAGCCCCGTCGTGGATCTGGCGTGGTGCAGTTATCCGGCTGAGGTGCCCTCCCTTCCCTTCCCCCTGAGGTGCCTATTGTATTTCTATCTGATGCCCCTGCAGTGTTCTCATCGTTCCAGGACAAGTATCGTGTGTGGGCCTCGCCCATGCATTTTGGGCCCAGTGGTCCACGGACATTGAAATGTGCATACCTGTACTACTAATCGTGATGCATATATTTGGAATGTGTATATATTGATGTATATATGAGCTTACTGTATTTTGATACGTTACAATGGTTGAACTCATTTCCTTTTGTCTTAGCATTCTTCCAGGGGGGTTGGGGGTTGTTACTGTGATGTTCGGAAATGCATTGGTGTGTGTGTTGTAGTGGGTGAGGGTCGGGATGGGGGTGGGGGTGTTGCATGTGTGTGTCTGTGACTTTTGCCTCCCCCCTCCCCTATGTCGTAGGTGCAGTACTCACCATTGTCTTCGGTGCCGCCGTTGCTGATGTTCGTAGAGGAGCAGGAAGACAAGCACAGGGAGTATTTGGAGTTCCGGCTCCATGGTGCCCTCCTTCCTCGTGGAGTTTGTTCAGGTCAGCGTTTTCCCATTGAAATGGCTGTTTCTGCCGTGTTTTTATCAACGGTGAATCCGTCCCGGAAAAGGTGGCGGATTGGCCTGTTGTAATACTGTGGGCGGTACTTTGTTTTCCGCCTGTCTATTGGCGGTGACTGCCGCCCTGCTTGTCTGTACTGCCGTGGCGGTCGGAGTGTTAAAGTGGCTGTCTATGTTGGCGGTGTCCGGCACGGTCATAATTCTCTTTTTTTTTTCGCCGGCCTTTTTGAGGTATTACCGCCACATTAACACCGTCCGCCAGGGTTGTAATGACCCCCAAAATGTATTCAATACAAAAGATATTGGGGGTCATTCTGAGTCTGGCGGGCGGCGGAGGCCGCCCGCCAGACTTCCCCCCTCCAAAATACCGCTCCGCGGTCGAAAGACCGCTGAGGGTATTTTGGCTTTTGCACTGGGCTGGCGGGCGACCGCCAAAAGGCCACCCACCAGCCCAGTGCAAAAGACCCTTCCCACGAGGACGCCGGCTCAGAATTGAGCCGGCGGAGTGGGAAGGTGCGACGGGTGCAGTGGCACCCGTCGCGTATTTCAGTGTCTGCAAAGTAGACACTGAAATACAAAGTGGGGCCCTCTTACGGGGGCCCCTGCAGTGCCCATGCCATTGGCATGGGCACTGCAGGGGCCCCCAGGGGCCCCACAACAACCCATACCGCCATCCTGTTCCTGGCGGGAGAACCGCCAGGAACAGGATGGCGGTATGGGCTGTCAGAATCCCCATGGCGGCGCAGCGAGCTGCGCCGCCATGGAGGATTCTAATGGGCAGCGGAAAACCGTCGGGAGACCGCCGGTTTTCCGCATCTGACCTCGGCCAAACCGCCGCGGTCAGAATGCCCTGCGGTGCACCGCCAGCCTGTTGGCGGTGCTCCCGCCGACCCTGGGTCAGAATCACCCCCATTGTATTGTTCCATTTATATATAAAAGACAACCACGTCAAAACCCAAAATGTTGACAAAAATACAGTTTATAGAATTATATTGTACAACCAAACATTAAAAAGAAAATATAGTACTCCTACTACTCCTGTGTGAAAAACAAAATATTGAAACAATATCACTGACAGCAAAACTATTGCAATAACACGTCCCACAGTCTAAAGTTTAAAAAAAAATCCATGTACCTCAATCCTTTTAAAAGATCAATGCAATAAAATAAATGTTTACACATTAAACAAATATAGTACTACACAAACAAGTTCAACACATAATACAAATTGCATATCATGCAAATAACTAAATAAAGAAATAATTCATGCACAATATAAAAATCCTCGAACACATGAAAATGTTCGAGAAAAAAATCAAACTAAAAAGTAATCCATATCACAATTCTTAAAATCCTTTCAGAACCAGAAACATTTTTGTAAAAAGCAAATAAACCTAAAAACTGAAAAGTAGAAAATCGATCTGGAAAATCTAGAGAATGACCAAAAAGCCAGACTACTTTCCTTAAAAATCATAAATTGTACAGAGCACAATTCAACACTGAAAGCATGCTCCACACAACCTGTAAATGGTGCCTATCAGTGAAAAATACAGTGCCTTAAAATAATAAGAAAAGAGCATAGGTGCTCAAAACGAGTTTGGTGGTTGAACGAGTCGACTGCCAAACGCGCAAGGATCAGGCAGTCTTCAAACTGACTCCCTTAACCCCTGTCGTATTATGATGTTCCCACTGGGCTGATCGGTAGGAACATACTATTAAGATGTTCCTGCTTGTCAGCTCAGCTGGAACAAGGCTACGGTATTGGTCTCGGCTCCCTTAAGGGAACCGAGGCCAATAGCCTAGCACAACAGCACCCTCAGAATGTGCACTTTCTGAAAAGACATGAGATGGTCTTGGGCAGTGCAGGGGCCACCCTGTGGCCCCCAGCATTTCCTTTCTGCTAACCTTTTCATATTGGTTGAACTGCCATGGGGGTAAGGGGACTTGTGATCAGGACTGCGACGCTGAACTCAACACCTCCGTGGCTGACCACAAGTCCAACCGCTGTCAGCCTGCCGGGAACTATGTTCCTGGTGGGGACAGAGGGACCTGGTGTTCTGACCGCCAGGGTCGTGATGTGGCGGTCAGACCGCCTGGAGTGATGTGGTCCGATCCCCACTGCAAGGTTGGGGGTCTCAAGACCGCCAGCCTTGTAAGGAGGCCCATTGAGCCTTATTAAATAAAGACTCAGTAGACATTAAAGTCTTTAAGAAAAATAAGCAAAATATAAAATTATGAAAATGAAATGTTTGCAAAAAAATATACTTGATCAAAATGTATATATTCCTTAGTGACACAGAATGAAAAATATATATTATTTATTTTTTGTAAATAAATACTATATAATTAAGTTCTAAACTGAACTTCAAAAACTGTACCAATTATTTATATTTGTTAAGATTTTTCTAAGTACTGTTATTTTGCCTCCCATTAAAAAATACATAAAGTTGAATGAAAAAATGTTTAAAAGATAACATTCACAAATGTGATACTTATGCTATACATACCTAGAATGTTAATAAAAATGGTAAAAATTCACATTTATATTCTAAAATTGTGTTGAAAATGTTACCAATAAACATATTAAAAAAAAGTTTTTATTATTAATTACTTACAATCAAAAGAAATGCTTCTCTGACACCTCATGTATATATATATATATATATATATATATATATATATATATATATATATATATATATATGCAAGCCACAAATGCTAGCACAATCCATGGGCAAAGACACAAAGGCGGTCATTCTGACCGCGGCGGTCGGCGGTTGCCGCCCGCCAAGCGGTTCCTGCCGAAAGACCGCTCCGCGGTCAAAAGACCGCGGCGGCCATTCTGGCTTACCCGCTGGGCCGGCGGGCTACCACCAGAAGACCGCCGGCCGGCCCAGCGGGAAAGCCCCTTCAACAATGAAGCCGGCTCGGAATGGAGCCGGCGGAGTTGCAGGGGTGCGACGGGTGCAGTGGCACCCGTCGCGATTTTCACTGTCTGCAAAGCAGACAGTGAAAGTCTTTGTGGGGCCCTGTTAGGGGGCCCCTGCACTGCCCATGCCAGTGGCATGGGCAGTGCAGGGGCCCCCAGGGGCCCCACGGCACCCGTTCCCACCATCCTGGTTCTGGCGGTGGACACCGCCAGAAACAGGCTGGCGGGAAGGCGGTCGGAATCCCCATGGCAGTGCTGCAAGCAGCGCCGCCATGGCGGATACCCTGGGCCAGCGGGAAACTGGCAGGAAACCGCCGGCTCCCCTTTTCTGACCGCGGCTTTACCGCTGCGGTCAGAATCGCCCAGGAAGCACCGCCAGCCTGTTGGCGGTGCTTCCGCCACCCTCCGCCATGGCGGTCATGGACCGCCAGGGTCAGAATGACCCCCAAAGACATTTATCGGTATGGGCCCCTCGTTGTTGGGAAATGGACTGGCTCAGTACAAGAAGAATTCAAAGTGGTACCTCTTTAAGTTATGGCCCAATCTGTCATGAAACACTGCTATTGGTAATGATATAGTCTGTAGGACATTCATGCTCCAGCTTTTTCCATAGTTTTGGGCACTACCCAGGCATTGACTGGCAACACTCTTCAATAAGTTTTTCATACAGAATATGCAAAGAACACTGTTGTGTGCATCGAACTGTTAACGCGTCCCTTGATGTTAATTTATTACACATTAGGACTCGTTTTAGGCCAATGAATCTTTTGACCCAGTTGAGAGACCCCGTAGGTCAAGATAGCTGATCAATATGTCAATCAATATATCAATAATGTCATCAATATTTATCACAACAATACATTTCACTTTAGTCAAAGTCATTAATCAGTTCAACGACGCTACCATGACCTTTCAGTCATGAATAACCACACCAGTTTAGTAGAATTTTATGAATTTTCTTCCCTATTGATTACAATCTACGAGTAAATGAGTGAATCTCAAAACCAATTAACATAAGAGTATAGTCACGATATGGCAGCTGTGATAAGATTTATTAACGTGAGAATCACAAACATTAGAACATAGCACGGCGTAAACATAGATCAAGAATAGCAGAGTGTCAAATACGCATCAGTTCAACATAGCATAATGTCAGTCGTTTGTCTATTTGCGTTAGTTTCAGTGAACCCCTATCCTAACCACTGATTAGCATCCGCATGTTGGGCTTCATGCAAAAAGATTTAGAACACCAATTTGGAAAACATCTAGCTATGGTCTCTGTCAAAACAAGCAGTTGGTACCTAGAAAGGAAAAAGCAAACAGACAAATCACAAATGCATTGTCATAATTACCCTCCAAAGATTTGGTCAGCACACAGGATCAGTCTTCGTCTTCAGGACATCAGTCAAAACGCCATCAGTCAGGAATCAACTAAAGGGCATAGGGGGCACTACCCTCATAAGGAGGAAAAGTGTAAATGGGCAGTCTATGGGTGAGGATGGTTTTAATAAGTCTCAAAGTCACAAAACAGAGTGACAGAGTTTCTGGATAAAATCAATAGCATTCCCTACCTAATTCTAGTGACCCCTCTGTGAGATGGGTTTTTATCCCTTTTTCGTAGTACATTCCCCCAAAATTCTATTGGACATTTGCTATACCCCACTATATTTAACCTATCGTAAAACACATTAGGTAATCCCATATCTTCACCCCATATTATTTTACAAGCTTTTGATTGGTCTTCACAATTGACGTCTTCAGAGGTGGCACATCCGGCGTTACTTCATTTTCTTGGCAATTCTTTGTACATCTTTTGGTCAGCAGTTCTTCATCATCCCGGTTTGAATGACCTTGTACATTACATTAATCTACACTTGTTTCAATTCATTTATAACAATTATTCCAGGGCACCGAAGATGCGCCTGGGAACAGATTTAACATGGTTACATTCATCTTCCAAGCTAGAAGAAATAGAACATTGTGGGGTCATGGCCCCTTGTCAGTCAGCACACTGGAAAACAGAGAAATGCATTTAATATGAGAGCTGAGCAGCTAATCTGCAGCTCACGCTAATTTAAGGCCTATGAGGATTTTCAATACAGATTCAGTAATGCGAATGTTAATATAAGCTTAATTGAACATAACATAAACATTTTATTCATCATTATTAGTTTGCGTTTACATTGGTGGCCACTCACCGTGGTCACAATTCAGGTGCACGTTTAAACAAAATCGCTATTATTATAGTTTCTAGGCGGCATCATTACACATTAATATATATACGTTTCATGTTAATATAGATTAAATAAGCTACGCTCTTTCACTACCACAACAAAAGATATACAATTAAATTGCTTCTCTTGACCTTTCGTGACGCTCCAGTGGCCCAGTGCCCTGCGCCGTGTTTACAGGGTGGTGTTAAGCCACTTTGTAAATACAGACCTTCACACAAAGCCCTTTGCGTAGAAAGGGCTTGCATTTTGATGCTGCCTCAGATTTACGAGTTTTCGTAATCCTGAGGCAGCGCCAAAATCTAACGTCAGCGCATGGGTGGTGTTAGCAAGGCGCAACGAGGAGGGATACTTTTATTCCTCCTAGTTTTTTGCTTTTTCTATGTGTGCTGCATTCTGCAGCATGCATAAAAAGAGCAAAACTGCAGAAATGATTGTTTATGTGTGGGAAGGCGACCCTTCATGCACACAAACAATAATTTCTTAATGATGCTTTGGCACTTCTGTGTGTGCTGCATTGTGCAGCACACAAAGAAGTGACAAATCACCATTAGTGATTGTTTATGTGCAGGAAGGGACATCTTTCCACATATAAACAATCAAACCGCTCAACACAGACATCCTTGCATGATGGTGCAAGGATGCCTGCGTTGGCGCTTGGCAGCTCAATTTAGCACCAGCGGATAGGGAAACATAGGGGTGTGCAGTATTCTACTAAATATAACACATCCCTGCGTTTCTAAATTGATGCAGCTCTGCAAATTTTGGTGCAGCACCGCGCTGCACCACTTTTTAACAAATCTGGCCCTAAATTCCATCATTCATGCAACTGATATCTATTCCTGCTTGTCTCAGGACACAGGATCAAATCAAGATAGCAGAGATCTTGCTCTTCTTAGTTTTAAGCAAAACTTAAAACTTGGTTCATGTCTGGGAAGGGAAAAACTGGAAGATGTTTATTGCTGGAGCATTTTCATCCTTCGCAGAAATCAGTGCTCATTGAGGTCAACATAACTAAGGACTCTGCAGAGGATGTGGTAGAACCATACAACTAAATTTCCATACAAAACAATTAAATTACACAGTATGGCGAATTTTGACATACAAGGAAAACTCCAGTCAGGAGTAAAATTAAGGGATTTATTACAAACTCAAGCTCAGAGTCATGTGGACAATTCACAAGACAAAGTTATAAAGATCCAGAGTGACCAAGGATTGCCCAAGGCAAAGCCATAAGTTTAAATGAACTAGTGTTAGAAGAACTAAGAATTCAACAAGAGCTATGCAAAACATCAACAGAAAATGAGAAACAGAAAATAAATGTTGCTCAGTTTTAATAAGCATTAGACAATTTAAAATCAGAAAAGTTCAATTTAGCTGGGCACAGGGAGGAACCCCACAGTCAACCAAATCAAGGGACAACATATGGGGTGGAACGCATGCGGGCAACAGAAAAAAAGAACAAAAAGGGTGAAATTATTTCTCGGGCAATAAATTACTAACTAAGGTGAGCAAAAGATAGCTAAAAAGGGAAAGTGTCAGCATATCTGAAGCTCGGTCAAGAGTCTTCTGTAAAGGTTAGGAAGAAAGTCTCTAAGCCTTTACAAGGCATTTTAAAGGGGCAAAGGCAGAGAGGACGGTACCTTTCGAAGGAGCTCATCATTCAGGATACCGGACAAAAAGAGATTCAGCTTCTCATCTTCTGGCAGCATACTCATCTGGGGACTTTCAATGGAAATCCGACAGGCATCTGACTGTTCTCTGAACAAGGTCTAACTAGTCATTGCTATATCAAAGTTGATACAGCCATTTGATTCATTCAGGACAACAGTTAATTTGACTTTGAAGGGGTATCATCCAATAGAAATCGGTCACACGAAGTTGAAACATTCCCAAGCTTTCCCAGGTCTGTCACGAGAACAACATATATCCATGTAGTTCCACACGAGATTGAAAGACATGTTTATATTGCTAGTCCATAGTCCATGATGTTCCTCATTCAAGGACATTGTTTCACTCTCTCTATGTGTAAAACAATAGGTGTCTATTACTAAGCTAGCCTTCTGATGGGAACGAAGCCTGAAAGGAAAGTTTACGTTAACAGAATGACTCAACATTTTCTGCACAGTCAGGAGATATTGGGCCTAGCAGGCTTCAATTAGGCTAATGCAAGTGAGTTGATACAGCACATTCATACATCAAATAAAACATATTCCAATAAGGATTCTGTAAATTCTGCATTAATAATTCTTCATTAGCAATCAGGTTGCAATATCTTTTAAACAATATGACTCTGTTAATACATTTCAGTCAGTATAACATAGAGCCACATTTCTCCATTTCTGCACACATATTTAAATCACTAATTATAAGAAATTCAATATTGTTTCAATGCAGACTGTTATTTTAGAGTCTAATTTATAACATAATAATATCAGTTTTATCCTGTTAACATTTAAATAAACTTCAGTAACACCAGGGTCTCTAACATTAGTCTAAACAAATGCCCAATTAAAAAGGCTTCTAAGTGCACCACTCTACGGTCAAACTGTTAGCACTATAATTAACATAATGCATAAACTGTCACATATAGATAATATCATAGACATGAGAACAGCACTACGTTTCTTCTACATCAGCCCCCCTCTGATGGCAAATCAAGCTATCATCAAATACTTTAACTCTCATTTTCAATGAGACAGCTCAAATTTTCAGAAGCTTATTCAGTTAAGGTCCTCTGAAGTCCTTTAACTGCTTGATGTTACTTTTGAATGTGGTTTTTCTAGACTCCATTGCAATCACATCTTTTCTCTGTTTTTCCTTGGCACTTCTTTGTTTCAGCTTCTTAAATAATTTGTACAGACCAACTGCAAGAAGGGGACACATAACCCATGATCAATAGGGGTCTCAAAATGGTTCACACAATTTCTCTCCCTAGGAGTCCAAACTACCTTCCAATTGCTGAAAAACCACTACCTATTGCTTCCCATTCACCGTTTGCTGTTGATTCCTTCAGGTCCTGTTTCAAGTCAGTCATATTTGAAATGTATTTTTTTTTAGCTCCTTACTATTGTGAGGTATGTAAGTGCAACACAGTTGAGCGTGCATCATCTTGCAAACTCTGTTTTCCTTTGCAAGAAGAATGCCTAACTCAAGGTGATCCTGCAAAACCATGGATCCAACAGCAAACATTTCTGAATCCATTAACAATATGGCACCTGAAGTGTATGTAGAGAGCATATCCACTATTGTTGACCATGTTCTTACCTTGACACCAATCACAATAACATCTTTTGATGGAATTATGGCACCACAAAATCTCTTTTAACTCTGTTGATGGAGTTTTCATCCCAGACTGGATCATACAAATGGTCCATGTGATACATCTTTGGGAAAACTACTCCCAGGTAACATGTACCCTACCAGCCTTTCGGCAACTTGTAGTACGCAGTCTTTCCACAGATGGAAAAAGCACCTGATAAGGTGGGGTCTTGTCAATTCAACAAAAAGGTCCAAACACTCTTAAACAAAAACACATGTCCATATTAACGAGTCCCTCCGAAATGTGTGTTAGTATTTTATCTAGGTCTATACACTTAACATCCCTACATGTTGCCAATCTAAAGCCAGGAATCCTTGATTTCCAGCTACTGAATGTGCTTTCTCCTTTCCCCAGTTTTGTAAAACTACTCCCTTTTCTGTTTTAGCCTTTATAGCTCTTCTCCTCTCCTCAACTTGTCATATAAACTTCTTCTCTACAGGGGTAAGAATACAGGTCAGATTCTTCTTATGGCATAATGTATACCAAATGTCAATGTAGGATCAAAGAAACCTCCCACTGTGTCAATGTTTTTCATCTTTTCAATGTTGCTGAAATGTTTCATGATGAGAACAATCTAAAACACTAAAAGCCAGATTCAGAGTTTGGCAGATGGGGCTATTCCATCACAAACATGACTGATATCCTGTCCTCCCTATTACAATCCCATTTTAACCTATTGGAATTGCAATACGGCAGACGGGATATCTGTCCTGTTTGTGACAGAGTAACCTGTCCACCAAACTCTAAATCAGGACCCAAGTCATAATTTGAGTAGAAGTATTGGTAAGACTTCTGCTGATACAACAGTGTTAATACATAACAGGCTACAGAAAATCCCATAGGTTAGGGGTAGACTATGATATCTGATTCCCTCACTTACTGATGAAGGCAACAGTGTGGACATATAACAATATCAAGCCTCCATGGTGTAAAAACTTGAAATACAAATTTACAGACAAATCATCTCTAGAACTGACAGTATTGAAATATTTCTCCTCATTGTACAGGGGATTTTGATCTGCAATGGGATTTGCTAAGTTCGGGGCACTTGTGGATGAAACCTTTTCTGAATCACTTGCTATGGGCACACTCAATCCAATGAACATTAATATTATTATGATAACTCTCACTATCTAACCTATGCATATGTATTTTCATTTACTACCTCTGCTTCGATTCAACCCCATGAGTACTCTATTTTAAACCAAAAGTTGGAATTAAAAAAAAAAAATAATAATAATAATAACAAATGCAAAGTGGCATTAATGTTTCACTGTCTATTTGTCTCTTTTCATTCCTTTTTATTGTGAGAAAAGCAAAAATCAGAAAATATCTTCTTTAACCCCTCCCATGCCAGGGAAGAGCTGGTCTCGTCCAAGCACACAGTTGCTGTGTGCCTGGGACGAGACCAGCTCGTCCTGCACCTGGCCCACACCCCCCAGTCAGGGATGGAAGGGGAATCGCTTACTCTTCCACTCCTGACCCCCCCTCACTCCCCTCCAGTGACATATGATGACGTGAGCACGCAAACCGCACGCTGACCTCATCAGAGGTCACCTCGTATCGCGCTGGAAGCATCCCAGAAAACAAATGCTTTTGTATTTCTCTTCTGATCGAGAGGTGGGGCGGGAGAGACAAGAAAGGAAAGGAAAGACCTTTCCTTTCCTTTCTTGTCTCTCACAGCATTTCTGCTGCCTGACCGCGATGCGATCAGGCAGCAGAAATGCCCACTAGACACCAGGGATTTTTTTTAGGGATTATCAATAAAGGGAGCGGCCCCTTGGGCAAGGGTCGCTCCCTAGGGGGGCATATTATTTTTAGGCCATTTCTGTCCCCGGGGTGGCAGAAAACCCCTAGACACCAGGGATATATATATTTTTTTCTTTTATGTGTAGCGAGAGATCCCTTAGGCAAGGGTCACTCCCCAGGGGGCCAAATGAGTTTTTAGGCCAATTCTGCCCCCCCGGGTGCAGATCGGCCTAGTTATATTAGGCCGATCTGCCCCCGGGGGGACAGAAGTCACTAGACAACAGGATTTTTTATTATATGTACGCATAAGAGGAGCCGCCCCTTGGGCAAAGGCCGCTCCCCGGGCGGGGGGGAAACATATTTTTAGGCCATTTCTGCCCCCCCGGGGGCAGATCAGCCTAATATAATTAGGTCGATCTGCCCCCAGGGGGCAGAAAATCCCAAGACACCAGGGATAAAAATGTTTTTTTTTTGTTTTTTTATATGTGGGGAGCGACCCCTTAAGCAAGGGTCGCTCCCCAGGGGGCCAAATTATTTTTAGGCCATTTTGGCCTAATTATATTAGGCTGATCTGCCCCAGGGGGCAGAAGCCACTAAACACCAGGGATATATATATATATTTTTTTTATTTACTTTATGTTTTTATGTATGGGGAGTGACCCCTTAGGCAAGGGTCACTCCCCTGTGGGGCAAATTGTATTTAGGCCATTTCTGCCCCCCTTAGGGGCAGATAAGCATATTTTTTGTGGCCCCTTGGGGGCAGAAACCACTAGACCACAGGGATTGGTGTGTGTGTGTGAATGTGTGTGTTTTGTTTGGGGAGGCAGCCCCTTGGGAAAGGGTCGCTCCCCATGGGGGCACATTACTATTGGACATATCTGCCCCCCTTGGGGGCATATTGGCCTATTTTTGCAAGGCCCATCTGCAGGGGCAGAAAGCTCACCAGAGACCAGGGAAGATTTTTTTTTTTTTCAAAAGAAGAGGGTGGTGGTATGGCCATACCCCCACCCCAAATAAATGGGGTCAAAGTTGTTCTGCCTACCAGTGGGCAGATAGGGCAATTACCCCTGATCCACACGCCGGGGGACCGAAAGTCTACTAGATGCCATGGAATTAAAAAAGAAAAAAGTAGTTGGGTGGTGGCTACCAACCAGTATGGGCCTGGTTATGTCTCCACCCCAACTGAAGGGGGCAACAGTCTTTCAGCTGTCCCCCGCACACTAAACCAACTTATCCCATGGCAAGCAAGAGGACATTTGATTATTTTGGGTTTTGGTTTCACATTTTGGCCATGAGAGCTTGGTAACTCTTAAAATTGTCCCACTAGGAATGGTGAGGGCTGCACTTTTTTGGCTTTGGGACGCTGCCATGTACAAAAAATCCACAAGACCTAGACACATCTGAAAACTAAACATCTATTTGATTCCAGGGTGGTGTGCTTCACATGCACCCCGCACCATTTTCTTACCCACAATGCCCTGCAATCCTCTAACTTTGCTGGAAATCACACATTTTTCCAACATTTTTGTGATGGAACCTTCCGGAATCTGCAGGAATCCACAAAATTCCTACCACCCAACATTGTCTCATCTATACCGATAAACATTCTGCTGCACTTGTCAGCCTAAAAATGTTTTTTTTCAAACTGCCCTTTTAGACCCGCTTTGGTTCCCCCTCAATTTCAACATGTTTTTGGCTCTTCCCTGTCACAGGCACTTGGACTAACTACATAAGTGGGGTATCATTTTTACAGTGAGACTGAGGGGAATGTTGGGTGGTAGGAAAGTTGTCCTGGTGAGGTGATCCCACACAGAAATGTGGGAAAAAAAGTTATTTTTTAGCTAAATTTGAGGTTTGCTGAGGATGCTGGGTAAGAAAACATTGGGGGATCCACGCAAGTCACACCTCCATTGACTCCCTTGGGTGTCTAGTATTCAGAAATGTCTGAGTTTGGTAGGTTTCCTTAGATGGCAGCTGAGCCCAGGACCAAAAACACAGGTGCCCCCGCAAAAACAGGTAGTTTTGTATTTGATAATTTTGATGTGTCTAGATAGTGTTTTGGGCAATTTCCTTTCGTGAACACTAGACCTAACCACATAAGTAAGGTACCATTTTTATAGGCAGACTTGGGGGAACACTGGGTGGAAAGAAATTTGAGGCTTCTCTCAGATTCTAGAACTTTCTGTCACTGAAATGAGAGGAAAAAGTGTTTTTTTTTTGCCAAATTTTGAGGTTTGCAAAGTATTCTGGGTAACAGAACCTGGGCAGAGCCCCACAAGTCACCCTATCTTGGATTCCCCTAGGTGTCTAGTTTTAAAAAATGCGCAGGTTTGGTAGGTTTCCCTTGGTGCCGACTGAGCTCGAGGCGAGAATCTACAGCTAGGCACTTTGCAAAAAGCATGTCAGATTTCAATGTAAAAATGTGATGTGTCCATGTTGTGTTTCCTGTCGCGAGCATTAGGCCTACCCAAACGAGTGAGGTACCATTTTTATCGGAAGACTTGGGGGAACACAGAATAGCAAAACTAATGTTATTGCCCCTTGTCTTTCTCTACATTTTTTCCTTCCAAACGTAAGACAGTGTGTAAAAAAGACATCTATTTGAAAAATGGAGTGTAATTCACATTCTAGTATGGGGACCCCAGAATTCAGAGATGTGCAAATAACCACTGCTTTTGGAAATACAAAGGTTTTCTTGATACCTATTTTTCACTCTTTATATTTTAGCAAATTAATTGCTGTATACCCGGTATAAAATGAAAACCCACTGCAAGGTACAGCTCATTTATTGGCTCTGGGTACCTAGAGTTCTTGATGAACCTACAAGCCCTATATATCCCCACAACCAGAAGAGTCCAGCAGACGTAACAGTATATTGCTTTCAAAAATCTGACATCTGAGGAAAAAGTTACAGAGTAAAACGTGTAGAAAAATGGCTGGTTTTTTACTTCAATTTCAATATTTTTTTATTTCAGCTGTTGTTTTCTGTAGGAAAACCTTCTAGGACCTACACAAATGACCCCTTGATAAATGCAGAATTTTGTCTACTTTTCAGAAATGTTTAGCTTTCCGGGATCCAGCATTGGTTTCAGACTAATTTCTGTCACTAACTGGAAGGAGGTTGAAAGCTCAAACAAATCATAAAAATGGGGTATGTCCCAGTAAAATGCCAAAAGTGTGTTGAAAAATTGGGTTTTCTGATTCAAGTATACCTGTGGGAAGTTGGTGATTTTATCACCGCAAACCCTTTGTTGATGCCATTTTCAGGGAAAAAGCCTTCTTCTGCAGCCCTTTTTTTCCTCATTTAAAAATAAAAATGTAATGATCGCTGTATTTTGGCTAATTTCTTGGGGGGGTCATTACAACCCTGGCGGACGGTGTTAAAGCTGTGGTAATACCGCAAACAGGCCGGCGGACAAAAAAAGGGAATTCTGACCCTGGCGGAAACCGCCAACAAAGACAGCTACTTTAACACACCGCCTGCCACGGCGGTACAGACAAGCAGCGCTGCAGTCACCGCCAACAGACAGGCGGAAGTCAATGTACCACCCATAGTATTACAACCCGCCAATCCGCCACCTTTTCCGGGGCGGATTCACCGTGGATAAAAACACGGCAGAAACTGCTTTTGCAATGGGAAAACACTCACCTGAACACATCCCACGAGGAACGAGGACTCCATGGAGCCGGAACTCCAAATACTCTCAGCGCTTGTCTTTCTGCTCCTCTACGACCACCATCTACGTAGGCGCCGAAGACAACGGTGAGTGCTGCACCTATGACATGGGGGAGGGGGGTGGCAAAAGTTAGGGGGACACCCACGAAACACTCCCACCCCCACCCCCACCCTCGCATTTTACAACATACACACCAATGCATGTCAAAACATCACAGTAACAACCCACAATCCCCCCGGAAGAATGCAAAGACAAAGCGAGATCCGTTCAAACATTGTAATGTTGCAATAAACAAGTTTAGCAAAAATATACAGATATATATGAAAATCTTTCAGAAATATATACAGTACGAGTAGTAGTGCAGATATGTCCATATCAATGTCCGTGCACCACTAGTCCAAAAATGCATGGGCGAGGCCCACAAAAGATACCTGACGACAATCGCAGAGAACACTGTCGGGGCATCAGATAGAAATACTACAGGCACCTCAGGGGGAAGAGAAGGGGGGGCACCTCAGCTGGATGACTGCAAGGCCAGATCCACGACGGGGCTCCATGCCCACTGTGCCATCCTGGGGAGTGCAAAGCCACGGTCTCTCAAGTCTCTACAGTGGGTGGCTTGCCCACTGTGCCATCCTGGGGAGTGCAAAGGCTCAATTTCGCAAGTAGATAACATCCTCCAGTGGCTCGTGAGGGGGACTAGTGCCCAGACTGGGTTAGTCTCCCCGTGAAAGTGCCAGTCCCGTCACTGTCCCAGCTGCACATGGGATAAGGATGCTTGATGTGGCGGTCTATTCATTCTTACCCGGTGCATGCCCTGTTCAGCGGTGCTTTGCCATGGCGGTGCTTGCCCTGTTCAGCGGTCTTCACCATGGCGGTGCTTGCCCTGTTCAGCGGTGCTTTGCCATGGCGGTTCTGGACTGTTCAGCGGTCTTCACCATGGCGGTGCTTGCCCTGTTCAGCGGTCTTCACTATGGCAGTGCTTGCCCTGTTCAGCGGTCTTCACCATGGCGGTTCGGGACTGTTCAGCGGTGCTTTGCCATGGCGGTGCTTGCCCTGTTCAGCGGTCTTCACCATGGCGGTTCGGGACTGTTCAGCGGTGCATTGCCATGGTGGTGCTTGCCCTGTTCAGTGGTCTTCACCATGGCGGTGCTTGCCCTGTTCAGCGGTGCTTTGCCATGGCGGTTCTGGACTATTCAGCGGTCTTCACCATGGCGGTGCTTGCCCTGTTCAGCGGTCTTCACCATGGCGGTTCGGGACTGTTCAGCGGTGCTTTGCCATGGCGGTTCTGGTACGGACATTGGTGTGTGGCATGACGTTCCCTAGACTGGGCATTGGTGTGTGGCATGACGTTCCCTCATAGCCCACCTGGGCTGTGGCAGCCGGGGCCCTCCTGGGTACTGACTACGGCTGTGGTCTCCTGACCAGTGACGATACTTGGGCCCTCCTGGGTACTGACTCCGGCGGTGGTCTCCTGACCAGTGACGATACTTGTGCCCTCCTGGGCTATGACTCTGGCGGTGGTCTCCTGACCAGTGACGATACTTGTGCCCTCCTGGGCTATGACTCTGGCGATGGTCTCCTGACCAGTGACGATACTTGGGCCCTCCTGGGCTATGACTCCGGCGGTGGCGGTGGTCTCCTGACCAGTGACGACAGTGCTGGCGGTTGGGTCTCGACCGCCGGGAATTATGGCGCCCTTCTCCGCCGTGATACTCACAACATGCTGGCCAGACATCCTCTGGGCCTTCCCCACCTTTGGTGGAATCACAGCTGACTCTCCAATCCCCTTGGAACCCATGTGAGTTGGTTTCCCACCAGGAGGCTTCACACGCTCCCGTCATCCACTCTCCAATTTCAGAGCCTTTACAGGGGGTGGGCTGCAAGTGCCTTGGCTCCGGGTCACACTGCCTGCCCTGGTGGCCGGTGCACTCCACATACCTTGAACAGGCAGCACTGGTATTGGAGGCTTTTTGGCTGAGGCGCTACGACGGGACTGATGAATTGGAGGGGGCAAAAAGGTCAACTTTACAGAGGGACAGTTTCTGACGGACACTGGGATGGGTAGTTGGAGGGGGTCTGGGAGTGGAGGAAGAGGAGGTGGTTGTAGGAGGTGTAACTTTAGGTGATTTGGGTGCAGGTGCAGGTACTGGAGGCTGTCGTGAGGTGGATGGATGTTGGGTGTGTGATTGCCGGCGTTTGTGTACTTTGGGAGGGGGCGTCACAGACACACTGGGAGAGGACACAGGGGACGTGTAAATGGCAGTGGAGGTGGTGAGTGCAGGTGAGCGGCTTGTGGTGCAGTGTGTCCTTGTGCAATTCCTGGTGCCTGTAGATGTGGTGCATGCAGGTGTGTGTGTAGACGAGACAGTGGAGGCAGTGGATGTTGCTGTGTTTGTATGTGTGTGATGCTTGCGTGAGTGCCTGTGGGTTGTGTGGTGCCTATGTTTGCTTGAGCTACTTGTGTGTGCTGACTTGTGTGCATGCTGGTCTGTAGGTGTGCTTGGGATAGGCTGGGGTATAGGGAATTGGGTCTGGGTGGAGGAGGTTGGAGGGGGGAGGCTAGACACAGGGACAATGGCTGCCATCAGTGCTGAGGCCAGAGATTGCAGGGTTCGCTGAAGGACAGCCTGACCAGAATGAATGCCCTCCAGGAATGCATTACCGTGTTGCAACTCTCGTTCTACACCCTGGATGGCATTCACAATGGTAGACTGCCCAACAGTGAGTGACCTGAGGAGGTCAATGGCCTCCTCACTGAGGGCAGCAGGGGTGACTGGGGCAGGGCCTGAGGTGCCTGGGGCAAAGGTGATGCCCACCCTCCTGGGTGAGCGGGCACGGGGCGAACGCTGAGGGGCTGCTGGGAGGGTGGTGCTGGTAGGGGTGGTGGCGGCTGTACCTGTAGAAGTGGGGCGCACAGATGGTGCCGCCGCCATAAGGGAGCTCCCATCGGCGGACGAGTCCGTGTTGCTGGTTGGTGATCCGGTGGCCGACGTGAAGCTCCCCTCACCCTCCGTCCCACTGGTGCATTCTGAGTCCGTGGTGTGGCCCTCCATGGCCATGTGGGATGCAGCTCCCTCGTGCTCCGGTGCCACTGTACCTCCGCCTGATGATGCTGATGCACAAAAGAACAGGGAGAGCAGAACAAGGGGGGGAAGACAGAAGAAAAACAGGTTGAGTGCATGGCATACCGCTACCGTTGGTGGACAAGACAGACACAGCAGCCCCCTGCATTACGCCGTGCTCCTGCCCTCTGCATATGCAATTTCTGGGATATGGCCTACATGGCAATGGTGGACATCTGCACACGTGGATGCCACAGGGGCAACTATACCCCGACTTGACACTCTACTGAGGTGGGGTAGAGTGCCACATGGGCTGCGTTACAGAGGGGCCTAGTCTTCGTGTTTCTGCCTGGCCTAGGTACACCCACAGGCCTCCTCCCCCACCCAGACCCCTCTAATGCACGCAAAGTCCACAGAATGAGGTTGTACTCACCCCCTTGTGTCTGCTGTGATGCCCTCAAGCACCCATCCAACTCCGGGTAGGCCACCGCCAGGATCCGGAACATCAGGGGGGTCATGGTGTGACGGGCACCCCTCCCACGTTGGGAGGCCATCCCCAGCTGAGCCTCTGCCGTCTTCTTGCTGCAGCGGCAAATGTCCTCCCATCTTTTCCGGCAGTGGGTGCCCCGTCTCTGGTGGGCCCCCAGGGTCCGGACCTCCTTGGCGATGGCACGCCAAATGTCCCTCTTCTGGTGGGCGCTGACCTACATGACATGCACAAGGGAAGCAGAGAAGTCATTACCAACTGCACCGTCGATGTGAGTGGCCCCCCTCCCTACTCTAGCCATGTGGCCCATTCATTGACATGCATTATTGTTCACTGAACTCTTTTCCCTTCCCTCTCCAACCAGCCCTCTCCACCCAGGCCTAGCCCATACAACATGCTCCCTGTGTACTAACCTGTTGGTCTGGAGGACCGTAGAGTAGCGTGTACTGGGGGAGGAACCAGTCTACCAGTTTCTCCAACTCCTGAGCAGTGAAGGCAGGGGCCCTTTCCCCAGACGCAGCAGCCATCGTCGCTTCCAGACCGAGGTAACAGCAGCACTTGCAGTGTAGGTCCTCTCCTGTCGAAGGTCAGGTATCTAGTGATTGAACAGATAGAAAATGGCGGTGACGTCCGCGGCGGTGATGTCCGTGGCGGTGCGCATCATCACCACCGGCGCACCTGTTCATTGGCTCCTGGGACCCATAGGGTCCAATGTTAACCAATGCTACATTGCGCCGCGGTCTACGACCGCCTACCGCCAGGGTGTGCAACGCCAGCGCTGTTACCCCACAATCCCATTGTCCCAGTTTAGAGGTCAGGCAGCCGCCATTTCAGGGGCCCACATGGCTTCATTTACCTCTGCGTCACACATAGCCAGGCCTACACTCAACACACATACAGGAAGGGTTTGTGATTGGTGTAGTCTTGTGTGTAACTGTCGGTACATACCTGGATGAAAAAAGACTGATTTGTCGCTGTTGTCCTTCATTGTCCTTCGTAGGCACCATCAGCTGTGGAGAAGTGTGGCTCAATGGTTAGAGCGGCAGACCCTGAAGCAGAGATCTGGCTCAAGACCATGGTTCAAGTCCCGCTTCGGCAGGTCTTGGGCTCAATTCCCCTTGACCAGATAATTCTCGCCTCGGTGCCTAATCTAATTCATGGGTGCAACTCTGGGCAATAGCTTGCTTAATCTCCACAACGGCCCCACCAGTGCTTGGATGCCTGGCTTCACCCTGGGGGTGCTCAGGAGTGGGCGCCTCACAGGGAAAAGCCAGGAGGGGTTCCATAGCAGTATGAGTACAGCGCCTTGAGGCCCTAACGGGTGAGTAGTGCGCTATACAAGTGCTAATTTACATTTACATTACATTTACAGCTGGGACATGTGAGAAGATGGCAGAATCCTCCGGTGTACCGACCGCTGGTGGACCTGTTGACAATGGAAGAACAACATGTCATCATCACCTACAGGTTTGACCGTGCCTCAATCCAGGAACTAAGGGCCAGATGTAGGAACCAGTTTGCGACTCGCAAATGGCAAAAATTGCAGTTTGCGAGTCGCAAACCGGAGTTTCCTATGCAGAAATGCATTTTGCGAGTTGGGACCGACTCGCAAAATGCATTTCCGACTCGCAAATAGGAAGGGGTGTTCCCTTCCTATTTGCGACTCGCAGTGGTATGCAATTCCATTTGCGACCGCGTATGCGGTCGCAAATGGAGTCGCAGTTACCATCCACTTGAAGTGGATGGTAACCCACTCGCAAATTGGAAGGGGTCCCCATGGGACCCCTTCCCCTTTGTGAATGTACCCCAAACTATTTTTTCAGGGCAGGTAGTGGTCCAAAGGACCACTACCTGCCCTGAAAAAATACCTATACAAAAGGTTTCGGATTTATTTTTTAAGTGCAGCTCGTTTTCCTTTAAGGAAAACGGGCTACACTTGAAAAAAAAAAAACTGCTTTATTAGCAAGCAGTCACGGACATGGAGGTCTGCTGACTACAGCAGGCCTCCATGCCAGTGAGTGCCCATAGTCGCTATGGGGCCGCAATTTGCGACCCACCTCATTAATATTAATGAGGTGGATCTTTGTGACCCCATAGCGACTCGCAATTCGCTTTGTACCTTCATCAGGCCCTATGTACCCAGTTAGAGCCAGACCTGATGTCACCAATCCGCCATCCCACTGGAATCCCCCCTGACGTGCAGGTGCTGTCAGTGCTCCATTTCCTTGCAAGTGGGTCATCCCAGACGACAGTGGCCATGGCATCAGGGATGTCCCAGCCTATGTTTTCCAACGTGTTGTCCAGAGTGTTGTCTGCCCTGCTGAAACACGTAAGGAGATACATCATTTTCCCTGAGGTGGAAGATTTGCCTACAGTGAAAGGTGACTTCTATGCCCTTGGACATATCCCCAACGTCATCAGTGCCATTGATGGGACCCATGTAGGTCTGGTCCCCCCCCACAGGAGTGAACAGGTGTACAGGAACAGGAAGAGTTATCATTCGATGAATGTTCAGATGGTCTGTTTGGCAGACCAGTACATCTCGCAGCTAAATGCTATGTTCCCTGGCTCAGTGCATGACGCCTACATCCTGCGAAATAGCAGCATCCCTGATATGATGGGTCAACTCCAGAGGCACTGTGTGTAGCTATTGGGGGACTCTGGTTACCCCAACCTGTCCTGGCTACTGACCCCAGTGAGGAATCCCAGAACCAGGGCAGAGGAACGCTACAATGAGGCCCATGGGCGGACTAGGAGGGTGATCGAACACACCTTCGGCCTCCTGAAGGCCAGGTTCAGGTGCCTCCATATGACAGGTGGTTCCCTATTCTACTCACCGAAGAAGGTGTGCGAGATCATCATCGCTTGCTCCATGCTTCATAATTTGGCTTTGCGACGCCGGGTGCCTTTTCTGCAGGAGGATGGTCCAGATGACGGTGTTGTGGCAGCTGTGGAGCCTGTGGAGCCTGTGGACAGTGATGAGGAGGAAGCTGAGGAAGAAGACAACGACAACAGGGAGTCAGTCATACAGCAATATTTCCATTGACACCCAGGTGAGAACATTTTCATTTTTACCATTACATTAACTTTCACACGTCTACCTCTATCCTGTCTGTCGATTTCAACCAGTATTTGGTAACTGAGTTGTTCCTTTTCATTACGGTTTCACAGGTGTGGTTACCAACGTGTGTTATCTGCTTGCATCCTTCAAGGACTTGTGATGTGTGACATAGGTATGTTGGCTTTACAATGGGGAAACCATTATGACTCTGCCATTGACAATACATCCTTACAATCTCACAGACTGACTCCAGATTGTTTTTTGTTTCAAAGGTGTTTATTGAAGTGCTCAGAATTGGGAGGGGGTTGTAATATGAGGATGGGTGATGGTGGAGGAATGTACATGGCAGAGTCCAGTCTAATAGTCTCACAGGTGCTTTGCCCATCTGGGCATAGGAAGTGGAGCTGGGGCAGTTTAAGTATGGACAGGGTAATAAAGTGGGTCAGTGGGGGGACAATCAGGGTGGTCTCATTTCCTGGCGGGGTCTTGCCATCTTGCTCTGTCCTGTTCCTGGCTCTCAGGGACCGCTTGCGTGGTGGTTGTCCATCTGCAGGGGGTGGGGTGCTGGTTTGGTGGTCCTGTGGTGGGGCGTCCTGTCCACTAGCGCCGTGGAGGTGGTGGGCAGTTCATCGTCCATGCTAGTGTCAGGGGCCCCTTGGAGTGCCACGGTGTCCCTCATGGTTTTTTGTATGTCCTTCAGCACCCCTACGATGGTGCCCAGGGCGGAGCTGATGGTCCTGAGCTCCTTCCTGAACCCCAAATACTGGTCCTCCTACAGGTGCTGGGTCTCCTGAAACTTGGCCAGGACCGTAGCCATCGTCTCCTGGGAGTGGTGGTATGCTCCCATGATGGAGGATAGGGCCTCGTGGAGAGTGGGTTCCCTTGGCTTGTCCGCCCCCTGTCGCACAGCAGCCCTCCCAGTTCCCCTGTGTTCCTGTGCCTCCGTCCCCTGGACCGTGTGCCCACTACCACTGCCCCCAGGTCCCTGTTATTGTTGGGGTGGTGGGATCTCCTGGGTTCCCTGTAGTGGTGGACACACAGCTGATTGACCCTTCCTGGGTAGGGAGGTTTGGGCCCGCTGGGTAGGTGCTGTGCTGGTGTTACCAGAGGGTGGAAGGTCAGTGTTGGGCTGTGCCTGTGCAAGGGGAACCGACTGTCCCGAGGCCCACAATGGTCCGGGCTGGTCATCAGGATCCAGTAGGGCAGAGCTGCTATCGTCACTGTGGGCCTCTTCTGGGGGTGGAGTGGTGTTGTCTGGACCCTCTGGTGTGGTGACGGTCCTTCGGGTTCCTGCAGGGGCATAAGAGCATGATTATAGCATGTGTGTGCATGATGTTGTGCAATGGGTGGGTGTCTGTGTACCCCAGTGCTAGCATTCCTGTGTGGGGGCTTGTGTGATGATGGTTAGGGGGTGTTCTGGGTATGTGCAGTGGGCATGCTTTAGTGAGGGGTGACCATGCTTAGTTGTGTCATGCAGGGCTTGGTGTTGGGATGGGTGGTTTGTGTTATTAGTACATTAGTGAGGAGTTTGAGTGTTAGGGGAGGGGGTGAGGGTGGGGGTGTGTGATAGCATGCAGGTAGGGTGGGGGATATGATAGTTAAGATTTGACTTACCAGTGTCCCATCCTCCACCGACTCCTCCGAGGCCCTCTGGATGCATGATGATCAAGACTTGCTCCTCCCATGTTGTTAGTTGTGGGGGAGGAGGTGGGGGTCCACCGCCAGTCCGCTGCACCGCAATGTTGTGCCTGGAGACCGTTGAACGCACCTTCCCCCATAGGTCGTTCCACCTCTTCCTGATGTCCTCCCTATTTCTTGGGTGTTGTCCCACAGCGTTGACCCTGTCCACGATTCTGTGCCATAGCTCCATCTTCATGGCTATGGAGGTGTGCTGTACCTGTGAGCCAAATAGCTGTGGCTCTACCCGGATGATTTCCTCCACCATGACCCTGAGCTCCTCCTCGGAGAAGCGGGGGTGTCTTTGGCGTGACATGGGGTGGTGTGTGTGATGTGTGGGGCGGTGTGAGTGTTGATGTGTGTGGTGATGTGTAGTGGTGTGTGGTGTTTTGTGCGTGGATGTGGTGTGGGTGATGGTATTGTGTGCCTCTGTATGGTGGTGTTGTCTTGGCTGTGCTGTCTCTCTGGCCTTCGTCCGTAAATTTTGGTCATAGGGGTTTGTGGGTGATGTGGGTGTGTGTTTTATATTGTAATGGGTGTGTGGGAGTGTTGTTTGTATGTGTATCAGGTGTGTGTATTTGTAATTATCCAATGTGGCAGTGTTTTGGAGATGTGTGTGTATTTTGAGCGTGGCGGTGTGTACCGCCAATGGAATACCGTGGTTGAAAGACCGCCACGTGGATTCGTGGGTCGTTATAGCATGGGCGTGTTTCTGTTGGCGTGGAGGTGGAGGTTTTGTTTTCGCCAGTTTAACACTGACCTTTGGTGTGGCGGAGTTGTGAGGGTGTCTGTATTTCGGCGGTTTCCGAGATGTGTGTCATAATAGCTGTGGCGGACTACCGCGGCGGCGGCGGTGTATTGGCGGTCTTCTGCACGGCGGTAAGCGCCTTTTACCACCAATGTTGTAATGACCCCCTTGGTCTCCTTCAGGGGAACGCACAAACTCTGGGTACCTCTAGAATCCCTAGAATGTTGGAGAAAAAGGACGCAAATTTGGCATGGGTAGCTTAGATGGACAAAAAGTTATGAGGGCCTAAGAGCAAACTGCCCCGAATTGCCAAAAAAAAGTGCTGCCACCTGAGGGGGAAAAGGCCTGGCAGCAAAGGGGTTACAGGTGCAAATTATACACAAAAAGATCTTCTAAAATGTTCATCAAGCATTTTTCTCTACTTGCAAATGTTCAAAAGCTACTACTAAAAGTTCAAATGTCTCTAATAAAGGCACAGCTCATAATCACTAATAATCACTTCCAGCATGTAATGTCTTTGTTCATCAAAAGGCATTGAGATTTCAAAGTTCAGCTGTACCGCACTTTCATTGAACTGAATTCAAATTGTTAATACAAATGGTTGAAAACACCTTTTCTCAGTCATATGCAGCAAAATATGTCCATTCAGGTGCTGACTATTTTTCAACTTGGTACTCTTTTTCTCTTTGATCTTCTGTGTATTTGACCCTCAGCGTCACTGTCAATTTGACCCAACTCGCACTTGTACACCTGACACAGTTAGCTCTTTAGGCCAATTGCCCCTTCTACAGCTCTTTTATCTACAGCAAGAGATTCTTAGTTAGCATCTGAGCTTGCATGAGTCAACTTATTCTGCTTGACCCTTCTGTACCATCCACTGTTGTTGACTCACTCAGACCCCCCTCAGACTGTGCTTGTGCTGTAGCAGCCACTTGTCCAGCAACAGATTGACTAAACTGATCCCTCTCACACACTGTAACAGACCATTTAGGAACAGGTGCTGTATCATCTAGAGGACTGGAACCTTGCAAGTACGGCTTGCATGTACCCAGTTAGGGAGATCAGCACATTTCATTGCTGTACTGGTTACCAACACCACTTGATGAGGACCTCTCCAACTTGTCTCAAAGGATGTTTTCCTTCCATGCTTTTTCACCATGTTCTAGTTGCCTGGATAAAGGTCATGGCAAAGCTCCTGCTGTGGCTGTGCTGTAACTTCTCCAGCTTGATGAGACGAAAAATGAAGCATGTCAGCCAGTCCTTTGCAATAATCCAGCATCAAGTCATCTGTAATGTTCACAAGTGCATTCAAGGCACTGCTGGTAATCACATGGCTCTCCTCTTGATAATTTCATAGGGGACAACACAGTCTTTCTGTCGGGTGTGCTGCTTATAGTCATCAAGACAAGAGGCAACATGTCTGGCCATTTCAAAGTGGTGGATACACATACGTTCACCAATCTAGACTTCAGGGTGCCATTAATCTGTTCTACAAGTCCAGAAGCCTCAGGTCTGAAGCGGCAGTGCAACCTTTGTGCAACTTGTAATGCAGCACAAAACAATTTCAGGACCTCACTGTTGAAATGAGTTACTTGGTCTGACTCTAGAGAAGTCAAAAATATGAACTGTGGAATCATTTCCCTAAGAAACAACTTTGCTACTGTGAGACGGTCATTTATCCTGGTCAGGTAGACTTCAACCCAGTGTGAATATATCTATATGACTATGACATATCTCAGTCTATTGCACACAAGCAGCTCTTTGAAATCCAGCTGCATCCTGTTGAAATGTCCTCTTGATCTACCTATATGTGGCAACTGGGCATTTTCCTACATTCATCTGCTGGCATATGACACATCTATGGCACACAGCATCTGCAATCACTCTGAATCTTGTGTTACACCATGTCCGTCTAGAGGTTCTGGTCACTGCAGCTCTACCTATATGTACCTGTCAATGATAATGTCTAGCCATGGGTGACAACAAGCTATTCGGCAACACTGCTCTTCCATCACTTGAAACCCAAATATCATTTTCATCTCTCTTGACAAAACATGCTTTGACCCAACTTTGCTGCTCTTCCTCCATCACCTCTTCCTCCCAAGTATTAACAGCAGCTAATAGGAAAGTTTGACTTGTCTCATCATTTGTCTCATTATTCCATTCTCCATTAAAGGAGGATACAACTTAGGGCACAGTAACTTGCCACTCCATTGGCACATGTCTTATCTAATGTTACATAATCAATAGATTTCTTGTGTTCTGCACACTTGACAACAGCGATTTGCGCAGGCAGCTGTGATGTATTCAACAGATTGTAAATCTTATCACCCTTGTGGATAGGGAATCCAGAGAAGGTAATAAACCCTCTCTAGGACCATAACTGTCTGAAACCATGAACAACACCAAAGCCATACTGATCAGTGAAAATTGGCACTTTGAGCTGTTCAGAAACACTGCATTGCCTGCTAAGAGTCACCAATTTGGCGATTTGGGCAGAAAAGACTCCTCAAAGCCAGGAGACTTCAATCACACATGAGACCGTGTAACCTGCATAACTAGCTCTCAGGGTACAATCTTTATCTCTTAAATAGGAGCCATCAATGAACATGACATAGTCAAATTCAGTTAGGGAACATCTTGAGTGTCCGGTCTAGGTTTGGTGCACAATTCAGTCACATCGAGACAGTTATGCTCACCCTCATCCTCATCCTCACAGTCATTGACATTTTCAACAGGATTTGGCAATAACGTTGCAGGATTTAGAATAGTGCATATTCTGGTATTAACATTCAGAGAAGCAAGGATGACTTGCTCACAGCGGGTTAAAAGTACACTGGTCAAATATTGCATTTTTATTCGGGTTAACAATAATTTGACCGAGTGGAGAATGAAAACATTCAGGCAATGATCCATAACAATGTCTTCGCCCTGTTCTATGCTGACACTGAGAGCGCGACTGCCTTGAAACAACCAGGCAGTGCTGAAGCCACAGGATCAAGTGTGGCAGAATAAAAGCCACAGGCTTGTTTGCATTTCCATACAGCTGTGTCAAAACTGAGAGAGCACATCCATCCCTCTCACAGTAAACCAAGAAAAAACATTTGTTATAATCAGGTATTCCCAGAGCTGGGGCTTGGCATAGGCTTCCTCTCCACTCTTTGAAGGCACGAATGCAGATGTCATCCAAAGGTACCAGATCTTTGTGTGTCAGCCTCTGTAAAGGCTTGGCCAAAAGAGAAAAGTTGGAATCTACTGGTCAAAGTAGTCAGCCATTCCACAAAACATTCAAACTTCTTTCTGAGTGGCAGGGGTATTCATTTTCATAATTGTTGAGCCTCTTTCTTGTGACATTTTTTGCATAACTTCCTCAATGTGGTGACCTAGGTACAGAGCTTCTTTTTTTTCAATACTGTAATTTGGTGGGGAAACCTTATGTTCATTTTCTCCTAAATGATTCAAGAGAGCAATGCTTTCTCTCCTGCATGCTTCTTGGGTGTTTAATGCAACAAGTAAATCGTCTACATTCTGCACTACGCCTGAGTGATAGGGCATTTTAAGGGACTCCAGATTATTTTTCAAGATCTGAATCAAAATGGATAGCGGCTCTGAATACCCTTGTGGGACTCAGCGCCATGCCAAAACATGACAGCTGAATTTGAACGTGAAGAGGAATTGACTTTACTCATGCAACGGTATGGAGAAAAAAGCCTGCCACATATCGATCGCAGAAAACCATTGTGTTTCACATAGAATTCTGTGTAAAATCACTGCAGGATTCTGTACCATGTGACAGCATGGAACAACAATCTCATTTACCTTTCTCAATTCCTGTACTATGCTGTAATTTCCATTGGGCTTCCGCAGTCCTAAAATGGGAGAAATACATGGACTTCCCATTATCTCTTGTTCAAATACACAATTTATAAGAGGAGTAATTCCAGTACCTGTCTCTGGTGCCATATTATACAGGAGTGTTTTTGGATATGCCACATTTGGCTTTACTGTTTTTGATAGGTTTAACTACTTTGATGAGTTCTATTTCTTTTCCTGAAAAATCCCAATCCTCTGGTTTCACTATGTCTTTTTAAGTCAACTGGCAAATCGTTACATGTCAGCATTGGGTAGAATGTGACACTTGGGTACTGCTCCATAGTTTTACAGGACACATCTTCCTCATTTCGTTTGGATTGCAATTCCTCAGGGTGTTTAGCTAATAGAACAGTTTCGTTTGCACAGTAAATTGCGTCCAAGTAAATTTACAGGACTTGAATCACAGACCACATATTGATGCTCATCTTCTTCTGAACCTATTTTTACGGGGACATGTTCTATCACAGGGTTTGTCAACTGTTTATTTGCGACTCCTACAACCTGGATCCTCTGTCCGGTATGGGGCAAATTTGGCACGTTGCTCTTCTAACAGTGGAATGTGTAGCTCAAGTATCAACTAGGAATGACACATCATGACCCACAATGTTCAAATTTACATAGGGACCGTGTTGATCTACTTCTAAGGATGCACCTAGCATACAATTCTCATCATCTAAGCTATCAGTTTGAAGAATTTCTGAAAATTCCTCATCACTCAGGTTCATTAGGGGAAACTGTGATGCTATCTGATTCACATTTACATTTGCAATTTGATTTAAACTCTGTGAGGGAACAACCATCTGCTATTGAGTCATCGGGGTTTGTGGTATTTGCATCTCCTGTCCTGGGGACACATTTACATTTTGCACTTGCCTTCTTTGAACTCTTTGGATTTGAACCTGATTATTGCCTTGTACTTCAGCAAATCCACACCATGTCCTCTATTTCTATGCTGGACAGCATTAGTTACCTGCTGTCGAACTACTTGATAACCGGTGTTCACCCTCATCTGTGGGCTCTGACTAGCTTTCTGGGCAGCTGTCAATTGCATGACCACCACTTTCTCTTTCAACAGTTTCTGCATCAACTGCAATTCGGCGCTATATAAAATGCATGCCGCAGAATTTCTACAATTGGGTTATTCTTCCAACAAATCAGGTGAGGCTGAATTATCTCACTCATAACTGGTTTCAATCCTTGCAAAAATCTAAATATAAAATGACCTATATATTTAGCTTCTATTGTCTCTAGGCTACTTTTTTATTTGAAAGCTTCCAGCAATCTTTCGTAGAAAGCATAAATCGACAACTTCGACTCTTGAGCTGTCCTGTCAATCTCCTGTCAAGCAATATATTTTGGTGACTCCTTAAAATTCAATCACCTTATAATACTTTTCCATCACTTCTTCAGATGGTGCACCTGTTACTGGGTCTCCTTGAGGTTCACAATCAGGCCAATTGACATTCACCTAACATTCAGTCGACTAATCATTCTGAACCACAATGTCTAAAAACGTATTTAAATCTTCCCACCTGTGCTTTGAAAGTTTCACAAATCTTTCTGTTTACTTGTACCACTCCACTGTCTTCTTGCTCAATCTTGGGTAATCATATGTGAATGTCAAAATACTCCTGCTGCAGTGTACATGAACATAACCTCCACCTGGTATCTCTCTCATGGGCATCATTTTCACATTGTCCTCGGTTTAATTTGCTCCCGGCGGAGGCACATTTGGTTTTTCTTTCTTCTAGTCTCTTTTCTTCGCCCATCTACCTTCCCACTTATCTATAGCTGCCCATTTCTGAATGTACGTAATCAATTCCTTAATGTGCAATTTCATTCCAGGAGATCTCATGTTGACTATATTGTTTGTGCTTGACTCCAATCTGTAACTTCTCTTTAAGGACTTTGATTTCTCTAAATCCACATCATTATTCTTGGCTACTTCATCCAATCTCTCATAAGCCTGTCCTGCATGCTGAGTAACATATTTGCACATGGACCATAGTTCATCTTCAGTGTAAGTTTCCAATTGGGCTGTGTCTAATGTTCCTAATATCATTTTATTTAATTCTAATTTCAATCTGGGCATATTCACTGATTAGTCTCTCTCTAGTGTCTCTTCTGTTCTAGCATTGCAGCTTGTCACACCTTTCACACCTTGTGGACTCAAATTATTTAACTGATCAGTCAGCTGATGTACAGTGAAACCTCACAAGATTATATTTTTATTCTGTGGTACATCGGCTCTCAGTGGTCCTACATTCTGCTGATTCTGAGTATTACATTTCGACATGTTTTCTGGTGTGTTGAAGGGTACTCCTCCTTGCAGAGTGCTGTAAATGACATTTGGGATTTGATCTGGTCTAGGAGGCTCAACAGGAGTAAATCCTGTCTGACGTCATTGCGTTTGGATCTTCAATTTGTGTAGGATTTAATGATCTAACAAGAGAAGCTATTCTTTCTGTCTCTGAGGTGTATACTGATCTCTGCATACCAATTGGTGATATCTCAGCAGATGTAACTGGTGTATCAGGAACTGTCAAGACATTTATTGAGTTGGCATTACTTCTGGACGTACCTGAAGCATACAACGGAACAATGGGACCAATAGTCACAGGAACTGTTAATGCATCTGGACCCATATGATATGTCTGATTCAGAAAATTGTCATTTCTATTCTCTTTCCTGCGAAGACAATACATAAACTTTGTCCTGCTTGACTCGGGAAACATTGGGCAATGAGTGAACTGGACTAAACATTGGCATAGGTTGATTTGGATTAAAATTTTCCACAGGTGGATTCACATATGGTGACTGCACCATCTGGTTCACATTAGAATTTAGCACAATCTGGTTCCCAACGGGACTCTGTATAGGCTGAACTGCGTTAAAACTCTGAAATGGTTTATTCGTTTAAGGAATCTGTCATTGAATTTTTGGGTTACTTGGTACTACTTCACTCCTTGCTCCTACCTCAACTGAGTGGTATGGAGGCACACAATTCATCAAGATCTGATTTATAAACTTATTATCTGAATCACTCTCATATGCTGCCCTCTTTGTATCCTCAGTTTCAGTTACCTGTTCTGCCTTTCCTGTGTTTTTCATTGTCTTGGGTTTAGTGCTTTCACTATCTTAATTCGAAATAGCTGGATACATTCTGATTCCCTCTGTTATGTCTGATTTCTACATTTTCTGTTCTGCATCCCATCTAGCCTCTGGAAGTCTCTTTATTGCTTTCTGCAATATTTTATCATACTTGTTTGTCATTTTCCTTATGCTATTAGATTATAAATACTAAGGGCTTCAAATTGTGTGGGTCTTGGAGGCGGTCTCATCCTGTACAGTGTTCGCCTCAAATTGCCTTAAATTCTCAGAATAATGGTTCTGTAAAGGGAAATGCTAAGGCACCTTCTTTCTCAGTAATCTTGGAACACTGTTCAAGCCACAAACATGCATTTAATCTTTTTACAGATGATACATAATGACCTGGAGTTCCTTTGGGTGAGGTCTCTATACCCTATCTAACTGAAATGAACACATCTTCTCCTAATGCTTTGAAAAATTCAATTTTTAATGAAACTCAGTTAACCACAATAACTTTCATTCAAATCAGGAAGTAACTTCAATCCCAAAATTATTTTCTCTTGATGTTCTCAACCAATACTGTTCACTAGCATGGCTTCACACCAAACAACCAAAACCAGTGCAGCACACAATGGTGTAACACTCTCTTCTTTCAGCAATGCAGTTGCTTTGCAATTGTCTCTCACACAATTGTTCACACACAACTGATGCAAAATATTGCGAGCAAAAGCCAACAATCTGTCTGTACACTACAAGGTAGGAACTCAAACACTTCAAAGCTGTGAGGAGATGGACTTTTCAAATGTAGCTTTCACAATTACACAATGAGTAAAACTTGACCAGCAATTCTCACTTCGGTTGAAACAGATTCTCCATGTGCCTCACTGTAGACAATAAACTAACCAAGTGTCTTCTACACTTGTGTGTTATCCCAGGATCTTAGGCCACCACCGATCCATCAATAATAATAACAACCACAGACTTTTTTTGTAATAAGCGCCACAATCAAATGAGTACGACAACTCTGAAAAACACTTCACAACATCAGACTTTAGTGCAATCTTCAGTCCAAAAGCAAAGCTTGCGCAAAACACTATTATTGCTCACATACCCATCTCTCATTGGAACTTCATCAGGAACTTCATCAGTCTTCGGAATGGACCATGGGACAGAATTCAGGGTGGGCAAAATTTGGGCTGGGCAATCACATGGGACCAAACTTATTCCCCTAACACTATACTTGAATGGTTCTCCTTCATGTGGGACAAACCATCCTCTGCTACCAGATCTGCTGGAGCATTTCCATGCTTCACAGGAATCAATGCTCATCGAGGTCAATGGATCTTTGGCACTGGTTTTCCTTTATCCTATGCATGACAACATGCCAGCATGCCAGTGTTTCTACAGCTGGTGACATGCACTCTTCACCGACACACTGTTAACCTTTCCACTATGGACTGCAACTGTCTCTCATTACTCCATTGGCAATTCATGTTCTTCTGCACTAAATGACACTTCATTTCAGCATGTCCAATGACATGTCCCTCAACCTTGCACTTGTGTTGATTTACAATATAGGGGCATATTTATACTCTGACGCACAATCGGCGCAAACCCTGCCCCATATTTATACTTTAACGTCCGACCCAGCTGGCGTCATAATTCCACCATGTGCGTAATTTTTTGAAAGGGGGAACCAGCCTTGCGTTAATTATATGCAAGGTAGGCGTTCCCTTCCAAAAAATTACTTTAAGGCCTGTGCCCCATATTTATACTCTGACGTCATTTTGATGCACAGGAGGGGCGGGCCTTAAAAAACGTCGCACAGCCTGATGGGTGCCGTTTTTTAACGCCTGGGTCAGGGCAGGCGTTAAGGGACCTGTGGGCTCAGAAGGAGCCCAGAGGTGCCCTCCCATGCCCCCAGGGACACCCCCTGCCACCCTTGCCCACCCCAGGAGGACACCCAAGGATGGAGGGACCCATCCCAGGGAAGTTGAGGTAAGTTGGGGTAAGAATTTTTTTTCATTTTTTTTTTGTGGCATAGGGGGGCCTGATTTGGGCCTCCCTACATGCCACTATGCCCAATGACCATGCCCAGGGGACATAAGTCCCCTGGGCATGGCCATTGGGCAAGGGGGCATGACTCCTGTCTTTGCTAAGACAGGAGTCATGTCAATGGAGGTTGGGCATTAAAAAAAATGGCGCAAATCCGGTTTGAGCCCTGAATTTTGACTCAGACCTGACCTGCCCCATTTTTTGACGCACAACCCCCATTTTCCCATACTCCGGCGCTGCCTGGTGTGAGTCATTTTTTTTTGACGCACACCAATCCGCAGCGCCGGCTAACGTCATTCCATAAATAAGGCGCCCGCATGGTGCGTTGGAATGGCGTTAGCCGGCGGTAAATTTTTTGCGTTGGCGCAGTTGTGCGTCAAAAAGTATAAATATGGGCCACAATGCTTTACACTAATGGGGTCACAGACCTGGACTATGTAAATATTGCACTACAACAATCTAAATAAACAGCACCTACACACCCACTTTGTCTCTGTGTAATGTGACACATCTACTTTGCTGGAGATTTGTGATGCATGTAACATGTCTATGGTCACAGAGTGTCAATACCAGAGTGCAGAAATAATGTGGGCAGATATCTACGCACAAGGGCCCTGATTTATACTTATTTTGTGCTGCATTAGCGTCGCTTTTGAAGCAAAAGCGGCACAAACTTACAAAATATCATTGTATTTTGTAAGTTTGCACTGCTTTTGCGTCAAAAAAGGAAGAACCAAAGGAGAAGAAGGACTGCCCTGCTGGATCCCTGGCCTGCACCTGGAACCTGCACTCAGAAGGACTGCACCAGCTGCACACTTGGGCTTCACCACAAGAAGGACTTTGCCTGGCTTCAACTGGTTGAAGGAGGGACTCCCTGTTTGCTACAGGTGAAAAATTGCTATCCAGAGTCCCCTGCACCAACTCCTGAAGAAATCAACCAGCTGGCCCGTGCCCAGTGGCCAAAAAGGAGTTTGCACCAGGTGCATTCTGGGAGTTGTAGTCCGCACCCCCAAGGACCATCTCAGAACTTCTGGACCCCTGGGGTGAGCTGTGGACCTCAAAAGAACCTTAAAAGGACATCTGGGAGAAGCCCCAGAAGTTTGGAGAAGTTTGGAGAAGTTTTGCAAAAAAGCTCCATAGAGGGACCGACCTGCGGCAGCAACTCTAGCCGGCTTGCCTCAACCGCGACCCGGCCTGATTTGCTGGTTCGTCCCGGTAAAGAAAATCTTAGAAAAAGAGACATTGGGGATCATTTTGACCTCGGCGGTCTTTTGTAAAGACCGCCGAGGGACGGCCGTGCTAAAGATCACCAGTGGTGGCGGTTTTCCGCTCGGCGTATTATGACTGTTGGCAGCTCTCTGTCCTTTTTCGGATGGAGAGCCGCCGGGGAAGTGGAGGTTGCTCCACCTCCACCGCCACGTCAACAGAACACCGCCCACCGAATCACATCCTGTGATTCGGCGTGGCAGTGTTCTGTTGACGGTGTGGTGTCGGCGGAGCAGCCCCCATGGCTCCCGTCCCCTCCCGGAGGATCGTCGGACCAGGTAAGTCGATCATCCGTGATGGGGGGGGGTGTTGTGTGTTGTGTGCGTGCATGGGGGTGTGCGTGTGTGTATGTAGTGGGGGTGTGTGAGTGCCTGTATGCTTGCGGGGGTGTTGTGAGTATGGGAATTAGTGCGTGTATGTCTGTAGGTATGTCTGTATGGTTGTGTGCCTGTATGTTTGAATGTGGGTGTGCGTGTCTGACTGTGTGTGTGGATGTTGGCATGTATGTCCGTGTGTGTGCGTGTATGTGTGTTGGTGGTGCCTGCGTGCGTGTCGTGTGTGCATGAGTGATGTGATGTTGGGGGTCAGGGTGGGGAGGGGGGTCCTGTCACCTTTGGGGGGTGGCATGGGTGGTGGGGGGTGTAGGGGAGGGAGTCGGGATGGGGGTGAGGGGTGGGGGGGAACCCTATCAATGCCAGGGAAGGAACTCCTTGGCACTGATAATGCTTACCGCCATGGATTTCATGGCGGTTCCAACCGCAGGAAATCCATGGTGGTAAGCCGGGTCCAAATACCGCCGGCGGTATAGTGATGACCGCCGGGCTGGAGACCCAGGTCTCCAGCCCAGCGGTCGTCTCCGCCCTGGCAGGCAGAACGGAGAAGCGGCAGATGACCATGGCGGTAACCGTCATGGTCATATTTCCCAACAACTGACCTCCAGCCTGTTGGCGGTCTTACCGCCGCTTCTCCGCCGTCCGCCAGGGTCGTAATGACCCCCTAAGTCCGAAGGTAAAAAGTTGACCGGGACCTCCCAGCCAGCGTATCCGAGGAGGGCTCCAGGGACGTCGGATCAAGATACAGGTTTACCCCGGTTGAAGGATTTTCACCTCGAAAAAATGACTAAGTCCGATGGTAAAAATCTCCACAGAGGATTCCCGCATCGCGTATCCGGAGAAGGGCTCCAGGAGGTCAGATTGGACTGGCAGGTTCGTCCCGCTGAAGAAAATCTTCGAAAAAGAGACTAAGTGTGAAGGTAAACTTTTAACAGAGGCCTCCCGCGGCCTGTAGCCGAGCAGGGCTCCATCGCGGTCGGCCTTAAACTTTGACTTTGCCCCGGTCGAGGTGCAACCAGTTGACCCAATGGCCGCTTTTTGTTTCTAGGCGCTAAAAAAACAATATTTTTTAAAAATTCATATCTCCGGTTCCCCTTATCCGATTGTATTCATGTTTGTGTCATTTTAAAGATAAAAATATAATCTATTTTTATAAATTGGTTTTGGATTTTTAAACTGTTTCCTGTGTTTTATTTAATTACTGTTTTGTGATATTTGAATGCTTTACACTCTGTCTCCTAAGTTAAGCCTTGACGCTCGAATCAAGCTACCAAGGTTTGAGCTGGGGTTAATTTACTGAGACTTAACTGGACCTTAGTGGAGGTTAGTGGCCTATTACTAAGTGTAGGTACCTATCTGCCCTTACCAATAACCCATTTTCCAACATCGGATCACTGTACAAACGTGTGGACAACATATCACAGTGTGTAACATTTTACATGAGTGAGCTGGTGATCCTCCATGTAGACATTCCAACATACCACTGCAAACTCACATTAACACTGACACTCCAGTGAGTGATAGACATACATCTGCACACATGCACTGGGCTTAACAAGCATGTGGTGCTAAACCCTACTACATACATTTGTGGATAATCCATTACAGATGGTACTCCATGTCTTGATTTATATTTGGGTGAACATTTCAATGGCACTTTCCTGGTGCATTGCAATACTAGTGACTCTGGTATTGTGGTTTGTGCATCAAGGGACACTGAGTTACTGTGTGATGGGTATGTGGCTCAATTTTCAGCCTGCAATTATCATGCATTCAGTGATCTATGACAGATGTGGCACAGTTGTATGTAGGTAACAAATGCCCCATTGGCAGTGTCTCCTAAGCTATGTATGCCCCCTTTGCCAACATACTGGCAGGGATCATGTGTGTGTAATGCTGACAATGTAGCGCTAAACCTGGATTGGCCACTTTGCTGTCCTGATACAGTGAAATGTAGTATGCTGACAGTATCTTACCTTATCATCATTGACAGAATGCATGGGCACAGGTGTTGTCATCGCACCTGAAATGTGTAACTAAGGGCCACATTTATGAAGATCAGGTTTTGTGCATCACACATTGCAAGACTTAGCAACTCGCAATTTGAGAGTAGGATAATCTGAGGTACAACACTGCCAATAACACTGTTTGCAAATCACAAATGGGGTAGCAATTGACCTACTTCTTGAATTTTGATGAGGTAGGTCTCATTTTGCAAACCCCTTCAGAATGCCGGCACTCACAGGGATGCTAGCCTGCTGGGCTCGTCAGACCACCATGTCTGTGACTGCTTTCAAATAGAGATGTATATACTTTTTTTAAATGCAGCCTAATTTCATCAAGGGTTAATTAGAAAGCATGTCAAAAAACAATATTATAACTTTAATATTTTTTTAAAAGCAGACAGTGGTCCGTTGGAGCACTGCCTGGTCTGAAACAATTTTTGGACGTGCATTCACAAGGAGGAAGGGATCCTATGGGGACCCCTCCCCTTTTGCAAATGGGTTAGCACCAACTTGAAACAGGTGGTAACTCCAATTGTTTGGTGACAGCATTCATGGTCACCAAACAATCAATCGGGGGACTGTGACTCACTAATAGGAAGGGAATATCCCTTTCTAGATGCCACTAGCAAACCCTGTTTTGTGATTCGGCAATGTGATTGCAGAATGCCAAAATTTGGTATATGCATTGGAATACTCATTTCTTCTTGACATAAACACACAAAATCTGAAAACTAGTCAATTTCTGACAATTTAAAATACCTTGCTACATGTGGCCCTAAGTGATAGTCGTACATTACTCAACAAACCTCAGGACTGCATTGTTGACATATATAGACATGTGGTCTAAATCTCAGTACTGGGACACTAACAGTTTGTCCTGCTTGCGTTCAACATGGCCACAAACATTGCATGCAGCATATCACAGCATCTGCTACTGTCATTCAGGAGCATTCTGCGGTACACATTTGTCAATGTGATACTCACCAACAGGGCCACCGATCACCACACCCAGGTGGTCCAGCAGATCCTGCTCTCAGGCCACCAGGTCAGCCCAGTGATGCTTCAGCTGGTGATCATTCCTGCTCGTGAGGTATACTCTTTTGAGGTGGTAGAGCACTTTGCCCCACCGCAGCTGCCTTGCCTCTGTGTGATACCCCTGTATCACATGCCCCCTCATCTCCAGCATCAATGGAAAGAAGTGGCACACCAGCCGCACAAAGCCCCCAAGCTCCTCCTCCCCCATGTGGGTCAGCCTCACCCTTCCCAACATGTCCTTGCACAACAAAGCAAAACAGAAAAAGTATAAAAAAGAAGGAAAAAATGTAAAAAAGGAAACTTACAGTCCAAACCTAAGAACCTCAACTAACCCAACTAATCTAACCCCCAGACAGACACCCTACAGTACAAATACAATCCGAAAGACACTAAACTACACAAAAGCACACACAAAGGTACAATAAACAAATAGAATATCAGAAGACACAAGAGAGACACCACAAGATACAAGAAACACAATCCAGACACCAGCAACACCGAGACACAGCCACAGAGTCAAGTAAAAGCACAGACTGTAAAGTGAAAGTGAAAGTACACCCCCGTACCATGTCTGTAAACAGGATTTCCTATTACATCACTTCATGTCCCCTTTGCGGCCCGTTTTCCATCATGCGTGTTTTTTTATTTACCCATATGATGTTTGCGTGAATATTTTCAAAGCATAACCTACATGTGCGGCAAAATACCATGCATTACCTGTAGACTTCAATTTCAATAGATATCTGCAGGCGTTATTAGTTAGTGTTTGCGTGATTTTTCGACGCATTTGCGCCTAAGTTTTTGACTCAAACTGTGATTGTGTGATTTTCAAATATTTAACATGCATGCACCCTGTATCAACATGAAGATAGGATGGTACGGCCTGCAGTGTGTGATATAGTGGTTGGCCACATGTGGTAGAGCATGCAACTGTGTGTTTTGTGTGTGAATGATCTGTAACAACCATATGTGTGTTTCTGAAGGAATGGCACGCAATACATTGGACATAATGCTCATGTATGAATGTGTTTCAAATGGGTATCTACATCTGATGGCAATCAGTGATCTACAACAGTCATGATGTGTGTTTGTAATATGTGCTGACTAATGAGATGTGTGTAGTTGTTTGACTTTGGGGACATTACATTTCACTTGACAAACACAACTCAGGGATGGTTGAGGATGGCTGATGAGTGCTAGGTCGGATATGTTACACCTCATTTGTCATTAATTGTTGGTTACGACTTCATGGTGACTTGTGTTTGAACTACCCATATGTAGGCCATGTGTACATGTTTGGTACGTACTGTGTTTGAGACACTATGCCTTTATTCCACCCATAAAATGTTTGGTTCATAAGAATTACCGAGGTTATTTATGTTGCTGTGGTGGACCTGCTGCCCTGGCTACATGTGTCAACATATTTTCAGATATGCAATCCACAGAAGTGTCCAGTTCAGGTGTGTGGGCATGTGTACCCTGTGTCAAGATTGGGCTCCATGGTGTTACGGTTTCGGGTGGGTCTAGTCAGGTCTCTGTTAGGGCCACCCCTTGAGTTCACAGAGTATCTTGCAAGGAAGTAGTGTACCAAAGCAGAAAAGCAGCTAAAGGCATACAAGGGGAAAGGCCAGCTATGGTAAGGCAGAGAAAACAGAAATGTGAAGGCAGAACAACCTTAGTGTGAACAAATATGGAACGGGTCAGTAATGGACATAGGCACTGGAGCTATCATTAAGACTGTACACAGGGTAGGGCTCAGAACTTTCCACAGCAACAGGAACGTCAGTGCCTCTGTGCAGATTACTCTTACAGATAGTCACCACGCAAGCCCCATGTAAAGGAGACAGCAGAAGTGATTCTGTGTCTGGACCCTTAGGGCTCAAACAAGGATTGTACTTACATACACAAGACTAGCCCTTGTGGGTCCGGCTGGAGACACAGTGGCAATTGCTGGAATACAGCCATACCACACTGTCACTGTTAGGCACTAATGATTACATGCAACACTGGGGGCTGGATTTGCCTCCTGGAAACCAGGTGCCAGCCCAAATACAAAGGAAAACACTTCTAGACAGGTGAGGCCGATGGGACACTTACCAGACACGATAACCCAAGAGGAAACAGAAAGCGAGTGAACCAACTAGGAGGCAAAGCCAGCCACAGGGAACAGGCTCAGGTTGACGCAAAGGCTGGAACAGGTCTGGGAAACAGAAAGCAGGCTCTGGCAGAAACAAACATGAACAAGGCTGAGAAACAGGGAGCAGACTCTGACTGGAACAAGCAGGAACAGGACTGGGTAAATAGAGAGCAGGTTCAGGCTGAATCAGGACTGTAACACAATCCAACAAGGGGTCTGGAACACAAAGGAATCGTATTCCAATGCATGACGAGGAGCTTCAGGGCATGGCAGCTTATAAGCTCTTCCAGGCAGCAGCAAGGCCAGGGCAGAGTCACATGGCTGGGCTGCACAAGAGAGGTCACAGGTGTGTGCAGCTTCAGTCTCTCACATGTCCTAGAGGAGATAATCCAGTATAAAGGGACAACCTGACTTTTCCCATAGGAAGCAATGGACAGAAGATTACAGGTCTTACCGACTACAAGGCAGTGCATTATGGGACCTGAAGTCCATGCAAACTAATGTAGTTCTTCTATAGAATGCCATATGGAAAAGGGAAGCAAACAAGAGTCAGAAAGGGAGTCTGGGTGAATGTTAATGATGATTCAGAAGGTACAGATAGTACATTTACACCATCCCCTAGAGATGGGAGGGCAGAGACATAACACATGGCAGTGGCAGGACTTATTTCCAGGGATGGACTGTTCAGGGCATGTGTTGTGAACATTGCTTGTTATACCTGGGATACTCATGCTATCCATTTTCAGAAATGGTGCCCCCCTTGTCACACAAGCTCCTTGCAGAGATAGCAAATGTCACACTTACTAATGTCAGGGGTCTGTTCATACATTCCTGTTTCCACTGATATTTCACATCCACTGCCTCATGTATGGGGCGCTTATTTATCTTATGATTGGGGATGTCATAGTTGTGTGTCATGTGCTCTGGTCCATTGATTTTGTCCTTCTTATGTGAAATTCAAAAGATGAGTATTTTTTATATGTGTGTGATGTTTGCTGTACAATCGCATCACATATCATGTTGCATCAGAAGTAGTCAGATTTGTCTTTGTTACATGCTCCCTGAGGTAATACTCGCATTCCTAAAGAACATGTGATGGAGAAAGAAGAAACCAGAGCAGGAGTGTGTGATCAAGCAAGGTGTTTATTTACATATCCTAACAAGGTGTGTAGAGTGACTATTGGTTGAAAAACGTTTGAGCAATTAGCTGTTTGAAGCGCATTCCTGCAGCTGTGTTTTGCTGTTCCCCTTCATTTTTCTGGCACCATCCTCCTCCTTCTCAGGCAGTTCTTGCTCTGGCTCATGTAGAGGGATGTTCCTCCTCACACAAATGTTGTGCAGGATAGCACATGTAACTACGATTTGCAAACAATGTGTGGGGCATATAGGAGGATGCCTCCTGTGAATTCCAGCCACCTGAATCTGGACTTCAGGATGCCAAAGGTCTGTTCTACAATGGTGTGTGTCCTCCGATGTGCCTCATTATAGGCATGCTCTGCTGCTGTGCTTGGGTTGTGGAATGGGGTCATGATTCATGGCTGGATCCTGTATCCCTGATCCGCTGCAAAAGATAATAGGAGTGAGTATGTTGTTAGTTCTTGCAACAGGAATGTCATGTAGCATGGCAGTTGATATCTTGTGTCGTCTGTGACTCATATGTGTTTGTGGTATTGTGTGAGATCCTGGGCTTCTGTGAGGTTTTTTTCTGCAGTAGGTTGTTTGACTTGACAAACTTGTGTTTGGGTCATTGACCTGGGATCTATGATTTTGTTTCCAAACTGCTGATCAGTATGAATGTACCATGCGTTGTGTGGTGTCCAACATGTTTTAGTGTGCTTTCACTGGAGGGGACATTATACTTCCACACACACAATAGATTCCAATATGGTGGTAACATGGTTGCACTACATGGCCTGGACATCCCATCCAATTAGACATATGTCATTTCAGATGAAATGCAACAGTGAGGCCCTTTGATTTGGCTTGGTGACAATGCAAAACACCTCTCCATAAGTTGGCAGCACTGGGGTGTTCAGTATTGACAATGCACAATTGTCCCAGGTGTGGCTTGGTTCTAGGCAAACCTTTGTTGTTCCCTCTGCCAGTGGCTCATGTGCAACCATTCACCTACACTACCAAACTTGCTCCAGGTAACCTGCATAACTGCCTTGCGGAGGTGGATATATCTGTGCAGGAAGGGCCATCTCCCTGTACATATTTTGGTGGACAATTGGCTCTTTCATTGTGTGCAGCAGTGTGCAGTTTGCATTAGTGGCACATCAATATGTGTTCATAGCACAGTCCACATCCTTATTGGTACCTGGCAATGGCACCCCAGGAGTGATATATGATGTTGGGACTGCCTCAGTATTTCTGTGTCACCTACATGTGAGTAAGCATCATCATGCTATGTGTCTCATGGTGTTAGACCTGCAGCAACACACATTGCGCACCCATTCCACGCTACATACTGTTTGGGAGGGTGTCGGATTGACTATGTGACATAATGTAATTGTAAATGGTTTACCTTCCAAGTTGTACTTCCAGTGCAGGCCATGTCATTGTCACTGTGTGCTTTGACGTTGGTCCCATGTAGCTCTAGAGTGGCAGCTAATGTTTGTGGCAGCCATCGTTTGTCCATAGGTGTGTATCCCATTGTATCAGGGTGTACAACATAACTACTTGTGTCACACCTAAGTGCCACCCTGCCCACGTGTCAATGTAGTGGTATATGTTTTGTGTGTCCTACAGGGTTTCTATGCTGTGTGTACATTGCTAGGTTTATGGACTTACCAACAAGAAGGCAATTGCCATATTGTCCATCCTGGAAGTACTGATTGGTCGTGCTGTGCCGGAATACGAAGGAATCATGTACACTCCCAGGATATTTGGCCAAGATGTTGGTGAACAATTCCTGGTGGTCAACTATGGCCTGCACATTGATGGAGTGCGTGTGCATTCTGTTCAGTAATAGATGCTCTGTTGCTGCAGGTGGTACGATCCGGACATGGGTGCAGTCAATTGCACAGAGTACATGCGGGAAGCTATGGATTCGATAAAACCCCTGTTTTATCTCCTGCTGCTTATTCTGGGTGTTGGGGAAGCTGATGTGGTGGGGTGTGTGGGAGATTATAGCACCTAAGACTTTGGGCAGGAAGGTGAGGAATGAGGGCTGTGATATCCCAGCTACCAGGGCATCCGTTGTTTGGAAGGAGCCATTTGGCAATATATGCAGAACAGCTAGCAGCTTGGTCACCAGTGGTATATTGTGTGGTGTCTGCAGGCTAGCTGTTGTTTGTGGCTCAATTTGGCGCAGCAGCTGCTGTTTGGCTTCCCAGTTAAGTCTATACCTCTGAATGATGTCCTGTTCCCTGAGGCCATGGAGGGTTGTCCTGTTCCTGAAGACCCTCTCCTGCCTTCTGTGTTGCCTTTGGGGTCCACGTTTGGGTGGTGGTGGCTGCTGCTATTGGTCCTGTGCTCGGCGGCTGCATCAGTAGCACCTCCATGTTTTCCTGTTGGGCTGTGATGTTGCTTGTGTGTGTTTTCCTTAAGTAGTGGTGTGTTTGCCTCATTTTAATGCCCACCCTGACCGAGGCGTTAAATGTTGACACAAATAGGGTTTAGTGTCATTTTTTGGGTCCTCCTGCCACCGTGCATCATTTTTGCCCTTTTGGATAAAAATGGCGCTAGGGTGTTTGAATCATTTTTTGGAAAGGAATGCCTATCTTGCATCTCATTGATGCAAGGCAGTTTCACACATCCTTAAAATGATGCTGCCTCCATATTTTTGATGCTAGACCGGTCTAGCATCAAAATATAAATATGGAGTGAAGTTTGCGCTGGATTTGCACAAAACAAATGAGGCAAATCTGGCACAAACAGAGTATAAATATGATCCTTTGTGCCTTCATAACTCTGGAGTAATGCAATACAGTGCACATTGATGCGTTGCATTACTCTGCCTCCGGGAGACAGTACATTGGTGTTGACTGGGTGTTCCCATGCAACGTCCATGAATTTTGATGCATTCCCAGTCCCCAGCAAAGAAGACCATCTGCGGGGTCCCCCAAGGGTCCTCCCTCAGCCCTACCCTCTTCAACATTTACATGGCGCCGCTCGCCAACATCCTCTGACCTCACGAAATCACCACCATCTCGTACGCAGCTGAGCCCAGCTCATCATCTCCCTCACCAGGAACCCCACCACCACCAAGACAAAAGTCCACGCCGGACTTCTCGACACCGCCAAATGGATGACAGCAAGCCACCTCAAACTCAATTCCAAAAAAACAGAAATCATCATCTGCGGCCCCAACAAGACAGTATGGGACGACTCCTGGTGGCCCACCGCCCTAGGACCACCCCCAACACCCTCCACCCACGCACGCAATCTCAGCATCATCTTAGACTCATCTCTCTCTATGGCCCAGCAAATCAACACCATAACTTCCTCCTGTTTCAACACCCTTCGCATGCTATGGAAGACCTTCAAATGGATCCCCATAGAAACCAGGAAAACCGTCACCCATGCACTCATCAGCAGCAGACTAGACTACGGAAACACCCTCTACGCTGGTACCACAACCAAGCTTCAGCAGAAACTCCAGCAAATCCAGAACGCAGCTGCACATCTCATCCTGAACATCCCACGCCATGAACACATCTCCCCCCACCTCAGATCCCTTCACTGGCTGCCCATCAGCAAAAGGATCATTTTCAAAGTCCTCATCCACGCCCACAAATCCCTCCACAACACTGGACCAGAACTACCTCAACGAACAAGTGAACTTCCACTTGTCTCCTCCACTCTGCTGACCTCGCCCTCACCACAGTCCCCCACATCCAATGCACCACCTCCAGAGGCAGATCCTTCTCCTACCTCGCCTCCAAGATCTGGAACTCCCTCCCGACCAACCTACGCAAGACCCACACCTTCTGTCTTTCAGAAAACACCTTAAGACATGGCTTTTTGAGCAGTAAATCGGCATCCCCCTCCCCTCCCCCCCCCAACCCCCCACAGCAGCTTGAGACCCTACCAGTGAGTAGCGCGCTTAATACATTTTTTGATTGATTGATTGATTGATTGATTCCCAGATATACCAGAAGTGGTAGACCAGGGAATGTGCAAGAATGCTATGCCCTCTCAGGTGAGGTGTAAAGAGGAGAAATATCTGTATTTTTCCAAGTTTTTTCTCTTTCTATCTCTGGTGCATACTGCAGCAGACATAGAAAGAGGAAATGGCTTAGTGGATTGTTTTTGTACAGGAAGGTGCCCCTCTTACACAAAAAAAACCTCCTTACAATGCAGGCACCTTTGTATCATGGTGCAAGGGTGCCTGAATTGGTGTTAGGCTGCCAAAATTGCCCATCACAGGGACAAAGGTATGAATATGCCATATTCTTTTAAATGCAGCACATTCCTTTACCTGTGATGCAGGGCAGCGCAACAAGGTGCCTGCTGCGCTGCATCACTTTGCCATAAATAGGGCCCTAGGTATATAGCAAGTAATCCTCAATGCCCAAAACTACCTAAAAACACACTACCCTCCCAAAGCCTTACTATAACTCTCAACCCTCCTAAAGAAGACCTTAAGATCATATACATCCCTGAACTCCAAGAAATACCTATAAATTATACTACTGACTAGGTGCCTCAATATAATCACAGCTTCTCCAAACAAATTACCTGAAGCACCAAATACCTATATAACACAATGTAACCCAAAGCCTAACTATCACTCACTACCACCAAAAATCACCAGAAACTAAAAATACTACTTAAATCACAAAAATATTAGAGAAGAAACACATCACCCACAAAGTAGCCTAATATAACTCACATCTAAGTGTCACTAACTCCCAAAATCAATGCCTCAATCTACAAAAAAACTGAAAAACTTGAGACTTAAAATTACCCAAACCTCTAACAATTGAACCACAAATATATACTGGAATCCCCACAAAACCAATTGAGTGCACTAGGGGCCATATTTACAAGAAATGACGCATCACTGCATCGCTGCAGAGATCTGTCAAAATAACTTGTGCATCTCTATGACAGAATTCTATGGCATGGATGTGTTGTGATTACAGTACAGCAGAGCAAAGAATCCTGGGCGCCTCAACAAAAATGATGCACAGGTGTGCACCATGTCGTCAGGAAATCTGACGCACCTGCTTCAAAAGTGACACAGGGCAGACTGACCACATAAAGTGACACAACTTGGTCCTCATCAATTTTGAGTGTGGAATGCGTAAAAAAATTTGAAAAAGTGACGCTTCATGAAAAGAAAAATGTCACACTTCATAGAAGGCAGCTATGGAGCAGGCAGCAGCAACAAGGACAACAACCCCAGCACAGGCCAAGATGTCCAGACAGACTCCCAGGGGAAGAGAAAGGGGAAGTGCAACTTCAGTGAGGAGGAGAATGACATCTTGATCACTGAGGTGACAGAGCACCAACATCAGCTGTTTGTCACCTCAAAATTGCCACTAAGGAGGAAAGAGGCCACTTGCCAGTCGATCATGGAGAAAGTCAACAGTTATAGACCAGCGAAGAGGACTGTCACTGACTGCAAGAAGTGCTGGTACAATTATAAGCGCCGGACAAAGTAGAAACTGGCCAAGAACCTGAAGGCAGCAATGCAGACTGGAGGAGGGAGCCCAGGAGGAGCTGTATCCCTTAGAGGAGTGGGTATCAGCTGTCATCTCAGATGAGTTGGTGGCTGGCCCCCGGACACGACAGTGAGGCACACGAGGAACAACCACAGACACAGGGTAAATATCAACAAGGGGCAAGGAAGGCAAAAAGGTCATACTGTGCAGTGCAGCTAGCTATGTCTCAGTTACCCTCTGCACTTTCTGCAGCACAAAGGGCAGGAATCTTGAACATGTCCTGTGAAATGCCACAGAAATGTCATTTACAAGGCCCAGTAAAATGTTGGACAGCTCAGTCAGGCTTCGTCATGTTTACCCATTACATGTATGAAGTGCAGCACCAGTCCAGGTCAACCTGTGTATACTAGGACATGTAGTGCTATGTAGAGCATGAGTCACAAGAAGTACAAGTTACATAATACAAAGTAAAAAAAACATGGGGACCCAATTACAAGGTAAGTGGTGCAGAGCAGCATACAAGTCACCTTGCTGCGCTGCCCTGCGCCACATGGAAAGGGGATAATTGGTCTGTACTGACAAGATAAGGTCCATCCTCTCTTTTCCCCCTGTGCTGATGCACACTGGGAGCATAGCGCCAAACGCAAGCACCCTTACACCATGTTGGAAGGATGCCTGCGTAGCATACAAGATTGTCCCTGTGCAGGAAAGAACACCTTCCTGCACAAAACAGTCATGTCAGGCTTTGTCCTCTTCCTATGTGTGATGCAGAATGCAGCAGAGAAAAAGGAAAAAAGGCAAGGAGGATAAAAGATATCACTTCTTTTTACGGCTCCCTGGGGGTTGGGGGGTTGTAACAATTTGAAAAGCCACTACAATATCCATGATATGCCCCTCTGACACAGAATAAGGCAACTTGGACTGCCTTGCCTCACTCCATATCTGCAAGGCCAGGAAAAGCCATGCCACGTTGCCTTTTGAGGCCTTGTAGAAATGGGTCTTCGGCTTGCTCTGCTGGTGTGTCACAAAACGTGATGTACCACCAATGGAAGCTGCAATAACATTTTGCCCTGTGGACTGAAACAACACATCATGCATGGACACCTGAACCTTATACAACCTGACTGTAATAATTCAGGCCACCGTGACCATAAGGGCACTGTGTCTTACATAGGCCCATAAACATGGATATGCACTATAATGGAAACCAAGAGCATGGCTTGTCAAAGGAAAGACAGTTCACCTTAGAGGGTGATCAGGTGTGTGGTGTCTGAAGTACAAGACATAGCAACATGCCAACAGGCACATGTACATTAACTGCCAAGACAAAATATGGGGCAAAGCTGGCCTGCCATGCGCGGTAAGACCATACAGGGGTCATTTGTCATGGTAGGGACCACCAGAACTCCTGCCAAGTACCAAATCAGACAGGGTCAGGGCTAATGCAAGTGATGCACATCAGAGGACCATTCATGTTGAAACCAATGCTGATGTGCCTGCCTGGTGCGCCCATGGGAGTGCCATGCATTGCAAGTGCTGACTGAGTAGTTTGAACTGCACTGTGTCTGAATGGAGAGACACTGCATAGCAAGGAGGTCAGAATGGAAATGTGTACTGCAAGGTAGGCAGACCAGTAGAAATGCACGGCTGTGTCTGACAGTGTCACACGTGTTGCAGCTGGGAAGGGATGACAGAGAAGAACCCATTGGTGTACAATCTTCTACATGTGGTATGGTACTGGGTAAAGATGTTTCAAGTGGCAGGAGGGAGTTTGAAGAGAAATTGTCTCACCGTACCAGAAATGTTTCATTTGAAATATGTGAAATAGGGATCAATCAAGGGACATGAACAACTACGGCAGGAGTCAGCGATGTTTGGAGACCGAGGTGTGCCCAGTCATGTAGCAAACCTGGTCAGAAACATGTCCCTAATTCCAGTACTATTACCATCAGGCGGACAGCTTCATCCTTAGCTCTGAATAACAGTCTGTACAGTGGACCTGGCCACAAATATTCTTGGTGTTGTAGGCACATGAGAGTCAAGGTATGATCTGGGTAGCATCACTGTGTGACAGGAAGTTGAGTCCCTGGACTTAAAAAAAGATTGGCAGAGGAGGCATGTACACGTACAAGTGAGCGGGCCTGAGTCAAAGGATGCGTCACACTATGCAGACACCCAAATCTGGGAATTATCAACTGGAGTGAGTGTTAGTGCTAGCAACCTATCTAGTGTGATAGTGCCCATAGCCTAAGATTTGGTACACACTGCCTACTGTCCACAAATATGTTGCCAAAAGTGTATCAATTCATATCAAATGAGGAGATTGAAATATGAAATGCATGGTAGGTACATGCCTTCATGCATTCCTGCAGTCTACTAAGACATTTTTTGGTGTTGTTTAGAGTTGTGGAGGATAAGTGATACAAATTCAACCCTTACCCTCATGAATGCACAATTTGCATGGTGGACATCACAAGGTCTGACAGCATTGCAGGTCTCCAGAGGATCCACCAAACACAGCCTAGCACCCCAACCCCACCCCTAGAGTCTGAGGACACCTAAGTAGAATTCCAATGTCGTGCAGCAGGAGTCAAGCAGGAGATGCTAGATGTGGTGTGGGTGGGGATGACGCACATTTTGGGTTCCCTAGAGGCAGTCCATAGGTGTCTCAGTCCAATTAAGGACATCATATCCGCTTTATGAGGCACCTAATCTCCGCTCTGTGGACTCAGACACTCCCTGGCTAACATCGCTTGTGTCATGAGGCAGAAGCGTGAACAACTGCTCTGCCAAAGTGGCACCAATGAGGTTGCTAAGCAGCTGGGGGTGATACGCAAGATCCTGGAATACATGGAGTGGAAGCAGGACACCTACATTGCCACAATGGGTGCCTACCACCGCAACATTGGTGCTGTAATGGCCAGCCAGCTAGCCCTTCTCAGTGCAGTGCTGCCTCACTTGTTGGCACAAAAAATTCTGCTGCAGACTGAGGATCACATCTCCAGCCCCTGATGTGTGTGTGCCTCCATTGCTTCCAGCACATACAACACCACCCTCACGGAAAGGACCACACACATCAGAGGAGGAAGATGTGAACCTCAGCTCTTTCCAACATAAGACTGCTGGGTAGCATTTCTCTATGCCAAATTGTCAGTTTCTCCTTTGTGCAGTGGTGATGACCATGCCAGTGAACTTTACAACTGGTACTGTCCTTAATTTGCGGTCTCACCTGTTGATCTCACCCATTTGTGAACTATCTTCCCTACTGACAATTTGTTGATTCTCCTCCTCACTGAAATACTCCTCTCCTCCGCATATTACATGCAGTGGATCACCCATGGGCTCTGTCTGGACATTCAGGGGCATATTTATACTCCGTTTGCGCCGAATTAGCATCGTTTTTTTCGACGCAAATTCGGCGCAAAACTAACGCCATATTTATACTTTGGCGCTAGACGTGTCTAGCGCCAAAGTATGAGTAAAGAGCGTCATTTTTTAGCGTGAACGCCTTCCTTGCGTTAATGAGATGCAAGGTAGGCGTTCCCGTCCAAAAAAATGACTGCGACGCAAATGCGTCGTATTTATACTCACGGGCAAAAATCACGCCCGGGAGTTGGCGGGGCAGAAAACCCCGCATTTGCGCCACTTTTTAACGCCTGGGTCAGGGCAGGCGTTAAGGGACCTGTGGGCTCAAAATGAGCCCACAGCTGCCCTCCCATGCCCCCAGGGACCCCCCCTGCCACCCTTGCCCACCCCAGGAGGACACCCAAGGATGGAGGGACCCACCCCAGGGACATTCAGGTAAGTTCAGGTAAGTATAAATATTATTTTTTTTTATATTTTTTTGTGGCATAGGGGGGCCTGATTTGTGCCCCCTTACATGCCTTAATGCCCAATGACCATGCCCAGGGGACATAAGTCCCCTGGGCATGGCCATTGGGCAAGGGGGCATGACTCCTGTCTTTACTAAGACAGGAGTCATGTAAATGGCGTCTGGGCGTCGTTAAAAATGGCGCAAATCGGGTGGAGGCGATTTTTTGCGTCAACCTGACTTGCACCATTTTTAAGACGCCCTAGCGCCATTTTTCCCTACGCCGTCGCTGCCTGGTGTACGTGGTTTTTTTCCAAGCACACCAGGCAGCGCCGGTCTGCTTGCGCCGGCTAACGCCATTCAATAAATACGGCACCCGCATGGTGCTTCAGAATGGCGTTAGCCGGCGCAAACATTTTTGACGCTAAACTGCGTTAGCGCAGATTAGCGTCAAAAAGTATAAATACGGGCCTCAATGGCTAAAAAAACTGTTGGGGTCGTTGTTGTAAGAACTGTGCCTGTGATTCAACAAAATTTGGAACCTGTAAATAAATGCACTGAGACCAACATGTGTTGTATGTTTGTTGGAGTATGGACTAAATAGAACATTATACTTTTTGACGCTAAACTGCGCTAACGCAGTTTAGCGTAAAAAAAAATTGCGCCGGCTAACGCCATTCTGAAGCGCCATGCGGGCGCCGTATTTATTGAATGGCGTTAGCCGGCGCACGCAGACCAGCGCTGCCTGGTGTGCGTGGAAAAAACCCACGTACACCAGGCAGCGCCGGCGTAGGGAAAAATGGCGCTAGGGCGTCTTAAAAATGGTGCAAGTCAGGTTGACGCAAAAAATCGCCTCCACCCGATTTGCGCCATTTTTAACGACGCCCAGACGCCATTTACATGACTCCTGTCTTAGTAAAGACAGGAGTCATGCCCCCTTGCCCAATGGCCATGCCCAGGGGACTTATGTCCCCTGGGCATGGTCATTGGGCATTGAGGCATGTAGGGGGGCACAAATCAGGCCCCCCTATGCCACAAAAAAAAAAAAAAAAAAAAAATATTTATACTTACCTGAACTTACCTGAATGTCCCTGGGGTGGGTCCGTCCATCCTTGGGTGTCCTCCTGGGGTGGGCAAGGGTGGCAGGGGGGGTCCCTGGGGTCATGGGAGGGCAGCTGTGGGCTCATTTTGAGCCCACAGGTCCCTTAACGCCTGCCCTGACCCAGGCGTTAAAAAGTGGCGCAAATGCGGGGTTTTCTGCCCCGCCAACTCCCGGGCGTGATTTTTGCCCGGGAGTATAAATACGACGCATTTGCGTCGCAGTCATTTTTTTGGACGGGAACGCCTACCTTGCATCTCATTAACGCAAGGAAGGCGTTCACGCTAAAAAATGACGCTCTTTACTCATACTTTGGCGCTAGACGCGTCTAGCGCCAAAGTATAAATATGGCGTTAGTTTTGCGCCGAATTTGCGTTGAAAAAAACGACGCTAATTCGGCGCAAACGGAGTATAAATATGCCCCCAAATGCTCCCCAAAGGGACACATGTGTAATGGAGCCGTGGACAAAGCTACATAGGCTGAGGGAAAAAAATAAGGTAAACTCCATATGTATGTAGACTAGCAAGTAGTCACTCAAGGTCTCTCCACGAAGTGCAACAAGTAGCATGCAGTCAATGTTGATGGTGAATTAAGTCACAGCACTGGTATCAAGTCTATACATGGATACTAGCCAGCGAACTACACTGCTGTGACAAGCAAATGATGCAAGGGTCAGTGTGCAAGGGGCTGGCATCAGTGGTGACCACAAAACGCTTTGATTAGTGACAATGGTTTGACATCACCATCTTGCCAATGTATGTGGCATGACTTTTACACACACATACACACACACACTCACACACAGCACCACAATGGGAATACCTGTTTTGGCCTGTCTACCCATTCACATTAAGAGTGCTACTTACAGAGCACAAATATGTTTGTTGAACTTTATGTCATTCCATGCCCAACCTGACATAGTCCTCTCCCTAGGTCTTTTACCTAGTAACATGTCTACAAACACTACTGCCAAAGCCAATAACTGCATGTAGTTAACATTACCTAGGCAGGTATGCTAACACCTACTCCGTAAATCATGAGGTAGACTTTTATGGAGAATTTAAAAATATTTATTGAAATTATAAAATGTATCTTACATAAAACCACCTAATCTACAATACCTTTCCTACCTAACCTAAACTACACCCAATCTAAACTATGCTACCTAAACTACACTATTTTATCCTAAAATAATCTAAAACTACAATGATGTAAAGTACCTCTTGTTGGATGGTCATCCCCCCTTTTTGCTGACTAGATGCCATTGTTTTGTTAGTGCACTGATGCCTGCTACCAGACCTCAGTACCAATGCTCTTTCCCTTAAACTGCATGTTGGATTGCATAGGCCAATTGGCAAGGGTTTTACCACCCCTGTAAGGCCCTAGTAAATGGTACCAGTGGTACCCAGTGAAGGGGTGGTAAGGAGGTCAGCAGGGCTGCAGCTCTGATTGTGCCACCCAGACCAACCTGAGTAAAAGTAATACTACAGAGCTGCCATGTCAGCCTGCATGAGTAGCTGGCCAGTTCGAGTTTGACTCTGCCCACACAAAGTACATGGATCAGCTGTCCCTACAGCAGGCCTCTTTTAGCCCAGGAGGCAGGGTACACCATGTTATGGCTGGGGATATATATGCATGAGTATATAGGCTCCTGTGGTAGTATTTTAAATGTAATATTACTGCAAGTGACCGGTGATCCATTGGGTAACATGGGCTGCCAACCGGGCACTTCCCAGATGCCCAGCTCCATTGAGGCCTGACCGAATCTCCCCATGTTTGGTGTCTAACATCATGTTTCTTAACTCTGAGCATGATTCTTGTGCCCAGGATTACCCAATATGTACCCAGGTGGCGTCCCAAGTGGATGCCCACGTGATACCAGCCCTGCACTGCCTTAGCGGGCTTCCCCAAGTGTTTTGCCGCCAAGACAGAGATATTCCCTCTTGATGGTTGTGCTAGCATATCTACAGGACAGAGACAAAAGACCTCGGCAGGAAGGGGGTTACACCTTCTCCCTCCCAGGATGGCTAGTGTTTATTGTAATCAAGGTAGTTTAATGATGTACACTCACAGAATGTTCTCATTACAGGGGCGGGCTAGCCACGGAGACCAGTAGCCCATTCGCCACCATCTTACCCCCATTATGGGCCCCTAAACAAGACTTTAAGGGGTGCCCCTGACACCAGAATCTCAGTTCTGACTTCACATCCAAGAAGAGGCACAAAGATGATGCTGTCACCGAAAAGGGAACTTTAGACTTTGCTGCAGCGTGAAGATAGGGCACTTAAGTGCCCCAGCTCCTTGGACGCCTGACCGAATCTCCCCATGTTTGAAGTCTAAGATCATGTTTCTTAAATCTGAGCATGATTCTCGTGCCTAAGATTACCTAATATGTACCCAGGTGGCGTCCCAAGTGGATGCCCACGTGATGCCAGCCCTGCACTGCCTTAGCTGGCTTTCCAAAGTGTTTTGCCGCCAAGACACAGATATGCCCTCTTGCTGGTTGTGCTAGCATATCTACAGGACAGAGACATAAGACCTGGGCAGGAAGGGGGTTACACCTTCTCCCTCCCAGGATGGCTAGTGTTTACTGTAATCAAGGGGTAGCTTCAAGGCTCATACCACCCTGAAACACGACCACTTGTTCCCCCAGAGGAGAACAAAGGCTTTCCAGTCCTGACCAGTCTGGCAGGTGGGAATATCAGGTAGTCAGGAGGCATACACCCACAAAGGGCTACCCACACCACTAAGGCAGACTAGCAGGTCTGTACAGCTGAGGAAGGGTTCTGCCATTTTAGAAGACCCTCTATTAGAGCATTCTGGGTAGTTTAATGATGTACACCCACAGTGTTGTCATTACAGGGGTGGGCTAGCCATGGAGACCAGTAGCCCATTGGCCACTGTCTTACCCCCATTATGGGCCCCTTAACTAGAATTTAAGGGGTGCCCCTGACACCAGAATCTCAGTTCTGACTTCACATCCAAGAAGAGGCACAAAGATGATGCTGTCGCCGAAAAGGGAACTTTGGACTCTGCCGCAGCGTGAAGATAGGGCACTTAAGTGTCCTGAAGAGACCATATACTATATCTGTGTAACTACGTGTGCCTGTGACTGAAACTCTTCAGTTCCTGAAAGAGGGACCTGAGAACCCCAGTAGACTCCTCTGACTGGTGGGACCAGTCCCCTGCAACCTGCAAGAGAAACAATGTGTTGCACCAGAAGAATTGTGACCCGATGGGCTCCTTGTGAGTGAGCCCAAAGGAACTTGGTGTCCTGCATCCATAAAGTTGTGTGGAGGTTCCCTTCAAGTTTCGAGATGCAACTTCACTCCTGAAGGCCTCCAGCCATCAAAGTACTCTTGTACTCCTTTTGCCACTACCTAGGCTTTTTGGTCACCAGCCCGGTAACCGACCCCTTCCTAGGTATCACCGACTCCAGAGTGTCACTCAGCTACAGTGACTGACATAATCAATGACCTCACTACTAAGAAACTGCATCCTGGAGCAGGTGTCATCGAGTGTGTGGTAAAGCAACTTTGGCTGACCAGCCCGTGAGTGACAGCTGAAAGGCACGCGGAGCCGCCGGACCGGGTACGGAAGAACCAGCAGCTGAATCCAGGTCCTGGGACCCCAAAGGCCTCTACTGTCTGAGGGTAGAATGGACATCCACTGAGAAGTGTGCTTTTGCTGAGTGCTGCATTTGGACAGTGCCCGCAGATCCGTTCAACACTCTGGAAAGCCAGGAGCACCTCTGCACCTAAGTCCCCTGGGTGCACCTGATTTGGTCTGGCTGGAAAATCCTGACCTAGGACCAGCTCTATCCAAAGGACGAAGGATGTCACTGGACTTCCCCTGCAAGGTAACTTTTGCTAAGGTGCCTATCCCAGGACCGCAGCCCGTTCAGCATATAGGACAGCCAGCACCTCTCTGCAAGCCAGCCCTGCGAGCCAGGTAAAATTGTACTGACCATTAATGATTGCTGCCAGGCCCCCTAGGACCTTAACCTCAGATGGGTTCTCCGGAGCTCACCCCACATGTGACCGACTGAATTTTGAGTACTTTTTCCCATTGACTTCACTGCAAAAGAGTGAATTACCATGATTTATTTGTCCTTCAAAAACTCCTAAGTCCGAGTAACTGCATTTTATTTTGACTGTTTTGGTGTCTAAAACATCATAAAAATACACTTTATTTTTATAAATTAGTGGCAAATTTCTTTCAAGTCATGTCATTTACTTATCGTCCATGTTGGTTTTGTAAAATGCTTTACACATGTTCCTCTAAGTAGCCTGACTGCTCTTTGCCACACTACCAGGACTAAGCTAGGGTTTACTTGTGTGAATCCGAGGTCCATTACTGGGTATTATGTTAATATTATATGGTAAGACCCTGCAGTCATACTACATAATACTTTCACCTTGCTTCATAAAACATCACCTCCCCCCACACCCCTTAATACACATCTTCATACAAAAACAACAGACACTACACCTATACACAAACTATCTAAACATATAAACCTAAACAAAGATATATTCTTGGTATTTCTCATGATTTTTATATATTTTGTTTTATAAAACACATATGCAACACATCAACCTGCCACCCACCATATACCCTGCACACCCTGACCCTCAAAGAAATGACCCACTGCACCTAAAATGTTAAAATTGCTCTGCCTAATCTATGTCTACACTAACAATTCCCCTAACTATGCTCTAAAACAAGTATATAAAAAAACAATAAAATAGCATGGGGAAGGGCAGAAAGGATCTCTGTGGATTAGATTGGATTTGTTGGAAAATCTGGTCCACAGCCTGCTGCAGAGTTTGCAATAAGCAAATGGCCATGTCCATCTTATATTCAAGCCTGCCACCTGCAACTTGAGTTCAGACATGTCCTTCATCATAATTTGTTCAAAGGCTGTAACCTGTCATGGGGGCTGTGACTGGGGTACTTCTGGTCCTGTGGGCTGGCTGGTGGATGTGCTTGACATCGGTTCGGAAGCGCTTCTCTGGTCTGCTGCAACATAATGATTTTTACCTGGCTGGTCAGGTGTGGTGGAGTGTGGTGTGCCAGGATTCAGGTGTCCTCTCCTCCAAATATTGTTTGCCCATTCTCCAGTATGCCTTTGCAACTAGGCAGATGTATCAATAACATTCAGCACAGATGATGTGGGCCCTCTTCAGCTCCGGGATCATGTCGTTCGTTGGAGTGAAATGAAAATGTATTAGACAAAGGGTAACTAGGAGCTGGTTCAATCATCATAATGATTCATTTAGTATCAAACTTCACATGTGGCATTGCCAATACCTCCAACTAAGATGTAAGGATAAAGTGACCATCCATCTACAAACACATTCTTATCTTCAAATTTACTAAGGTGAAGTACAAAGGTTTTGAAAATGTTGTTTAGTACAATAGCATTGGCTTGGCCACATCTAGCTATAACCATTTCAGTATAGCTTTGGAACAATGTTGTGTAAACCTGGAATGGTACCCAAATCCCTATTTCTGATTATTTGTGTCCCTTTGACAGACTGCAATGGGCTTGAGTCCATCGCCATTAACTTGGGTGAAATTAGCAATATCTGCAAAGTACATACATTGTGTCTTAACGCTGTGTCCCTGATATGGCAAGGAGACATATCTGGACACATTTCTACATAGAACTACCATGCTTGGTATTGAAAATATGAATGAAGTATTCTTTGCTAACTCACATCAAACAGACATTTTTGTAGTTTTTTACATGTGGGGAGCGACCCCTTAGGCAAGGGTCGTTCCCTGGGGGCAAATTGTTTTTTGGCCATTTCTATCCCCATTGGGGGCAAATCGGCCTATTTGTCTTAGACCAATCTGCCCCCAAGGAGGGCAAAAACCACTAGACAGATGGGATTTTTTTTTACTTCATTTTCACACAAGGGGAGTGACCCCTTAGTGAAGGGTCGCTCCCCTGGGAGGCCAAAAAATATTTTAGGCCATTTCTATTTTAATTAGGCTGATCTGCCCGTAAGGAGGGCAGAAAAAAAGAGGCACCAGGTTTTTGTTTTTTTTTACAGGTGGGGAGCAACCCCTCATGCAAGGGTCGCTCCCCTGGGGGGCTATTTTTCTTAGGCCAATCTTCCCTTAAAGGGGGGGCAGAAATCTCTAGACACCAGGGATTTTTGTGCGCCAATTTCACGCAAGGAGAGCGACCTTTTAGGCAGGGGTTGCTCCCTTGGAGGACAAATTTATTTTTGGCCGATCTACCCCCGTCGGGGCAGAAATCACTTAGGCACCAGGGTTTGGTGTGTGTGTGTTTTTGTTTTGTTTGGAGGAGCAGCCCCTTGGGCAAGGGTTGCTCTCCATGTGACACATTACTGTTGGCCATTTCTTCCCCCCCTTTTGGGCAGATTGGCCTATTTTTGAAAGACCCATCTGTCCCCAAGGGGGGGCAAAAAGCCCAGTAGACACCAGGGAAGATTTATTTTTCAAAAAAAGAGGATGGGTTATGGCTATACCCCACCCCACATAAATGGGGACAAAGTTGTTCTGCCGACCGGTGGGTAGATGGGCCAATTACCCCCATCCACTGCCTGGGGGTCGGAAAGCCTACTAGATGCCAGGGAATTAAAAGAAATAGTGGGGTGGTGGCTACCAAACAGTATGGGACTGGTTCTGCCCCCACCCCATCTGAAGGGGGTAACAGTCTTTCGGCTCTCCCCACGCACTCTAAAAGATCTTATCCCAACGGCAAGCTAGAGGACATTTGATTATTTTGGGTGAGTTTAAGGTTAGGTAATGAGAGCTTGGCTAACTCTCAAAATTGTCCCACTTGGAATGGTGAGGGCTGCAATTTTTGGACTTTGGGACGCTGCCATGTAGAAAAATCTACGAGACCTAGACACATCAGAAAACTAAACATCTGGGTGAGTCCAAGATGATATGCTTCACATGCTCCTGAACCATTTTCTTACCCACAATGCCCTGCAAACCTCCAACTTTGCTTGAAATCACACATTTTCCCCACATTTATGTGATGGAACCTTACGGAATCTGCAGGAATCCACAAAATTCCTACCATACAGCATTGTCACATCTATTCTGATAAAACTTCTGCCCCACTTGTCAGCCTAAAAACGTTTTTTCCAAACTACCCTTTTGGACCTGCTTTAGTTCTCCCTAAATTTCGACATGTTTTGGCTCTTCCCTGTCACAGGAACTTGGCCCACATACACAAGTGAGGTATCATTTTTATTGGGAGACTGAGGGGAAAGTTGGGTGGTAGGAAATTTGTGCCGGTGCAGTGAGCCCACACAGAAATGTAGGAAAAATTTGACTTATTAGCTAAATTTGAGGTTTGCTGAGGATCCCGGGGAAGAAAACATTGGGGGATTCATATAAGTCACACCTCCGTGAACTCCCTCAGGTGTCTACTTTTCAGAAATGTCTGGGTTTGGTAGGTTTCCCCGATAGCTGCTGAGCCCAGGACCAAAAACGCAGGTGTCCCCGCAAAAACAGGTAGTTTTGTATTCAATCATTTTGATGTGCCCACGTAGTGTTTTGGAGCATTTCCTGTCACGGGCACTAAGCCTGCCCACACAAGTGAGGAACCATTTTTATCAGGAGACCTGGGGGAATGCTGGGTGGAAGGAGGTTTGTGGCTCCCCTCAGATTCCAGAACTTTGCAGCACTGAAATGTGAGGAAAAAGTGATATTTTTTGCCAAATTTTGAGGTTTGCAAAGGATTCTGGATAACAGAACCTGGTGAGAGCGCCACAATTTACCCCATCCTTGGTTCCCCTAGGTGTCTAACTTTAAAAAATGTATAGGTGTACTCGGTTTCCCTAGGTGCTGAGCTAGAGGCCAAAATCCACTGCTAGGCACTTTTCAAAAACCACATCAGATTTCAAAGTGAAAATGTGATGTGTCCATGTTGCATTTCCTATCGCGGGCATTAGGCCTACTCATGCAAGTGAGGTACCATTTTCATCAGGAGTCTTGGGGAAACACAGAATAGAAGAAAAAGTGTTATTGCCCTGCAGGAAAGTACCATCTTTCTTGGCATGTTATCCCCAATTTCTGCCTGTTTGTCAGTATGTTTTGCCTGTCTCACTGGGATCCTGCTAGCCAGGACCCCAGTGCTCATAGTTTGTGGCCTAATGTGTGTGTTGTCAGTAGTGGTTAACTGTGCCACTGAAGTTCTGCTAACTAGAACTCCAGTGCTTATGCTCTCTCTACTTACCAAATTAGTCACTATAGTTGAGTGACTCCATATTCCAATTCCAATTGGCACACTGGACCCCCCTTATATGTCCCTAGTATATGGTACCTAGGAACCCAGGGCATTGGGGTTCCAGGAGATTCTCCTGGACTGCAGCATTTCTTTTGCCACCCATAAGGAGCTCAGACAAACCTTTCTTCAGTGCTGCCACTGCAGCCTGAATGAAATAGTGCACACACTATTTCACAGCCATTTTCACTGCACTTAAGTAACTTATAGGTCACCAACATGTCTAACCTTCATGTACTGAAGGCTAGGTACAAAGTTACTAAGTGTCAGGGCACCCTTGCAGTAGCAAAGGTGCCCCCATGCTGTCCAAGGCCAATTCCCTGGACTTCGTGAGTGCGGGGATACCATTACACGTGTGCACTACATATAGGTCAATACCTATATTTAGCTTCACAATGGTAACTCCGCATATGGGCATGTGAGGGTCTAAGATCATGGAATTGTCCACCCATTCCAAATCTGGTATTGGTGGATCAATCCAATGCAGCCTGGGGATTCCACCATGGATCCCCAGTACTGCCAAAACAGCTCTCTGAGGCTTGCACTGCAGCCACAGATGCTGCCACCTCACAGACAGGTTTCTGCCCTCCTGGGATCTGAGCAGCTCAGTCCCAGGAAGGCAGAGCAATGCATTGTTACACCCTCTCCCTCTAGAAATAGGTGTTACAGGCTTGGGAGGGGTAGCTTCCCAGAGTCTCTGGAAATGCTTTAAAGGGCACAGATGGTGCCCTTCTTGCATAAGCCAGTCTACTCCGGTTCAGGGACCCCCAGTCCCTGCTCTGGCATGAAACTGGACAAAGGAAAGGGAAGTGATCACTCCCCTGTCCATCACCACCACAGGGGTGGTGCCCAGAGCTTCTCCAGTGTGTCCCTGGCATTAACCATCTTGTTTTCCAAGGTGTGGGGACACTCTAGAGATCTCTGAGTGGCCAGTGCGAGCAGGTGATGCCAGAGACCCCTCCTGATAGGTGCGTTTATGGGTAGGTAGCCAATCCCCCTCTCAGGGCTATTTAGGGTCTCTCCTGTGGGTGTCTCTTCAGATTCAGCTTGCAAGACTCCTCAAGGAATCTTCTGTATCGTCTGCTTCAGCTTCTGACCATCGGATCAACCGCAGACTGCTTCAGAAACCACTGTCTCTGCATCAAAGTATCCAGGACGACTGCTGTGACCTGCAACTTCTGCTCCAACCAGCATTTGCAACAGTTTCGAAGGTGTGCACACTGTCTTCAACCTGCACCAGAAGAACTGAAGGAATCGCCGTGGAGTGAAGGAGTCACTTCCCTGCTCCTGCAGGCACCTTCTGCGACAACAACCAGTTCTCTGGGACTCCTCTCCTGATGACAAGCATGCTCCCTGGAACACAGGTGGTGGACCAACATGACCCAAACTATCCTATGGTCCAGCTGTCTATGTTTGGTGGAGGTAAGAGCTTGCCATTCCGGTTTGCAACAGTACCCCTGTGCACCACATCATTTCCAGCTCCTTGGGCTTCTGTGCACTTCTTCCAAGTAGCCTTTATGCACAGTGTAGCCCAGGTCCCCAGCACTCCATCCTGAGATGCACAACTCACTGAGTTGATCTCCGGCGTTGTGGGATCTTCTTTTGTTGTGCTGCACCCATTGCACTTTGCATCTTCTTTGTCCCTGTGTCCTGGGACTCCCGTGGGTGCTGGTCATCTTTGGGCTCTCTCCAGTGTTGGGAGCCCCTCTGCTCCCTCAGTCCGAGTTGAGGCCCCCATGTCCCTCCTGGGTCCAGGCCTCGCCATTTTGACGCAAACCGCGACCTTGCTTGAACCAAGGCTTGTTGGATGAATACAGCGATGCAAACTGCCTGCACCCAACATCCCGATGTGGGGCATCTCCTGCTCCATGCAGGAACCCGCAGACATCTTCTTTGGTGCTCTTCTGCAGACTTCTTCTAACCAGAGAATCCTCTTTTGCACCATCTTCTAGGTTGGCAGTGGCTCCTGTCCTTCCTGGAATCTTCTGGGACTTCTGAACTTGGTCTCCTCTCTTCACAGGTCTTCAAATACAGGAATCCACCATTTGTTGATTGTAGTCTTGCTTGGTTCTTGCAAAAACTCTTATCACGACTTGTAATGTGTCCAGAGGAAACTTGCAGTACTTTACTCCTACTTTCCTGGGCTCTGGGGTGGGGTATTTTACTTACCCTTGGTGTTTTCTTATACTCCCAGCACCCTTCCACACACTACACTTGCCTAGTGAGGAATTTGTGATTTGCATTCCACTTTCTTAGTATATGGTTTGTGTTGCCCCTAGACATATTGCATTCTATTGTATTTTCTACTGTTTGCACTATTCTATGCCTATTTACTTACCTGATTTTGGTCTCTAGTGTATATATTCTGTATAATACTTACCTCCAGAAGGAGTATTGCCTCTAAGATATTTTTGGCTTTGTGTCACTAAAATAAAGTACCTTTATTTTTGGTAAAACTGAGTATTGTCTTTTATTGTGTATAAGTACTGTGCAAGTATAGTGGTATTGCAGGAGCTTTGCATGTCTCCTAGTTCAGCCTAAGCTTCTCAGCTACCACTACCTCTAGACAGCCTTAGCTGCTAGAACACTGCCTACATTTCACTAATAAGGGATAACTAGACCTGGTATAAGGTGTAAGTACCTTAGGTACTCACTACAAACCAGGCCAGCCTCCTACATGCCCTTGTCTTTTTCTACATTTTTTCCTTCCAAATGTAAGACAGTGTGTAAAAAAGACGTCTATTTGAGAAATGCCCTGTAATTCACTTGCTAGTATGGGGGCCCCAGAATTCAGAGATGTGCAAATAACCACTGCTTCTCAACACCTTATCTTGTGCCCATTTTGGAAATACAAAGGTTTCCTTGATGCCTATTTTTCACTCTTTATATTTCACCAAATGAATTGCTGTTTACCCGGTATACAATGAAAACCAATTGTAAGGTGCAGCTCATTTATTGGCTCAGGGTACCTAGTGTTCTTGATGAACCTACAAGCCCTATATATCCCGGCAACCAGAAGAGTTTAGCAGGAGTAACGGTATATTGCTTTAAAAAATCTACCATTGCTGGACAAAGGTATAGGAGAAAACGTGGACCGAAATGGCTTTTTTCCTCCTCAATTTCAATATTTTTTTATTTAAGCTGTGTCTTTCTGTAGGAAAACCTTAAAGGTTCTACACAAATGACCCCTTGCTGAATTCAGAATTTCATCTACTTTTCAGAAATGTTTAGCTGTCCAGGATCCAGCATTGGTTTCACACCTATATCTGGCACTAACTGGAAGGAGTCTGAAAGCTCAAAAAATAGTAAGAACGGGTTATGTCCCAGTAAAATGCAGAAATTGTGTTGAAAAATGTAGTTTTCTGATTCAAGTCCACCTGTTCCTGAAAGCTGGGAAGGTGGTGATTTTTAGCACAACAAACCATTTGTTGATGCCATTTTCAGGGTAAAAAACACAAGCTTTCTTCTGCAGCCCTTTTTTCCCATTTAAAAAAAAATATTTCACTGTATTTTGGCTAATGTCTCCTCTAGGGGAACCCAGAAACTCTGGGTATGTCCCTAGGATGTTGGAAAAAAACAAAACGAATTTGACGTTGTTAGCTTATGTGGGCAAAAAGTTATGAGGGCCTAAGTGCGAACTGTCCCAAATAGGCAAAGAAAGGCCTGGCACCTGAGGGAAAAAAGGCCTGGCAGTGAAGGGGTTAATGTCACCTTGCTGTACATCACCACTTAGCATATCCATGTGATGGGTGTGTGCATGCATGCTGCACATCTCATCTGCTATGGTTTCTTGTGATGCAAGTAGCAAGTGTTAGCCAAAATGTAAGCCTGGGTGATAAAAATGTGGAAACGTGTCATGGCTAACACCACCAGAAGGGGAATTGTGTAATGGACTGTCACATGACTATGCTGTGCAGACATGCCTCTGGTCAAACACACCTTGGCATTTCTGTTAAGAAGACAGCGCATAGGTATGCCTGTGTCCAATAATGTGTATAGGACATTACACAACATGAGTAAGGCCTTCAACTGAATTACCATGTGTGGAATGCTGGCATTTGGACCTGCTATACTTACTCTTTCTGACAGTGAATTTTCACATCCTGTGTGGACTAGCCATACAAAATGGACATAGAAAGCAGTATAGGTGACTACAGTAGCAATGTGCAACTGACATGCATTTGGAAGTTTAAATATTTCCATGCATGTTAACCTATGAATCTGCTACCACACACCTGAACATACTGTGGCATTTTTTGTCATGGCTACTCTGTCAGCCCATCTATCATCTGGCCTGGGAGACATTGGTAGTATATGCACCTTGACATTTGTCAGATGCTAATGCACATGCAACTTTGACAACTTTGAATTATGAAGTGACATGTCTGGAACATATAATTACTTTGGAATTGGGATGCCTATTGAACATGGCATTGGGAACATTATCCAACATCACACACAATCCTTGCCACACATTAACCATTCAGGCTGACGCTCAGTGGTAGCATCCTGATCCCTGAAGCTCTACACCTCACCCGTTGTCTATGCTGCACCTACAACACATAACATGGTACATCGCACTGTGAATGTAGAACACATACACTGTGGACACCAGAAGCAGAGTACACATAATTAGCAATTGGCTGTGTAAGTCTGCATGTTGATCATGAACCAATGGCACAGCTGACATGTCTTAATGTTACACATAAATAAGGCAGGTTGAACTGTACACAGATATGATGTGCCTAAGCATGCATCTGGTGTCAAGACTATGGAACAAGTTCAAATACACCACCACTTAAAAAATAGCACAAGAATACTAGCCGTTCTTAGGTCTCTGAACCTAATTTATTGACAGTCCACACCCTGCAAGGTATTACATTAGCTGCGCCTTTCTCATATCTTTGCATGTCCAGGACAATGCTATACACATCAGACAATAGCCCTGCTTGTTCTTTGTTTTCGCTGAGCTCAGTACCTGTCAATGCTGCACAGCAATTAGGCACTGTCCATCCATGTCCTGTGCAGGTAGAATAATGAATTGTGACCATCTGAACCCCAACATGTATGACAGGCCCAAACAGCCTGTGAAACATTTGGAGATAGCTACATGTGGGTGGGTTCACCTGTAACATACATTGGGCCTCATTTACAAGAGGCCTAGGCAACTGGAGTGTCAGGTATATTAACTACCTCAGTGGCTGTGCTCTCTCTATCATATCTATGAGGCCATGCAAAGCCATGCTGCATGGCTTGCATGGCTTCATTGGTATGAAGTAAGGCACGGCAAAACACAGCGTAGCCATAATTTAGATGCTTCAATTGGTGCATTGTCTGCTCAACCTTGAATATCCGAACCATGTGCTGCCATACCTTCTCCAAGCCTGTCTTCCCCTACTGGGTAGAGTAGCCATGTGTGACCTGGCCACTGCAGGCAATCATGTTCTGGAGGTAGTGTGTGAGGAGCCACAGGAACCCATCAAACTCCTGCTTTGACATGTTGCATGCCCAACCTCTCTCAGACATGTCCCTCCCCAAACACAAAAATTACCCCAAATAATCTGAAAATATCCTAACTACCCACAACTACCCTTAACAATACTAAACCCCAAAAAAGACAGACACATGACAATACACATGACAAAACAATACAAAATACAAATACTAATTTGGGACACAACAGGGACAGCACAAACTCCAAGACCAAAATACACCCATACACTCTCCAGCAACCACAAGACACAACCTCCAGCAAGCACAGGCAGAAAGACTGTGAGACAAAGAGTAACTTCGCACTTCCTGGTTTGCAGTATGGCAGTGACGCCTGCCATTTCCTGGCAGGTGTGTCACGTTTTCACCAAATGCATTGTTTTTGTTTACTGTTTCATGGAAAAATAGACAATGTGTGATTTTAACACAAGCGATGACAAGGAACAATGATGTATCTCTGACGCTTAGGCTGGGATGCATTACATACGGCGGAAGCGATGAGTGCAAATAATTACTCATTAAGTGTTGTTGCCACAATTGTTTATGTGCAGGAAGGGGCCCCTTCCTACGCAAAAACAATAAATGGAGGTGTTTTCCTTTTTTCTATGTGTGCTGCACAATGCAGCACACATAGAATAAGGCAATGACAATGTCACAGATATATTTCTCTCATGGTTACACCATCCTCCGTGATGTGTGAACAAATCATACAATCCCTGGGGTTCATACCTTCTCTAATCTGTAATGCATGAAATTTGTCAGTGGATGCATGGAAACGGCCATGTTCCCCCATGGAAAACCTTACAGAATGAAATGTTACACTTTGTAGCACTTGACGCTGACTCGCAGTAACTTTATTTCAAGCTCACACAAAGCATGGCAGATTGCCCCTTCTCTGGCTTTAGCATTCCCTACTTTTGTGACATGGGTGTGAAACAACAGTAGCACAATGATGGTGCAAAATGGTAGGTAATCTAGCCATGAGTGTTCTTCAGTTGTTGACATTAGAGGACTCTTAGACAAGGATCCTGCCCAACAGGAGACTCCATTTTTGTGAATGTTGGGTGACCAGGGCTCTCACTCAGACTGATGTTGCAATGAAAGGCACCCATGAAGGCCTATGCATGACTTCATAATCATTGCATAAGGCATGCCACCATGAAGCACTGCATTGCTTAACTCAGCATGAAGGAGGTGTTGCATGTGTGTTGCAGTGGGTGTTCACATTCAACACCCATGGAGTTTGACACTGACCTGAGGTATTAGACTCACATGAACCTAGTGCAGGCCAACAATTTACATACCCCCCCGGAAGAGGCTTACCAAGGTGAAATATTTTAAAACATCGTTGGCTTTTCAACTTCCATGCATGGCGCAACCTGCAGCACACATGGAACATGCCAAACAAGTCCATGTATGGTTTATGTGCAGGAATATGCAGAGAGAACTATGATGGAACTTGACATCACATTAGGTGAAGGCATAAACCTTTTCTATAACACCATATTTGCATCCATAAATTTACAGAAGTCATTCTGAATATCCATGTGTGTTGGCTAGCAAAACCCTTCTCAAGTCCAATACAACTCACCCATGACACAGAGTAGATCAAGGCAGCCTATTACGGTGTCTTGTTTTACTCCTTAGTTATGAGGTCAGGAAGAGCCACACACTGTGACTTACCATGGCCTCATGGATATGTTTCAGGTGCTTCTGCCACCTGAGGTTCATGAGTAGTCTGACCCTAGTGGCAACCGCCTGTGGCACATTCAACCATATCTATATACATTGCTATACTAGTGTGGCTTGCGGATGCATTATCCACTCAGGAAGTGACACACTGGCAAGCTCAGCTAACCTATAGTATATGTGGCATCCTGGGGACAGATTGACTGTGTAGATTTGCAATGGAGGTGTCTAGGCATATATGACACATGTTGAGATGGGCATACCAACAGGTACCAGAGAGTCATCTCCAACAACCGCCATATCCTGCTGTGGTACACAAACATCTGCTGCATGAGCTGGGGTCTGGAAGGACAGGTGTTGCTTTTAGAAATGGGGTCTCTGGTTGGCAGTCAGTTTGCACTCTGTCCAAGCAGGGAACCTTACTCTCATCAGGGTAAGGGAGTTACACTCCTAAGACAACCCTTGCTCACCCCCTTGGTAGCTTGGCACAAGCAGTCAGGCTCATCTCAAAGGGAATATGTAAAGTATTTGTACCAGAACACACAGGAATATAGTGAAAACACTACAAAATGGACACCACTCCAGTTTAAAAAAATAGGTGATATTTATCTGAATCAAACAAGACCAAAAGAAAAAAATCCATCATACACAAGATATGAATTTTCAAACTAAAAAAGAGTCTTACTCCATAGAAAACAATGGAAACATTGATTTTACACAAAGTACCTGGTTTGCATCAAAAATAAAGCCACATGGGAGAGCATGCATCGGAAAAGTTGATGATGCGTCGATTGCTTAGTCACAACTGAGGCAGTTTGTTGTTTCTTCTCCAGTTGGGAAGGCTACATGTTGTTTTTCTCTCCTGCAAGAGAGCGATGTGTTGATTTCTGGACGAGGCACCTCAGAACCGTGCAGTCTTACGTTGATTTGTTACGCCCAGCGATGATGCATGAGAAATCCGGCTGCACGGTGTTGGAAGACTGCGCAGTGTGGGGTTTGCATCGTTATCAGCAGCCGCAAGTGGGTGCTGTGTTGTTTCTTCAGCCACAATGCTTCAATCTCCCAGCCTTGATCCGGGTGAGGTGTCGATTTCATCTGCGAAGAGGGTGGCATGCTGTTTTTCAGCCACGTTGCAGGTGGTGCATTGAAATTTTCCCCGCACGGTGTTCTGTGCGTAGAATTCACTCCTTGTTCTGCCAACTTCATCTCTCAAGGGCCCAGGGACTGCGTAGGCCAATACCTGGCAGGGCAGGAGTCTCAGCAGAGAGGCCAGGTGCTGGCAGATGAGGTCTTTGATGGCCCTGAGACTTCAAAACAGGAGGCAAGCTCAGTATAAGCCCTTGCAGATTCTTTAGGAGCAGGAATATACCACAAAGTCCAGCCTTTGTCTTCTTTCAGGCAGACGTAGCTACTACTGGCCAACCCAGCAAAGCACAGCCACAGGCAAAGGGGCAGTACTCTTCCTTCAGCTCTTCTCCTTGGCAGAGGTTCCTCTTGGTTCCAGAAGTAAACGTGAGGTGGTCTAAAGTCTGATGTTTTGAGTCCAATACCTTTACTACTTGTTGCCTTTGAAGTTGCCCACTTTTAAAGAAAAGTCTCTGTTGTTTACAGGGTCCTGCCTTGCCCAGGCCAGGCCACAGACAAACACCAAGGGGTTGGATACTGCCTTGTGTGAGGGCTGACACAGCCCATTCAGGTGTAAGTGACCACTCCTCCCTCTACTCTAGACCAGATGGTTCATCAGGATATGCAGGCTACATCACAGCTAACTTTGTGTCACTGTGTAGAGGAGATAAACAAACAGCCCAACAGTCAGTTTGATCCAGACAGGGAATCCATAAACAGGCAGAGTCACAGAATGGCTTGAGCAACAAAATGCCTACTTTCTAAAAGTGGCATTTTCAAACTAACAATTTAAAAACCAACTTCACTAACAGATGTATTTTTAAATTGTATGTTCAGGGACCCCAAACTCCACATTTCTATCTGCTCTCAAAGGGAAACTACACTTTAAGGATATTTAAAGGCAGCCCCCATGTTAACATATGACAGAGATACAACAGTGATGTTAGAAATGGGGTCTTTGGTTGCCAGTCAGGTTACCCCCTGTCCAAGCAAGGACCCTCACTCTAGTCAGGGTAAGTCACACACAATCCAAATTATCCTGTGCCCACCCTCTGGTAGCTTGGCACTAAGCAGTCAGGCTTAACTTAAAAGGCAATGTGTAAAGTATCTGTGCAATAAATCGTACAATAACACCATATTGCACCACAAAAATACACCACACAGTGTTTAGAAAAATCTATAATATTTATCTGGATATTTGCAGGTCAAAATTATCAAAGCTGTGATAAGTAAATATAAGATATCACTGAAAAGTGATATAAAGGGTCTTAAGTCTTTTGAAAGCAAACAAAGTCTCTTTCAAGCACAAAGTACCTGGTTTGCGTGAAAAATCTCCACAAAGGACCGCAGAGGAGGAGAAGCGTGGAAACAAAGGGGTGTGCATCGATTTCTCAGGTCGCACACAGCGATGCGTCATTTAGTTTCCATGCAGGGACGGCTGTGCATTGATTTCCAGCGCTCGGTCGTGGATCCTCTTCGGGTTGCGGGGTTTTCAGATGCCCCGGGGTCTATGCGTGGAATCCTGGGCTTGCGGAGCGAAGTCACAAGCGCTGCGTTGATCCGGTGGGCGTTGCAAGGAATTTTCTCCCGCACAGCAGACACTGCGTCGACTTCCCTCTGGAAGTCAGGCTGCGTCATCCCAGGTCAGCTGTGCGTCAATCTGGTGGGCCAACGATCCAAGTTCCGGTCGCAACGCAGGCGCCGCATCAATCTTCTCCTTCTGAAGTCACGCTGCGTCGTTCCGGTTTGCTGTGCAGTGAATTTCTCACTGCAGGTAGGCTGTGCATCAAATTTTCGCTGCACAAGGAGTCTAGTTGCAGGAGTGAAGTCTTTTTGGTCCTGAGACTTCAGGGAGCAGGAGACAAGCTCTATCCAAGCCCTTGGAGAGCAGCCCTCCACCACAGCCAGAGAGCAGCAAGGCAGCAGGGCAACAGCAAGCCAGCAGTCCTTCACAGAAAGCAGTCAGGTGAGTCATTTGGGCAGCCAGGCAGTTCTTCTTGCCAGGATGCAGGTTCTGGTTCCAGTTTTCTTCTCCAGGAAGTGTCTGAGTTGGAAGGGGCAGAGTGTTTATATACCCAAATATGCCTTTGAAGTGGGGGAGACTTCAAAGAGTGGCTTAGAGGTGCACCAGGTCCCCTTTCAGTTTAATCCTGTCTGCCAAGGTCCCAGTAGGGTGTGTTGCAGTCCTTTGTGTGAGAGCAGGCCCTCCACCCTCCCAGCCCAGGAAAACCTATTCAAAATGCAGATGTATTCAAGTGAGGTTGAGTAGCCTGTGTTTGGGGTGTGTCTGAGTGAATGCATAAGGAGCTGTCAACTAAACCCAGCCAGACGTGGATTGTAAGGCACAGAAAGATTTAAGTGCAGAGAAATGCTCACTTTCTAAAAGTGGCCTCTCTAAAATAGTAATATTAAATCCAACTTCACTAGTCAGCAGGATTTTATATCACCATTCTGGCCATACTAAATATTACCTTCCTACCTCTTTCCGATCAGCAGCTACCACTCAAACAACATAGGAGGGCGGCCCCACTGTTAGCCTATGAAGGGAGCAGGCCTCACAGCAGTGTACAAGTTAATTTAGGAGTTTTACACTACCTGGACATGTAAACTGCATAGGTACATGTCCTGCCTTTTGCCTACACAGCACCCTGCCCTATGAGTTGCCTAGGGCATACCTTAAGGGTGTCTTATATGTAGAAAAAGGGGAGTTTTAGGCTTGGCAAGTACTTTTAAATGCCAAATCGAATTGCCACTGAAACTGCACACACAGGCCTTGCAATGGCAGGCCTGAGACAAGGTTAAGGGGCCATATACGTGGGTGGCACAATCAGTGCTGCAGGCCCACTAGTAGCATTTAATCTACAGGCACTGGGCATATATAGCGCAGTCTACTAGGGACTTATAAGTAAATTAAATAGTCCAATTGGTTATGATCCAATGTTACCATGTTTAAAGGGAGAAAGCATATGGACTTTAGAACTGGTTAGCAGAGGTAAAGTGCGCGGGGTCTAAAAACCAGCAAAAACAGTGTCCAAAAAGTGGAGGGAGGCAGGCAAAATGTTAGGGGTGACCACCCTAAGGCTCTCAGGTCTAACAAGTGAAAAACAAATTTGACAGTATTTCACTGTTAGGACATGTAGAAACACACAAGTACATGTCCTACCTTTAACATACACTGCAACCTGCCAATGAGGCTACCTAGGGCCTACCTTACGGGTGCCTTACATGTACAAAAGGGATGGTTTGGGCCTGGTAAGTATGTACACTTGCTAGGTCGAATTGGCAGTTTAAAACTATACGCACACTGCAGTGGCAGGTGTGAGTCATGTTTACAGGGCTACTTAGGTGGGTGGCACAATCAGTACTGCAGGCCCACTAGTAACATCTGATTTATAAGCCATAGGCACCTCTAGTGCACATTACTAGGGACTTAATAATAAATCAAATATGCCAATTATGAAAAGGCCAGTTACACATACAATTTTAAATAGGGAGCACATGCACTTTAGCACTGGTCAGCTGTGGTAAAGGGCTCAGAGTAACAAAAACAGCAAAAACAGAGTCCAGCACACAGCAACAACCTGGGAAATGGAGGTAAAAAGTTAGGGGAGATCATGCCAAGGATGCCAGGTCTAACACTTGTCCCCCAGCTGAAAATGGGGAGAACTATCCAACCTCATGGGAGTTCTCATCGCTAAAATGGAATAATCTGGACAGACCATCAGCATTGGCGTGTTCTGTTCCAGGGCGGTGTTCCACCATAAAGTCTATCCCCTGTAGGGAAATGGACCACCTTAACAGTTTAGGATTCTCACCCCTCATCTGCATTAACCATCTGAGTGGCCTGTGGTCTGTCTGAACCCGGAAGTGAGTCCCAACAAGTAGGGCCTTAGCTTCTTCAGTGCCCAAACCACAGCAAAAGCTTCACACTCAATTGCACTCCACCTACGTTACCGGGGAGGTAGCCTCCTACTGATGAAGGCTACAGGTTGATCTAGGCAATCTTCGTTTAGCTGAGACAACACTATTCCTACATCATGCTCTGAAGCATCAGGCTGCACAAAACATTCTTGAAAGAAGTCAGGTGCCTTTAGCACGGGTGCCGTGCACATGGCTGCCTTCAGGGCATCAAACGTTGTTTGGAAAGACTAAGTCCAGATCAGCTACCTTGGTTGCTTTTTGGAGGTTAACTCTGTTAAGGGAGCAACAGTGGTGCCGTACACCTTAACAAATCTCCTATAGTACCCTGTGAGACCTAAAAAGGCTCTCACCTCAGTCTGGGTCTTGGGGGGCTCCCAAGCTAGAAAAGTGTCAATATTGAGTTGTAGGGGTGTACCCTGGCCATTTCCTACCTGGTGCCCCAAGTATGTTACAGATCCCTGCCCTATTTGGCACTTGCTAGCCTTATTAATGAGGCCTGTCTTTTGCAGGGCCTCTAACACTTTGCAGAGGTACTGCAAGTGTTCCTCCCAAGTGGAGCTGAACACAGCAATATCATCTAAGTAGGCTGCACTGAAATCATCCAATCCAGCCAACACCTGGTTAACTAGCCTCTGAAAGGTTGCAGGGGCATTTTTCATCCCAAAGGACATCACCCTAAACTGATAGTACCCATCTGGGGTAGATAATGCAGACCTCTCCTCTCTCCTTAGCCCCCTCAGTCAGAGCCAATATCCAGACACTAAGTCAAACATGTTGAAATATTTGGCAGTCCCTAAATGATCAGTGAGCTCATCAGCTCGGGGATGGGGTGCGCGTCAGTCTTATTGACCGCATTGAGTCCCCGGTAATCCACACAGAACCTGAGTTCTAGAGTAGCACCAAGAGTAGCAGGTTTTGGGACCAAAACCACAGGACTGGCCCAAGGGCTACTGGAGAACTCAATAACCGTAAGAGCTACCATTTTGGATGCCTCATCTTTTATGTTGACCCTAACCTTGTCAGTCACTCTGTACCCTTTATGTTTCAGAGGTGGACTGTCCCCAGTGTCCACATTATGTGTACACAAATGAGTGAGCCCGGGGATCAAGAAGAACAAGGAGGCAAACTGTCCCATCACCTGGTGACAGTCCCTCTGTTCCTCTAGGGTCAGTGAGGGAGATAGGTTCACATCCTGTACAGACCCATCTTTCTCCTTAGCAGATAGGGGGTCAGGAAGAGGCTCACTCTCTTCCTCCACCCCATCATCTGTTGCTAGGAGAATTGCTACCTTTGTCCTCCAAATGAGGCTTCAGGTGATTCACATGTAGGGCCCTCAAAGGGTACCTTGGAGTCTGCAAGTTCACCAGGTAGGTGACATTACTCTTGCGCTCTACCACCTCAAAAGGCCCAGTCCACTTGTCCTGGAGAGCCCTAGGTTCCACTGGGGCCATCACCCACACTTTCTGGCAAGGCTGAAACTCAACCGGAGTGGCATTCAGGTCATACCAGCATTTGATGTCTTCCTGGCTTGCTTCTAGGTTCTCCTAGCGAGCTTCTTGAAGCATGCTGTCTGATTTCTAAAACCCAGCATGAAACTGACTACATCCTAGGTGGGCTTACAGTAGGCTTTCTCTAAGTCTTCCCTAACGAGACTCAAATGTCCCCTGACAAGGTATCCATACAGTAACTCAAAAGGGCTAAGTCCAAGACCCTTTTGTGGCACCTCCCTGTAGGCAAACAGAAGGTATGGCAAGAGGACATTCCACTAACGCCTCAAGGGCTCTGATCATGCCCTTCAATGTGCAGTTGAATCTCCCAACCAGACTGTTTCCTTGGGGGTGGTAAGGAGTGGTAAACTTGTAGGTAGATATGAAGTTGGTACCCCTATCAGAGACCACTTCCTTGGGGAACCCCCTGCAGGTAAAAACCCCCATCATTGCACATCCCACCACAGGGGCAGTGATTGATCTTGAAGACATGGCTTCTGGGTACCTTTTGGCATGGTCCACAAAGACTAGGATAAACCTGTTGCCCATGGCTGTTTTGGGATCCAGAGGCCCCACAGTGTCAATACCAACCCTTTCAAAAAGGGTGCTGACCACAGGAAAAGGTTGGAGGGGAGCCTCAAAATTCCCCCCACTCTTGCCACTAGCCTAACAAGTTTGGCAAGACCTACAGTGTGCATCTGAGTGCCTGCACATTTGGGGCCAGTAAAAGTGGGTGACAAGTCATTCAAAGGTCTTGTCCTGTCCCAAATGTCCAGATAAAGGCACATCATGAGCCAGACCCCGTAGGAAGGCTCTGAAGCACTGGGGTACCACCAGCAAACGGGCTGGCCCAGGCTCTGCAACTTTAGGCTCACTATGTAGGAGGCTGCCCTACCAGTAGATCAAGTGTGATCCAGACACATTGCCAGATGCCTGGTGTGCAGCCTGCCCCTGCAAACCCTCCAGAGTAGGGCATGTCTTCTGTGCCTCACAGAACGCTTCCCTGGTGGATCCCCCTTCCTGCTGCCACTAAGTCAACTCAGGGACCTCCCCCAGTTCAGCCACCTGTTCCCCTGTAGGCTTTGGGGCATCCCCCTCAGCTTCAACCTCCTCCCAAACCGTGGGGACTTCTGGAGTTGGTTTCCTGTGCCTCTTGCCCTCCCTCCTTCTGGCAGACTCTTGGGCCACTCTTTCAGGCTCCGGGGTTTCCTAACACTGACAGGCTTGCCATTGACAGGGTGGATACACACACCCACCCAGGCAGACCCAACATCTCAAAGTGAGACCTGTGTTCCACCTCCTTCCAAGGGGAATCCTCTAGGTCATTGCCAAGCAGACAATCTACAGACATGGTTGGACTCACAGCTACTCTCAAGGCACCTGAGACCCCCCTCCCAATCAAAGGGAACCTGTGCCACTCTGCACAGGCGCTCTGAGTTGTCTACCACAACTACTTGGTGAAGTACATGGGGATCTATCTACTTTTCAGGCACTAGGCGACTCCTCACAGTAGTCACACTGACTCCTGTGTCTCTCAAAGCCTCCACCCTCCGTCCATTGATGATCACCAACTGCCTGTACCTTTTAGTGTTTTTAGGCACAAAGGTTCTCTGGACCATCTCACTGCCCCCTAATAAGACAAGGCTCATCTCAGCTGGCTCCCACCCACCTGGAACCAACTCCTCCCCAAGCACTACACTGGCCAAGCCCTGTGACTGAGCACCACTGGGTGCCGGTGTCCACTTGGGACATTTAGTAATCCATCTCACATGACCCACCTGGTCACATGCATAATACTTACGGGGTCCCCCCTCTGCAGGTTTCCCTTTAGGAAACCATGGCTTCTTTTCAACTGGGGGCTGGGAATCCTAACACTAGGAACTAGGTTGGGGCTCTTTGGAGAACTCCCCCTGTGCACTCTTACCCCCCGTTTCTTCTGAGAAGGACCCTGCCCACCCTTTGCGTGGTCTCCCCTATACCTCTTTAGGACCCTGGTGCTCTCCCAATGGTCTGCTTCCTGCACAAGCTTAATGGGGTCAGTCAACTTGGTGTAAATCAGGTGCTGTTGCAGCTCTGGAAAACAAAGTCTGTACAAGTGCTCCCAAGCAATTAAGGGTCAGATTTATGGAAAGTGGCTCTGCACTATGTTCTTCTTATGATCCTCTGGTCCCCCAAATTGGGGATGTTAGTCAATATGTGAGCCGAGGCCTCGGTCCAACTCTGAGGTTGCAGTCCCCTGTTAACCTCTTGCTGCAGCATAGTTCTCTCACAACTAGCCCATTTGCGGCTTTGTCCAGTCATGTTTGTAAAGTGGGGCCGCCAGTGGCTTTCCAGGCAAGCATTATCTAGCATTTGGCAAATATGAACCCCAAATGTATAAACCTATTTGTGACAGCTTCTACTTTCCATCAGGTGAACCATCCTAATAGGCATGCTCCCGGGGAATTAGTGATCTGCTTCCATTACTAATGATACTATCTCCACCAATCCAGTCCAGTAAGGTTGCAAGGTCGGGCAGTCCTATACCATGTACATAAGTGCAGCATCATTCTTGCCCTTTCAAGGGCAGGATGTGCTTTCATTTAGATGCATAAGATTTACTTTTCTTGGTGCGATATATGCTCTGTGAAGGTAGTAATATTGGATTAGTTTAAAACACACATTGAGTGATACTGTTGGGGTGTGGCCCAGTATTGTTGTCCAGTCTGCATCATTTATCTGAACACCCAAGGTTTGCTCCCAGTGTCTCATAGTACTCCAAGCCCTGTCTTGGTCTGGTCCTACAGTACTTTATAGCGAAGCGACCTTGCATGGCACTTTCTGGAGATCACACAAATGCACTAAAGGCCCCTGTGGGTCCGGGGTTCTGTTAGTCCTGGTCATCATCAATGTCTTATGGTCATTGTAATTGAGCCATGAAGCAAAGAATCACTTGCCGGGATGCCATGCTGCTTTTGCAGGCTCTCAAATTCTGCTTCTGCTCCATTGATTTAAAGGTCACCCACTTTCGTCAGTCCCAACTCCAGCCAGTTTCTAATTTTGCTCCAGTTGCCGCAGTGTAGCATGGCTAGCAGAGCCTGTAGCTGGAGTTATCTGGTATACAAGCTACACATTGCCCTCACACCACCACTTTGAAAGCATTCCGTTCTACAAGCAAGAGGTTGAATTTCCCTCATTCTCCCTGTAATAATTATCAATGGTTTTGCCAATAGTGTTGAGGAAGACTGGATCCTCCAGCAACATTACATTAAGTCTCCAACCTTGTATCGAAGGGCAATGGCTGTCCCATTTCAATGTTATAAATCATGGGACATGGTCTGAGTGTGTCCTGGTAAGTATCCTGGTGCTTGTACTTTTGTTTACAATTCTATGTTACAGAGAAACTTGTCAAAGCTGACATGTAGGAAATGTAAACTAGAATAGTATAAGTATTCTCTAAGGAGAGGATTCGGTAATTTGTAGGCATCCACTAAGTTCCAGCACATCATCCACTACCTAAACCCCTAGCAGTTCTGTGTGGTGTTGCACCAGGTAGTGGTGGATGTGGCTTCCTAGATTTGTGGCAGTAAAACAATTAGAGTTCTCACCCACCATTAATGGATAGTGGACAGCCATGACCAGGACTGGAGCAGACTGATCTAAAATTGTGCTTTGATCTACATTGGGTGCATATATATTGAGGAAAGCAACCTCTTTTCCACCGAGCTGACCTGCCAACAATATGTAGCACCCTTCCTTAGCCACCATGTGTGTGTGAAGCATGAATAGCACCCCTGGGAGCATCCATATGAGCACTCCCCTCACATATGTAGAGTAGGATGGATAATGTACCTTGCCCCTCCACCTCTTCTGTAGCACTTGCCCCTCCATGTGTGTTAAATGTATCTCCTATAGGACTACCACCTGTGCTTTCTGCAGTTTAACATATGCATGTATGTTGTAACGCTTTAACAGAGAATTGAGTTCTTGCACATTCCATGTAATTATGCGTACGAACATTAGTCATTGTTGTAGAAGTGGGTGTTTTGTGATCTGATCTCCACTAGTTCTCCCATATCTTTGCCATACCACATTCCTTGCTCTCTAGCAATGGGTAAGTTTAAAACAGTGGCAGGCGTGGCCCTAACATGAAAAGTACCCAGCTTCCCTCCCAGAACTGTTGTGCCAAAGTACCCTGTCCAAACCAGTTCAAGGAGGGCAGCTAGCAATGCAAGCTCATTCATGCCCTCCTGTACCAATGGGAGCATGAACAATTGCATTGTTTAATGGAGTTACATTATCATGTGTTAGTCGCATACTCCACCACATAGGCCCTCTTAATATCCACCACTACCCGCCACTGCTTTCAATGTATGTATGTTTGTTTACTGTGGATGATCCTGGCCCCTAACATCAAGATCTTGTTTGCTAGTCTGGGTGTCAGCATCGGCTCATGGTGCTGTACCTCACCAGAGGCACCCGAGCTGCCAGTATCTGCCTGCAAGTCCGTACCAGGGTCAGATCCCAACACTTCAAACATGTTTTTGTGATAATGTGTGACATCCACTACCGCTTGTGCTCTCGCCTCAGCTGGCTGTTCCTGCATGGGACGGGTTTGAATCCATCTGCTTCGGTGTTTCTGAGTTCTTCCGCACTCCCAGGTCTCCTCAGTCACCCCATCCTCATGTTGTGTTTTCAGACCCTTGGAATGTAGCCAGCTCCAAGTTTCCCCTGGGAAGTGAAGGGTGTGGTCTCCCCCTCAACCTCACATAAGCATGCCGGGAAGAGGAGGGCATAGAGTAAATCCAGTGCTCTCAATTGCCTCTTGACTGCTATGTAGGAATTCCATTGAGCCTGGTCATTTGCAGTGTGATCCGAGTGTACAGGTATGCTGGACCCCTCAAATTTCAACAGCCCTTTGGTATTGAAGAGTTGCAACAGCAAGTCCCCATCCCTATAATTGAGCAGTTTTGCAATGATTAGTCGAGGTGCTGCTCCTGGTCATGGGGGGTGCCCCGCAATGTGATACGTTCCCTTACTAGAGAAGAATTTAGGTGGTTTTCCAGCCAGTACTGTCTCTGTTAGCCAGTACTCCAGAAAGAGTTCACTATTAGGACCTTCTGATTTTTCTGGAATCCCCAGTAGTTGAATATTATAGTGCCTTGTGTGACCCTCTGCTTTCTCTGCTTTATTCTGGAGTTCCTCCATCTCTGCAATCACTTGTCTCAGTTGTTTATGCAAATCCTGCACTGTAGGGCATAGTGTCGCAAAGGTGGAATCCCTATCATCCATGGGCTCTGAAAGTTTCTTGTGCTCAGCACATAAAAATGTTTCTATATAACAAGGGATAGAAAGCCCCTAGGTAAGGAGGGGCCTGGGGTGTACATATTTCTGAAAGCACAATGGCCCTTCCTATTATGCGTAACTACACTAAATTATAAATAGAAATACAATCAGGCCTATACATTTTGTCTAATATACATTTATATGTATTTATTTTGTAAAGATACAAAGTGGGAACCACAATACAAAGGGGAAGATATCAATTAATAATCTAAATACCTCAGGTTAGCCAATGGAACCATATTCATTTCAATCCAAGTGACAGCATACGTATAAAAATTATAGTGACTCAGGCATATGTATATGGCAAAATTATGCCAAAGGGTTACAATCACTATATATATTGTACCAAGACTCATGTTCACATCATAATATTTCATAGAGTCTTTGTACCCTAGTCCACGACGTTTCGATCCTTAGGGGAATAAAAGGATCATCAGCTTGAGAGTGAAGAACATTATATGCAAATTTTAACAAGCATTTTCAATGCAACTGGTCTCGCATTTGCTCGAGTTGGAGCTATTAGCGTTGTAAAGTCCTAACCTGACTTTTCTTGCCACACAAGTTAAAAGAAAAAAAAACGCAGTGTGATCGCACTATGTAAAATGCAGCGCGATCGTGCTGAAACTGAAAACGGAAAAAATGAGCACGATTGCGCTATGTAAACCCCAGCGCGATCGCACTGCATAAACAGATAAAGTAGTCCAGAAACCATGCTGAAAACATCGAGCCTTGTGTGTTTTCAGTAGTTTACTGGTGCTGTGTAGGTGGGCTAAACACTGGAAAAGGCATGACTTTGCATACCTTTCACAAATGAAAGCAAATGGATTCTAAAATGCAATTCCATGAACCAATGAAAGTGACTGACATGACATGGGCGTGGTTGGAAGCCCAAAGAGAGATTACAACGGGGGACGGAGGGCTTTGCGCTCGCCCCTAAAAATGCTGGTGAGCACCGGAAAGGCCTAAATCTTTAGCCAATGGGCCAAAAATGGTGAAGGGTCTGAGAGGATAGCGATAAACAGGCAATAATGTCTATAACCGATTTAGGAGACAGGAACTCCGCTTAGAGATGTATGGCCACTATCGTGAACCGTGCAAACAATTAGTCGCAGCTGGATAACCAAGTCTGAGCCTGAAAGTGGGAGAAACCCGCGCTGCAAAGGCAAGGCGTATAGGACAGTCGTAGTATTTCCGATCACAGCTTAGTCCTCTATCCCCTGGGCTCTCCATCCAATCAGTTCCCAGGAATCTAATGTGATCCCAGATCAGCGGCCACAGGTGTAACCGGTAGAGGAGGGCAGCACCCACTCCAATATATCGGGCCGGGTCTCGCACACCGTGATTCTCGGACGACACTGATTACACTGCCTGCGGCACGGTTCCTATATAGGCACACCCACTGAAACCGCTGGGCCGTGCTCTGCGTGTCTCCCAGTCCTGGTCTCGGTTTCATCACTGTCGTGGTCCCAGGTGCCGTAGCCTGAGCATGTCTCCACTGGTTTCTCGCAACCTCCATCCGAGCACTCAGTGGCAATAGGGAATCCAGTAGCAGACATGCAGCTCGGAGGTGCTCGCTCGGAGCACCGACCTGTGCATCCGAGCAAGCCACAGTTTTGGCCACTCCACCCAAAAAGCGATAGTTACCAATCCATCATATTTTTGGTAAAATTATATTCTGTTTACAGTATTTTAGAGACAAATGACCTTCATATTATCTCAGAATATAAATACACTTAACTAGGTAATTGACATCAAATAGTAAAACGTACACAGTAAAATAGTATCCAGTCAGAGCAGACATATCGAAAGTTGTAATCATCGATACCTTGAATTTGCCAATAGATCAGTTCCTCAGCATTCCTGAAGTATGTGTATTGTTATTATTTTGTTTCTCATGGAAATAATCCCAGTATTGTGAAACATGCGAAAAAAAAATTATGAAACTTCTTGTCACCACTGATTGAGAAGATGACAAGCCAAAATGTACAATTCATAAATTAATGCATTCATTAAATGATTGACATCATATGTTAGGGGCCTTCTGTAACGCTGCTTATAAAAACACTACAACATTGGCAAACCACCATACACAGCCAAAACGTACTTAATTCGAAAACATGTTTTAAGGCTGCCCTAATCATTGTACGTATCTCAGGTAAGAGATCCATTAAAATTACAGTGAAGAAGGTTAGTATGTCTGCAACTCCTTTGTACATACGAGTAACCACATTGTTTAATATCACCCACCAAGTATCATCACTGAAAAGCAACCCAGAGGCAGGCCCTCATTACGAGTATCCCCCGATCCTATAACGTAAATTATTTATTGAGAGCAATAAATGGCACCTAGTGTGATTTTTTCCTCTAAATGTGTCATACATTTCATATTTTGGCAATTAGCGCACCAAAGTCTGTACGACCTCTTTTCTGAGCGATTTTCCCCGTTTAAATTCCGGTGATTTGACAAACCAAAATATAACAGTGTTGCAGTTTTTATCATTTGAACCAGGTGAGATAAAAAATGCAAAACGTATAATTCCGATATATGCCATAACATGAGCTACCACACATAATAGAAATTATCGGACCGCTCCTTATGAGGGCGACAGGTGCAGATATTTTGAGACCTATTGACACACAGGCATTTTGGAGTATGTACTGGTCTTGTAGTACTTTTAAAATGGTATAAGTACACACACATGCCTTTGTGATTGGGTCCCAAAACCTCTAAATGTTCAGTAAATATTCTTATACAATTAGGAGACACAGAACACGCCGCGAACTCGATTCACTTTTGAAGTTGGGGAATTGGGTCCCTGTAGTCTTATTCACAAAGGAATGAAAGAGTACAATATAAATGAGTTCTCCTGTAGATTTACTTAACATACTCATAAATGTTTTTGTGAATCAGCTTCCAAGATTGTACTGGATACCTATACTTTCTATGACTACCTTGGCTCAGTTTTTGAATTTTTCTAGCTACCATGGATAAGAGAAAAAAGTAGTATTTAAGGAGCAAACACTTAAAGGAGCAAATAAATAAACAGGTAGCAAAGGTGGACTTCTAGTAGTATAATGACAAGATAGTAAGTGTAGGAGGCTGGCCTGGCTTATAGTGGGTACCTTGTGGTACTTACACCTTGTGCCAGGTCCAATTATCCCTTATTAGTAGATTAGTAGTGTTCTAGCAGCTTAGGCTGATAGAGGTAGCTATAGCAGAGCAGCTTAGGCTGAACTAGGAGACATGCAAAGCTCCTACTATACCACTTATATCACTTAGCACTATATCATAAGAAAACACAGTACTCAGGGTTACTAAAAATAAAGGTACTTTATTTTAGTGACAATATGCCAAAAGTATCTCAGAGGATATACTCCCTTAGGAGGTAAGTAATATACACAAAATATACACACAAACCAAAATCAGGTAAGTAAACAGTTAGCAAAGTAGTGCAAACACTGTGGAACACAATAGAATGCAATAGGAGACAATAGGCCTAGGGGCAACACAAACCACATACTCCAAAAGTGGAATGCGAACCACAAATGGACCACGGGCCTAATGTAGTGTTTAGAGGGTAGCTGGGAGTGTAAAAAAACACTAAGGGTGTCCTAGATACCCCACCCCAAGACCCTGAAAAGTAGGAGTAAAGTTACCCTACTACCCCAGAAAGACAGTAAAGTCAAGATAGGGGATTCTGCAAGGACAACAACTGACTTCAAATCACTGAAGACGGATTCCTGGACCTGAGGACCTGTAAACGAAGGGGACCAAGTCCAAGAGTCACGCAAGTGTCTGGGGGGGGGGGGGGGGGCAGGAGCCAACTAAACCCCAGATGAAGGTGTAGGAAAGTACCATCTTGCCTGGCATGTTACCCCCATTTTTCACTGTATTTATGTTGTTTTAGCCCTTGTGTCACTGGGATCCTGCTAGTCAGGAGCCCAGTGCTCATAGTATGTGCCCTGTATGTGTTCCCTGTATGGTGCCTAACTGTATCACTGAGGCTCTGCTTAACCAGAACCTCAGTGTTTATGCTCTCTCTGCTTTCTAAATTTGTCACTGCAGGCTAGTGACTAAATTAACCAATTCTCATTGGCACACTGGTACACCCATATAATTCCCTTGTATATGGTACTTAGGTACCCAGGATATTGGGGTTCCAGGAGCTCCCTATGGGCTGCAGCATTTCTTTTGCCACCCATAGGGAGCTCAGGCAATTATTACACAGGCCTGCTACTGCAACCTGAGTGAAATAACATCCACGTTATTTCACAGCCATTTTTCACTGCACATAAGTAACTTATAAGTCACCTATATGTCTAACCCTCACTTGGTGAAGGTTGAGTGCCAAGTTACTTAGTGTGTGGCACCCTGGCACTAGCCAAGGTGCCCCCGCATCGTTCAGGGCAATTTCCCTGGACTTAGGGAGTGCAGGGACACCATTACACGCGTGCACTATACATAGGACAAATCCAGTAAGGGACGGCTGCATTCTTCTATTTTTATCGTAGTTTTATTCTTATTCATTTTTATCTGGGGCATGTGGGGCTATTTTTGATGTGATCTTGGGGCTTTTTACATTGTTTTTAGATTTGTTGGAAACTTTAGATTTGTCAGATTTTAGACTTTACCTGGGGATTTAATTCGGGGGCTTTTTACTGGAACCCCGACAGAGCTCTTACTGCTGCTGGTCTGCCGTGCGCCACGAGGTTTGGGCCTGTTAGAGCCCACCTCCTTTTCGGCACGTAGCGGGCAGACATTCTGGGAGGAATTTCGGGTCAGCAGGCTAGTTGCTAGCTGACGCCATAGCTTCCGGTGGTTAGTCACTACTTATGCGCACACTGAAGCGAGCACGCAACGGACACATCGAGTAAAGGACGGCTGAATTCTTCTATTTTTATCGTAGTTTTATTCTACTGATCCACTGAAGCGAGTGTGAAGCGGACGCGCCCAGCAGCCCAAGGAGCGCGAAAGGCAAGCCCGTCTGCGCACGTCCGGATGGGGCCGGGGGCCGGTCACTATACCTCTAAATGCTGTAAGACTTATCTCATACAGGATTTATTATCTTTACACAAAGTCCCCTACAATCACGGCTGCAAGCAACTAGACCTCGCAGTAGATATGAGTGTTGCTTGCAATTTTTGTCATTGGATGCCTTTGCTCCACCTGGAAGAAGGTGTTAGTTTAGACTTAAATAGTAATAAGAAGCCCTGCAAGCCTAGTATGACATGGGGTTTAATTAATGCCCGTTCTCTGATTAAACATGCATTTGAAATCAATGAATTGATTAAGTCTACTAGACTTGATCGTCTTTTCATTACGGAAACTTGGGCCAGAGCTGACTCTGACCCTGATTTCCTAATTGCATCACCCCCAGGTTACTCTTTTGTTAGACACGATAGAGAAGAAAAGAGAGGAGGAGGAATAGCTATAATTTTTAAAAATGATTTATGTTGTTCACTAATGGATCTTAAGGGTAGCCTTCAGATATGTGAAGGGTCTTATTTTAAAATGAAAATTCAGAATAGCTTGGTCATTGAAGGACTACTTCTCTATAGACCACCGGGCCCCAAGAATGCTTTTTTGGCAGCTTGGCCTTCCTTGCTGGAACCACTTCTTCTAGCGAAGAATGCTCTGGTATTAGGTGACTTCAACCTACACTTAGATGATTTATCCGACCCTGCTTTGGTGGATTTTACCAGCTATATGCAGAGCTTGGACTGGCATTTGGGAGATATTGCTCCCTCGCATACAGCTGGTCACATGCTGGATGCTATTTTTACAAGATCGGGAATGATCTCCAGAAATAGTAATAGGGAGGTAGACTGGTCAGACCACTTTTTATTATCTTTTAGGTTATCTTGGCTGCCCCTAGCACCTAAATTGCCTCCTAGTACTGCCCAAAAAAGACCATGGCACAAAATCAACAAGTCTAATTTTCCTCCGGCCCTGAAAACTGGCTGGGACCAGGCGAAGCTAGTAGGAGGCTCACACCTTGAGATTTGTGACCAGGGTTTGAAAAGGGCCATTTGGCTCCTCTATCTATGACAACTTCTAAAGCCAGTCGTGTTCAGTCGGCACCCTGGTATTCGAAAGAGTTGAAAGACTTACAAAGAACTTATCGCAGGCAGGAGCGGAAATGGATTTAAAAAAAAAACCAGGAAGAAAGAGGAAAACTCAGGGAAGTCCTTGGGAAGTATAAAGTGGCCATTAAGTTAGTGAAATCACACTTTTCTAAAGTAATTAGAGGGGCTTTGAACTCCTCTAAAGAATTGTTTAATACTGTTCGTGCCCTGACGTCTTCTACGACAAGACTCTCGCCGTTAGGAAACTCTCCTCAACACTGTCAATCAGTGGCTGATTTTTTAAATAATAAAATTACCAACCTGCTGACGGATTTTAGTCCCCCCCCTTAAGTTAGAGGATGAACCCCTCTCATGTTATTCAGAGCCAGCGAACTCGCTGAATTGCTTTCGATCCCATTCTGCCCAAAACATACTTGATTTTCTCATGGCAGTGAAATCAGGCTCACCTATGGATCTGTGTCCACCTCGTATTTTAAAATTAGCCCCTTTGTTGGTGGCCGATGCTTTGGAGCCAGTGTTTGCAGAAATTCTTCAGGAAGGGAATGTCCCGGCGGCCTGGAAACAGGCCACAGTGATTCCTCTCACTAAAAAAACGGGAAAGGACGCTGCTGACCTTTCAAATCATCGCCTGATCTCGCTACTACCGTGCCTGGGCAAAATGTTAGAAAAACATCTAAATTGTGAGTTATCTGCCTTTCTTCAAGAGAATGGCAAACTAGACCCATCACAGCACGGCTTTCGCGGTGCTCACAGCACGGAAACAGCACTAATCTCTACTTCCGATATTATTCGCCGAAGGGGCGATTTGGGAGAGGGTACGATTCTGGTCCTGTTGGACTTGTCAGCAGCTTTTGACACTATTTCTCCTACCATCCTGCTTAATCATCTGTCCCAGGTCGGAGTGAGAGGGAAGGCCTGTAAGTTACTCTGCTCCTTCCTCACGGAGAGAACGATCACAGTGGCTTGTGGAGACCATCGGGCCTCCCCTTTTCATCTGCTGTGTGGAGTTCTGCAGGGGTCTTCCCTCAGCCCAACATTTTTTAATGTATATTGGTCCGCTCTTTCGGCTTCCAGATTGTCTCCTATGCAGATGACACGCAGGTGATTGTGCCAGTTTCGCGTAATTTGGAGGACACAAAGGAGAAATTCCAATGTGGTATGACAGCAATTAACAGCTGGATGGCCGAAAATTGGTTAAAACTTAACAGGGACAAGACAGTGATTATGGGGGTCATTCTGACCTCGGCGGTAAAGGCCGCCACAATACCGCAGCGGCCGCGGTCAGCCGCCACGGACATTCTGACCCACAACTGCAAAACCTCCGAAAATCCGCCCTCCACTGCAGTCCGCCACATCAGCGGCCAGCGGTAAACTGGAGAAGACCAAACCTCCACCGCCACGCCAACAGAAATACGCCCATCCCATTATGACCCGCAAATCGACGCAGCGGTCATTCAATCGCGGTATTCCATTGGCGGTACACACCGCCGCGGTCAAAATACACACACCTTTACAAACCCCTACCACATTGGACAATTTGAAAGGCACACACCTGAAACACATACACACACCACTCCCACACATCCAATACCATATAAAACACACACCCACATCACCCACAAACCCCTACCAACAAAAACTAGAGACGAAGGAGAGAGAGACACATCAGAGAATAGATAGCCAGACACACAGAGGCACACCACAACATCACACACACCACATAGAAGCACAAAGCACCACACACCAACACACACATCATCACATACACCACCCCACACCTCATACACACCACCCCATGGCACCACAAAGGCACCCACGCTTTTCGGACCAAGAACTCCGGGTCATGGTGGAGGAGATCATAAGAGTGGAACCCCAGCTCTTCGGCTCACAGGTCCAGCACACCAACATAGCAAGGAAGGCGGAGCTCTGGCAGCGGATCGTGGACAGGGTCAACGTGGTGGGACAGCATCCCAGAAATCGAGAGGACATCCGCAAACGATGGAACGACCTACGGGGGAAGGTGCGCTCGATGGTCTCGCGACACAACATCGCAGTGCAGAAGACTGGCGGGGGACCCCCACCCACTCCACCCGAATTCACAACATGGGAGCAAGAGGTACTAAACATCCTGCATCCTGATGGCCTCGCTGGAGTACACGGAGGAATGGACTCTGGTAAGTACAAGGCCAACCACTTCACCCCCCCGCAGCATGCTAACCCCCACCCTCACCCCCAACCCCCCAGCACACATCCTCCCTGAGAATGTCTCCCCAGCACAACCCACCCAACACCAACCCCTGCATGCCACCCCCAAACTATGGACACCCATCACCTAAGCATGACCACTGCACATACCCATCCCCCCCCCACAAAACACCCTCAAAACACCTCCCCCAAGGGAATGCCAGCACTGGGGGACAAGGGCACCCATAAAACGCAAGCTAATGCACACACAGAAACAATAACCATACCCTCTTACCCCATGCATGACCCGAACGACAACACACCTGTCAGGAGGGACCAGAAATGTCCATCCCACCCCCGGAACAGGCCCCTAGTGATGACAGCAGCTCTGTCGACCTGGAACCTGACGACCAGCCCGGACCATCGGGGACCTCTGGGCAGTCGGTTCCCCTCACCCAGACACAGGCCACTGCAGACCCAACCCCCTCTGGGAACAACAGCACAGCTCCCACCCAGCGGGCCCATGCCTCTGTCTCTAGGACAGGTCAAGCAGCGGTGTGTCTACCACTACAGGGCCCCCAGGGTAACCCACCAACCCAACAACAACAGGGACCTGGGGGCAGTGGGAGTGGGCACACCGTCCAGGGGACAGAGGCCCAGGGAAACAGGGCAACTCGGAGGGCTGCTGTGCGACAGGGGGGGGAGGAGAGGCCCAGGGAACCCACTCTCCAAGAGGCCTTCACCACCATCATGGCAGCCTACCACCACTCACAAGAGACGATGACGACGGTACTGGCCAGGTTCCAGGAGATCCAGGCACAGAAGGAGCAACGCTACATGGGGTTCAGCGACCAACTCAGCAACATCTCAACCGCTATGGGGAGCATAGTCCAGGCCCTGAACCGTATAGAGGACACGTTTCGGGACCATGTGGCATCACACAGGGCCCCTGTCACTAGCCAGGAACAGGAACAGCCTACCACCTCCGCCTGCGCTAGTGGACAGGAGGCCCCACCACAACGACAGCCCACCAGAACCCCACCTCCTGCTGAACAACAACCGCCCCGCAAAAGGAGCCTGAGATCAAAAAAACCGACAGAGTAGGATGTCAAGTCCCCCGCCAGCATCACATACCCCCTGAAGTCCTCCCACTGTTCCACATTGCCACCCTGTCAAACCTTGAACTGCCCCTGCTCCATCCTGCCACAGGCATATGGACAATGCACCTGTGAGACTGAGAACTGGACTCCGCCATGGACATTACTCCACCCCCACCCATCACTGTTTCACTATCATGTACCAATATCTATGCACTAATAATAAATCACACATTGCACTGAAATCAATCAGGACTCAGCCTGTCTTATTTACAAATGTATGACACATTACATATCAATTACGTATTATTAACATTGTGAATTACACATACCGAGGTAACTTAGCATTAGTCCATGGGCCAACCAAGCCGAGGTCACGCAGTGGCTCATACAGCACAGAAAAGGGAAGGGAAAATCAAACATCATGTTTATAGGTCTGGGGGGAAATCGACAAAGTTGAGATGCAGGAGGCTTTCAGGAAATGTAAAATGGCATGGGTGATTATTACCTGTGTGCTACTGGAAATACTGTTCTATTACTCTGTCCCTGTTGTCTGTGTCGTCCTCTGAGTCTTCCTCCTCTTCACTCTCCGCAGGCTCCACAGCTGCTTCAACACCACCATCTGCACCATCCTTCTGCAGGAAAGGAACCTGACGTCGCAATGCCAGATTGTGAAGCATACAGCAGGCAACGATGATGTGGCACACCTTCTTTGGTGAGTACATCAGGGATCCCCCAGTCATATGCAGGCACCTAAACCTGGCCTTCAGGAGGCCAAAGGTCCTTTCGATGATCCTCCTAGTTCGCCCATGGGCCTCATTGTACCGTTTCTCTGCCCTGGTCCGGGGATTCCTCACTGGGGTCAGTAGCCAAGGCAGGTTGGGGTAACCAGAGTCACCTATTAGCCACACACGTTGTCTCTGTAGCTTCTCCATCACATAGGGGATGCTGCTATTTCGCATCACATACGCGTCATGCACTGACCCTGGGAACTTGGCATTTACATGGGAGATGTACTGGTCAGCCAAACAGACCACCTGGACATTCATCGAATGATAACTTTTTCTGTTTCTGTACACCTGCTCATCGTCTTTTGGGGGTACCAAAGCCACATGGGTCCCATCAATGGCACCAATGATGTTGAGGATATGTCCAAGGGCAGAGAAATCACCCTTCACTGTAGGCAAGTCACCCTCCTCTGGGAAAATGATGTAGCTCCGCATGAGTTTCATCAGGGCAGACAACACTCTGCTCAAAATCTTTGAAAACATAGGCTGAGACATTCCAGATGACATGGCCACTGTGGTCTGGAATGACCCAGTTGCCAAAAAATGGAGGACCTACAAAACCTGCACCAGAGGGGGAATCCCTGTGGGTTGGCGGATGGGGGACATCGGGGCTGGCTCCAGCTGGGCACACAGTTCATGGATAGTGGCACGGTCAAGTCTGTATCCAAGTATTATATGGCGTTCTTCCATTGTCGACAGGTCCACCAGGGGTCGGTACACGCGAGGATTCGTCCTTCTCCTCGCAAGTCCCAGCGGACGGTGCCTAGGAAGGACAACATGGAGCACAGAGTCAGGCAAACCACAGGTACGTACAGACAGCTTGCACAGTTAAAGAATGGCAATGGGTTGAAAGGGGTGTATGTGTGGCAATGCAAGGCCTAGGCCTGTGTGTCGCAGTCAAAATTAAGCCATGTGGGCCCTTGAAATGGCGGCTGCCTGACCTGTGAAGTGGGACAATGGGATGTGAGGTCAATGCGCTGGCGGGGCACACCGTGGCGGTAGGCGGTCGAAGACCGCGGCGCAAAGCCGCATTGGTTAACATTGAACCCTATGGGTTTCAGGAGCCAATGACGATGTGCGCCGGCGGTACGCACCGCCGCGGTACGCACCGCCGCGGTCGTGACCGCCATTTTCTATCTGATTAATCACTCGAGACCTGATCATCCACAGGAGAGGACCTATACTGCAAGTGCTGCTGTGACCTCGGTCTGGAAGATACAATGGCTGCTGCGACTGGGGAAAGGGCCCCTGCCTTCACGTCTGAAGAGTTGGAGAAGCTCGTGGATGGGGTCCTCCCCCAGTATGCGCTACTCTACGGTCCTCCAGACCAACAAGTGAGTACACCGGGTGCACATGGAATGGGCTATGCCTGTGTGGATTGGGGTGGATGTAAGTTGGTGGTGTGGGGGGCGAATGAGGAGTGCAACGCCCGACAGATGAGAGCATGTGCCATATGGCAAAGTTGGTGGGGGGGGGGCAATCACATCTAACATGCGGTCATTGATGATTTCCTCCTTTCCACCCTGTACATGTCAAATAGGTCAGCGCCCATCAGAAGATCGAGATTTGGCGTGCCATCGCCCAAGGAAGTCCGGAACTTGGGTGTCCACAACAGACGGGGCACCCACTGCCGCAAGAGGTGGGAGGACATCCGCCGCGGAACAAGGAAGACCGCAGAAACACTGCTGGGGATGGCCTTCCAACCTAGGAGGGGTGCCAGTCGCACCATGACCCCCCTGATGTCCCAGATCCTGGCGGTGGCCTACCCTGAATTGGATGGGCGCTTTAAGACATCACAGCAGACACAAGGGGGTGAGTATCAGCACATTCTCCTATCTTTCTGCGCAGTGGAGGCGTCTGGGTGGGGGAGGAGGGCTGTGGGTGACATTAGGCCAGGGCGCTTTCTGTAGTGTAGTCCTCTCCATTAGGCATGGCCCTGTGCCCCCGGCCCCCACCTCTGTAGGGTGACAAGTACAGCCATTGAAGGTCCAGCATCTCCCATGTGCGCGTTTGACGTCTCTTGGCCTGTTGTCCTAGTCAGTAGTACTGAGTAGAGTACCCCGAATGCGCGGCTTAGTGCATTAGGCTCCTGTGTCTGTCCTCTCCGCCAACGGTGTTGACATTGCATGCACTCAACCTGGTCTTCTTTTTTCTCCCCCCACCCTTTCTCTTCATCTTCTTGTGCATGTGTGCATTAGCATCATCAGGCGGAGGAGATTTGGCATCGGAGCACGAGGGAGCTGCAGGACACAAGGCCCCGGTGGGCCCAGGAACAGACACCGAGGGCACCAGTGATCCGGAGGGCGAGGGGAGCACCACGACGGGGACCGCTGGTGAGAGCAGCGACACGTCCTCGGATGGGAGCTCCCTAGCGGTGGCGGCAACATCCGTGCCCCCCGCCTCTACAGGTACAGCCGCCACCCAGCGCACCAGCCCCGCCCTCCCAGCAGCCCCTCAGTCTTCGCTCCGTGCCCGTTCGCCCAGGAAGGCGCGCGTCTCCTTCGCCCCAGGCACCTCAGCCCCTGCCCCTGTTGCCCCTGCTGCCCTCAGTGCGGAGCTCATTGACCTGGTAAGGACGCTCATTGTTGGGCAGACGACCCTTTTGAATGCCATCCAGGGTGTGCAAAGGGAGGTGCAACAGAGCAATGCGTACCTGGAGGGCATTCATTCGGGTCAGGCTGCCCATCAACGAGCGTTCACTGCTCTGGCCCCAGCACTGACGGCAGCCATTGTCCCTGTTTCCAGCCTCCCTCTTCTTACTGCCTCCAGCCTTTCTCTGTCTCCTGTTCCTCAGCCTATCCCATCCACACCATCAGACGAGCCTGCACACACCTCAACACCCAAGAGCAGCTTATCCAAACACAAGCACCACAGATCCCACAAACACTCACCCAAGCAACACCCAGATGCAGACATTCCAACAATCACAACCACCTCTGTGTCCCCCTCCTCCTCGTCTCCCTCCTCCCTCCCTGTGACGTCTACACTCACACCTGCATGCACCCCAACATCAGCCAGTGCTTCCATCACCACCTCACCCTCCAGTACAGTCCACACTCGGTGTCCTCTCCCACTGTGTCTGTCACCCCCTCTTCCAAGACACACAAACGCAGGCAGCCACCCACCCAACAGACATCCACCTCACGACAGCCTACAGCACCAGCACCTTCACCCAATGACAGCACACCTGACTCTCCTACAACCACCTCCTCTTCCTCCACTTCCATCTCCACTTCTCCTACCCTTTACCTTGGCCCTAAAAAACTTTTCATGGCTAATCTTGACCTCTTTCCCTCCGATGAGCTCCCCCCTCCATCTGCAAAGAGTCCCAAGAGCACCGCAGCCACCACCAGCACAGCTTCGCGTGTCACTGTTGTGCATGGGATCTGGAGTTCAACCTTTGCCAGCAGTGACACATCGATCAGCAGCAAGGACACGTCCAGCCCCCCCCCCCGGCAAGAGGACCCACAAAAACAAGGGCCGCTGTGCGAGGACCGACAGGGCTGCCCCCAAGGAGCAATGTGCAGCCATTTCACCAGCCACACCATCTAGCGGAGGCAAGGGCCCGAGAGCCCCATCAAAGGAGCGGAAGGGCAGCAGGAGCGCGGAGAAGGTGGACCCCACATGTCACATCCCAGCTGGGAAGGAGGACACTAAGGAGGCCAGGAGTCCGTCCCCGAAGGGTCCAGAAACGTCACGGTCCGAGGGCGACTGAGCAGGGAGTCCAGGCCAGGTCTGGCTCCCTTGACCTGCTGGATGAGCACCGCTGAACAGGGCCCGCCGTGGAGAAGAGCACCGCTGAACAGGGCCCGCGGTGCAGAAGAGCACCGCTGAACAGGGCCCGCGGTGCAGAAGAGCACCGCTGAACAGGGCCCGCGGTGCAGAAGAGCACCGCTGAACAGGGCCCGCCGTGGAGAAGAGCACAGCTGAACAGGGCCCGCCGTGGAGAAGAGCACCGCTGAACAGGGCCCGCGGTGCAGAAGAGCACCGCTGAACAGGGCCCGCCGTGGAGAAGAGCACCGCTGAACAGGGCACGCCGTGGAGAAGAGCACCGCTGAAGAGGGCCCCGCCGTGAGGATAGGCACCGCTGAAGAGGGCCCCGCCGTCTCAAGCACCGCTCCGCTGGGCCCCGCCGTCTCAAGCACCGCTCCGCTGGGCCCTTCATCTCAAGCACCGCTCCGCTGGGCCCCGCCGTCTCAAGCACCGCTCCGCTGGGCCCCGCCGTCTCAAGCACCGCTCCGCTGGGCCCTTCATCTCAAGCACCGCTCCGCTGGGCCCTTCCTGTCAAGCACCGCTCTGCTGGACCCTTCATCTCAAGCACCGCTCCGCTGGGCCCCGCCGTCTCAAGCACCGCTCCGCTGGGCCCTTCATCTCAAGCACCGCTCCGCTGGGCCCCGCCGTCTCAAGCACCGCTCCGCTGGGCCCTTCCTGTCAAGCACCGCTCCGCTGGGCCCTTCATCTCAAGCACCGCTCCGCTGGGCCCCGCCGTCTCAAGCACCGCTCCGCTGGGCCCTTCATCTCAAGCACCGCTCCGCTGGGCCCCGCCATCTCAAGCACCGCTCCGCTGGGCCCTTCATCTCAAGCACCGCTCCGCTGGGCCCCGCCGTCTCAAGCACCGCTCCGCTGGGCCCCGCCGTCTCAAGCACCGCTCCGCTGGGCCCTTCATCTCAAGCACCGCTCCGCTGGGCCCTTCCTGTCAAGCACCGCTCCGCTGGGCCCTTCATCTCAAGCACCGCTCCGCTTGGCCCCGCCGTCTCAAGCACCGCTCCGCTGGTCCCTTCATCTCAAGCACCGCTCCGCTGGGCCCTTCATCTCAAGCACCGCTCCGCTGGGCCCTTCCTGTCAAGCACCGCTCTGCTGGGCCCTTCATCTCAAGCACCGCTCCGCTGGGCCCCGCCGTCTCAAGCACCGCTCCGCTGGGCCCTTCATCTCAAGCACCGCTCCGCTGGGCCCCGCCGTCTCAAGCACCGCTCCGCTGGGCCCTTCCTGTCAAGCTCCGCTCCGCTGGGCCCTTCATCTCAAGCACCGCTCCGCTGGGCCCCGCCGTCTCAAGCACCGCTCCGCTGGGCCCTTCATCTCAAGCACCGCTCCGCTGGGCCCCGCCGTCTCAAGCACCGCTCCGCTGGGCCCCGCCGTCTCAAGCACCGCTCCGCTGGGCCCTTCCTGTCAAGCACCGCTCCGCTGGGCCCTTCATCTCAAGCACCGCTCCGCTGGGCCCCGCCGTCTCAAGCACCGCTCCGCTGGGCCCTTCATCTCAAGCACCGCTCCGCTGGGCCCCGCCGTCTCAAGCACCGCTCTGCTGGGCCCCGCCGTCTCAAGCACCGCTCCGCTGGGCCCTTCATCTCAAGCACCGCTCCGCTGGGCCCTTCTTCTCAAACACCGCTCCGCTGGGCACCGCCGTCTCAATCACTGTTTATGGTTCACTGTGCCCACCATGCCTCCTCCTTGACCAGTGGAGACTGTCATCCACCTGATGGACTGTGGCTTTGCACTCCCCAGGATGGTACAGTGGGCAGCCCACCCACTGTAGAGACATTGAGAGACTGTGGCTTTGCACTCCCCAGGATGGTACAGTGGGCAGCCCACCCACTGTAGAGACATTGAGAGACTGTGGCTTTGCACTCCCCAGGATGGTACAGTGGGCATGGTGGCTCCTCGTGGATCTGGCGTCGTGGACTCATGTGGCTGTGGTGCCCCCCCCTTCCCTTCCCCCTGAGGTGCCTGTAGTTTTTACATCTGATGCCCTTGCAGTGTTCTCTCCAAAGGACTCAGGTCTCCTGTGTGGGCTTTGCCCTTGTTTCTCAAAACTTTGGCCCACGGACATGATGAATTCGTAGGATGTGCAGGACTTGTTACTTCAGTTATACACTGATGTGTATGTCATTTGTTTTCTTGTGAATATCTTTCATGGTTGTACGATAATTTTCAGGAGCTTTTTGGTACATAAATATTTATTCCAAATTTGATTATGTCCTAGCATTTTTCAGGGGTGTTTGGGTGGTGTCACTGTGACTTGTTGCTCTGCATTGGTGTGTACATAGTTGGGGGGGGGGGTCGCATATGTGTGTGCCCGTAACCTTTCGTCCTCCCCCCTCCCGTGTGTCGTAGGTGCAGTACTCACCGTTGTCGTCTGCGTCGGTCTTCGTACTCGTGGTAGATGAGAAGGTAGACGAGAGCAGGTAGGATGTTTAATTCGGGTTCCATGCTGTCCTCCTTCCTCCTGGAGTGCGTAGTGGTGTGCGTTTTCCCGTTCGTAGTCTGTTTCCGCCGTGTTTTTATCGGCGGTGCTCCCGCCCCGGAAAAGGTGGCGGATTGGTGAGTTGTGATAGTGTGGGCGGTACATTGTCTGCCGTCTGGCTGTTGGCGGTGACCGCCGCGCTGTTTGTTTGTACCGCCGTGGCGGGCGGAGTGTTAAAGTGGCTGTCTGTGTTGGCGGTTCCCGCCAGGGTCAGAATTCCATATTTTTTACCGCCAGCCTGTTGGCGGGTTGGCCGCCGCATTAACACCGACCGCCAGGGTTAGAATCACCCCCTATGTGTTTTGGGCGCTATAGTTCCCCTTAGGATAATAGTTGGTGGCCTCTAGCTTGTGGGGGTTGTCCGTCTCCTGTGCCTTTCGCTAAAAACCTAGGCATTATTTTTGACGACACCCTCTCTTTTAAGCTACAGATTAATCATATAGGGCCTGATTCTAACTTTGGAGGACGGTGTTAAACCGTCCCAAAAGTGGCGGATATACCACCTACCGTATTACGAGTTCCATAGGATATAATGGACTCGTAATACGGTCGGTGGTATATCCGCCACTTTTGGGACGGTTTAACACCGTCCTCCAAAGTTAGAATCAGGCCCATAGTCAAGATCTGTTTTTGGATATTAAAAACTCTTAAAAATGTCTTACATCTTTTAGAGGACGATTTAAGGAGGTCAGTTGTTCTGGCTTTAGTCACCTCAAGACTTGACTACTGCAACGCGTTACTGCTCAATGCGAATAAATCATCCTTAGACAAATTACAGACTATTCAGAATACGGCAGCACGCCTAACTTTGAATCTCCTCAGTCTATATCTGCTAGCAGATGTTTGACATCCCTTCATTGGTTACCGATTAAGAAGAGGATTATTTGTAAAACACTCTGTCTTACTCACAAAGCTTTACAGTCGGAGGGGTGTGATTATTTGAAGTCCACTCTGCAATTTTATCAACCAACGAGACATCTGAGATCCTCATTCAAATATATGATCAAGGTGCCTCGCGGTAACAAGGCTAGATGGGGAGACCGTGCTTTTACGGTAGAAGCGGCTAGGCTCTGGAATGCCCTGCCTCTTACGCTTCATCAAATGGGAACTCATTTTTCCTTTAGGAAAAGCCTTAAAACCTGGCTTTTTGTAAATTAGATAGTCTTCTTGGTGGCTTGTGCTCTTTCCCTCTGTCCTCAGGTTTGTTTAGTGCTTCGATGCTTTTGCCGGAATGCGCTTTATAAATAAACCAATACAATATAATAGGTCACTACCTATGTATAGCGTCACAATGGTAACTCCGAACATGGCCATGTAACATGTCTAAGATCATGGAATTGTCACCCCAATACCATTCTGGTATTGGGGGGACAATTCCATGATCCCCCGGGTCTCTAGCACAGAACCTGGGTACTGCCAAACTGCCTTTCCAGGGTTTCCACTGCAGCTGCTGCCAACCCCTCAGACAGGATTCTGCCCTCCTGGGGTCTGGGCAGCCCCGGCCCAGGAAGGCAGAACAAAGGATTTCCTCTGAGAGAGGGTGTTACACCCTCTCCTTTGGAAATAGGTGTGAAGTGCTGGGGAGGAGTAGCCTCCCCAAGCCTCTGGAAATGCTTTGATGGGCACAGATGGTGCCCATCTCTGCATAAGCCAGTCTACACTGGTTTAGGGATCTCCCAGCCCTGCTCTGGCAAGAAACTGGACAAAGGAAAGGGGAGTGACCACTCCTCTGACCAGTACCTCCCAGGGGAGGTGCCCAGATCTCCTACAGTGTGTCTCAAACCTCTGCCATCTTGGAAACAGAGGTGTTGGGGGCACACTGGACTGCTCTGAGTGGCCAGTGCCAGCAGGTGACATCAGAGACCCCCTCTGATAGGTTCTTACCTTTCTTGGTAGCCAATCCTCCTTTCTTGGTAGCCAAACCTCCTTTTCTGGCTATTCAGGGTCTCTCCTCTGGGGTATTCTTCAGATAACGAATGCAAGAGCTCACCAGAGTTCCTCTGCACTTCCCTCTTCGACTTCGCCAAGGATCGACCGCTGACTGCTCCAGGACGCCTGCAGAACCGCAACAAAGTAGCAAGACGACTACCAGCAACATTGTAGCGCCTAATCCTGCCGGCTTTCTTGACTGCTTCCTGGTGGTGCATGCTCTGAGGGCTGTCTGCCTTCACCATGCACTGGAAATCCCAAAGAAATCTCCTGTGGGTTGACGGAGTCTTCCCCCTGCTAACGCAGGCACCAAACCTCTGCATCACCAGTCCTCTGGGTCCCCTCTCATCTCGACGAGCGTGGTCCCTGGAACACAGGAGTTATATCCAAGTGACCCCCACAGTCCAGTGATCCTTCAGTCCAAGTTTGGTGGAGGTAAGTCCTTGCCTCCCCACGCTAGACTGCAAATCTGTGTACTGCGTGATTTGCAGCTGTTCCGGCTTCTGTGCACTTCTCCAAGGATTCCTTTGTGCATAGCCTAGTCTGGGTCCCAAGCACTCCGCCCTGCAGTGCTCAACCCTCTGAGTTGGACTCCGACATCGTGGGACCCTCCTTTGTGACTCTGTGTGGACTACGGTTCACAAATCTTCTAAGTGCCTGCTCTGGTACTTCTGTGGGTGCTGCCTGCTTCTGTAGGAGCTCTCTGAGTTGCTGAGCGTGCCCTCTGTCTCCTCCTCCAAGGGGCAACATCCTAGTCCTTCCTGGCTCCCAGCAGCACCCAAAAACCTCTACCACAACCCTTGCAGCTAGCAAGGCTTGTTTGTGATATTTCTGCGTGGAAACACTTCTGCAACCTTCATCACGCTTTGGGACAGCTTCCAGCCAAAGGAGAAGTTCCTAGCTCTCTTCGTTGTTGCAGAATCCTAGGTTTCTTTCACCCAGAGGCAGCCTTCTTGCACCTTCATCCGGGGTTTCTTGGGCTCCTGCCCCCCCCCGGACACTATCACGACTCTTGGACTTGGTCCCCTTGCCTTGCAGGTCCTCAGGTCCAGGAATCTGTCTTCAGTGCTTTGCTGGTGTTTGTGGTTCTTGCAGAATCCCCCATCACGACTATTGTGTCCTATTTGGGTAGTAGGGGTACTTTACTCCTACATTTCAGGGTCTTGGATTGGGTATCTTGGACACCCTGAGTGTTTTCTTACAGTCCCAGTGACCCTCTACAAGCTCCCATAGGTCTGGGGCCAATTCGTGATTCGCATTCCACTTTTGGAGTATATGGTTTGTGTTGCCCCTAGACCTATGTTCACCTATTGTACCTATTGTAATTCTACACTGTTTGCATTACTTTTCTTACTATTACTTACCTGTTTTGGATTTGTGTGCATACAACCTGTGTATATTACTTACCTTCTAACTGAGGGTACTCACTGAGATACTTTTGGCATATTGTCATAAAAATAAAGTTTATTTTTAGTAACTCTGAGTATTGTGTTTTCTTATGCTATTATGCTATATGATATGGGTGGTATAGTAGGAGCTTTGCATGCCTCCTAGTTCAGCCTAAGCTGCTTTGCCATAGCTACCTTCTATCAGTCTAAGCTGCTAGAAACGCCTCTATTCTACTAATAAGGGATAACTGGACCTGGCACAGGGTGCAAGTACCACAAGGTACTCACTATAAGCCAGGCCAGCCTCCTACATTGGTGGTGCAGTGGTGGGATAAGTACTTGCAACTACTTTACCAAATTGTCATTTGGTATTTTTCATAAGAGTATCATATACCAAATAGTTCAGTATATGTACACTTAACCAAAAAAGTTTACTTTTCTATCCTAAAACTTTTAACAAAGTTCTGAAATGTTTTTGAAGATTTCTAAACGTTTTCCCAAAGTTTGAAAAAGTTTTTTCTGTGCTTTCTAAAGTTCTGAAACTTTGTCTTTCTCACTACACTTAAACCTATACTATCATGTCTGTTGTAGAGCCCACTCCCTAAACTGTTAATGCAACATATGAGAGTTTAAACTATAAAAGTTTGAGGGGTCTCTGCCTAGATAGAGGTTTGAGTATAGGAAAGAATCCTACTAAAGAGTTTCTCTTTAACATGCTCATTGTAGATGACCAGTACCAGTCTGGGCCATCTCAGGAGAGGTTAGAAAATGGGGAAGCTTCCCAGTCAGATTCAGGGGAGTTCCTTGAGAAAGCTGGGGAGGGTTCTTATCAGGTCCTGCCCCCTAGCAGGGCACCTAGTGATGCTGGTAGTGACAGAGGCTCCCACAACAGTAAGGCATCCTTCATCCCTGGAGGCCAGGTTACTAGGGTCCAGACAGTTAGGGACAGGTCCCCCTCTGAAACTTCCCGCATTTCCTCTATGTCAAAGCATTCCAAACACACACACCCTGAGGATAACTTGTTAGAACTCAAAAAGTTGAGAGTTGAAGAGACCAGACTGAAGCTTAAACAGCAGCAGCGGGCCTTAGATAGGGAATCCCTAGACATACAGAGGGAAAGACAGAGGTTGGGGTTAGTTCCCCATGGTGGCAGCAGCAGTATTTCTGATAGCAATCCTGTTAAAGAGCAAGATTCCAGGAATCTGCACAAGATAGTCCCCCCTTACAAGGAGGGGGATGATATTAATAAGTGGTTTGCTGCACTTGAGAGGGCCTGTATGGTACAGTTGGTCCCTCAAAGGCAGTGGGCTGCTATTTTGTGGCTATCATTCACTGAAAAGGGTAGGAATAGGCTCCTTACTGTCAGAGAAAGTGAAGCCAATAACTACAGTATTTTGAAAGATGCACTCTTGGATGGATTTGGCTTAACCACTGCACAATACAGGATTAAGTTCAGAGACACCAGAAAAGAGTCTTATCAAGACTGGACAGATTTTGTGGACTGTTCAGTGAAGGCCTTGGAAGGGTGGTTGCATGGCAGTAAAGTTTCTGACTATGAAAGCCTGTATAATCTTATTCTGAGAGAGCATATTCTTAACAATTGTGTGTCTGACTTGTTACACCAATACCTAGTGGACTCTGATCTGACCTCTTCCCAAGAATTGGGAAAGAAGGCAGACAAATGGGTCAGAACAAGGGTGAACAGAACGGTTCATACAGGGGGTGACAAGGATGGCAAGAAGAAGGATGGTAAGTCTTCTGAGAAGGGTGGGGACAAAAGTAAACATTCTGAGTCTTCATCAGGCCCACAAAAATCCTCTGGGGGAGGTGGGTCCAAATCCTCTTCTAATAATCCATCTAAAAAGCCTTGGTGTTATTTGTGTAAAGTCAAAGGCCATTGGGCAAGTGATTCCACTAGTCCAAAGAAAATCACCAAATCTCACACCACCACAACCCCTGCTGAAAATTCTAGTGCCCCTAGTAATAGCAGTGGTTGCAGAAAGACAGTAAAGTCGAGATAGGGGATTCTGCAAGGACAACAACTGACTTCAAAGCACTGAAGATGGATTCCTGGACCTGAGTACCTGTAAAGGAAGGGACCAAGTCCAAGAGTCCGGGGGGGTAGGAACCCACTAAACCACAGATGAAGGTGCAAAAGGGCTGCCTCTGGGTGGAAGAAGCCAAAGATTCTGTAACAACGGAAGGTACCAGGAACTTCTCCTTTGGTCAAAAGATGTACCACGGCATGTTGGAGGATGCAGAGTTGTTTCTGCACAGAATGACGGCAAACAAGCATTGCTAGCTGCAAGAGTCACGGGTGAACGTTTTGGGTGCTGCCAGGGCTCAGGAAGGACCAGGAGGTCGCCCCTTGGAGGAAGAGACAGAGGGGGCGCTGAGCAACACGGAGAGCCCATGCAGAAGTAGGCAGAACCCGCAGAAGCACCTGAACAGGCATTCAGAAGATCTGAGCATGACGATCAACTCAGCACAACAAAAGGGAGTTCCACGAAGTCGGAGTCAAACTCAGCAAGTTGGACAATGCAGGACAGAGTGCTGGGGACATGGGCTAGGCTGTGCACAAAGGAAGTCTTGCAAATGTGCACAGAAGCCCGAGCAGCTGCAGTTCACGCAGTACACAGGATTACTGTCTGACTTGGGGAGGCAAGGACTTACCACCACCAAATTTGGACAGAAGGGACACTGGACTGTCGGAGGACACTTGGATCCAGCTAGTGTGTTCCAGGGACCACGCTCATCAAGATTAGAGGGGACCCAGAGGACCAGTGATGCAGACGTTTGGTGCCTGCATTTGCATGGGGAAGATTCCGTTGACCGACGGGAGATTTCTTCTTTGCTTCCAGTGCAGGGTGAAGGCAGACAGCCCTCATAGCATGCACCACCAGGAACCAGTCGAGAAAGCCGGCAGGATGAGGCGCTACAATGCTGCTGGTAGTCTTCTTGCTACTTTGTTGTGGTTTTGCAGGCGTCCTGGAGCAGTCAGCAGTCGATCCTTGGCAGAAGTCGAAGAGGGAAGTGCAGAGGAACTCTGGTGAGCTCTTGCATTTGTTATCTGATGAGATACCCACAGGAGAGACCCTAATTGATTGGCTACAGAGAAAGATAAGCACCTATCAGTAGGGGTCTCTGTCATCACCTGCTGGCACTGGCCACTCAGAGCTGTCCATTGTGCCCTCACACCTCTGCATCCAAGATGGCAGAGGTCTGCGACACACTGGAGGAACTCTGGGCACCTCCCCTGGGAGGTGCTGGTCAGGGGAGTAGTCACTGCCCTTTCCTTTGTCCAGTTTCGCACCAGAGCAGGGCTGGGGGGATCCCTGAACCGGTGTAGACTGGCTTATGCAAGGAGGGCACCGTCTGTGCCCTTCAAAGCATTTCCAGAGGCCAGGAGAGGCTACTCCTCTCAGGCCCTTCACACCTATTTCCAAAGGGAGAGGGTGTAACACCCTCTCTCAGAGGAAATCCTTTGTTCTGCCTTCCTGGAACTGGGCTGCCCAGGCCCCAGGGGGGCAGAAACCTGTCTGAGGGTTGGCAGCAGCAGTAGCTGCAGAGAAAACCCCGGAAAGTTAGTTTGGCAGTACCCAGGCTCTATGCTGGAGACCCAGGGATGCATGGAATTGTCCCCCCAATACCAGAATGGTATTGGGGTGACAATTACATGATCCTAGACATGTTACATGACCATGTTCGGAGTTACCATGGTGACGCTACATATAGGTATTGACCTATATGTAGTGCAAGCGTGTAATGATGTCCCCACACTCACAAAGTCGGGGGAAACTTGCCCTGGACAATGTGGGGGCACCTTGGCTAGTGCCAGGGTGCCCTCACACTAAGTAACTTTGCACCTAACCTTCACTAAGTGAAGGGTAGGCATATAGGTGACTTATAAGTCACTTAAGTGCAGTGTAAAATGGCTGTGAAATAACGTGGACTTAGAATTGTCTGAGTTCCCTATGGGTGGCAAAAGAAATGCTGCAGCCCATAGAGATCTCCTGGAACCCCAATACCCTGGGTACCTTGGTACCAAATACTAGGGAATTATAAGGGTGTTCCAGTGTGCCAATCAGAATTGGTAAAATTAGTCACTAGCCTGCAGTGACCATTTTAAAAGCAAAGAGAGCATAAAAACGGAGGTTCTGGTTAGCAGAGCCTCAGTGATACAGTTAGGCACCACACAGGGAACACATATAGGCCACAAACTTATGAGCACTGGGGTCCTGACTAGGAGGATCCCAGTGACACATATCAAACACACTGACAACATAGGGTTTTCACTATGAGCACAGGGCCCTGGCTAGCAGGATCTCAGTGAGACAGTAAAAACACCCTGACATATACTCACAAACAGGCCAAAAGTGAGGGTAACAAGGCTAGAAAGAGGCTACCTTCCTACAGTAAGGATCCAAAGAATCCTACAGTCAGGTACTATGTATTAATAATACAGTCAGGTACTATGTATTAATAAGCACCGAAATATAGTAGGTGAAGGGTCATTCACCCATTGTGGCCGGATGCAAAGAAGGATCATGTAGGAATCTTTATAATCAATGGAAAATGAGAGAGTAGTGTTCATAATAAAACACACAAACACTAACCCCTTACTGCTAACAAATATGTCAAAAGAAAACAGTGATTGGAAGCATTGAGAATAGATGGAGCCCAAGGTTAATCTAATCTTTCTCCTAGGTCTTCACCTTATATAATAGAGATAGGCTTAGCAGATTGCTCTATAATTGTGTTATTCATCTTCCTTTGTATCAAAAGGAAAAAATATAAGTGAGGCCAACTTCTCAAACTACATGGGCCAGAACAAGAGGCAACGTCCACCAAACAGATCAACCATAAATTAAGGAATAAGTAAATAATACACAACAATGTGTTTACAACTCAAGGCGTTGTTTAGGTCCATTGCTAGTAGTGTAACTGAAACTAACAGGGTATTATGGATCCAAATGATCCTGTAAACAGGGGCTATATATTAATAAGCACCCCAAAATTGTGGGGGAGGGGGGTCCGTCCATCCATTGTTTCCTATTGCAAACAATGAATCATGTAGAAATATCTGCAACCAATTGAAACTGTCACAGGGTTATGGACAATAGCAACTATGGAAAAGCAGGATATTAGTAGATAGGGGTATTCACCCTCAGCTAGTAATAATATAATTAATAGGTCCAGTCAGGTCTCAGTAAATGAATACTTGCTGAACCCTTGGTAGCTTACCAAACCAGCAGTCAGGCTTAATGTAGGAGAAAGGTGTGTGTAAAGCATTTAATACCACCAAAACAGTGAATAAGTAAAGGACACAGCCCAATAAAAATCCAACACCAATTTATAAAAATAGATAATATTCTTATCTTCAAAGCAACAATGAGACAGCAAACATCCAATGTAGTGAACTAGAGATGTGAATTTTGAAAGATTGAATTAAAAATTGTGCATTCCAGCACAAAAAAGCTTAAAGCACAATCCGCTACTATCTGGTCTCACTGAACTGGGACAAAGTCAAAGTTTGAGGATGACAGTAATGCAGTGCAGGTCAGATAGGCTGAGGGCTAGGTCCCAGTCAAAAGCTTACCTTAGGACTTAGAGCCTGATTTAGAGTTTGGGGCAGGTGGTTACTCCATCACAAATGTGATGGATATCCGGTCCATCATATTACAATTACATTATAGCCTATGGACATTATATTACGGCGGCCAGGATATCCGTCACGTTTGCAGTGGAGTAACCCCTCCAGCAAACCCTTAATCAGGCTCTTAGTCTTTTTCTTGGAGTTTTTCTCTTAACAAGTCCTCTGGTTCCTCGAATCTGGGGTTTAATGCAACGACAGCAGCCTGTTGCAGCATGATGCCATGATGAGCCCCTGGAAGTCTTTGTCCTTGACGTCTACAGTGAGGAGCTCTGGAGCTTTCATCGAGACAAACCAGTATGGTCAGGCTGATTGCAAGTCTATGACGGCAATATTTATGACCCAGAATGCACTATTCTTTCAAAAATCAAAATGTGGAAAATCTTACCTTGGTGTGTGTGTCTGTGTAACCCAACCCAAAGTTGTGGCTAACAGATACCTACATGTGCCTTCAAGGCCATCTCCTAATCTAATTAGGGGGGGCTACCATCTGGCTAGAGAACAAGGATGTAGGGGTGGTCTGGACTCAGACCACCCCCACTTTTCAGAGGTGTAATCCACTCTAGAGCATCTTATCATCTCCCAAGAAGAGGAACAGCAGGCATTACTATTATTTCTCAAATCCTCTGTATTCCAAGGGATGGAAAAATAAAACATTTTTCTCAAAATAATTGAGAGTAGATGGGGTCCAAGGTAAATCCTTACAATGTATCTAATCACTACACATAGCCATCAGCTTAGCCCATTAGCTGCTGAGACCATTCCCACCTGTTTTTGGTATTTTATGCACTTGCAAGCATAAGTCTTAATAACTGTTTCCACAAAAGGTATCCAGGCCACATGTACAGCCTTTTTCCACATGCTAAAGATACCCAGGGTTTGTGGATTTTTCCAGGGAAGCCATGAATATAGCATTTTTTGTTGGTGGGGGTGGGGGAAGTGCTATGCAAAAAAGCAAAGCATATTTTATTCCTAACAGTTACATCAACAAATGGTTTGCAGTGCTAAGCTCATGTTCTTCTCAGCATTCAGGAACTAGCAAAGTTGTAAAATAAAATAATATTTTTACCACACATTTTTAGTATTTTTTTAACTGGCAGTTGTGGGAATGTTGCAAAATAGCTGGAGTGGATGGTAGTTGACCACAAGTAACAGTGTCACTATTAAGTAGTAAAGGTTTTAGTGATTCAAACCTGAGCTTAAACCCTGGTAACTGTGGCACAGAGAAGACAGGCTTTTAGAAGTACAAAAACATTTACAATGTTAAAAAAAACACAAAACAATAAACATCCCACTCCAATGTATAAAACTAGAGAATATTTTAATATTTTAATGCACAAAATGACACCAAAATGACAAAAGCCCAATAAGGGAAACCATGGATATAGCTTTTTAAAACGTTAAAAAAAAATAGCACCAAAAATTGCAAAGCGCCAACCACAGGCAACTGGACACACCAGACATGGACAAAAGGTAATTTTTGAGGTGACCACAATGGAGCGAGGGTCAAATCCGAGGCTCATAAAGGTCCCAGTCATATAATTAAGTTCAGATTTAAACATTTTTCTGGAGAAAAGGGGGGTCATTGACAAGTCATCAGCGAGGCAAGCTGCAAGCTAGATCCGAATTGGGGTTCATAAATGGGGTGTTACAGAAGATCAAGGTCCCAGTGTGGTCCTCGATGAAGGTGGGAAAGCTCTGAATGGGCGAAGTCCAGTACCTATGCCCAGAAAGGACTTGACATCAATTGGCTTCGGTTAGGTGTTGCTCTTGTTGAAGCCCTCTATGTTTGGGCTTACAAACTGTTCTGCAAGTTAGATCCCCATCAGTGTGGCAAACCAGCTGGCTGAGTCCAACCAGTAATTTGCTGTTGCCAGCTTTGCTTGTTCTTCAGAAGAAAAGTTGGCAGGGAGTTTCCAAGTCCCAGCTTTTGCAGTTTAGGCAGGAGGTGTACATTCTAGTGCCAGCCAAGGTCTCCAGGATCTCAGGACATGTCAGCACTCACTCCAAAGAAGCCATCAGCAGAGTTGAGGGCTGGCCCAGTTGGAACTAGTCAGCTTGGCACTTCAGGAAAGTATGATTAATGAACCTTTTGTGTCCCTGTAGCTTAACAAGAGGTCAACCAACTGGCCCTTGGAACCCACTTCATAATCCTGGGTACAAGTGGGGACTCTTAGGATTCTCCTCACAGGTCACATCAGCATGTGCAGTCCTTATTCTATCTTCCACAGGTATAACACTGTTCTCAGGAGGGTACTGGGTGCCACCTTTATACCTAGTGCCAGCCTATGGTTGGAGGAAAGCCCTGGCCACTCCCTAGCCAGTTGTGTAAAAATTCCAAAGGTTGAGCCTGCACACTTTTGCAGCACTTCCTGTGTCTTTTACTGTAAACAATCCCAAGTGCTCCTTTCGGATGAAAACCAACATTGCAGAACCTTTCTTCTCTTGTGCAGAGCTCTCTGCACCCACATATATATTTGGCTACTATCATGGGCATACCCTCCCTTGTGATCAGGTCACTCAAAACCAGTTCTGGGGCAGTTCCTATTGGGAGCAGTGCCTGGCTGGCTAGTAGGACAATAAAGGGGGCAAGCCGAAGTGTGAGCTACATCTACCAGTGACAGGGTAGGTCTCCTTTGAAGTTGAATGATCTACTGGATCCAGCCCAAATGGCCATCCTGTCAGGGAAAGTTCAACCCCCTCCCATTGTCTCTGCTCGGGGAGCCACTTCACACCTATCATGGTGCCATTCAGCTTCTGGGTGATAGAGAACACCAAGAGAAAGGCATAATAGGCACAGACAGGGCATCAATAGCTTTTGTAAAGGTGTAATTTTCAAAATAGTAATATAAAATCTAACTTGACCATCAAGCTGGAATCAAAATTACTGATAAAATGAGTCCTTGAGTCATTTTTCTAGCTACTCCCAAATTCAAGTAAAGCATAATTAGGTGTTATAATATAATCCATGCTTTCCAATGGGAGATCCAGTCTTGCCACAGTGAACAATAACTTTGGAAGTTTTTCACTGCCAGGACATGAAAAACATAAAAGACATGGAGTCTAATTTTAAATACCATGCACCCTGCCCCTTAGGCATTTAAGACCTATCTTACGAGTGATGTCTTAGTATTAAAAAGGAAGATTTATGCCAGGCAAAAGGTTCATTTGCCAAGACAAATTGACAGTTTTAAAACTGCACACACATATTTGTAGGGCAGGCCAGGTGACACCTTTGTCATATCACTTTAGTGGTAGCACAATATGTTCTGTAGTTCACTACTAACATTTAACTTAAAGGTCTTGGATACACTTTTATACTATATTCTAGAGACTTATAGGTAAGTTAAATATACCAATCAGGAGTCTAGACTAATTCAACATGTTTTAGGGGTCAGAGCACGTGCACTAGGGTCTGGTTAGCAGTGTCCAGGTGTGCAGCGTAAATAAAATAAAAACAGCATCAGTTCAAACAAAAATAGAGTGACCATGCAAAAAGAGGTATTTTTTTCCAGTAGCTAATTATTCCTAACTTTTGTGCTTAAAACGTACTTGTAGTTTGAGGTAGGAACTGATAGGAAAATCATGGGGGAACATTGAAAGCTATACATTTCTGAAAACTACACAAAATGCTAAATTCTGCAAGTGGTTGTTTGTTTCGAAAACTAACCTTTGAAATAAAATAGCAATGAAAATACTTAGAAAAAAACAATTGGTGACAAAGTCTTCCGCTGTAATTTTTAGTTACATTGGGGGTTTACAAAAGTAACACACAACATGAGTCAGATCATTCTGATTGAAAGCATAAGTAGTAGGCCAGGAAGGAATACTCTGCTCACCGAGTTTTTGGAATTCTGGTACTTCGTGCTACTTGGAATAATGCAGAGTTCCTGAACTCCGCCATCTGGTATGAAGAGGAGTTTTCTTTTCTGTGGCTGTGTCATACGCACAATATTTGTTTTTGGTGCTCATAAGCGAGCACCATGATCTTCTCAGGCCGCTAGTGAGCACGTGCGAGATTTTGCACCCGCTTGTGTGGCTTCTGGCCATGGCGGTGCCAATATAGTGCCACTTGCGATGCTAACATACCTCAAGTTGATTTTCTACTCAAGAAGCAGCTAAATCTACTCAAAAATAGTTTTCTGATTGGATTCTCTTCTCCAACAGACCATTCTAGTTGTTTGTTAGTGTGAGAATCCTTTTTTTAATTTTTGTTTCCAACAGGAAGGAAGAGCCCCAGAGACTCCAACTTCCTATTCCTGTCCAACAGACTCCCCCCAGTGCTTTGTTCATCTCCTGGTCCCTTTTCACTTGGAGTGTGAGGTGGAAAGATCACTCTCATTGTGTCCTGGCTATATACCTTTGGATTTAAGGACTTTATTTTTGTGATATCACACAAGTAAGTTAACAACTATTGTATGAGGGTATAATTTGTTTGATAGAGCATGCACCAGTATTTCTTTGTACTTTTATTTGATTTTTAAATTTCATTGTAGTGGGTGACCTGGAGTGGGGGCCTAGTTATTTTTTTTGTATTTCATCTTTTGAAAAGGATCATTGTTGCACAGCTTAGTACCTTTTGTCCATGTTTGTTACATTTGCAATATTCATTTATTTTACTAGTGGCCTAGACTTCCAATGGGCCAACTAGCCAGTAGGCCCAGTGCTAGTCATTGGGGCATGAAATAAATGAATCTGTGGTATATGGTTTTAAAACTTCATTTAGGACAGGATGACATTGGATTGAATTAATAATGTTGGCTATGGTTTGCATTTCATTTTTTCTGCAAACAGAGCATATGTGGTATAATATTTGATGGCATAGGAGGATGTGTGTTGTTGTAAAAATGGTATGGCTCCATTAATTTTCGTGTTTTGCATTGATGAATTAATGTTAGTGTTTTCTTCTGTGCTACCCCGTGCCTCCTTTTTCTGGCCTCTGTGTGTTTTTTGTCATTGGCCACCATTTATCTTTGTTCTCTGTGGCATGTGGCCAGGGGCCATTTTGTGTAGTTTATGTCAAAGGCTTGAATGTGTTCTTTGTTTCCCATGCCTCATTGCGGCTGTTGTTGTTTTACCATGAGACTGACAGACATTTTCTGCATCTGGTCAGTGTGCCTTTGTCATAGGCATGCATGTGTTCTTTGTTCACCATGCACCCTTGCTAGCTGTTGTTTTTTTAACCATGTGGCTGACGGCCATTTTGTGCACTTGGCCAGTATTTGTTTTGCCATAAATTTGCATGTGTTCTTTGTTCCCCATGCCTCCTTGGTTGCTGTTGTTGTTTGACCATGTGGCTGGTGGCCATTTTGTGCATCCAGCCATGGCTTTGCTATAGGCTTGCATAGATGGATGTGATACCAGTTTAATAATATGCTTGGGGAACATTGTAGTATATGCATACTAAGATTATGATATTGATGAACAGGGCTTCTATTATTACATTTTGTTTGCATTTTTTACTTTGCACCTCCTTGTTTCACAATAGGTTTCTTTAGTCTCATCATCCCATACACACATTGTCAATTACTGATCATTTTTTTATTTTATTTTTTATTTTAATTTAATTAAATATTTTTATTTTCATGCTTTAATTCTTTTTTCAATTTTACATTTTTTATAACTTTCATTTCTTACTCTTACCACTGCAATTATGGTGACACCAACAAGCAGTGACAATGAATTGGATTTGTCCCTTTTGGAAAGTAGTGCCCAATCATTTCAGAAAACAGAGCAAAGTGGACAGCAGCCACATCCAGCAATAGTAGATCTTTCTGAAGTTAAAGCAGAATAGGAGGCTGAGCTTCCTCCCAGCAAAAACCTCCTCTTTTAGAATCATTGACTCCCATATCTCCAGCATGGAAAAGGAAGGATACTACTCCACCATCTTCTCCAAGCACCACTTCTGATAAAAATGAAAGGGACACAGAGTGGATCCCAGTAAAATCCGGAAGATGCCAGGAGAGGCAAGAAAACTGTTCCTAAAAGCCTTAGAGTCATAGATGGGGATGATGAAGATGATGATGATGAGCCAGTCATTGTGGAAGCTGGCACAGAGGAGTCCAACATTACTATTCAACCTGTGGCACAGGCAGCACCACCAGCTCCCACATTTGCAAAGCCCCAGCTGAGACCTGCACCAACCCCTACATCAGTAGAAGTTTGCACTGCAGAGAGGAAATCAACAACACACCCACCTACCTCCAGTTCTTCTTCAGGCATTGGCAGTGGCCCATTAAGAATGTACTTCTCCTAGTTTTAGGCTTTTTGCGATTAGGAAGTAGGAGGAGAACATTGCAATATGCTCCATTTACCACACAAGTGTTCGTCGAGGTAAGCCTGGTTCACATTATGGTACTGCAGGCCAAATGACCCATTTGAAAAAACATCACGCAATCCAGTGGGAGGAACACCTTTAAAAAAATGCTGAACGAGGTTGTGGTGGTGAAGTTGAGGAGTGCATGGAAACATTAGCTACAAGTCCAACGGTGGGAGGTGATGAAGAAGAGGGTGACATCCTCATTCAAAGCAGGCCTTTCTCAGCAGCACACCAGAATCACCCGCCGCAGCGACCTCACAATGACACAAGAAGACTCAGAGTCAGATGAAGACACCACAGTATACAGTGACTGCCCCATGACGCACATTGAGCCTAGCACCACCTACTTCTCTAACATCTCCTGTGTTAGTGGCCTCGGACAAAGAAGAAAATATAGGCTACTATTACGGGCATGTTTAGGCAGATGGGGCCCTACGACCGCAACCACCCAATGGCGCATTTGTACAATGGGAAGCTGGCAAAAATCTTAGTGCTGAACCTCCTCCCTTTTTCGATTTGTGGAAGGAGTGTGATTCTTAAAATTTGTGGCAGCCATCTACCTGAAATAGAAGGTTCCAAATAGGAACTATTTTGCCAGAGTTGCTGTTCTAGTGCTGCATCACAATGTGCTGCATCACAATGTGCTGCATTTGATTGGACAAGCTTTGCAGAAAGTGTTGTCCACAGTTTCTACCTGATGACATATGGACCAGTTGTCATGCAACTGATTACATGTACATCACTGCATGCTGGGTCTCTTTTGTGAGGGTAAATCAAAAGCTATCTACAGGTCTTAGTCCTGAAGAAACTTTTAAGAGCCTTCAGTGGTCTGCAACAGTAGCCATGTTCACCATGGAGAAATCACATACAGCTGCAACCATCTTGGATTAATTGAACAGCAAGGTGCCTAAATGACTTCAACCCAAAGGTCTCCAAATTGGATTTGTTGCCATGAACAATGGCAGTAACATAGTCAAGGCCATGGCAGATGGTGGCTATTTCAGGGTCCTGTGTGTGGCGCACTGCCTCAACCTGGATGTGGAAGACTTTCTAAAAAAAGAAGGCATAGTCAGCAACTTACTGACCATCTGCAGACCAATCCGTACATTTTTCAGCCATTCTTTTCAAGCCCTGAAGCAGTTCTGGATTATTCAGCTTGCTAATAGAGTTCCATTTAAATCCTGATACAGGAGGTGCCAACACATTGGAACTCAACTGATTATATGTTACAACATCTGTTTTAGCAGTACAGACAGATCAATGGCTCTGTCATTCAAAGAGGAGGGGATGCTATGACCAAGGATGCGAACAAATAGGGTCTAGTCAAATGTCTGACACAGATGCTACTCCCTTTTAAGGTTTTCACATGAGAATATAGAAAGGAGGACAGCACTATGGGCTAATCTATACCGTTGTTGCATTTGCTACAGGACCAGCTAAAGAAGATATCTGAAAGGTTCGCGTTCAGAGGTGTGACTGAAAACCTAGAAGCACATGCCTTGGTTGAGAGCTTAATCTTTCACTTGGCTTATAATGCAAGGCTTCAAAATAACATCATCTCATCCAAAGAGTACATCTGTGCCACCCTACGTGATCCACACTACAAAACATTCTGCCTACTTTAATTCCTTTTTCTGAAGGGGATGTTTCAAAATACAAGAGGTGGATTGTTGAGCAAGCCAGACACCAGGAAGAAGAATGGCTGGAATTTAGAGTCCCACTCCACAGCTCTTGGGTGCAACCTTCAACTTCCAGAGAGGGCAGTCTTGTCTCATCACAGCATCCAACACCTGAAGCAAGAACACTAGCAACAACAGCAATAGAAGAATTGGACCAGCCTCTGCATTGACCTGGTTTCAAATGGCAGATCTTAAGTCCAGTGCAGAGGCAAAGGCAAGAGAGGTCGAGCAAGTGACAACACTAATGACACTTCAGAGGATGTTCCAGGAGTATCTGGCTGACCCAAAGAGATGTAGGTGGATCAAGAATCATTGGTGTATTGATGTGAGAAGATCTGTCAATGGTTAGAGTTCCGCAGGTTGGCAATTAAATATCTGACCTGTCCTGTAGCCAGTGTGTCTGCTGAGTGTGTGTTCAGTGCAGCTGGTGCAGTTGTTACAGTGAGAAGGGCCAGTCTCTTGCCTCAAAATGTGGAGAGATTGATTATGATCCAAAAGAACTAACATTTTATGCCACCTGATTACACCGTTCCCAACCCACCCACAGGAGGAGGAGGAGAATGATTGGTCAGAATCAAGTGTGCTTGGTGACCAACGTCTAGGAGAACCACCTGAGTTTGAGGATGAACTCTACTTTCTGGACTGAGTATGCCGGTGCCACCATAGAACCTCTTAATTATTTCTAGTTGAACTTCTTTCTTTGCAAAAAAGTAGATAGTAGAACATTAATTTTGTGTCGGATTTATGCTGCCCCACCATTGTTTAGTCACATATATGGCTGGATTGAAGTTGGGCCAGTGTACAATGGAGAAGCCTTCACACTTCCTTCGGGACATTTGAGACAATGCCTGCCTCCCTCACATGCCATTGCCTATCCTTTTATGTATCCCCTGGCAGGTCTGCCCAGAAGATCACAGATCAAAAGACTGGCAGTACCAATGTGGAATTCCAATGTGTTGCTAGCATCAAAGAGGAGACACAGTTTTGTATCTACCACCATGCTGGGATTGCAATAGGTAACTGCTAACTATGGCACCAATGAGTGATGACATGATGAGTGATTGTGAGCAATGGCTGATGAGGTATGTGGTGGCAGACAGTGAGGGAGGGTATTCCACAAATTTGTAAACTTGATTTTGATGATTTGCAATGTTTGAGGACGGGCTGATTGGTGATCATTTTTCCTGAAGATGATTGGCCTTTCAAACTTAGCAAAAAATGTACCTGCAGGGTCCACTCATTTTTTCTAGTTCTTCAGAGCCCAGACCAGTCACTTTAGTTAACAAACACAAATCTACAAAAAATAGTCAAATTCTGTTTCTCTATTTGTTCTTCAAAGGCAGTGCACTACACAGATCTATCTTGCATGGGTTGGGAGTGGGACGGAGATAGTCAGAATCAGGAGGAGGAAGAAGGAAGGACTCACAACATGACTACCTCCACACCTAGAAGAAGAAAGGTATCGATTTCAAAGAGAAACCATGATCATGACGAAGACTCTGAGGCCTATACTCGCTCCACTCTGTGGACTGGAGAGAGGTGTGTTGATTTGGGAAATGCTGCTGAGTGTATGTTTGCTGCATTGCTTGCTCAAACGTGAAATACTTCTTCATGTTCGTGCTCTTCCTCTGAGTCTTCTTGGAACACTCCTGACTCATCATGAAGCTTACCTTACTTCTTTCTGTGCTCTTCCTTACTCTATAATACAATTACTGTTTTTCAATGCACAGACCTTCTCCTAGTCTTCCCCGGCATGAACAAAACTTGGTGAAAGCTGAGCACTTCAACTTACCTACTGGACAGGTTCAGCCAGGCACACAAGAGTGATGGGTATTCTGAGAAGAATGTAACACCCAATTTGGCAATACAGTATCATTTTTCTTTTAACAATCATAATTTTTAGAACTGGGCGGGTGAACTTCACATCTCCTTCCACAAAAGGGGCATGAGGGTGTGCTCACTGCCTGATGAATACTGTTGTTGTTTCTTTTGTGTAGTGTTTATGTTTGTCACACCTTTCCCCAAATCCCCTTTCCCATCCATTCAGCGAACCCCTATCCCTCTGCCCCGAGATGTGTGATTTTTATTGAGGTCTGACAATTTTACACCATAAATGGATCACACACTTGCTGAGGGGGATGTGGTGAAGGCAACACCAACTCACCTCACGATCAGCTCTTTTTACCCACCCATGCATCATTCGTCAGCATCATCATGCAGGCCTTATGGTGTGTTTTGCCTAAATGCCTAACCTTGCCAACACCACTCCTGACTCTGAGCCCACTTCTCCTGACTCTGGGATTTCATTTCCTAAGTTTAGTTTTCTTTAAATACTAGCTCCCCATTGCTCATCAGAAGTTGATATTGCCTGTTTTTATTATCATATCAGTTCTTCTATGCTGTGTGTCATCAATCATACTGTCATAATGGTAGACTTTTCTCAGTCTTTCTGAAGTTGTTTTATAATATAACGCACAAAGTCTCTGTTTTCTTTCAGTTGAGTTGACAGTGATGGATAACCCCTTGATTATTCCTACAGTTTGAGTTTGCATAGGTGGGAGTAACACCCTGCTTGTGATGTCTTCCCTGTTAGTGTGCTAGCCTGCCATAAGAGACCCTCTTGGGAAAACCCTGCAGTAAGAAGATGGAGTTAGCAGCCCTTGCCTCCCCTATTCAGATAAGAGAACTATGGATTTAAGCGAACTCATTTAGCTATTAATTAACTTCTACGGAACATGTTGGTTGTGTGTATCTAGGTGTTTGTTGGCAAAAAAGCAAATGACAATAACCTGGTGGTGCTCAAGATAGTTAAAGAGGGCAGTAGAGCGAGAGTATACCTGACTGAGGTACACTTTTGTAAGCAGATTTTAAAAAAGAGCAACACTAAAAAACAGTAGTGAAAACTAAAACACCAAAATAAAGATTTGAGGGACAAATAACGAAAAACATACTATTCCACTTTTATTATTTATAATTATAAAACCCACCCATTCCACCCACAATAGGCCCACCCCTCCCCCCAAACAAATTGCCCTGTCCACAACCAAAGGCCAACAAAAGTCCAAATTAAATGTACAAAGAGAAAATAAAAACAGTTCCAACTTCCTTTCCCACCCTCTCCACCCACAAGTGTCCCTCCCACCAAAAACAAGAAGTTAAAAAAGGGTTAAAAGAGATTGTTCTTCGTGCAGGGTTGGAGATCATAGAGGGTGGCCTCTATCTGAGTCACCCAGCAGTCCAGGTGTGCCAGGTGTTGGAGGGTGTGGTGCTGGAATATGCAGACTGAGAGTTGGGGGCAGCAGAGGTGGAACAAGAACAAGCTGCTGCCAGCTGGCTGCGGTGCTGACGGTGTTGTTATTGCTGCTGGGAGGCTGGAGGGGCTGGCCGGAGGAGCTGGAACCCATGGGCATGTTGGTAGCTGCCTTGGTCACGTCCTCCTCCTCCTGAAGAGCCACCAGCAGCTAGCATTCCATACAGATGGCCTCCAGCCTTTACCGCTGCAGGCAGACTGCTATCTCCTTGTGTGTAGGAGGATGTCCACCAGGAGTAGCTATTGCAACAAAAAAAAGGAAAATGACAAATTGTAAACCCATGCAAACAATTGTTTAAAAAATAGAGTGGCACAGTAGCAGCACTTTACTGGTCCCCTTTGACCATTAGAGTTTGATGAGTCAGATTACAAGTCACAGGGCCATTGGTTACCCACATATGCCTCATTGTAGTTGACAAATGTCAAAATGTAAAAAACTGATGCATGCTAAAAAGGGATTTATCAATTGTTTTTGGGTGGCTGGGAGAGAACTCTGGACAGAATAAAAGCCTGACGTACAAGGAAATAACAGAGTGGGCACTCAGAGGGAAGGGAAACAGACCTTGTTTTAAGATTGCAGTGCATTGACAACTTTGTAAGTGCTGCATCAACTGAAGAAGATACACATTGCACAGACAACACTATTGTTCTGGTGAATTCAACCATGCTGTTGTTGCATCATAGTAGCATGTCTGACTAATGGGCAGGAAGGTAATGAATGATGATGTGTGGGAGGATGCATACCTGCCTTGCCTAACAACTACAGTGAGTTAAGGGAGTAGATAGAAAATAAAAATATCCCCGCTTTGAACCAAAGCTTTGATAACCAAGCAAACCAAGCGAAGTAGGTGAGCAGACATGTTCCCCTCCAGAATAGCTCCCTTATTTCTTGATCCAAGCAATTATCAATTCATCTTCTCATTGTTCTACTCACCCTTTTATACCAACCATTCAAGCTTTACATTCTATCTTATCCAGTCTTTCACTATTCTAATCCATCAATCTATATATCCACGTGTCCATCCATATACTCACCTATCCACTATCCACCCTTTCAACCATCCTTTCACCCATCCATTAATTTACTCACTCATTGTTTGTTACCACCCAACCACCCCTTAAATGACCTGAGCATCCTTTGACTCATCCCAACTTCACCACCAATGCATCCTTTCACCCATATACCCCTTCTTCCATTCTTTCACCCACTATTGCATCTCCTATCACCCACCTGTGCATTATTTTCACCCACCCACACATAATTTCACTCTTATACAATTTCACCCATCCTTTTTTTTATCCATCCATCCATCATTCATTTTTCCATTAACCCATCATTTATACTGTGTGCTGAGGTGCAGATAGAAGAGACCATTAGGAACTCAACCCTACTCCATAGCTGTTAGAGCAGGGGGTTCACAAGCAACACCCTTGCTGTGAGTATACTAATATTTGTCAATTAGCAAGCAATATGACTCACCAACACCTGTCCCTGATGCCGACTATTCTTCCCCTCCCACCTCTGCCACATCTAGCGCACTGGTGCTGCTGCCCGCTGCATGGTTGGTCAGTTCGGCTTGAAAAAATGTTGTACATTCTAGATGTCTTCCCTTGTTATTTTTTAAGAATAATTTAACAACCACAGCAGTTCACTAGAGTTCCATCTTCTTCTATCACTCATTTTAGGAATTTAATTGGTTAAATTAATTAGAAAAGCCAGGTAGTCAAGTCAACCACAAACATTATATAATGGAAGGCAGAGCTACATCACTAAAGCGCAATGAAGGGGTGGAACATCTGGTCAATCCAGGAGGATCTTGGTGAGGTCTTGATTGGCAAATGTAATGGAACCGTCGTCATACTACATACAGCCCATGTTGCACTCTCATCGAAAGTGTTGGTTTGGCATACTACTGTATAAAAAAATAACACGTACACACAACATGGGGGGGCACCATGACAATGGCCACTCGCTCTTTTTCTGTTTGAACATTAGCAAGGAAAGGATTACCTTCACAAACATGCATAGAAAAGCTGAATTGGGCATGCAATCTTCTCGGTAGTGTACTTGTCCAAAAAATATGCTCTCTTAATCTCAGTCTGTAAGATATTTGAGGGGAGAAGGGAAAGCTATGTGTTGCATGTATGGCCATTTACTTTTGTATGTTTACCTTCAATTGTAGTTAGGAGGCGATTATTCCAGGGCTGTTCTGTAATGCTTCTGTGAACGATATTTTACAGTGGGCCAGCTTACATGCAGACATGTTGTACTGCGCTGCTAGTATAACCTCTCCCAGAGCAGACAATGCTCCCGAAGGCTATAACCGGTCCCAGGCCTTCAGCCTTCTGCCAGTATGGAGGGGAGGTCACGCTGCACAAAGAACATAAGTGCTGCCACCTCTGGCTTGGTAAAAATTGGTTGGGGCTGCACCTCTTGGCGGTGCCAATGTTCATAAGGTAAGCAGCTAGCAGCTGCACCAGTGACACCATTGCCTCTGCCACCCTGCTCTGCCATGGTGCTGGGTGGAAAAAAGGAAGGGGAAGAAATACAAGGAAGGAAGAAAGAAAAAAAATTAAGAACTAAAGGGGAAAGCAAAAAAACAATAAAGTATTCAAAAAAGTCACAAAAAGTACATAAAAAAATGACAGAAACGTAAAATACATGAACACAAAATGCACACACTGTGAAGAAAAGAAAAATTAGGGGTGGATTATTTAGAAAAGGGTGGGATTGAAAAGATTAAGGGTGGATTAAAGTTAGGCCCAGCATCATGCACAAAGAGACAGAGAAAACAAAATGGCTGCACACATGCAAACCACGTGGTGCAGTTCGCACAATATTTTCAGCACAAGAATGCGCATCACGCTCCTGAATGTGAAAAAAGAAGTGCAAACGGATTTGTTGACCAATTCCAGCTGCTGGCGGAATTCTACAGAGGTCGCAGTTTTTTAACCACTCCACAGAATTCCACGAAAGAGAACTCCACAAGCTCTGCCCACCCCTAATACATAGTGTTTATCGGTTGTCCAAACAAACAAGATATTCAGAACAACTGAACTGCAGCTTATGAAGATTTTCCATTGTGTTTCGATCATTCATTAATACATATTGTAAAATCAAATAAATGAAAAATGGTCAAAAGGAACCTATGTATTTTTTAAATGTGCACAAGATGCTGAGTTCAGGAATAGTGATTATTTGTACAACTCTGAATTAGGTTATCATTTGCTCAGAGGACATTTTGCAAAATGGCAAACTGTGTTTTTTCTTGCACACTGGCTTATATTATATATGTTATAAAAGGAGAAAGAAATCCAAATGGTAATAACAAATGTGCTACTATTCTGTGTTTTCCAGTTCCACAAATGGATAAAAATGGTAAGGCACTAGCGTGTCTGGACCTATTGGCCACGACAGGAAATACCCCAAAATTTAACTTGGAGACATGAAATTTTGGTCATAAAAATATAGCTTTTTGTAGATTTACATAACTGTGGTATTTGGGTCAAGGCTTTACTGCCAACCAAGGGAAACCAACCACACCAAAATATTTGTGAATAATAGGCAGTGAGAGGAGTCCAGGATAGTCTGACTTGCATGACTCCCACTATCCTTCTTTACCTAAAATGCCCTGAAGACATCAAACTTTGGCTAAAATCATGCATCACATTTCTGTGAAGGAAACTACGCAAAGATTTGGTGATCTACAAAACTCCTATGACCCAGAATTCCCATATTTCTCCCATTAAAAACAGTGCTTTACTTGTGAAGCTGGGCCTGGCACCCGGTACAGGGAAGGCCTCAAAATATGACTTGTAGTCATTATATTTTCAGAATGGAAATAACCCTTTTCAGGAGGTATATAGCTGTAGGAGTTTATAAAACTTGTGTAATTTGCAGTAACATAATTACACAAAATTACTCCAAAATTATGGAAAATTATACTTAATTATGCAAAATTAATCTCACACTCCAAAAATTATGTCAATGGTCCTTAAGGCAAATATTAATCTCAAAAATGTAATTTTGAGATAATTTCTGGTTGCTTTCATTTAAAACTGCTGCTTGTGGCCAGATGTGTAGATAAGAACTCAAAAATTACTCAAACAGTCAATCCGGATAAAAAAACTCTACCTGAAATATTTGTTGACTGCCTATATAAAAGATCTACTGCTCGCATTAAAAAAACTATTGTTTGCATTCAGATTTTTTTCAGGTTCAAAAACAGTCCACATAGGTAAAAAATGTACCTTTTGTGCTGCTCACATTCAATAATTATCTGAACTGTTCATTTTACGTCAATTATTACGAAATTATTTGATGTGCCTCAAAGGCATGATTTCTGTAATTTCATTGTGAATTTTGTTCCTAGAAATTATCAAAATTAGGTCAGTTATGCCAATGTAACTAAACTTTTGCCCAGTCCGAGATAGCTGCAGAATTTGGGCTCAGGCTGAGCCACCACCGAGGGAACTTAACACATTTTTGAAAACTAGACACTCATGGGAGCCCATTGTTTTTTTACATCCACAATGCCCTGCAAACCTCAAATGTTGACTAAAATCATGCATTTTACATCTATTCCTGTGAGGGAAACTTCCAGAATCTATGGGGCTCCACAAAATTGTTTGTACAAACACTTGTGGGGGGGGGACCTAGGCAAGTAACACCTTTTTGGTGTTCAGTTTTTAAAGATCTCAGACATTGTTATTGTTCCCTTGGAGCCCATCGACTACTCAAATATAGACTCATACCAGTTGATTTTGGCACAACCAGTAGTGATAAGTTCAAAGACCAAACACTAATACCTGTATTAAAATGCTGGACCCATGATGTACTGATGAGCGGTAATGTCAAGTCAAGACACCAGCCAGTCTATCAGCCTGTTCATATGTCTTTCATGTACCACACACAAAACTATTTGCCCTTCTAGCCATGAGCCCAGCACAGATGACACTCACATCAACAAACCACCGCCATCACATGCATATCCCCACAGGACCATAATATGAATCACACCACCACTCACCCATTCATCAGCCAATTTACATACAAATACTCCTCTGCACTGCTAATTCCCCCACATATTACATCAGTCATGACATCTTCTATGACATCATTGATATTATCACCCCAACATTTGCAATAAAATTATTCATGAGAAAACTGTATATATATATATATATATATATATATATATATATATATATATCTATCCAACAAGAACAAAAAAGTAAATCAGCACGCTCAGGATTCAGGGAAAGTGAAAGACAAGTTTAATCAAAACACAACGCGTTTCGGCTGCCACAGCAGCCTTGGTCACGTGATATTCATCACCCATCCACCATTGCTAAATACTAACCAATCATAGACATAAAAATGAGACAAACAGCAGATACCAGATAAGAGAAAGAAAGAAAACCTTAGAATCACAACCTCATAGAAAATTACAACCTCATAGTAAATTACATCTGGGTTACATTATCTAATCGAGTCTGTACCAGTACACACAATTGTCACGTATATAGATAAATAAATAAATACATATAAATATATAGACATATAAATATATAAATATATAAATACATAATTATACAACCTTATAACCGTAAAGATAGATATATTGTGGGGTAAAATGACATGCAGGGACGGAAGGTAAAATTGTATCATATATTGGAAGTCCACCAGACTGTTGTATCATAATTAAATATTGTTACTTGTAAGTCCAACAGTGAACTACAACCACACGATGTAAAAATTAATTAAAAACCTTAACCATACTAACTGCAATAGTAGGACCCCTATATCACTTCTTATACAGTTGATGTTAATGGGACAGATCAGCAATATCAAAAAGATTCTTTTGGCATTTTCCTATCTCATAATCAGCACTGACAACACCCAATAGCATGCAATGTAGAGAAAGTGGTGGCAGGTGGAAAGCAGCATTAGTTCCATCCGACCCATTAAATCTGAAAAAACACATAAATACATTCAATAAGTGACCATATGTCCCCAAGTCTAAAAAACATCCTCTTAAAACTATCCCAATTATAAAAAATGAAATAGAAATATATCTCCTGTTTACACACTCTATTAGTATTCAGAACAGTTGTTAAGTTATTTTAAATACTTTTTAGTCATTAGAATTCATTAAAGTTAGTCTCTACGCACAGTTCTGTTGAGAATATTATACCCAATTATGATTAGTTTTCAATTATCATATAAGTGGGTATTCAATTCCTCCCCAATATTCAATCCTTTGGGTATCTTTGTCTCTAAATCTAAAATATATTTTGACTCTTTTTTCCTCAATGTTAGTTTCCTATTGCCCCCTCTATGGAATGGAGGGACATGTTCGATGCCAAAGTAAGACAACTGAGTCCAATCGGAATTGTGTTTTTCTTTAAAATGCCTCGCTACAGGATAATTATCATCAACTGAAGTTATGGCTTGCATGTGTTCCATAATCCGTTTCTTAACAGTGTGTTTGGTACTACCAACGTACCATCTTTGACAAGGGCACTCCAATATATAGATAACAAACGGAGTACTACATGTTCTAAATTGGTTAATTAACCTGTTTTTACCGGGTTTGCATAGTGCATATTGTTTACGCATAACACTGTTATGGCATGCTTTACAATGCCCACAGGGAAAGAAACCTAGTAAGCCATGTTGTTTGAGTTGTGACATGGTGGTAATATCATTAGATCTTAGCATGTCCTGTAAACTACGTCCTCTTCTGTACGTAATCTGAGGTCTATTTAGTATTAAATCACCAATAACAGGGTCACTTTTTAGTATCTTCCAATTTTTAGCAATGATATTCCTAACTCGTTTCGTATCATCACTATAAGTCATAATAAGTCTGATGTCATCATTACTATCCACTTTTGTTTGGGAGTATTGTCAAATAAGATGTCAGTTCTTTGTATAACCTTGATTTTATCAATTGCTTTTTTGATAACCCAATCAGGGTATCCCCGTTGTTTGAATCTCAAGATCATCTCTTTCTGCTCAATTTCAAAAGCTTCATTAGTGCTGCTAACTCTTTTAGCCCTTTAGCCCTTAGCAACTCTCCATAGGGGATACTCCACTTAAGGCTTTCTGGGTGTCCACTAGAAGCATGTAATAGGCTGTTACCTGCTGTGCACTTTCGGAAGAGTTCAGTATTAACATTATATTCATCAATCTTTATAAGTGTATCCAAAAACTCAATTGAAGACCTACTCATTTTATACGTCAGACCTATATTCAAATCATTGTTGTTTAATTTACAAACAAAGTGGGAAGCTTCTTCCTCAGAACCTTTCCAAATAATGAAAAGGTCATTAATATATCTTAACCATAGAATTGCCTGACTGATTTCTGGATATTTTTCTTCATCTTTAAAGATGTTCTCTTCCCACCAGCCTAAAAAAAGGCAGGCAAAACTCGGAGCAAAGCAAGTGCCCATCGCAGTCCCAAGGATCTGCTGGTAAAGGACCCCATTAAACAAGAAAAAGTTGTTCATCAAGCAATATCTTATCATATCTATTATAATTCCAGTGTGTGCCAGATATTTAAGTGATCTGGCATCTAAAAAATGTCTACAGGCTGCAATACCTTTTTCATGGTCGATAATAGTGTACAGGGAATTGACATCCAAAGTTAGTAGGAGAAAATCATCTTCCCATACAATACCCTCAAGCTTACCAAGAAAATCCTTAGTGTCACGAACATAAGAGGGAAGGTTGACAACAAATTCCCTCAAAAAATGGTCAACATATTTGGAGACATTTTCCAACACACTACCACATGAAGACACTATAGGTCTTCCTGGTGGAATGGTCCTATTTTTATGAATCTTGGGAAGAATATACAGCACTGGTAGTTTGGGAAAGTCTCTTTTTAGAAAGTAGTATTCTTCCCATAATAATAAGCCCTTATCTTTCCATTCCATGAGCAACTGCCAGATCCCCACAATACTGTTGGTATATACTTCTTTGGTGGTAACTTTGTAAAATAGGATGTTATTAAGTTGACACATAACTTCATCAATGTACTTCTGTTTCTCCATAAGCACTGTATTGCCGCCCTTGTCAGCCGGGCAGACAATTGTGTCTGCATCACTTGCCAGAGATGTAATAATTTTTTGGGGCGATTGTGTTAGATTGTAATTACATTTGGATTTAAACCATGTTTTATGGCGAAATTGTGTCAAATCTTTTACCACCAAATCGTAAAATGTATCAATGTTATCGTGGTTCATGATAGGAAAGAATGTAGATCTTGGCTTAAAGCCGGTGGGAACAGACAAATCATATGTAATATTTAAATCATCAAGAATTTGATAAACACTTCTAGTTGTAGTGGAGTCAGCAACATTATTCTCCAATTCATACAATGCAATCAAAGAGTCCACATCACTGATATTAAGCACATCATGGGAAACATCCCTATGAGAACCCTCGACCCCCACATAAGGGGAATTCTTTTGTTTGAACCATTTTCTCAACTTCAATTTTCTAATAAATTTGAAAAAGTCAATCCTTGTCTCTGCATGATTAAAACGTTCTGTAGGGCAGAAAGAGAGGCCTAAACATAATTTATCACTATCAGATAGCACAAATTTAGATAAATTCACAATAGTTTTATTCACCATATTTTCATCCATTATGTTTGTGGGTTGGAGCTTTTTATTGTTTTTCCCACTTGCCCCATGTCGAAATTTGTTCTTGTTACGATTTCTGACTCTCTCTCGCCTCTTCTGATTCCGCCTCATCTTCCTCTTCGGCCTGATGTCCTGCCTTTGTAATTGGAACTTTGTCCTTGTTGGTTCTTGGATATTTGCCTGCCGCCTCGCAGCAGGCGATATTCGTCTAAAAAAGTTGCTGGTTTGTTGGTGACTTCTTCAATAGACTTCTCACTCTCAGTAGAACTGGGAATATCAGATTCCTTTGCACTTTCCACATCAGTTTCCAAAGAAGATTGTCTCTCCATCATAGGAAGATGGACGGGGGATGATTTATATAAATGATCATATTTCCTGTTGAAAGTCAGAATTCTTCCGCTTTCATAATCCCCTATGTCTCTATGTAATTTTAGTTGTTTTTTAATTTTAATTTCCTCCTCATATTTCTTCAATCTAATGTTCATTGTCTCCATATATTTGGAAATAATTTCCTTCTCAGAACGTGAATGCAAATCATCTTTTATTCTCTGAATATCCCCTAATAAGGTTTTCCGGTCCTGCCACGCATATTTTATAAGTATCTGAAGCATATGTCTGGAGCTCAGAGCTGAATTTTCTGCCCATTCCTTTAGCATCTCTGGATTGGGTGTCTCATATCAAGGTGTAATGAAAATACGCAGGCCCCTTGGAACCATTTGTTGATCGACATAATTTTGCAAAGATGTAGCATCCCACCATTTGGATATTTCAGCTTTACTCAATTTCTCCAATTTATGTAGTGTAGCATTTAAATCATTGTTACTTTCCTGACAATGTATATGAGGATTCTTCCTAATTGTGTCTTTGGAAAATAATGTTTGTGCTGCCAACCGCCTCTCATTCTCTATATCATCATCCATCATGCAGGGTTACTGCAATGAATAAGATCAAAATTGAAAATCACAAGTGCCGTGAATCCCCTAGAAAAGTTCCTAGTTCCCCTTGCCAAAATGAGCCAGAAATTATTATCTATAAAAGTCAGTGACAGCTGTAACTGTATTGCGTAACGCAACACAAGGAAAAAGAGGAAAGACCACCGGGTATTAATTCAAAAAATAATTTTAAACAACAGCGAGGCAAAGAACATACCTCAAACGTGCATATGGGTCCTTCCAAGTCCCTCCGACATCGGTAAAAGGTGAAATCACAGGTGTTTAATCCACATAGGCCGATGTTAGGTGAGCGGTCAAAATAAGTGCTCCAAACAAGAAGAAAGAGAAAAACGGGTCTTGATAATATCTTTCAGTTTCACATTCTTCCATATGCGGCCATAATTAAAGTGTAGCTCCAAAAAACATACATCATACGGACATCCAATTACCACGCCGCGGATGTCAAACGCAGCAGTAAAACACACTGGAGCTGGGCGTCGAAGACGCAACCGCATAAACAAGGGACCGAAGGGGTTCAAGCAACAAAGTAGCAAAGACGAATACTGCAACCTTGTATCGCTGATCCTGCCGCCTTCTCGACTGTTTTCCTGGTGGTGCATGCTCTGGGGGTAGCCTGCCTGCACTCTGCACTAGGAGCTCTGAAGAAATCTCCCGTGGGTCGACGGAATCTTCCCCCTGCAACCGCAGGCAACAAAAGACTGCATCACCGGACCTCTGGGTCCCCTCTCAGCACAACAAGCATGGTCCCTGGAACTCAGCAACTCTGTCCAAGTGACTCCCACAGTCTAGTGACTCTTCAGTCCAAGTTTGGTGGAGGTAAGTCCTTGCCTCCCCACGCTAGACTGCATTGCTGGGTACCGGGTGATTTGCAGCTGCTCCAGCTCCTGTGCACTCTTCCAGGATTTCCTTCGTGCACAGCCAAGCCTGGGTCCCTGACACTCTAACCTGCAGTGCACAACCTCCTGAGTTGTCCTCCGGCGTTGTGGGACTCCCTTTTGTGTCTTTGGGTGAGCTCTGGTTCACTCCTCTTCTAAGTGCCTGCTCTGGTACTTCTACGGGTGCTGCCTGCTTCTGTGAGGGCTCCCTGACTTGCTGGGTGCCCCCTCTGTCTCCTCATCCAATTGGCGACATCCTGGTCCCTCCTGGGCCACAGCAGCATCCAAAAACCCTAACCGCGACCCTTGCAGCTAGCAAGGCTTGTTTGCGGTCTGTCTGCGTGGGAACACCTCGGCAAGCTTCTTCACGACGTGGGACATCCATCCTCCAAAGGGGACATTTTTAGCCCTCTTCGTTCTTGCAGAATCCACAGCTTCTACCATCCGGTGGCAGCTTCTTTGCACCCTCAGCTGGCATTTCCTGGGTATCTACCCAATCTTGACTTTGTCGTGACTCTTGGACTTGTTCCCCTTGTTCCACAGGTACTCTCGTCTGGAAATCCACTTTGGTTGCATTGCTGGTGTTGGTCTTCCTTGCAGAATTCCCCTATCACGACTTCTGTGCTCTCTGGGGAATATAGGTGCACTTTACACCTACTTTTCAGGGTCTTGGGGTGGGCTATTTTTCTAACCCTCACTGTTTTCTTACAGTCCCAGTGACCCTCTACAAGCTCACATAGGTGTGGGGTCCATTCGTGATTCGCGTTCCACTTTTGGAGTATATGGTTTGTGTTGCCCCTATACCTATATGCTCTTATTGCAATCTACTGTAACTTTACATTGCTTGCATTACTTCCTTTTGCTATTACTGCATATTTTTGGTATTGTGTACATATATCTTGTGTATATTTGGCATCCTCATACTGAGGGTACTCACTGAGATAATTTTGGTATATTGTCATAAAAATAAAGTACCTTTATTTTTAGTATATCTGTGTATTGTGTTTTCTTATGATATTGTGCATATGACACCAGTGGTATAGTAGGAGCTGTGCATGTCTCCTAGTTCAGCCTAAGCTGCTCTGCTATAGCTACCTTCTATCAGCCTAAGCTGCTAGAAACACCTCTTGTACACTAATAAGGGATAACTGGACCTCGTACAGAGTGTAAGTACCCCTTGGCACCCACTACAAGCCATGCCAGCCTCCTACATTGGTTGTGCAGCGGTGGGATAAGTACTTGTAACTACTTACCACTTTGTCATATTGTACTTTTCATAAGAGAAAAATATACAAAACAAGTTCAGTGTATGTACACCTGTCCTGAAACTTTTTCTTTCTTTTATCTGTCCCTAAACCTTTTCTATCATGTCTGATGTAGGTCCTTCTCTTGATCTGGTCAGCTCAGCTTATGACCACCTTAACTGGAAGGGTTTGAGGAGTCTCTGCATTGATAGAGGTTTAGGGGTAGGGAAGAATCCCTCTAGAGAATTGTCATCCAACATGCTTATTGAGAATGATAAGGCCTTAGCTGGCACATCCATTGAGAAGTTAGGAGATGGTTCACACTCTGACTCAGGGGCTCCCCTAGTAAGAATGTTAGATGGTATCCTTCCCAACCTGCCCCTTAGCAGACCACCTAACATAACTGGTACTAATGTGAGCTCTCATCACAGTAGGGATGTTATCCCTGCAGGCCAGGTTGTTAGGGTGCCAACTGTTAGGGACAGATCTCCCTCTGTTCATTCACATCATTCTTCTGTGTCAAAGCATGCCCAACCCACCCACCCTGATGACAGATTGTTAGAAAGGGAGCTCAATAGATTGAGAGTGGAAGAGTCCAGGCTGAAGCTTAAACAGCAACAGCTGGCTCTAGACAGGGAATCTTTAGACATAGAAAAAGAAAGACAGAGGTTGGGGTTAGGACCACATGGTGGCAACAGCAGTATTCCAGATAGTAATCCTGTGAAAGAGCATGATTCTAGGAATCTGCAAAAGATAGTTCCCCCTTACAAGGAGGGAGATGACATTAGCAAGTGGTTTGCTGCACTTGAGAGGGCCTGTGTTGTACAGGGGGTCCCTCAAAGGCAGTGGGCTGCTATCCTATGGCTATCTTTCAGTGGAAAGGTTAGGGATAGGCTCCTTACTGTGAAGGAAAGTGATGCCAATAATTTTACAGTTTTGAAGAATGCACTCTTGGATGGATTTGGCTTAACCACTGAACAATACAGGAATAAGTTCAGAGAAACCAGAAAAGAGTCCTCACAAGACTGGGTAGACTTTGTTGACTATTCAGTGAAGGCCTTGGAGGGGTGGTTACATGGCAGTAAAGTTTCTGACTATGAAAGCCTGTATAATCTGATCCAGAGAGAGCATATTCTTAATAACTGTGTGTCTGATTTGTTACACCAATATCTAGTGGACTCAGATCTGACCTCTCCCCAAGAATTGGGAAAGAATGCAGACAAATGGGTCAGAACAAGAGTGAACAGAAAAGTTCATACAGGGGGTGACAAGGATGGCAAGAAGAAGGATGGTAAGTCTTCAGACAAGGGTGGGGACAAATCTAAAAATGAGTCTTCATCAGGCCCACAAAAACACTCTGGTGGGAAGGGAGGGTCCAAATCCTCTTCTAATCAAGTAAAGAAACCATGGTGCTATTTATGTAAAGTAAAAGGCCATTGGACAACTGATGCCAGTTGTCCAAAGAAAAGCACCAAGCCTCCCATTACCACAACCCCTACTGCTACACCTAGTGCCCCTAGTAATAGCAGTGGTGGTGGGAGCAAACCTACTAATAGCCAATCTAAGGGAGTAGCTGGGCTCATTTTTGGTACTTTATTTGGGGTTGGTCTTGTTAGGGAGACCACAGAGGCTGTGTTAGTCTCTGAAGGTGCCATTAATTTGGCCACCTTGGTTGCTTGTCCCCTTAATATGGATAAGTACAAGCAACTTTCCATAATAAATGGTGTTGAGGTTCAGGCCTACAGGGACACAGGTGCCAGTGTTACCATGGTAATAGAGAAACAGGTACACCCTGAACAACACCTACTTGGTCACCAGTACCAAGTGACTGATGCTCATAACAACACTCTTAGCCACCCCATGGCTGTTGTGCATCTCAACTGAGGGGGGGGGGTGAGGGTTACTGGTCCAAAGAAAGTTGTGGGTGCCTCAGATTTACCTGTAGACTGTCTACTAGGGAACGATTTAGAGACATCAGCTTGGGCAGAAGTGGAGTTGGAGGCTCATGCAGCAATGCTGGGCATTCCTGGGCATATTTTTGCTTTGACAAGGGCTCAGGCCAAAAAGCAAAAAGGACAGGGTGACTTGGATCCTGGAACAATGGACCAAGTGCTCCCTAAAGCTAGGGTTAGTGAGGGTAAATCCCTACCCACTATCCCTCCCTCTACAGATGATTCAACTTCTGAGGAAGAAGAATTTCCACCCTGTGCAGAACCTTCACCAGAGGAGCTGGAAGCAGACACTGCTGAGCTTTTGGGTGGAGGGGGGCCTGCCAGGGAGGAGCTGAGTGTGGCACAGCAAACCTGTCCCACATTAGAGGGTCTAAGACAGCAAGCTGTCAAACAGCCAAATGGGGATGTCAGTGACTCACATAGAGTTTCCTGGGAGGACAACCTCTTGTATACAGAGGCAAGGGACCCAAAACCTGGAGCAGCCAGGAGATTGGTCATTCCCCTGCAATACAGAGAGTTCCTCATAACTCTGGCACACGACATTCCCTTGGCTGGACATTTAGGGCAAATTAAAACATGGGAAAGGCTTGTCCCCCTGTTTCCTTGGCCTAGGATGTCAGAAGACACAAAATACTTTTGTAAGTCTTGTGTGACCTGCCAAGCCAGTGGTAAGACTGGTGGCACACCAAAGGCTCCCCTTATTCCACTGCCAGTGGTTGGGGTGCCCTTTGAAAGGGTAGGGGTTGACATAGTTGGCCCCCCTGACCCTCCTACTGCTTCAGGCAGTAGGTTTATCTTGGTGGTAGTGGACCATGCCACAAGATATCCTGAAGCAATTCCTCTAAGGACCACTACAGCACCTGCAGTGGCAAAAGCCCTCCTGGGAATCTTTTCCAGGGTAGGTTTCCCAAAAGAGGTGGTATCAGACAGGGGTAGCAACTTTATGTCTGCATACTTGAAGGCCATGTGAAAGGAATGTGGTGTAACATACAAATTCACCACACCCTATCATCCACAAACAAATGGACTGGTAGAGAGGTTTAACAAAACTCTCAAAGGAATGATAATGGGACTCCCTGAAAAACTCAGGAGGAGATGAGATGTCCTGTTACCTTGCCTCCTTTTTGCTTACAGGGAGGTACCCCAGAAAGGAGTGGGCTTCAGCCCCTTTGAACTCCTATTTGGGCACCCTGTAAGAGGTCCTCTAACACTTGTAAAGGAGGGTTGGGAACAACCTTTAAAAGCTCCTAAGCAAGACATAGTGGACTATGTACTTGGCCTAAGATCCAGAATGGCTGAGTACATGAAAAAGGCCAGTAAAAACCTTCAGGCCAGCCAAGAGCTCCAAAAGCAATGGCATGACCAGAAAGCTGTTCTGATTCAGTACCAACCAAGACAGAAGGTGTGGGTCTTGGAGCCTGTGGCCCTAAGAGCACTCCAGGACAAATGGAGTGGACCCCACATCATTGTTGAAAAGAAGGAAGAAGTCACCTACTTGGTTGACTTGAGCACTGCCAGGAGTCCCCTTAGGGTGCTCCATGTCAATCGCCGAAAGCCCCACTATGACAGGGCTGATCTCACCCTGCTCATGGCAACTGATGAAGGACAGGAAGAAGAGAGTGACCCTCTCCCTGATCTCTTCTCTTCCACAGAACAAGATGCTCTATTGGAAGGTGTAGTTTTGGCACATTGTCTTACTGCTGAGCAGAAAGACCACTGCATAAATCTCCTGGGTCAGTTTTCTGAACTCTTTTCTACTGTGCCAGGCACCACTTCTTGGTGTGAGCACACTATAGATACTGGAGACAGCATGCCTGTCAAAAGTAAGATCTATAGGCAGCCTGACCATGTCAGGGACTGCATAAAACAAGAGGTTCAGAAAATGCTTGAACTGGGAGTGGTTGAACACTCCTAAAGCCCATGGGCCTCTCCTGTGGTGCTTGTACCAAAGCCTCACTCAAAAGATGGGAAAAAAGAAATGAGGTTTTGTGTAGATTACAGAGGTCTCAACCAGGTAACTAAAACGGATGCTCACCCAGGGCATATGAGCTCATAGATACACTGGCATCTGCCAAATATCTAAGCAACTTTGATTTGACTGCAGGGTATTGGCAGATCAAGTTATCAGAGGATGCTAAAGCAAAAACTGCATTTTCGACTATTGGAGGGCACTACCAATTCACAGTAATGCCCTTTGGTTTGAAAAATGCACCTGCCACTTTTCAGAGGTTGGTGAATACAGTCCTGCAAGGGTTGGAGGCTTTCAGTGCAGCATATCTAGATGATATAGCTGTCTTTACCTCCACCTGGGATGATCACCTGGTCCACCTGTGGAAAGTTTTAGAGGTCCTGCAAAAGGCAGGCCTCACTATCAAGGCTTCTAAGTGCCAGATAGGGCAGGGGAAAGTGGTTTATCTGGGACACCTGGCAGGTGGAGAACAGATTGCACCACTTCAGGGGAAAATCCAAACTATCATAGATTGGGTTCCCCCTACAACTCAGACCCAGGTGAGAGCCTTCCTAGGCCTCATTGGGTATTACAGAAGGTTCATAAAGAACTATGACTCCATAGCAGCCCCTCTTAATGACCTCACTTCAAAGAAAATGCCTAAAAAGGTATTGTGGACAGCTAGCTGTCAGAAAGCTTTTGAGGAGCTGAAACAGGCCATGTGCACTGCACCTGTCCTAAAAAGCCCATGTTACTCCAAGAAATTCATTGTTCAAACTGATGCATCTGAATTAGGGGTAGGGTCAGTCTTATCACAACTCAATTCTGAGGGCCAGGATCAACCTGTTGCTTTTATCAGCAGGAGGGTGACCCCTAGAGAAAAGCGTTGGTCTGCCATAGAGAGGGAGGCCTTTGCCGTGGTCTGGACACCGAGGAAGTTGAGGCCATACCTGTTTGGCACTCACTTCATTGTTCAGACAGACCACAAACCTCTACCTTGGCTAAAACAAATGAAAGGTGAAAATCCTAAATTGTTGAGGTGGTCCATATCTCTACAGGGAATGGACTATACAGTGGAACATAGACCTGGGAGTATCCACTCCAATGCAGATGGACTCCAGATATTTCCACTTAGACAATGAAGACTCATCAGGTCATGGCTAGTCTTATTGTCCTTCATTTGGGGGGGTTGTGTAGGAAAGTACCATCTTGCCTGGCATGTTAACCCCATATTTCACTGTATATATGTTGTCTTAGTGTATGTGTCACTGGGACCCTGCCAGCCAGGGCCCCAGTGCTCATAAGTGTGCCCTGTATGTGTTCCCTGTGTGATGAATAACTGTCTCACTGAGGCTCTGCTAACCAGAACCTCAGTGGTTATGCTCTCTCTGCTTTCCAAATTGTCACTAACAGGCTAGTGACCAATTTCACCAATTCACATTGGTATACTGAAACACCCTTATAATTCCCTAGTATATGGTACTGAGGTACCCAGGGTATTAGGGTTACAGGAGATCCCTATGGGCTGCAGCATTTCTTTTGCCACCCATAGGGAGATCTGACTATTCTTACAGAGGCCTGCCAGTGCAGCCTGAGTGAAATAACCTCCACGTTATTTCACAGCCATTTACCACTGCACTTAAGTAACTTATAAGTCACCTATATGTCTAACCTTCACCTGGTGAAGGTTGGGTGCAAAGTTACTTAGTGTGTGGGCACCCTGGCAAAAGCCGGGGTGCTCCCACATCGTTCAGGGCAAATTCCCCGGACTTTGTGAGTGCGGGGACACCATTACACGCGTACACTATACATAGGTCACTACCTATATATAGCGTCGCAATGGTAACTACGAACATGGCCATGTAACATGTCTAAGCTCATGGAATTGTCACCCCAATGCCATTCTGGCATTGGGGAGACAATTTCATGATCCCCGAGTCTCTAGCACAGACCCGGGTACTGCCAAACTACCTTTCCCGGGGTTTCACTGCAGCTGCTGCTGCTGCCAACCCCTCAGACAGGTTTCTGCCCTCCTGGGGTCCAGCCAGGCTTGTCCCAGGAAGGCAGAACAAAGGACTTCCTCAGAGAGAGGATGTTACACCCTCTCCCTTTGGAAAAAGGTGTCAGGGCTGGGGAGCAGTAGCCTCCCCCAGCCTCTGGAAATGCTTTGATGGGCACAGATGGTGCCCATCTCTGCATAAGCCAGTCTACAACGGTTCAGGGATCCCCCAGCCCTGCTTTGGCACGAAACTGGACAAAGGAAAGGGGAGTGACCACTCCCCTGACCTGCACCTCCCAGGGGAGGTGCCCAGAGCTCCTCCAGTGTGCTCCAGACCTCTGCCATCTTGGAAACAGAGGTGCTGCTGGCACACTGGACTGCTCTGAGTGGCCAGTGTCAGCAGGTGACGTCAGAGACTCCTTCTGATAGGCTCTTACCTGTGTTGCTAGCCTATCCTCTTTCCTAGGTAGCCAAACCTCCTTTTCTGGATATTTAGGGTCTCTGCTTTGGGGAATTCTTTAGATAACGAATACAAGAGCTCATCAGAGTTCATCTGCACCTCTCTCTTCACCTTCTGCCAAAGGATCGACCGCTGACTGCTCAGGACACCTGCAAAACCCCAACAAAGTAGCAAAGATGACTACTGCAACCTTGTATCACTGATCCTGCCGCCTTCTCGACTGTTTTCCTGGTGGTGCATGCTGTGGGGGTAGCCTGCCTCCTCTCTGCACTAGGAGCTCTGAAGAAATCTCCTGTGGGTCGACGGAATCTTCCTCCTGCAACCGCAGGCAACAAAAGACTGCATCACCGGTCCTCTGGGTCCCCTCTCAGCACAACAAGCGTGGTCCCTGGAACTCAACAACTCTGTCCAAGTGACTACCACAGTCTAGTGACTCTTCAGTCCAAGTTTGGTGGAGGTAAGTCCTTGCCTCCCCACGCTAGACTGCATTGCTGGGTACCAGGTGATTTGCAGCTGCTCCGGCTCCTGTGCACTCTTCCAGGATTTCCTTCGTGCACAGCCAAGCCTGGGTCCCTAACACTCTAACCTGCAGTGCACAACCTCCTGAGTTGTCCTCCGGCGTCGTGGGACTCCCTTTTGTGTCTTTTGGTGAGCTCTGGTTCACTCCTCTTCTAAGTGCCTGCTCCAATACTTCTGTGGGTGCTGCCTGCTTCTGTGAGGGTTCCCTGACTTGCTGGGTGCCCCCTCTGTCTCCTCATCCAAGTGGCGACATCCTGGTCCCTCCTGGGCCACAGCAGCGTCCAAAAACCCTAACCGTGACCCTTGCAGCTAGCAAGGCTTGTTTGCGGTCTGTCTGCGTGGGAACACCTCGGCAAGCTTCTTCACGACGTGGGACATCCATCCTCCAAAGGGGAAGTTTTTAGCCCTCTTCGTTCTTGCAGAATCCACAGCTTCTACCATCCGGTGGCAGCTTCTTTGCACCCTCAGCTGGCATTTCCTGGGTATCTACCCAATCTCGACTTTGTCGTGACTCTTGGACTTGTTCCCCTTGTTCCACAGAAACTCTCATCTGGAAATCCACTTTGGTTTCATTGCTGGTGTTGGTCTTCCTTGCAGAATTCCCCTATCACGACTTCTGTGCTCTCTGGGGAATATAGGGGCACTTTACACCTACTTTTCAGGCTCTTGGGGTGGGCTATTTTTCTAACCCTCACTGTTTTCTTACAGTCCCAGCGACCCTCTACAAACTCACATAGGTTTGGGGTCCGTTCGTGATTCGCATTCCACTTTTGGAGTATATGGTTTGTGTTGCCCCATACCTATGTGCTCCTTTTGCAATCTACTGTAGCTTTACATTGCTTGCATTACTTCCTTTTGCTATTACTGCATATTTTTGGTATTGTGTACATATATCTTGTGTATATTTGGCATCCTCATACTGAGGATACTCACTGAGATACTTTTGGCATATTGTCATAAAAATAAAGTATCTTTATTTTTAGTATATCTGTGTATTGTGTTTTCTTATGATATTGTGCATATGACACCAGTGGTATAGTAGGAGCTTTGCATGTCTCCTAGTTCAGACTAAGCTGCTCTGCTATAGCTACCTTCTATCAGCCTAAGCTGCTAGAAATACCTCTTCTACACTAATAAGGGATAACTGGACCTGGTACAGAGTGTAAGTACCCCTTGGTACCCACTACAAGCCAGGCCAGCCTCCTACACACACCCACTTACAGAGCCACACACCCACTCACACACCCACTTTCACACCCACATAACCACACACACCCTGTCACTCACCCATACAGTCACTTGAACACCCACTCACATGCCCACTCACAGACCCAGAGCATGGGGTAGGCTGTATGTGGGGAGTTGGCCACTGGGTCTGGCCACAGGGTAGATCCTGCAGCCATCCCCCACCACACATGGTGGCAGTTGGATTAACATATGGCATTTAAATAGTACTTCACATTAAAAGAACCCTAGAAATTCAATGATAAAAACAAACGTTACAGGAATGTTGAAGTTAGGAAATAGAATTAAAAAATGTGTGAGTTATAGTTACCTTAGGGCACAAGTTTACTGAGATATGTATAACTATAACTGTTGAATTAATTTGGTTTGGTGTGTAAAATCTGAACTAAACTATAATGTCCTTGTAACCCTTGTTTTTAGAAAATATATATATAAATATATGTCCGTATATATATATATATATATTTATAAGTTCACTCATTCGATCAAACAAGAAATCAAGACACCAAACGGATAGTTACAAAATATATTGAAAAAAAGGAAAAAATTGTATTCCTCCCAACGCGTTTCGGCCGTAGCCTTGTTCACGGGTGGGGGTGTGTAACAAAAAACGAGTTTAAGTAGAAATTCATAAACATAAAAGAAGGACTAATCACAAAGTACATACACATGTCCTTCTAGAAAACATGAGTGCCATCTTGTAAGAGTACATGAGACATAATGCATACCAAGAAACATCATAAAAAGTATGTAAGATCATATTAAACCTATAAATATACATTCATCACATCATATTAGATCAACTTATAAATAAGTATAAATACCATAAGTTCAGAATTATATATTCAATGTAATACAAGTTGCATAAATTAGTAATGCAATGTAAATTTCATATATCCATTTCATCTTATACTCATTTTATCATGATTAGACACTCTCAGCTAAAACCCCAAAAAATCTCAAAAGAATTTCAGAAGAAAATCTCAAAAAAATCTCAAAAAATATCAATATAGAAGCTCGAAGACAGAACAATACTGTGCTCAGGATCAAATTAACTGCCAAGGTGGGTATTCATTTCCTCACTTAAATTTAACCCATTAGGCGACAGAGTCATGAATTTAATAATGTATTTTGATTCCAAGACACGAAACATTTTTTGTCTGTCTCCACCTCTTGGGTTAGATTTAATTTGATCACAGACCATATATGTGAGTTGTTTTTCATCGCCATGATGTACTTCATGGAAATGGCGTGCCACAGGATAATTGCGATCAAAGTTGCGAATAGCTCTAACATGCTCAAGCATTCTCTTCTTCGCCTTATGGATTGTACTGCCCACATATAACTTATCGCATGGGCAACGTAGGCAGTACACACATAATTCAGTATTGCAGGTAAAGAAACCCTTTATAACATATTGATTCTGCCCGCCGCCCCATGTTACATTTTTGCAATCTTTACTATATCTACATGCTTTGCATTGATGGCAGCAAAAGAAACCCTCGATATCAGATCTAACACTCTCAGATTCAATGCTACTCCGTACTATGTTGGGACTGAGGCTATCCCTAAGCGATCTGCCTCTACGAAAAGTTACTGCTGGGCTATTGCCCACAACCTCATGAAAGTCTGGGTCTGTCTGAAGAATATGCCAGCTCCTAGTAAGTGCTTTCCTTAGATTGAATGTTTGGTTGGAGTAGGTCATAATAAACCTAATATTCTCCTTCTTGGTGTTACGGTGCTGTGTACAATATAATATTTCAGGCCTTGATACCTCCGCAACTTTCTCGACCGCCTGACGTATAACATCTGAACTGTATCCCCTTTCGCTGAATCTCCTGCACATAATCATACATTCTTGCTGGTATTTCTCATTGGTGCTAGAGATACGCCTTGCTCTTAGAAGTTCACCATATGGAATGCTTTTAATCAAATTGGGGGGATGTGCACTCTTGGCATTCAGTAGGCTGTTACCTGCCGTAGTTTTCCTATAGAGCCTGGTGTGTACCATGTTATTCTCAATATTTAATTCGACATCCAGAAACTGAATGGATGTTCTACTGTGCTGCTCACTGAACTTAAGGTTACATTGGTTGTCATTTAGAGTTGTAACAAAGTTGAGTGCTGAAACAACATCCCCCTTCCAGATGATAAAAATATCATCTATATACCGGCACCAAAGTACCACACTGTCTTCATAGTTGATTATGTTAGATGTTAATTGCTCCTCCCACCAGCCCATGAACAAGTTCGCGTAGCTGGGGGCGAAACATGTACCCATCGCGGTACCCTGAGTCTGCTTATATATTTGGCCATCAAATAGGAAAAAGTTGTTAGTAAGGCAGTACCAAATCATATCGCAGATCATCTCTGTGTGCATAAGGTATGATAGAGATCTTGCTCTTAAGTAGTGTCTAACTGCTTTGAGACCCAGTTCATGCTGGATACAGGTATACAGGCTGGTGACATCTAAGGTCAGAAATAAAAAATCATCTTCCCAGCCCAGACCATCCATCATTCTTACAAATTGTGTGGTATCCTTGACATAAGAGGGTAAACATTCCACAAAAGGTCTGAGAAAGAAATCTATATATCGTGAGGTATTTTCAAGTAGCGAACCCATTGCTGACACAATTGGTCTACCTGGGGGATTCTGTCTGTCCTTGTGTAATTTGGGCAAAAGATACAACACTGGTGTTCTGGGATGGTCACATTTCAAAAACAAATACTCATCCCATTCCAATAAACCCCTGTCTCTCCAGTCAACCAACATCCCAAGATATTGGAGATTAGACTCTTTTAACTCAGCCTGATTGGCAAAGATATAGCATTTACGGTCACTCAACTGACGTAATCCTTCCCCTAAATATTGTGTTTTGTTGAGGACAACTACATTGCCCCCCTTATCAGATTCACGAATTACAATATCAGGGTCTTTATTCAAAGTCTCCAAAGCCATTTTTTGTATCTTAGTAAGATTATCATATTTGAAATTTTTAGTGCCATATCTCATTTTCTTGAATTGGTTAATCATATCTTTTTCAAACACGTGAATGGCTTCACTTTGTATAGCTGGCAAAAAAGTTGATTTTGGTTTAAAGGGGCTGGGGCAGGGTAACTCAGTTTCTATACCCAAATTAAGTAAATTCACATATGGGTCATCATGCGCACTCATGTCAGCATCTAATACTGATAGTGTGTGTAATAGATCCACATCCGAAATACACAATTTACTGATGTTATTGGTTTTTTCCACATCCCTGTCTACCATTACCTTATTTTTATACGATTTTTTCAACTTCAATTTACGTGTAAAGTGAAACAGATCAATCCGGGCTTGTACATAATCAAAATTGTTAGTAGGGCAGAAGGATAAACCTAAAGCTAATAGACTTTCCTCCTCCTTAGTCAAAAGTCTCTCAGATAAGTTAATTACAGTCATTGTGGAACTTTGCGTGCTATTGTGGTCATTGCCATTGTTATAGGAGCCTCTCTTTTTTCTTCTTGCCTTCGCTGAACGGTTCCTCGTCCTCTTCCTCTCTGTCCTCGACCTCTGCCTCTGGGCTGGAAATCTTTTCTCTGTTCTGTCCTCCCTTGGTTTAGGAGACGGAATTGTTTTAAAAATTTGGATCTGTTGACGGTAACATCCACATCCCTAATTTGTTGAGCTGTAATCTCAGGTGCATCCGAAAGATTTCCATCTGATACATCACTTTCATCTGTTAGTCCTAGATTAATACCAGAGCTTAAATTATCACCAGAGGGTGTTGGCTCCTTGTAACCCTCTGTATACATATGGTCGTATTTGTGGTGAAAAGTGAGGATTCTTCCTGATTGATAATCTTTGTAATCACGTATGAAATTTCTTTGTTTTTTCACAGTAATCTCTTCCTCAAATTTGGAGAGCTTTTTATCCAAGTTGTCCTTAACTTCATCAAATACATTTTGTGATACCAAAGTAAGAATCAGTTTGGTGACTTTATCAATCTCCTCAACAATTTTTGTTCGTTCTTTCGACGCATATTTAATCAAGATCCTCATCATATTAAGGGAGCTGAACTTAGAGTTTTCAGCCCATTCCTCCAATAGTTCTGGGTCAGGATCTTCATACGAAGGGATTGTGTATATACGTAAACCCCTTGGAACACGTTCCACCTCAATATATTGTTGAAGAGATTCAATCTCCCACCATTTTGAAAGTTCCTTTCTCATAAGTTTCTCTAACTTATCGTACAAAAGTTGTGCTTGTAAGCCAGGGCCCATATTAGAACCCCCTTGTGTTGCATCTTTGTCACGAATCTGTTCGGTAAAGGAAAGCTTGCTAGATTTCTCTTTTCTTCGAGCTTCTAATAAAGAAGCCATTTCTTCCTTTGAAATAAGCCAAAATTCAACAACAGTGGAACTATCCGTATTGTGGGCACTATTCAAAATCAAATAGTACTAAGAAGGCCCACTCCATACCAAAACACCATCTGATGTACACACTGATATAATCAATTCAAATTGCCCGAGTCTCAATAAGTCACAATTATCTAAAAGTCATATCTAAGTTTAAATGTGTGTACAGGCTCCAAATAGACTCGGTAAGCAATAATTGTCCACTTAGAAGGAACGGTAACTATAAGTTAATAATGATAATTGTTTATAAACTTATCTTATATATAAGGTAGAATCTTCACTTGTGAAATACCTGCTCTTCTGAATCAGCGTGTTTCCTATTACATTCGTTGTGAGTAACGTGGAGAAACCAGCATATATATTTGAGATGTCATCAGTGATGTCATGAATGATATATATAATATGTCATGAGTCAGGCAATATGTGAGGTCATAAGCAGTGCATGGTGCATGGTGAGGTGCAAGCTATAATTAGCTATGCTTACTATAACTGGTGAATTTCTGTGTTTTTTTAGTTCAAAACTTTGATGTTATCACTGGCATATTTATCTACCTATAACGTTACTCTCACATTTGAGGTTTTCAGTGATTTTCTAGGTTTTTAAAAACAAAAACAGATCTATTTATCAGACTTAACTAGGGCATTATTTTAATTGTTTAATCTTTATTTTTTCAGCTAAAATATATCTATGTATTGTTTCACTGAAAAAATAGAGGTTACAGGTATGTTATAGTTAGAAAAAAGAATACAAAATATATAGAAACTCACTTAAACACTAATGGTTAAAGGATTGTTATAATTAAACTCACATTTGAAACGTACAAAACCATAGAAATTCAGCAGTTATAGTTAGAGTTACTTCAAATAACTATAACTCATGCCCTAAGGTAACTATAACTCACGCCCCATACCATGCACAGTTTTCCCATCAATAATGTTACTGAAAATGGTAGAATGATATTATCAATGAAGTTATAAACGATGTAATGCGTGCTGTACTATCTGGGGTAAAAAGCAGTGCATGGCTAGGGTCCGGGTTATAGCTACCGTAGAGCACGAGGTGGTCCATTTTGCTGCCGCTCCCTTCTGCCCTCCATGCTCTGTTGTGCTCTATCTGCTCCTCCTGCCTACCCCATGTGGTCTGTTGTGAAGCACCTTCCCTGCCCGCTCTTGCCTGTCTCCAGCCCCTACTCATACCTTTTGTCCTCTATGATCCTTTGTGCATGCCCCTGCCCCCTCCCTCTTGTCCACCATTGCCATTATGCTGCCACTAACCCTCCCACTTCCCATGCATGGTCTGCGGTGCAACAGACCTTCCCACCTGCCCTGTGTAGTCAGCTTGCTGCCTCTGACCTCTTCCTACCTTCCCTTTGGTGTCTGTGTGTATGCCATTATGGTCTCATTGTTGCCCTCCATGGTATGTTGTGCTTCCAGGGCCCATCCCGACTGCCCTCTATGATCAGTTTGCTGCTCTAGCCCTTCCTCTTGCCCTCTTACCCCCTTTTTCCGTGTGAAGGCCCCTATCCCTTCCCTCCTTCCTTGTCTGGTCCGTTTTCATTACCCTTCCTCCTCCCCACTGCCCTTCATGGTCTCTTATGCTGCAGTTGTCCCTGCTATCTGTCCAGTATGGTCAGCTTGCTGCCCTTGTCTCTTACCCTGTGCCCTCTATTGTCCATGTGCTCCCTATTGCTTTTTATGATCTGTTGTGCTGCACTGCCATCCCACCTTGCCCTGTGGTGTATTGTACTACTGCAACCTCTGATGCCTGCCCTGTAATGCCAGGTTGGTGCCCAGCCCATCTCCCCCCTGCCTTCTGTTATCTGTGTCAATGTCTCTACCCCATTCCTCCTGCCCTCAGTGACCTAATGTTCTTGCCAACATTTTGAAATTCTCTCGCCTGCCCAACGTGGTCAACTTGCTTCCTCCGCACCCTCCTCCCTGCCCTCAATTATCGGAGTCCATGCCTCTGAAATCTGCCTCCCCACATTATTCTAACAAACAACTAGATTGCTAACTCTATATTCATTACAGAAGTGTGGCACGTCTGACGTCATCTTGAGGTAATCAAAAGTGTAATACCTAAAGCATTCCCTTCAGAAATTATACAAATGAGAGGACCTTAATCTCATAGAAATTATGGTTAGTGCTCTAAAAAACAAAAATGAGGACATCATTTCTGAGATCTCAAATAGCGACAAAGCACTTTTAAGGTATTTGCTATCTGGATGTTTTTTTATCCAGTTGATTACTTGATTATATGTTGCACTTAAAGGAGAGAATGTGGTGTTTCAGCATGAGCTCGACATTGGGGGATTCTGGGCAGATCACTTAAGCCCTCATTATAACCCTGGCGGTAAATCCCACTTACTGCCGTGCAGAAGACCGCCAACATACCGCTACAGGTATTACGACCCACAGCCCGGATTCCGCCACAATACAGACACCCACACAAGTCCGCCACACCAAAGGTCAGTGATAAACCGGCGATAACAAAACCGACACCGTCACGCCAACAAGAATATGCCCACAGTATCATGACCCACGAATCAACGTGGCGGTCTTTCAACCGCAGTAATCCATTGGGGGTACACACCGCTGCGCTCAAAATACACACACATATACAAAACACAACCACATTGAACAATTCGAAATACACACACCTGATACACATACACACACCACACCAACACACCCAATCCAATATAAAGCACACACCCACATCACCCACAAACCCTTACTACCAGAATTTTGAAAGCACGCCAGAGAGAGACACTACCTAAAACAACACCAGCATCCACAGACACACAACACCATCACTTACACAACATCCACACACCTCAAACAACACACACTAACACACACCCTCACACATCACAACAGACACCACTTCACACATCACCCACACCATATCAAGGCACCTCAACGACACCCCAGGTTTTCTGAGGAGGAGCTCAGGGTCATGGAGGAGGAAATCGTCCGGGTAGAGCCACAGCTATTCGGATCACAGGTGCAGCAGACCTCCATTGCAAGGAAGATGGAGCTATGGCGCAGAATTGTCGACAGGGTCAACGCAGTGGGACAGCATCCAAGAACTAGGGATGACATCAGAAAGAGGTGGAATGACCTACGGGGGGAAGGTGTGTTCTGTGGTCTCCAGACACCAGATTGCTGTACAGAGGACTGGCGGTGGACCCCCACCTCCTCCCCCACAATTAACAACATGGGAGGAAAAAGTCTTGGCAAGACTGCATCCTGAGGGCCTTGCAGGAGTAGCAGGAGGACTGGAATCTGGTAAGGCAAATCTTTACTACCTTATCCCCCCCACCCTACCTGCATGCCATCACATACTCCCACCCTTACCCTCACACCCATCACCCCAACAACCAACAGATACCCCACCAACACAACCCACACATCCCAAAACCAAGCCCTGCATGTGACACCAATGCATGGACACCCATCACCCAAGCATGTCCACCACAGAGAATCACTCATGCCCCAAAATCACCAATCACACAAGGACCAAGCCAATAATGCAAGCACTGGAGTAGAGGGTCAACCACCCATTGCACACAATGGCACATACAGATAATAATTATGCATTTACACCCCAACAGGACCCCTACCCAATGTCACCGGACAGGAGGTGCCAGACATATCCAGTCCCCCAACAGAGGAGGCCCACAGTGATGACAGCAGCTCTGCACAACTGGATCAAGATGACCAGCCCAGCCCATCTAGGACCTCGGGACAGTCGGTTCCCCTGACACTGTCACAAGCCACCACAGAGCCTCCCTCCTCAGGAAACACCAGCACAGCACCCACCCAGTGGGCCCATCCCTTTGTCCCCAGGACACGTCAATCAGCAGTGTGTCCACCACTACAGGGAACCCAGGCAAACCCATCAACCCAAGAAAATCAGGGACCTTGGGGCAGTGGCAGTGGGCACACGGTTCAGGGGACAGAGGCACAGGATAACAGGGAAACTGGGAGGACTGCTGTGCGACGGGGGAGGACAGGCCCAGGGAATCCACTCTCAATGAGGCACTCTCCAACATCATGGGAGCTTACCATCGTTCCCAGGAGACGATGGCAACGGTACTGGCCAAGTTTCAGGAGACCCTGCCGCTGCAGGACGAACACTACCTTGGGATCAGGGAGGACTTGAAGTCCATTAAAACCACCCCGGTCACCATTGCAGGGGTGCTGGCAGACCTGACCAACACCAGGAGGGACACGGTGGCACAACAAGGGGCCCCTGACACGAGCCTGGACGATGAACAGCCCTCCACCTCTGCCGGCGCTAGTGGACAGGAGGCACTGCCACAGGAACAACAGGACACCAGCATCCCGCCCCCTGCAGATGGGGAACCACCCCGCAAATGGTCCCTGAGATCCAGGAACAAGACTGAGAACATTGCCAAGACCCCTGCCAGGAAATGAGACCCCGCTGAATGTCACCCTTCTGTCCCACTATGTCACCCTGTCCATCCTTAAACTGCCATTGCTCCACTTCCTATGCCCCTTTGGACAATGCACCTGTGAAACAAATAGACTGGACTCTGCCATGGACATTCCTCCACCATCCCCCCAGCCCATTTTACAACCCCTCCACTTATTAGCACAGGAATAAACACACTTCAATCACAAAACAATCTGGAGTCAGTCTGTGCTTTCACAAATGTGTAATTGCAATAACTATGGAATATAGTAATGTCAATTTACTTGTTCACATACCAATGTAACACAGTTGTAGGCCAGCAGTAAACATAGCAGAGGGCACAAAGTGGGACCCAAATCTGTGAAATGGAAAGTCAAAGTGAAAATGACACACGTATGCTAGTTCCAACAATAGAATGAGATGTGGGGAGCAGTGACATCTTCTTACCTGTGTCTCACTGGAAGTATTGCATGATGATGTTGTTTTAGTTGTCGATACCCTCTTCTTCTGCTTCCTCTTCTTCACTGTCAACAGGCTCCACAGCTGCCACAAGACCAACATCTGGCTCATCCTCCTGCAGAAAAGGCACCTGGTATCGCAAAGCAAGGTTGTGCAGCATACAGCCGGCCACGATTATCTGGAACACCTTCTTCAGTGAGTAGTATAGTGAGCCACCTGTCAGATGGAGGCACGGGAATCTGGCCTTCAGGAGGCCGAACGTGCGTTCGATCACCCTCCTATTTTGCCCATGTGCCTCATTGTAGCGTTCCTCTGCCCTTGTCCTGGGATTCCTCACTGGGGTCAGTAGCCATGACAGGTTGGGGTAACCAGAGTCACCTGCAAATGTCAGGGACAAATGTTAGACACACACTAACCCTTAGGGATAGCCCTGTACCCAGAAACTTATGTCAACTCTATTGGGACCTTGGCCTCACCTATTAGCCACACACGGTGCCTCTGGAGTTGGCCCATCACATAAGGGATTCTGCTATTCCTCAAAATGTAAGCGCCATGCACAGAGCCAGGATACTTGGCATTGACATGGGAGATGTACTGGTCTGCCAAACACACCATCTGCACATTCATAGAATGGTAGCTCTTCCGGTTTCTGTACACCTGTTTAATTCTGCGGGGGGGTACAAATGCAACATGTGTACCATCAATGGCACCAATGATGTTGGGGATATGTCCCAGGGCATATAAGTCACTTTTCACTGTGGGAAAATCCTCCACCTGAGGGAAAACGATGTAGCTGCGCATGTGTTTCAGCAGGGCAGGCAACACTCTGGACAACACATTGGAGAACATTGGCTGGGACATCCCTGATGCCATGGCCACTGTTGTTTGTAAAGACCCACTGGCCAAGAAATGGAGTACAGACAGGACCTGCACTAGAGGGGGGATTCCTGTGGGACAGCGGATAGCTGACATCAGGTCCGGCTCCAACTGGGCACACAGTTCCTGGATTGTTGCACAATCAAGTCTGTATGTGACCAGGATGTGTCTCTCTACCATTATCGACAGGTCCACCAGTGGTCTGTACACTGAAGGATGCCGCCATCTCATCACCTGCCGCAGCGGACGTGCTCTATGGAGGAGAACAGCGAGCAGAGAGTCATCCAACACTGAGGTATAACAATGTCTCATTTTCAGAAATGTTAATAATCCGCAATGTGCCGGTATCTGTCTATATTCCTGGCTGAGATAGGTGTGACGCAGTTAACATCCATCCCATGTGGCCTCATGAAATGGCGCCTACCTGACCTGTAAGGTGGAACAAGGGGATATGATGTAACTGCGCTGGCGTTGTACACCGTCGCGGTGGGCGGTCGAAGACCACGGCGCAATTCTGCATTGGTTAACATTGGGCCCTATGGGTCCCAGGAACCAATGACGATGTACACCAGAGGTGACGATACGCACCGCCGCGGACGTGACCGCCATTTTCTGTCTGTTCACTCACTTGATACCTGACCTTCAACTGGAGAGGACCTACACTGCAAGTGCTGCTGTGACCTCAGTCTGGAAACGAGGATGGTTCCTGTGTCTGGGGAAAGGGCCCCTGCCTTCACTTCCGAGGAGTTGGAGAAACTAGTGGATGGGTTCCTCCTTCAGTACACGCAACTGTACGGTCCTCCAGACAAACAGGTGAGTACACTGTGAGCATGCTGCATGGGCAATGCCTGTTTTGGGTGGTGTGGATGGAAGATACATGGGGAAGCTGAGGCCTGCATGTGCGGATGGGGAGTGTATGTGCATCAGGGCAAGGGTGGGAACTGGGGGGCAATGAGTATGACGGTCCGGATGGGTAAGTAATTTCCTTTCCCCCTGTACCATTCCTTTAGGTCAGCGCCCACCAGACGAAGGGTATTTGGCGTGCCATCACCAAGGACGTCCGGACCCTGGGGGTCTACCACAGACGGAGCACCCACTGCCATAAAAGATGGGAGGACCTGTTCCGCTGGAGCAAGAAGATAGCGGAGGCCCAGCTGGGGATGGCATCCCAACGTGGGAGGGGTGCCCGTCGCACCATGACCCCCCTGATGTTCTGGATCCTGGCGATGGCCTATCTGGAGTTGGATGGGCGCTTGAGGGCATCACAGCAGCCACAAGGGGGTGAGTACACTCTCATTCAGCTGACTCTGCGCACATAACGAGGTGTCTGGGTGGGGGAGGTGGGCAGTGGGTTCCCCTAAGCCAGGGCAAAGTTGGTAGGAAAGGGCCCTTGTGAGCCAGGCTATGTGGCACCCCAAGCCCACCAGTGGTAAGAGCCATTTATACCTAGTCAGACTCTTGTGACTTCCAGGTGTCCTGCAATTGGTCTTAGGCCTCGTACCCCATGGTCAGCTGAAATTTCTAGGAACTGTTAGTGCATGGCGAAGTGCAGAGGGCTGCTCCCTGTGTGTTGTGTCTGCCAACGGTAGTGGTGTTGCATGCACTGAACATGTCTTTCTTCTGTCTTTCCCCCCCTTTTTGTGGTCTCTTTGTTCTAGTGTGCAATAGCTTCATCAGGCGGAGGAGCATTGGCACCGGAGCAGGAGGTAGCTGCAACCCACTTGGCCCTGGAGGGCGAAACAACGGAGTCTGAAGCCACCTTTGGGACGGAGGGTGAGGGGAGCTCCATGGCGGGAACAGGAGCAGACAGCAGTGACAGCGACTCCTCCTCTGATGGGAGCTCCCTTACTGTGGCGGGCACCTCTGTGCCCACCGCATCAACAGGTACAGCCGCCACCCCCCCTACCAGTACCACCCTCCCATCAGCCCCCCAGCATGTGTCCTGTGCCCGCTCACCCAGGAGGGTGGGCATCTCCTTCACCCCAGGCACCTCGGGCCCTGCCCCAGTCAGCCCTGCTGCCCTCAGTGAGGAGGCCATTGACCTCCTAAGATCCCTCACTGTTGGTCAATCTACCATTGTGAATGCTATCCAGGGTGTAGAGAGGCATTTGCAACAAACAAATGTATACTTGGAGGGCATTCATTCTGGGCAGGCAGCCCAACAGAGAGCATTTCAGGATCTGGCTTCAGCACTGATGGCAGCCATTGTCCCTGTGTCCAGCCTCCCCCCTCCAACTTCCTCCACCCAGACCCAATCCCCTGTACCTCAGCCTATCCCAAGCACACCATCAGACCAACATGCACACTCATCAACACACAGGAGTGGACATGGCATACATAAGCACCACACATTCCACAGGCACTCACACAAGCACCATCCCTATGCAGACACAGCAACATCCACTGCCTCCACTGTGTCGCCCTCCTCCACGTCTTCCTCCTCCCTCCCTGTCTCGTCTCCACTCACACCTGCATGCACTACATCCTCAGCCACTGCCTCCATCACCAGCACACCCATCACCACACACCGCTCACGTGCACTCACCACCCCCACTACCATTCACACATCCCCAGTGTCCTCTCCTAATGTGTCTGTGAGCCCTCCTCCCAAAGTGCACAAACGCAGGCACACACCCACCCAACAGCCATCCACCTCACAACAGCCTCCGGCCCATGCACCTTCACCCAAATTCAACAGACATACACCTCCTACAACCACTACCTCTACCTCCACTCCCAAACCCCCTCCATCTTCCCGTCCCAGTGTGTCTAAAAAGCTCTTCCTGGCTAACATTGACCTCTTCCCTACACCTCCCCCGTCCTTCCCCTAGGGCCAGGCTTTCCAGGTCCCAGCCCAGCACCTCAGCCACCAAATCCCCAGGCACAGCGGTGCCAGATACTGCGGGGTCATGGAGTGCGCCACCCATCAGGGCTGCCAGTGTGCACGTAGTGAGGGCAAAGACATTCCGCCACCTGCCAAGGTGAAAAAGGTGCCCACATCCCGGAGGGAGAAGTCGAAAGTACCAGCCACCAAGGGCTCAGCAAAAACCAAAGGGGATAGTGGCAAGACAACTGCGGCACCATCAAAGCTGGGGAAGACCAAAATCTGAAGAGCAGGTCAGGAGAGGGCATGGTGGCACTGACTGAGGGACCAGTGTCACACTTTCTGTTCACAACCACAGCAACCTGTATGGCGGTGAACACCGCTAGCTGTCCCGCCACCACAACCGCCACCTGCACCGCCCCCGGCACGTCTACAGCCTCAGCGACAGTCCCCAGCCTCTTCCCCAGTGGGCAGCTGTCCGAGGCTGCAGGAAACATCCTGCTGAGTCCCTCTGCAGGTGCTGACCCATGCACCATCGCCAGCACAGTCGAAAGCACTGCCGCAACAGACACCACCGCAAGCACCGCGGCGACAGACACCGCCACCTGCACTGCCCCAGTCACGTCTACAGCCTTAGCAACAGTCCCCAGCCTCTTCCTCAGTTTGCAGCCATTCGAGGCTGCAGTAAACGTCCTGCTGTGTCCCTCTACAGGTGCTGACCCATGCACCACTGCCAGCACCGCCGCCAGCACCGCTGCAAGCACCTCCGCAACAGACACTGCCGCAAACACTGCCACCGGCCCCGCGGCTTCCTCGGACACAGGCACCACCGCTGACATGGCTACCATCCCCAGTGGTCAGTAGTCTGAGGCTGGAGGAGAGTTCCTGGACCCTGGGCAGCTTCCATGAGGCATTTCTTCCATCACTGTTTACACCTGCAGGTGGAAGGCGCAGCCGTAGCAGTGTGGGGTATGTCGCTGCCTCCATGGAGTATCATGCTACCTGAACCTCGCAAATCTCATGGCACGCACACCAAGGTGAGGGAATTGTACCGCCCACACAGCTCGTGAAGCACTCTGGGCACCAGGCCCCCTCCAGAACCAGTGGAGAAAGGCATTCACTTGAGAGACTGTGACTTTGCACTCCCCAGGATAAAGCAGTGGCAAACCACACACTGGAGAGACTTGAGAGACTGTGGCTTTGCACTCCCCAGGATAAAGCAGTGGGCAAACCACCCACTGGAGAAACTTGAGAGACTTGAGAGACTGTGGCTTTGCACTCCCCAGGATAAAGCAGTGGGCAAACCACCCACTGGAGAGACTTGAGCGACTGTGGCTGTGCACTCCCCAGGATAAAGCAGTGGGCAAACCACCCACTGGAGAAACTTGAGAGACTTGAGAGACTGTGGCTTTGCACTCCCCAGGATAAAGCAGTGGGCAAACCACCCACTGGAGAGACTTGAGAGACTGTGGCTTTGCACTCCGCAGGATAAAGCAGTGGGCAAACCACCCACTGGAGAGACTTGAGAGACTGTGGCTTTGCACTCCCCAGGATAAAGCAATGGGCAAACCACCCACTGAAAGACTTGAGAGACTGTGGCTTTGCACTCCCCAGGATACATCAATGGGCATGGAGCCCCCTCGTGCAGCAGTGGCGTCGTGCATTTATCAGGCTGAGGTGCCCCCCTTCCCTCCCCCTGAGTTGCCTGTATATTTTCGATCTGATGCCCCAGCAGTGTTCTCTCCGTTTCCAGTCAGGTATCATGTGTGGGCCTCGCCCATGCATTTTGGGCCCAGTGGTCCACAGACAATGATTAGTACACTATCATGACTTGTGTAGTTGGTGTACATATTTGTACACTGGTTACAATCATCTCCTTTTGTCCTTGTGTTCTTCCAGGGGGTGGGGGGTGTATATGTAATGTTGCTGCATGTATTTGTGTGTCTGTTGTTGTGTGTGAGGGTGGGGGTGTTGCATGTTGTGTGTGTGTGTCACTCTCTTTCCTCCCCCCGTGTTGTAGGTGCAGTATCTCCCTAATCCTAAAGGCCAAAAAGAATGTGATCTTGTATAATGTAACTGATGCCCATGTAAAGCAATCCAATACTTTTTAGTCAAGTCTGTGATATATAAATCTACAAAAAAAAACAATTAGGAGTTTTGCACACTTCTGACAGTGGGCTATACTTAGGCTACATTCGGATGGTATTTGTGCTACATTTGGGCTCATTTTTCTCTAGTGGCCGTCTTGGGAGGCTCCTTTGTTATAAAGTTCCCTAATCTTCCTCCTTATTTGCAGCGGTATCCTCAGTAGAAAATGCTTTCAGTTTTTCACTTCAATTCCATCAAGATGGCGATCAGATGTGCCACACTTTTGGCATATATGCAGAATGTGCGTGTTTGAGTCTATATGTCAGAATGTTTTAATGAAATAAAAGAGGAAGATATTTGAGAACACACTTAAAATGTGTCCTATTTTTTCTTTCTACAGCACTAACCATAATTTATGTACCAAAAAAAATCCCTCATTTTGTTGCTTTCTAAATTAAATGTTTTAGGTTTTACCAGTTTGATTAAAGAAAGATGGCTTCAGGTGTGCCACACGTTTGTCATAAGTAAGACTGAAAGTGCTATGGTTGTTCTTTAGAATACTCTAGAAGGCTGCAGTAGAACACAAAGGAATCAACTGTTCCTGTTGAAGTACAACAGGAAGATATTTGAGAACTGATTTAAAATATGTCTTAATTTTTCCTTCTCTAGCACTAACCATACTTTCTATGACAACATGAATCCCCTCAGTTTGTTCCTTTCTATATTAAATGTTTTAGCTTTTACCAGTTTGATTCAATTAAGATGACTTTTGGGGCACCACACGTTTTTCATAAATAAGACCCTTAGCTCTCTAGTTGCTCTTTAGAACACCCTGGGAGGCTGCAATCGAACATAAGGGAATCAACTGAAAGGCTGCTCATGTTTCACATACATGTTTTACAGAGAATGTCAGACTTCATTCTCATATGGCTGAGAAAGAAAGTATGAATTTACCAAAGATGTGTTCTCATTTTAGCTTTTGGAACACCTTCCATAACCTCTATGGGAAAATCATGAGAAAACAGTTTTCTCTCAAACATGATTCATGAAATCCGAGCAGAAGACTTTTTCACAGGATAAAATCACTTTAGGAACAAATGATTTATATTGTAACTAAAATCTATCACCCTTTATATGTTCTCCTTTTTGTGACCCTCAAAACCTGTAATTCACTACATTGCATTTCAGGGGTGCTACCACCATTAGATAGCTGCTTCTAATAGCAGCTCCCTGCTTGCGGGAGCAATATTTTCATCTGTCTTCCCGGCAAGCATATTTGCGTGCATTGAAGACAGATGAAAACTCTGCCTTCTGCAAGGGAGAGCTGTTTGACAGTTCTCTCTTGCAGAAACTGGACTCTGTTTGATTTTGCTTGGTGGGAGCTGTCATCTCCCACCAAGCAAAAAGAATCAGCTATGTCATGGGGGTGGGCACCCCGGGACATAGCAAGAGGCGGCCCTGAGGGGTGATGGTCCTCAGGGCCATCAGTGGCTTCTCGATGAGGGCCAGCATAGCCGTAGGGAGGTGGTGGTTCCCGGGGCTGTTGGGGTCTGAAATGGACCCTCTTTACTGTTTTAGTATAGCCCCTGGGAGGTGGCGGTCCCCGGGGCAGCAGGGAGGCAGCACGCCCCTGCATCACATTTGTTATAAGCCCCAGGCAGGTTGTGGTCCCCGGGCAGCGGAGGGCCGGACGGCCGGCCTCCCTCATTTAATTAGTTTGTAGCCCCAGGGAGGTGGTGGCCCCTGGGCAGTGGGGGGGGGGCAGTTCAGCCCCTCTGCATCATATTACTAAAAAACCCCGGAAAGGTGGCAGCCCCTGGGGCTGCGGGTGGTCTGTGCGGTCCTCTCACATTGAAATTGTTTGTAGCCCCAGGGATGTGGTGGTCCAAAGGGCAGCAGGAGGGCGGTCAGCCAAATATCAACATGGCTGCCAACACCTCCTTGTGGAAGTGTTGGCAGTCAATCAGATCTTAGCACCAGATTGGGAGGGTTTGGGGAGCATTTGTATATATATTCATATTTCATTATTGGGAGACCTACTGGTCCCATAGGATAACATCGGGCTGTCGTAATGCACTTAAAAAGTACTAATTTTCTCTTGTGTTTGGTATTTACAAAATAATAATTAATAAACCTCTTTAAAGGTGTGGTCGGTTTTTAAATAACAATTTTGAAAATTACACTTTTCGAAATTTGGCATTTTCCAGCAATTTGCCATTTGGTGCATTCAGCCTGTCCTAGGTCACAGGGCTAGGTGTAATTGACAGCTGAACTTTATGAATTCCTCTCAGACATTCACACAATAGAGGGATTAGGTGTGCCTAAATGGGCCATTTGCTGTTGGGATGGTGGGGGCAAAGCTGGATACAGCTCCACTTGCAGCTGATAGGCAGTGCTCTGCCTTCACACAAAGGACTTGCCACTGTATCCTATGAGCAGCCAGCCCGGATCCAGGGTAGGGAAGTCAGAAAATCCCAAGCACTTCAAAAAGAAATCACTAGAAACTTCTACATCAATGAAGGAACCAGGTATAAGAATAGGGCCCTCTGAACCAGGTGTAACAATAGGGTCCTCAGAAGTCACTCCTGAGTTCACTTTCTGAACTGTAGAAGTACTGTCAGAGGTTTGCCTGCTGATGTGGCCTGGTGTGCACTCCATAAGACTGCTTTGATACATCTGGAAAGACTACTTTGAAACCTGGACCCTGCCCTGAACCCTTAAAGGCCTACCTTGCTGTTGAGCCCTGCTTCTTCATCTGACACCAAGACTACCAGAGAGACACCAAGGGTTAGTTTTCTGGCCTCCTGTTCAGAGCTAAAGAGACATAACAGGCGTCTATCATCATAAATCCACACCTGGACCAAGCCTCAGTGAGTCCTAACCCCCCAAGTGGTGCCCCTCCAGTCCTTGTCCCTTGGTGGTAGTGCTAAATGTACCCATCCAAAACTTGGGTCTTAAAACATTTTTGACTAAAACTGCTCAGAGAACAGAGAGGAGACTAGGACCAACCTACTTGTTTATATGCCCACGGTGCTTCATCGGGTGGCCTGACTTCACTGTAGCATTTATCTCCACAGCAGCAAATCCTATTCAGCGATCCATCGCCAAAAGGGGTATCCAGCCTCCTGGAACTCTCATCGGCTACAGCCACCTGCCTCATCCCCCTGGAGAATTTCAACTTCTGAAAAAGTGACTAAGTCCGAAACTAGAAATATTCACCACAACGTTGTCCAGCAGCTCCCAAAGATGATGCTTCCTCCACAGACACCACCTGCAGCCTTGCCCCGCTGAACGTACCTTTCTCAGAATGTTTTCTTCAAAATTCCATCTAAGTCTGAAGGTAAGCTCTGACCATCACAATCTATTCTTTGTATCTGACCTGTGCTCCATCTTGGTTGGCCATATATTTGGCTTTGACTCTGTCTTGCATGACTAGATTTCTGCTGTTGGCGCTTTGGTCTTTAAGGCACCAGTTTTAACTGAAAACTTAAAAAATTCATAACTCTGATTCTACTGATTAATTTATTGCAATTTTATCCTATTTTTCTAAATTGTGGGATTATTTTTTCATAACAAACCACACAATACGGCAAAACACATGTTGCCAAAATCAACCCAGGCACTGAAAGGAACTACCTTGTGTGAGGATGTGCTCCTTGTGAAGCAGCAGAATGTGAACAGAATACAGGTGACTCCCAAATTATAATCTACCATGATTCCATCTGACTCTTCCCCTTACAAGTTTTTGATAGGCTCTTTTTCTCCAGTTGCTTAGAATGAGAGAGACACTTGTTTGCCCAGGGATTGTGGTGGGATGGGAATGTGAACAAAGTCATACTAAAACATTGTGGGGCATATTTTAGAAAGGAGGTGCTGCACACAGTGCAGCGCCTCTTTTCTTGCGCCCTTTACCGCCCACCTACCACCAACAGGTGTGCATTGTATTTAAAATACGGCACACCATGGCGCAGGGTAGGGCGCAACAGCTTCATTTTTTATGATGCAAAATTGTGGCACTACTCCTGCTGATTACATAGGGGCCCATTGCAAACAATGGTGTGCCCCCTTTTAATGCCTGCTCTGAGCAGGTGTTAAAAGTGCCTAAAAAAATGATGCAAGCAAATCTGTTAGATTTACTTGCGCTATTTTTTTGGCCCCAGTTATAGGGGAACGCCCACTTTGCATACATAATGCCTGGCGCAGGCATAATGTAGCGCAAAGGGTTACAAAGTGGTGCAATATATGCATTGCACCACTTTATAAATATGGCACAGGGATTTTGGCCATCTAACGAAACATTAGCGTAAAAAAAATGACTCTCATGTGTCAGTAGATGGCACTAGGAGCTCTTAAATATGCCGCAATGATTTTTAGGTAGTGCACCTAAGACGGTGACAGAGACAATTTCCAACCTTAATCCAGAATTTTTCCTTCAAGATCGTTGGTATGGATCCAGTGACTTTAGTGTGTAAAGTATTACGTGCCAGTGATTGGGTCAGTCTCCTGTGATTAGCTTCTGCCTGGTATATGATTTGCATAAGACTTATGGACTTATTAGGAGTTTGGCAGATGTGAGACAGCTGCCAAAAAGCAGCAGACGTTAAGAGTACATAGACACCCTATACATTCTCAATATGGTAGATGGACATCAGCCATTCTTTCATGTATTTCCTGCATCTGCCAAACTATAACTAAATTCCATAATGTTGTTGCTGTGGCTGTTGCTGTAGACACCTGAACAAACAATGAATTACTAGCTGGGTTGCGGACACCTCAACAAACAATGGATTACCAGTTAGGCTCTTTTTTTTATGTTTGGTGACCCTGCTAGTTCAAACTTCAAATATATTAGGAATAACATTAGTGGTAGTGGTGTCATTTAAAAAAACGTTGTAATTATAATTAGGGTATTGTGTCACATCTTACTGTACATACTGTTCTTGGTTACTTTAAATCCATTTAAAACTCCCACTAGCACTGTATTCCAAGCCTTCATTGTTGCAGATGTGTTTAGCTTGCAAAACAATTAAACAATTATAGCCTAAGCATGGCCATGGCTGAATGTTTAAGTGAGTGGACATTAAGTCGATTAATGGAAGAAAAGATCCAAAGGTATGTAAGTCTTTAGTGGGTCAAGGATCTAGACAGAGTTGAGTTGGAGTGAAACTATCCAGCATGTGGTTGAGGTTTGGACCACATTAATCTCCATCAAGCAGCCTTGTTACAAGGACCTCGTAATGTGGTGACAGGGCATCTTGGAATCCTGATACTGCAAAATCTGAAGTGTGGCACTACTGCACCATTGGAAGCTGGACCATTTAGAAAGGGGAACAATAGCAGCAATTTGTGTTTGGGCATAATTTTTAGCATGTTTCCTCTCATTATGGCCATTTTCCTTCACATGCATTTGACCAAGTTTTTTCTAAAGAAATGTGCACAGCCAAACACAATTGGAACTTTGGGGCATATTTATACTCTGTTTGCACTGAATTAGTGTCGTTGTTTTTTACTCTAATTCGGTGCAAAACTAACTCCATATTTATACTTTGGTGCTAGACCAGTTTAGTTCCAAATCTATGGAGTTAAAGGCCCATATTTATACTTTTTGACGCACAACTGCGCCAACGCAGTTGTGCGTCAAAAATGTTACCGCCGGCTAACGCCATTCCAATGCACCATGCGGGCGCCTTATTTATGGAATGACGTTAGCCGCCGCTGCGGACTGGTGTGCGTAAAAAAAAAAAAAACTCACACCAGGCAGTGCCGGCGTATGGGAAAATGGGGGTTGTGCGTCAAAAAATGTGGCAGGTCAGGTCTGAGGCAAAATTCAGGGCTCAAACCGGATTTGCGCCATTTTTTTTTAAGCCCAACCTCCATTGACATGACTCCTGTCGTAGCAAAGACAGGAGTCATGCCCCCTTGCCTAATGGCCATGCCCAGGGGACTTATGTCCCCTGGGCCTGGTCATTGGGCATAGTGGCATGTAGGGGGGCCCAAATCAGGCCCCCCTATGCCACAAAATAAATCTGAAAAAAATACTTACCTGAACTTACCTTTACTTCCCTGGGATGGGTCCTTCCATCCTTGGGTGTCCTCCTGGGGTGGGCTAGGGTGGCAGGGGGTGTCCCTGGGGGCAGGGGAGGGCACCTCTGGGCTCCTTCCGAGCCCGCAGGTCCCTTAACGCCTGCCCTGACCCAGGCGTTAAAAAACGGCGCCCATCAGGCTGTGTGTCGTTTTTTAAGGCCCACCCCCTCCTGTGCGCCAAAATGATGTCAGAGTATAAATATGGGGCACAGGCCTTAAAGTCATTTTTTGGAAGGGAACGCCTACCTTGCATATAATAAACGCAAGGAAGGTTCCCCCTTCCAAAAAATGACGCACATGGTGGAATTTTGACGCCCGCGGGGTCGGACGTCAAAGTATAAATATGGGGCAGGGTTTGCGCCGATTGTGCGTCAAAATGTTTGACGCACATTTGGCGCAGAGTATAAATATGCCCCAAAGTCATTTTTTGGAGGTGGAAACCTACCTTGCCTTAATGAGATGCTAGGTAGGTGTTCCTGTGCAAAAAATGACTCTATGGCCTTAACGCCATATTTATACTCCTGTGCAAAAATGGTGCACGGGAGGGGGGCGGGTGTCAAAAAATGGTGCAAAGCTTGCTTTGCCCCATTTGTTAACGCCTGGGTCAAGGCAGGCGTTAGGGGACCTGTGGGCCTATTTCCATGGTGGAATACCATGGAATAAGCCCACAGGTGCCCTCCCCAGGTACCAGGGACACCCTCACCCACACCAGAGGGACAGCGGAGAATGGGGGGACCCCATCTCAGGTAACTACAGGTAAGTATTTCATTTTATTTTTTAAAGTGCCATAGGGGGCCCTGAAATGGGCTCCCATACATGGCACAGGGTGCAATGGCCATCCCCTGGGGATCCTTGTCCCCTGTGCTGGCCATTGGGGTGGTGGGCATCACTGCTGTCTTTTCTAAGACTGGAGTCATGTCGTATCGATGCTTTTGCTTCAGAAAATGACTCTGAGTAGGTTAAGGTCATTTTTTTTTACTCTAACCTGCCTAATGTCATTTTTTGGTGCAAACCCCTCTTCTTCCATACCGCCAGCCCCACCCAATTAACGTCATTTTTTTTTACACTAGCCTACCTTTTGCACCAGCTTCCACCATTCCATAAATATGGTGCCCGGCTGGTGCACAGAAATGGTGCAAGCTGGTGTTAAAATGTTTGGTGCAAAACTGGGTTAGTGCAGTTTTGCACCAAAAGGTATCAATCAGGGCTTTTGTGTTTCTTACAGAATCTTGAATTAGAGAGTAACTAGTATTACCTACTATAGCAGGGCTATACACTAGTTGCTAAAGAGGCCCAAAGCCTTTCCTGCAGAGAAAGGTTCTCTAGAGCACTACCTATGTGTTTGTTGAAGGACCCCTCTAAACTAGAAAGGAAAGTTATCTCACTAGTGTCCTTGATTCCTATTCACACTTTCTACATAGATGATTAAAATCACCACCCATACTTGTTTTCTGATTTAAAGCAAGATGAAAACACCAGCCCTACCTACATCAGACTGTTTGAGTTTGGATTAGATGTCCATGTTCCAACCTCATGAAATGCTAATCCAATTATGCTCATTAGGAAATCCTAAAATTGGAATCTTCCAAATGCACACAGTGGATGTATGGCATTCCTCTTCATTTTATGTCTGGGATGACAGGGCAGCTGTCTAAAAAAGCTATAGTTTACAGCATGCATATAATGGGCGTTAAGTAAGCCCACTCCGATCATTGACTTGTTTGGGTACGTCCCGTTTAGTCATTGCTTTGAAACCAAGTTACTCACATCTTGGTTTAGCCTACTGGAGTACACATCTCCCATATCATTGTGTTGGGTGTTTGGTTTATCGCTATGCGTCCTACAAGTGGTTCAGTGCTTAATATGTAAATAAAAACGTGCCCAAAGCTGTCCTTTGAAACACATTGCTTCTGCAAGTAAATGTGCGAGCACAGAATATTGCGGCAGCATATTCCTAAAGCCATCTCGGGCCTCTTTAATCCATTTACAGCCCCTCCCTGTCCCTTCAGCTCATTCCTGCAGCTTTTTGCTTTCTCCTTTAGCGACGCTTTTTAATTTTTCTCATCCTCCGTCTTTCCCATATGTGTCTGTTGCTCATAAAAAATGCTTAAGCCATAAACGTAAGTGCCTGCACTAAAAAAATACGTGCTGGTGCCCTGCACCAGAAACCAGCACTGAAGTGGTTACATTACAATGAATGAGGGACTATTTTACATTTGAAACATGCACTTAGTAATCACACTTTTTATCACATTAAATTATTTATCTGATACATGCAATAACATTTTTTATTTCTCTTTACTGCAAGACACATTTCTTAATGTTAAAGCAAAATAAAATAATATATAGGGATTCTGAAGGGAAGTTCCATTAGAGGAAAGCAACCAAGTTCAAACTCTGGGTCACTGATTACATTATACATGTCCTGCAGCTCCATTGTTCCTGTTGTGGGACATTTGATAAAACACACAATTAGCCAGACCTATTGGCTTTGCAATGCCTTAGGGGCCTGTGTTATGAACAAACAGATCAGGAATATGAGTAGCAACGCGAGAAATAACTTTGACTAATCAATATTCAAACACCTCTTGAAACTAGATGTTCAAGAGCTATAACTAAGAGACAGATAAGGGCTCTAGTATGAGGGACCTGTTCCCAATGTTGCTTATTGTAAAGGTAAGAAACTACCACGTTCAGGTTTATGGGCACAGTCCGAAGTTTATTCTATATCGCCTCAGCCATCGATCTCCAAAACTGTCCTCAACCGTCTTCTCGCGTCCCCGTCATTCTCCCTCGAATGACGGCGATCGCGTGCGGTGATCGCGTGTTCTAATACATCACACATCTCCCTTTTATACAATGAACAAATTAATACATAAATAATGTTCCCACATAACCATGACATCAAATAAATGAGTAGCCATCAACTATGTATACACCAAACATATAAACTAAACAACATATCAAACCCACCTATCCGTTAAATACGTTTAAAACATGCTAACACACAACCCTATAAACGTCCCCTTTGTCAGATGAGAACATAGGCCCTCATTCTGACCTTGGCGGTCGGCGGAGAGGCGGCGGTCGGACCGCGAACAGACCGGCGGTATTAAAAATGGCATTCTGACCCTGGCGGGAACCGCCAGCACAGCCCGCCAACTTAACACTCCGACCGCCACAGCGGTACAAACAAACAGCGCGGCGGTTCCCGCCAACAGCCCGGCGGCAGACAAAGTACCGCCCACCCTATTACGACCCACCAATCTGCCACCTTTTCCGGGGCGGGAGCACCGCCGATAAGAACACGGCGGAAACAGACTACGAACGGGAAAACGCTCACCTCTACGCACTCCACGCGAGATTCCGGCAGTATGGAGCCAGAGTTACAGGTCATCCCCGCACTCCTATTCCTCCTCATATACCAGGAGCACGCCCGGCGGCGCGGAAGACATCGGTGCGTACTGCACCTACGACACAGGGGAGGGAAAAGATTACCGGCACACACCCACCCACCCACACCCACTACAACACACACATCAATGCATTCCCACAGATCACTGTCACAACCCACAAACCACCCCCCTCCGAAATAATGCAAAGACCAAAAGAAGAGATCATAAACGGGCAGATATATTGAAATATGTACGCCATTAATCCCAATAAATAAATAAACTATGTACAAAATATATACAGCTACAAAATGTAGTCCAACCACTGTCCGTGGATCACAGGGGTCCTGTGCAAAGGGGCAAGGCCCAGTCCCACGACAAGAACTCCACGGAGAGAACACTGCAGGGGCATCAGAAAGAAAATAGGACAGGCACCTCAGGGGGAAGGGAAGGGGGGGCACCTCAGCCACTTGAGTACACGACGCCAGATCCACGAGGGGACTCCATGACCACTGGCCCATCCTGGAGAGAGCAAAGCCACAGTCCAAACAGTCCATACAGTGGGTGGCCTGCCCACTGGGCCATCCTGGGGAGAGCAAAGCCACAGTCCATACAGTCCATACAGTGGGTGGCCTGCCCACTGGGCCATCCTGGGGAGAGCAAAGCCACAGTCCATACAGTCCATACAGTGGGTGGCCTGCCCACTGGGCCATCCTGGGGAGAGCAAAGCCACAGTCCAAACAGTCCATACAGTGGGTGGCCTGCCCAGTGGCCATCCTGGGGAGAGCAAAGCCACAGTCCATACAGTCCATACAGTGGGTGGCCTGCCCACTGGGCCATCCTGGGGAGAGCAAAGCCACAGTCCAAACAGTCCATAACAGACCCCACTGCCACTGGAGGAGGCAAGTTGGCCAGAGGACATCCTGCAGCCCTGCCCGAGATAGATCCTGCCCTGCCACGTCTGCCAAAGGGCCAGCGGTTCTTGCCTTGAAGGGCCCAGTTCAGCGGTTCTTGCCTTGAAGGGCCCAGTTCAGCGGTTCTTGAGACGGCGGGGCCCAGTTCAGCGGTTCTTGCCTTGAAGGGCCCAGTTCAGCGGTTCTTGAGACGGCGGGGCCCAGTTCAGCGGTTCTTGAGACGGCGGGGCCCAGTTCAGCGGTTCTTGAGACGGCGGGGCCCAGTTCAGCGGTTCTTGCCTTGAAGGGCCCAGTTCAGCGGTTCTTGCCTTGAAGGGCCCAGTTCAGCGGTTCTTGCCTTGAAGGGCCCAGTTCAGCGGTTCTTGCCTTGAAGGGCCCAGTTCAGCGGTTCTTGAGACGGCGGGGCCCAGTTCAGCGGTTCTTGCCTTGAAGGGCCCAGTTCAGCGGTTCTTGAGACGGCGGGGCCCAGTTCAGCGGTTCTTGAGACGGCGGGGCCCAGTTCAGCGGTTCTTGAGACGGCGGGGCCCAGTTCAGCGGTTCTTGCCTTGAAGGGCCCAGTTCAGCGGTTCTTGCCTTGAAGGGCCCAGTTCAGCGGTTCTTGAGACGGCGGGGCCCAGTTCAGCGGTTCTTGCCTTGAAGGGCCCAGTTCAGCGGTTCTTGCCTTGAAGGGCCCAGTTCAGCGGTTCTTGCCTTGAAGGGCCCAGTTCAGCGGTTCTTGCCTTGAAGGGCCCAGTTCAGCGGTTCTTGAGACGGCGGGGCCCAGTTCAGCGGTTCTTGCCTTGAAGGGCCCAGTTGAGCGGTTCTTGAGACGGCGGGGCCCAGTTCAGCGGTTCTTGAGACGGCGGGGCCCAGTTCAGCGGTTCTTGAGACGGCGGGGCCCAGTTCACCGGTTCTTGCCTTGAAGGGCCCAGTTCAGCGGTTCTTGAGACGGCGGGGCCCAGTTCAGCGGTTCTTGAGACGGCGGGGCCCAGTTCAGCGGTTCTTGAGACGGCGGGGCCCAGTTCAGTGGTTCTTGCCTTGAAGGGCCCAGTTCAGCGGTTCTTGCCTTGAAGGGCCCAGTTCAGCGGTTCTTGAGACGGCGGACGGTCTATGGCCAACTGCTAAATGCCTGGTGGTGCCCTCCTGGGCAGCGGGGATGGTGCTCCTTCACTGCCCACCTGGGCTGTGGGTGGTGGGGCCCTCCTGGCCAGCTGGGCTGGGTCCTCCCTGGGCAGCGGCTATGGGGCTGGTGGGCTCTCCCGGGGCAGCTGTGCCGGTTCCTCCCGGGGCAGCGGCTATGGGGGTTGTGGGCTCCTCCTGGGCAGCAGGCCTGCTGCCTGACCTCTCCAACTTGCTGCCCTTGACCTCCTTAGTCGTCGGCCTGTGGCCCTTTCCTCCCTTTGGAGCTGTGGCTGGTGACTGTCTCTGGGTGGTGTCCGGGGGGGATGTAGAAGGCGGGCTCCTGCGGCGCCCCTTCCGCCTTCTGCTCCTCTTCCCAGGGGGTGGGCTGGCTGTCCCCTTGCTGCTGGGCGAAGATCCAGACATGCGGGCTGGCGGGCTCCAATACCCCTGCACCCTTGTCAAGGGGGCTGCAGGGCTGGTGGTGGCTGAGGTGCTCTTCTTACCCCGACGAGAAGGAGGGGGGGGCTCAGGGTCAGGAAAGAAGTTAGTAGTGGCGAGGAAGAGCTTCTTGGGACAATGGAGAGTGGTAGGTACAGTGGGAATGGGAGTGGAGGGAGAGGATGTGGTTGTAGGTGAGTCACGTTTGCTGTCTTTGGGTGCAGGTGCAGGAGGGATAGGCTGTCGTGAGGTGGATGGCTGTTGGGTGGGTGGGTGGCTGCGTTTGTGTGGTGTGGAAGAGGGGGTGACAGACACAGTGGGAGAGGACACAGGGGACGTGTAAATGGCAGTGGGGGTGGTGACTGCACGTGTGCGGACTGGAGTGGAGGGTGTGCTGGTGATGGAAACACTGGCTGATGGTGAGGTGAATGGAGGTGTGAGTGTAGACGTCACAGGGAGGGAGGAGGGAGACGAGGAGGTGGGGGTCACAGAGGTGGTAGTGACTGTTGGCATGTCTGCATCGGAATGTTGCGTGTGTGAATGTCTGCGTGATCTGTGGTGCTTATGTTTGGATGAGCTTCTCTTGGGTGTTGAGGTGTGTGCAGGCTGGTCTGATGGTGTGGGTGGGACAGGCAGAGGAACAGGAGACTGGGAGGAGGGAGTTAGTAGAGGCAGGCAGGAGACAGGGACAATGGCTGCCGTCAGTGCTGAGGCCAGAGCCTGGAACGATCGCTGATGGGCAGCCTGACCCGAATGAATGCCCTCCAGGTACGCATTGCTGCGATGAACCTCCCTCTCCACCCCCTGGATGGCATTCAAAAGGGTAGTCTGCCCAACAATGAGCGTTCGGAGGAGGTCAATGACCTCCTCACTGAGGGCAGCGGGGGTAACAGGGGCAGGGCCTGAGGTGCCTGGGGCGAAGGAGATGCCCGGCTTCCTGGCAGAGCGGGCACGGGGCGAACGCGGAGGGGCTGCTGGGAGGGCGGAGATGGTGCGCTGGGTGGCGGCTGTACCTGTAATGGCGGGGGGCACGGATGGTGCCACCCCCGCAAGGGAGCCCCCTTCCGAGGACGTGTCCGTGTCGCTGCAGGCTCCAGTCGTCCCCGTCGTGGAGCTCCCCTCGCCCTCCGTCTCACTGGTCCAGTCTGACTCTGTGGCATGGCCCTCCTGGGCCATGTGAGATGCAGCTCCCTCCTGCCCCGATGCCACTTCTCCTCCGCCTGATGATGCTGATGCACACAAGCACAGAAAGACAAACAAAAAGGGGGGGGGAGAGAGAAATAAAGGGATATTGAGTACATGGATCTCCGGTACAGTTAGCGGACATGACAGACACAGATGCCCCCTGCACTAAGTTGCGCACTTGGGGTCCGCTACGCATTCCGTGGAACATGCCCTACACGCCTAAAGTTGTCAACTGCACCCATGGATGACACGGCCCAGGGATGGCTGTACTGACACACTACTGAGGGTGGTGGCTGGGGACACAGGGGCTTACGGGGGTGCCCAGCCTACAGATATCGCCCTGGCCTAGGGGGACCCACAGCCCTCCTCCCCCACCCAGACACCTCCACTGCACGACAACAGAGTAGATGATGCTTGTACTCACCCCCTTGTGTCTGCTGTGCTGCCCTCACGCGCCCTTCCAAATCAGGGTAGGCCACCGCCAGGATCCGGAACATCAGGGGGCTCAGTTGACGGCAGGCACCCCGCCTACGTTGGGAGGCCATCCCCAGCAGAGACTCGGCGGTCTTCTTGGTCCCGCGGCGGATGTCCTCCCACCTCTTGCGGCAGTGGGTGCCCCGTCGATGGTGGACCCCCAGGGCCCGGACTTCCTTGGCGATGGCACGCCAAATCCCGATCTTCTCATGGGCGCGGACCTATGTGACACGTACAGGGAGGGAGAAATACCACGTTCAAGTTACTCAGCATTTTCCTTTCCAGTGGCCCAACGCCCCCCATCCCCGCCAGGCCCCCCGCCAGGCCCAACATGCCCCCCATCCCCGCCAGGCCCCCCGCCAGGCCCCCCGCCATGCCCAACATGCCCCCCATCCCCGCCAGGCCCCCCGCCAGCCCCAACATGCCCCCCATCCCCGCCAGGCCCCCCGCCAGGCCCCCCGCCATGCCCAACATGCCCCCCATCCCCGCCAGGCCCCCCGCCAGGCCCAACATGGCCCCCATCCCCGCCAGGCCCCCCGCCAGGCCCCCCGCCAGCCCCAACATGCCCCCCATCCCCGCCAGGCCCCCCGCCAGCCCCAACATGCCCCCCATCCCCGCCAGGCCCCCCGCCAGGCCCCCCGCCATGCCCAACATGCCCCCCATCCCCGCCAGGCCCCCCGCCAGGCCCCCCGCCATGCCCAACATGCCCCCCATCCCCGCCAGGCCCCCCGCCAGGCCCCCCGCCATGCCCAACATGCCCCCCATCCCCGCCAGGCCCCCCGCCAGGCCCAACATGGCCCCCATCCCCGCCAGGCCCCCCGCCAGGCCCCCCGCCAGCCCCAACATGCCCCCCATCCCCGCCAGGCCCCCCGCCAGCCCCAACATGCCCCCCATCCCCGCCAGGCCCCCCGCCAGGCCCCCCGCCATGCCCAACATGCCCCCCATCCCCGCCAGGCCCCCCGCCAGGCCCCCCGCCATGCCCAACATGCCCCCCATCCCCGCCAGGCCCCCCGCCAGGCCCCCCGCCATGCCCAACATGCCCCCCATCCCCGCCAGGCCCCCCGCCAGGCCCAACATGGCCCCCATCCCCGCCAGGCCCCCCGCCAGGCCCCCCGCCAGCCCCAACATGCCCCCCATCCCCGCCAGGCCCCCCGCCAGCCCCAACATGCCCCCCATCCCCGCCAGGCCCCCCGCCAGGCCCCCCGCCATGCCCAACATGCCCCCCATCCCCGCCAGGCCCCCCGCCAGGCCCCCCGCCATGCCCAACATGCCCCCCATCCCCGCCAGGCCCCCCGCCAGCCCCAACATGCCCCCCATCCCCGCCAGGCCCCCCGCCAGGCCCCCCGCCAGCCCCAACATGCCCCCCATCCCCGCCAGGCCCCCCGCCAGCCCCAACATGCCCCCCATCCCCGCCAGGCCCCCCGCCAGGCCCCCCGCCAGGCCCCCCGCCATGCCCAACATGCCCCCCATCCCCGCCAGGCCCCCCGCCAGCCCCAACATGCCCCCCATCCCCGCCAGGCCCCCAAGCCAGCCAGTGGCCCCAAATCCAGATAGAATTAAACTCACTTGTTGGTCTGGAGGACCGTAGAGTAGCGCATACTGGGGGAGGACCCCATCCACAAGTTTCTCCAACTCCTCTCCAGTGAAGGCAGGGGCCCTTTCCCCAGTCGCAGCAGCCATTGTCCCTTCCAGACCGAGGTCACAGCAACACTTGCAGTATAGGTCCTCTCCTGTGAAAGTTCAAGTCGCAAGTGGATAAGTAGATAGAAAATGGCGGTCACGTCCGCGGCGGTGCGTACCGCCGCGGTGTGTCCCGCCACCGCCGGCGCCCTTCGCCATTGGCTCCTGAAACCCATAGGCTTCAATGTTAACCAATGCGGCTTCGCGCCGCGGTCTTGGCCCGCCGCCCGCCGCGGTGTGCCACGCCAGCGCATTGACCTCACATCCCATTGTCACACTTCACAGGTCAGGCAGCCGCCATTTCCAGGGCCCACATGGCTCAATTTCAACTGCGTCACACAGGCCTAGGCCTTGCATAGCAACTCATAAACGCCATTCACTGCATAGAGAATCGTATACTGTGCTAGCTGTGAGTACGTACCTGTGGGTTGCCTGACTGTGTGCTCCATGTTGTCCTTCCTAGGCACCGTCCGCTGGGTTGGGCGAGGAGACGGATGAATCCTCCCGTGTACCGACCGCTGGTGGACCTGTCGACAATGGAAGAACGCCACATTATCCTGACCTACCGTCTTAACCGTGCCACTATCCATGAACTGTGTGCCCGGCTGGAGCCCGACCTGATGTCCCCCATCCGCCAACCCACAGGGATTCCCCCTCTGGTGCAGGTCATGTCAGTACTCCATTTCTTGGCAAGTGGGTCATTTCAGACAACCGTGGGAATTGCTTCTGGGATGTCTCAGCCCATGTTTTCAAAGGTGTTATCCAGAGTGTTGTCTGCCCTGATGAAATCCGTGAGGAACTACATCATTTTCCCTGAGGTGGGCGAACTGGCTACAGTGAAGGGTGATTTCTACGCCCTTGGACATATTCCCAACGTAATTGGTGCCATTGATGGGACCCATGTGGCTTTGGTTCCCCCAAGAGACAGGGAGCAGGTGTACAGGAACAGAAAAAGTTACCATTCAATGAACATCCAGGTGGTGTGTTTGGCTGACCAGTACATCTTGCATGTAAATGCCAAATTCCCAGGGTCAGTGCATGACGCCTACATCCTCAGGAATAGCAGCATCCCTTACGTGATGGAACAGCTACAGAGACACCGTGTATGGCTAGTGGGTGACTCTGGGTACCCCAACCTGTCGTGGCTACTGACCCCAGTAAAGAATCCCCGGACCAGGGCAGAGGAACGGTACAATGAGGCCCATGGGCGTACTAGGAGGGTGATCGAACGCACCTTTGGCCTCCTAAAGGCCAGGTTTCGCTGCCTGCATATGACCGGTGGATCCCTAATGTACTCACCTAAGAAGGTGTGTCACATCATCGTGGCCTGCTGCATGCTTCACAACCTGGCTTTGCGCCGCCAGGTGCCTTTCCTGCAGGAGGATGGTCGAGACGGTGGTGTTGTGGCAGCGGTGGAACCTGAGGAGAGTGACGAGGAGGAAGACGACGGGGCTGAAACAGACAACAGGGACAGAATCATTGAACAGTACTTCCAATAGGACACAGGTAACATTTCAAAGATAATTTAGTAAAAGTTAACTACTCTGCAGCATCTCTGCTGCCTGTCTATTTGCCCCAGTGTATGATGACTGAGTTTTGGCTTTTCCCTCCCTATTTCAGATCTGGGGTCCCCACTACGAGTCCTGTGCTTCGTTTCCCCATGGACTACAGCTTTGTGGCAGCTGTTTGTTGACTTCACCATGTACAAGGACATATTTGCACTGTCATGTCAATTACAATCTATTGAAATCACAGCCAGACTCCTGATATTTTGGTGCAAAATAGGTGTTTATTGAAGTGCTCAAAATGGGATGGGCGGTTTCAAGTGGGTGGGGGCTATGGTGAAGGAATGTCCATGGCAGAGTCCAGAGTAACAGTCACACAGGTGCATTGTCCAGAGGCCTGTGGAGAGATGGAGCATGGGCAGTTCGAGGATGGACAGGGTGACAATGTGGGACAGTGGGATGACATCAGGTGGTATCCATTGCTGGCGGGGGTCTTGACATCCTACTCTGTCTTGCGAGATCTCAGGGCCCTCTTGCGGGGTGGTTCTTCTCCTGCAGGAGGTGGGGGTCTGGTGGGCTGCTGCTGTGCGGGGGCCTCCTGTCCACTAGCGCCGGCGGAGGTGGATGGCTGTTCTTGGTCCCGGCTAGTGGCAGGGGCCCTTGGGTGTTGTTCAGTGTCCGCCCTGCTGTTTACGAGGTCCTGCAGCAGCCCTACCATGGTAACCAGGGTGGTGTTGATGGCTCGGATGTCCTCCCTGTACCCCCGATAGTGTTCCTCCTGCAGCACCTGGATCTCCTGGAACCGGGCCAGTACCGTCGCCATCGTCTCCTGGGAGCGGTTGTATGCTCCCATGATGGTGGTGAGGACCTCGTGGAGAGTGGGTTCCCTGGGCCTCTCCTCCCCCCCCTGTCGCACAGCTGCCCGCCGAGTTGTCCTGTTTCCCTGGGCCTCTGCCCCCTGGCCGGTGTGCCCACTACCACTGCCCCCAGGTCCCTGTTGTTGTTGGGGTGGTGGGTTATCCTGGGTGCCCTGTAGTGGTAGACACACCGCAGATTGACGCGCCCTGGAGACAGAGGCATGGGCCCGCTGGGTGGGAGCTGTGCTGGTGTTCCCAGAGGGGTTAGGGTCTATAGTGGCCTGTGCCTGGGTGAGGGGAACCGACTGTCCAGAGGTCCCCGATGGTCCGGGCTGGTCATCGGTGTCCAGATCGACAGAGCTGCTGTCATCGCTGACGGCCTCTTGGGTGGGGGGTGTGGATAATTCTGGCCCCTCCGCCGCGGTGTGTTGACGGTCGGGTCCTGCAGGGGTATAGAGGTATGGTTATAGTTTCAATGTGTCGCATATGGGTGTATCTGTGGGTTCTCGTGTCCCCAAGTGCTGGCATTCGTGTGTGGGGGCTTTGGTGAGGGTGGCTTGTGGGGGGGATGTGTATATGCATTGGGCATGCTTTGGTGATGGGTGTCCATGCTTAGTGGACGCATGCAGGGCTAGGTTTTGGGATGAGTGGGTTGTGATGGTGAGACATTGGTGGGGAATAGGTGTGGTGGGGGTGGGGGTGAGGATGGTGGTGGGGGTGAGGATGGTGGTGGGGGTGAGGGTGGGGGTGAGGGTGGGGGTGAGGGTGGGGTTCGAGGATGGGGGTGAGGGTTGGGGTCTGATTTGGCATGCAGGTGGGGGGGAAGCAGTATTGAAGCTTCAACTTACCAGTATCCATTCCTCCGCCGACTCCTGCGAGGCCGTCAGGATGCAGGATGTTCAAGACTTCCTCCTCCCATGATGTGAATTGTGGGGGTTGAGGTGGGGGTCCTCCGCCAGTCTTCTGCACGGCGATGTTGTGCCTGGATACCATGGAACGCACCTTCCCCCGTAGGTCGTTCCATCGCTTCCTGATGTCTTCCCGATTTCTGGGGTGCTGTCCCACTGCGTTCACCCTGTCGACAATCCTCTGCCATAGCTCCGTCCTCCGGGCAATGCTGGTGTATTGGACCTGTGTGCCGAACAGCTGGGGCTCTACACGAACGATTTCCTCCACCATAACCCTGAGTTCTTCGTCTGTGAAGCGGGGTTGTCTTTGGGGTGCCATGGGGTGGTGTGTATGATGTGTGGGGTGGAGTATGTGTATTTAAGTGAGTTGAGTGTGATGGTGTGTGTTGTTTTGTGTGTGGATAGTGTGTGGGTGATGGTGTTGAGTGGCTGTGGCTGTTATGTTTTGGATGCTGGTGTCTCGCTCTTGCCTTCTTTACGATTTTGTAAGCGTAGGGGTTTGTGGGTGATGTGGGTGGGTGTTTTATATTGTATTGTGTGTGTGGGAGTGGTGTGTGTATGTGTATCAGGTGTGTGGGATTCAAATCGTCCAATGTGGGTGAGTTTTGTTCGTTGGTGTGTATTCTGACCGCGCCGGTGTGTCCCGCCAATGGAATACCGCGTTTGAATGACCGCCGCGTGGATTCGTGGGTCGTAATGGGATGGGCGTATTTCTGTTGGCGTGGCGGTGGAGGTTTGGTCACCTCCACCTTTCCGCCGACCGCTGGTCTGGCGGTCTGTTGTGGCGGTCGGTTTTTCGGAGGTTTGCCTTCTGCGGGTCAGAATGACCGTGGCGGGTTTCCGCGACCGCGGCGGGATTATGGAGGATTTCTGACCGGCGGTAGGCGCCTTTTACCGCCGAGGTCAGAATGACCACCATAGTCTTTAAGATGTCCAGGACTTATTTTCCTCCTACAACTTCTCCTCATTACATTAAATTCATCAGTTCCATGTCGTCCCTTATTTTGTGTTCCTGACCCAACATTGTCTTTGAATCCTCTGGACCTTTCAGTACTAACACTCGTTTCCACCACCCCTTTCAGCCGAACCACTCTGTTCATGTTCCGTATCTTGCCATCTGAAGTTTTTACAGCATTCTTGAAAAGTTTAATCACATGAAGAGGTCTAGTGAACTTTGACCCCTCAAGACATCCAACTGGTGCCTTCACCTTCACCACATCACCCACAACTATATTATTTTTACATACTCTCTTCCTTGTATCAAATTCTTGCTTCCTTTTCTCCATGAGTCTTTCTTCTCTATCTCTCCACTCCGTGTTGACCAAATTATATCCATTTTTTATCCACTCCATCCATCCAGGAGACAACTTGGTATTAGGTATCCTTTTCCTAAACAGTTCAAAAGGTGATCTGCCAGTAGTTGAATGTGGAGAGAACCGATAGGCTGTAATCCTTTTCAAAAGTTCTGCACGCCAATTCAGAGCATTCACCTTTGCAAGTTGAATGCTTTCCTTTATGTACTTGTTAAATCTTTCAACTGCACCGTTTCTGGATGATAAACTGCTGACTTCTTATGAGATATGCCACAATTACTCATAAAATTTTCAAAAATTGTCGAACAAAATTGTGGACCATTATCTGACAATAATGACTTCGGAAATCCCTCTTTCCTAAAAATGTCTTCTAAGAAAATCATCACACTAGAAGAGGAAACTTTATGCACATTTTTTACTTCCACCCACCTGGAATACAAATCTAATAACACAATTAGATATGGCATAGAATTTTCTCCCGGTAAAGGACCAACAATATCTATTGCTACCTCATCCCAGGGTTTGCATGGTAAACTTCTACAATGCATAGGTGCATTACGAGTTTTAAAAATTTGTCACTCCGTGCACATTGTATACACTCTCTAACCACCCGCTCCACTTCTACATCCATACCTGGCCACCAAAAATTTGCTCGTAAATTTTCTTTTGTTTTAACAATCCCAAGATGACCTTCATGGGCTTGATTCATTATCCTGAATCTTAGTACTTTTGGTGGAATCAATCTTGTTCCTCTCAACAATATACCTTTATCCACCGCCAATTCATCTTTCACCAACCTCCAAACTTTCCCTAGAACCTCAAATTTACCAGTCTCTAAAACCTCACACACTCCACTCAACTCAACATCTTCTTTCAACGCCTCTTTCCACTCTTGTTCGGTTATTATTCCACATGTAACTTCAGACACATCACAACATACTTCACACACTAATTCCTCCTGAAAATTTATATCTTTTTGTTCTTCATCCTTCCTGTTTTCTTCCACTAATCTTGAAAGACAATCCGCACTAACATTCAATGCACCTGGTGAATACTCTACTTTAAATTTAAAATCTTGTAGCCCGATAATCCATCTTCTTATTCTTGCAGAAATGCAATTCAGACCTTTACTACCAAACACTTCTACTAAAGGTTTGTGATCAGACAAGACCACAAACTCCGTGCCCCACACAAAATGTCTAAATTTATTCAATGCCCAATATATGGCCAGTGACTCTCTTTCAATTACAGAGTAATTCTTCTCTGTCCTGCTCAAAGATTTGGACGCGCAAGCAATCATTCTTCTCATACCTCCATCCTCTTGCATCAGAACCGCACCCAAACCTTTTGCACTAGCATCAGTGACAATGGCAGTTGACCTGCCCGGTTTAAAAGCTTGTAAGCAGGGAGCATATTCTAGTTCTTCTTTAATTTTTCCGAACTTATCTTCACACAAGGAATCCCACTTGAACTCTCTTCCTTTCTTCAGTAAATCTCGCATGTTAACAGTTTTTTCTGACAAGTTCCTAATGTACCTCCCATAGTATTCTACCATTCCTAAAAACGAATTCACTTCTTCCTTGGTTCGAGGAGAAACTAACCGCTTAATAGTCAAAACCAAATCTGGTTTAGGTTTTACTCCATATCCTGTAATCAAATGTCCCAGGTACTCAACTTCTGTCAAAGCAAAATGAAATTTCTTTCTCTTCAAGGTAAGACCAGCACGACTTAGACATCCCAAAACCAACCTCACTCGTTCCCAATGTTCTACCGCTGTGTCAGCATAAATTAACACATCATCTTGGTAGCATTTCACCCCTTTGACCTCCTTCAAAATTTTATACATAATGCGTTGAAACACAGAAGCCGCAGACACAAGCCCAAAAGGCATTCTTTTGAATTTAAACGCACCAAAAGGTGTTATGAATGCAGTCAATTCTTGTGAATTCTCTTCCAACTCTACCTGATGATATGCTGATTTAAGATCTAAGGTGGAAAAGTACTTTGCTCCGCCAACCATAGATTCTATCTCTTCAATATTTGGAAGGGGACATTTATCCACCACTACCTCTCTATTTAGAGCCCTAAGGTCCACACAAAGCCTGATATCACCATCCCCCTTCTTTGCCACAACTATGGGAGCCAACCATTCGGTTGCCTCTACTTCCTCAATTATGCCCATCAACTCTAATCTTTTAAGTTCAGTTTTCACCGGTTCTTGTAAAGCCAACGGTATTCTTCTCATTTTCGCTACTATAGGAATAGCACTTTCCTTTAACCTAATTTTATGTTTATACCCTTTTAGACATCCCAAATTGTCTGAAAATACTTCAGGAAATTCATTTACTAACTCACTGTCTACACCATCCACACTCTGAATTTGAACTTGAGGTTGTGCGTTTGGATTCAAAATGACACCTAAAAGCTTTTGATGCGTCAAACTCAAGAGATTGTCACCTTGATTGGACACATAAACTTTCCCCAACAGGTGTCTACTTTTGAACTCAATATGACCTTCAAAGTACCCTAGCATTTTTATAGGCTGACCACCATATCCCCCAGGAGATACATCCATCTTCTTTAACTTTCTAGATTCCAGAATTAACCTGTCAAAACTTGTTTTTGAAATTATCGTCAGTTGTGAACAAGAATCAAAACGCATTAGTAGATCCACACCATCCACTCTCACCACCTCACTTGGATGCTCTCCACACTTAACCTGAGCATCAACTTGGAACACTACCTCCTGAGATACTTCCTTGATCTCTTTCCTCATATTGTCATTATGAAATTTATTCTTTCTACCACGGCAACATTTGTAGAAGTGACCTCTCTTCCCGCACCCATTACATACTGCATTCAATGCTGGGCAATTGCTTGCATTGGCTTTGTGGCCACTATTACCACAACGATAGCATTCTCCTTTGAATTTCACTATATCTTTCTTTTTCTTCTCACCTCCACTTCCTTTGTTCTTCACTTCACACACTATCTCCTCCACCTTTGTACATTCTCCACTCATTAATTTGTTTCCACTTAATTCCTTAACACACCTCAGCATGTGTTCTACTCTTTTTGCCACCATAATCACTTCTTCCAAAGGTGGTTCATCCTTCAACCATAGCTCTTCTCTAATTTTGTCACTACAACACTTTAATACAAACTGATCTCTAATTCTCTCATCCACCAGTGCTCCAAATTTACATGACACCGCCAACTTCCTCAAACTAGTTACAAAATCTTCCACTGACTCTTCTTTACCTTGTTCCCTTTTTCCAAAATAATATTGTTCCATTATTGTGCTCACCCTTGGTAAGTAATGTTTGTCTAACTTCATAATACATGCTTCATATTCATTCAAATTCCTACTTTCTTCAGTGCATAAATCAGGCAAATTTTCTAAAACCTCCTGTCTCTCTCCCCCTAGACAGTGCAACAATAATGCATGTTTTCTTTCTGCACTCAATGTGGGTCCACACACTCTAGCATAGTGAGCAAATATCTTTTTCCACTTGTTCCAAGGATATAAAGGATCACCTGGACTGCTTAAAAAAAATGGTGGTGGTGTTACGTTCTGCATTATTCTGATAAACTAGACGAACATACAGAACAACACACTAAGGGGCTCATTCTGAGCCCGGCGGGCGGCGGGAGCCGCCCGCCTGGAGGGAGCCGCCAAATGGCCGCTCCGCGGTCGAAAGACCGCAGAGGCCATTCTGGCTTTCCCGCTGGGCTGGCGGGCGACCGCCAGAGGGCCGCCCGCCAGCCCAGCGGGAAACCCCTCCCCACGAGGAAGCCGGCTCCGAATGGAGCTGGCGGAGTGGGTATGTGCGACGGGTGCAGTGGCACCCGTCGCGTATTTCAGTGTCTGCAAAGCAGACACTGAAATACAAAGTGGGGCCCTTTTACGGGGGCCCCACGACACCCCTCACCGCCATCCTGTTCCGCCGGTTTTCCTTGTCTGACCGCGGCCAAACCGCCGCAGTCAGAATGCCCTGCGGGGCACCGCCAGCCTGTTGGCGGTGCTCCCGCATCCCCGGCCCCGGCGGTCCTTGACCGCCGGGGTCGGAATGACCCCCTAAATGTCAGACCTCCACTGAACCAATTTGTAACTGAATCAGTGAATCACCACTCCTTCCATGTCCTAGCATTGAAATCTTCTTTTTTTACAGATGAGTAATTCTTGCTTCGCCGTTTTGTCTGGGTGTGCCTATCACCGTATGTTCCACACGATAGGCAAACAAAATTGTTCTTTTGTTTAGGGTGTGACTGTCACCGTTCCAATGCAGTTCACTTTTATTGTTTACCAATCATAGCAAAGAACAACTTCCCTTTAAGACAATGAAATAACCGTCCCTTTAAGGACACCGGTGTTGATGGGCACGCCCCCCAAACAGACGTTGTTCACGGTGCGTAGCTCTCTTCACGACTCGTTGTATTTGTGCTGCTTTATACGCTGGTTCTGTGAAACCGCATGCTTCCACTGCGGTCCGTCCCTGAAATCCTCCCAAAACGAACTGCGCAGCGGCTGCGTCCTCTCTACCAATGCGCAAATACGCTCACCAGGACAGCGCGTCTATAGTAACGTCCAAGGTCTGGAGACTCACAAATCCCTGGATGTTGAGGCGACTCCCAACTCTCGTCGCCAGATGTAAAGGTAAGAAACTACCACGTTCAGGTTTATGGGCACAGTCCGAAGTTTATTCTATATCGCCTCAGCCATCGATCTCCAAAACCGTCCTCAACCGTCTTCTCGCGTCCCCGTCATTCTCACTCGAATGACGGCGATCGCGTGCGGTAATCGCGTGTTCTAATTCATCACACTTATCCTACTGGATGTGGTCTTGTTCAGTATTATAAGAGTGAAACCAGAGGGTGACAGGTTACCTAGCACAGCAAATGTCACCATATCTGGCATAAGGTTACAGCCCATGCCTTGGGTTTCACACCTAAATCAGTGCTACAGGGTGCCGGGTTTTGTGAATCATTAGGTATGACCTTACCTTTTTCTGTGTCAGAATAGAGTGCAGTCTACTGAAACCTCTCATGTAAAGCTTTACTGAAGGTAAACCCCAGGTCCTTGTGATGATATTCTGTGTGAAAAACGAGTGTACGTGCATGTGGTGGATGTGTAACACATGTGGTAGTAAGTCTCTGTATTAGGTGTGACTCTCAGAACTGGGACAAGTGGGATCCATTTTGGATGGCCTCTGGTTTAGTGTGGCACAAAATGGAAGGGGTGGAAGTGTTGCGTCTGCATTCCTGTGACTGGAGTGTGCAGGTAAGGACTCTCAGGTGAGGGAGGGTGGGTACAGAACTACCCATAGAAATGTAATGAGGACCTTGTTAGAAAAGGGCTGCTGGTTTGATCTTCCTGAACAATGCTATTTAGTAGATTGTAGGGGTGGGGGGCGGAGTTTCTGTTGTTCATGGGGAGGGTATTTCTAAGCTGGGCCTGCCCTTTGGTATGACCCTGGTTGCTGCTTCATTAAGGCTGACGACAGCTAGGGATGGAAACTGCACACTCCAATGGACTTTTGTTTTGGACAGTCCTGCTTGGACACAGCATGATTGACCACCGCAGTGAGAGCTATCATCTTTCACAAAGGCAGTGTCTGAGGAGCAACTAGAAAATAACATTTGAAAGAGAACCACCTTAAAACAGTTCTTAAACAGGAGATCCACATCCCCTGTCTGGAAATGAGTGTAACAGTTAGACACAAATCACCCGTTTTTTCCTTTTCCAAGCTCTTCTTGACTAAGGAAGGAAGTGTTCTGCAGAATACTTGACAGACTGCTGTGTGACCAAGGCAGATGCTTTTTGCCAAGGGTAAAATGGCATCATATGATGTCTGAAACTTTTTGGGGAAGGAGAGGGTCTACCTAAAACCTAAGAAGTCTGCTTACCTGCTCAGACGGGGAAAGAGAGAGCCTGAACCTGCAAGAGGAGCTCAGCATGTTTCTGGAGTGTGGATTACTGAGATGTAGCTGACTACCATCAAGTAGTGTGCCTGGGTTAACCCCACGTTTTGAGGGGTCCCCCAGTTGGGTAACTGTTAAGGTCTGAGCTCTTGAGCCTACACTACTAAGACAAAGAAGCCTTTGTCTGCTCACCCTCTCTATGATGAAAGTCACGTTCTGAAGGTGTTTACTTGGCCTAATTTGCAGAGAAATATAGGATATATCCTCGGGCAACAGTGATAAAAAATGTCTCTCATGTATACCTACCGGATTTGGAGCTCAGTAACCTATGTCTGCCCTGTGCCCTCCCCCCCCAATCAGGGTCTGACAATTGTTGTATGAATTCGTAATTATATCAACAATAATAAGTATATTAGAAAGTTATAATTGTTCTTTGTTGCTTGATTCAATCATGAGAAACTCTGTAGTTGTATTTGATATTTCATTGCTTCATAACTTCATCCTTGCACATGATGATGCATCAACTGCCTATTATGACTTCACTGAACAGTATTAGTCAAATATTTTTCTCTGCATAGTGCTGAGTTGCCAGGATCTTTCTGCGGGCTTAGGAAAATGGGATTCCGTCAAAGAATGTTCTGGACCATATATTTCCTGAGTTAGGGCTAACATATTTATGAAAGAATCTCTCTTGACTGCTTCTAATTGTCAGTTTTGTTTTGTCTAAAACCTAGAAGAAATGTAAAACTGGTAGTCGCTGTAGGCTGTTGTAGGAGGCTGGACTGGCTTGTAGTGAGTACCAAGGGGTACTTGCACCTTGCACCAGGCCCAGTTATCCCTTATTAGTGTATAGGGTGTCTAGCAGCTTAGGCTGATAGATAATGGTAGCTTAGCAGAGCAGCTTAGGCTGAACTAGGAGACGTGTGAAGCTACTACAGTACCACTTAGTGTCATAAGCACAATATCATAAGAAAACACAATACACAGTTATACTAAAAATAAAGGTACTTTATTTTTATGACAATATGCCAAAGTATCTTAGAGTGTACCCTCAGTGAGAGGATAGGAAATATACACAAGATATATATACACAATAGCAAAAATATGCAGTATAGTCTTAGAAAACAGTGCAAACAATGTATAGTTACAATAGGATGCAATGGGGAAACATAGGGATAGGGGCAACACAAACCATATACTCCAAAAGTGGAATGCGAACCACGAATGGACCCCAAACCTATGTGACCTTGTAGAGGGTCGCTGGGACTATTAGAAAATAGTGAGAGTTAGAAAAATAACCCTCCCCAAGACCCTGAAAAGTGAGTGCAAAGTGCACTAAAGTTCCCCTAAGGACAAAGAAGTTGTGTTAGAGGAATAATGCAGGAAAGACACAAACCAGCAATGCAACAACTGTGGATTTCCAATCTAGGGTACCTGTGGAACAAGGGGACCAAGTCCAAAAGTCACAAGCAAGTCGGAGATGGGCAAATGCCCAGGAAATGCCAGCTGTGGGTGCAAAGAAGCTTCTACTGGACAGAAGAAGCTGAGGTTTCTGCAGGAACGAAAAGGGCTAGAGAATTTTCCTTTGGTGGACGGATCCAGCTTGCCTTGGAGAGTCGTGCAGAAGTGTTTTCCCGCCAAAAGGACACCAACAAGCCTTGCTAGTTGCAAATCGTGCGTTTGGCGTTTTTGGACGCTGCTGGGGCTCAGGAGGGACCAGGAGGTCGCAAATTGGACCTGAAGAGAGAGGGGACGTCGAGCAAGATAAAGAGCCCTCACTGAAGCAGGTAGCACCCGGAGAAGTGCCAGAAACAGGCACTACGAGGATGTGTTAAACGGTGCTCGCCGAAGTTGCACAAAGGAGTCCCCCGTCGCCGGAGACCAACTTAGAAAGTTGTGCAATGCAGGTTAGAGTGCCGTGGACCCAGGCTTGGCTGTGCACAAAGGATTTCCGCCGGAAGTGCACAGGGGCCGGAGTAGCTGCAAAAGTCACGGTTCCCAGCAATGCAGCCCAGCGAGGTGAGGCAAGGACTTACCTCCACCAAACTTGGACTGAAAAGTCACTGGACTGTGGGGGTCACTTGGACAGAGTCGCTGGATTCGAGGGACCTCGCTCGTTGTGCTGAGAGGAGACCCAAGGGACCGGTAATGCAGCTTTTTGGTGCCTGCGGTTGCAGGGGGAAGATTCCGTCGACCCACGGGAGATTTCTTCGGAGCTTCTGGTGCAGAGAGGAGGCAGACTACCCCCACAGCATGCACAAGCAGGAAAACAGTCGAGAAGGCTGCAGGATCAGCGTTACAGAGTTGCAGTAGTCGTCTTTGCTACTATGTTGCAGGTTTGCAGGCTTCCAGCGCGGTCAGCAGTCGATTCCTTATCAGAAGGTGAAGAGAGAGATGCAGAGGAACTCGGATGAGCTCTTGCATTCGTTATCTAAAGTTTCCCCAGAGACAGAGACCCTAAATAGCCAGAAGAGAGGGTTTGGCTACCTAGGAGAGAGGATAGGCTACTAACACCTGAAGGAGCCTATCAGCAGGAGTCTCTGACGTCACCTGGTGGCACTGGCCACTCAGAGCAGTCCAGTGTGCCAGCAGCACCTCTGTTTCCAAGATGGCAGAGGTCTGGAGCACACTGGAGGAGCTCTGGACACCTCCCAGGGGAGGTGCAGGTCAGGGGAGTGGTCACTTCCCTTTCCTTTGTCCAGTTTCGCGCCAGAGCAGGGGCTAAGGGGTCCCTGAACCGGTGTAGACTGGCTTATGCAGAATTGGGCACCTCTGTGCCCAACAAAGCATTTCCAGAGGCTGGGGGAGGCTACTCCTCCCCTGCCTTCACACCATTTTCCAAAGGGAGAGGGTGTCACACCCTCTCTCAGAGGAAGTTCTTTATTCTGCCATCCTGGGCCAGGCCTGGCTGGACCCCAGGAGGGCAGCTGCCTGTCTGAGGGGTTGGCAGCAGCAGCAGCTGCAGTGAAACCCCAGGAAGGGCAGTTTGGCAGTACCAGGGTCTGTGCTACAGACCACTGGGATCATGGGATTGTGCCAACTATGCCAGGATGGCATAGAGGGGGCAATTCCATGATCATAGACATGTTACATGGCCATATTCGGAGTTACCATTGTGAAGCTACATATAGGTAGTGACCTATATGTAGTGCACGCGTGTAATGGTGTCCCCGTACTCACAAAGTTCAGGGAATTGGCTCTGAACAATGTGGGGGCACCTTGGCTAGTGCCAGGGTGCCCTCACACTAAGTAACTTTGCACCTAACCTTTACCAGGTAAAGGTTAGACATATAGGTGACTTATAAGTTACTTAAGTGCAGTGTAAAATGGCTGTGAAATAACGTGGATGTTATTTCACTCAGGCTGCAGTGGCAGGCCTGTGTAAGAATTGTCAGAGATCCCTATGGGTGGCAAAAGAAATGCTGCAGCCCATAGGGATCTCCTGGAACCCCAATACCCTGGGTACCTCAGTACCATATACTAGGGAATTATAAGGGTGTTCCAGTAAGCCAATGTAAATTGGTAAAATTGGTCACTAGCCTGTTAGTGACAATTTGGAAAGAAATGAGAGAGCATAACCACTGAGGTTCTGATTAGCAGAGCCTCAGTGAGACAGTTAGTCACTACACAGGTAACACATTCAGGCACACTTATGAGCACTGGGGCCCTGGGTTACCAGGGTCCCAGTGACACATACAACTAAAACAACATATATACAGTGAAAAATGGGGGTAACATGCCAGGCAAGATGGTACTTTCCTACACAACCTCCCCCCCCCCAAACGAAGGACAATAAGACTAGCCATGACCTGATGAGTCTTCATTGTCTAAGTGGAAATATCTGGAGAGTCCATCTGCATTGGAGTGGCTACTCCCAGGTCTATGTTCCACTGTATAGTCCATTCCCTGTAGGGATATGGACCACCTCAACAATTTAGGATTTTCACCTTTCATTTGTTTTAGCCAAAGTAGAGGTTTGTGGTCTGTCTGAACAATGAAGTGAGTGCCAAACAGGTATGGCCTCAACTTCTTCAGAGCCCAGGCCACAGCAAAGGCCTCCCTCTCAATGGCAGACCAACGCTTTTCTCTAGGGGTCAACCTCCTACTAATAAAAGCAACAGGTTGATCCTGGCCCTCAGAATTAAGTTGTGATAGGACTGCCCCTACTCCTAATTCAGATGCATCAGTTTGGACATAGAATTTTTTAGAGTAACAAGGGCTTTTCAGGACAGGTGCAGAGCACATGGCCTGCTTCAGCTCCTCAAAAGCTTTCTGACAGTTTGCTGTCCATAATACCTTTTTAGGCATTTTCTTGGATGTGAGGTCATTAAGAGGGGCTGCAATGGAGCCATAGTTCTTAATGAACCTCCTGTAATACCCAGTGAGGCCTAGGAAGGCTCTCACCTGAGTCTGAGTGGTAGGGGGAACCCAATCAATAATAGTTTGGATTTTCCCCTGAAGTGGTGCAATCTGTTCCCCACCAACAAGGTGTCCCAGATAAACCACCTTACCCTGCCCTATCTGGCACTTTGAAGCCTTGATAGTGAGGCCTGCCTTTTGCAGGGCCTCCAAAACTTTCCATAGGTGGACCAGGTGATCATCCCAGCTGGAGCTGAAGACAGCTATATCGTCAAAATATGCTGCACTGAAAGCTTCCAGCCCTTGCAGGACTGTGTTCACCAACCTCTGAAAAGTGGCAGGTGCATTTTTCAAACCAAAAGGCATCACAGTAAACTGGTAATGTCCTCCAATGGTAGAAAATGCAGTCTTAGGTTTAGCATCTTCTGACAATTTGATCTGCCAATACCCTGAAGTCAAGTCAAAAGTGCTTAGATACTTGGCAGATGCCAGTGTATCTATGAGCTCATCTGCCCTGGGTATAGGGTGAGCATCAGTTTTGGTTACCAAGTTGAGACCTCTATAATCTACACAAAACCGCATTTCCTTCTTTCCATCTTTGGAATGGGGTTTTGGTACCAGTACCACAGGAGAAGCCCATGGACTGTCAGAGTGCCCAACCACTCCTAATTCTAACATTTTCTGGACCTCTTGCTTTATGCAGTCCCTGACATGGTCAGGCTGCCTATAGATCTTACTTTTGACAGGTAAACTGTCTCCAGTATCTATAGTGTGCTCACACCAAGAAGTGGTACCTGGCACAGTAGAAAGAGTTCAGAGAATTGATCTAGGAGATTTATGCAATTGTCTTTCTGCTCAGCAGTAAGACAATCAGCCAAAACTACACCTTCCACAAGAGCATCTTGTTCTGTGGAAGAGAAGAGATCAGGTAGAGGATCACTGTCTTCTTCCTGTCCCTCATCAGTTGCCATGAGCAGGGTGAGATCAGCCCTGTCATAGTAGGGTTTCAGGCGGTTGACATGGAGCACCCTAAGGGGACTCCTGGCAGTGCCTAAGTCAACTAAATAGGTGACTTCTCCCTTCTTTTCAACAATTGTGTGGGGCCCACTCCATTTATCTTGGAGTGCTCTTGGGGCCACAGGCTCCAAGACCCACACTTTCTGCCCTGGTTGGTACTGAACCAAAACAGCCTTCTGATCATGCCATTGCTTCTGGAGCTCTTGGCTGGCCTGAAGGTTTTTACTGGCCTTTTTCATGTACTCAGCCATCCTTGATCTGAGGCCAAGTACATAATCCAAAATATCCTGCTTAGGAGCTTTTAAAGGTTGTTCCCAACCCTCCTTTACAAGTGTGAGTGGACCCCTAACAGGGTGTCCAAAAAGAAGTTCAAAGGGGCTGAAGCCCACTCCTTTCTGGGGTACCTCCCTGTAGGCAAAAAGGAGGCATGGTAGAAGGATATCCCATCTCCTGCGGAGTTTTTCAGGGAGACCCATAATCATGCCTTTGAGAGTTTTATTAAATCTCTCCACCAGTCCATTTGTTTGTGGATGATAGGGTGTAGTGAACTTGTAAATTACACCACACTCCTTCCACATGGCCTTTAAGTATGCAGACATGAAATTGCTTCCCCTGTCTGATACTACTTCCTTTGGGAAGCCCACCCTGGAAAATATTCCCAGGAGGGCCTTTGCCACTGCAGGTGCTGTAGTGGTCCTTAAAGGAATAGCTTCAGGATATCTTGTGGCATGGTCCACTACCACCAAGATAAATCTATTGCCTGAAGCAGTAGGAGGGTCAAGGGGGCCAACTATGTCAACCCCTACCCTTTCAAAGGGAACCCCAACCACAGGCAGTGGAATAAGGGGTGCCTTTGGGGTGCCACCTGTCTTGCCACTGGCTTGACAGGTTTCACAGGACTTACAAAATTCCTTTGTGTCCTCAGACATCCTAGGCCAATGAAACAGGGGAACAAGCCTGTCCCAAGTTTTCATTTGTCCTAGGTGCCCAGCTAAGGGAATGTCTTGTGTCCAGTGTTAGGAGGAACTTTCTGTACTCCTGAGGAATCACTAATCTCCTGGCAGCTCCAGGTTTAGGATCCCTATGCTCAGTGTACAAGAGGTTGTCCTCCCAGTAAACTCTGTGAGAGTCACTGACATCCCCATTAGCCTGTTTGACAGCTTGCTGTCTGAGACCCTCTAATGTGGGACAGGTTTGCTGTGCCACACTCAGCTCCTCTCTGGCAGGCCCCCCTTCACCCAAAAGCTCAGCAGTGTCTGCTTCCAGCTCCTCTGGTGTAGGTTCTGCACAGGGAGGGAATTCTTCTTCCTCAGAAGTAGAATCCACTGTAGAGGGAGGGATAGTAGGAAGTGGTTTGCTTCTACTACCCCTAGCTTTAGGGAGCACTTGGTCCATTGTTCCAGGATCCAAGCTTCCCTGTCCTTTTTGCTTTTTGGCCTGAGCCCTTGTCAAAGCAAAAATATGCCCTGGGATGCCCAGCATTGCTGCATGGGCCTCCAACTCCACATCTGACCAAGCTGATGTCTCCAAATCATTCCCTAATAGACAGTCTACAGGTAAATCTGAAGCTACCACAACTTTCTTTGGACCAGTAACCCCCCCCCAGTTGAGATTAACAACAGCCATGGGGTGGCTAAGTGTGTTGTTGTGAGCATCGGTTACTTGGTACTGGTGACCAAGTAGGTGTTGTTCAGGGTGGACCAGTTTCTCTATGACCATAGTCACACTGGCACCAGTGTCCCTGTAGGCCTGAACCTCAACACCATTTATTAGGGGTAGCTGCTTGTACTTATCCATATTAAGGGGACAAGCAACTAAGGTGGCTAAATCAATAGCCCCCTCAGAGACTAACACAGCCTCTGTGGCCTCCCTAACAAGGCCAACCCCAACTAAATTACCAAAAGTGAGCCCAGCTACTCCCTTGGATTGGCTATTAGTAGGTTTGCTCCCACCACCACTGCTATTAGTAGGGACACTAGGTGTAGCAGTAGGGGTTGTAGTGGTAGGAGCAGTGGTGCCTTTCTTTGGACAACTGGGATCTGTTGTCCAATGGCCTTTTATTTTACATAAATAGCATCATGGTTTCTTTTCCTTGTTCTGATTAAAGGAGGATTTGGACCCACCACCCCCACCAGAGTGTTTTTGTGGGCCTGATGAAGACTCATTTTTAGATTTGTCCCCACCCTTGTCTGAAGACTTACCATCCTTCTTTTTGTTGCCATCTTTGTCACCCCCTGTATGAACTTTTCTGTTCACTCTTGTTCTGACCCATTTGTCTGCCTTCTTTCCCAATTCTTGGGGAGAGGTCAGATCAGAGTCCACCAAGTACTGGTGCAACAAATCAGACACACAATTATTAAGAATATGCTCTCTCAGGATCAAGTTATACAGGCTGTCATAATCAGTAACTTTACTGCCATGTAACCACCCCTCCAAGGCCTTCACTGAATGGTCAATGAAATCAACCCAGTCTTGTGAAGACTCCTTTTTGGTCTCTCTGAACTTTATCCTGTACTGTTCAGTGGTTAAGCCATAACCATCCAGGAGTGCATTCTTAAGAACTTGGAAATTATTAGCATCATTTTCTTTCACAGTAAGGAGCCTATCCCTACCTTTTCCACTAAATGATAGCCATAGGATAGCAGCCCACTGCCTTTGAGGGACATCCTGTACAACACAGGCCCTCTCAAGTGCAGCAAACCACTTGTTAATGTCATCCCCCTCCTTATAAGGGGGAACTATCTTGTGCAGATTCCTGGAATCATGCTCTTTTGCAGGATGACTATGGGGAATACTGCTGCTGCCACCATGGGTATCTAAACCCAACTTCTGTCTTTCCTTCTCTAATTCAAAAGACTGTCTATCCAAATCCAGCTGTTGCTTTTTAAACTTCAGTCTGGTTTGTTCCACCCTCAACTTATTGAGTTCCCTCTCTAACATTCTGTCATCAGGGTTGGTGGGAGGGACATTCCTAGAAACAGAGCTATGATGGGAATGAACAGAAGGAGACCTGTCCCTTACAGAAGCCACCCTAACAGCTTGGTTAACAGAAACATTACTACCAGTATGGTGAGAATAAATGCTTTTGCTATGATGTGAGACAACACTATTTATATGGTGTGGCTCATCATCATTACCAACTATGCTAGACTGTCTAGTAATGGGCAGGCTAGGAAGTTTCTTTCCTGAATCTTTTCCTGGGGGAGTCCCTGAATCAGATTGGGAACTATTTGGTACTTTTTCAACAGATGAGGCACCTATGGCCTTATCCTGTTCTCTAAGCATGTTAAGTAACAGTTCCAAGGAAGGATTTTTCCCTACACTCAAACCTCTCTCTATACAGAGACTCCTTGCTCTTTTCCAGCTAAGGTTGTCATATGCAAGTTTGGACAGATCAACATTTTGGCCTGTGCCAGACATTTTTTAGAGAGAGTTAAAGTGATAGAAAAAGAGAAAAAAGTTTTCAGAACTTTCTGGAAAGACAGAAAAAAAACTTTTTAAACTTTTAAGAACTTTTTGAAAGTTTAGAAGTACTTTTCAGCACTTAGAAAAGAGTGAAAAGAGAAAATGCAAAACTTTTTGGCTATGTGTATATACACTGACCTTGTTTTGTATATTTTTCTCTTATGAAAAGTACAATGACAAGAGTGGTAAGTAGTCTCAAGCACTTATCCCACCACTGCACAACCAATGTAGGAGGCTGGACTGGCTTGTAGTGAGTACCAAGGGGTACTTGCACCTTGCACCAGGCCCAGTTATCCCTTATTAGTGTATAGGGTGTCTAGCAGCTTAGGCTGATAGATAATGGTAGCTTAGCAGAGCAGCTTAGGCTGAACTAGGAGACGTGTGAAGCTACTACAGTACCACTTAGTGTCATAAGCACAATATCATAAGAAAACACAATACACAGTTATACTAAAAATAAAGGTACTTTATTTTTATGACAATATGCCAAAGTATCTTAGAGTGTACCCTCAGTGAGAGGATAGGAAATATACACAAGATATATATACACAATAGCAAAAATATGCAGTATAGTCTTAGAAAACAGTGCAAACAATGTATAGTTACAATAGGATGCAATGGGGAAACATAGGGATAGGGGCAACACAAACCATATACTCCAAAAGTGGAATGCGAACCACGAATGGACCCCAAACCTATGTGACCTTGTAGAGGGTCGCTGGGACTATTAGAAAATAGTGAGAGTTAGAAAAATAACCCTCCCCAAGACCCTGAAAAGTGAGTGCAAAGTGCACTAAAGTTCCCCTAAGGACAAAGAAGTCGTGTAAGAGGAATAATGCAGGAAAGACACAAACCAGCAATGCAACAACTGTGGATTTCCAATCTAGGGTACCTGTGGAACAAGGGGACCAAGTCCAAAAGTCACAAGCAAGTCGGAGATGGGCAAATGCCCAGGAAATGCCAGCTGCGGGTGCAAAGAAGCTTCTACTGGACAGAAGAAGCTGAGGTTTCTGCAGGAACGAAAAGGGCTAGAGATTTTCCCTTTGGTGGACGGATCCCGCTCGCCTTGGAGAGTCGTTCAGAAGTGTTTTCCCGCCAAAAGGACGCCAACAAGCCTTGCTAGTTGCAAATCGTGCATTTGGCGTTTTTGGACGCTGCTGGGGCCAAGGAGGGACCAGGAGGTCGAAAATTGGACCTGAAGAGAGAGGGGACGTCGAGCAAGACAAAGAGCCCTCACTGAAGCAGGTAGCACCCGGAGAAGTGCCAGAAACAGGCACTACAAGGATGCGTGAAACGGTGCTCACCGAAGTTGCACAAAGGAGTCCCACGTCGCCGGAGACCAACTTAGAAAGTCGTGCAATGCAGGTTAGAGTGCCGTGGACCCAGGCTTGGCTGTGCACAAAGGATTTCCGCCGGAAGTGCACAGGGGCCGGAGTAGCTGCAAAAGTCGCGGTTCCCAGCAATGCAGCCCAGCGAGGTGAGGCAAGGACTTACCTCCACCAAACTTGGACTGAAGAGTCACTGGACTGTGGGGGTCACTTGGACAGAGTTGCTGGATTCGAGGGACCTCGCTCGTCATGCTGAGAGGAGACCCAAGGGACCGGTAATGCAGCTTTTTGGTGCCTGCGGTTGCAGGGGGAAGATTCCGTCGACCCACGGGAGATTTCTTCGGAGCTTCTGGTGCAGAGAGGAGGCAGACTACCCCCACAGCATGCACAAGCAGGAAAACAGTCGAGAAGGCGGCAGGATCAGCGTTACAGAGTTGCAGTAGTCGTCTTTGCTACTATGTTGCAGGTTTGCAGGCTTCCAGCGCGGTCAGCAGTCGATTCCTTATCAGAAGGTGAAGAGAGAGATGCAGAGGAACTCGGATGAGCTCTTGCATTCGTTATCTAAAGTTTCCCCAGAGACAGAGACCCTAAATAGCCAGAAGAGAGGGTTTGGCTACCTAGGAGAGAGGATAGGCTACTAACACCTGAAGGAGCCTATCAGCAGGAGTCTCTGACGTCACCTGGTGGCACTGGCCACTCAGAGCAGTCCAGTGTGCCAGCAGCACCTCTGTTTCCAAGATGGCAGAGGTCTGGAGCACACTGGAGGAGCTCTGGACACCTCCCAGGGGCGGTGCAGGTCAGGGGAGTGGTCACTCCCCTTTCCTTTGTCCAGTTTCGCGCCAGAGCAGGGGCTAAGGGGTCCCTGAACCGGTGTAGACTGGCTTATGCAGAATTGGGCACCTCTGTGCCCAACAAAGCATTTCCAGAGGCTGGGGGAGGCTACTCCTCCCCTGCCTTCACACCATTTTCCAAAGGGAGAGGGTGTCACACCCTCTCTCAGAGGAAGTTCTTTGTTCTGCAATCCTGGGCCAGGCCTGGCTGGACCCCAGGAGGGCAGCTGCCTGTCTGAGGGGTTGGCAGCAGCAGCAGCTGCAGTGAAACCCCAGGAAGGGCAGTTTGGCAGTACCAGGGTCTGTGCTACAGACCACTGGGATCATGGGATTGTGCCAACTATGCCAGGATGGCATAGAGGGGGCAATTCCATGATCATAGACATGTTAAATGGCCATATTCGGAGTTACCATTGTGAAGCTACATATAGGTAGTGACCTATTTGTAGTGCACACGTGTAATGGTGTCCCCGTACTCACAAAGTTCAGGGAATTGGCTCTGAACAATGTGGGGGCACCTTGGCTAGTGCCAGGGTGCCCTCACACTAAGTAACTTTGCACCTAACCTTTACCAGGTAAAGGTTAGACATATAGGTGACTTATAAGTTACTTAAGTGCAGTGTAAAATGGCTGTGAAATAACGTGGACGTTATTTCACTCAGGCTGCAGTGGCAGGCCTGTGTAAGAATTGTCAGAGCTCCCTATGGGTGGCAAAAGAAATGCTGCAGCCCATAGGGATCTCCTGGAACCCCAATACCCTGGGTACCTCAGTACCATATACTAGGGAATTATAAGGGTGTTCCAGTAAGCCAATGTAAATTGGTAAAATTGGTCACTAGCCTGTTAGTGACAATTTGGAAAGAAATGAGAGAGCATAACCACTGAGGTTCTGATTAGCAGAGCCTCAGTGAGACAGTTAGTCACTACACAGGTAACACATTCAGGCACACTTATGAGCACTGGGGCCCTGGGTTACCAGGGTCCCAGTGACACATACAACTAAAACAACATATATACAGTGAAAAATGGGGGTAACATGCCAGGCAAGATGGTACTTTCCTACAGCTGTGCTACCAGGCGGTCTGATATAATTGGTTCATGCCTACCTCAGAGAGGGAAACCTGCCTGAAATGGCAAGTTATAAGTAATTTGCGATGTTCCATCATGCTCAAGGATGGAGGTATGAAGCAAGCAGATATCACACACAACTACAGAATCTGGAATATGTATTTCTCTAGACAGAAGCAAAATTAAAATCGAGTTCATAATGTTCTACTACCTTCAGTATTGTTGATAAAATGAAAAAATATATATACAACAATTGTGAAAAATACTGAAACATTTTGTTGGACTGGGCAACCTATTACCCTATTGAGAACTATAGCTATCAGTGGTGGTTTCTCAGGTCTTTTTGGCACACAGCTTCTACAGCCAGATCACTTCTGGGAATCCACTGATGAGACAGAAGGGTGACTGCCCCCGGGTACCTGTCACAGGGCAGTCTTTGGTGATGGTTGTGCCTGGTGCGATAATCATTTTTGGTGCGCCACCCTAATGACCTCCTTCTCCACTGATTCCCTCACTACCACCCTCCAACAGTGCCCCCATCTTTCCATAGCTTCTCTCTCAAGTGCATTTTATTTGTTTTATAGTGCTACTCATAGCAGTGTAAGGTGTCAGAGCACTTTCAATCACACACATTATACAGAGACGATGAATTATATCTGTGTGTGTCAGTCTATAAGAAATGAGGATGACAAGTTGTAGGAATCGCATGCCACCCATACTAGCAGGCAGTATATTTTATGAGTGTTTGGCTTGGAGAAGCACAAACTCTGGATTTAAAATGTGGGATTGGCTTTACTACTAAATATGTATTTATACCCAAACTAACCCTTTTAAGCAACATTAGGATAGTAATCTGGGAAAAAATATTAGGTTTCATACCAATGCCTTGCAGTTTGCATGCAGCCCTTTGATAGCAATTCATAGTGCACTGTACTATATATTACGTTTGAACCTAAAAGGCTCTCTGAGACACAATCAGTAACATACTGAGCTATGCATATAAAATATAATTCTATGATGTACATGGGACACATTCTTTATGACAGGAACAATAACCTTCTGTGCTACTTGATGAATATGATGCAAAGTTGACCCTAGACTAAACTCCTCTTCCTCCAGCAGGAAGATTAACCACCAGCGTTATTTTTACATTTTAATTGTTGCTGAAAATTTTTCTACACACAAGGAACTCTGCAGCAGGTGGTTTTATGTTCCCCACCTGAGGTCAGCGCCAGGTGTGGCTGCACCGGTCGCACCATACAAGGGCTGGTCCTGACCTGTCACACAGTAGGTTCTTCAGAGAGCACCTGTAGTCTGGTAAAAGACAATAGGTAAATCCAAATATCAGTAAGTTCCAGGACTAGGGGGAAAGTGAAAAAGCCCGGAACTAATAAGGATGCATAACATACTATGCACTAAAGGGAGTGAGCGTGAGGCAATAGAGGGAGATAAAGGTTGATCAAATAAATGGGACAAATAGCAGTAGCTTTGGCCCTGATGGGAGAATGAATAAAAACCATGGTATGTATTGAGCTAGGTAAAAAATAGTCAGAGAACTTTTTAATTTATTTGAGGTTAGGAAAGTATGGGTCTAATCATTAGAGCTCTGCAGAATGTGGGTGTTGTGAGAAAATGGGTCATTAGTTGTGTGGCTGCACAAGTAATAGGTCCACATTGTCCTTCACTGGAAACCAAACAACCTGTTGTAGCACCTGACTCTCTCAGGGTAGCGAAACGGAACAGTCCAAGGCCTACTCAAGGGAGGTGGTGTGGACTAATACTCACCATTCACTGATACACAATAATAACACTGAATAAATGATTGTCCAGTCAGTGCTCTTTCTTTTGAAAAAGAAAAAAGTAATTTATCACCCACACACTGCTCAGCGCTATGCAGCAAATTACAAATATACACAAGCTGATGGAAATTCTTCTTGATGATATTGCATAAACAGGCTTTCCCCCTCCCAAAGGGTGTATAGTTCAACAAATCACATCTGACCATTAACTGCCCCCCTAAAAGCAGTGACTGAACATAACTTGGAGTAAGAGCACTTAATACAGGCACCAAAGCACATGGCTGTCAGCCTCATTATCTCAACAAAGCATTTCACTATAGGAATAAATGCATTAATTAACTATATCCATTAGTGAGAGCACTTAATACTGGCACTAAAGCATATCCACTTCGATCACAAGTTGCTGCCAATTTCATTACTTAAATACAGCTTTCCCAAGATTGATGTCTGTGCATCTTTGAATCATGTGTGCACTCAAAATACTGTGGACATGAAATACACAATTAATACATAGCCCCAAAGGGCAGCACATTCCTAATCACAGCACGTGTAATTATAAACCTTCACCCTAGCGGATGTTTGCGTGACATGAAAACTTTAGTTGACCACCTTCAGGCCACAGACACTTCAGCCATTGTTCTTGCCCCTAGATGGAGCAGCACTCCCACCTGCAGAGCACATGTTTCAGCCTGAGGAGTGCTTGAAAGTCCCTGGAAACCCTTGAGGGGTTGTCTTCTCAGTTTCCCATGCATCTTAGGTTGAGGGCCCTGGTATCCATTTTGGGGAGAGACTGTGCTGTCCCTGCAGCTTCCCCCACTCTTTAGCAGTTATTGGGGGTGACCCTGTCTTCCTGGGGCTGCCATAGGCCAGAAACTAGCAGTCTTTTACATGGAATGCAGCCAGGCACTACCCTCTTCTCAGTGTTTCACTCGGGGCCTAGGGATGGGGTCTTGGGTCCCCTTTTGCCTCCGTGGGGAAGCACAATGGTGCTATCTTGTCACACCAGCATTGCAGGGCCCAGCGATGGGGTCCTGGGCCACGTTCTGGATCTACAGGGGGTGCAATGGTGCCCCTTCACCAACCTTTTCACCAGGGGGTCAGGGATGATGTGCTGGACACCTCCTCCTCATTTAAGAGGGAGTGTGATGTCACTTGCTTGTTGGCATTACTTCTCGGGCCCAGGGATGGGGTCTTGGGCCCTTCCTGCTGCTCTTGGGGAAAGCGCAATGGCGCTTCACCACATTTTCATTTTGCTTGTGTCAGCCGTCCAGGCCCTGGGTCACCCCGGAGGCAAAATTGAGTATGGTGGTGGAGCCCCATGAGCATCTTAACCAAAACTGGGAAAAAACAGGTCACCAAACTTCACAAGGATATATCTCGGGCCCCTTGAACTGTCTCGTTTTGCCCCTGGTGGCAAGCCCTAACCACCTGGAGCACTCTCTTCTGGGCCTCTGGCCTCAAAGGTGAAAAACTTTGCAGAGAGCTGGTTTCACTGGCTCCCTGGACCAGCCTTTTTCTTTACTTTTCATCTGGGCTTCCCTCCTTTCTTGTGCAGGTTCCCAGCCTTTCCTACAACTGGTTCTCTGGGAGTCTAATCGGACCAACTTCTCTGGTTCTGGGGAATGCCCCGCTGGGGCTGGGGTCAATCAGTCAGATTCCTTAGGCCAGATGGCAGTCAGAGGGTTCCTCCTTTCAATTGTCCATGGCGGCTGCCTCCAGTTCTAGTGTCTAGCAGAAAAGTACACCCAAGAGAGAGCTCTCTCACCCCTGTGCAGGGCCTTTTAATTGGGGGTGGGAGTGTCCAGCAGGCATGCACCTCTGGCCTATCCTCATGTGCAACATCATCTCTCTGCCCCTGTCCCAACCTCCCGTCACAGCTGACAGAGACATTTCAAATTGGTATCACCCAGGAGTCACTTGCCACATCTGCTCTGAGGGTCTCAGCTCCAACCCTCGCTGACCTCACTGCCGGGCCTTACCCAGCAAAGCTTAAAGGGAGCTGTTAAAAATGGGGTTTCTGGTTGGCGAGGGTATGCACCTAAGCCAGGCAGAACCCACCCACTCTAGTAGGGCAAGGGAGTTACACGTCCAAGATAACCCCTGCTCACCTCTTGGTAACCAAGCGTAACCTGGAGGCAATGTGTAAAGCGTTTGCACAGCACACACAACACACGTGACGCAAGATGTATACCACAAAGTAAACACAACACTGAGCTAGATAAAAATAAACTGTATTGCACAAAACAAAATTAGACTAAACATTACACACCAGTAATACTCCGCTACCTTAGCAGTTGTCAGAACGTTACACAAGTTAGTAATACTCTGCAAGAATAAGCAGTTGTCACATTAGAATTCGTAAGTACTCAGGATTCTGCAACATAAACAGTAGTCAGGAATTACAATAAAGAAATATGTGCACTTCTCATAAATACCTCATACATGCCCATAAAGGAACATTGTTACATATGGAAAGACTATATATATATATATATATATATATATATATATATATATATATATATATATATTTCCTTAGGAAAAATAACCCTGGAGCATACCACCCTCCCAGTGTCCCCAAAAGTACCTTATTTTGTAGAGCAAGGCACTCCTAGTGCCTGGAAGATTGTGGTAGGGGCCCCCGGTGCTCCTATTTGCTCAATGGGGGCCATACTTGGCTCCCGAGGGGAGGTCGGCACCCCTTCTGATTTCCTCACGGGCCCCTCCTGGGGCCTGCGATCTCTGGGGGGCCCACCCTGGCCTCCACAGGCCCTACCACCAAAGGAGGGGAGGGGCGAAAAAACAGTGCCAGTAAGTTACGGGGCGATCGCGTCCCTAAGGCAGTGGTCGGCGTGAAAGGAATTCCCTTTCCGCTCCCCGTGCCCTGCGTTGTGTAGACAGCTGCCTGCGTCCTCGGGGCGGCTGTCGGAAGTGAAGGTATGTTGAAGCAGGAGCCTCCGATGAGGCTTTCCTCCTGCTCTGAAGGGCGGCCGCACCCGACACGGTGCACGAGCCACTCTCCTCTCTGTAAGCGCGCTTCACCCTGGGGGCACAGCTGGAGCACGCTCGCTCCTCTTCTTCTCTTTTGGGTGTCCCGGGTGCACTGGAGAGAGCGTGGCACGCTCCAATAATAAAATGTGCACTCGGGCAGCGGCAGTAATTCCTCGGCACCCGGGCTGCAGCTGTGATTCAGACAGCACGGGAATCGCTTCACAAAGCGTGAGAGACACCACGTGGGTCCCAGCTGCGGCGGTGATATGGGCAGCACAGGAAGCACTTTAAAAAGCACACAAGGCAACCCTTGGATCCCAGGCTGTGGCGGTAATTCCTTTTTCCATGGCAAGTGCGCAGGAAGTGCAAAGGGGCCTAAGGAAGCGCTCTTCTAGGCGCTTTCCTGTTACAACACTGTTACAACACTCCTCGTGGCAGAGGTCAGGGGCCATGGCACCCTGCCTCTGGGGACAGAAATGAAGAAGGGCTGGCGAACCCAGCTACAGGCCAGCACAAAAGTGGATCCAAGCAGTGGCAGTTCCTGCTGTGGGTCACAGGCCAGCACAACGGCAGCAGTCCATGGCAGTTCCTTGTGAGTCCTCTCAGCAGCCGTCTGTCCAGTTTCACGAATGTTCCAAGAATGTCTAAATTGTGGGGAACACTCCCCTGTACTTATACTAAGTTTGCAGTATCTCCTACAATGAGGAGGAGAGGGTTACAACTGGTTCTAGGAGTGCCCCTTCTCTCCTCCAGCACAGGCTCCAAACATCAGTGGGGGGTAAATGACCCTATTGTGCGAGGCCAGGGCACAGCCTTTACAACTGCAGGTGTGCCCGCCTCTCCCTTCTCTCAGCCCAGGAAGACCATACAATATGTAGATGCATCTCTGTGACACCTCCATCCTCACTGTGTACAGGCTGTCTGAAAATATGCACAAAGCCCCAACTGTCAGTCTGCCCAGACGTGGATAGGAGTCAAGCTGCAAAAAACACCATTCATAAGCAAGAGAAATGCTCACTTTCTAGAAGTGGCATTTCTGTAATAGTAATGAAAAATACACCTACACCAGTAAGCAGCATTTTTTACCACCATTACATCCATACCAAATATGCCTACGCTACCCCTCATAAATCAGGCAATACCCCTTACATATAAGGCAGGGCCTTTCGAGTGCAATCCTATGAGAAGGCAGCACTCACAACAGTGAAACACCAAGTTAGGTGTTTGTCACTACCAGGACAAGCCACACAACCTGGCACATGTCCTGCCTTCTACATACATGGCACCCTGCCCATAGGGATAGCTAGGGCGTACCTTAGGGGTGACTTACATGTAGTAAAAAGGGAGTTCTAGGCCTGGCAAGTAAATTTAGATGCCAGGTCCCTGTGGCAGAAAACTGTGCATAGGGATACCACTTTACAAGGGACTTATAGGTAAATTAAATATGCCAATTAGGTATAAGCCAATCATACCAAGTTTACAAGGGAGATCACATGCACTTTAGCACTGATTAGCAGTGCAAAAGAGCTCATAGTCATAACGCCAGCAAACAAGGGTCAGAAAAATAAGGAGGAAAAAGGCAAAAAGTTTGGGGAATGACCCTGTAAAAGGGCCAGGTCCAACAACCTCACACTAGCATACCTTATTGAATTCACACATTTACCTAAATGAGCTTCAAAACGCATCAGCGGATCTCCTGACACAATGATGTCTTGGGGAACCACACAATCAACCCTTTTCCGAGCCTCACAAAATCACGCTGTCACTAAAAGGTGAAAGGGTTGTTGCGAATTTGATGAACTCGCTCATAAATTCATAGCTGCCAAGTTTCTCAGGTACATCCCTGATGAGTTACTCCAGTCCAGGTTTCTTCCTTGAATTTTGGGACTCGGAACCCTGGTTTTATAATAGAATAAACAACACTATAAATCCCAGAATTCAAATTAAAAACCCAGACTGGAGTAGTCCATCATGCATAGATCCTGGAAACCTGACAAGGTTTTGCTAAAATATTTCAGACGTCATATAATTTTGTGAATCTGACACTGTAAGAAAGCACCTCAACTCTGAAGGTAGAGCCCATGCAACTCATTCCAACTGTATCTAAAACTGATGTTTCTGTTGTAGAAGGCTTTTTAATTTCTATGCCTTGTCATTATTTTAGCTCTTCATTAAAGTAAGACTACCTTCCATACCACCACCAGTAGAATACATCCAGCTTCTTAAAATGCTAATTTCTTGCGTTTCCAGAATCGGCAGATGCACCGTTTCCTGTAGAAATAGGAATTACAAAGAACTTTTAATAATGGCGGCCTAAATCGAATAATATATATTGCCGACTTTTAGGGAGAAAGTACGAGAGAGACATGAACTAATTCAAAAATGTGAAAAATGAAAGGCAGACTTATTTAACAAAAATGGGCAGCCACTCGGAACAACGTTTTAGGAAAACCTTATTAGTCAACTTAAAATGTGTGTTAAACCTTATAACATTAAGAATTAACTAAACCCTTCTAATGCTCTGGCACGTGAACTCGCTTCGTGTAATTTAAAAGCGTGGGCAATTTAATTAAATCCTACTTCCTGCGCATCACATGAATGCTTTTCAGTCCGTTCCTGCCAAGGTGCGACTAGGCTGGTATCCCGGGATACGGGGGGAGATTGACATGGAAGGATAGACCTATTAAGACATTAAGCTAATCCAGAGGTAAACACACAGCAGGCTTAGAAAGGCCCTGCAATCTTTTTACAAATAGATTGCCATGTTTACTCGGTACGAAATGCTTTTGCTTTTTCTCAGTGACTGATTGGCATGGCAGGCGGATCGTTCCTTCAGATCTAATTAGCCCACTGCATAGCACCTCTGCGAGGGCATTGATCAAAGACAGGGTGCAAAAACATTGGCTTTTGGTAGTGACATGCTAAGGCGCTTGGTAGCACCTAGCCTGCCATTTCCATTTGGGCAGTGCTAACTATTAAATAGATACTGACTGAAAGCAAACGCCACCCTGCATGGTCCAAGTCTCTGCAAGTATTTTCATTAATGCTGCATTAGTGACGCTGTAGTATTTAATTAAACTCAAGAAATCGCAATTTTGCAGAAACTACATACAGCAGGTGACATTCTAGCTTGAAACCAAGAGGTCTTAGCATATTGCTAGAAAGAGCAATGCACACACACGTTTGACGCCTTTAATGTTTTTAAAATCTTGACTGTGTAAAAATTTATCAGAAAAAGCAGAAGACACTAGCACATTCAAGCGCGCCATCCTAGATGTCAAGTGAACTCGTAAAACGTCTGAGACCCTTGTACAGGCCTGCATTTATTTTTAGCCAACAGCATTTTGAATGCCGGTATTTTTGAGCCCAAACGTATATCACTAAATTGAAAGCTGCATGCCCTAGAATGTAAAGTGATGCTGGATAACAAAAAAGACAGGGGCGAGCCCGCTAAGCTGCCCTGAACAGATAGCACCAACAAATTATTGGTCAATAACCCAGCGAAAAATGTATTTGATACATCGCTGCGCACTCACCTTCTAGCAGATAGAGTTTGAACGTACATTGCTATTTTCCATTTTTTCTTTGCTTTCTTGACACGAAATAGTTAATAATTGGTAGATGCACTTCAAGAAGGAAGGCAACTTGACTTATTTTGCATTTTTTGTATAGCTCCAAGAATGTCTTGTAAACGAGTGTCTACTTTGAAGACCCCACCACAAAGGAGTGTGTAATGCATTTTTTGCTGCAAACTAAAATATTAATGTGGGTGAGAATCATAGGAGCAAATAAAGCACATTGTTATCTGTGTTCTTAGAAATGTGGAACAACACGCACTATTGACTCTTTATCCCTTTTTTCTGAGATGTCAAACCCAGAATCAGGTGCAAATTCAGCACATGCTAATTAGCACAGCTAGTGCAAAATGGGGATTCCTCAAGTTACACATGTGGGAAGGTGGTTCTGCCCATCTAGTCTGCCCAGAGTTTTTGCTTTTTGATCACCTGCTTTTTTACCTTTTGGCCTCATAACCTGTGACTCACCGACAGTACACTTCTGGTAAATGGACTGTGTATGTCTACCTCCAGTGTCTGCCTTGTAAAATAAGGGAGCAGCAACACAGCCAGGGGTTAGGGGTACTTGGCCGGTTACATGTGAACCAATCTGCACATGCGTGTGCACACATGTGAGGGCTGTGCCAGCCCAGGAAATGTTCGCAAGTAGCCTGGCGCAGAGGGGACTCCGGAGGATTGGGTATTAACCTGGGATAGGCCTTATAATGAGGTTGTACACATATAGGTAAAGTCAGTGTGGTTTACTGCTTTGTCTGCAGTGACACTCCATTGTATACTTATAGGCAAGGCTTCCTTAGAGCTCGACTCTGCTTCCCTTTGGTCCACAGACTCCAAGTCGTACTGATGTACAGTGTAACCTGTGTGAAAAGAAAAATTCTGTAAAGTCCAAAGACATAACTGTACAGCTTATGTGTCATCCAGGAATGTCAAATTTCTCTGTCTGAGCTCGGGATTAAAGCCCAGACCACTTGTGACATTGCTGGTTTGCGTTAAGTACTTTTCTCACCAGCTGCAGGAACAAATTACTCTCCCTACAAAGGGAGCAATTAACAGTGGTTAAATCAGCTGGAGGAGGAAAGGAGTAGGTGAATTGCTCTGCATCAATCAGCCAGCTATTACTCTCTGTCTGGAAGAAGGGCATGCCCCAGTCCACTAAACAAAGGAAGGAGTCCAGATGACTGGAGCTAAACCAGGATGAGGACTCCTATTGGACCTGGCCCTTTTACACGGTCATTCCCCAAACCTTTTGCCTTTTGTGTCCTCATTTTTCTGACCTTTGTTGGCTGACGTTATGACTCTGAACACTTTTTCACTGCTAACCAGTGCTAAAGTACATGTGCTCTCACTTGTAAAATTGGTATGATTGGCTTAAACCTAATTGGCATATTTAATTTACCTGTAAATCCCTTGTAAAGTGGTAGCCCTATACCCAGGGCCTGTAAATTAAATGCTACTTTTGGGCCTGCAGCGCTGCCTACTTCAAAGGAGAAATTGGGTATAAGGGCACCCAAAACCACAGATTTAAAACACTTCTGGGAACAAGAGGAACCTCTGCCTGTAGAAGAGCTGAGGAGTGCTGCCCTGCCTGTGACTGTGCTTTGTGGAGCTATCCTGCAGTTGCTGCTTCTGCCAGAGTAGGAGGGCAAAGGACTTTGTGTGCCTTCCATCTTGTGAAGAAATCTCCAAGGCCTTGATTTAGAGCTTGCCTCCTGTTGTTTGAAGTCTCAGGGACAGCAAAGACTTCTCTCTGCCAGCACCTGGAGTCTCTGGAGAGACTCCTGCTCTGACAAGTGGTGCCCTATCTAGTCCCTGGGCCCTTGCAAGGAAAGCTGGTGGAAATCCAAGGAAATCAACTTCGAATGACTTCGGACCGACGCCGCTGCTGAATCTCGTGACGCCGCACAACCGACTCTGTGATCTTCGCTGGAACGCGACGACCTTCGCAGGCTCGACACCGCTGCAGCCCCGTTGAAGTCCGTGACTCGGTGGAAGTCGCTGCACCACGTCGTGACCGATGCCACTCGAAGTGTGTGGATTCAACGTTTCGCACAGACGCAGCAATCCGCGACTTCTCGCATCGACTTGTTTTCACTCTTCACCAATGGTACTGTACTTCGGGGTCTACATGACTCCGTGTCCGGTGCCACTGGTGTCAGCTTGTTGGGAACGACTCCGTCACGGTGCCGTGTTAACACCTCATCAAAGCATGTTGTGTTTCTAAGCGCTATTTTTGAGTTTAATCTTTAAAAATTCATAACTTGACCTGTGTATGTCGGATGTTTGTCGTTTTGGTCTTGTTTTGTTTAAATAAATATTTCCTATTTTTCTAAACTGGTGTTGTGTCATTTTGTAGTGTTTTCATTAAGTTACTGTGTGTGTTGGTAAAAGTACTTTACACCTAGCACTCTGAAGCTAAGCATACTGCTCTGCCAAACTACCAAGTGGGTAAGCAGGGGTTAGGTGAGGGTGATTCTCTTTTACCCTGACTTGAGTGAGGGTCCTTGCTTGAACAGAGGGTAACCTGACTGTCAACCAAAGACCCAATTTCTAACACCCTCCTTGGCCATGGCATTGGTGTTCACAAGGTAGACGAACAGTAAGTGAAACACCAAGGCCAGTACACTTGTATGTGTAGTACAGTGTCAGTCATAACAAAAATTCAAGCGCATGTACGCCAACAATGTCAGTACACCTCTTCTACTGTGTGAAGAGTGATTGAGTCAATCATGACATAAAACAGTATGTAAATGAATGTAGTCACAACAACCATTAAGAACATTGTCTTATTGTTCCCCTCCTGTCTACATATCTGACCAAAGATATAGTCTGCAGCCATGGGTCATGGCCACATATGCACATCCCTAGATGGAGGCACAGTGCAACTATAATAATGCCCTCAGCAGGACCCGGTCCATTGTTTAGTGGACTTTCGGGATTCTCAAATCACACTTTAGGTATCTTGATTTATCCAGGGGAGACTGCATTTGTAAAATGTTCTTGGTCTGCCGCATTCTACACAATATTTGTGTGTGAACAAATGTCCCGTGGGATGCAGAAAATTTGGTGCAAGAAGGCCCAGCTGAGGCTGATGAGGAAGCAACAGGCCAACATCCAAATGTTGCATCAATTGCCAGGACACGCTGGAGAGAGCAAATTGTGACTAATTTTTTTTACAGAGCCATAGGACAATTCAAGCACAAAATAAAGGCATAGTGTACCTGACAAAGAGAAAATAAAAAATATATTATTTAATTCCACTTAAAATGTGTAAGCCTTATTTATTCCAAATTATTGTAAATCAAGAAAACATCTATTCATGTCTGCTAGTCATTGGTACACAACAAAGGTGTACAGCAATGTGTAACACAAAGGGCTGGACAACAAATTGCAATGCTAAAATAGTGTCCATGCCAATGACCTGTGGCAAATGCATGTCTACTGGGTATACAAATCACAAACAAAGATTGCGATGTGGAAAAGTCTGTACAGCTCTTCATGATGCTTTATATTGCATTAAACAGTCCGACAACAAAACATTTACCAACATTTGTTTAAAATAAAAAGAATTGTCCAAATACAGTGTGTTTGTTGTTCAGCTAACCATTTGTACTTCCCATGCTTGTGAAGGGTAGTTGAGTGAACTCATAGTCTGATTCCTATCTGCTGAGGCATTTATTATGTAGAGTAGACATCTGCCTCATCAATGTGTTCAGGCTAAAATAAAATACATTGTGACATATCACAACACACATATCACATCAAAATGCACAAACATGGCAGGACTGGATTGTCTATCTACTACCAATGCTGCCACGTTAGCCCCACTTGACTATTATGAAAATGGACCAAGCAGCAATGTCTCATACCATGTTACTGCGTTGCACTCAGATACAAACCACATGAATATTTCTCTAACAAAATTTCATCTGTGAATGTGAAAATACAACACAAAGGGCCAGATGCAGCAAAGGTTTGTACCCATTCTGTGTCTATGGGAAAAAGTGTTTGTACATATGGCCCAAAGAGTCTGATCATGTAACCTTTACACAGAAGCAAGTACCAAATGTATACTGGATACAGCCAAGGTAAATTTCACTGAAGCATTCCAAGTCAGAGTGGCAGATTGTGACAATAAATACACAACATAACAACTTGTGTAAATGCATACCCACATCCGAAGAACAAGTTAACCATCAATATCCCCACATATGGTTACGCCCTCCAATAGCAAACGGATCACTCGTTGAAATAAATCAGAACCCTTGTTGGCTAGCCAAGCTGATCTCATCAACACAAAAATAATGTGAAAGATATTAGTCAAGAAATGTTGAATGATAACACTGTGCCCATGCACATCATGTCCCTCCAGACTCAATTTCATACAGCACATATGTGTGCCATGACATAATATGGTGGCTGTCCAATATGACTCAATGGTACCAGTTGGTATGCACATATCAAGATGGACCTCAGGAGGCACAATCATCTAAAAAAATACTTTAGGGCTTGTCAAATTATCCTCAGTGGCTGATCCTGGCCTCATAGCTATCAGGTAAAGCAAGGCATATCAGTAGGCTAACTTGATCTACTCTGGATCATATGTGTTCCATGTGTGTGTGTGCAGGGTGCTCTGACAATCAACACACATGGATATCCAGGATGAGTAAAGTACATATTAGAATTAGAACATGGAGTAGCTAAATAGGTTTATGCCTTCATCCAGTTTGACGTCAACTTTCAACGAAGACACTTAAGCAGCTTCATGTACATAACCCATACATGGTTTTGTTTGGCATCTATCATGTGTGTTGAGTTTTTGCAGCACACATGGTAAACTGTAAGACAAGCATTTTAATGTAGAATCACCTTGTTGTGCATTTCTTCTGGTTATGTGTAAAGGTGTGGTCCTGCTCAAGGTCCATGGGAGCCCTAGAACCTGGGTCAGTGGCAAACTTCACGGGTCTTCATTGTGAACGGCCACAGCAACGCACATGCCACACCTCCTTGATACCAGCTCAAGGTATGCTGTCCTTCCCGCTTCCTTGCCTTACCCAGTGATCATGAGGTCACACACAGCTATGCATGCTTGCTTTGCATTGCACAAACAGTATAAGTGAGAGTCCTGTGCATCAGAACATTTTAGAAAGGATGCTTTCTGTGTGGCAGGATCCTTCTGTATAAAGAACATGATGTTCAGAAATGTAGAACATACATGCCTCAATCACCTATCATTTTGTGTCAACTTTGCACCTATTGTCACATATCCATTAGCCAAAAGGCCCTAACTCAATTCAAAAACAAAATCAGGGCCAATGTGACACCCCTTGTGTGTGCTTAGATGTAAACAAATCTGCGTCTAGTGATGCAATGCATTACATCTCATTCAGGAATGTGTTCCATGTAGGAACATGGCTGTTATCATGCATTTACCCATGGGTTTCAGGCAGTTGGACAATGTATGTAACACAGAGACTTAGCCAACGCATCACGGTGGATGATGTTTCATGAGCGAAATGTGTCTGTGACATTGTCATTGACTATTTCCACATGTGTGGTAATATGCAGCACACAAAGGTAAAAGGAAACTACTTCATTTGTCATCTTTTGTGCAGGAAGGTGTCCTTTCTTCCACATAAACAGTCTTGCCTGCAATGTAGACACACTTGCTCCCTGGTTTAAGGATGCCTTTGTTGGCTCAGCAGCCGATTGTGCACCAGCACAGCGGAAAAGGACAGTAATGTGCTGTATGTTATAGTTAAGGTGTGTTCCTACCATTTTCTTTTGACGCAGGGCAGCTCAACAAGAAGGCTTGTGGCGCTGTGCTGCACAAAAACCTGTAAATGTGTCCCCTTCACTGGTCCTATGCAATACACTGATCTATGTACTTTTAACATGCATTTCAACACTCAAAACAGAGAACAAAACACATTTGCACCATTGAGTTGAAAAAAATGGTGTATTTGCGTAATGCATGTTTTTTTGCAACCATTACATCAGGTGGATATGACGCTTCCCAGCCGATGCATCATAATTACTGCACGGTCCCTTGTCAGGCCATGTGTGAAATTCACACATTGGCTACGTATCCATTTGAAGCATCAAAAAAAGATGCATTAGCTGAAAATGTGGCACATCCTCCCAGGAAATTATGCAATGGCTCTGGCATGCTGAAAACCAGGAACTGTGAAGTTACTTTCTCATTGCCTCACAGTCTTATTGTCTGTGTTTGATGGAGAGTGTGTTTTGGCTGTGCCAGATAGTTTTTTAGTGTCTTTTTACAATTGTTGTAGTGTGTGTTGTCCCTGTAGTGTCCCTAAAGTAATATTAGAGCTTTGTAATTGTTCATTGTATTGATTTGTGCTGTGTATTGTTGGGTGTCTGTCTTCTAAGATTTTATTGTTCTTAGGGCTAGATGTGGGTTATTTAGGTAGTTTAGGATTGTTGTGGTTCAGATTGTTGTTGGAGAGGGACATGTCTGTGAAGGGAAAGGCATGTAATATGAATGCCCAGGAGTTGGGAGGCTTCCTGTGGCTCATTACTCACTATCTGCCCAACATGATAGTTAGTGGTAGACAGGTGATCCAAGGATACGCCACGCAAGAGTGGAAGACCAGGTGAGGTAACATACGATTCACCTCTACAATATTGATCGAATTCTCCACCAACAGGGCCCCATGAAGCTTTTCACTGTCTGCCTAGCAGACAGTGAAAAGCGCGACGTCGCACCGCCGCAACACCGCCGGCTCCATTCGGAGGCGGCTCCTGTGTTGCGGCCCCCATTCCCGCTGGGCCGGCGGGCGCTAACATGGTTAGCGCCCGCCAGCCCAGCGGGAATGTTGGAATGGGGGCAGCGGTATTTTGGCCGCATGGCCCAAATGCCGGTTCCCGTCTGGCGGGCGGTGGAATGAGCCCCTAAATGTGCCCCAATGCTATCGGTGTCACAGACGGGCCCACATAAATGTTTGTGGCCTGTTGGTAAGACAAGAGTGTTCAAGGATGCATAAAGCAGCCTCACATCCACGTAACACCCCAGACCCACTTCTGTGATACTGACACAGGTAGTGCAGGGCAGCTCCAGAGGTGCTTCTTGCACCACAAGCATGTGGCAGGTACTTTTGCAACAGGCATTACAGAACATAAGTGACACACAAAGGTGTTAGCAAAACTGTGTGAGCTCAATTCATATGTTATGGTGCAGGGCAGGTCAACAAGTCTTCTGACTGTGCTGGCCAGTGTCAAACTGAAAGTGCAGATTTGGTCTGAAGTCATGAAATATGGGCATACTACTGCTGTATGCCTGCACAGGTGCCCTATTTGATGCCGTGGGCAAACCCAGGTACCCTTACCCCATGTTGCTGGTGTGTCTACATTGTTGACATTATTGTTTTTGTACTGGAAGGGACACCTTTCTCTGCAAAGACATTCAATGGAGATGTGTTCCACATTCAATGTGTGCAGTGTAATGCAGCACACATCCAATAGTGAAAACCACAAAGGTGATGCCTATGCTCCTCCTTGTCATGTCTCCCCTAGCTAGGCATGCAGTAATGAGCAATTCCATGCTTTATATAGATCTGCAATTCTAGGAAGGGGTAAAAACAAATTTCTCTTTTTTTCCGGACAGCAATTGAAATGGAACATGAATGTCTCCATGATGTAGAGTATGGCTATGCTGTGCTTTGCACTGCCTTGCCTCACTCCATACCTCTGAATGCATGGCAAGCAATGCAGGATGACGTTGCATGACCTCATACAAAAGATTGAGAGGGACGAGCCATTGGAGTAGATCTAATAAATGACACTCCAGTTGTTCATGCTCCTTGAAAATGAGGCACAATGTATGTTACAGGATACCCCCCTCACATGTGACTTTATTCAAATGTTAGACAGGCTGAATAGGACACATCTGAACATATCTCATACGTTTTGGTGTTTATTTTTTCATCATTGGGGCTGCACAGGACATGTATGGACAATGTTTGGTACTACGCATCACTTACAACTACTGTTCTCAGTTAAATGAAGGAACAAGGATGGCTACTGTGTGATGTATATACGGCAGTCATGGACATGTGAAGATATAAGAAAAGTATTGCAATACACTGCAAAGTATGGTGTGTGAGTACTTGAGGTGCACAGAGCCATGATAGTCAGCTACCCTTGTGACATTTTGTAGTATTGAGTTATTTGAACTGGGTCCACAATCTGCCCACCAGATGCATGTTGTGGCTCATTATATGTGTGTACACTTCAGCCTGCCTTACCAAAGTCTATCATTAAAGCATGTCAACTGTGCCATTTGATTTATTACAACTTGAAAAGTTACACTTCCAATTGATAATCATAGGAACTGTGCTTCACGTGTCCACAGTGTATGTGTTCTATATTCACAGTGCAATGTGTTATGGTGTGTATTGTAGGTAGACCTGACCCATACACAGTCAATGAGGTGGAGAAATTCAAGGATCCGGATGTTACCAGTGAGTGTCATCCCGAATGCTTATTGTGTGATGCAAGGATTGTGTGTGATGTAGGATGCTGTGTACAATGCTGTGTTGAATGTGCATCCCTGACACAAAGAACACGTATATCATATGAAGGGTAGTTCCAAAAGGTAGATTTGATTTAGCATGGGCAGTTGCATCTGACTAATATCTAGGTGAATATATTGCCAATCTCTGCTGTACCACATGATAGATGGACTGACATAGTTGCTATGACCAAATAACTAGGGGAGGGTGAAGAAATTCGCTCCGCTGGTGAAGTTCGTGGAGTTTTCCCCACTCTACACTCCACGTGGAGTGCCAAAAAACTCATCAAAGTGATGTAGAGCAGAGTTTTTTTCCTGGCTCGCATTCACCAACGTTAAGTTGGCAGTGGATTCGTAAGTGAACATGGTTGGGGATGGTCAATGTTGAAAATGCATGCCAGATGCACAATTCTACTGTGATTGCTCGCATTACATTCTCTGTCCAATTAGTATGACTAGTCCACACAGGAGAGGGGGGAATCACACAATAGTAAAGGCAGGAAGACTATGGGCTATATGTACAAGGACACAAAAAGCAAGGCAGGGTGACTTTACGTGGGCTTGTAAATATGACCCTGCTGTGTGTGCCACAAGACCATCACTAAAAGCGATGTTCCTGCGGGACAGATGGGTGTTCAAATAAGCCCCTAAGTGTAGCACGGTCAGGTGTCACCATTCCACACATTGTAATGGATTTGAAGACCTCACTTATGTTGTCTAATGCACCATACTATATGGTGGATACATAAACATACCTTAGCACTGTCTCCTTAACTTAAATGCTAAAGTCTGTTCGACCAGAGGCATGTCTACACAGAATAGTAATCCAACATGCAGTTGCCCAATCCACCTTCAGATTGTGTTGCACCTGATGGTCTTTGTTAGAAATGGGGTCTTTGGTTGGCAGTCAGGTTACCCACGTCCAAGCAAGGACCTTCACTGCAGTCAGGGCAAAGGAGAAACACATCTGGTTACCCCCCACTCACCCCCTTGGTAGTTTGGCATGAGCAAGCAGGCTTATCCCAGAAGCAATGTGTAAATTATTTGTAAACAACACAGAAAGTAATACAGTGAAATCACTACAAAATGGACACCACGCCAATTTAGAAAAATAGGCAATATTTATCTAAATCACACAAGACCAAAATTACAATAATCCAACATACACAATTCAAGATATTAATTTTCAAAAGAATAAGGGGGTCATTACAACCCTGGCGGTCGGTGTTAAACCGGCAGGAAGACCGCCAACAGGCTGGCGGTCTTACTTTGGGGAATTATGACCACCGCTGGGCTGGAGACCTGGGTCTCCAGTCCGGCGCCCGTCGCTATACCGCCGGCGGTATTTGAACCCAGCTTACAGCCGTGGATTTCCAGCAGTTTGAACCGCCATGAAAACCAAGGTGGTAAGCACTATCAGTGCCAGGAAATTCCTTCCCTGGCACTGATAGGGGTCTCCCCCATGCCCCACCCACACCCGACTCCCTCCCCTACTCCCCCACCACCCCTGCCATCCCCCAAAGGTGGCAGGGTCCCCCTCCCCACACCGACCCCCAACATCACATCACCCATACCCACACGACACGCAGGCACCACCTACACCCTTACACGCACACACACCGATATACATGCCAACATCCACACACACAGTCAGACATGCACACCAACATTCAGACATACATGCACACATCCATACAGACATACCCACAGCCATACACACACTCATTCCCATACACACAACATCCCCGCAAGCATACACGCACTCACACACCCCCTCTACATACACACACGCACACCCCCATGCACCCACACAACACCCCCCCCACCCCCTTCCCCTAACAGATGATTGACTTACCTGTTCCGTCGATCCTCCGTAAGGGGACGGGAGCCATGGGGGCAGCTCCGCCGACACCACACCGCCAACAGAACACCGCCACGGCGAATCACAGGACGTGATTCGCTGGGCGGTGTTCTGTTGGCGTGGCTGTGGAGGTGGAGCAACCTCCACTTCCCCGCCTCCCGCCGTATGGCTGTTGGCGGCTCACCATTGCTAAAAGGACAGTGAGCTGCCAATGGTCATAATAGGCAGAGCGGAAAACCGCCACCACTGGCGGTCTTCCGCACGGCGGTACCACGGCGGTCTTCAAAAAAGACCGCCGAGGTTGTAATGACCCCCTTAGAGTCTTATTCCATAGAAAACCATGGAAACGTTGATTTTACACAAAGTACCTGGTTAGCATCAAAAATAAAGCCACACAGATGAGCGTGCATCGGAAAAGGCAGTGATGCATCAATTCCTTCCTCACAAGGGAGGCCGAGTGTCATTTCTTCTCCAGTCAGCAATGGGCCATTTTTCTCTCTTGCAAGAGAGCGATGCATCGATTTCTGGACGGGGTGACTCGGAACCACGCAGTATCAGGATGACTTTGACGCACAGGGATGATGCATGAGAAATCCGGTCGCATCGTGTAAGAAAACCGCGCTGCATGGGGTTTGCGTTGTTACCAGCAGCCGCAAAAAAGTGTTGTGCACCGTTTCTCCAGCCGTGACGCGTCGATCTCTGAGCCACGATGCAGGTGGAGCATTGATTTTAGCCACAAAGCTGGTGGCTATTTTTTTATCAGCCACGTTGCAGATGGTGCGTCAAAAAGTTCCCTGCATGGCGTTCTGTGCGTGGATTTCAGCTCTTGTTCTGCCAACTTCACCATTCAAGGGCCCAGGGACTGGATAGGGCACCACTTGGCAGGGCAGGAGTCTCAGCAGAAAGTCCAGATGCTGGCAGAGGAAGTCTTTGATGACCCAGATACTTCAAAACAGGAGGCAAGCTCAGTTTAAGCCCTTGGAGGCTCTTCTCAAGCAGGAATGCACAACCAAGTCCGGTCTTTGTCTTCTTTCACAAGCAGAAGCAGAAACTGTAGGATAGCCCAACAAAGCACAGTCACAGGCAGGGGCAGCACTTCTCCTCAGCTCTTCAGATCTTCAGCTCTTCTCCTTGGCAGAGGTTCCTCTTGAATCCAGAAGTGATCTAAAAGCCTGGGGTTTTGGGTCTAATATGTATTCCCCTTTCTGCCTTTGAAGTAGACACACTTCAAAGGAAAGTCTCTGTTGTTTACCAGATCCTGCCTTGATCAGGCCTGGCCCCAGACACACACCAAGGGTTGGAGACTGCATTGTGAGAGGGTAGGCACAACCCATTGAGGTGTGAGTGACCACTCCTCACTCCACAGATGGCACATCAGGATACGCAGGCTACACCCCAGCACCCTTTGTCTCACTGTCTAGAGGAGAGTCACAAACAGCCCAACTGTCAAACTGACCCAGACAGGGAATCCACAAACAGGCAGAGTCACAGAATGGTTTAAACAAAAAAATGCCTACTTTCTAAAAGTGGCATTTTCAAACTAACAATCTAAAACCAACTTCACTGATAGTATTTTTGAAGTGTGAGTTCAGAGACCCCAAACTCCTCATGTCCATCTGCTCTCAAAGTGAATCTGCACTTTAAAGATATTTAATGGCAACCCCCATGTTAACCTATGAGGCGCCTACCTTAGGTGTGCCTTACATGTATGAAAAGGGAAGGTTTAGGCCTGGCAGGTAGGTACACTTGCCAAGTTGAAATGGCAGTTTGAAACTGCACACACAGACACTGCAGTGGCAGGTCTGAGCAATGTTTACAGGGTTACTAATGTGGGTGGCACAACCAGTGCTGCAGGCCCACTATTAGCATTTGATTTACAGGCCTAGGGCACCTCTAGTGCACTTTACTAGGGACTTCCTAGGAAATCAAATCTGCCAATCATGAAAAAGCCAGTTACCAATACAATTTTACACAGGAGCGCTTGCACTTTAGCACTGGTCAGCAGTGGTAAAGTGCCCAGAGTACCAAAAACAGAAACAACAGAGTCCAGCACACAGTCAAAACTTGGGAAGCAGAAGCACAAAGACAGGGAGACCATGCCAAGGATACCAGGTCTAACTGCCTTCAAAATGCATCGCAAACAGGATCATATTTTGGACAGCAGTTGCTATTTACCTCACAAGATACCTGGGATGATGAGCGATAGAGCATGCATGCAGACACCCATCACATGAATGTGCTAAGTGCTGATGTGCAGCAAGATGACATTAATATCTGACACATAGAGACAGATAATGGGCTGTGTAGAGGAGCACATGATATTACATTCGCTGCAGGTAATGAGCTATGGCATGGGCCAGATGGACATATATCAGTCCATATAGGAGTTATATCATATATCTCTGTGTGATGTGAATTAGCTAACCAACCTTCATTCTCAGATCTAATACTGGCCACGTGTTAAGTCTAGCTAGGAATATGTCCTTGCCATATCAGTATACAATATTGTGACACAATACATGTATTTTGCAGACATTGCTCATCTTATTTTTTGCTAATTTCAATAGAATCAAGCACATTGCAGGATGCAGAAGGGACACTATTGATCAGAAATGATGACATGTGTACCATTTGATGGGAACAGAACAGTATTGTATCTAAGAATACTCTGTACTCATATGGTTATACCTAGATATGCCAAGATGATGCAATTGCATTAACCAACATTTGGTAAGGCTTGGTACTTTAACCTTAGTAAATATGGAGATGATAAATATTAGGTAGTAGTTTACTCAATTTTACCTTAGATTTGCTATATTTGGTTTATGAACTGTCACATGTGATGTAGGAAACTGATATTACGTATCATGATGACTGAACCAGTTTTTAGTTACCCTTGGTCTGACAGTTTTTCATTCTGCTTAAACAGATAACATGACCCTGGAACAGAAGAAGGAGCACTACATCTGTCTTGAATGCTACTAACGTATCTGGATCATGGCCAAAGCATATAAGACAATGGGATAGCCATTTTCTGGGGCGAGGGCATTAGGAAAATGGTGCCTAACACCACAAGGACCACCAAAAGCTGACAAGCCTACCCAAGACCAGGATGTTGAAGCAAACCAGGGTGGTTCTGCAGAGCCTATTGCCAGCACCTCCAGCAGCCTGCCCACAAGACTGGCAGTAGCACAGGCTCAAGGCACCTGACAGGTTAGTTCATTTGAGCAGATAATCATGAAGGACATTTTGGATCTCAATAAGGAGTTACAGGCCTGGAGTCCAAAATTGATACTATTGTTCCCCTCCTCCAAGAAGTGACGCAGGCAGTGGAGAAACCTTCAGTCCCCCATCAGCCACAGGGTCACTTTCTGCCCTTCCACATGTATAGAGTTCATTTTATGAAATAATGTTTTGATTGAGGTTAGTTTAGGGTTCGTTAGTGTAGACGTAGAGTAGGAATAGTTGTTTTAAGGTTTTAGGTGGGTTCAATTTTAATGGGTAGGGGTGTTTATGCTTTTTTGTTTGGGGGGTTGATGTGTTGTATATGTGTTTTATAAAAAAATACAAATTTAAAAAAAAATGAAAAACCCAAAAATATATATTTGTTTAGATTAATATGTGTAGGTGTTTTTTGTATAGGTGTAGTGTATGCCATGTTACATGAAGGCTAAGTTAACATAAGGTAGTTTTGGATGTTTTTAGGATCAGATAGTGTAGGTCATTTAGCATAAATTAGTTGAGATTTAGTTCAGTGTAAGTTGTTTGAGGAAGTGTATGTAGGTATTATTTTATAGGCTAAGTTTTATCTTTATATAAAATATAAACATGTTTCCCCACATTATTGTTCTGTGTGTGTGTGTCATGCCACATGCATTGGAAGTATAGTCGTGTATTAAAATTGTCAAGAATCTGGGAGCTCTGTGATCACACACTGACAGGCCCTTGCACACTGAGCCACAGCAGTGTGGATTTTTGGCTAGTGTCCATGAATAGACTCCCCACCAGTGCTGTGACCCAATTTACCTTCAACATTGACTGCATGTTCCATTTTGCACTTCATGCTTTTTACCTTGGGTAACTACATGCTAGACTATATACACATAGGGTTCACATGATCTAATTTCCTCAGCCTGTGTACCTTTGTCCAAGGCAGCATTATACATGTGTCCCTTTTGGGGAATTTGTTGTCTTTTTGACTCACACAACCCACCTAGTTCTCTTTACTACACACTCTCACAGACATTCAACATACAGATTTCAATTAGCACATTTAGGGCCAGATGTATCAAAGGGTTTTATTCATCCTATCTCTATAGGGAAATGTGTTCGTACATATGGCCCTTATTTACACGTACAATATTTTTTGGGTCACAGGTGCAGTTGTTACAGCAGCAACCCCACAATGTGTTTTGCCATTAAATGTCCAGACAGAGTCCATGGGTGAACCACTGCATGTGCCATGTGGAGTAGAGGAGTGTTTCAGTGATGAGGAGGATGAACAAATTGCCACTAGGGAAGGCTGCATTGACAGTATACATATGGGTGAGGTCAACCGATGGGACAGCAAATTGATGTTGTTACTAGTTGTGAAGTTTACTGGCATATTCATAAGCACTGGGCAAACAAGAATGTGGCATCTTTACAAAGAAAACTGCTTCTGGGCAGTTTTACGGTGGACACAGGTGAAGTCCACAACTCCCTCCTCTGATGTGTGTGTTGCTTCCCGTGAGAGGGTGTTGTAGGTGCTGGCAGTGAAGGCAAATGAGGCACACACACACATCAGGTGCTGAAGACCTGACATCCCAGTTCGTAGCAGCCTTTCTCTGTGCCAAGTGTTCAGGCAGCACTGCACTGAGAAGGGCCTGCTGGTTTGCCAGCACAATACCAAGGTTGTGGTGGTAGGCACACATAGTGGTGGTGTATGTGTCCTTCTTCCACTCCGTGGACTCCAGGATCCTACTACAGACCCCAACTGTTTTACAACCTCGCTGGTGCCACTTTGGCAGGACCTCTGCCTCATGACAGCAGCAATGTCAGCCAGGGACTTTTGGAGTCCACAGAGCAGAGTGTAGGTGCCTTGCTTAGTGGATGAATTGCCCTTATTTGGTCTGAGGCACCTATGGACTGCCTCTAAGGGGCCCTTCATGGTCTTCATCCACACCCATACCACTTCTAGTATCTCCAGTTGGACTCCTACCGTCCAACGTTGAAATTCTACTTGAGGGTCCCCAGAATACAGGGCTGGGGGTGATGTGGCAGGTGCTGTTTGTTGTGAGTAGGGTGGATCCACTGGGGATCCCACAGCCCTCCTCGCATCCAGAGATGGTGTGTCAAGGGAGCCCAGGATTTCCTGAAGGGTGTCTTGATCAAGGGTGGGCAAGTTGTCATCCTTAGCCAGATTGTCATCTCGGACATGCAGCTGCTCAGGAGGTGAAGGTACATCATCTGAAATGAGAGAGAGATCAACATTAAGGGTGTCCTTTATCAGATGTTGACATTGGTAAACTGTCTAATAATCTTACTTGGGAATGTTTGACATTCAAAACAACAATTTTGTATAGGATGTCTGTTACACAGAGTCTTTGAGAGCAAGTTGCACTGTAATTGCCTTTCAAATGTCAGTATTTCTGTATTATCACTACAACCAATGTGTGATTATACAGATTTTTGGAGTCATAGCACTCATTGCAACACTGTTAGACGATCAAGAAATAAGAAATCTTGTCCACATCTGTCAAGTTGATTTGCATTGGTAGACAAGATGCCTGTGATCATTGTGTTTCAACATGTTGATCCCACTAATGTTCTTATTGTACCTATTCCCCAGGGTGGCTGCATTTCCTATGCCAGTATTCATCCCACTGCTCTGTGCATGTGATGTTGCTGTGATCATGATGTTGTCTTGATCCTGCCATCTGGATATCACACTGTACACTCTGAGACTCTGCCTTGTTGTGCTGTCTACCAGGCACAACATGTATTCATGTGTTAAAGGGTTGAACTTGTTCCACGCATCCTGCAGAACCCTACACACATAAGAAAAGTGATAGACTGCAGGAATGTGTGTGGGCATGTACTTCCCATGTAGTACCTAGTTCTGTCTCCTCATTTAAATTATTTGCACTCACTTTTGGGTCCATCATAGTGGACTGTGGGTGCTGTGTACCAAATCAGAGGCTCTGGTCAATGTCACACTGGTAGTTCGCTAGCACTGACAATCACCAAAATTGAAACTTGCAAGATTTGAGTATCTGATTAGGGTGACTGTAGGAGGCTGGCCTTGTTTGTAATGGGTATCTTGGGTACTTACACCTTACACCAGATCCAGTTACCCCTTGTTAGTCAATGCAGTAGTGTTCTAGCAGCTTAGGTTGATAAAGGTAGCTATAGCAGAGCAGCTTAGGCTAAAATAGGAGACATGCAAAGCTCCTGCAATACCACTTTAGTTACACAGTACTTATGCACTAGTAAAGACAATACTTAGTGTTACCAAAAATAAAGGTATTTATTTGGGTGACACAGTACTAAAAATATATTATACACAATATATACACTAGACATCAACATTAGACAAGTAAATAGTCATAAAACAATGCAAACAGTAGGAAATCCTATAGAATGCAAAGGGGGAAAATAGGTCTAGGGGCAAAACAAACCATATACTAAAAAAGTGGAATGTGAACCACAAATTCCCCCCTAGACAAGTGTAGTGTGTGCAGAATCACTGGGAGAGTAGGAATACAGTAAAGGTAAGTAAACTACCCCACCCCAGAGCCCAGAAAAGCAGCAGTAAAGTACTGCAAGTTTCCTTAGAACACACTACACCTCGTTTTGGGGATTTTGCAGGAGCCAACCAAATCTGCAAAGAACAGCTGCTGGATTATTGGACCTGCAAAGGAAGGGGACTAAGTCCAGAAGTCGAAAGAAGTTCCAAGAAGGACAGGAGCCCCTGCCAACCCAGAAGAGAGCGCAAAAGAAGAGTCCCCGGTTAGTAGAAGGCTGCAGAAATGCACCATATGAAGATGCCAGCGGGTTCCTGCCTAATGCAAAAGATGTCCCATGGTGTGAAGATTGTTGCAGATGAGATTTAGTGTCGGAAGATGCCAACAAGCCTTGGCTACGGCAAAAGTGCATTTTTCATCAAAATGGCGCTGGATGGACCCAGGAGGGACCTGGGGGCCTCAACTCTGTGTGAGGAGGAAGAAGGGGCTTTCGGCACTTTAGAGAGCCCTCAGGATGCCAGCCAGCACCCCCAGAAGCCACAGGATCTGGGTTCAAAAGAGGTGCAAAACGCGGTTGATGCAGCACAACAAAAGAAGGTCCCACGCTGCCGGAGAACAACTCAGTGAGTTGAGCATCGCAGTGTGATGTGCTGGGGACCTGGGCTAGACTGTGCATGAAGGAATGTTGCAAAGAGTACACAGAGGCCTCATGAGGTGAAGAAGACACAGTACACAGGGGTACAATCATTCTCAGGGAAGGCAAGGAATACCTCCTCCAAATTGCATCTGAAGGACCTCTGGACAGTCTACGTTGATGATGTCCACCCTCTGTGTCCTTAGGAGCACACTCGTCGCCGTGAGAGGAGTCCCATGGTACCGGTCGTCGCCTTAGAAGGTGCATGCTTGGAGTAGAGGAGTGACCAATCACTCCATGGGAGATTTCTTCAGTCCATCTGGTGCAGGATGAAGACAGGGAGTGCCCAGAGCGTGCACACTGCGGAAACTGTTGCAGTTGCTGACTTGGAGCTGAGGTTGCTGACGAAAAGTGTCTCTTGTTGACACTTGTAGGAAAGTACCATCTAGCCTGGCATGCTACCCCCATTTTTACATGTATGTCAGTTTGTTTTTGCCTGTCTCACTGGGATCCTGCTAGCCAGGACCCCAGTGCTCATAGTTGTGGCCTGAATGTGTGTACCTGTGTAGTGACTAACTGTGTCACTGAGGCTCTGCTAACCAGAACCTCAGTGCTTATGCTCTCTCTGCCTTTAAAATTGTCACTATAGGCTAATTACCATTTTCATTAATTCTAATTGGCACACTGGAACAACTTTATAATTCCCTAGTATATGGTACCTAGGTACCCAGGGTATTGGGGTTCCAAGAAATCCCCTTGGGCTGCAGCATTTTTTTTGTCACCCATAGGGAGCTCAGACAAATCTTACACAGAACTGCCACTACAGCCTGAGTGAAATAACGCACATGTTATTTCACAGCCATTTTACACTGCACTTAAGTAACTTATAAGTCACCTATATGTCTAACCCTCACTTAGTGAAGGTTAGGTGCAAAGTTACTAAGTGTGAGGGCACCCTTGCACTAGCAAAAGTGCCCCCACATAGTTCAGGGCCATTTCCCTGGATTTTGTGAGTGCGGGGACACCATTACACGCGTTCACTACATATAGGTCAATACCTATATGTAGCTTCACAATGGTAACTCCGAATGTGGCCATGTAACATTTCTCAGGTCATGGACTTGTCCCCGCATTCCAAATCTGGTATTGAGGAGCCAATTCCATGCATACTGGAAGCTCCACTATGGGCCCCCAGAACTGCCAAACCAGCTCTCTGAGGCTTGAACTGCAGCTACAGCTGCTGCCACCTCACAGACAGGGTTCGGCTCTCCTGGGGTCTGGGCAGCACAGGAAGGAGAACAAAGCATTTCCTCTGAGAGCAGAGTGTTACACCCTCTCCCATTGGAAATAGGTGTTACAGGCTGGGGAGAGTGTAGCCTCCCCCAGCCTCTGGGAATGCTTTAAAGGGCACAGATGGTGCCCCTTCTTGCATAAACCAGTCTACACCGGTTCGGGAAACCCCCAGTCCCTGCTCTGGCGCAAAATTGGACAAAGGAAAGGGGAGTGACCACTCCCCTTTCCATCACTACCCCAGGGGTGGTGCCCAGAGCTCTCCCAGTGTGTCCCAGACCTCTGCCATCTTGAATCCAGAGGTGTGAGGGCACAATGGAGGCCTCTGAGTGGCCAGTGCCAGCAGGTGACATCAGAGACCCCTCCTGATAGGTGCTTACCAGACTAGGTGGCCAATCCTACTCTGAGGGCTATTTAGGGTCTCTCCTGTGGGTTCTCTTCAGATTCTGCTTGCAAGTTTCCTTCAGGAATCCTTTGCAACAACTTCAGACTCCTCTGACCTTGGATCAACTGCAGCCTGCTCCAAGAAACGCTGTAACTGCAACAAAGTGTTGTAGTAGGCTGGCCTGGCTTATAGTGGGTACCTGATGGTACTTAGACCTTGTGCCAGGTCCATTTATCCCTTATTAGTAGATTAGTAGTGTTCTAGCAGCTTAGGCTGATAGAGGTAGCTATAGCAGAGCAGCTTAGGCTGAACTAGGAGACATACAAAGCTCCTACTATACCACTTATATCATATAGGTACTATATCACAAGAAACACAATACTCAGAGTTACTAAAAATAAAGGTACTTTATTTTTGTGACAATGTGCCAAAAATATCTCAGAGGATATACTCCCTTAGGAGGTAAGTAAAATACACAAAATATACACATAAACCAAAATCAGGTAAGTAAAACAGTCAGAAAGTAGTGCAAGCACTGTATAATACAATAGGATGCAATAGGCCTAGGAGCAACACAAACCATATACTCTGAAAGTGGAATGCGAACCACGAATGAGCCCCTAGGCTAGTGTAGTGTGTAGAGGGTCACTGGGAGTGGCACTTATAATCATGCCAGCGCTTCTTGCATTTGGCAATGGTCCTTTTCACTTGTCTCGCACTGTTGACTTTCTCCACGGTGGCCTGCCCAGTGGCCTCTTTCTGCCCTATTGGCAATGTTGAGGTGATGAAGAGCTGATGTAGGTGCTCTGTCACCTCAGTGATCAAGGTGTAATTGCCGCCGCAACACAGCGATGCATCAATTTTTGTAAATATGGGTAGAGGTATGCACCCTGTCCAAGTAGGGCCCACATACCTAGTCAGGGTAAGTCAATTACACATCATAAATTAACCTGTGCTCGCCCTCTGGCAGCTTGGCAGAGAGCAGACAGGCTTAACATAGGAGGCAATGTGTAAACTATTTATGCAACACTTAAACCAGTAAAACAGTGACAACACCATACAAAAAGAATCCACACCAAGTTTGAAAAATAGATCTTAACTTAATTATCAAAACAAGACCAAACAACAAATATCCAATAAGTAGAAGTCAAGATGTGAATTTTTAAAGAATATCTGCAATTGTTGTGCTTACAGGGTTAAAGCGCCAACTGGGGCTATCTAGTCACGCTAGACCAGTATAAAGTCAAAAGTTCAGGCCGACCGCAATGGTGCGTGGGTTTACTACAGCAGTGAAACTTGCCATGCTGAAAAAGTACCTTGTATGGAGGTTTGCATCGATGTTAATGTTCTGATGCGAGGAGCAGAGGAGATGTGTGGGAACCAAAAGGTTTTCATATTAAGTTGGTGAAGTTTTCACTGTGAATGCAAAGATATGTAAAGTCAGGAAATGTAGACGTGCGCAAAAACATGCAGACTTTCACGACTTCCAGTTTTTCACAGATTCACAGTAAAAGTGAGAATGATGTCATCAGTGTATAATTGCAAGGCACAGAGGCCTATAGCACGGATACCTATGGATCCTATAGCATGGATAACTTTATTAATTGCTCTCATACAAAGCACCACTTAAAATGAGCATTCTTATGATAAAAAATAAACATTCCAGAGCAAGCATGAAGCCCAGGAACCAGCAGCCATCTCCCTTATTTTGTTGTTGCTCAAGTACAGACAAGAACCTTTCTGTCACTGAGGTGCCCAAGTGTCCTGGGGTTTTCTGTTGTTTTTTAATTTGGGGATGGTGTGTGGAACAATGGTGTACAGGATTGTGAATATGGTTTTGCACACAGGCTGGGGTTGAATCAGGCCGGTGGAGTACGAGGCATTCACCAGCTTTCTCCACAGAGAAAGATTTTAAAAATTAAGAGTTCCAGGAGCTGACTGTTGAGGGCGTCCCGTGGTGACTGAACAAGTCATGAGTTGAGTTGGTGGCATTGCAGTTACAGACAGAAGTTGCATGCACTACCCCCAAATAGTGATGAAAGCGAAGATGAGCTAAAAAGGGATTCAAGGCCTCAGGGCTGATGACAGGACGCCTGAGTGAGTAAGAGTTCTAGTGGAGGTCTTTGAACCAGGAGGGTCTCTACTTGCAGTGATGCATCCCATTTGTGCAGCGACAGCCTTGAAAGATTTAGATCAGTGTGTCATGTTTAAACAAATAAGTGACCAGCCGATATTATTGGTTATCTCAGAGCTCAAACACGGAAGAGCAGCTGAAGTACTTATAGAGCGGATTGTGTTTCTGGAATGTTAGGTGTTTTTTGAGAAGGTACCATAGCTTGTAGCAGAATTAGATACTCGTGTGGACAGTTGCAGGACGAGGTGTGTCGATATGATCACAGGGGGAAGGTGGTTGAAAACTGAAATGAAGTTACAAATAAACTGTTTGGAGTCATTGGCAAGTTCATTCAAGGTAAAGGGGTAGCAAAACATCCAATGATCAAAGGATCCAGCAGATAAAGCCAAACAGTTTTGCCATTATTGTCTGGACAGGAATCTAATGCTAAGGCTCAACATATTAATGGATTGATGAACACAATAACCGATTTGGACTTCAGAAATGTCTTGGTTTCCACTGCTTTCGGGTTAGACAAAACAATGTTTCTGGGAATTCAAAAGATTTGAGGTCCTCTTGGATTGGACCTGTTTGAGAACAGATTGAGGAGTATATTTATAATTCCCTAGCCGCACCTTGTGCCACATTAATGTAATTATTTTTTATGTTAATGTGGCCCAACGAGTCCAAAATCCCCGCACTGTATTTACAGAAAGGATCAATGCATCAATTGCGCCACTCTAACCCTTTGCGCTACATTATGCCTGCGCCAGGCATAATGTATGCAAAGGGGGCATTCCCTCGTTAGGGGGGCTGAAAAAATGGCACTAGGAAATCGATGAGATTTCCTTGCTCCATTTTTTACGGCACTTTTAGCGGGCTTTCATTCATTAGAATGGGCCCCTATGTACTCTGTAGGAGTAGCGCACTCCTGCAGAGTACATCAATAGCGTAAAAAATAATGATGCTATTGCCCCCTTCCCTGCGCCATGGTGTTCTGTATTTTAAATACGGCGCACACATGGTGTCAATAGGGGGGCGCTAAGGGCCGTAGGGAAAGTGGCGCTGCAATCAGTGCAGCACTGCTTTCCATAAATGTACACCTGAGTGAGCAAATACTGCAGTTTTTCATTTGGGGTCTGGAGGCTTTAGAAGTGAACATAATCTCACAGTTAGAAGCATTTGAGACCATATACCGGTTCCACTTATTGCAATGATTTTGTGGGCTCTGGTGCATATATGGAGAATCAAGAAAGTGTGTGTGACTGTGACACCACTTTGGTCACCTCAGGTGTGTTTTCCTCTTACAATGGGAATGTTAGGTAACTTGTTCCACACGATCTGAATTTGATGACAAATCCTTAGGAGGAGGTTCTTGCTCTGGTGTTATAATGGAATTTTCAGTTGATTGCATGAAGGTGTTTGGGAAAGCTTGTCAGATGCTGGGCCTTTCAGAGCAGTCTCCTGATCTTAACAGAGGTTCCTGGACTCCAGCCATGACAAAGGCACATAGATTGGCAAGGATACAATAGTGTTTAGAATGGGATTAGGATACCATTTCAACATGTTTAGTACACTGGACAGCATGCTTCACCAGATTGATCAATTCCTTAGTATCACTGCGGGAGGTTGAAGTAACTTCCATATGAATGGTACTTTGAGCACCATTTTGTTTTCCATTAACACTGCTGATAATTCTATGACCACATGTGCCATTGAGGTCAATTCTATAGCACCAGCAACTGGCTGTATCACAATGAATGCCTCGGAATACTTACTTTAAGGCTGAACAGTCCTTCTGTAAGAAATAAAAGGTGCTGACCAATGTTAGTCTGTGCCTATTTTTAGGACAGGTGTTTTAATAAAAATATTAATGAATATTCATGTATTCTGAGTAATGGATTTGAGTAGAAAATGTAACGATATAGAGAAGAATAATGCACGTATTTGAAAATGTGTCCACATGAGTGGCCGCTAATGTTCACGAAATGTACTTATTAATGGCTTATTAATATGAAATATGGAGCATATGTTTGATTAATGTAATAGTACATCATATTAAGGGTTATGCATTATGTCTTAGCTTTATTAATTGTAGGCCTTAACGTAGTGGAGGTCTTGGCCTAGTTGCACTGCCTCATGTCAATCTGCATTTCTTAGGCGTTAATAAAATGTCTGTTTAGAGAATTAAAATTGTAATTTTCCACTGTGCTAACTGTGCTTGTAGCTAAAAGTCATTCTCCTGAAAACCACTTGCTAGGAGACGCTGTTCTTGCTAAATGTAACAATATAAGTGTAATGTGTGTACGAATGACTTTTTCAGGAGGAGAACAATGGAGACACTGACTGGAGTAGAAGCTGTAACAATATTGTTACTTGACGAGCCGAACGATGAGGACATTACAAGAGAGGCCAATCAGCGACATGTGAGCCGAGTACTAGTAGAAATTATAGATTTGATATTTTAGTTTTATTGGACAAAATGTGAACATGCGGTTCCTTGACCAATAGGGACTTGGGAAGTAATTTTAGGAAATCTATCATAGCGGGACTGCACTGATGGAAGACAGCACATTTGCCCATTTTCTTCTTGCCAAAAGGCCATTACTTTACTGAGAGTCTAGAGACGTGTTTAACTTTAATGCTAAAAGACTTTGCTTTTTCTGAACTTTGATGCTGAATCCTGATGCCTTGTTGACCAAATTGATGTCCTGATGAAGAAGAATATCTTAGCTTGCTGATCCAATTGAGGAGAGGTATACTGTTACACATGTGTTTCATTATGCCTATTTTCTTTTCTTTCTAAGTACCAACTGTAGGAGGCTGGCCTGGCTTGTAGTGGGTACCAGAGGTACTTACACCTTGTGCCAGGTCCAGTTATCCCTTATTAGTGTAGAAGAGGTGTTTCTAGCAGCTAAGGCTGATAGAAGGTAACTATAGCAGAGCAGCTTAGGCTGAACTAGGAGACATGCAAAGCTCCTACTATACCACTGGTGTCATATGCACAATATCATAAAAAAACACAATACACAGATATACTAAAAATAAAGGTACTTTATTTTTATGACAATATGCCAAAAGTATCTCAGTGAGTACCCTCAGTATGAGGATGCCAAATATACACAAGATATATGTACACAATACCAAAAATATGCAGTAATAGCAAAAGGAAGTAATGCAAGCAGTGTAAAGGTACAATAGATTGCAATAGGAGCACATAGGTATAGGGGCAACACAAACCATATACTCCAAAAGTGGAATGCGATCCACGAATGGACCCCAAACCTATGTGAGCTTGTAGAGGGTCGCTGGGACTGTAAGAAAACAGTGAGGGTTAGAAAAATAGCCCACCCCAAGACCCTGTAAGGTAGTTGTAAAGTGCACCTACAACCCCCAGAGAGCACAGAAGTCGTGATAGGGGGATTCTGCAAGGAAAACCAACACCAGCAATGCAACAACAGTGGATTTCCGGACCTGAGTACCTGTAAGACAAGGGGACCAAGTCCAAGAGTCACAACAGTGTCGAGAGTGGGCAGGAACCCAGGAAATGCCAGCTGAGGGTGCAAGGAAGCTGCCACCGGATGGAAGAAGCTTGGTGTTTTGCAAGAACAAAGAGGATTAGGAACTTCCCCTTTGGAGGATGGATGTCCCACGTCGTGAAGAAGCTTGCAGAGGTGTTCCCACACAGAAAGACTGAAAACAAGCCTTGCTAGCTGCAAGGGTCACGGTTAGGGTTTGTGGATGCTGCTGTGGCCCAGGAGGGACCAGGATGTTGCCACTTGGATGAGGAGACAGAGGGGGCGCCCATCAAGTCAGGGAGCCCTCACAGAAGCAGGCAGCACCTGCAGAAGTACCGGATCAGGCCCTTAGAAGAGGAGTGAACCGGAGTCCACCTGAAGTCAGAAAACGGAGTCCCACGACGCCGGAGGACAACTCAGAAGGTTGTGCACTGCAGGTTAGAGTGTCGGGGACCCAGGCTTGGCTGTGCACTCCTGGAAGAGTGCACAGGACCCGGAGCAGCTGCAAATCACGCGGTACCCAGCAATGCAGTCTAGCGTGGGGAGGCAAGCGCTGACCTCCACCAAACCTGGACTGAAGAGTCACTGGACTGTGGGAGTCACTTGGACAGAGTTGCTGAGTTCCAGGGACCACGCTCGTTGTGCTGAGAGGGGACCCAGAGGACCGGTGATGCAGTCTTTTGTTGCCTGCGGTTGCAGGGGGAAGATTACGTCGACCCACAGGAGATTTCTTCAGAGCTCCTGGTGCAAGAAGTAGGCAGGCTACCCCCAGAGCATGCACCACCTGGAAACAGTCGAGAAAGCTGGCAGGATGAAGCGATACAAGGTTGCTAGTAGTTGTCTGGCTACTTTGTTGCGGTTTTGCAAGCGTCCTGAGCTGTCAGCGGTCGATCCTTTGGCAGAAGGTGAAGAGGGAGATGCAGAGGAACTCTGGTGAGCTCTTGCATTCGGTATCTGAAGGATTCCCTAAAGCAGAGACCCTAAATAGCCAGAAAAGGAGGTTTGGCTACCTAGGAAGGAAGATAGGCTAGTAAGAAAGGTAAGAGCCTATCAGAAGGAGTCTCTGACATCACCTGCTGACCCTGGCCACTCAGAGCAGTCCAGTGTGCCAGCACACCTCTGAATCCAAGATGGCAGAGGTCTGGGGCACGCTGGAGGAGTTCTGAGCACCTCCCCTGGGAGGTGCAGGTCAGGGGAGTGGTCACTCCCCTTTCCTTTGTCCAGTTTCACGCCAGAGCAGGGCTGGGGGATCCCTGAACTGGTGTGGACTGGCCTATGCAGAGATGGGCACCATCTGTGCCCATCAAAGCATTTCCACAGGCTGTGGGAGGGTACTCCTCCCCAGCCCTGACACCTATTTCCAAAGGGAGAGGGTGTTACACCCTCTCTCAGAGGAAATCCTTTGTTCTGCCTTCCTGGGCCATGGCTGCCTGGACCCCAGGAGGGCAGACACCTGTCTGAGGGGTTGGCAGCAGCAGCAGCTGCAGTGTAGATCCCGGAAAGGCAGTTTGGCAGTACCCGGGTTCTGTGCTAGAGACCCCGGGGATCATGGAATTCTCTCCCCAATACCAGAATGGCATTGGGGTGACAATTCCATGATATTACACATGTTACATGGCCATGTTAGGAGTTACCATTGTGACGCTATACATAGGTAGTGACCTATGTATAGTGCACGCATGTAATGGTGTCCCCGCACTCACACTGTCCGGGGAATTTTCCCTGAACAATGTGTGGGCACCTTGGCTAGTGCCAGGGTGCCCAAACACTAAGTAACTTTGCACCCAACCTTCACCAGGTGAAGGTTAGGACATATAGGTGACTTATAAGTTACTTAAGTGCAGTGGTAAATGGCTGTGAAATAACGTGGATGTTATTTCACTCAGGCTGCTCTGGCAGGCCTGTGTAGGATTTTTCAGATCTCCCTATGGGTGGCAAAAGAAATGCTGCAGCCCATAGGGATCTCCTGGAAACCCAATACCCTGGGTACCGCAGTACCATATATTAGGGAATTATAAGGGTGTTCCGGTATGCCTATGTTAATTGGTGAAATTGGTCACTAGCCTGTTAGTGACAATTTGGAAAGCAGAGAGAGCATAACCACTGAGGTTCTGGTTAGCAGAGCCTCAGTGAGACAGTTAGTCATCACACAGGGAACACATACAGGGCACATACTTATGAGCACTGGGGCCCTGCCTGGCAGGGTCCCAGTGACACATAGACTAAAACAACATATATACAGTGAAATATGGGGGTAACATGCCAGGCAAGATGGTACTTTCCTAAACAACCCCCCCCCCCCAAACGAAGGACAATAAGACTAGCCATGACCTGATGAGTCTTCATTGTCTAAGTGGAAATATCTGGAGAGTCCATCTGCATTGGAGTGGGTACTCCCAGGTCTATGTTCCACTGTATAGTCCATTCCCTGTAGAGATAAGGACAACCTCAACAATTTAGGGTTTTCACCTTTCATTTGTTTTAGCCAAAGTAGAGGTTTGTGGTCTGTCTGAACAATGAAGTGAGTGCCAAACAGGGATGGCCTCAACTTCTTCAGTGCCCAGGCCACAGCAAAGGCCTCCCTCTCTATGCAGACCAACGCTTTTCTCTAGGGGTCAACCTCCTGCTGATAAAAGGAACAGGTTGATCCTGGCCCTCAGAATTGAGTTGTGATAAGACTGCCCCTACCCCTAATTCAGATGCATCAGTTTGAACAATGAATTTCTTGGAGTAACATGGGCTTTTTAGGACAGGTGCAGTGCACATGGCCTGTTTGAGCTCCTCAAAAGCTTTCTGACAGCTAGCTGTCCACAAGACCTTTTTAGGCATTTTCTTGCTAGTGAGATAACTAAGTGGGGCTGCAATGGAGCCATAGTTTTTAATGAATCTCCTGTAATTCCCAGTGAGGCCTAGGAAGGCTCTCACCTGGGTCTGTGTTGTAGGGGGAACCCGATCAATGATTGTCTGGATTTTACCCGTAAGTGGTGCAATCTGTTCTCCACCTACCAGGTGTCCCAGATAAACCACTTTTCCCTGCCCTATCTGGCACTTTGAAGCCTTGATAGTGAGGCCTGCCTTTTGCAAGGCCTCCAAAACTTTCCACAGGTGGACCAGGTGATCATCCCAGGTGGAGCTAAAGACAGCTATATCGTCCAGATATGCTGCACTAAAAGCCTCCAACCCTTGCAGGACTGTATTCACCAACCTCTGAAAAGTGGCAGGTGCATTTTTCAAACCAAAGGGCATTACTGTGAATTGGTAGTGCCCTCCAATAGTCGAAAATGCAGTTTTTGCTTTAGCAACCTCTGATAATTTGATTTGCCAATATCCTGCAGTCAAATCAAAGGTGCTTAGATACTTGGCAGATGCCAGTGTATCTATGAGCTCATCTGCCCGGGGAATAAGGTGAGCATCAGTTTTTGTTACCTGGTTGAGACCTCTGTAATCTACACAAAACCTCATCTCCCTTTTTCCATCTTTTGAGTGAGGCTTTGGTACAAGCACCATAGGAGAGGCCCATGGGCTTTCAGAATGTTCAACCACTCCTAGGTCAAGCATTTTCTGAACTTCTTGCTTTATGCAGTCTCCAATATCAATTGTGTGTTCACACCAAGATGTGGTGCCTGGCACAGTTGAAAAGAGTTCAGAAAACTGACCAAGGAGATTCATGCAGTTGTCTTTCTGCTCAGCAGTAAGACAGTCTGCCAACACTACTCCTTCCACTAGAGCATCCTCTTCTGTGGAAGAGAAGAGATCAGGGAGAGGGTCACTCTCTTCTTCCTGTCCCTCATCTGTTGCCATGAGCAGGGTGAGATCAGCCCTGTCATAGTAGGGTTTTAGGCGGTTGACATGGAGCACCCTAAGGGGACTCCTGGCAGTGCCCAGGTCAACCAAGTAGGTGACCTCGCCCTTTTTCTCAACAATGAGATGCGGTCCACTCCATTTGTCTTAGAGTGCTCTTGGGGGCAAAGGCTCCAATACCCACACCTTCTGTCCTGGTTGGTACTGAATCAGAACAGCCTTCTGGTCATGCCTTTGCTTTTGGAGCTCTTGGCTGGCCTGAAGGTTTTTACTGGCCTTTTTCATGTACTCAGCCATTCTGGATCTTAGGACAAGTTCATAGTCCACTATATCTTGCTTAGGAGCTTTTAAAGGTTGTTCCCAACCCTCCTTTACAAGTGTTATGGGACCTCTTACAGGGTGCCCAAAGAGGAGTTCAAAGGGGCTGAAGCCCACTCCTTTCTGGGATACCTCCCTGTAAGCAAAAAGGAGGCAATGTAACAGGACATCCCATCTCCTCCTGAGTTTTTCAGGGAGTCCCATTAGCATTCCTTTGAGAGTTTTATTAAACCTCTCTACCAGTCCATTTGTTTGTGGATGATAAGGTGTGGTGAATTTGTATGTTACACCACATTCCTTCCACATGGCCTTCAAGTATGCAGACATAAAGTTGCTACCCCTGTCTGATACAACCTCTTTTGGAAAACCCACCCTGGAAAAGATTCCCAGGAGGGCTTTTGCCACTGCAGGTGCTGTAGTGGTCCTTAGAGGAATTGCTTCAGGGTATCCTGTGGCATGGTCCACTACCACCAAGATAAACCTATTGCCTGAAGCAGTAGGAGGGTCAAGGGGGCCAACTATGTCAACCCCTACCCTTTCAAAGGGCACCCCAACCACAGGTAGTGGAATAAGGGGAGCCTTTGGAGTGCCACCAGTCTTGCCACTGGCTTGGCAGGTCACGCAAGACTTACAAAAATCTTTTGTGTCCTCTGACATCCTAGGCCAGTGAAACAGGGGGACAAACCTTTCCCATGTTTTAATCTGGCCCAAATGCCCAGCCAAAGGAAGGTCATTTGCCAGAGTTAGGAGGAACTCTCTGTACTGCAGGGGAATGACCAATCTCCTGGCTGCTCCAGGTTTTGTGTCTCTTGCCTCTGTGTACAAGAGGTTGTCCTCCCAGTAAACTCTATGTGAGTCACTGACATCCCCATTTTGCTGTTTGACAGCTTGCTGTCTGAGACCTTCTAATGTGGGACAGGATTGCTGTGCCACACTCAGCTCTTCCCTGGCAGGCCCCCCTCCACCCAAAAGCTCAGCAGTGTCTGCTGCCAGCTCATCTGGTGAAGGTTTGCACAGGGAGGAAATTCTTCTTTCTCAGAAGGAGAATCATCTGTAGAGGGAGGGATAGTGGGTAGGGATTTACCCTTGCTACCCTTAGCTTTATGGAGCACTTGGTCCATTGTTCCAGGATCCAAGTCACCCTGTCCTTTTTGCTTTTTGGCCTGAGCCCTTGTCAAAGCAAAAATATGCCCAGGAATGCCCAGCATTGCTGCGTGAGCCTCCAACTCCACTTCTGCCCAAGCTGATGTCTCTATATCAATTCCTAGTAGACAGTCTACAGGTAAATCTGAAGCAACCACAACTTTCTTTGGACCAGTAAACCCCCCCCACCCCCCAAGTTGAGATTCACAACAGCCATGGGGTGGCTAAGAGTGTTGTTATGAGTGTATGTCACTTGGTAATGGTGACCAACTAGGTGTTGTTCAGGGTGTACCAGTTTCTCTATTACCATTGTAACACTGGCACCTGTATCCCTGTAGGCCTGAACCTCAACACCATTTATTAGGGGAAGTTGCTTGTACTTATCCATATTAAGGGGGCAAGCAACCAAGGTGCCAAATCAATGGCACCTTCAGAGACTAACACAGCCTCTGTGGTCTCCCTAACAAGTCCAACCCCAACTAAATTACCAAAAGTGAGCCCAGCTACTCCCTTGGATTGGCTATTAGTAGGTTTGCTCCCACCACCACTGCTATTACTAGGGGCACTAGAGGTTGCAGTAGGGGTTGTGGTAGTGGGATTTTTTTTTTTTTCCTTTGGACAACTGGCATCAGTTGTCCAATGGCCTTTTACTTTACATAAATAACACCAAGGCTTTTTGACTTCATTTGAAGAGGATTTGGACCCACAACCCCCACCAGAGTGTTTTTGTGGGCCTGATGAAGACTCAGTATGTTGACTTTTGTCCCCACCCTTGTCAGAAGACTTACCATCCTTCTTCTTGCCATCCTTGTCATCCCCTGTATGAACTTTTCTGTTCACTCTTGTTCTGACCCATTTGTCAGCCTTCTTTCCCAATTCTTGGGGAGAGGTCAGATCTGAGTCCACTAGATATTGGTGTAACAAGTCAGACACACAGTTATTCAGAATATGCTCTCTCAGAATAAGATTGTACAGGCTTTCATAGTCAGAAACTTTACAGCCATGTAGCCACCCCTCCAAGGCCTTCACTGAACAGTCAACAAAGTCTATCCAGTCTTGTGAGGACTCTTTTCTGGTGTCTCTGATCTTAATCCTGTATTGTTCATTGGTTAAGCCAAATCCATCCAAGAGTGCATCCTTCAAAACTGCAAAATTATTGGCATCACTTTCTCTAACAGTAAGGAGCCTATCCCTACCCTTTCCATTGAAAGATAGCCATAGGATAGCAGCCCACTGCCTTTGAGGGACCCCCTGTACCATACAGGCCCTCTCAAGTGCAGCAAACCACTTGTTAATGTCATCCTCCTCCTTGTAAGGGGGAACTATCTTGTGTAGATTCCTGGAATCATGCTCTCTCACAGGATTACTATCAGGAATACTGCTGCTGCCACCATGGGGTCCAAACCCCAATCTCTGTCTCTCCTTCTCCAGGTCTAAGGAATCCCTGTCTAGAGTCAGCTGTTGCTGTTTAAGCTTCAGCCTGGTCTCTTCCACTCTCAACTTTTTGAGTTCCCTTTCTAACATGTTGTCTTCAGGGTGGGTGGGTTGGGAATGTTTAGACACTGAGGGGCATATTTATACTCCGTCTGCGCCGATTGTGCGTCAAAAATTTTGATGCACAATCAGCGCAAACATTGCCCCGTATTTAAACTTTGACACCCGAGCCCGCGGATGACAAATTTCCGCCGTGTGCGTCATTTTTTGGATGCGGCAACCCGCCTTGCATTAATTATTTGCAAGGTAGGCGTTCCTGTCCAAAAAATGGCTTAAACGGCTGTGCGTCGTATTTATGGTTTCGGGAAAAAATGACGCACGGCCGGGAGGCGGAGCCAGAAAATGACGCACAGCCCGATTTGCGTCAAAAATTAACGCCTGGGTCAGGGCAGGCGTTAAAATGGGGCAAACACACCTGTATTTAATCAGAACACACAGAACAAACAGCAGAGCAGCAACAGGGAGCCATGGAGGTCATTCTAATCCAGCATGCACACAGACGCAGAGCCCAGCAATAACAACAGCAGCTACAACAATACCAGCAGGGACCCCAAAGGCAGCGCAGAAGGCAGGAGAGGATATTCCGCCCAAGAACAACCCTTCAGGGCCGCAGGGAACACAACATCATACAGAGGTACCGGTTGAACTGGCAGGCCATTCAGCAGCTGCTGCGAAACATTGAACAGCAGTTGGCCCCCACTTTGGTGACACCCCACACCATCCCAACAGAAACCAAGCTGCTTGCCGTACTTCACATGCTGGCAAGTGGCTCTTTTCAAACAACTGGTGCCCTGGTAGGCGGAATATCACAACCATCATTCTCCACCTTTTTGCCCAAAGTACTGGATGCCATCATTCGACTGACACCCCCGCCACATCTGCTTCCCTAACACACTGCAGAAGCAGCAGGAAACTAAACAGGGGTTCTACGCAATCAGTGGCTTCCCACACGTCCTTGGTGCAATCGACTGCACACATGTACGCCTTGTGCCATCTGCTGCAACTGAACACCTCTACCGCAATAGGAAGCACACACATTCCATCAACGTGCATGCCATTGTCGATCACCAGGGATTGATCACCAACATCGTGGCTAAATATCCTGGGAGTGTCCATGACTCATTCATCTTCCGTCACTGCACCATCAATCAACACTTCCAGGATGGACGGTATGGCAATGGACTACTTGTTGGTAAGTACAAAAACCTGCTTATATATACACTGCACAGCAACCCACTAGGACACACAACACATACACCACAACAGCAACATGTCAACAGGAACACACTGAGGACGTGACATCACTAGCCATGTTTCTTAAGTCATCATTGAACCTGTCACACATTGGATTTTACTGTACAGCCTAATGTGAAGACGTCAATGAGTGTGGTTGCCTAAATGTCACCTTGCAAACTGTAAGTGTCCCAATGACCTTTACATTAATACATTACCTAAGTCTAAAGGTATGGGATGTCCAGGGTACTTTCATATGAACGTGCTAACAATACTTTCAATTTTAACTCTGCATGGAACTATCATCTCACCCCCAGTGAAGACACACGGACACCTGTATCATAAGTCACAATGCTAGGGAGGGCACACTGTACTGAAAATCCCCAAACATATTGCTGACAAACGGTTAGCAGACAAACACTTGTTCAGCCAAGGAAACAACACACTGCAGATGGTATAGCCTACAAGCATAGGATGTCACATTAGTACACAAAAGAGACACAGACAACACAAGACAACTACTGCCATTAAAGGTCTTTTCAATAGTGCCAGCTACATCAACATGATCCCATTCATTTTCTCTTGCAGCTGATCAGGGGTATGGCATCCAGCCATGGATTATGATACCATTTGGCAACCCGAGTACAGCTGCAGAGCGTGCATACAACAAGGCCCATAGGAGGACACGCAGCATTGTCGAGCGGACCTTCGGCATCCTCAAGTCAAGGTTCTGCTGCCTCGACATCACTGGTGGTAGCCTCCTATATTCCCCCAAGATGGTCTGTGGGATCATCCTCACATGTGCAATATTGCACAACATTTGTGTCAGAAGAAACATTCCCCTCCTGGAACCAGAGCCACACATGCCTGAAGAGGAGGAAGAGGAGGATGATGGCCTGCAACAGGAGGGGGAACTACAGAACACAGCTGCTGGTATACGCTGGCGGCAACAGATTGTAAATAATTTCTTCTGAATATGATCACCTTCACCACTTTAGTTAACTATTTTAAATAAACACCTATTATAATCACCATATCATGGTCTGGCTATTTTTGTTTTACACAGCTTCATCTCTACTTATCAGATTAAGAGTGTTGCCTCATGGAGCATTGCTGAGATACTGAGTAGGACACGGAACACCCCAGAGCTTATGTGATGCCTAACATACAATGGTCACATACACACACACTCTTAATGACATATATCATGTACATATCTCCTTTGAAGGCCTATAGCAGAGGACCACAACTATTTCACACATACATGTTGAAAGCAAGGTCCAGCGCAGCATATGGCACACAACTATGACACCATCACTCAATAAGGGAAATACAAGACTCATACATGAGGCAGTCAATGTGCTGTAGCATCACTAACAGAAATGTCTGACAAGACCCTTGATAGCAGTTAGTCCAACTGCATCCAATATTTCAAAGGAATATCTGTGACTAGAGTTCCATAGAAGCAGAACATAGACTGCACAAGTGCCACACATATGACATGCATTGCGCACATGACATTCCATGTACATGTCAGCCCATTTCCTAACTCATCACACACCCATGCACCTGGTCACAACCCACCTGTAGGAAGAGGTCCCTGGAATACTAAGATGTGTACCCTGATAATACCTCCTCTACAAACACAGACCAACATTAGCAAACCAGTGTGCTACACCCTTTCCTAAGGTATGCCATTGTCAAAGAACATCTGACTGCATGGACGTCAAGTCAATTTATACACTGTCTCCTAGTTTCAAAGCCCTGTTAGCACATGTAGATTGCTTCCCCTTGTGAAAATGTCTGTTGGCCCTTAGAATTCAAGTCTCACCTACAGGACTGGTGAGAAATAGATGCAGCCCACACCTGTGAATACCTCCATGCACACCACCCATTACAAAAAGCACTGCCTGTGATGATGCCTGGAACAGCATAGTAGTAGCCATTATGTCAAATACATCGTCAACCATTTATAGTAATTAAGCCGTGTAACACAGCCACTGGGTTCATTTGTCACCTTCAAAAACACAGGACATACACAGATCGACATGTCAACTGTCTAGTTTGTCCTCCAAACAGTCTCAGTCAGAACACTGATTATGTAACTTGTCCAGTAGCTGGCTCCTGAATCATCTTGCATTCTGTCAGCCTGACTGGCAACTGTCAGTGCGTCACACTAAAGTATCCCTGTGTCTACATATGTACCACACTTGCGTTGTCAAACCTGCCATTCATCAGGGGGCATTGGGCATGGGCTTCTACCATGCATGCACAAATACATTGTATAGCATCATCTGCCTTTTAACTGTTCCATTTGAGTTAAATCCTCTTGGAAATGTAAAATTCATGGCCCATCCCTTTTCTGGGTTGCATTTACGCATGAATGACAAAGTGGGACAGTGTCCCAGGGTCATAGGCAGGGCTTGGGTACGGGGCTTTCAGCACAGCCAGCAACCTCTGATAATGTACATGACTTATATACAAATGTCAGGACCATGACAGTTCACACACAGCATTACAGTGCGCACAACATAGTGATGGGCCGTGTGTGGTGAATAGCTGCGAGAATAAACATCACAGAGGCTATGATGTTCCCAGATGCAGTGGGAAGTGCAGAGGCCAACCTGTGTACAGATTTTGTATTGACACCTGCCGGAACATGACAATTGAGACATTATCTCACTCAGCACACCAAGGTTGCCCTGTTGACTGTCTCATTACACGTCTTTAGTGACAGGGTGGGACCATCCACACGTTGGTTCACATGTCCACATCTACTCTACTTACATTGATCAAGAAAGGATACTCAGTAGTTACAGGAATAGCTGCCACTGACACATGATGAGTCCTGGTCCAAACTGTAACAAATTACATCCCAAAAAATCTACAGGATCATCATTGGACCACACACATGAACAAGACACCTATGTGCAATTGATCCCTGGAAATATGTGGACACGTGCTGTCTTGTATGCTGGTCCACCACAGCCACTTGATAGTTGGGGCTTACTTCTATGGCCTCAACTGTGGTGCCATCATACATATGAGATTGACCCTTGTCTGTCTGTGCAAACAACATGGTACCCACTTCATCAATGCATGTGTATGACTCACTGTGGGATTCATCAACTAGTGCCTAGGAAGCTCTTACCAATACTCTAGTACATAGGATGTAGAAATTGTGGACCTTTGACATGAACATGTGTCTGCCATCCATCTGGTGCATGCTATGTCACATGTGGTGTCTACGTGACCCTAAAACTTGGAAGTATACTTTGCGGGTGTTGTTACATGTATGACTAACACATTCCCATGCTCATTCCAATATTTACTTGCATCTTAGGGTTGGACACATGGACGTCACATTCATACAACCAAATGTACAATAATGCATCATGTGATGTACACACACACCTGGTCAACCAACAAATTACTTGTCAAAGCACACACTTTGAGCCAAAGGCAATTTGGTATTGTACATATGTGCATCACATTGCAATCCGATCCTTATGGCAAACATGCACAATTTGTGCCATACACATATGTGGGCCACACATATGACCATCTATGACGTCAGCCAACTGTAAACATACTGTGAAGGGTGTAGTGGATGATGTTCCGCTGCAGTATGATGTCACACATGTGAACATACACCATCAACACCATACTGTCTTCAATTAGCCAATCTCTGATGTGTTCCAAAAGTAAAATAACCCCAAAAAATGTAAAAATGCCCCAAACCAGTTAATGCACTGTGATTTTGACATCCCTAGCGGTGTGCGTCATTTTTTGTTGCACAAAACTGTTTTTGCGTTGTTTTTTTTGACGCACAGGAGTGAAATATAGCCCGCATCCAGATATTTGTACAGTCCATGTATCATTATATGGATGTGGGTTAATATTCACGTCTGTGCGTCAAAAAAAATGACACAAATTACGCATAACGCGAAAAAGGCGGGACTTTTCATACAGGAAGTGATGTAATAGGATATCCTGTTTACAGATCATGTACAGTGGGTGTACTTTCACTTTCACTTTGCAGTCTATGATCCTTCTAGACTGTGTGGCTGTGTAGAGAGTGTTGTCTAGAGATTTTGTGCTGTATTTGTCCTGTGTGCTATCTGTAAAGCCCTTTTGTGAAATAACTTTTGTTTGTGTATACTGTAGTACTGTTTTTTGTCTACATTTGTCCATTTATCTTGTGTAGTTCTTGTTTGTGGGAGTCTGTTGTGGGTAGTGTTAATTTGGGGATAGTTGGGCTCTTTTAGTGTTTAGGTTTACTTTTTTCTGTCTTTTTACCCCTACTTTCACCCATTTCCCCTTTCTTTTTCTTTTACCCCTATTCCTTATCTTCTTCTATAAGTATGTCTGGTAGGCCATGTCTTGGCAGGATGGGGGAAGAGGAGTTGGGGGGCTTCATCTGGCTGGTTACACATTTCTTGCCGCTCATGATCCAGGCAGGGCCATACAGGGCTACCCGACAGAGGCGCGCAGAATCCGGTGGGGAAAGGTGCTGCATCACCTGCAGCGTGTGTATGCCAGCCAGAGGAGTGACCACCAGCTGAAGCACCGGTGGGCTGACCTCATCTCTTGGACCACCTGGGAATCATGATTGGTGGCACTGTTGGTGAGTACGACTATTGCTATTGTGCAAAAATGAATGCTCTGTTGTGACATCAGTGGATTAGTGCAATGTCTGCCAGCTAACTTGATGACTGTGTGTAATTTTGGGGACATATGAGGGGATCATTGATGGACTATGGCAAGGATCACAATTGCTAGGTGTCAGGTAGCAAGTGCTCAGCAAATTTACAGGTAACTTTACCATGAAGGAAATTGGTGTGGCCTTTTTGTCAGCACAGTTTACAAAATAGGGGCCAATCATGTCTATATAGGGTACTATTGACAGAGAAGTACAGATGTACCAACATTTAAGCCAACTATGTTGACGCAATTGCTAGACTGACTTTAGAATCACTACATGATGCTGAAAATGAGTGCTGCCTTCACAACAATTTATAATAGCAAAGTGGCTCAAACATTGGTCTCATGTGAGTCTGGTGAGTGTGGAAGGAAAGAGTTCACAGAAGTACTATGAATGTGTGGGATTATTTTGTTTCTTAATCTTTTAGGATAAATGACAGTTCATGATTTGAATACATTGTGTAAAGGTGTAAGGTACCCTCAGCTAACATCGTAAGATGTTTGTTGGAATTGGTTGAGCCACAATCCAAATATGGATGGCAGTCCAAGTGTATGCACATGGCTTTACATCTCCATGGTTGGTGCAAATCACCATAGCTGGGCCACATCAATTGACTATACTGTAACAACAGGATGGCTTACACGAGTCCCTGCCCCTCCCTCTGTACATTGGGCCTATGTGCAATAAATGTGTCATGGCCACAATGCGTGTTAGACTGGTAATGCAGTCCTCAAGTAACCAGGCGTTGGATGTTTCTCTTGGATGCACATGATGAGACGATTACACTCCATATTTTTTCATGCTCACCAATTATGGGGCAAGTTGGCAACCACATGATAGTTAGGGCCAATGTGTATGTGTGCAGATATGTGTGTAACTGTCACAGGAGACCCATGCTATGTACAAGTTGGCCGTGCAATATCAGATGCAGTACCATCATGTCTGAATGGCTGCCATGTACTTATTCAGCCTACACATTGTAAATGATACTGAAAATGTTGCACTGTGCACAGATTTTGAGCACATTTCTTCCTTCCATACTTTACAGGTGGACCGGCGCCCTACACTGTGGGAGAGGTGGGGACATTTGAGGACCCCGACCACTACAGTAAGTGTTGATATGTCTGTTATGTGTTGTGTTTGCTGGTTAGGGACTCTTGTGAGTTGGACGCATACCAAGGTGTGATGCGTTGGGCATGTTTTTCACTTGTTCCATGAGTGGGAATGCAGTTCTCACATGTTTTGAGTTAGCCAATGCGTATCCAATGGTATCATGTAGGGATTGTAGGACATCCCTGTAGGCCCCACTGTGAGTACAGGGGATAGTCATGTGTCTGACACTTGTATCACCAAGAGTCGCAATGGAAGTCAGCCCCTATTTAGTCAGCCTGTCAGACTCACATTCTCTAAGATTGGTGGAGCTAATAGCTTCCCAATAGACATCTGCTTCACTATTTACCTACGTAATTTTGAAACAGTAGGTAGAACCTCCTAGCATCATGTACTTCCACATGTAGTGCATCAAGTCTGTGGAACCTGAGTGTAATGGCCTAGGTGTGCATGAAATTCATGCTCATGGCTGTTCTAGCAACTCTGTGTCTGATGTAAGTCAGGCCTCACTGGAAGTATATGTTGTGTACTAAGTTCTGATTTTCTGACATGTCTGACCCTATGAGTGCTCTAGAGTTTGCTGACTCCAAAATGTAGATAGACCTTACCTGTGGTGTGTCTGTAGAGACAAACATGTGCGGATTAGCCTATACACTCCTCGGTGTACATGTTGTTGGCAAATTATAGTTGTATATCCACTGCCTCCCCCTCAAACACGGCCATGGGTTTGTGAATGGGGTACCTAGTATTGATCCTACCAGTATGTTACACATACCTGTGAAGAAGTGAAGTTTTGGTTGCATACTAATATACACACTCAGGTTTGGCACTTGGTACCATACTGGAAATTCCAGTTACAACTTGCAGACCATGTGGCTTTAGTTTTGCTTTCCGTACACTGACATTTGTAGCCCAGCTCTTGGTGGAGGATATGCAGCATGATTCCTAGATGTTAACTGTCAAAAGTCAGATTGCAAGCCAAGGCCAGTTGTTACCCATCTTGTGGGTTATGAATGTGCTTTGTGAGATGTGACCTTTGTTGTCTGGCCTGCCATATACTTCCTCAGGGACATTCGATGCTCTGTATCGTGATATGAGCTGTTAGAAGTACAGTAGATGTATTGTCTGATTACCTTGCTGTGCTGTTTCACACAATGCAGTTACTAATGTGGCATATCTGCATTTGTCTCTTCACAGCAGCTAACATGACTCCAGACAGGTCCGTGAATTTCAGCGTCGGGCCATGCGATACCAGCACATCCTGCTGGTGGAGTCGGGGTTCCGGAGGATGGACCCGCGATATCGCCATGAACGCGCCTCCGGGGCATGGAGAGCCTTCCCACAGGGTGGGCCTACTGTGCCCACCACAGCCAACACAGAAACAACCACCAATGAGAGCCAGGTGGCCCCACCCACAGCTGCCTCTGTTGCATCTACATCTGCTGGACTTCCTGGCCCCACCATTGCCACCGGTGCAGGACAGCCCACACAGACCTCATCCACCAGTACCCAGACTGCCACTGCTCCAGCTGTTGACCCTGCCGCCTTCAATAGACTTGAAAACAAGATGGACAAAGTGCTGCGCAAGGTAAGCCACCTGAGCCGGGACGTGCAGCACATTAAACGGCGGCTGAAGGATATAAAGAGGACCCTCCGGAGGGCCAACCTCTAGATAATTGATGAGATGGACATGATACCCTCCCATCCCTCCTCTTTCCTTGTTCTTATACTTAGTGGGCTTAGGGGGCTTAGTGCTAGGTTAGTATAGGCTGTTAGTTTATTTAGTGTTAGTGGGTGGGGGTAGGGGGTCCTGCTTGTTTCTTTTTTGACTTATTACATGTGTGGGTGAGTGGGTGGGGGGCCATGTTGGGGTTCTTGTGTGAAAAAAATAAATTAAAAAAAACAAAAAAAACAAATAAATACATAGAAAAACAATTTACCCCAAAAATATATATTTGTATAGGATAGTATAGTATGTGTTTAGGTTAGTATGTGTTGTCCTCAATGTGTCCCGTCTCATAAGGGGGCTGGGGGGCAGATGTTTAGAACGTTTTGTTACATGTGATAAGTAAGTGTAGCTTAGGTTAGTTAGGGACAGTTGTGGGTAATGAGTAGTCAGGGTAGATTAGGGTAGGTAAGATTTTTCCCTCAGTTTCCTCCTCTATGGTTAGCTTTTAATAAATATTTGGTTACCCCTTAATAGTATGTGTTGAATGGAACTTGATCGTGGGTTTGGATTCCGTGTACATCTCTTTTGTACTATAACATCTGTGTCCCATGCTACAAACAAATCCCAACTGAGCTGTACGATTGGCAGCTAACCCAGAGCTACCTTGCAAAGTGTCTACCCTTTGTTGCAACCACCAATCACAGTTAATATGGATGACAATGTGTTTCTGTTGATAAGTGTGTTTTCAAAGTCACTAACAGTGCTTCCAGACTTGATATTGGGGAAACAGTTTTAGGTCTGACTGCAGTGTGATGATCATGCACACCCTTATAAGATGAGTTCTCATTGGCAATCTTGTATTCTTGTCTTCATGACCCTCATACATCATTTGTGACACAGTACGGCATGATTACCTATTTGTACGTTAACTCAGACACCTTCATTTGTGCAGTTTTTTTAGTGTTTAGTTAGATTAGTGTGGCATGTTTATTGTGTTATTTTTGCATGTTGACAACATTTAGCGGGCACTATTTGATGACTTAGTTATCCCCTGAGGAAGCATTCTTCTGTCCAACACAGCATGGCGGTCTATGGTTTCTCACTTCATCAGATTTTTCCCTCAGGATGGGCAGAGTATGATGCAATCATGGTCACTGTGCAGATTTCTCTAACTACATTATATCTGGACAGTTGTATTGAGAAGCTATGTTATTTGACAGTAGAGACATTCCAATTATCTACTGCGCAGTTGATATGTCACATTACCCAGAGACAGATTTGTGGTGTAAGTGCTATTTATTGAAAAGTGCTGTAGTGCTATATGTACATTGTCCACGATTGTGAGTCCATTATAGTGACATTTTAAATTGGGATCCAACACAAGGGTTTACCAAAATGCTTTTGCCATGCTGGGGTTGCTGTTTCAGACAGTGCAGAGGGACAGGATTTGGCAATGAGTAGGAGAGAGACAATCACTGGGCTGGGTGACAAGATATACAGTGGTTTGCACAACAGTGCTTGAGTATAGTTGTTGCAAGAGTGGCAAGTTACAAAGCGCAGGACCTTGGAAAATGTCGGCCATGTGGTAGGGACTAGTGCTTCCGGGTACTTTTCCTTGTGAATGTGATCTGTTCCATGTCTTCTTCTTCTGATGTGTGTGTTGCCTGCTTTGTCCTTGTTGTTGTTGGTTGTGAAGGGGCAACACACACCTCAGTATTAGAAGATGTGGAGTCAGACATCCCGGTCGCTGCTCCCTGTGAAGGTCTTAAGGGCAGTACTGCAGCAAGGAGGATCTGCTGGTTCTTGAGAATAGCAGCCACATTACGATGGTAGGCAGCCAGGTCGGCCCTGAGGGAGTCATGATTGCATTAGTGCATGCAGTGTAAGGTTTGGGGTGCGAGGTGTTGTGGCAACTCCCTTACTGCAGTGGTGAATTCCTTGACAGTTTCTTGTAGTCCTTCCAGTATGGATGTTAGGGCTTGCATAGATGCTGCCTGATCTGCAGATGACATCACCCCTTCAAGGCTGGCTGCCATATTTTGCATCCCCACCCGCACCTCCTTGGCCAGCTCCCGCTGTACTCCAACTACAGTTCTCTCAAAGCTGGTGCCAGTGTCTTCTGAGTCCTCAGCTGTATTGGAGCTGGCAGGTCTTACAATTGGGGTGGTGGGTGGATCCTCTGCGATGGCTGCTTGTTCTGTGCTCCTCCTTGTGACTGAAGGTGGGGTCTGGAGGGTTTCAAGGACCTTTTGGATGGTCTCCTGGGGAATGTTTATCGGCTCGTCATCCATGTCATCAGGGAAATCTGGGACAGGCATATCGGCAGGAGATCCATCTTCCTCTGCAATGAAACAGGGTACAATTAGTGTGTCTGTGTTGTGAAAATTTTGACGTGACGTGCCTGCCTTTTGATGAATTCACTTTGTGATCTTGTTTTGTATTAATATCTGCAGTCCTTCAGATGGGCATTGTTTCAGGCCTATGGCCCACCTGTGTGTTACATGTATGTTATTGAGTTATCAGACTTGTCAGCCTCATTGCCTCTAGGTGTTGCTTTATGCCAAATAGAGAATTGCCACCTTTTTGTCCTACTCGACCCTCCGTGTATATCCATTCTCATGGTGAGACCTTTCACTGGCTGTGGGTGTTCTGATGGCCCTGGCAGCACACTTAAGTATCAGGACCTGCCCCAATCCCTGATCTTTCACATCGACTTAATAGTAATTGACATGTTGCATATCCTATGCATGGCAATGTTATGATGTGATATGGATGTTGACATTGTTAATGTGTCCTGCTGATGTTGGGTAATGTGTGGTACATTGTATTGCCCTGATAATCGTATCAGTGTCCTATTTCCCCCTCTGACTGTGCAGGTGTATTTCAGTGACCAGTTACATGTGTCCCCTCCTCAATGCTGTTGTCTGAGCAGTATGACATTTGTGATGGTGCCTTGTTACCCAGGCACAGGATGGACCCTGACATATGCACCATGGGTGTGTCCTTAGTGCTGTGTCGCTCCTATTGTTGTTTACATTGGCTGATGTTTGCGGCAACTATGGGCATTGACATTTGAGTGTACTGGGGCCTTTGTCTTGTTTCTGGAGATTGTTGCAGATGTCATCCTCACCCCCTAATTTAGGTATGTATGTTCCATGTGGAGGTTACTGCCATTGGCTACTTGAGCTGCACACAGATCAGAGGTGGTAGTGGCAACTGTTGCTGCAGTTACATTGCAGTTGTCGGTTTGGCTAGAGGATTGCTAATAGGGCCCTAGTTAATGTAGGAGGTATGTTGGCTGATGAGTGACAGGATGTCAGTTTGACGTAGGGGCCTTCACTCCTGTCGTGGCTTTCCCTTTGCTCCATCGTTGGCATGACAGCATGCCCCCATGGCACTGTTGTTGGTGTAGTGTAATGGTGTGCCCCAGCTTATGTTTGTGCAGGCCATGCCCCCCTGCCGTGCCCCTTTACCCATGCCACTCCATGTATATGAGGACTTACATGCAATGTGTAGTAGGTATTCCCCCCCCCCGGTTGCAGTTGACATTATTGCATTATAATTCCCCATGCGACTTACCCTGCATGTGTGTTGTCTCGTGGTAGTCTGCGCTGTCCTGTCCTTGAATCCCTGTGACGATCTCCTCAGGGATGACGGCTGCAACCATCTCCTCCATGTGGTCCAGGGCCTCCTGGTGTGCTGGACTCCCCCCTCCAGTCTGCAGTGCTGCCTTCCTGTTCCTGCCCATCTTTTCCTTGGTCCTGCGCTTGCAGTCATGCCAGCGTTTCTTGCACTCGATGACTGTTCTGCGTACTTCTGCCACACTGTTAATCTTGTCAACAATTTGTTGCCATATAGCCTCTCTCCTACTGATTGGCAACTTGAGGTTGGTGCTGGTGTTCCGTCACCTCTTTAACCAGGATTTCCTGCTCCTCTGCACTGAAGCAACACTTTCTTTTCTTCTTAAAAGTGTCCTGGTTCTTGTGTGGAGCCTCCTGACTGGTTCCTGGTCAGCTGTCATCTTCCTGGGGTCTGTAGTGGCATCTGGGATCAATTTTGGCTCTCCTCTGGTGAACTGGCAGTGTTCTCTGTTATTTTTTATGCTATTGCGTCAAAAAACAGCGCATATCTGGTTTGCGGTGTCGTAAATCGACTCACAATCATTTCCGCCGCATTAACGTCGTTTTCCTTTACGACTTCACTCCCACCTGTTGTTTGCGCCGCCGCGCGTCAAAGTATAAATATGACGCCCGCACGGCGCACCAAAATGGCATTAGCCGGCGGTAATTTTTTTGACGCAAAACTGTGCCAGCGCAGTTTTGCGTCAAAAAATATAAATATGGGCCTCAGGATATATTGGAACCAACAGAGGGAGACCTGTCCCTAACAGTTTGCACTCTAACAACCTGGCCTTCAGGAACAAAAGCATCCCTACTATGATGGGAGCTCCTATTGCTACCAGCATTGCTAGGTGGTCTGTTAAGGAGCAGATTTGGAAGAGAACCCTGTACACCTACCTCAAGGGGCTCCCCTGAGTCAGAGTGTGAGCTATCTACCAACTTCTCAGATGAAGTGCCACCTAGGGACCTATCATTCTCTATGAGCATGTTAAACAGAAATTCTCTAGAAGGGTTCTTTCCTACCACTAAACCTCTATCAATGCAGAGACTCCTTAGGCTCTTAAAGTTAAGATTATCATAAGTAGTATTGACCATTTTAAGCGAAGTTCCTACATCAGACATGATAGAAGAAGGTTTAGGTACAGTGAGAAGAGAGAAAAAATTTCAGGACTTTTTAAAGAACAAGAAAAAAAACTTTTTCAAACTTTTTAGAAAGTTTAGGAGTACTTTTCAGCACTTAGCAGACAGTGTAAGAGAAGAAAAGCAAAACTTTTTGGTTAGGTGTACATACACTGACCTTTGGTATAGACCCGGGGGATCATGAAATTGTCTCCCCAATGCCAGAATGGCATTGGGGTGACAATTCCATGATCTTAGACATGTTACATGGCCATGTTAGGAGTTACCATTGTGATGCTATACATAGGTAGTGACCTATGTATAGTGCACCCGTGCAATGGTGTCCCCGCAATCACAAAGTCCGGGGAATTTGCCCTGAACAATGTAGGGGCACCTTGGCTAGTGCCAGGGTGCCCACACACTAAGTAACTTTGCACCCAACCTTCACCAGGTGAAGGTTAGACATATAGGTGACTTATAAGTTACTTAAGTACAGTGGTAAATGGCTGTGAAATAACGTGGACGTTATTTCACTCAGGCTGCACCGGCAGGCCTGTGTACGATTTGTCAGATCTCCCTATGGGTGGAAAAAGAAATGCTGCAGCCCATAGGGATCTCCTGGAACCCCAATACCCTGGGTACCTCAGTACCATATACTAGGGAATTATAAGGGTGTTCCAGTATGCCAATGTGAATTGGTGAAATTGGTCACTAGCCTGTTAGTGACAATTTGGAAAGCAGGAGAGCATAACCACTGAGGTTCTGGTTAGCATAGCCTCAGTGAGACAGTTAGTCATCACATAGGGAACACATACAGGGCACATACAGGGAGTGCAGAATTATTAGGCAAATGAGTATTTTGACCACATCATCCTCTTTATGCATGTTGTCTTACTCCAAGCTGTATAGGCTCGAAAGCCTACTACCAATTAAGCATATTAGGTGATGTGCATCTCTGTAATGAGAAGGGGTGTGGTCTAATGACATCAACACCCTATATCAGGTGTGCATAATTATTAGGCAACTTCCTTTCCTTTGGCAAAATGGGTCAAAAGAAGGACTTGACAGGCTCAGAAAAGTCAAAAATAGTGAGATATCTTGCAGAGGGATGCAGCACTCTTAAAATTGCAAAGCTTCTGAAGCGTGATCATCGAACAATCAAGCGTTTCATTCAAAATAGTCAACAGGGTCGCAAGAAGCGTGTGGAAAAACCAAGGCGCAAAATAACTGCCCATGAACTGAGAAAAGTCAAGCGTGCAGCTGCCACGATGCCACTTGCCACCAGTTTGGCCATATTTCAGAGCTTCAACATCACTGGAGTGCCCAAAAGCACAAGGTGTGCAATACTCAGAGACATGGCCAAGGTAAGAAAGGCTGAAAGACGACCACCACTGAACAAGACACACAAGCTGAAACGTCAAGACTGGGCCAAGAAATATCTCAAGACTGATTTTTCTAAGGTTTATGGACTGATGAAATGAGAGTGAGTCTTGATGGGCCAGATGGATGGGCCCGTGGCTGGATTGGTAAAGGGCAGAGAGCTCCAGTCCGACTCAGACGCCAGCAAGGTGGAGGTGGAGTACTGGTTTGGGCTGGTATCATCAAAGATGAGCTTGTGGGGCCTTTTCGGGTTGAGGATGGAGTCAAGCTCAACTCCCAGTCCTACTGCCAGTTCCTGGAAGACACCTTCTTCAAGCAGTGGTACAGGAAGAAGTCTGCATCCTTCAAGAAAAACATGATTTTCATGCAGGACAATGCTCCATCACACGCGTCCAAGTACTCCACAGCGTGGCTGGCAAGAAAGGGTATAAAAGAAGGAAATCTAATGACATGGCCTCCTTGTTCACCTGATCTGAACCCCATTGAGAACCTGTGGTCCATCATCAAATGTGAGATTTACAAGGAGGGAAAACAGTACACCTCTCTGAACAGTGTCTGGGAGGCTGTGGTTGCTGCTGCACGCAATGTTGATGGTGAACAGATCAAAACACTGACAGAATCCATGGATGGCAGGCTTTTGAGTGTCCTTGCAAAGAAAGGTGGCTATATTGGTCACTGATTTGTTTTTGTTTTGTTTTTGAATGTCAGAAATGTATATTTGTGAATGTTGAGATGTTATATTGGTTTCACTGGTAATAATAAATAATTGAAATGGGTATATATTTGTTTTTTGTTAAGTTGCCTAATAATTATGCACAGTAATAGTCACCTGCACACACAGATATCCCCCTAACATAGCTAAAACTAAAAACAAACTAAAAACTACTTCCAAAAATATTCAGCTTTGATATTAATGAGTTTTTTGGGTTCATTGAGAACATGGTTGTTGTTCAATAATAAAGTTAATCCTCAAAAATACAACTTGCCTAATAATTCTGCACTCCCTGTACTTATGAGCACTGGGGCCCTGCCTGGCAGGGTCCCAGTGACACATAGACTAAAACAACATATATACAGTGAAATATGGGGGTAACATGCCAGGCAAGATGGTACTTTCCTACACCAACCACACTATTTTGATACAGCCATAGTTAGATGTTTTCTAAAATTGCGTTGACTAAAATGTTTTTGCATGAAGCCCAACATGCTAATGCTAATCTGGTGTTAGATAAGGATCCTCACTAATGAAAGTCTGCTATAGGAGGTAACAGTTGATGTCTTTCCTTTGCTGTATATAAATGTATGTAATATTGTTTGCTCAATTGTTCTTGTTATTAATTTGTACCATAACCTTAGAATTTGTAATTGTTCAAGCTTTTATTAGATTACTATATTTTGCTGCTTTGGGCGGCCAGTGGTGTTTCTGTGTGTTTATCATTTGATTTTGAGATTTTTTTTACATGTCTTTAGCATTGTTAATATAGGGAAATTAATATTCTAACTTTTACCGAAAGGTGTGGTTATTCATGACTGAAAGGTCATGGTGTGTGATAATTAATTAATCTGATTGATTACTAATGCTATTGATCATCATTGATTATTAATGTTAATGATTGATTACAGATTATTGATCTGCATATACTGAATCTATGGTGGGAGCATCTTCAATGCCAGTCAAAAGGTTAATCGACCTATTGGAGTCCCCTTGTAAGTTCACTTATTAAGGTCCGACGTGCTAACACTATTTAAATCAAAGGCTAAAGCATCTTTCCCTCAATAAAATATACCAGATAAGAGTAGTTTAAATCATATCCAGTAATTATTTACAGGTGGTATATTTTCAGTTCGTATAAGGTAATTGACTTCTTTTTTTTCTCTTTCAAGGTGTTCATTAGCGTAAAATGCAATTTCATTTTGAAGCAGGTTCACTGATTTAAGTGACTTAAAGTCGAGAATAAATTGACCATTAAAATGTCATCCTTATGTAGCTATTAGATTTTCCCGGATATCAAATGATAAAACAACACAGTTTTGCTCAGCACATTTTCTGATGATAACAGTATTTGAATATACCTAAGATATGTGAAGGAAGTAGTCAACAAACATCAGTTTATTACCTTTTGCTGGTAACGGACATTTATTTTTCTTATCAAAAACCTGCGTGAATAAGGCTGGACCGAACAAACTGAAAAGTTCCTGAACAATTGCAAAACATTATTGAACAGGCATGTACTATTAGGATTGGACAGCAGGTAGTTATGTACGAGAGAGATCAAAGGCAGTTCTCAGCAGGGATGTTATCGGTTTTAATGACCACTATTTCTACACATACACAAATTGTAGAAGGATGTAGTGTCATTTACATTGGCGAACCTAGTCACAAAGGGAAGGGAAAGATTAAAGCATGCAAAGTTTCGATCTAAGCACGGTCATAATTTGCTTGTGTTTTGGGCATACACATACATCCCTTACCTATGTCTGCATACATTTTGAAAGGTATATTGTAGGTGTGAATTTCTTACTGACAGACACTTGTTTTCCTTTCTTTGTCCTGTATTAGCGTCGCACCCATGTCAGACCCAGTAGTTATTATACCTGATAAAATCCAACACCGATGTGGTGTTCAGCTGAGGGCCAAAGGGGAGTAACTACTATTTGTCTCCTTTTTCAAATGATTACTTGGGAACAATGGATATTTTTCACTGTTTTTGACTTCTTTAAGTGAAACGCCACCATACAAGACCCACCTAAACCACCATTACACTTTGTCCTGCATCCAATCTGCTCAATGTTTGTCTTTTAATGTAAAAGTAGCCTCATATTGTCCAGAACATGGCCTAATATTTAACAAAATAGTTACACACCAAAAGGCATTTACATAATATAAAGTAGAGGTCCAAGTGAAACCTTCTGAGTTTTGCCCGGCATGTGGGTGACTGGACTTTCCACACTTTGTATTGCGCAGCTGTCTCACCTTTCAGCACAAGTCCCGCCAATGTTTTTAAGCACCATGGTGCTGATTTACAAATTTTTCAAGCAACGCAGTTACTTCAAGGTGTTGCGTGACAGGGAGACAGCAGAAATGGGCCATATCAGCTAAGATATGGTGCGTTTCTGCTGCCACATATAGCTGACTCACTGTTTGCTGCCTCACGCCAACTCCGGCAACCTTGCACCATAGTGCAAGGAGGTCTATGATACAGGCAGGATAGTTTTTATGCAGGAAGGGACACCTTAATGCACAAAACACTGCTTGGTGGTGCTTTCCTCTTTCAATGTGCGCTCAAAATGTAGCTAACATGGAAAGAGGAAAAAGCCAAAACGCGTGGTCATTTTGGTCTGCACATTGAACCACATTGCCGCAGATGGTGTGCTGCCTCTTTCCTGGATCTTGGGGCTGTTGCAGTTTGAATGTATGACAGGGCCTGTAGTGTTGCGCCAGTGACGTAACTGGTCGCAGACACTACCATGTTGTTTGCTAAGAGTGAGGGGTTGCATTTTTAGACCCCCTTCCTATCATGGTATCGTTATGTGGTCGTGAATCATGTGGGAATAAAGGATGTCGGTTGACATGGTGTAGGAGAGATTCAGCACTAGGGGAACCAGCCTGACCGACCAATGTTTCAACTAATGGTGTGGGTGCATGTTTTGTCCTTTATTTCCGGTGGTCATCTGCATGTGGCCCCCCTCCGACACAACAGAGCCATATCCCATCACTGGCATCAAAACTGTTCGGTGTTGATATTGGCCTCTCATGTGGTGATGGGACTTGAAAGACAGTGTTAAGCAGTGCTTAATTTGCAAATAAAATGGTGCCGCTGACCAAAGCTTTCCTCTGAAACATGCAGCTGCTGCTCTTAAATGTGCGAGCCCAGAATATGGAATACTGAGGCAGTCTAATCCTGAAGCCACCTCTGGCCTCTTTAAACGATTTGCAGCCAGTCCCTGCCCCTTCAGTTCACTCTTGCAACTTTCTGCTTTCTGCCTTTCTGTCACTTTTTCGTTTTTCTCTTTCCCTGTCTTACTCATATATGTCTTTTGCTCACAGTGAATGCTTGAGGCAGAAAAATAAGTACCGGCCCTCAAAAATATGTGCTGGTGCTCTGCACCGGAAACCTACAGCTCAAATTAAGCACTGGTGATAATTTGATATCTGCCGCTCTGAGCAAAGGAAAAGTCACTGTTTTAGAGTTGTGTCATGGAGTTGTGTAGGAGGCTGGCCTGGCTTATAGTGGGTACCTGATGGTACTTACACCTTGTGCCAGGTCCAGTTATCCCTTGTTAGTAGATTAGTAGTGTTCTAGCAGGTTAGGCTGATAGAGGTAGCTATAGCAGAGCAGCTTAGGCTGAACTAGGAGACATGCAAAGCTCCTACTATACCACTTATATCATATCATAAGAAACACAATACTCAGAGTTACTAAAAATAAAGGTACTTTATTTTAGTGACAATGTGCCAAAAATATCTCAGAGGATATACTCCCTTAGGAGGTAAGTAAAATATACACAATATACACACAAACCAGAATCAGGTAAGAAAAACACTTAGAAAAGTAGTGCAAACACTGTAGAACACAATAGAATGCAATAGGAGACAATAGGCCTAGGGGCAACACAAACCATGTACTCTAAAAGTGGAATGCGAACCATGAATGGACCCCAGGCCTAGTGTAGAGGGTTGCTGGGAGTGTAAGAAAACACTAAAGCCCATATTTATACTATTTTTGCGCCGCATTTGCGTCCTTTTTTGACGCAAAAACGGCGCAAACTTGCAAAATACAATTGTATTTTGCAAGTTTGCGCTGCTGTTGCGTCAGAAAAAGCCGCAAATGCGGCGCTAAAAAACTATAAATATGGGCCTAAGGGTGTCCAAGATACCCCACCCCAAGACCCTGAAAAGTAGGATTAAAATTACCCTACTACCCCAGAAAGACAGTAAAGTCGAGATAGGGGATTCTGCAAAGACAACACTTGACTGCAAAGCACTGAAGACAGATTCTTGGACCTGAGGACCTGCAAAGGAGGGGACCAAGTCCAAGAGTCACGCAAGTGTCTGGGGGGGGAGGAGCCCACTAAACCCCGGATGAAGGTGCAAAAGGGCTGCCGCCAGGTGGAAGAAACCAAAGATTCTGCAACAACGGAAGGTGCCAGGAACTTCTCCTTTGGTCAGACTGTGTCACACGGCGTGCTGGAGGATGCAGAGTTGTTTTCATGCAGAAAGACCACAAACAAGCCTTGCTAGCTGCAAGAGTCACAGTTCAAGGTTTTGGGTGCTGCCAGAGCCCAGGAAGGACCAGGAGGTTGACCTTTGGAGGAGGAGAGAGAGGGGGCGCTCAGCAACAGAGAAAGCCCATGCAGAAGCAGGCAGCACCCGCAGAAGTACCTGAACAGGCGTTCAGGAAATCTGAGCATGGCGGTTGTCTCAGCACAACGAAAGAGGGTCCCACGAAGTCGGAGGTCAACTCAGCGAGTTGAGCAATGCAGGACGGAGTGCTGGGGACCTGGGCTAGGCTGTGCACAAAGAAATCCTTGCAAAAGTGCACAGAAGCCCGAGCAACTGCAGTTCACACAGTACACAGGATTACTGTCTGGCATGGGAAGGGAAGGACTTACCTCCACCAAATTTGTCAGAAGGACCACTGGACTGTCTGGATCACTTGGATCCAGCTCCTGTGTTCCAGGGACCACGTTCGTCAAGATGGGAGGGTACCCAGAGGACAGGTGATGCAGACGTTTGGTACCTGCGTAGCAGGGGGAAGATTCCGTCGACCCACGGGAGATTTCTTCTTGGCTTCCAGTGCAGGGTGAAGGCAGACAGCCCTCAGAGCATGCACCACTAGGAAACAGTCGAGAAAGCCGGCAGGATTAGGCGCTACAATGTTGCTAGTAGTCGTCTTGCTACTTTGTTGTGGTTTTGCAGGCGTCCTGGAGCAGTCAGCGGTCGATCCTTGGCAGAAGTCGAAGAGAGAAGTGCAGAGGAAGTCTGGTGAGCTCTTGCATTCGTTATCTGAAGAGGAACCCACAGGAGAGACCCTAAATAGCCCTCAGAGGAGGATTGGCTATGTAACCAGGCAAGAGCCTATCACAATGGGTCTCTGACATCGCCTGCTGGCACTGGCCACTCAGAGGTCTCCATTGTGCCCTCACACCTCTGCATTCAAAATGGCAGAGATCTGGGGCACACTGGAGGAGCTCTGGGCACCACCCCTGGGGTGGTGATGGACAGGGGAGTGGTCACTCCCCTTTCCTTTGTCCAGATTTGCGCCAGAGCAGGGGCTAGGGGCTCCCTGAACCGGTGTTGACTGGTTTATGCAAAGAGGGCACCATCTGTGCCCTTCAAAGCATTCCCAGAGGCCAGGAGAGGCTACTCCTCTCAGGCCCTTAACACCTATTTCCAAAGGGAGAGGGTGTAACACCGTCTCTCAGAGGAAATCCTTTGTTCTACCTTCCTGGGACTGGGCTACCCAGGCCCCAGGGGGGCAGAAACCTGTCTGAGGGTTGGCAGCAGCGGTAGCTGAAGAGAAAACCACAGAGAGTTAGTTTGGCAGTACCTGGGGTCCATGCTGGAGCCCAGGGGATGCATGGGATTGGCACCCCAATACCAGATTTGGCTTGGGGGGACAATTCCATGATCTTAGACATGTTACATGGCCATGTTCGCAGTTACCATTGTGAAGCTACACATAGGTATTGACCTATATGTAGTTCACGCGTGTATTGGTGTCCCCACACTCACAAAGTCCGGGGAAATTGCCCTGAACAATGTGGGGGCACCTTGGCTAGTGCCAGGGTGCCCTCACACTTAGTAACTTTGCACCTAACATTCACTAAGTGAGGGTTAGATATATAGGTGACTTATTAGTTACTTAAGTGCAGTGAAAAATGGCTGTGAAATAACGTGGACGTTATTTCACTCAGGCTGCATTGGCAGTCCTGTGTAAGATTTGTCTGAGCTCCCTATGGGTGGCAAAAGAAAGGCTGCAGCCCATAGGGATCTCCTGGAACCCTAATACCCTGGGTACCTAGGTACCATATACTAGGGAATTATAAGGGTGTTCCAGTGTGCCAATCAGAATGGGTGTAAATGGTCACTAGCCTGCAGTGGCAATTTAAAAAGCAGAGAGAGCATAAACACTGAGATTCTGGTTAGCAGAGTCTCAGTGATACAGTTAAGCACCACACAGGGAACACATACAGGGCACAACTTATGAACATACACACAAGTAAAAATGGGGGTAACATGCCAGGCAAGATGGTACTTTACTGCAAGTTGTTGCAGTATTACGTGTGTGGAGGGTCAGAGGGCTTCAGCGATAGGAAAGTTTCCCATAACACCCGCCCTGTACAGTAGCCGTTCAGTATTTTTTCCAGTGGCGGTCCTCTGCAATGGCAGAGGAGCGTCGCCCCCCACCAGCAGCATAAGCTAGAAAGCTTTAACAATGAAGGGATAATAAACTATGTTTATTATCCCTTCATTGTGAAAGGGGTGGGGCCATGGGGTGATGAACACCGAGGGGAGTGGAATGTGCACTCCCCTCAGAGCGCCTGTGTGTTTGGCAGGCCCTCTCCGGCCGGCCATACACACATGCACACTGTGTTTTCTCTAGCCAGGCACTGTGTTGCCAGGCTGGAGAGAGCCTGCACAGGCTCCCAGTCTGCCTGGGAGCACCCAGCCAATCCTGACGCTGAGCAGTGTCAGGATTGACCACAGGGCAGACTGGGAGCCTGTACCTGTACTGCAAGACTGAGGAGCAGTGGCACAGGAGAAGCGGAGCAGAGCAGAGGTAAGGTTATTTTTTTTATTTTTTAAGTGTATTAAAATTCTTCCCGCTTGCCCCACGAAGGGGGAGAACGCTGCCCCACCCACTGTAACCCAGGCCAGCCACGACTGATTTTTCAACAGAGCAGGCATGCTTCTGACTAGAGTCACTACGTTATTTTAGCTTCTGATTGCGAGTGATTCTTTGGGGCATATTTATACTCCGTTTGCGCCGAATTAGCGTCGTTTTTTTCGGCGCAAAACTAACGCCATATTTATACTTTGGCGTTAGACACGTCTAGCGCCAAAGTATGGGCAAATAGCGTCATTTTTTTGCGTGAACGCCTTCCTTGCGTTAATGAGATGCAAGGAAGGCGTTCCCGTCTAAAAAAATTACGGCGACGCAAATGCGTTGTATTTATACTCCCGGGCAAAAATCACGCCCGGGAGTGGTCGGGTAAAAAAACCCCGCATTTGCGCCACTTTTTAACGCCTGGGTCAGGGTAGGCGTTAAGGGGCCTGTGGGCTCAAAATGAGCCCACAGGTGCCCTCCCCTGCCCCCAGGGACCCCCCCTGCCACCCTTGCCCACCCCAGGAGGACACCCAAGGATGGAGGGACCCATCCCAGGGACAATCAGGTAAGTTCAGGTAAGTATAAAAAAAAATTAATTTTTTTTTTGGGTGGCATAGGGGGGCCTTATTTGTGCCCCCCTACATGCCACTATGCCCAATGACCATGCCCAGGGGACAGAAGTCCCCTGGGCATGGCCATTGGGCAAGGGGGCATGACTCCTGTCTTTACTAAGACAGGAGTCATGTAAATGGCGTCTGGGCGTCGTTTAAAATGGCGCAAATCAGGTTAAGACGATTTTTTAGCGTCAACCTGACTTGCGCCATTTTTAAGACGCCCTAACGCCATTTTTCCCTACGCCGGCGCTGCCTGGTGTACGTGGTTTTTTTCCACGCACACCAGGCAGCGCCGGTCTGCTTGCGCCGGCTAACGCCATTCAATAAATACGGCGCCCGCATGGTGCTTCAGAATGGCGTTAGCCGGCGCAACATTTTTTGACGCTAAACTGCGTTAGCGCAGTTTAGCGTCAAAAAGTATAAATACGGGCCTTTGTGTCTCAGACCTACAGACATGAATGACTGGGAGAAGAAAAGACAAGAAGCAGCATTATCTTTATTCAAGGAGCACTGTGATCTGGATAGCATTAGGATAGTAACACTAGGGACAACCAACCTGAATTATCATTGAAACACACTCTACAATTGTTGAAAAAACTATCCAGATGCAAATCAAAAAAGTGCTGGGAAACTACCTTTTTAACTAACTAGCTTGAGGATAGCTAATACCAAGTGTTCTAAGTACTTTTATTGTTCCCACCAATGAAAACCCACATACAGAGCTTTTTCGAGAATGGGCAGCCTTTGTGGCCAAGACCTGCAAGGGGGTGAAGGAGATGCTGGTCTATTGGGCTAAAACAGACCTTGAAACAACGAGAAAGGAATTACAGAAATGCGTAAACACAAAGTAGAGGTTCTAAGGTTATAGCTGGGGATTTTTTAACAGCTTTGGAAGTGAGGTTGAATAAATACAATGACGAAATAAAAGAGAAGAAAGAATGAAAATTCCTACGGACAAAAAAGATTAATCCGAAGGAAGAATATTTACATTTACAAAGCATTTTGAGTCTGCCCAAAGAGACCTCAGAGTTTCATTCCAACAGTGGAAACAGGAACTCCTATCTACTGATTCATGGTCAGATGTCAGCTGAGATATAGATGAACAAGCCACTGTACTCCCTTTAGGCAATCATCTTCTGACTTTTATACAGGAATTCCAGCTACAGAAACAGGAGCACTGACAGTGGAAGAAAGCAAAGGGAAAAGGTGGAAGCTGAGGGAAATGGCTACTAGAAAGGGTAAAAACAACAAGTGATGGACGGAATGCTGAACATTGTCAAACATTCACCCCCAGTCACAGATCTGGGTTTAATCCATCGTTTTTTTGCTGCCCATGCCATTCCAGTTTGGACCCAGCCATATGCAAATCAGTCTTGACCCTGTTCCCCATGGGAACAGTCCAGCCCGAACTGCTAGGCCAGGTCTTCCCTGGACTGGAAACAAGCATCCTGGGACCGGTTTCGGGGTTTCACCCCTCATCAGCCAGGCTAGCTTGAATCTAGTGGCATGGGAAGCACGGGACCCACGTCTGGGCATACCCTTCCCACTTAGGGCAAAAAATGCAAAAACAACAAGTGATGGACGGAATGCTGAACATTGTCAAACATTCACCCCCAGTCACAGATCTGGGTTTAATCCATCGTTTTTTTGCTGCCCATGCCATTCCAGTTTGGACCCACCCATACGCAAATCAGTCTTGACCCTGTTCCCCATGGGAACAGTCCAGCCCAAACTGCTAGGCCTGTTCAGCATTCCGTCCATCACTTGTTATTTTTGCTTTGTCGCCCCAAGTGGGAAGGGTATGCCCAGACGTGGGTCCCGTGCTTCCCATGCCACTGGATTCAAGCTAGCCTGGCTGATGAGGGGTGAAACCGCGAAACCGGTCCCAGGATGCTTGTTTCCGGTCCAGTGAGGACCTGGCTTGGCAGTTCGGTCTGGACTGTTCCCATGAGGAACAGGGTCAAGACTGATTTGCATATGGCTGGTTCCAAACTGGGGTGGCATGGTGAGCAAAAGAACGATGGATTAAACCCAGATCTATGACTGGGGGTGAGTGTTTGACAATGTTCAGCATTCCGTCCATCACTTGTTGTTTTTGCTTTGTCGCCCCAAGTGGGAAGGGTATGCCCAGACGTGGGTCCCGTGCTTCCCATGCCACTGGATTCAAGCTAGCCTGGCTGATGAGGGGTGAAACCCCGAAACCGGTCCCAGGATGCTTGTTTCCGGTCCAGTGAGGACCTGGCTTGGCAGTTCGGTCTGGACTGTTCCCATGAGGAACAGGGTCAAGACTGATTTGCATATGGCTGGTTCCAAACTGGGGTGGCATGGTGAGCAAAAGAACGATGGATTAAACCCAGATCTATGACTGGGGGTGAGTGTTTGACTATGTTCAGCATTCTGTCCATCACTTGTTGTTTTTGCTTTGTCGCCCCCAAGTGGGAAGGGTATGCCCAGACGTGGGTCCCGTGCTTCCCATGCCACTGGATTCAAGCTAGCCTGGCTGATGAGGGGTGAAACCCCGAAACCGGTCCCAGGATGCTTGTTTCCGGTCCAGTGAGGACCTGGCTTGGCAGTTCGGTCTGGACTGTTCCCATGAGGAACAGGGTCAAGACTGATTTGCATATGGCTGGTTCCAAACTGGGGTGGCATGGTGAGCAAAAGAACGATGGATTAAACCCAGATCTATGACTGGGGGTGAGTGTTTGACAATGTTCAGCATTCCGTCCATCACTTGTTGTTTTTGCTTTGTCTCCCCAAGTGGGAAGGGTATGCCCAGACGTGGGTCCCGTGCTTCCCATGCCACTGGATTCAAGCTAGCCTGGCTGATGAGGGGTGAAACCCCGAAACTGGTCCCAGGATGCTTGTTTCCGGTCCAGTGAGGACCTGGCTTGGCAGTTCGGTCTGGACTGTTCCCATGAGGAACAGGGTCAAGACTGATTTGCATATGGCTGGTTCCAAACTGGGGTGGCATGGTGAGCAAAAGAACAATGGATTAAACCCAGATCTATGACTGGGGGTGAGTGTTTGACAATGTTCAGCATTCTGTCCATCACTTGTTGTTTTTGCATTGTCGCCCCCAAGTGGGAAGGGTATGCCCAGACGTGGGTCCCGTGCTTCCCATGCCACTGGATTCAAGCTAGCCTGGCTGATGAGGGGTGAAACCCCGAAACCGGTCCCAGGATGCTTGTTTCCGGTCCAGTGAGGACCTGGCTTGGCAGGTCGGTCTGGACTGTTCCCATGAGGAACAGGGTCAAGACTGATTTGCATATGGCTGGTTCCAAACTGGGGTGGCATGGTGAGCAAAAGAACGATGGATTAAACCCAGATCTATGACTGGGGGTGAGTGTTTGACAATGTTCAGCATTCCGTCCATCACTTGTTGTTTTTGCTTTGTCGCCCCAAGTGGGAAGGGTATGCCCAGACGTGGGTCCCGTGCTTCCCATGCCACTGGATTCAAGCTAGCCTGGCTGATGAGGGGTGAAACCCCGAAACTGGTCCCAGGATGCTTGTTTCCGGTCCAGTGAGGACCTGGCTTGGCAGTTCGGTCTGGACTGTTCCCATGAGGAACAGGGTCAAGACTGATTTGCATATGGCTGGTTCCAAACTGGGGTGGCATGGTGAGCAAAAGAACGATGGATTAAACCCAGATCTATGACTGGGGGTGAGTGTTTGACAATGTTCAGCATTCCGTCCATCACTTGTTGTTTTTGCTTTGTCGCCCCAAGTGGGAAGGGTATGCCCAGACGTGGGTCCCGTGCTTCCCATGCCACTGGATTCAAGCTAGCCTGGCTGATGAGGGGTGAAACCCCGAAACCGGTCCCAGGATGCTTGTTTCCGGTCCAGTGAGGACCTGGCTTGCCAGTTCGGTCTGGACTGTTCCCATGAGGAACAGGGTCAAGACTGATTTGCATATGGCTGGTTCCAAACTGGGGTGGCATGGTGAGCAAAAGAACGATGGATTAAACCCAGATCTATGACTGGGGGTGAGTGTTTGACAATGTTCAGCATTCCGTCCATCACTTGTTGTTTTTGCTTTGTCGCCCCAAGTGGGAAGGGTATGCCCAGACGTGGGTCCCGTGCTTCCCATGCCACTGGATTCAAGCTAGCCTGGCTGATGAGGGGTGAAACCCCGAAACCGGTCCCAGGATGCTTGTTTCCGGTCCAGTGAGGACCTGGCTTGGCAGTTCGGTCTGGACTGTTCCCATGAGGAACAGGGTCAAGACTGATTTGCATATGGCTGGTTCCAAACTGGGGTGGCATGGTGAGCAAAAGAACGATGGATTAAACCCAGATCTATGACTGGGGGTGAGTGTTTGACAATGTTCAGCATTCCGTCCATCACTTGTTGTTTTTGCTTTGTCGCCCCAAGTGGGAAGGGTATGCCCAGACGTGGGTCCCGTGCTTCCCATGCCACTGGATTCAAGCTAGCCTGGCTGATGAGGGGTGAAACCCCGAAACCGGTCCCAGGATGCTTGTTTCTGGTCCAGTGAGGACCTGGCTTGGCAGTTCGGTCTGGACTGTTCCCATGAGGAACAGGGTCAAGACTGATTTGCATATGGCTGGTTCCAAACTGGGGTGGCATGGTGAGCAAAAGAACGATGGATTAAACCCAGATCTATGACTGGGGGTGAGTGTTTGACAATGTTCAGCATTCCGTCCATCACTTGTTGTTTTTACTAGAAAGGGTAGTCGGAATCAGTCGCGGCTGGCCAGGGTTACAGGGGGCAGGGTGGCAGTCACTGGAGTGGCGTGGGGGGAATTTTAATACACTTTAAAAGAAACTTTACCTCCGCTCTGCTTCTCCCGTGCCACCGCTCCTCAGTCTTGCAGTGCAGGCACAAGCTTCCAGCCTGCCCTGCGGCCAATCCTGACGCTGCATAGAGCAGTGTCAGGATTGGGTGGGAGCACCGTGGCTGGGTGCTCCCAGGCAGACTGGGAGCCTGTGCAGGCTCTCTCCAGCCCGACAACACGGTGCAGGGCTGGAGAGAGCACACTGTGCATGTGTGTTTGGCCAGCCCTAGATGGCTGGCCAAAGATACAAGCGCTCTGCGCAGTGCTTGTCACCCCATGGCCCGCCACTTTCACAAAGAAGGGATAATAACCGTAGGGGCACATTTATGGAAAGTGCCACTTTCCCAGCTCCCTTTAGCGCCCCCTACTGCCACTATGTGTGCACTGTAATTAAAATATAGTGCAACATGGCACAGGGTAGGGGACAATAGCGTCAGTCAATGTGACACTACTGATATAAATGATGTAAATACGGAGTGGGAATTTCTGCCTCATTGGGCCACATTAACGTAAAAAAATAATGACATTAATGTGGCACAAGGTGGCGCTAGGGGATTATAAATATATCCCATAGTTTATTATCCCTTTGTTGTAAAAGCTTTGCAGCTTCTGCTGCTGGCAGGGGGGCGATGCTCAAAGCGGGGAGCTGCCACTGGTCGGAAGAACAAAAACAGGGAAGTACTTTTTAAACCATAGGCTATTTGACTGTGGGAGATGAGGATAAGTCTGCTGTTAATTTCTCATCACACGAGCTGCCTAAAGAGGAGGAATCGGTATTGAAATTGGGGTATATCATTTTGCCCCATAGTGGACATGGACTATACAAGTACAAGAATTTCCTTTTTTCTTTTTGAGAGAAAATTGAAACTGATAACATTACATAAGATGTTATTATCAACTAACAAAGAACAAGAGAAACAGATCAATGGTATACAATAACTTTGACTCGTACTTTTCAATTGGATGATGTTAATTCTATCATGACCCTTTGCAAACTAGATCGAAAGGGTTAGGTGATCTCCAATGGAGTAAGCGTGTCATTAAAAGAGGCTGGTTTTGTGATGGATGCCACTGTACATGTTTAAGCCGAAGTCCATATGTAATCCTAATGTGTCTATGATAACATTGAATCATTCCCCAGTGTTGTAATGTATGAATTGGTGAAGTTACATAACACTAAGAAACCATACATTAAGGACTATTTAACCAAAGACTCGCTGTCCAGAGCCTGATAAGCAATCCCAAACTAGTAGTTATGAAACCCTCTGACGAGGATGGGAATATAGTCATAATGGAGATTGGTTACCACAGAGGTGAAGTATTTAGACAGTTCAATGACATGGCACATTATGAGGGGGATAATGGAGATTCATATAGAAGTTCTATCCTGTGGTATTGTGGCATGTTGTGGCAATGGCATCATGTCATTGAATGGAGGCCTCCCAGAGAATACAGCTATCTTGCTAGATTTGTTTTTGTTTCCCTTTGTGAAAAGTCTCCGTTCATACTACTGAGAGAGCACTAGTTTGTTAAGGATCCATGATATTCAGTGGGAAGAAACACACAAAGATAACTATGATGTGTGCTCCCTATATAGTTCGTGGTAGGCCTATTTCTTTAGCATACTCAAATGTTACAGGATATGATGACTTACTGCCTGGAGCAGAATATTTTTCTCTTTGAGGATACACTGTACCACCAGCTCTCAGGGACACTGGTGGGCCTGTTTCTTCCCCAGCTTTGCATGGGCTGGAGGGGGGAAGGGTTGGACTGGACTGAGGCTAACAAACAATACACCGAAAATATACTAATATGGATCAGAAACATCAATGTTTTATCACTAATCCGGGACAGAAATACCTCAAAAGCAAAATAATGTATTGCCATTTTAGGGTACAATGATCCTATCTTGACATTCATTTGCAAAATGAGCAATGAGTATAGTGCGTATGCAATTCATTTAGTAAGCAATAGCCTAGTACCATCACTACGTAAACAAGAGACAGCAGGCAACAGTATCCTGCATGCTACCAGCCTTCATCCCCAAACACATTAAATTCCCCATTCCCATGTAAAGGCACAGAAGTCAGAATTGATGACAGGGAGGTCAGTACTTTGGGGAACCCTCACCTAGGACTGCAGGTGTAGTACAAATGCATTTAGAAATCTTGTCAGTATCATGCTTAACATTGGCTGTGAAAATCCTGCACCCATGCCCACTGTCACTTGAAAGGAGCCTGTGGCCAGGAAATGGAGAGCAGAGAGCACCTGCACTTCAGTAGGGATGGCATGCTGATTACAATTTGCCGGAGTCAGTGCAGGATCCAGTAATGCACAAAGTTCGAGAATAGTGAGTCTGTAATTGATTATGATGTGAAACTCCACCATGGTCCGTAAATCAACAAGCGGTCTGTACACCGATGGGGCCCTTACTCACCACAAGGGTTGGTACCTAGGAGGGATTTGAAACACTTGTGAGGAACACACATACATAGGCACACATTGTCATTCATTATGCACTGCTGACTTGATTGTAGGGACTCAAAAGTAAAATCTGTTTGACAGAATTTCATCTAGACCATAATGAGTGAACAGGGTTTGTTATGTGTGGTATTGCTAATGTTTACATGCATAGGTGTGTTAGGTGAACAATAGGGCCTGCATTATGCAGATATCATTTTTATTAATGCGTAGTTAAGACAAAAATTTCTGCCACCTGTAATCCAGAACTGTCGTTGTGGAAGTGACCGCATACCGCTTGCCGTTGACATAACAGCGTAAGGCAGTGTTTACCGCCGTTCACACAGTAATTGGTTAACATGGATGCCAATGGGGAATCCTGGCGTATCATGATCGCCGCCGATGGTGACGGTGCACACCGCCGCACTACATACGCAAATTCGTCACCACTACTTCACTTGATTCCCTGATCTCGTGCGAGCAGGTACTCAACTGAGTGTACTGCTGTGTCCTGCCTCTGGTCATGGAAGTGGCTCATGTTGCAGGGGAAAGGGCCCCAGCCTTCACTCAGGAGGCATTGGAGAGGCTAGTGGACAGGGTCCTGCCCCTGTATGCCAAGCTCTACGGACGGCTAGAGGTACAGGTGAGTCGGGGGTTTGGGGCCAATGGTTGTGTGTAATGGATGGTGTTGGAAGTACATATGTGTGCACCTCTGACCCTGCATGGGGCATGGTTAATGCCATGCTGCATGCATGTGTCTTGTAACTCTGTTAGGGGGTCATTCGGACCCTGGCGGTCGGTGATAAAGCGGCGGCCAACCCGCCAACAGGCCGGCGGTCAAAAAAATGCAATTCTGACCCTGGCGGGAACCGCCAACACAGCCCGCCGCATTAACACTCCGACCGCCACGGCGGAACAAACAAACAGCGCGGCGGTCACCGCCAACAGCCAGGCGGCAGACAATGTACCGCCCACCCTATCACGACCCACCAATCCGCCACCTTTTCCGGGGCGGGAGCACCGCCGATAAAAACACGGCGGAAACAGACATTTCCAATGGAAAACGCTCACCTCGAGACACTCCACGCGGAATCCGGACAGCATGGAACCCAAATTGAACATCATACCTGCTCTCGTCTACCTGCTCATCTACCACGAGTACGAACTCCGGCGCAGACGTCAACGGTGAGTACTGCACCTACGACACACGGGAGGGGGGAGGAAGAAAGGTTACGGGCATACACATATGCGACCCCCTCACCCCCCCAATATGTACACACCAATGCAGAGCAGGAAGTCACAGTGACACCACACAAACACCCTTTAAAAATACAATGACACAACCAAATTTGGAATAAATTTTCATGTTCAAAAAAAGCACCTGGAAATAATTGAGCAACCGTGAAAAATATTTACAAAAACCAAAAAGATATACACATCAGTGTATCACTGAAGTAACAAGTCCTGCACATCGTACGAATCTAACATGTCCATGGGCCAAGGTTCTGCGAAACAAGGGCAAAGCCCACACACGAGACCTGAGTCCTTTGGAGAGAACACTGCAGGGGCATCCGATGTCAAAACTACAGGCACCTCAGGGGGAAGGGAAGGGGGTCCACCACAGCCACATGAGTCCACAACGCCAGATCCACGAGGAGCCACCATGCCCACTGTACCATCCTGGGGAGTGCAAAGCCACAGTCTCTCAAGTCTCTGCAGTGGGTGGGTTGCCCACTGTACCATCCTGGGGAGTGCAAAGCCACAGTCTCTCAAGTCTCTACAGTGGGTGGGTTGCCCACTGGACCATCCTGGGGAGTGCAAAGCCACAGTCTCTCAATGTCTCTACAGTGGGTGGGTTGCCCACTGTACCATCCTGGGGAGTGCAAAGCCACAGTCTCTCAAGTCTCTACAGTGGGTGGGTTGCCCACTGGACCATCCTGGGGAGTGCAAAGCCACAGTCTCTCAAGTCTCTACAGTGGGTGGGTTGAGCACTGGACCATCCTGGGGAGTGCAAAGCCACAGTCTCTCAATGTCTCTACAGTGGGTGGGTTGCCCACTGTACCATCCTGGGGAGTGCAAAGCCACAGTCTCTCAAGTCTCTACAGTGGGTGGGTTGCCCACTGGACCATCCTGGGGAGTGCAAAGCCACAGTCTCTCAAGTCTCTGCAGTGGGTGGGTTGCCCACTGTACCATCCTGGGGAGTGCAAAGCCACAGTCTCTCAAGTCTCTGCAGTGGGTGGGTTGCCCACTGTACCATCCTGGGGAGTGCAAAGCCACAGTCTCTCAAGTCTCTGCAGTGGGTGGGTTGCCCACTGTACCATCCTGGGGAGTGCAAAGCCACAGTCTCTCAGGTGGATTACAGAGTCCACTGGTCAAGGAGGAGGCATGGTGGGCACAGTGAACCATAAACAGCGCCTGAGACGGCGGGACCCAGCGCAGCGGTGCATGACATGGCGATGTCCAGCGGAGCGGTGCTTGACAGGAAGGGCCCAGCGGAGCGGTGCTTGAGACGGCGGGGCCCAGCGGAGCGGTGCTTGAGACGGCGGGGCCCAGCGGAGCGGTGCTTGACAGGAAGGGCCCAGCGGAGCGGTGCTTGAGACGGCAGGGCCCAGCGGAGCGGTGCTTGAGATGAAGGGCCCAGCGGAGCGGTGCTTGAGATGAAGGGCCCAGCTGAGCGGTGCTTGACAGGAAGGGCCCAGCGGAGCGGTGCTTGAGACGGCGGGGCCCAGCGGAGCGGTGCTTGACAGGAAGGGCCCAGCGGAGCGGTGCTTGAGACGGCGGGGCCCAGCGGAGCGGTGCTTGAGACGGCGGGGCCCAGCGGAGCGGTGCTTGACAGGAAGGGCCCAGCGGAGCTGTGCTTGAGACGGCGGGCCCCAGCGGAGCCGTGCTTGAGACGGCGGGGCCCAGCGGAGCGGTGCTTGAGACGGCGGGGCCCAGCGGAGCGGTGCTTGACAGGAAGGGCCCAGCGGAGCGGTGCTTGAGACGGCGGGGCCCAGCGGAGCGGTGCTTGAGACGGCGGGGCCCAGCGGAGCGGTGCTTGACAGGAAGGGCCCAGCGGAGCGGTGCTTGACAGGAAGGGCCCAGCGGAGCGGTGCTTGAGACGGCGGGGCCCAGCGGAGCGGTGCTTGAGACGGCGGGGCCTAGCGGAGCGGTGCTTGAGACGGCGGGGCCCAGCGGAGCGGTGCTTGACAGGAAGGGCCCAGTGGAGCGGTGCTTGAGACGGCGGGGCCCTGTTCAGCGGTACCTGTCTCCACGGCGGGGACCTGTTCAGCGGTACCTGTCTTCACGGCGGGGCCCTCTTCAGCGGTACCTGTCTTCACGGCGGGGCCCTCTTCAGCGGTACCTGTCTTCACGGCGGGGCCCTCTTCAGCGGTACCTGTCTTCACGGCGGGGCCCTCTTCAGCGGTACCGGTCTTCACGGCGGGGCCCTCTTCAGCGGTGCTCTTCTGCACGGCGGGGCCCTCTTCAGCGGTACCTGTCTTCACGGCGGGGCCCTCTTCAGCGGTACCTGTCTTCACGGCGGGGCCCTCTTCAGCGGTACCTGTCTTCACAGCGGGGCCCTGTTCAGCGGTACCTGTCTTCACGGCGGGGCCCTGTTCAGCGGTACCTCTCTTCACGGCGGGGCCCTCTTCAGCGGTGCTCTTCTGCACGGCGGGGCCCTGTTCAGCGGTACCTGTCTTCACGGCGGGGCCCTGTTCAGCGGTGCTCTTGCAGTATGTCAAGGGAGTCATACCTGGCCTGGACACCCTGCTCAGTCGCCCTCCGACCGTGCTGTGTCAGGCCCCTTCGGGGAGTGAGTTCTGGGCCCTTTGGTGTCGTCCCTTGCAGCCGGGATGGGGCTTGTGGGGCCCTCCTGCTCCGCTCTCCTGGTGGTTGTCCTCTCCGCCCTGCTGTCCTTCCGCTCCTTAGATGGGGCTCTCGGGCCCTTGCCTCCCCTGGCTGCTGTGGCCGGTGAAGTGGCCGGAGTCACCTCCTTGGGGGCAGCCGTCTCTGTCCGCTCACGGCGGCCCTTCAATTTCCGGGTCCTCTTGCCTGGGGGGGGGGCTGGCTGTCCCCTTGCTGCTCACCGAAGTGTTACTGCCGCCAAAGGGTGGACTCCACATGCCATGTACCACTTGCACTGTAGTAGTTGGGCTGGTGGTGACTGAGGTGCCCTTGGGACTTTTCCCAGTTGGAGGGGGTGGGTCGGGGGAGGGAAAGAGGTCAAAACTGGAGAGGTAATTTTTCTTGGGACCAAGGTAAGGGGTAGGAGTAGTGGTGAGAGAAGTGGAGGAAGAGGATGTGGTTGTATGAGAGCCAGGTGTGCTGTCCTTGGGTGCAGGTGACTGGGACGTAGGCTGTGGTGAGGTGGTTGGCTGTTGTTTGGGTGTCTGCCTGCGTTTATGTGTCTTGGAAGAGGGGGTGACAGACACAGTGGGAGAGGACACAGGGGACGTGTAAATGCCAGTGGGGGTGGTGACTGCAGGTGTGCGGACTGTAGTGGAGGGTTTGCTGGAGGTGGAAGAACTGGCTGATGTTGGGGTGCATGCAGGTGTGAGTGTAGACGTCACAGGGAGGGAGGAGGGAGACGAGGAGGACGGGGACACAGAGGTGGTAGTGACTGTTGATATGTCTGCATCTGTGTGTTGCTTGGGTGAATGCTTGTGTTTTCTGTGGTGCTTATGTTTGGATGAGCTGGCCTTGGGTGTTGAGGTGTGTGCAGGCTGGTCTGATGGTGTGGATGGGATAGGTTGAGGTACAGGAGACAGAGAAAGGGTGGAGGCAGATAGAAGAGGGAGACTGGAGACAGGGACAATGGCTGCCGTCAGTGCTGAGGCCAGAGCAGTGAACGCTCGTTGATGGGCAGCCTGACCCGAATGAATGCCCTCCAGGTAGGCATTGCTCCGATGCACCTCCCTTTCCACCCCCTGGATGGCATTCAGAAGGGTAGTCTGCCCAACAATGAGCGTCCTCACCAGGTCAATGAGCTCCGCACTGAGGGCAGCAGGGGTAACAGAGGCAGGGGCTGAGGTGCCTGGGGCGAAGGAGACGCGCGCCTTCCTGGCCGAGCGGCCACGGAGCGAAGACTGAGGGGCTGCTGGGAGGGCGGTGCTGGTGCGCTGGGTGGCGGCTGTACCTGTTGTTGCGGGGGGCACAGATGGTGCCGCCCCCGCTAGGGAGCTCCCAAACGAGGACGTGTCCGTGTCGCTGGTGTCTCCACCGGCCCCCGTTGTGGTGCTCCCCTCGCCCTCCGGATCACTGGTGCCCTCGGTGTGTGTGTCAGTGCCCACCGGGGCCTGGTGACCTGCAGCTCCCTCCTGCTCCGACGCCAAATCTCCTCCGCCTGATGATGCTAAAACACAAGAAGACAAAGATTTAGGGTGGGGGGAGAAATTAAACAAAGTTGAGTGCATGCCTTAGCAATACCCTTTGCGGAGAGGACAGACACAGGTGCCTCGTGCACTAACTCGCGAACTTGGGGTACACTACTCAGTACTTCTGACTAGGCAAACAGGTCTAGGGACAACACACGCGCACATGGGTGATGCTGGAGCATGGGTAGCTGCACTTGGCACCCTACAGAGGTGGGGGGGCGGGGGCACAGGGCCATGCCTAAGGGAGCGGACTACACTACAGAGAGCGCCCGGGCCTAATGTCACCCACAGCCCTCCCCCCCCAGACGCCTCCAATGCGCATACAGATGGGAGAATGTGCGGATACTCACCCCCTTGTGACTGCTGTGCTGTCCTCAAGCGCCCATCCAAATTAGGGTAGGCCACCGCCAGGATCCGGGACATCAGGGGGGTCATGGTGCGACTGGCACCCCTCCTAGGTCGGGAGGCCATCTCCAGCAGTGTTTCTGCGGTCTTCCTCGTTCTGCGGCGGATGTCCTCCCACCTCTTGCGGCAGTGGGTGCCCCGTCTGTTGTGGACCCCCAAGTTCCGGACTTCCTCGGCGATGGCACGCCAAATATCGATTTTCTGGTGGGCGCTCACCTGTTTGACATGTACAGGGTGGGAAAGAGAAACCGTCACATATCTGCATGTTTGGAGTACATGCCCCCCCCTCCCCAACCTTGTCATGGTTCCCATTCTCTCATCTGTCGTGCGTTGCACTCCCCATTCCCTCCACACCCCACCAACTTACATCCCCCCCCCTCCACACAGGCATAACCCATTCAATGTGCACTGAGTGTACTCACCTGTTGGTCTGGAGGACTGTAGAGTTGCGCATACTGGGGGAGGACCCCGTCCACGAGCTTCTCCAACTCTTCTGAACTGAAGGCGGGGGCCCTTTCACCAGTAGCAGCAGCCATTGTCACTTCCAGACCGAGTTCACAGCAGCACTTGCAGTATAGGTCCTCTCCTGTGGATGATCAGGTCTCGAATGATTGAGCTGATAGAAAATGGCGGTCACGCCCGCGGCGGTGCGTACCGCGGCGGTGCGTCCCGCGACCGCCGGCGCACATCGTCATTGGCTCCTGAAACCCATAGGCTTCAATGTTAACCAATGCGTCTTCGCACAGCGGTCTTCGACCGCCTACCGCCACGGTGTGCCCCGCCAGCGCAGTGACCTCACATCCCATTGTCCCACTTCACAGGTCAGGCATCGGCCATTTCAAGGGCCCACATGGCTTAATTTCTAATGCGTCACACAGGCCTAGGCCTTGCAATGGCACACATACAAACATATCAAACCATAAATTTACCTGTACTGTGCAAGCTGTGTTGTACGTACCTGTGAGTGGATTGACTGTGTACTCCATATTCTCCTTCCTAGGCACCGTCCGCTGGGACTAGCGATGAGAAGGAGGAATCCTCGCGTGTACCGGCCGCTGGTGGACCTGTCGACAATGGAAGAACGCCATATAATACTACGATACCGACTTGACCGTGCCTCCATCCATGAACTGTGTGCCCAGCTGGAGCCAGCCCTGATGTCCCCCATCCGCCAACCCACAGGAATTCCCCCTCTGGTGCAGGTTCTGTCAGTCCTCCATTTCTTTGCAACTGGCTCATTCCAGACAACAGTGGCCATGTCATCTGGGATGTCTCAGCCTATGTTTTCCAAGATCTTATCCAGAGTGTTGTCTGCCCTGATGAAACTCATGCGGAGCTACATCATTTTCCCAGAGGAGGGTGATTTGCCTACAGTGAAAGCTGATTTCTATGCCCTTGGACACCTCCCCAACATCATTGGTGCAATTGATGGAACCCATGTGGCTTTAGTCCCCCCAAATGACGATGAACAGGTGTACAGGAACAGGAAGAATTACCATTCAATGAATATCCAGGTGGTCTGTTTGGCTGACCAGTACATCTCCCATGTAAATGCCAAGTTCCCAGGGTCAGTGCATGACGCGTATGTTATGCGAAATAGCAGCATTCCCTATGTGATGGACCAGCTACAGAGACAGCGTGTGTGGCTAATAGGTGACTCTGGTTACCCCAACCTGCCGTGGCTATTGACCCCAGTGAGGAATCCCAGGACCAGGGCAGAGGAACGGTACAATGAGGCCCATGGGCGTACTAGGAGGGTGATTGAGCGAACCTTTGGGCTCCTGAAGGCCAGATTTAGGTGCCTGCATATGACAGGTGGATCCCTAATGTACTCACCAAAGAAGGTGTGCCATATCATCGTGGCGTGCTGTATGCTCCACAACCTGGCTTTGCGACGCCAGGTGCCTTTCCTGCAGGAGGATGGTCCAGATGGTGGTGTTGTAGAAGCCGTGGAGCCTGTGGAGAGTGAAGAGGAGGAAGACTCTGAGGATGACACAGACAATAGGGACAGAGTGATACAACAGTATTTCCAGTAACACCCAGGTAAGAATCACCCACGCCATTTCACAATTACTTATAGCCTCCTGCATCTGTACTTTCTGTAGTTCCCCACAGATGTTTTTCATTAATTATTGCCTTTCCCTTCCCTTCTGAGTGCTGTCTGACTCAGTACCTGACTTCTGCTTGGTTCGCACATGAAATACAGCGTATTGACATTGGTATGTTGTCATGACTAATTGACAGAACAGAAATTGAACAGTAATATGTAATACATTTGTTAATAATACAGCATGACTCAAAACAGATTTGTGTGCAAAATGTGATTTATTTACAGTGCTAGATATCGGTACATGTGATTCTAAGGGTGATGGGTGGGGGTGGAGGAATATCCATGGCAGAGTCCAGTTCTCAGTCTCACAGGTGCATTGTTCTTTTGCCTGTGGAAGGATGGAGCATAGGCAGTTCATGGTTGGACAGGGTGGCAATGTGGGACAGTGGGAAGACTTGAGGGGGTATGTCCTGCTGGCGGGGGTCTTGACATCCTACTCTGTCTTTTTTTTTGGTCTCAGGCGCCTCTTACGGGGTGGTTGTTCTTCAGCAGGAGGTGGGGTTCTGGGGGGCTGTCGAGGTGTTGGGACCTCCTGTCCACTAGCGCCGGCGGAAGTGGTAGGCTGTTCCTGGTCCGGCCTAGTGACAGGGGCCCTGTGTGGTGCACCATGGTCCCGCAACGCGTCCTCTATCCTGTGGAGGGCCAGGACGATGGTCCCCATTGCGGTCCCGATGATTCTCAGCTCCTCCCTGAACCCCATTTAGCGTTCTTCCTGCTGTGCCTGGATCTCAGTGAACCTGGCCAGTACCGTCGCCATCGTTTCTTGGGAGTGGTGGTATGCCCCCATGATGGTGGTGAGGGCCTCTTGGAGAGTGGGTTCCCTGGGCCTCTCCTCCCCCCCCTGTCGCACAGCAGCCCTCCGAGCTGCCCGGTTTCCCCCGGCCTCTGTCCCCTGGACGGTGTGCCCGCTACCACTGCCCCCAGGTCCCTGTTGTTGTTGGGGTGTTGGGTTAGCCTGGGTGCCCTGTAGTGGCGGACACACCGCTGATTGAGCTGTCCTAGAGACAGAGGCATGGGCCCGCTGGGTGGGAGCTGTGCTGGTGTTGGCAGAGGGGGTCAGGTCTGGTGTGGCCTGTGGCTGCCTGAGGGGAACCGACTGCCCAGAGGTCCCCGATGGTCCGGGCTGGTCATCAGGTTCACTGTCGACAGAGCTGCTATCCTCAGTGTGGGCCTGTTCCGGGGGTGGGATGGACACTTCTGGACCCTTCTGGCTGGTGTGTTGTCGTTCGGGTCCTGCATGGGGTAAGAGAGTTTGGTTATTGTTTCTGTGTGTGCAATAGCGTGCGTGTTATGGGTGCCCTTGTCCCCCAGTGCAGGCATTCCCTTGAGGGAGGTGTTGTGAGGGTAGTTAAGGGGGGGGGGTTAGTGCAGTGGTCATGCTTAGGTGATGGGTGCCCATGATTTGTGTTGGCATGCAGGAGTTGGTGTTGGGATGGGTGGGTTGTGCTGGTGAGACATTGTCAGGGAGGATGTGTGCTGGGGGGTTGGGGGTGAGGGTGGGGGTGTGGGTTGGCATGCTGGTGGGGTGGGGGGGATATAGTAGTTGAGATTGGACTTACCAGAGTCCATTCCTCCGGCTACTCCTGCGAGGCCCTGAGGATGCAGGATGTTCAAGACGTCTTGCTCCCACGATGTGAATTCGGGAGGGGTGGGTGGGGGTCCGCCGCCAGTCTTCTGGACCGCGATGTTGTGCCTGGAGACCATCGATCGGACCTTCCCCCGTAGGTCGTTCCATCTTTTGCGTATGTCCTCCCTATTCCTGGGATGCTGTCCCACCGCGTTGACCCTGTCCACGATCCGCTGCCATAGCTCCGCCTTCCTAGCTATACTGGTGTGCTGCACCTGCGAGCCGAAGAGCTGGGGTTCCACTCTTAGGATTTCCTCCACCATGACCCGGAGTTCTTGGTCCGAAAAGCGTGGGTGCCTTTGGGGTGCCATGGGGTGGTGTGGGTGTGGTGTGGGGTGGTGTATGTGATGATAAGTATGTTGGTGAGTGGTGCTTTGTGCTACTATGTGGTGTGTGTGATGGTGTAGTGTGCCTCAGTGTGTCTTGCTTTGGATTGTCTGCTGTGTCTCTCTCTCCTTCTCTCAGTAATTCTGGTCGCAGGGGTTTGTGGGTGATGTGGGTGTGTGTTTTATAGTTGGTTGATTGTGTGGGAGTGGTGTGTGTATGTGTATCAGGTGTGTGTATTTGAAATTGTCCAATGTGGCTGTGTTTTGGTGATGTGTGTGTATTCTGACCGCGGCGGTGTGTAGCACCAATGGAATACCGCGTTTGAATGACCGCCGTGTGGATTCGTGGGTCGTAATGGCATGGGCGTATTTCTGTTGGCGTGACGGTGGAGGTTTGGTCATCTCCAGTTTATCGCTGCCCGCTGATGTGGCGGCCTGCAGTGGAGGACGGAATTTTGGAGGTTTGGCCATTGTGGGTCAGAATGACCGTGGCGGTTAACCGCGGCCGCGGAGGTGTTATGGCGGTCTTCTGACCGGCGGTAAGGGCCTTTTACCGCCGAGGTCAGAATGACCCCCTTAGTACTGTCCATCCCATAGTGGACGTATAGCCAGCTGTAAAAAAAATTCAAGTGCCTGACCTCTGTGTTACATTTCTGTGTCTCCCTTTTAGGTCAGCGCTCACCAGAAGAGGGCACTTTGGCAAGCCATCACCAAGGAGGTGCGGACCCTGGGGGTCTACAACCGGCAGAGCACCCACTGCAGGAAGCGGTGGGAGGAACTGTGGCACTGGGCGTGAAAAATCTGTGAGGCCCAGCTGGGGAAGTCCTCCCAACGTGGAAGGGGTGCCCGTTGGGCACTGACCCCCCTCATGCTACGCATCTTGGCGGTGGCGTACCCAGACCTGAATGGGCGCTTGAAGGCTGCACAGCAGCCGCAAGGGGGTGATTACACATATCACAATCTTAACCCTTGATGGATGTCTGTGTGTGCATTAGAGTTTATGCTGCTTAGTTGCAGGGACTCTGACTGAAGTCCATCTACATGATGACCCACATAGGGTATAGGGGTGTTTGGGTCAGGTCTCCTACACATCGGGTCCTTAGGTAGTTCAGTGGATGGGTGTAGAGCAGGGTTCTTGTCACTAGTCAGGGGCATGGCCATGGGCATAGTGGAAGGTGCTGGCTTTCGAGGGGTTCTTCTGGGTGGGTGAATGTCTGGCCACTATATTCACTCCTTTCAGATATTTACAAGTGTCTCTCCTGTTCTGTCTCCCCATCCCTGTTCTCTTGTGTTGTTTGTGTACATCAGCATCATCTGGCGAGGGAGCTGAGGCACCGGTGAGTGGGGATGCATCTGCTCACGGATCCTCAGAGGCAGAGTCATCCGACACCAAGGGGACCAGTGGGTTGGAGGGCGAGGGGAGTACCACTGGGGAGGCAACTACCACTGGAGGTACAGTATCACCTTCCAGCACCCCCCATGTCATCACTGTCTTCCCATTTGCTCCCCACCAAGTTGCCTGTGCTCACTCTCACCCAGAAGGGTGGGTGTCTCCTTTGCCCCAGGCACCACCTCCCCTGCCCCAGTCAGCCCTGCTGCCCTCACAGAGGAGGCTCTTGACCTCCTGAGAACCATCTCTGTATGGCAGACAACCATTGTCAATGTCATCCAGGGGCCAGCATCAGAGATGCAGCAAACCAATGCCTATCTGGATGGCATTCACAGTGCAGTGTCTGGCCTACAGAGATATTTTCAGGCTCTGACCTCCTCTTTGACGGCAGCCATTTTCCCTGGTCATTCCGTCCCCCCTCCAACCTCCTCTACCCCTTCCAACACCCCACTCCCTTCCTGCACTCACCACAATAGCAGACATCCATACAAGCACCCCACACACCACACCTGCACTCACCACAACTACGGTAGTTGACACATGCAGCACACTCACCAGACTTGCAGATACCCACACAACATACATTCACACTGGCAGCCTGTCTTCTCCCATTGTGTCCACCCCCCTCCTCCAAAAACATACAAACACACCAAGACACCCATCCATCACACATCCACCACACCTCAGCATACTGTCCAGTCACATGCACCCACATCACGCACCCCTACACCACTTCCGTCCACACCCTCTGCCTCCACTCCCACACACTCCTCCAGGCCCAACCCAATTGCTCCCAAAAAACTTTTCTTCTCCCGTGCTGAACTTTTCCAACCCACTTGCCCATCCTATCTTGTCCCTAAACGTTTGACCTCCTTGCCCTTTCCACTCCTTCCACTTCACAGCCCGCCTCTGTCCACCCTTCACATTTCTGTGCACCTTCCTCAGAGAAGAAGAAGCCATGTGCAGAGCCAAGCCCATCTTTGTCCACCCGGTCGAAGCACACACACCCACCTTCCAAGGCCAAACCCAAACCCCCTCCACCTTCCAAACGCAAGTCCAAGCCCCACCCCCATTGCAAATCCCCACCTCCACCAGCCCCTGCCCCTGTTCCCTGAGGTGCCTGGATGCCTCATTGTTGCCCCATTAGGTGGAGTACCGTGCACTTTTGGGAGTCAGGTTGGGGCCATTGTAGCCCAAACGCAACTGGGACTATGGACTGACCATTGGCCTTGTTATGAATAGTTAGCTTTGTGAGCTGCAATAAATATTTATGTGTGGCCTGTGTTTTGGCGGCACACTCTTGGACCCTGGTCTCTCGTTTCATTGTTTGTGGGTGTAGGACATTTGTATGTACTTTGTTCAGGTTGGATTTGCCTTGTGTTGGGTAAGTACCTCTTGCTGTGGGGTGTGTGGGTTGTGCTGCTGTGAAGGGTTGTGGTAGGGTTGCAGGGTGGGTGTAGTGGGTGGGTATGTAACTGTGCCCTTTCCTCCCTTGTGTCGTAGTTTGCAGTACTTACCGTCGTCGTCTTTGTCGGCGGTCTCGGTCATGGAGGTATATGGCAAGGAGCAGGGCTGGCATGATCTGCAGCTCTCTATCCATGTCTGCTTTGGTGCGTTGTGTGGGCCTCCGGTGAGTGTTTCCTTATATTAGGTTTGTTGACGCCTGGCTTTACGTGGCAGTGGTTCCCGCCCCGGAACTGACGGCGGTCTAGTGGTTCATTATTTGATGGGCGGGTTGGGCCTTTCTGTCGGCCTGTGAGCGGACTCTGCCACGTCGTCGGCACTCCTCTACTGGCGGTGGGTGGTTTTCAGGATGCCTGTGTTTCAGTTGGTTCATTATTTGGTGGTCCGGACCGCTCCTCTGTTGGCGGTTTTTCCCCGCCAAGTTTATAACGAGGGCCTAAGTGTTGCACTGCATGATAGTGCCACATGGTAACATGGAGGGCACAGCTTGGCTTTGTAGGACTACCACAGTGTCTCTACATATGACACCACTGTGGTGCAAGGAGGTGGTAGGTTCCATCCAACAATAGGACAATGACTCAAATATGGACTACACAACACATCTTTGCAATGGTTTAACCACCAGCTTGAAATTAACATGACAATTCCCAAGTCCCTGAGCCACAACCCAAGATTGACATGTCTATCAACACAGACCTATGAAACCATTTCAGAAAAACAGGAGCATACACTATACCACAAGCAAGTCTGTGTCACCACTCCACCTACAACTGTCATGGTATATTCCAAACCACTATCAAGCTTTACCAACATATCTTATCTCATTCCTTTGCAGCCGATCAAGGTTACAGCATATAGCCATGGGTAAAGACTCAATTTTGCCAATCCCACAATGGTGGATGAGCGTGCATATAACAACGCGCACAGAAGCAATATGGGGGAGATGACATTTGGGCTTCTGAAGTCAAGGTTCAGGTGCCTGGCCCTGACTGAAGGAAGCCTCTTGTATGCTCCACCACTGGTATGTAAAATCATACTGACATGTGCAATCTTCATAATATATGTAGAAGAATAAATGTTCCCTGGGATGAACAGGTTGACGTCCCTAACCAGGAGGAGTATGATAATGGTGCAGCTATTTGGAGGGGCAACAACAGAGCACTGGTGCAGGAGTTCGCAGGAGACTCCACATAGTACATAACTTTTATACATAGTGACTGGACTATCATCATCACATTGTAAATAGCACAAATAAAATATTTTCCACCTGAATCTCCTTAGTCTACTCATTCTCCACTACATATACCAACGGAATGTAACTCAAACCTCAGGGAGCAGGTAAGAAACACAATAGTTACAAGTATGGTAGCAACATCGTTTGTGATGTAAGAGGGTCTACTGCCTCCATTTCAAATATCAGGGACAGACAATTCACGGGCATGTGACTCCTGAAGTCCTAGATCCATGCACCACAACATATATCATGCCTTCAAGGCAGCAAGGTACTAATACCTAGCCCTTTCCCCACATCATCACCACGCCTACCTACCAGGATGTATTCAAGGGGGGCATACATAAGGTAGGGGCGATGATCAAATGGTGTTTAAGTAATGTAGAAACTGGACACTGTCACATCTTAGGGTGCTTGCTGCTTTGCCTGCACAGTGCATGTGTGACAAGGGGGGGGCATCCTTGGTAACTATGGACCTTTAGTAATTGTACATGGATTATAACCAATGTTAGACTTAGAGCCTGCACTGTGTATCCAGGGGATTACATCCTGGCACTGCCATTGGGCACAACCCTGACACATGGTGGGCTGTACCTTACTTATGGTACACAAACACGTTGGCTGTGGAGACCACTATGGGTTTCCAGACAAATGAAGCAGCTATGGGTGCTGAATCACTATCGAAACACATGACCCATTACCAGGATCTAAGAATTAAATGGGGCAATGAACCACCAAATAATTGTCTGAGTGGAATGTAGGCAGGGTGTGTTACACTCCCTGTATACATAAGATGCAAAGATGCACACTTGTCACAAAACATGCCTACAGCAATTCCTGATAAACATGTGAAGACTGATGGACGGGTGCATGTCCTAGCTAACAAAGGTTTGCTAGTACCAACAATGGTTGACATGTGGAACCTAGTATGCTCTGAATAACAACATCACACAGCACATAGCAAGATGCACCACTCATTGTCACTCACATGCCGGAACAAGAGTAAGGTAGCAACAATTACAAATTATCCCATACATGTTTTGGGCTCCAACATGGCAATCAGGTGTGGGGTGTACAACTAAACTATGTCCAGCAATGTCCAAAAATGCCAGAGACCCATCAAAAAATGAAAGAGAGTAGAAGTAGCCACATATGTTGAATTTGGCTAATGAATGATACTGAGATGATTACACACATCAACATCATTCAGTCATGGTAAGAGTTACCAAGGTTGGGGCATGCAGGAATAAATGCATACCCATGTTCAATGGAGCACACCACTTGGCAGGGCAGGAGTCCCAGCAGATTCCAGGTGCTGGCAGAGGAAGTCTTTGATGGCCCTTAGACTTCAAAACAGGAGTCAAGCTCAGTTTAAGCCCTTGGAGATTCTTCACAAACAGGAATATACCACAAAGTCCAGCCTTTTTCCCCTTTCACGGGCAGAAACAGGAACTGCAGGATAGCCCAGCAAAGTACAGTCACAGTCAGGGGCAGCACTTCTCCTCAGCACTTCAGATCTTCTCCTTGTCAGAGGTTCCTCTTGAATCCAGAAGTGATCCAAAGATATGTGGTTTGGGGTTCAATACTTATACCCCTTTCTGCGTTTGATGTGGGAAAACTTCAAAGGAAAGTCTCTGTTGTTTACAGGATCCTGCCTTGCCCAGGCCAGGCCCCAGACACATACCTGGGGTTTGAAGACTACATTGTGTGAGGGCAGGCACAGCCCATTTAGGTGTGAGTGACCCCTCCTACCTCCACTCCAGCCTAGATGGCTCATTAGTATATGCAGGCTACACGCCAGCTCCTTTGTGTCACTGTCTAGAGGAGATTCACAAACAGGCAGAGTCACAGAATGGTTCAAGCAAGAAAATGCCTACTTTCTAAAAGTGGCATTTTCAAACTAACAATCTAAAAACCAACTTCACTAAAAGATGTATTTTTAAATTGTGAGTTCGGAGACCCCAAGCTACACATTTCTAAGGGCTCTCAAGGTGGAACTGCACTTTAAGGATATTTAAAGGCAGCCCCCATGTTAACCTATGAGAGAGATAGGCCTTGCAACAGTGAAAACTGAATTTGTCAGTATCTCATTGTTAGGACATGTAAAACACATCAGTACATGTCCCACCTTTTACATAAACTGCACCCTGCCTACGGGGCTACCTAGGGCCTACCTTGGGGGTGCCTTACATGTATAAAAAGGGAAGGTTAAGACCTGGCAAGTGGGTACACTTGCCAGGTTGAATTTGCAGTGTTGAAGCTGCACACACAGAGACTGCAGTTGCGGGTCTGAGCCAGGTTGCTGCAGGCCCACTAGTAGCATTTGATGTACAGGCCGTAGGCACCTCTAGTGCACTTTCCTAGGGACTTACTAGTCCATCAAAATGCCAATCATGGAAAAGCCAATTACACATGGAATTTTACAAAGGGAGCACTTGCACTTTAGCACTGTCAGCAGTGGTTAAGTACCCAGAGTAACAAATGACAGCAAAAACAGAGTCCAGCACACAGCAACAACCCGGGAAGTACAGGCAAAAAATTAGGGGAGACCACGCTCAGGATGCCAGGTCTTAGACGCAAATATAAGAGCAATGGGGCGGTAACTATCATGTAGCCAGTATGTGTACATCTACAATTTACACAAGTCACATGTTGCATCCATTCCATGTATGACCAGACAATGTTGCTGTAGAAGATGTGTACAAAGTGCAAGCAGCCTAAAGATTGGGAGCAATGTAGAGAGAATATATACCTTAAAAATAATGTGGTAAAACATGGAGAAGGAACACACATATACCAATACTGACTGTGCAACATATCAATGTCCACATGTGAACATCCAACATATGCACAGAGAGGTTGGCTAGGTCAATACATAACCCAGTCATGTTTGCCACTACCATAACCTGGTAGTTGCCCATTGCATGCCAACATGACAGGAGGGAGTGACAGATAACACCATCTGTCCCCTGGCATGTTCCCAAAATAGAAATTCACAACAGAGATACAACCCCTAACCAAGCTGCCCATGGAAATTACTAAGGACATCAAATGGTGAGGCCTGTCTAACACGTGCAAGTACATAGTCCTCTGTACATGTGAGGGGAAGGCTGACATCAAGTACCGCAGAGGAAAATGTGAATTCAGAATTCGTGACGATCTGTTTTGTTGCAACTCCTGCTGAGTACATAATTTTCATCAATATAAATAGATGCAGTTGGACCCTACCTGCATCATGGTGTGCCTTAATACTCATTAGGTAATGAGGTGAGGGTAAGGGATTAACCAAGGGCCACACGGACTTTTGTGATGCACTTGGTGTTGCACCACTTTTGTTTAATTTACCCCTTTGTGTCATTGGCCAAAGCCATGTAAGGGAGCTTGACCATGCACTGGGTCCAGACTACTAGCGCTTTCCTCTTCCTGTACAACGTGTATCACATACACCCCAAACTCTGTCTTTTACCACACACACTTCTGCTGAATGAGTACCACAGGCCTGCCGCATCGTACTGCCAGTATGGGGCTGCCCTGCATATGCTCTATCACTGGCACCTTACTCAGACACCTGCACCAACACCTGCATCCTTGGATCACAGAGCAAGTGTGTCTGTGTTGAGGCATATGTCGTTGCGCATGTTCTTATCCCTTCCTGGACAAATAATGATATACCATGCCAACAATGGGTGGCCACACAGTATTGGCAATACATCCGTAATTTCAATCAATCAATATGCAGGTAGGTACAACTGTTTAAACATAAGTAAACTCCCATGGCATTATTGCTTGTGTATGTGCCTTGTGATAGCACCCACATCTTAGTAACTACAAACAAGGATATATCAAAGCATTCCTCAACACTTTGAAATACCCCTATACCTCCCCCACCCGGCTAGCGTCTTTTTTCATGACGCTAGCCGGGCCTTACTGACGGCTACCGTTATTCCATAAATTTGAAACCCGGCCGGCATCTTGGATTGGCGTTAAACTAAAAAAAGTATAAATCTGGGCCTCAGTATCTTCGGTTCTACTAATTGGATTTTTGTTGTTTTGTTTTCTTTATTAAAATCTCTAATTTTTCAAACTCTGTTGTAGTCTGCTTTTGAGGTGTATTTTCACTACTTTGATAAATAGAACCAATTCAGGTGAATTAGAGACCATTCACTTTGTGACCTTCATAGGTGAAGTAGATACCATCCTCTGTGTGGAAATAATTAGGATGACTCGAAGACAGTTTACAAATTAGTCTATAATTGTACTAATTTATTTGGTTCTCTAACAAAAAGGCAGTCTAGATGTGGGGCAACGATAAAGAGAAATCAAGCTAGTTTACTTTGGCATTAATATAACAAAGCAGCTCTGTCAAAAAGTTTCAGAGAATTCTATTAATTAATAGTTTTGACTTGTGGTTCAACCAGAGTTTCAGCAGCGGTGGCTTCCACAAATGTCAAGGGGGGTGGGTGGTGGGATGACGGGGACCTCCACAGAATGCTGAACAATGCAAACATTCACCAACAGTCTAGCCTGAACTGCCAAGCCAGGTCCTCCCTGGACCGGAAACAAGCATCCTAGGAACGGTTTCAGGGTATCACCCATTATCAGCTAGGGTGAATGTTTGATTTGCTCTGCATTCCGTATATCATCTATTATTTTTGCATTTGTCACCCCAAGTGGGAAGGGTATGCCCAGACATGGGTCCCATGCTTGCTATGCCACCAGATTCAAGCTAGCCTGGCTGATGAAGGGTGATACCCTAAAACCTGCTCCAGGATGTTTGTTTCTGGTCCAGGGACGACCTGGCCTGGCAGGTCGGGCTAGACTGTTCCCACGGGGAACAGGGTCAAGAATGATTTGCATATGGCTAGGTCCAAACTGGAATGGCATGGCAAGCAAAAAAACTGATTGGATTAAACCCAGATCTGCGACTGGGGGTGAATATTTGATTTGCTGTGCAGTCCATCCATTATCTGTTGTTTTAGCATTTTTTGCCCCAAGTGGGAAGGGTATGCCCAGACGTGGGTCCTGTGCTTGCTATGCCACCAGATTTAAGTTAGCCTGCCTGATGAAGGGTGATACCCTAACAACCAGTCTCAGGATGCTTGTTTCTTGTTCAGGGAGGTCCATGGCATATCATGATGAGCCATCTGTGCTAGGAGGGAGGGGAGGAGTGGTCACTCACACCTGAAAGGGTTGTGCCTGCCCTCACACAAAGCTGTCTCTGACTCCCTGGTGTGAATCTGGGGCCCGGCCTGGGCAAGGTAGGATCTTAAAAACAACAGAGACTTCTCTTTAAAGTAGGCCTACTTCAAAGGCAGAAAGGGGTATATGAAGAGTCCCAAAACCTTTGAAAATTAGATCACTTCTGGAACCAAGAGGAACCTCTGCCAAGGAGAAGAACTGAAGAGCTGAGGAGAAATGCTCCCCTGCCTGTGACTTTGCTGTGTTGGGCTATCCTGCAGTTGCTGCTTCTGCCTGTGAAAGGGGACAAAGACTGGACTTTGTTATGCAATCCTGCTTGAAAGGAATCTCCAAGGGCTTGAACTGAGCTTGCCTTCTGTTGTTGAGGTCAAAGACATCCCCTGCCAGTACCTGGACCCTCTACAGAGACTTGTGCCCCGCCAAGTGGTGCCCCATCCAGTTCCTGAGCCCTTGAAAGGTGAAGTTGGCAGACAAGTGAAAATCCACGCACAGAACACCGTGCAGGGAAACTTTTGACACACCTTACATGACGCAGCTGATAAACGACGGTCCACCGGCTTCACGGCTGAAATCACCGCTCCACCTGCATCACAGCTGGAAGATCAACGCAATGCTGCTGGAGAGACAACACGCAACACCTGCTAACAGAGGCCGATAACGACACAACCCCCATGCAGAGCGGTTTTGTGGTACCGTGCGACCGGATTTTCAACGCAACATGTCTGGACGCAGAAAATCAACTCAAAGCCTGCCAGGACCCGAGGTGCCTTTCTGGATAAATGCATCACTTTCATGTGGAAGAGAAGAAATGACAGACACCGACCTGACCGGAGGAGGAACGATGCATGATCTCACTTGCGAGTGAGAAATTGACACATCGCTGGCCTTTTTTGATGCACACTCGCGTGTGCGGCTTTTTTTTTACACTACCCAGGTACTTTTGTTAAATAACATCATTCTCACCATTTTCTAAGGATTAAGACTCTTATTCTTTGAATATTAATAACTTGACTTGTGTATGTTGGATTTTTGTCATTTTGATCTTGGTTTGTTTAGATAAATATTCCCTATGTTTCTAAACCTGTGTTGTGTCATTTTGTAGTGTGTTCACTGGGTTACTGTGTGTGTTGGTACACATACTTTACATATTGCTTCTGAAGTTAAGCCTGCCTGCTTGTGCCAAGCTACTAAGGGGGTGAGCGGGACTTAACCGAGGGTGATTCTCCTTTACCCTGACTAGAGTGAGGGTCCTTGCTTGGACAGGGGGTAACCTGACTGCCAACCAAAGGCCCCATTTCTAACGGTGACGCACCGGCAGGACATAGGGCTTTTAAATATGCCCCATGTATTTAGTTTTGCAGATATTCAAATCTAAATCGAAATTATTCATAAAAGTGACAAAACTATTAATTAGCGCTCACAGACCATTGGGGATGTATAATATCAGGACAGCATCACCTACATAAAGTAGAGTCGGGACTGGGGTAGAATTAATCTTAGTGAGATCCTTTCCAGCAATAAGTAATTGTGTGCAATCCATTTGTATATATAAGAAACAGAATGGGAGCAAGGACACAGCCTTGTTGGACATTACATGGTAGGTATTCTCATATTCTCCAGCCACCCTGCACTGTACGGAGGTGTTAACCCCACAATATAGAGCCCGAAAGAAATTGAACCAGATCCTCATCAAGGCCCAGCTCTAAAAGTATTCACCACATCTTACTGCTGTTGACCCTGTCAGTCAAAGGTGCTGCTAAGGTCCATAAAGGACAGAAGAAGCTCCCCCTTCTTGCCGGTCGTACATTTGTTCATGATAAGGTAGAGGTTGAGACTTTGGTCTATAGTGCCCAGCCCCTCTCTAAAACCATATTTTGCAGGGTTAAACACTTTGTTACTAGCCGCCCAGTTCTCAGTTCTTTTGAGGACAAGGCACCCAATGATTTTGACCATTGAATCTAAAAGAGATATGGGGCGATAACAATGGAGTTCTTGTCGGCAGCCCTTTTTGTAGACTGGAACTATGATAGCAGAGTGCCAAGAATTCAGAAGGCTGCTAATTACAGCTGAGGTAACTACATGAGTGATAACTGGAAACCAGAAGCCAAAGTTTTCTTTGCAGGAATCCATCGGGACCCCATCCGGACCAGTGGGCTTCCTAGAGGGGCTCTCAAAAATAGCCCCATACATCTAATATTCAAGGGGAAGACAATAGGTGACTCAACTTGCTCAATGGCTGCTGCTCAATCCCTAACTCGGGTTATGGAGGACAGCTCTGAGGCAGGGTCAGAGACTGAGATGGCAGATACAGAAACAGCATTTGAGGGAAAGGACACAGGAGCAGAATCTGGAAGTGATTTTTCAGTTGGCAGAGTCCTATACAAAGACTCCTATTCCAGTGATTCTGAGGGAGACGATGATGCCAGTCATGCTGTCCCTTTGCAAGCACAGTCTATACAGCGGCACAACAGTAGCAGGTTAGACAAACCCATACAGCAGGTGCATAAGGCCGCAAGCACAGACGGAGTGCTCTCATGGCAGTTCCCCAATTTAGTTCAGCCCCAAATTGCACCTTTCACTGGTTTTTGCCAAATGTTTATGTAAATCTCTGTTTGGATGTTAACTTCCTTTAACAAATTGTGCAGCAAACAAATTTACGTGCAATTTCTGAGGGAGCTTGAAGGCACTCTATTGCCTCGCTCTAGGGCACGGCAAAGGACTCCCACTTTGCTAGAGGAGTGCAAGATATTTTTGGGCCTGACACTCAAAATGGGGTTAGTGCAGAAACCAACCCTGCAGTCCTACTGGTCTACACTCACGGTTTGGCTAACCCTTATCTTCGCACCATACATGAGCAGAGATCACTTTTTGCTATTTCAGCAGATACTGCATTTCAATGACAATTCTTCTGCATTGCCCCGGGACCAAGTAGACAATGACACGTTATTCACAATTCGGCCTGTTGTGGAACATTTGACAGCCAGGTTTCCAGACATTTATGCTCATGGAAAAAATGTAGCTGTCAAGGAGACCTTGATCCTGTGCAAAGGTCGGCTGCTGTTTAGACTGTACATTGCGAGCAAAAGAGCTTGCTATGGCATCAAACTGTGCATGCTGTGTGAGAGCTTTACTGGCTAGGTTTACAGCTTGAGAGTGTATACCGGGAATGACTCCACTATAAACCATGTATGTTGCCCTCCCATGCTAGGGTCACAGGAAAGATTGTATGGGAGCTTGTTGAGGCACTCCTTCACAAAGATTATGAACTCTATGTGGATGATTTCCATATGGGAGTAGAGCTGCTCAGTTAGCTCTATGAAACTGACACTGTGACCTGCAGTACAGTCCGGTGTCACCGCAAAGGATTTCCACAGATGCTTGTTTTCAAGAAGGTCCAGGAATCTTAGAGCACTGAGTTGCGTTCCAAAAAACTGTTCGCAGTCTAGCTCTTGGATAGGCATGATGTGTACGTGCTCACTACAATTCATGATGAGAGGACTTCTCCTGTCATGGTTTGGGGTCAAATGGCCCAAGTTCACAAGCCCACCTGTAAACTTGATTATAACAAGTACATGGACAAAGTCAACAAGAAGGACCAGGTTCTTAAGCCATACAATAAACTTAGTCAGTATTCCCCAGCATGTCTGCGTTAGTTTCCAGAACTTTCCATCACAGAAACGTGAGGATAATGTGCTTTTTTTTAGGGAAAATTTGATGTTTACAAGAGATTCTCTGTAAATAAACGTGGTGTGAGTTACACAAGTCAGCCCACTTTGGATACCCGAGGTATCTAGTTTAAAAAAATTTACAAGATGGTGAGGTTTCCCTAGGTGCCGGAGCTACTCACATTGGCAAAAAGGGCCTGTTTTCGATGGAAAAATGTGCTGCGTTCATGTTGCGTTTTGGGCTGTTTCCTGCTGCGGGAACTAAGCTTACCCACACAAGAGAGGTACCATTTTTATTGGGAGCCCTGGCGAAATGCTGGGTGGAAGTACATCTGTGGCTCTCCACAGATTACAGAACTTTCCATTACAGAACTGTGAGGAAAATGTGTATTTTCTGTGCCAATTTGAGGTTTGCGAGGGATTCTGGGTAAATAAATGTAGTGTGAGCCACACAAGTCAGGCCAATTTAGATACCCCAGATGTCTAGTTTTCCAAAATGCACAGGTTGGCTAGGTTTTCCTATATGGCAGCTGAGCTAGGGTACAAAATTAGGAGCTACCCAAATTGGACAAAAAGGTCAGTTTTGAGTGGAAAAATGTGCTGCTACCATATTACGTTTTCAGCCGTTTCCTGTCACAGGCACTTGGCCTACCCACACAGGTGAGGTACCATTTTTATCGAGAGATCTGGGGGTATTCTAGGTGGAAAGAAGTTTGTGGTTTTCAACCAGATTCCAGAACTTTCCATCACAGAAATATGAGGAAATTGTGTTTTTTTAGTGAAAGTTTGAGGTTTGCAAGGGATTCTGGGTAAAAATACCTGGTAAGAGCCACATACGTCACCCCTTGGTGTCTAGTTTTCAAAAATGCACGGGTTGGCTAGTTTTCCCTTGGGTGTCGACTGAACTATGGTCCAAAATATTGACCTCCTCATATTGGAAAAAAATGTTCAGTTTTTTTTTTTTAAATGTGCTACGTTCACGTTGCATGTTAGGATATTTCCTGTCGTAGGCACTTGACCTACCCACACAAGTGAGGAGCCATTCTTATTGGGAGACCTGGGGGAATGCCGTGTGGAAGAAAGTTTGTGACTCCCTACAGATTCCAGAACTTTCCATCGCATAAATTAGAGGAAAATGTGTTTTTAGTGAAAGTTTGAGGTTTGCAAGGGATATTGGGTAAAAAACATGGTGAGATTAATGCAAATCAGCCCACCCTGGATACCTTCAGGTGTCTAGTTTAAAAAAAATGTACAGGTTGGCTAGGTTTCCCCAGGTGCTGGCTGATCTAGGGTCCAAAATTTCGAGCTGCCCACACTGGAAAAAAAGGCCAGATTCTGTTAGAAAAATGTGATGCATCCATGTTGTGCTTTGGGTCATTTCCCTCCGCAGGCAATAGGCCAATTCATAAAAGTGAAGCACCATTTTTATTGGGAGAGCATATAATATTAGAACATTTGTTATTACCTATTGGATTTCACTGCATTTGTGCCTTTCAAATGTAAGTGTATAAGAAAGATAACAGTTTGAAAAATACCCTGCAAATCATATGCTAGTACGGGTACCCATACATTCAGAGATGTAGAAATAACCACTGCTCCTAAACTCTATATCTTGTGCCAAGTTCAGAAATACATAAGTTTCCTTCACACCCATTTTTCATTCTGATTATTTCCCTGTAAGAATGTATCTATATTCAGTAGTCAACGAAAAACTATTGGGTTCATAGAGAGCCTACAAACCCTATATATCCTCATAAACAGAAGGGCCTTGAAGAAGTGATGGTATATTGCTTTTGTCAATCTGCCAACGTGACAACAAGTTACAAATGAAAATGTTGGTACAAGTGCCAGTTTTTTCCTACTCATTTTCAATATTTCTTTATTTGAACAGTTCTTTTTCTTGGCAAAACCTTGAGGGATTTACACATATGACCCATTTCTGAATCTGCAAAGTTGTCTATTTTTCAGAAGTCTATAGCTTTTCTGGATCACCCATGGGTTTCACACTGGTTTCTTCCACAAACTGGAAGTAAAATGAGAGCACCACAAATCGGGAAAATAGGCTCCCTCTTTGAAAAGTGCCAAAACTGTGGTACAAAATTAGGTTCTTGGATTCAGATCTGTATGTTCCTGAGAACTATGAAGATGGTAACTTTAGTACAGCAAACCAACCATGAATGCCAATCTCTCAAGCACTTTTTCCCTATTTTTCTAAAAAACTCAATATTTTGCTATATTAATGCCTATTTTCTTGGTCCCATGCAGGGGAATCTACAAGCCCAGGGTACCTTTAGAATCCACAGGATGTTGGAAAAAAAGATACATATTTGACATAGATACCTTATGTGGAAAAAAGTCATAGAGCCTTAAGAGCAAAAAACACCAAATAGCAAAAAAAGGCCTCAACACTGAGGGTGGGGGAATGGCGCAGCAGCTAAGAGGTTAACTATCCTGCATCCAGCATCCATATTGAAATAATGTACTGCACACAGACTTCAGCTATGACTGGCAATCTCTGGACCCAGAGCCTAGCCTGAAGCTAGCCCAGTGCAGCTCACAAGCCACCAGTCTTGCTCTGCATTGCTTTTGCCCAAACTCACTGTGTCCTGGCCACCGGGCCAAGTGTCAGGACCGAACAGCTGAGTTCCTCAGGAGCAGAAGCTGAACCCAACGCCCCGTTACATATATCCACAACGACTTATAATACAGTCAGTGTGAGACATCAACGAGGGGGAAAGGGGAAGTGGATAAACAAGAGAGACTGCCTTATGCGGGAATTCTTAGCTGCTTGCTTCTCTGGTGCTAAATGTAACAGCTACCAGTAAAGGAAGTCAAACACAAACAGAACATTTACATTTTAACAGATATGCGAACGTCAAGGAAAAACATTTTCCTATTTGGTATACTTCAATAACTCATACCCCCATTTAGCAAGGCTAGCACTCCTCTCTTTCATGTAGAGTTCTGTCACTTAATAAATTAAATATCATAGTTTACATGAAGAGGGTAACAACCCTGTGACAGAATTATATTATATATTGTATTATTGAGTGAGTGGTATGTCTGATATGAGGATTTACTTGTAAATTAGATCTTTCTTTCTTTCCTGCATTGCAATACAGTGGTGGACCTTTTACTGAGGAAATGGCTAAATCTTCCACTAACTATAATAGGTCGGATTAATGTGGTAAAAATGGTGATAGTCCCTAAATTAACTTTTAGTTTTAATGCATTGCCATTAATGTTTAACAAGGTTGCTTTAAAGAAGTTGCAGGGGACAATTAGTAGTTTTATTTGGGCATCAAAAGGTGTTCGTATATCATGGAAAAAGCTCAGGAGAAAGAAAGAAAAAGGTGGTCTGGCAGCTCCAGATATACAGTACTATGCATGGGCATATTTGTTAAAAAATGTAAGACCGAGTTTTGTTGCATGTCATCGTTCTGATCTGGGGCAGGTGTTAACTTTTATGATGGAAGGCCAGGAGGTTCAGAGAAGTTTTTTGTATAAGTTTGGGTATTCGAAGTTCTTAAAAAAATCCATTTAAGATATTATGGGGGTCATTACAACCCTTGCGTACGGTGTTAAAGATGCGGTAATACCGCAGACAGTCAGACGGACACAAAAAGGGAATTATGACTCTGGCGGAAACCGCCAACAAAGACAGCCACTTTAACACACCGCCCGCCACGGCGGTACAGACAAGCAGCGCGGCGGTCACCGCCAACAGACAGGCGGAAGACAATGTACCGCCCACAGTATCACAACAGGCCAATCCGCCAACTTTTCTGGGGCGGATTCACCGTGGATAAAAACACGACGGAAACAGCTTTTGCTATGGGAAAATGCTCACCTTCTACACATCCCACGAGGAACGACGACTCCATGGACCCGGAACTGCAAATACTACCTGCCCTTGTCTTTCTGCTCCTTCACGACCAACAGCGACGTTGGCGCAGAAGATACCGGAGAGTACTGCACCTACGACACGGGGGGGGGAGGCAAAAGTTAGGGGGACACCCACCAAACACCACCACCCCCACCCTCGCATATTACAATATACACACCAATGCAGTCACAAACATAACAGTAACAACCCACAATCCCCCCGGAAGAATGCAAAGACAATACGAATTTCAGGCAAACTTTGTAATGTGCCACTATACATGTCATACAAAAATATACAAATATATGTATTCCAAAATCACTCATATTTACATATACAATCCGAGAAGTATTGCAGATATGTACACAACAATGTCCGTGCACAAACAGTCCAAAAATGCATGGGTGAGGCCCACAATAGATACCTGACCAAAATCGGAGAGAACACTGCCGGGGAATCAGATAGAAACACTACAGGCACCTCAGGGGGAAGGGAAGGGGGGGGCACCTCAGCCAGATGAATGCAAAGCCAGATCCACGACGGGGCTCCATGCCCATTGATGTATCCTGGGGAGTGCAAAGCCTCAGTCTTTCAAGTCTCTACAGTGGGTGGGTTGCCCACTGTGCCATCCTGGGGAGTGCAAAGCCACTGTCTCTCAAGTCTCTACAGTGGGTGGGTTGCCCACTGTGCCATCCTGGGGAGTGCAAAGCCACAGTCTCTCAAGTTGATGCAGGTCCATACTGGTACTGGGGGGGTGACTGGTGCCCAGACTGGATGAGTCTCCCCGTGAAAGGTAGTGTCCTGTCACTGTCCCAGCTGCACATGGGATAAGGATTCCTGATGTGGTAGGCCATTCATTCCTACCCGATGCATTGACCTGGTCAGCGGTGCTTTGCCATGGCGGTCTTTGCCCTGTTCAGCGGTGCTTTGCCATGGCGGTCTTTGCCCTGTTCAGCGGTGCTTTGACATGGCGGTTCTGGACTTTTCAGCTGTGCTTTGCCATGTCGGTCTTTGCCCTGTTCAGCGGTGCTTTGCCATGTCGGTCTTTGCCCTGTTCAGCGGTGCTTTGCCATGGCGGTCTTTGCCCTGTTCAACGGTGCTTTGACATGGCGGTTCTGGACTGTTCAGCGGTGCTTTGCCATGTCGGTCTTTGTCCTGTTCAGCGGTGCTTTGGCATGGCGGTTCAGGACTGTTCAGCGGTGCTTTGCCATGGCGGTCTTTGCCCTGTTCAGCGGTGCTTTGACATGGCGGTCTTTGCCCTGTTCAGCGGTGCTTTGACATGGCGGTTCTGGACTGTTCAGCAGTGCTTTGACATGGGGGTTCAGGACTGTTCAGCGGTGCTTTGCCATGGCGGTCTTTACCCTGTTCAGCGGTTCTTTGACATGGCGATTCTGGACTGTTCAGCGGTGCTTTGACATGGCGGTTCTGGACTGTTCAGCGGTGCTTTGCCATGGCGGTCTTTGCCATGTTCAGCAGTGCTTTGACATGGCGGTTCTGATATGGACATTGGTGTGTGGCATGACGATTTCCACACTGGACATTGGTGTGTGGCATGACGATTTCCACACTGGACACTGGTGTGTGGCATGACGATTTCCACACTGGACATTGGTGTGTGGCATGACGATTTCCACATTGGACATTGGTGTGTGGCATGACGATCTCCATACTGGACATTGGTGTGTGGCATGACATTCCATCATTGCCCAGCGGGGCTGTGGCATCCTGGCCCCGCCTGGGCTGTGACTGCGGCAGTGGTCTCTGGACCAGTGACGATACTTGGGCCCTCCTGGGCTGTGTCTTGTGCGGTGGTCTCAGAACCAGTGACGATACTTGGGCCCTCCTGGGCACTGACTCTGGCGGTGGTCTCTGGACCAGTGATGATACTTGGGCCCTCCTGGGCACTGACTCTGGCGGTGGTCTCTGGACCAGTTACGATACTTGGGCCCTCCTGGGCACTGACTCTGGCGGTGGTCTCTGGACCAGTGACGATGGTGCTGGCGGTTGTGTCTGGACCGCCGGAAATGATGGCGCACTTCTCCGCCGTGACACTCACAACAGGCTGGGCAGACTTCCTCTGGACCTTCCCCACCTTTTTTGGAGTTACAGCTGACTCACCAATCGCCTTCGATCCCATTTCACTTGTTGTCCCACCAGGAGTCTTGACACGGTCCTGTCGTCTACTCTCCAATTTCGGAGCCTTTACAGGGGGTGGGCTGCCAGTGCCTTGGCTCCGGGTCCTACTGCCTGCCCTGGTGGACGGTGCACTCCAAAAACCTGGAACACGCACCACTGGTACTGGAGGCTTTTTGGCTGAGGCGCTACGATGGGACTGATGAATTGGAGGGGGGGTGGGGGCAAAAAGGTCAATTTGACAGAGGGACAGTTTCTGACGAACACTGGGATGGGTAGCTGGAGGGGTCTGGGAGTGGAGGAAGAGGAGGTGGTTGTAGGAGGTGTCACTTTAGCTGTTTTGGGTGCAGGTGCAGGTACTGGAGGCTGTCGTGAGGTGGATGGATGTTGGGTGAGTGATTGCCGGTGTTTGGGTACTTTGGGAGGGGGCGTCACAGACACACTGGGAGAGGACACAGGGGACGTGTAAATGGCAGTGGAGGTGGTGAGTGCTGGTGAGCGGCGTGTGGTGCTGGGTGTCCTGGTGCGCGTCCTAGTGCCTGTAGATGTGGTGCATGAAGGTGTGTGTGTAGACGAGACTGGGAGGGAGGAGGGAGAAGAGGAGGAGGGGGACACAGTGGAGACAGTGGATGTTGCTGTGTCTGTATGGGTGTGATGCTTGTGTGAGTGCCTGTGGGATGTGTGGTGCCTATGTTTGCCTGAGCTACTTTTGTGTGTTGACTTGTGTGCATGCTGGTCTGTAGGTGTGCTTGGGATGGGCTGGGGTACAGGGGATTGGGTCTGGGTGGAGGAAGTTGGAGGGGGGAGGCTGGACACAGGGACAATTGCTGCCATCAGTGCTGAGGCCAGAGATTGCAGGGTTCGCTGAAGGACAGCCTGACCAGAATGAATGCCCTCCAGGAATGCATTACCGTGTTGCAACGCCCTTTCTACACCCTGGATGGCATTCACAATGGTAGACTACCCAACAGTGAGTGACCTGAGGAGGTCAATGGCCTCCTCACTGAGGGCAGCAGGGGTGACTGGGGCAGGGCCTGAGGTGCCTGGGGCGAAGGTGATGCCCACCCTCCTGGGTGAGCGGGCACGGGGCGAACGCTGAGGGGCTGCTGGGAGGGCGGTGCTGGTAGGGGGGGTGGCGGCTGTTCCTGTAGAAGTGGGGCGCACAGATGGTGCCGCCACCACAGGGGACCTCACATCGGCGGACGAGTCTGTGTCGCTGGTTGGTGATCCGGTGGCCGACGTGAAGCTCCCCTCGCCCTCTGTCCCACTGGTGTATTCAGAGTCTGTGGTGTGGCCCTCCATGGCCATGTGGGATGCAGCTCCCCCGTGCTCCGGTACCTCCGCCTGTTGATGCTGATGTACAAAAGGACAGGGAGAGCAGGAAAAGGGGGGTAGACAGAACAATGAGAGTTTTAGTGCATGGCATACCGCTACCGTTGGCGGACAAGACAGACGCAGCAGCCCCATGCACAACGCCACGCTCCTGCCCTCTGCACATGCAATTTCTGGGATATGGCCTACATGGCAATGGTGGAAATCTGCGCACATAGATGCCACAGGGGCATCTATACCTCAACTTGCTAATTTACTGAGGTGGGGTAGAGTGCCACATGGCCTACATTACGGAGGGGCCTTGCCTACCTAACTCGCCCTGGCCTAGGGACACCCACAGCCCACCTCCCCCACACAGACACCTCCACTGCATGCAAAGTCCGCAGAATGAGGTTGTACTCACCCCCTTGTGTCTGCTGTGATGTCCTTAAGCGCCCATCCAACTCCGGGTAGGCCACCGCCAGGATCCGGAACATCAGGGGGGTCATGGTACGACGGGCACCCCTCCCACGTTGGGAGGCCATCCCCAGCTGAACCTCCGCCGTCTTCTTGCTGCAGCGGCGAATGTCCTCCCATCTCTTCCGGCAGTGGGTGCCCCGTCTCTGGTGGGCCCCCAGGGTCCGGACCTCTTTGGCAATGGCATGCCAAATGTCCCTCTTCTGGTGGGCGCTGACCTACATGACATGCACAAGGGAAGAGGAACAGTCATTACCAATTGCACCATCAATGTGTGTGGCCCCCTCCATACTCTGACCATGTGGCCCATTTATTCCCATGCTTTACTGTAGTATGACTTCTGCCCCCTTCCCTCTTCCACCCAGCCCTGTCCACCCAGGCCTAGCCCCTACAACGTGCTCCCTGTGTACTAACCTGTTGGTCTGGAGGACCGTAGAGTAGCATGTACTGGGGGAGGACCCCATCCACAAGTTTCTCCAACTCCTGTGCAGTGAAGGCAGGGGCCCTTTCCCCAGACGCAGCAACCATCGTCGCTTCCAGACCGAGGTCACAGCAGCACTAGCAGTGTAGGTTCTCTCCTGTCGAAGGTCAGGTATCTAGTGATTGCACAGATAGAAAATGGTGGTGACGTCCGCGGCGGTGACGTCCGCGGCGGGGTGCATCATCACCTCCGGCGCACCTGTTCATTGGCTCCTGCGACCCATAGGGTCCAATGTTAACCAATGCAGCATTGCGCCGCGCTCTACGACCGCCTACTGCGACGGTGTGCAACGCCAGCGCTGTTACCCCACAATCCCATTGTCCCAGTTTAGAGGTCAGGCAGCCGCCATTTCAGGGGCCCACATGGATTCATTTTCAACTGCGTCACACATACTGAGGCCTACACTCAACACACATACAGGAAGGGTTTTGTGTCTGGTGTAGTCTTGTGTGTAACTGTGGGTACATACCTGGAGGAATAGTGACTGTTTCTTCGCTGTTGTCCTCCTTAGGCACCGTCAGCTGGGACATATGAGAAGATGGCGGAATCCTCCGGTGTACAGTCCGCTGGTGGACCTGTTGACAATGGAAGAGAGACATTTAGGGGCTCATTCTGGCCGGCGGCGGAAGCCTCCGGCCTGGCGGGAACCGCCAGAAGACCGTACCGCGGTCAAAAGACCGCGGCGGTCATTCTGACTTTCCCGCTGGGCTGGCGGGCGACCGCCAAAAGGCCGCCTGCCCGCCCAGCGGGAAAGCACCAGCAACGAGGAAGCCGGCTCCGAATGTAGCCGGCGGAGTTGCTGGTGTGCGACGGGTGCAGTTGCACCCGTCGCGATTTTCAGTGTCTTCCAAGCAGACACTGAAAATCTCAATGGGGCCCTGTTAGGGGGCCCCTGAAGTGCCCATGCCAGTGGCATGGGCACTGCAGGGGTCCCCAGGGGCCCCACGACACCCGTTCCCGCCATCCTGTTTCTGGCGGTGAAAACCGCCAGAAACAGGATGGCGGGAAGGGGGTCGGAATCCCCATGGCGGCGCTGCTTGCAGCGCCGCCGTGGAGGATTCCCTGGGACAGCGGGAAACCGGCGGGAAACCGCCGGTTTCCCTTTTCTGACCGCGGCCTTACCGCCGCGGTCAGAATTGCCCCAGAAGCACCGCCAGCCTGTTGGCAGTGCTTCCGCGGCACTCTGCCCTGGCGGTTTTCAACCGCCAGGGTCAGAATGACTGCCTTAATCGTGACCTACCGGTTTGACCGTGCTACAATCCAGGAACTATGTACCCAGTTGGAGCCAGAGCTGATGTCACCAATCCGCCATATGACTGGAATCCCCCCTGACGTGCAGGTGCTGTCAGAGCTCCATTTCCTTGCAAGAGGGTCTTTTCAAACAACAGTGGCCATGGCATCAGGGATGTCCCAGCCTATGTTTTCCAACGTGTTGTCCAGAGTGTTGTCTGCCCTGCTGAAACACGTAAGGAGATACATCATTTTCCCTGAGGTGGAGGATTTGCCTACAGTGAAAGGTGACTTCTATGCCCTTGGACATATCCCCAACGTCATAGGTGCCATTGATGGGACCCATGTAGCTCTGGTCCCTCCGCAGGAGTGAACAGGTGTACAGGAACAGGAAGAGTTATCATTCAATGAATGTCCAGATGGTCTGTTTGGCAGACCAGTACATCTCGCAGGTAAATGCTATGTTCCCTGGCTTTGTGCATGACGCCTACATCCTGCGGAATAGCAGCATCCCTGATATGATGGGTCAACTCCAGAGGCACTGTGTATGGCTATTGGGGGACTCTGGTTACCCCAACCTTTCCTGGCTATTGACCCCAGTGAGGAATCCCAGGACCAGGGCAGAGGAACGCTACAATGAGGCCCATGGGCGGACTAGGAGGGTTATCGAGCGCACCTTCGGCCTCCTGAAGGCCAGGTTCAGGTGCCTCCATATGACAGGTGGATCCCTATTCTACTCACCGAAGAAGGTGTGCGACATCATCATCGCCTGCTCCATGCTCCATAACTTGGCATTGCGACGCCAGGTGCCTTTTCTGCAGGAGGATGATTCAGATGACGGTGTTGTGGCAGCTGTGGAGCCTGTGGACAGTGATGAGGATGAAGCTGAGGAAGACGAAAACGACAACAGGGAGTCAGTCATACAGCAATATCTCCAGTGAGACACAGGTGAGAACATTTTCACTTTTACCATTACATTAACTTTCACACATCTACCTCTATCCTGTACCGACATTTCACTCACTATTTGTTAACTGAGTTGTCCACTTCCATTTCAGTTTCACAAATGTGGTAACCTACGTGTCAACTGTTTGCATCCTTGAAGGGCTTGTGATGTGTGACATAGGTATGTTAGCCTTCCAATGGGTAACCCATTATGAAACTGTAATTGATAATACAGATTTACAAATCATAGACTGACTCCATTTGTTTTTAGTGTTTCAAGGGTGTTTATTTAAGTGTAAAAAAATGAAGGGGGGTTGTAAAATGGTGATGGGTGATGATGGAGGAATGTCCATGGCAGAGTCCAGTCTATTAGTCTCACAGGTACATTGCACATCTGGGCATTGGAAGTGGAGCTAGGTCAGTTCCGATTTGGGCAGGGTAACAGTGGGACAGTGGGGGGACAAACAGGGTGGTCTTATTTCCTGGCAGGGGTCTTGCCATCTTGCTCTGTCCTGTTCCTGGATCTCAGGGCCCGCTTGCATGGTGGTTGTCCGTCTGCAGGGGATGGGGTGCTGGTGAGTTGGTCCTGTGGCGGGGCGTCCTGTCCACTAGCGCCAGCGGAGGTGGTGGGCATTTCATTGTCGTGGCTAGTGTCAGGGGCCCTTTGGAGTGCCACGGTGTCCCTCAAGGTCTTTTGAATGTCTGTCAGCACCCCTACGATGGTGCCCAGGGCGGAGCCGATGGTCCTGAGCTCCTCCCTGAACCCCAAATATTGTTCCTCCTGCAGACGCAGGGTCTCCTGCAACTTGTCCAGGACCGTGGCCATCGTCTCCTGGGAGTGGTGGTATGCTCCCATGATGGAGGAGAGGGCCTCGTTGAGAGTTGGTTCCCTTGGCCTGTCCTCCCTCTGTCGCACAGCAGCCCTCCCAGTTCCCCTGTGTTCCTGTGCCTCCGTCCCCTGGACCGTGTGCCCACTACCACTGCCCCCAGGTCCCTGTTGTTGTTGGGGTGGAGGGTTAGGCTGGCTTCCCTGTAGTGGTGGACACACCACTTATTGACCTGTCCTGGGTAGGGAGGTTTGGGCCCGCTGGGTGGGTGCTGTGCTGGTGTTACCAGAGGGTGTAAGCTCGGTGTTGGGCTGTGGCAGGGCAAGGGGAACCGACTGTCCTGAGGCCCACGATGGTCCGGGCTGGTCATCAAGATCCAGTGGGGCAGAGCTGCTGTCGTCACTGTGGGCCTCTTCTGGGGGTGGAGTGGTGTTGTCTGGACCCTCTGGTGTGGTGACGTTCCTTCGGGTTCCTGCGGGGGTATAAGTGCATGATTATTGCATGTGTGTGTTTCATGGTGTGCAATGGTTGGGTGTTCGTGAACCCCAGTGCAGGCATTCCTGTGTGAGGGCTTGTGTGCTGATGGTTGGGGGGTGTTGTGGGTCTGTGCAGTGGGCATGCTTTGGTGATGGGTGTCCATGCTTAGTTATGTCATGCAGGTCTTGGGGTTGGGATGGGTGGTTGGTGTCATGGGTAGATAGGTGAGGATTTGGGGTGATAGGGGAGGGTGTGAGGGTGGGGGTGTGTGATATCATGCAGGTAGGGCGGGGGTTATGATGGTTAAGATTAGACTTACCAGTGTCCGTTCCTCCAACGACTCCTCCGAGGCCCTCAGGGTGCAAGATGGACAAGACTTGCTCCTCCGATGTTGTTAGTTGAGGGGGAGGAGGTGGGGGTCCGCCGCCAGTCCGCTGTACCGCGATGTGGTGCCTGGATACCGTGGAACGCACCTTCCCCCATAGGTCGTTCCACCTCTTCCTGATGTCCTCCCTATTTCTTGGGTGCTGTCCCACAGCGTTGACCCTGTCCACTATTCTTTGCCATAGCTCCATCTTCCTGGCTATGGATGTGTGCTGTACCTGTGAGCCAAATAGCTGTGGCTCTACCCTGATGATTTCCTCCACCATGACCCCGAGCTCCTCCTCGGAGAAGCGGGGGTGTCTTTGCCGTGACATGGGGTGGTTTGTGTGATGTGTGGGGTGGTGTATGTGTTGATGAGTGTGGTGAGTGTAGTGGTATGTGGTGTTTTGTGCTTGGATGTTGCGTGGGTGATGGTGTTGTGTGCCTCTGTGTGATGGGGTTGTCTGTTCTGTGCTATCTCTCTGGCCTACGTTCGTGAATTGTGGTCGTAGGGGTTTGTGGGTGATGTGGGTGTGTGTTTTATATAGTATTGGGTGTGTGGGAGTGGTGTGTGTATGTGTATCAGGTGTGTGTATTTGGAATTGTCCAATGTGGCGGTGTTTTGGAGATGTGTGTGTATTTTGAGCGCGGCGGTGTGTACCGCCAATGGAATACTGCGGTTGAAAGACCGCCGCGTGGATTCGTGGGTCGTAATGGCATGGGCGTGTTTCTGTTGGCGTGGAGGTGGAGGATGTGTTTCCACCAGTTTATCGCTGACCTTTGGTGTGGCGGTGTTGTGTGGGTGTCTGAATTTCGGCGGATTCCGTGATGTGTGTCATAATAGCTGTGGCGGTCTACCGCGGCCGCGGCGGTGTATTGCCGGTCTTCTGCACGGCGGTAAGCGCCTTATACCGCCAATGTTGTAATGACCCCCTATATGATGGGCAGCGTTGTGGTATGAGGTGAGGAAGATTACGAAGTTGTCATATTATAATGAATATGTGCCGATTTGGGACTCTCCTGGATCCCCGGAGTGGACTAAAGGCTATTCCCCTGAAAGAGGCAGATTTGTTGCAATGGAAACATCTTTGTTATAATGGTGAACTTAGAGACTTTGATAATCTTAACATTGAGGTAGGAAGAGGGCTGTCTAAGTTAAAATACCTTCAGATGAAGTCCTGGGCTGGGAATGTAGCAGAGGAAGTGGGAAGTACTAATAAACTGGTGGACCAGATGCAGCTGGATACCTCGATGAAGAAGGAAGTGGCGAAATGGTCTTGGCTGATGTTGGATATTGTGGATGGGGAATTTAACCTCCCGGAAGAAATCTGGAGGGAGTGCTTGCCGGAGCCGCAGCTTAAAGACCTTTGGCAAGTATCTACTACACTTTTGTATAACACTGTTAAACCTGCTACGTTAAGGAGAAATCATCTATTCTCTAACCACAGAGCCATCTGGACTCCCAAAAAATTGTCCAGGCTGAGACAAGATAACGTGGTGAGGTGTAAGAAGTGTGGTTCTGCATTAGCTGATGATTTACATATGTTGATTGACTGCCCTTTACTTCGTACGTTTTGGCAAGAGGCGGGGGATGCAGTTAATGACATTCTTCCCTCAAGCCCAAAGGTAAGACCTTTGATTGTGATGTTTGGCTGCTCATATGGGATACAGAAGATGGGTAGAGACGGAGCTAAACTGTTGTTTTGTATGATGCTTGTGGCGAGAAGGGAGATTTGTAGGAAATGGATCAGCCCTGCCCCCCTACTTTTATTGAATGGAAAAATTCTTTAATTTACTATTATAAGTTTGACTGTTATAAAGTTTGTAAGAGGATCAGATTTTGGAATCCGCTGAAGCAATGGTTGGGAAGTGGTGAGGTATAAATAGGGGGTGATCCTATGATTATATCCTTCTCTCTACTTTCCGCACTAGAGTTTTGGATAGAAGGTTTGTCCCGGACAGGGGTGGCGAGGTTAGGGTTCGGAGGAGTGCAGTGGGGTGAGAACCTTTGCTGCCCCTCCTCCCCCTGTCTCTCCCACATTGGTCATGTGAGGGAAATTTGGAAGATATATGAGGATCAAAAAAAAAATACAGTGTTGAATAATATTTTATGTTTTTTGAGTAATCAAATATTGGCCACGATTACCATTTTGCAAAGCATTTTCTGCTAGTAATATCAATGATGCTGGTAATTGTTATCTTCATTTGAATGTCTTTTGCAAAAAAAGGAAATTATGGCTTCACCTAATTTACTGACGGAGACGTGAACTCTCCACGAACTGTGAGCATGGAGATACAGACAATACTTGCGATACCAAGCTCTGAGACCCTGCTTCTGAAGTCTTGAACTACAAGCCAGGACACGCCCAGAGGTGCTTCGATTGATGGATGTTTTCATTCAGTGAGGAAACACACATGCAATGAAAAGACAGAACCAGTGTCTCCAAATGATCAGTTGAAGTGCGCTGCCTTCCAAGGCGAGTGCCCAGATCATGAGCTGAATCCAGCTCATGCTCAGAATACTAGACTGCTTACTTTCATGAGGCGTCCGCCATCTTGTAATTTCCGAATTTGCAGCGTGTTAGGAACACGTGAAGAATGGCGGTCAACAGAACTTTTACAGATGGCATTCCGTGCCTCCAATGGGGATATCATTGGGCTCTTGTCAGCCTCTTGTGTACTGGACCTTTGTACAGGTGAGTCCTTGTTCCTGCAATAACATTCCTGACACCAAGCCAGCATCAGCCCCCGCTCTATGGTACAATAAGCACTTTCAGTGCCTGGAATCTGGCCAGATCCTGTGTCAACTTGTGCCACTGGTTCTAATGTGTACGGCATTCTTGCTGTATGTGGTAGACTCTTTGAGCAGGATCAGGCTGCAGACAGGGCCCCTATTACTCCTTGTCTCATCTTGCTAAACAGACACTGGATTCAGGGCCTTTGCCACTTCCCTCACCAATGGACATAGGTTTGGCTGCATACAGTGATTTCTGAGAGCTAGGCCTGGCCTTCAGTAGGTCGTGTGCCAAGGTCCATACCATTGGACCAAGTGCACATAGTCTTTGACAGTACTCCACAGGCTCTGGGCAAAGGACCTGCATCTGCCTTTATGCAAGTGTGACAGGTTCACTGATGCATGCACAGAAAGCTGGGACCATGGATCCCATTGAGCACAGCCTTTGACTGTGTATTGCTGACTCTGGACTCAGGCCTGTGTTTAATTAGCTGTTCTGACGTTTGTCGGGTCTGGTGGCAAGGTGCCATTTGTGGAAGGTGCACAACATTTTACGTACTTTAGCATGCTAAGACCAAGTCTGTAGTGTCATATTTTATGAAAATTCATCAAATCGGTCCACAATTATTTGCAAATGAATGATTTTTTAAACCACCTTTAATTTTGATCCCTGAAGAAATCTGTATGAAACTGAAGATTTTAACCACTGCCAAATGTCATGCATATTTATCAAATAGCTTCAATGTTATTAAAATATGTAAATCTCTTTGTCCCTCTTTAGCTTTGCCACTTGATAGGAAAGATCTGCATGAAACTTGAAATACTAAGAATAAGTTAAATATGCTTTATGCATACCAAATGCAAATACCCCAAACAGCACAGACGCTGTTAGCATATGCAAACTGTTTTGCCTAGTTTCACTTTGCCCCCCATTCATGTATTAGTACAAAACATGAGATACCAAGAATGAGCTAAGTATGCTAAAGGTTCACTGAAGTTTTTTAGCATAACAATTTCAAACACACGCAAATATCGAAACACATAGGAGTCATTACAAGTTTGGTGATTCCATGACTACAAGTTCGGTGGCGGCGGTCTTAGTGCCAATGGGCTGGCCGAGAAGACCGTCAAATTATGAGCATGGCAGTCTTCCCAAAAGAACACAGCCAAGCTACTGCCAATACAGCCAGTGTGGTCATGCTGCCACAGATGACAAAAGACACCTTTAGGCCAGCGGGGACCATGTTCCCTCTGGACACATTATGAGGCTGTGCACCACCAAGGTTTCCGCTGTAGTCGAACTACCATGAAAGCCCTGGCAGAAACCAGCTGTATAATAGGAGACACTAACCTTCAAGCTGCCATGGAACCCGAACTAGAAGTCCTCCCACTGCTTCTGTTCGCACAGCAACTCCGGAACCAGCGACGGCAATGAAGATAACAGCCGTGAGTATACATACCTACCTGACACTGTAGGGAAAACCCAAAGTACACATGCATCCACAACATACACACAACATACACTTCTGGGGAGGCAGGCAACGGCGACACTTACACATAACCACACACCCATACGCACATACACACACACACCTACATACACACACGCACACCCATAATGCACACACCAAGGCTAACATACGCATGCAAGACACACAGCAACTTGCAGATACACAGCACCGGCACAGTCGAGCACAACAATGTACAGCAGCACCAATTCACACTACGACACCACAACCATGACTACACAAAGCGATTTCAGTACACACCTGCACATGACACTACATACATACTACAACACGCACCAACACCTGACATACAATATACACAATCACACAGCCATACAACGAAACATACATCATGCCGCGCTAACACAACACACAACGCATCTGACATAGTCATCACCACACACAGGCACGCACACACAACAAACACACAAGGGCACACAACACTACCATTACACATCTCAACACAAACAATACACAATTTATCTACACACGCGCATGTACCAAAAGCAAACATATTCTACACACGATACACAGCCATCACAGCGACACAAAATCAAGGGCCACACACCCATGCGGGCCAGACACTACAGCTAGCACAACCCACAGACACACATATGTCACACACAAACAAACCAAAGGTGTCAAACACAATACAGACATGTGGAAAGAAAGGCAAGACAAGTATGTTACCACCATGATCACCACCATTGCCATGTCTGCATGCACATCATGCCCTGGGTGATGTACAAATGTCTACCTAAATTCACATAAGACCTCTCCATACTCCTATTACCTATTGGAAGTGCAGCTGAATGAAATTAACACATCACTCCTGTACAGTTACAACAACTGATCAGTCCATATCCTTTGTGAGATATCCATGACAGTGAATACTACTACACTTACACACAACACATTATCTGTCATATTACGTGACTGACATAACACTCTATACAATAATGGTAATTTCACACTAATGACTGATTAAGTCACTACAAGTGAAACAGCCATACAGGTGACATGTGATGTGATGTGTACATTACAAGTAATGGGTACAGGCATGTGATTGGTCTGAACCAATCACAGAGGAATATCACCAATTACCAATTACATATTTATCAAGACTAATTATACATCTAGGTGCATCTAAAATGGCTCATATTGTACATATAACTCATCTCATCTATATCCATTCACTGAGTGCAGTGTTACAACTGATGAACATCAGTAACACACATATAACATCAAGGTCTGCATACAAAACCACCACACATGCATTTTCACCATTAGGACTTCACAACATCATAACACCACCCTCAATCACAACTTTCCTGATTAGAGAATACCTGTACCAAAGTCCTGATAACACACATCTCTGACGCTGAATACATGGCTGCAATATGCAAACATGGCCCAAAAGCACTGCCTTGGCACTGCCAACATATCACACTACTACATAGGGCTGTCTCAGTAGAGGAAATGCTACACACATATCACATCAACATATCATTATTCATACAATACCCAATCCTGTCCTAATCACCCACTTCAGCTAGGCCAGGGGTAGCTGACATGTTCACACTTCATCCGATGTGCCCCCAAATAACAAATGGGAAATGATTTAGGCAGATAGTAAGCTATGTAGCACTGTAACTGCTAGGGCATTGACATACATTGTATATACATTACACATTGTGAATGAAGGGGTCTGTTTAGGCACTTACCACCTCTAGTACTATCCCATTACATTTAAGGTTTCATGCCCACAAGTCTAGCTCTTAGAAATGCATGATGTTAGCAATCAGATCATTTAAAAGCTACATTATGAATGAGCTTACTTGACTAACCCTCACATATCCAATAGATAGCAGATAACCAATACATGGTGATACAACTGTCAACCCATTAGTCCAGTCCTACACAAGCCATATCTGTGGTGGAAATGTAATGGCTGAATCACATGGAGTCAACGCCATTACCAGTACCTGATTACTTTTGTACCTATGATAAAAGCAGAATCACACTGTTGCACATATAGGTGTGCCATACAGATGGGAGTGAACTGACACCTTAGAGCTACAAATGCCCAAATGCTGAGGGAGAGAGCAGGTAATACTCTATGGCTGTGGTGGTACATAAGGTCAGATCCTTAGTAAAGGCAGGATGGAGTCACACATTTGCCAATCTCATTAGACCATCTCCACAATGCAGGCATGGAGAATACTGGATATCGGTGAAGTACATCCACTGATAGCAAACCATCAAGACACATCTACAACTAATGCTCAGCCCAGGTGATTATGACCCATTACCCCTAAATCTATTTTCATGTAGCATTGGCTCATTTTTCACTAGAGCTACAGTGAGGCAGCTAATCCCATATACTCTATGGAAGTCCCAGGATACAGGCAGTACTTACCCCCTTGTGGCTGCTGTGCTACCCTCAAATGACCATCCACCTCAGGCTAGACCACTGCCAATATGCAGGCCACTAAGGGGGGGTCAAGGTCTGATGGGCACTCCTCCCTCATTGGGTGGACATCCCCAGCTCAGCCTCTGTGGTCTTCGGGGCCCAGAGTCTCCCACCGATTGTGACAATGGGTGCTCTGCCGCCTATGGATCCCCAGGGTTTGTACTTCCTTTGTGCTGACATACCAGATCCCTTTCGTCCGATGGGTGTTCAGCTGCATGGATGAAAGAAACAAAAGGAGAAAGTCATGTACACTGGTACCATACTAACAGGAGAGGCCTATACACTTCAAACTCACCAAGTGCCCACACATACCCATCCTCAATGCCTACAAGCCTTCACTTCATGCCCTCTGCAGGCATCTATACTTCCTCACCGGTACACTTACAACATTCACTGCCACACGCATCCCTATCGCACATGACTATGCTATTGGCATCAACTTGTTCCTCTGGTGCCTCATATAGCTGTCCATACAGTGGTAGGACCCCATCCACAAGCTTCTCCAGCTCTACTGGTGTGAAGGCTGGGGCCCTATCACCTGCAGGATGTGGTATGATGGCTCCCAGATAGAGTACACAGCACCACATGTCATGGAGGTCTTGTGTGGCACCAGTATCAGGAGTCAAGTGAGCAAGGCTGCAGAAAATGGCGATCACGGCCGCCATGTACAGGACCGTCACCGCTGGCTGTCATCGCCATTAGCCCCAAACCCCCATAGGCAGCAATGTTAACCAATGGCAAGTTGCACAGTGGTAGTTAACATCTACAGCCATGAGGACATATGCCAGCAGACTTAGGACACTTCCATCTGTCCAGTGCAGCAGGATAGGTGGCTGCAATTTTGTGCACATCACATGCATTGATGTGTCAATTTATATGCACCATATACATATTAGGACAAATTGGGGAGTAACATCATGTTGTGCCGTCATGGTAGTCAGACATGTGACGTGTCTTAAATGACCTACACATTCAGCATTGTGCTGCAAGGCTGGTGTCCAAAGCGCATCTGCATACCCAGTTTTGTATATATCTGTAGTGTTGCGCAAGTCTGACAGTGTTAGGTGTGTGCTGAAATGTTCAGGTTACATGTGTAAATTCAATTTTTCAATGTACACTCTCTCCTCTCTGCCTAGATTTGATGCCATAAGGAGATTGAGACAACCACCAATGTAAAGTCCACTAGTTGACCTTGCAACCCTGGAGGACAGGCATATCATACAAAAGTCGGCAGACCATCGTGGATCTATATACACAGTTAGAGCCTGATCAGTTACTAGCCACACACAATCCCTCTTCCATCCCTCCCACAGCACAAGTCTGTCAGTGCTACACTTTCTTGCCACAGGTTCCTTTCAGAATGCAGTGGGTTTGACAGCAGGGATGTCACAGCCAATGTTCAGTCTAGTGTTGAAGGATGTACTCTGTGCATTATTAAAACACCCGGACAGCTACATTATGTTTCCCCAACATGTGGATTTGGCCTATGTGAAGGCAGACTTTTCTCAAATGGGACGCATCCCTCATGTGATATGGGCCTTTGATGGCACCCATTTAGCTCCCGTTCCTCCCAGTGCCAATGAACAGGTTTGTAGGAACAGGAAGAACTACCACTCCCTTAATGTTCAGCTGGTGTGCCTGGAAGACCAGTACATCTCACAGGTCAGAGCCAAGTTTCCTGGATCTGTACATGACTCCTTCATTTTGAGGAAAAGCAATGTCCCACACATGATGGCATGACTATACACAGAGAGGGCCTGGATCCTTGAGATGTATCCATTTGAATGTGGTTCACTGTAGTTGCATCTGTCAACATATTCTTCCCTGTTGCTGTACCTGTTATTTCACTGGTCCTACATTTTTTCACACAGGCGACTCTAGCTATCCTAGCTTTCCCTGGCTGCTGACAACAGTGAGGTACCCCGCCACAGATGGGGAAGCCCGTTTCAATGAGGCCCATGAAAGGACGAGGCATGTAAGGAAAGGAAATTTGGCCTCCTGAAAGCCAGATTCAGATGTCTAGACCTATCTGGAGGTACCCTCTTCTACTCACCCCAAAATGTATGCCAGATAGTAGTAGCCTGTTGCATGCTCCACAATCTAGCCCTCAGACGCCAGATATCATTGCTAGCTGATGACGGTGAGGCAGCTGGACCAGTGGTAGGTAATGCTGACATGGCAAGTGATGAGGAGGCAGAGGAGGAAGGTGCAGCTGACTCTGTGACTGAGCTCATCAATCAGTACTTCCAGTGACGTACAGGTATGGTGATATTGGTTTGCCAAGTGCTGTATGTCCACATGAAATGCTGACAATAGTTCTCCAGAGTGAACTCATCAGTGGTGGTGTGATGTGGTCCTATCCCTATGTGTGTGTTGGGGGAGCAGACTGTTTGTATGTCATGTGCACAGTAACAATTTTCCTTATCTAAGAAATGTAACCATTGAAGTGTCCTTCATTTCAATCTCCAATGTACACACCAATAATGTACAATGTGTGCTGTATTCTCCTGTGATCATGTCATTTCACCTACTGACTGTGTTAAGAATACATGTGCCTCTGCTATCTATGGCTTGGACCTTTATTGTCACTAGCAATTGCTGAATGATTAGAGAATTCAGGGTTGTAAATGACAGATGAAAGCTACAGTGCCGCATGATGAATATTCTGTGACTGGTGTTGTATAGGTAATCTCCAGGGGACCCTGGTGAGGTGGTAATCTACACTGCGGACAGCCTCTAAATGTTGCATATGTGCTTTGGGTAGCTCCATGCCTTCCATCCTGATGGTGCTATCTGTAATTGTCTTTTTTCAGGTTTGCATGCTGACTATACTTTTGTGTAGCTCAGGATTGTGGAATGGATGAAGTGTCCTGGAATACTTCTTATGTAATGTGTCTTCTGCTGAGGATGCCTCCCTCCCTTGTCCATTACACTGCCTGTTGGATGTAGGTGTGCATAGCCACCTCACCTATGGCAATCATGACTTTTGTTAATGCTGTAATGAAGACACAGATACAGTAGCTGTGTTCCATTGGTGTTTATTGTGCATAATGAAATGGTAACAAACATATATGGTGCAAACATTGTCCAAAAGGTGATGAGTGGGGTCATGGTAGATAGAATCTTCAGAGTAGGTGGTACAGCTGTTGTTTGCACATGTACAGTGTCCAATTGCCTGTGGGGAGATACAGTAATGGCATTGGAGAGTCAACAGGGTGTCTCAGTGGCAAACAAGGGAGACAAATTAGGTGAGGGTCACTTCCTGGCAGTGGGTGTGGTCTTGCCATTTGCTCCAGGCGTTTGTCTGATTGGACATCCACGTTTGCGGGAGGGTTCATAAGCTACAGAGGGTGGGGTGTCTGAGGCCTGTGTTTCCCATGCCAGGGCCTCCATTCTGCTGGCTACTGCTGATGTTGGTGGGTCTGTTAGTAGTGGATGGGGCCTGCTGGTGGGTGGCGGAGGCATGCAGGGTGGTGTTGATATTCCTCAACAACCCTGCAATGGAGGTCATGGTGTCATTGTGAGCCTGCCACGGCTGCATGATCTCTTGGTGGTATTCCCTCTGCAGCCTTTGGTTTTCCCTCAACATGGTTATGATCTGGCCAATTCTGTCCTGGGATTGTTGGTATGCTTCCAGGACTTGAGAGATGGTAGCCTGGTCAGTCGAGTCCCTTTGGGGCCCCATTCCCTGGCCCACATCATCCCTCCAATGCCCCACGCCACCCTGTGCCTGTGCCCCTGGCATGGTGTGCCTACTCCCAGTGTTCGCTGGACATTCATTCTCTGGGATGTGAGGGGTCGACTCTGGTCCCTGTACTGCGGGGCACACAACAGTTTGATCTGTGTTTGGGAAACAGGATTGGTGACTAAGGGTAGACTGTGATGTTGACGCCACAGAGTTTGGGGGATTGTTGTGGGTAGGGTGAGGCAGGGTGTGGTAGACTGACCAGGTGTCCCAGCTGGGCCAGGTAGATTATCAGTGTCCAGGCATCCAGGTGTATTGTCTTCACTCGGGCCTTCATCCTGTGGTGGGCTAGCAGTCTCTGGTATCCTCTCCATGGTGGCACTGGCAGGGGTACATGTGGATCGAGTGAGAGATGGAGATACATATTGAAGATGTGCTTGGTTCACTCTTTATCATATGCACAGTGGCGTGACATGATTCCCAGCAATGACAATGACAGATGCTGCGCAGCATACCATTGGTGTTAGGTAGTGGTGTGTGATGTGTTCCATACTCCATTTAGGTAGGTGTCATTCAGGTTTAGTACATCTGGCTGTGTGGATGGGTACTGGCACAGTCTGATAGTTCACATGCATGTTCTGCACTGTTAGCTAGTGCTTATTCAGCCCTGGTAGTTGTGAGTGGTAGAAGGCTGGACATAGCAGCATGGTGTCCTAGTGGGTGGAGGGTATGGAAGTATGCTAGGTTAAATCAGTGCTCTGTGCATGCCGTGCATGTATATGGAGTCTGCCATCTGACATACCATACCAAGGTGGCTGACTGGCTGACTTTCTGGGATGTAGATTCTGATTAGTGGCCAATTGGATTAGTCACAGTGCTGCAGCTGTGTTTAGTCTTGTTTGGCATTCTATTGTTCCATTGCATTGCTGTCATTGCCATGCCCTGTTGTAATAGCATCTAGTTGGTATGGCTAGTCAATAGGCATTCATACAAGGGATGTGATTTGATGTGCACATTCCAGGTATTCAGGTAGATGGGCTTTTGCATTGTGGGAGTCATAGTGTTAGATTTAGCCCATGCTGGGCATGCCTTTGCCAAGGGCTGTGTGGGCATTTGAGTGCAGGAGAGGGGCATTAGGTGGATAGGTGGGATGTGTAGTGAGGCATGCAGTACATTGGGGAGTATTTGGGTGGTGAGGAAGCATGCAGTACAAGACAGTTGTGTGACATGGAGGTTGTGTGCACTTACCAGAGTTCAGTCGGCCAGGTATTCCAGTCAGGCCCTTGGGATGCAGGATGTTTAAGACCTGCTCCTTTCAAGATGTGAATTGTGGGGCAGGAGGTGGGGGCCCTCTGCCAGTCTTGTGCATGACAAACTGATGTTGTGATGCCATGGTACGCACCTTCCCCCATAGGTCATTTCACCTCTTCCTGATGTCTTTGTGTGTGTGTGTGTGGATGGCTGCCTTCTGAGTTGACCCTGCCACAACTACATTTTCTTGGCAATCGAGGTTTGCTGGACCTATGCTCCAAATAGTTGTGGCTCTACCGTGACAATTTCATCCACCATTACCCTCAACTCATCATCTGTGAACCGTGGGTGCTTTGTGGGGTCATGGTGGTGGTTGTGTTGTGGGTAGGAGGTGGTGCTGTGTGTGTAAGGGTACAGTGTGTGGTGATTGATGGGGTGTGCGTGGTGCATATTGGGTGATGGACGGTATTGGTGTTTGGTTGTTATGTGTGTTTTATGTTGGTAGTGCAGTTGAGTTGTGTGTGCTGGCTGGGATGTGTATCTGTGCCTATGCTGTAACGGTGCTAGATGTGTGTATTTGCCTGCTCTCTGTGTATGTCTCCATTGATTTTGTGGCAAAGGATTATGAGTTATTTTGGGGTGTGTTATATAGTGCTGTGAGTAGGTGTGTCCGGTGTGTATATGTGTGTCAAGTGTGGGATATTAAAACTATCCAATGTGGTGTTGTGTTCTGACAGTGGGGATCTGAGAGCGACAACTCACACTGCCAATGGTTTCTTACCATGAAAGAACCGCTTGTGGGTCGTAATCTGGTGGGTGGAATTGTGTCTGCTTGGCAGTGCTGATGGTTGAACCGCCTCTTTCCTGCCCGCTGATGTCCTGGCGATAATGGATTTGTGGTTGTTTTTTGGTGGTTTTCACTGTGTGAGTCATAATGCGGTGGTCGGATTACCGCCAACTTCGCAGTCTTGTGGTGCCCGCCACCGCGGAGGGCTTCTAAAAAGACCACCAAAGTCGCAATGAGGACCATAGTGTTGTCCATGATTTCAACATATAGAAAATATAAAAAATATTGCAACACACAATATCTACTACAATAATATTGCATAAAATAAGGAATATAACAAACATTCAACTGTTTACATTTATAACAATATCTATTCACAATACATTTATTATTAACAATGATCACTTTAAGAAACATTATTAAAAAAATATAAATATGATATAATAAATATAACATTTAAAATATATTAACAATATAACAATCCAACAAATGCAAATATTTCACATTAAAACAGAAACACTAATTGGTGTCCAGCAAAAAAGGTAATACTCGAAAAAAGGTCAAAATACAGACAAAGCAGTCAATAAAATTTACAATACTATAAAATAACAAAACAAATATAAATATAATGCGATGAACCCTATAAAACAGCACACAACCTCACTATTTTTCACCAAACAAACTTAACAAGTGTAAGAAATTGACACTCTGTTGGATTGCATTCAGAAAAGCCAGAAAGAAGACTGCAATAACAAACAAAGCACCTTCGCAAGTATTCTTGAAAATTAAGTGATCTACAATGTAACCTATATTTTAAACTGCCTTTGGATAAATAACTTACTAAACACTCTCTTTTACTATGTACATTAATCTTTGGATACTAATGAAATGCTTCAGCAAAAAACAAGCACAGCACACCGCACAGCACACAGCATAGCACACCTAAAATCAATCTCCCAACCTGTAAACCTGGACAAAGGCACTTTCAAATTAAGCCAAATAAAAACAACTGTAAAAAATAAAACAATTCCAATATGTTAAACTTAAAGCTAAAACCCATCCACCCCCCAAAATGAACCAAACCTGTATTTTTCACATGTAACTAAAACAAAAATGTCCTCCTCAATAGAAAACAAAGGCCCACCTGATTCAAATCTTGACCACATCAAAGAGAAACAGAAAAAAAACAAGTGCAACCTAAAGTAACAACACATGTGTAAGTATAAAATGTAAAGCATTTGAAAACATGTTTTAATTATAATAGCAAACAAAGGCCCTCATTATGATCTCGGCGGTAAAGACCGCTGAGATCAGCGCTGGCGGTCAACATGAGACCGCCAGCGCGACGCCCCCGCTGGCTGCATAATGTTTTCCCCACTGGGCAAGCGGGCGTAAACAGTGTTTCCGCTCACTGGCCCAGCAGGGAAAAGGGCCTTGAGATTGACAGCGGCTCTAAATGGAGCCGCCGCCAATGTTGGTGTTAAGGGGGCAGCGGCACCGGTTGCATAGATCACTGCATGTAAATCAGGCAGTGACCTGCATGACGGGGCACTGCACGGGGGCCCCTGCACTGCCCATGCCAAGTGCAGGGGCAGTGCAGAGGCCCCAGGGGGGTTACGGATTACCCCTTCTGGCAGGCTTTTCCTTGCAGGGGAACCCGCCAGGGAAAGGCTAGAGGAAAAGGGATCATTATCCGGAGGGCAGCGCTGCTTGCAATTGATTTCCGCCATCCTCAGGCTGCCTGTTGGCGGCAGCCTGGCGGTGGTGGAAGGCCACCTGTGGCCATCCCCACAGCCTTAATTATTTGGCGGCTGAGCCCGCCATGCCGGTGGCGGTCATTACCACCGCCACCAACATGGCAGGCTCAGCCGCCAATGTTCATTATGAGGGCCAAAATTTTTTAACAAAATAATTAATTTTCAAATGATGCTACTTTCAGGCAGATTGGCAGAAAGAGATACATATTTCACATCACAGAAAAATAAACAACTGTTTTCGCAAATGGGATACTAAAAGAGTCAGGAAAGCACAAGCACCAAGAACTTGAATTGGAAATGCACTAAATGTTGTGCAAATGCTTGTTAAAGGAGTGCTGCATTAAAAAACAATATTGTAATTAGCTTTAGAGAACACAACCACCACCCAGATGTAAGAGAGGTAGAAGTACGATAAGTACTTTTAAATTAAAAGGAGGCAAACACAAGTTCCCACCACTAAAATTATAAATGATATACTCCCTAAACACCCTGAGTATATTACAGGTTATAGCTACTAGGAATTCCCACTTTAAAACCACTAGCACCATGCACTAGAAAGTTCACAATTCAACCCCTTTGCTGCCTCTAGACGATACCAAGGCATAAAGATTCACTATGACCCTAGGGCCCGATTATGGCCCATATTTACACCTTTTTAGCGCCACATTTGCGTCATTTTTTGACATAAAAGCGGTGCAAAATTACAAAATAAAATTTAGTAATTTTGTGCCGCTTTTGCGTAAAAAAATGACGCAAATGCAGCGCTAAAAAAGTGTAAATATGGGCCTCTGTGTTTGGCGGTCAGACCACCAGGTCATCAAGGCGGCAGTCACAAAAAGGCTGCTGCACCGGGGGTCTCCAGAACGCCATATTACGATGCATGCAGGCTGAACCGCTGTCCCACAAACCAAATGGCTGCCCGCCAGCTGCGCAGCAGCCTGCAATCTTGGCAGTACGTACTCCGTGGCCGTCATGGTCGCATGGAACTGTTGAGCCCATTATAATAAGACAGTCTATGTGGTGGTCTCCTTGCTGCGGTCACCTGATGTCGGTCGGCCACCGCGGTATGCATTCAGGAAAGCAACAGACAAGTGCATATTGGATGGATTAAAAAAAACATACGGCTGGCATACATTAGCTCAGTGGACACACCTGCAAATCACACTACAAAACACACCCCTTCCCAGACCATGATCTCTTGCCTCTCCAATGAAAGAAAGAGACCAGAGTCCACTGTTTTACTCATCAGTGAACGATAAGGCATCCATTTTTTCACCATACACCTTTCGTCCACTTCTGTCAATTTATTCCCTAACACTTTTTAAAGTAATTCCATTTCACCCACTTTATTTTACAACCATGTCACATCCCAAAAGTCCCTGTTTTTCTGAAGATAAGTTGATAGTCATGGTGGATGAAATCATAAGATTAGAGCCAGAATTCTTTGGAGCACACTTCCAGCATACTCCTCTTAGTAGGAAAATGGAAATGCAGCAAAGGATAGTCGACAGAGTGAATGCTGTAGGTACTACTCTGCTCACAAAGGAGGACATTGGGAAAAGGTGGAATAACCGAAGGGAGAAGGTGTGTTCCAGTCAACACATGAAGTTCCTGAAGACCGGTGGTGGTCCTCTCAGTACCCCGTTACAACTCTTTCCTGAAAGGAGAAGGTCTTGGCCAAAATGCATCCTGAGGGCTTGACAGGAATAGCTGGGGAGTGGAGTTTGGTAAGTTACAAAACCTTAACTGTCACAAATCTTCAATGGTCTGCATGCTCACATCTCACCCTTTGCCACTGTATTTTTCATCTACTTACTCAACATGCAATACCCATAGTTGCAGAGATGTAAGCTTGTCAATGTGCATTGTTGCACAGAACATCATATGTATCAATCCCCATCAAATGCCATATGTTGGAATGGGGTCTATCTATGTTTCAATCTCAAAAGAGCTTCCAGGACTTATGGCATGTGTCTGCTTGTAAATGCATGGTCCAGCCTAACTGCAGTGGGGCAATAGATATGTAAAACTAAACATTTGTCAAGTGTTGGGAAGTCCATGGAGTGATAGGATTACAACTACCAGGAGGCCCTCTTTATGTAACAGAAACCAACAGGCCTTCCTGCACTTGTCCAAATATACCTGTGTGCCATCTCTCAAATGATGTAACCTTCCCTAGGAGCTTAGCATTTGTGTAGTATGGGAGCCAGCAAGTGACATGACTACAACTAACGGGAGGCCCTCTTTCTGTAACACAAATCAACAGGCCTCCCTGCACTTGTCCAAATACACCTGTCTATCGTCTCTCAAATGATGGGACAAGATGGCCACAGCACACAGAATGTAATGTCCAACAGTATAGCAAGAATAGATATTCCTGATGTCGTATTGCAGGTTGGAAGAAGTATGAAGTTGAAACGAGTCTCAAGTCTTGTTTGAAGATGGTGTCTTTAATTGTAGGTTTTAGAAATCATTATGTCATCATGGAGATACAGCCAACACGTGTTTCGTCACACAGGTGACTTCATCAAGGCTGCAAAACAGTAATGAAAGCAAAAATTGGATATATATGTGTGTTTGGAATCTAGTGTGGGCTAACCAGTGACCATATGGGGAAGATTCCAAATCCAGAAACCAGTGACCAGTGGTAAGAACTTGTGTGAGTGAGCATTGAGTGAACATGGCAAGCAAGATAGGTGAATAGTAATTGGGACCCAAACTGTAAAGCATGAAAATACAAAGTAAATCACTGTGGTCATGTGGATTATATTGAAAACCAAAATATCTGAAAGCTTATACCTAGAGTACTATGTAGATAGAAACAGCGTTGTCTAGCAATTGGTATGCAGAGAAAGTGAAGTAAAGTGTGATAGGTGGGAGAGTAGTACAGGACTGAGAGAGACCAGGAAAAGAAGGTGAGTAGAAAGACAAAGAAGGGGGAGATAAAGTTATGCACATGGTGGAATAGCAGAGAGGCGGCGAGGGTGGGGGGCCCTGGGGGGCCACACGTAAGTAACTCATACCTGGGCCAGCTGGAAAATGTAGGTAGGTGGTGATGCTGAGTAGCGAAGATGTTCAGTGATCAGTAAAGTGGGCTGGAGAAAGTAAAAGGGATGATCTAAGAAGAGAAAAAGGAGAGAACGGGGGAGGGGATATGTTTGGCTGTGAGTAGCTACTTGTGTGAAAAAGGAGGATTAGAAAGTCATCGTAGGAACATAAAAGAGAGGGCGGTCTGGAGGAGAAGTTATAAGAATAAATAGACTGGAGAGAGAGAAGTGAGTCAATGAGAACATACCTTTTATATAGTAGTAAACCTGTAAGTAGTATGGCTGCCCAAGCAGCTGCAGGTGCGTAAGGTAAAGAACTTGTGTGATAAAGCAGGCATAGGAGGCCCTGATACGCCTGTAATCATAACCTATGAAAGTATCAGACAAAAAATTGGGTTTAACCTGGATGAGGGGAACAATAAGCAATGTAATTATAATAGGGCAAGACCCAAGTCGAGGGTTGTGTGAATAAAATGATATGATTAAAGGCTAGTGGTGAGTCTTGTCCTGTATAGGCAGTGTAGTGATCCTGGCATGGTGAGAGATAGCCAATAAATGCTAAGACAGGGAGCAAGGCAAGTAAGGGGAGGCGAAACAAGGTGATTATTGTGGTAAGAATGGTGGAATTAAAACAACGCGCTGCCGAAAATGAAATTCATAGGGAGATATTATGGACAGTCAGAAACTAGCGCGGTCGGAGTGCAGGTAAAAACAACCCGTGCGGTGGTGGTCGGGTAATAAGGAATGGCTATGAGGTGATGCAACAGCAGTTAATCCGAAGCATGTCTAAAGAGAAAAAGTCGAAGCGCACGGCAAAATCGTATTATGTACATAGCTCTAAAAATAGCGTGAAGCGTGGTTAAAAACAATCACCGCAAGAGCATAGGCAAAGAGTCAGCAAGTGGTAATGGCTGGATTTGTGAGGTAGCATGAACGGCGAAGTAAACGCTACAGAATACATTGTAAAGGCGAGTTGGTCACTTACCAGGAAAGAAGAGTAGTGATGAGCTTCCCGTAGTCTCGAGATCGTGTAATGGTCTGCGAGGACCTGCGCTCGCTTAATGAAGTAGAAAGTGGGAGTGCGGCAGAAATAAACGAGGGACTTGGAGAAATGGTGCAGTGGCTAAAGCGGCGGCCATCTTAGGTGTACATGGGAGACAGCGTTATAACAAAGAAACAGATAAGAACAAAAGCTGTCAAAGTGCTGGTAAGGAAGCGGCAATAATTGTATTGATGCTGGGCACAGTGTGAATGCCTAGAGCAAAGGTAAAGAAGATATAATCGAGCCGTAAGTGGGGAAAAGAAAGAAGAGGAAAAAAGGAAATGAGGAGAAAAAGGTAACAAAGCACACACAAAGAGACCAATTCCAGTTATTTGACAGTGGAGAGTGTGAAACAAAACTATGCCCTAGCTGGCTATAGGCTAGAGAGCGTGACAGTGAAATGGTGTCCAGTGGTGTGATGCAATCTGAAAAAACGGTACAGTGAGCCAAGGTATTGGTTGGCAAGGATAAGTGTGAAGTAAAGTGAGCGTTAGGTACAGTGAATACTCTGCTAGAGAACAGCAATTGTATAAGTTATTGAGAGAATGTGATGATACACCGCTGGGCAAGGACACCAGTAGACAATAAATGAAACATGTAAGAGCCGTTACCACGAAATACAGTGATTAGGTGCAACAGTCAGATCGTTATATAAATGTATACTGTACTGTTGCGACAATAAATGAAACATGTAAGAGCCGAGACCATGAAATACAATAATTAAGTGCAACAGTCAGAACATTATATAAATGCATAAGTACATTAGTGGAAGACACAGTAAACCACAACACTGTGAGAATCAGGAAATAATGTTGTGTAAATTGTTGCTGACAGAGGAATAAAACAATCATGTAAGAAAAAAGTGTAGTTCACGATCCGTGTTCAGGCCTAGTTCAACTGCGCGGAGTTTTATAATCCATTTAGACTCGCATCTACGCAGGTCTCTGGTTCTGTCTCCCCATCTCAGTGAGTTGGAGACCTGAGTGATGCCATGGAACCTGATGTTCAAGAGATCTTGTTCCCCGTGTAGAGTGTTGAAATGAACAGCAACAGGATAGTTAATGTTGACATTTCTGATGGCTCTGACATGTTCCTGAATATGTTCCTTCAGTGGGTGTATGGAACTTCCAACGTAGATCAGACCACATACACAAATCAGGCAGTAGACAGTGTACTTTGTGTTGCAATTCATGAAAGTCTTGATGTGGTGCGTGGTCACGGTATTGTAGGAAAAGGAAATGGTTTTGTTAAGGGCTAATTGGCAGGATATGCAGCAGCCACATTTGTAAAAACCATTCGGTTTCTCTGGAATCCACCCTGGAGGGCATGTCTGAGAGGAGGGACAGAGAAAGCTAGGGCACAGAATGTTCCTAAGGGTCCGACCTCTGCTGTGTACGATGGTGGGTGACCCGCCTATTGAGTCTTTGAGACATGTGTCCAACATTAACAAATGCCAGTGTTTTTTGAGAATGCGCAGCACAGCCTTGCTCGCAGGGCTGAGTTGGGTAATGAAAGAGACCGGTCTCCTTCTATTGGGGGACCCCTTGGCAACAGGTTCTTTGGGGCTTTTGATCAGTAAATCGTGTTGGTCCTTGCTCAAGATGCGTTTGCTGGCTACCGAGATGAGTTTGTTGGTATAACCCCTAGCTCGGAAGCGATGAGTCAGGTTCTTAAGCTCCTGCTTGAAAACATGAGTATCAGTACAGTTGCGTCGAATCCTGACCATTTCTCCGTATGGGATGGCCCTGATCTGTGAAAGGGGGTGAGCGCTATGTGCATGCAGAACAGAATTGCAGGCAGTGGGTTTCCTGTAAAGCCTCGACATGATCCTGTCATTGGTGATGTACAAAAGTAAATCAAGGAACTCAATTCGGGTAGTGTCCACTTTATGAGTGAAAACTAAGTTGAACTCATTTGTGTTGAGGTGTTCAATAAGTATACTAAGGTCCGAGATGTTGCCAGTCCAAATAGCAAGAATATCATCAATATATCTCCCCCAATACAGGATGTGTTCGGTGACATGTGTCGGACAGTTGGACCATAAGTGTATTTTCTCAAATTGGCCCATGTAAAGATTGGCATATGAAGGAGAGAACTTAGCTCCCATGGCTACACCCTGACACTGTCAAAACCACCTGCCATCATGTAGGAATACATTGTTCTCTAGTACTAATCGTGTGAGGTCAAGAAGCATACGTATGTGTTCATACAGTGTGGCATCTCGGGCACTAAGCGTGAGTTGGAGCATTTCCAGACCCCTTTCCAGGGGAATGGACGTGTAGAGAGAGCTAACGTCGAGACAGACAAACACACAGTCTTCCGTCCACTCGATGTCTTCAAGTTGACACAACAAATCACGGGTGTCCTGTATGTATGACGGCAGGTTGTGTACCAAGGGTTGGAGAAAGGAGTCAATGTACTCAGAAATATGTTCCGTAGGAGAACCAATCCCTGAGATAATGGGTCTGCCAGGAGGAAAACCCCCTGGTTTATGGACTTTGGGTAGAATGTATATGCAGGGAGCCCGGGGCGCCTCAATGTACAGAAATCTGTATTCTAACTCAGTCAGGAGACAATGATTTTTCCAAAACGTCAATTTCTTTCTAATCAAACTGTTGATGTTAGAAAGAGGATTATTCGGTAGTACAGAGTAAGCCTGGGTGTCATTGAGTTGTCTGTCTATTTCTGTGATGTAGTCAATCTTGTTCATGATGACAACATTGCCCCCTTTGTCAGCCTCCCTAATAACTATGAGGTTCATTCTGACCTCGGCGGTAAAAGGCGCTTACCGCCGGTCAGAAGACAGCCATAACACCGCCGCGGTCGCGGTAAACCGCCACGGTCATTCTGACCCGCAACTGGCAAACCGCCAAAAACCCGACGACAACAAAAGTCCGCCCCACCAACGGCCAGCGAAAAACTGCAGATGACCAAACCTCCACCATCACGCCAACAGAAATACGCCCATGCTATTCCGACCCACAAATCCCCGCAGCGGTCTTTCAACCGCGGTATTCCATTGGCGGTACACACCACCGCGCTCAAAATGCACGCACCTTTACAAAACACAGCCACATTGGACAATTCAAAATACACACACCTGAGACACATACACACACCACTCCCACACACCCATTACAATATAAAACACACACCCACATCACCCACAAACCCTTACGACCACAATTGCGACTGAAGGCCAGAGAGAGACAGCACAGAATAGAGTACACCATCACACAGAGGCAAATCACAACATCGCCCACACAATATCCACGCACAAAACACCATACACCACCACACTCACCACACTCTACAACACATACACCACCCCTTACCTCATCCACACCACCCCATGGCACCCCAAAGACACCCCAGGTTTTCGGACGCAGAACTCAGGGTCATGGTGGAGGAAATAGTTCGGGTAGAGCCCCAGCTCTTCGGGACACAGGTGCAGCACACCACCATTGCCAGGAAGATAGAGCTATGGCAAAGAATAGTGGACAGGGTCAACGCTGTGGGACAGCATCCATGAAATCGGGACGACATCAGGAAGCGGTGGAATGACCTACGGGGGACGTGCGTTCCATGGTATCAAGGCACAACATTGCGGTGCAGAAGACTGGCGGCAGACCCCCACCTACTCCCCCAGAATTTACAGCAGGGGAGGAGCAAGTCTTGCACATCCTGCATCCTGAGGGCCTCGCAGGAGTAGCTGGAGGAATGGACTCTGGTAAGTCAAATCTTCACTACTTCATTCCCCCCACCCCACCTGCATGCCAAATCATACCCCCACCGTCACCCCCACCCCCATCACACCAACTCCTTGCAAATGGCTCACCATCACAACCCACCCATCCCAACACCCAGCCCTGCATGCGTCCACAAAGCATGGACACCTATCACCAAAGCATGCCCACTGCACATACCCATCTCCCCCACAAGCCACCGTCACAACAGCCCCCACAAGGGAATGCCAGCACTGGGGTCCACGGCCACCCACCCATTGCACACTATGGCACACACAGAAGCAATAACCATACTCTTATACCCCTGCAGGACCCCAACTCCACCACACCGCCCAGGAGGGTCCAGAAATGTCCATCCCATCCCCAGAAGAGGCCCCCAGTGATGACAGCAGCTCTGTCTCCCTGGACCCAGATGACCAGCCCGGCCCATCTGGGACCTCGGGACAGTCGGTTCCCCTCACACAGCCACAGGCCACAGCAGACCTACCCCCCTCTGGGAACACCAGCACAGCTCCCACCCAGCGGGCCCATGCCTCTGTCTCCAGGACACGTCAATCAGCGGTGTGTCCACCACTACAGGGCACCCAGGTTGACCCACTACCCCAACAACAGCAGGGACCTGGGGGCAGTGGTAGTGGGCACACGGTCCAGGGGACAGAGGCCCAGGGAAACAGGGGAACTGGGAGGGCTGCTGTGTGACAGGGGGGGGACAGGCCCAGGGAACCCACTCTCCACGAGGCCCTCTCCTCCATCATGGGAGCATACCACTGCTCCCAGGAGACGATGGCTACAGTACTGGCCAGGTTCCAGGAGATCCAGTAACTGCAGGAGGAACAGTACATGGGGTTCAGGGAAGAACTCCGAGCCATTAGTTCCGCAATGGGGACCATTGTCGTGGCTCTTACCCAGATTGTCACCACATTGCGGGACCATGTGGCACCACAAAGGGCCCCTGTCACTAGCATGGACCAGGAACAGCCTACCACCTCCGCCGGCGCTAGTGGACAGGAGGCCCCCACATAACAACATGCCACCAGAACCCCACCTCCTGCAGAAGAAGAACCACCCCGCAAGCGGTACCTGAGATCTAGGAAGAAGACAAAGTAGGATGCCAAGACCCCCGCCAGCAAAGGATACCCCCTGATGTCATCCCACTGTCCCACATTGTCACCCTGTCCAACCTTGAACTGCCCCTGCTCCATCCTTCCACAGGCATATGGACAATGCACCTGTGAGACTGAAAAGCTGGACTCTGCCATGGACATTACTCCACCATCACCCATCACCGATTTTCAACCATGTCCCTAAATTTAGCACTTAAATAAAATCACTTATTGCACTAAAATTATCTGGAGTCTGCTTGTATTTTGAACAAAGACATAACGGTGCCAAAATGATCAGTTATATTGTGATGACAACATACCACAGTCACACAGCTGTAGTCCATGGGCAAACAAAGCAGAGGTCACGCAGTGGGGCCCACATCTTTGAAAACGGAAGGGAAAGTCACAACTCAGTTAACATAAACTGGGGGGAAACACAGACAGTAGAGAGGCAGGAGACTGTAAGTACATGTAAAATGGCGGTGTTGATTCGTACCTATGTGTTATTGAAAATACTGTTGTATCACTGTGTCCCTGTTGTCTGTGTCGTCCCCGTCATCTTCCTCCTCTTCACTCTCCACAGGCTCCACAGCTGCCACAACACCAACCTCTGGACCAACCTCCTGCAGGAAAGGCACCTGGCGTCGCAAAGCCAGGTTGTGAAGCATACAGCAGGCCACGATGATCTGGCACACCTTCTTCGGTGAGTACATTAGGGATCCACCTGTCATATGCATGCACCTAAACCTGGCCTTCAGGAGGCCGAAGGTTTGCTCGATCACCCTCCTAGTCCGCCCATGGGCCTCATTGTACCGTTCCTCTGCCCTGGTCCGGGGATTCCTCACTGGGGTCAGTAGCCACGACAGGTTGGGGTAACCAGAGTCACCAATTAGCCACACACGGTGTGTCTGTAGCTGTTCCATCACATAAGGGATGCTGCTATTTCGCATGATGTACGCATCATGCACTGACCCAGGGAACTTGGCATTTACATGGGAGATGTACTGGTCAGCCAAACAGACCACCTGGACATTCATAGAATGATAACTTTTTCTGTTCCTGTACACCTGTTCACTTTCACTGGGGGGAACCAAAGCCACATGGGTCCCATCAATGGCACCAATGATGTTGGGAATATGTCCAAGTGCATTGAAATCACCCTTCACTGTAGCCAAATCGCCCACCTCAGGGAAAATGATGTAGCTCCGCATGTATTTCATCAGGGCAGACAACACTCTGGACAAAACCTTAGAAAACATAGGCTGAGACATCCCTGAGGAAATGGCCACTGTTGTTTGGAATGATCCACTTGCCAAAAAATGGAGTACTGACAGAACCTGCACCAGAGGGGGAATCCCTGTGGGTTGGCGAATGGGTGACATCAGGTCTGGCTCCAGCTGGGCACACAGTTCCTGTATAGTGGCTCGGTCAAATCTGTATGTCAGTATGACATGTCTTTCTTCCATTGTCGACAGGTCCACCAGCGGTCTGTACACGGGAACATTCCTCCATCTCCTCGCAAGTCCCAGCGGACGGTGCCTAGGAAGGACAACATGGAGCACAGAGTCAAGCAAACCACAGGTACTTTCCCACAGCTTGCACAGTACACGAATCGCTATGCATTGAATGGCTTGTATGTGTGGCAATGCAAGGCCTAGGCCTGTGTGACCCAGTAGAAATTAAGCCATGTGGGCCCTTGAAATGGCGGCTGTCTGACCTGTGAAGTGTGACAATGGGATGTGAGGTCAATGCGTTGGCGTGGCACACCATGGCGGTAGGCGGTCGAGGACCGCGGCGCAAAGCCGCGTTGGATAACATAGAACCTTATGGGTTTCAGGAGCCAATGACGAAGTGCGCCGGCGGTAGCGGTACGCACCGCCGCAGTACGCACCGCTACGGGTGTGACCGCCATTTTCTCTCAGCTTAATCACTCGAGACCTGATCATTCACAGGAGAGGACCTATACTGCAAGTGCTGTTGTGACCTCGGTCTGGAAGAGACAATGGCTGCTGCGACTGGGGAAAGGGCCCCTGCCTTCACTTATGAAGAATTGGAGAAACTCGTGGATAGGGTCCTCCCCCAGTATGCGCTACTCTACGGTCCTCCAGACCAACAGGTTAGTACACTGGGACCATGCTTTGTGGGCAATGCCTGGGTTGAGTGGGGTGAATGAACGAAGGTGCGGAGGGGAGCGTATGAGGCATGCATCAAACGACAGATGAGAGCATGTGCCACATGGCAAGGGTGGGGATGGGGGGACACTCACATTGAGCATGCAGAAAATGTTGATATTTTGTTTTCTCTCCCTGTACGTGTCACATAGGTCAGCGCCCATCAGAAAGTCGACATTTGGCGTGCCATCGCCAAGGACGTCCGGACCCTGGGGGTCCACAACAGACGGGGCACCCACTGCCGCAAGAGGTGGGAGGACATCCGCCGCGGGAGCAGAAAGACCGCGGAGGCTCTGCTGGGGATGGCCTACCAACGTAGGAGGGGTGCCACTCGTCTATTGACCCCCCTGATGTCTCGGATCCTGGCGGTGGCCTACACAGATTTGGATGGGCGCGTGAGGACATCACAGCAGACACAAGGGGGTGAGTACAAGCACATTCTGCTATCTTAGCGCGCAGTGGAGGTGTCTGGGTGGGGGAGGAGGGATGTGGGTATCCCTAGGCCAGGGCGATTTATGTAGGCTAGTCCCCTCCGTAAGGCATGGCCCTGTGCCCCCGCCCTCCAGCTCTGTAGGGTGCCAAGTACAGCTATCCATGGCCTTGTGTCACCTATGTGTGCAGATGTCGTTCATTGGCTTGTAGGCCAAGTCTCACTGATTGAGTAGTGTACCCCAACTGCGCGGCGCAGTGCAGAGGGCTTCTGTGTCTGTCCTCTCCACCAACTGTGTTGCCAATGCATGCACTCAACATGTCTTTATTTCCCCCCCCCCTTTTTTTGTCTGCTCTTCCTGTTCATGTGTGCATTAGCATCATCTGGCGGAGGAGAAGTGGCATTGGAGCACGAGGGAGCTGCATCTCACATGGCCCCGGAGGGCCATGCAACAAACTCTGATTTCACCAGTGAGACGGAGGGCGAGGGGGGCTCCACAACGGGGACACGTGGAGACATCAGCGACACCGACACGTCCTCGGAAGGGAGCTCCCTTGTGGTGGCGGCAACATCCGTGCCCACCACAACTACAGGTACAGCCGCCACCCAGCGCACCAGCTCCGCCCTCCAAGCAGCCCCTCAGCGTTCGCCCCATGCCCGCTCGCACACCAAAGCGGGCATCTCCTTCGCCCCAGGCACCTCAGGCCCTGCCCCAGTTACCCCTGCTGCCCTCAGTGAGGAGGTCATTGACCTCCTCTGGACGCTCATTGTTGGGCAGTCTACCCTTTTGAATGCCATCCAGGGGGTGGAAAGGGAGGTGCATCGGAGCAATGCATACCTGGAGGGCATTCATTCGGGTCAGGCTGCCCATCAGCAATCGTTCAACGCTCTGGCCTCAGCACTGATGGCAGCCATTGTCCCTGTCTCCTGCCTCCCTCCTCCAACTCCGTCCACCCAGTCCCACTCCCCTGTCCCTCTGCCTATCCCAGACACACCTACAGACCAGCCTGCACACACCTCAACACCCAAGGTCACCTCATCCAAACATAAGCACCACACATCCCACAAGCATTCACACAAGCAACATCCACATGCAGACATACCAACAGCCACTGCCTCCTCTGTGTCCCCCTCCTCCTCATCTCCCTCCTCCCTCCCTGTGACGTCTCCACTCACACTTGCATGCACCACTTCATCAGCCACTACGTCTATCACCAGCACACCCACCAGAACACTCCGCACACGTGAAGTCACCACCCCCACTGCCATTTACATGTCCCCTGTGTCCTCTCCCAGTGTGTCTGTCACCCCCTCTTCCAAACCACACAAACGCAGGCAGCCACCCACACAACAGCCATCCACCTCACGACAGCCTCCGTCACAAGCACCTGCACCCAACGACAGCACACTTGACTCTCCTACAACCACATCCTCTTCCTCACTCCCATACCCACTGCACCTACCCTTCCTATTGCTCCTAAAAAGTTTTTCCTCTCCAAACTTAACCTCTTTCCATCACCTGACCCACCCCTCCATCTCGTAAAAGTCCAATCAGCACCTCAGTCAGCACAAGCCCTGGACCTACAAGGACCATAGTCCAGGGATATTGGAGTCCACCACCTTCAAGGGCAGCTACATCGGCCAGCAGCAAAGGGACAGCCAGCCCACTCCCTGGGAAGAAATCCAAAAAAGGCAAGGGCCGGCGCGAGAGGACAGAGACGGCAGCCTCCACAGGCACCACCCTGGCACCGTCAGGAAGTGGGGTGCCACGTGGCACATCTCCAAAGGGAGGCAAGGGACACAGAGGATCAGGCAAGGATGGCAAGGGCAGCACGGCCGACAAGTCCGGCAGCAGGCGAGCTGCCCAGGAGGGCCCCACCAGACCCATTCCGGGGGTGAAGGAGGACACCCACGGGCACGGGACAACAGCACAGGAGGGCCCCGCAAGCGAGAAGTCGGATGGCGAGTGAACACCATATATTGGCCAGATCTGGTGCCCTGGAGACACATGTGAAGAACCGTTGAACAGGGCCCCGCCGTCTCAAGCACCGCTGAACAGGGCCCTTCAAGACAAGCACCGCTGAATAGGGCCCCGCCGTCTCAAGCACCGCTGAACAGGGCCCTTCAAGACAAGCACCGCTGAACAGGGCACCGCCGTCTCAAGAACCTCTGAACAGGGCCCTTCAAGACAAGCAACGCTGAACAGGGCACCGCCGTCTCAAGAACCGCTGAACAGGGCCCTTCAAGACAAGCACCGCTGAACAGGGCCCTTCAAGACAAGCACCGCTGAACAGGTCCCCGCCGTCTCAAGCACTGCTGAACCGGGCCCTTCAAGACAAGCACCGCTGAACAGGGCACCGCCGTCTCAAGAACCGCTGAACAGGGCCCTTCAAGACAAGTACTGCTGAACAGGGCACCGCCGTCTCAAGAACCGCTGAACAGGGCCCTTCAAGACAAGCACCGCTGAACAGGGCACCGCCGTCTCTGCACCGCTGCGCTGGGCCCTTCCTCTCAAGCACCGCTCCGCTGGGCCCTTCAACTCAAGCACCGCTCCGCTGGGCCCTTCAACTCAAGCACCGCTCCGCTGGGCCCCGCCGTCTCTGCACCGCTCCGCTGGGCCCTTCCTCTCAAGCACCGCTCCGCTGGGCACCGCCGTCTCTACACCGCTCCGCTGGGCCCTTCAACTCAAGCACCGCTCCGCTGGGCCCTTCCTCTCAAGCACCGCTCCGCTGGGCCCTTCCTCTCAAGCACCGCTCCGCTGGGCCCTTCAAATCAAGCACCGCTCCGCTGGGCCCTTCCTCTCAAGCACCGCTCCGATGGGCACCGCCGTCTCAAGCACCGCTCCGCTGGGCCCTTCAATGCAAGCACCGCTCCGCTGGGCCCTTCCTCTCAAGCACCGCTCCGCTGGGCCCTTCCGCTCAAGCACCGCTCCGCTGGGCCCTTCAACTCAAGCACCGCTCCACTGGGCCTTTCCTCTCAAGCACCGCTCCGCTGGGCCCTTCCTCTCAAGCACCGCTCCGCTGGGCCCTTCAACTCAAGCACCGCTCCGCTGGGTCCTTCCTCTCAAGCACCGCTCCGCTGGGCCCTTCCTCTCAAGCACCGCTCCGCTGGGCCCTTCCTCTCAAGCACCGCTCCGCTGGGCCCTTCAACTCAAGCACTGCTCCGCTGGGCCCTTCCTCTCAAGCACCGCTCCGCTGGGCCCTTCCTCTCAAGCACCGCTCCGCTGGGCCCTTCAACTCAAGCACCGTTGACACATTGGCAGAAGGGCAGGCCCGGATCCGTGTCCGACAGGGCTGCACGATACACTCTGGGCACCAAGACTCCTCCAGTACCGCTGGAGTCTGTCATCCACTTGTGAGACTGTGGCTTTGCACTCCCCAGGATGGCACAGTGGGCAAGCCACCCACTAAAAAGACTTGTGAGACTGTGGCTTTGCACTCCCCAGGATGGCACAGTGGGCAAACCACCCACTGTAGGGACTTGTGAGACTGTGGCTTTGCACTCACCAGGACGGCACAGTGGGCAAGCCACCCACTGTAGGAACTTGTGAGACTGTGGCTTTGCACTCCCCAGGATGGCACAGTGGGCAAGCCACCCACTGAAAAGACTTGTGAGACTGTGGCTTTGCACTCCCCAGGATGGCACAGTGGGCAAACCACCCACTGTAGGAACTTGAGAGACTGTGGCTTTGCACTCCCCAGGATGGCACAGTGGGCAAGCCACCCACTGTAGGGACTTGGGAGACTGTGGCTTTGCACTCCCCAGGATGGCACAGTGGGCAAGCCACCCACTGTAGGGACTTGAGAGACTGTGGCTTTGCACTCCCCAGGATGGCACAGTGGGCAAGCCACCCACTGTAGGGACTTGAGAGACTGTGGCTTTGCACTCCCCAGGATTGAACAGTGGCCATGGAGGCCCCTCGTGGATCTGGCGTCGTGGACTCATGTGGCTGAGGTGCCCCCCCTTCCCTTCCCCCTGAGGTGCCTGTAGTTTTCCTATCTGATGCCCCTGCAGTGTTCTCTCCAATGGATTCGGGTCTCATGCTTGGGCTTTGCCCATGTGTTGAGGACCATTGGCCCACGTACAATGACAGAAAGCCAATTTTGACGGGACAATGTACATATGTGTATATAGTTATGGGATGTTCGACTTACTTATTTACTTAGCCTTACAATATATTTGAATTCCAATAACATATTATTTTGTCTTTGCATTCTTCCGGGGGGTTTGGGGGGTGTCACTCTGAGTTGTTGCTCTGCCTTGGTGTGTAGGTAGTTGGGCGGGGGGTGTCGCGTATGTGTGTGCCCGTATTCTTTTCTCCTCCCCCCTCCCCTGTGTCGTAGGTGCAGTACTCACCGTTGTCTTCTGCGCCGGCGTTCGTGCTCCTGGTAGAGGAGCAGGTAGACAATTGCTGGTAAGATGTGTAGTTCTGGTTCCATGCTGTCCAGATTCCTCGTGGAGTGTGTAGGGTGAGCGTTTTCCCGTTCGTAGTCTGTTTCCACCGTGTTTTTTCTCGGCGGGGCTCCCGCCCCGGAAAAGGTGGCGGATTGGTGAGTTGTGATAGGGTGGGCGGTGCATTGTCTGCCGCCTGTCTGTTGGTGGTGACCGCCGTGCTGTTTGTTTGTCCCGCCGTGGCAGTCGGAGTGTTAAAGTGGCGTTTTGTGTTGGCGGTTCCCGCCAGGGTCAGAATTCCATTTTTTGCACCGCCTGCCTGTTGGCGGGTTGGCCGCCGCTTTAACACCGACCGCCAGGGTTGGAATGACCCCCTATGTCTGGACATGTAGAGAGTTTATGCAACGCTCGGAGTTCATTGGAGTTGAGATTATTGGTAGGTCTATGGGTACAGGTGCTAGTTTTGTCCTCTAAGTTGTAAAGTTCTGTACTAACGGCTTTGTAGAAGACGTTGATGTGATTCTCTGGAGGCAAAGTGGGGACAAACATGGAATTGGGTTTGAGCCCACTGTTGACTTCTAGGCTGGGTATAATGTTGAGTTCAGTCAATAGTTCATCAATGCTGGGTGGTGGTGAAGATGTATTATCAAGGGAGAGAACCGTATGAATATCCTTCAGGTCCCTAATGGTTTGATTGCAAGTCGGTAGTGTCACACGAGCAGTCTTGTTAGTATCTGGTTTGTTATGGAAAAACTTTTTCAGTTTGAGATTGCGTATGAACTTGAAGAGATCTATGTGTATGGTGGTGTAGTCAGGTTTAGAAGTAGGACAGAAGCTCAGACCCTTTTTCAAGACATTTATTTCATGCACAGACAATTTCAAATTGGAAAGATTCATAACCTGTACTGTTTCCTCCGAAGTGATGGGGGTTTGTTGTAAGGAGAGATCACTCAGGACCTTTGGGTTTTTGTGGTGGAACGAGTTTTCATGCCCTCCCTGGTGTTTGTTGTGGTGTTTCCTGCCCCCCCTGCGGGTGGGTTTGTGTTTGTGCCTGACCTGTTGTAGTTCTGTCGTAGTCCCTTCCTGTATCGGCCAAGTTCCTCTAAAAAAGAATTCGACTGTTGGGTTGTGTTTTGAGGAAGTGTACTGACAGAGGACCCTTCCATAGACGAGTCTAAGCAATCACTGGATACATTAGAGATGTCAGATAAACTACCCGCGATAGACCCAGCAGGCGTGTTGGAGTTACTGGGTCTGTTGCTAGAGTCTTTGTTAACCTGATCAAACCTTCGTGCAAAAGTGTAAATCCTACCATTATTGTAATCATTGTCATCTCTGACAAGTTTTCGCATTTTCTTGTCCTTTATGTATAATTGATAACCAGTGAGTATCTCCCTCATAATAGTGTAGTTTTTGTCAGTAGCTTCTGGGAGGTTGAGATTTTTGATCTCCTCCTCCAGGGATGTAATGTCCTGAAGTAGTTTGGTGCGTTTTCTATCAGTATGCTAATCATACTAAAGGAGGTGGAGGAGATAAGGTGTTCCCATTCCCCAAGTAAGTCAGGGTCAAGGTCTTCAAATGATGGGAATATAATCACTCGCAGTCCTCTAGGGACTTGTTTAAGTTCCAAATAGCGTTTGAGAGTGGTGATGTCCCACCAGCGGGCTAGTTCTTGTTTCCTTAGCCTCTCTAGCTTAATGAATTTCTGTCTCAGTCCTTCCTTGGAAGGTGTGGGATCTGTGGTGCGTGGAGCTAGGGGTTTCCTGGAGAATAGCTCTGCAGCTAAGGTGTCCCAGTTGTCGTCAAATGAAGCCATGTTATATAACCTAAGGAGAGGGTATTCCTTTCGATCAGAAGAAATACAGATAATACAATTATACGGTAAATGTTACTAGAGTGCGGCTCAAATGATGTACCCTCCCTTGGGAGTGAGCAATCTACATATTATGCTCAACTCAGAGACATGTCTGTCTTTCTAGCTGACTCTTGTCCTGGTATCACTAAATGAGACAATTGAGGACAGGAATGACACCTTAACAAGTTTGCATATCAAGTGTTCCTAAGGCATTAAGCTGCTACATCAGATTGGCAGTGGCAGTTAACACATTGACTCATCACTGCTAATATGATTGCTACAGCTACATACCCAACAAAGTTGTGTGCTCACCTGTATCTCACACAGCCAGGCCTTAGAATGGTCAAATACATGTCTCCTCTTCACTGTGCTGCCTTAATTGTTACTTAGATGTCATGTTTATTCCCTCCACTAAAGTGCAACTGATCACAACATCTAATCAGCTGTTTGAGTCCAATAGCAAGCTTCATACATGTCCTGTCAACAATTTCAATACCACAGTAACATCGCACAATCAGCAAACCTACCACTTAACAATATCCACGGTCTCTACCTACAGTCACACAAAACCTTTGGATGTAGATTCCACACTTCAAACAAAAACAATGTACTCTATTTCTCAACAGGTCGAGCTGGCACTGCACCTGGCCAGACATGGCCCACTGACCAGACCCCCAACACACCTCTGGATGAATACACTCTTGGACATCTGGATGTGCATGATAGTCCTGGCCCATCTGGGCACCCTGGTCAGACAGCAGAAGCAAGTCTCACTGTGTCTACAACAACACCTCCCACCCCAGTTGCTTCAACATCATAGACAACGTACCCCACAATCTGTGTACCTAGCATAGTGGCTACCATATTGTGCCCACCAGTCCTGGATCCTGAGGTGCAAACCAAAATTCCTGAAATTGAGGGTCTGGGACCCAGTTGGAGAGGGCACCAGGTACAGGCTTGTGGGGTAGGGTCCATGGGAGGAATTCTGTGGGCCGGCAGAGTGAGGCCACTGGGGCCACTCATGACCAGGATACCATCAGCCAAGTCTTGGGGCGTCTATCATGAGTCCCAAAGTGTGATAGGTCAGATGTTAACTGAACGCCGGGAAATCAAATATCTTCAGAGGGACATGAACCAACATATGGAGGCCCATAACACCACCATGGGCACCCTAACAGGGGTGCTGAGGGACAACCATCCAACCCTAAGCAAGGCGTTTCCCCAACATCTACCTTTTACTGTTGGACAACTACATCAAGCCCAAGTACATCTGTGGCAGACATAGGAAGGGCAGCCCTGACAGAGGACCAACCAACCTCAGACACCCCTACCTCTGCAGCAGCTGAACCCCACCCCCTCACAAGCGATGACATCCATGTAAGAATACAGGAGGTGCGTATCACAAGACACCCTCCACTGCCAGCAAGAAACCTCATCCTTAATGTCCTCCTTTGTGTGTCACACACACATTCTGTGGACTGATCCTGATGCCCATTCTATTTCTGATCGGAGGAACATGCTGGACTTTGGACTTCCAATAATGTGGCATCTACTCCTGTGATTTCATTCACCATGACTGACCCCTTCACTTTTCATTTATGCTACTTTTTTATCACAAATTTGTTTTCACCCCTAGCACTGTAATAAATTCACCAGTCACAAACTCATTATCTGCAGTCTTAAATTTCACATTTAGCAATGTAGATATGTAAGAACATGTGAACCATACAATGAAAAGAAGAACTACTTGTGAAAGCAAGGATATGTTGCATTTACAGTGTCCATCTCAAGATACAACCATTCCACACAAACACACAAGTGTCTTACCAAATAACTAAGAGGGTCATTCTGACCCTGGCGGCCGGTGGCCCCCAGGGCCACCGACCACGGGAGCACCGCCAACAGGCTGGCGGTGCTCCAATGAGCATTCTGACCGCGGCGGTTCAGCCGCGGTCAGAAGCGGAAAGTCAGCGGTCTCCCGCTGACTTTCCGCTGCTCATTGGAATCCTCCATGGCTGCGGAGCGCGCTCCGCAGCCATGAGGATTCTGACCCCCCCCCTACCGCCATCCAGTTCATGGCGGGAAAGCCGCCATGAACAGGATGGCGGTAGGGGGGGTCGCGGGGCCCCTGGGGGCCCCTGCCGTGCCCATGCCAATGGCATGGGCACAGCAGGGCCCCCGTAAGAGGGCCCCAAAATGTATTTCACTGTCTGCCTTGCAGACAGTGAAATACGCGACGGGTGCAGTAGCACCCGTCGCACCTTCCCACTCCGCCGGCTCGATTACGAGCCGGCATCCTCGTGGGAAGGTCGTTTTCCCCTGGGCTGGCGGGCGGTTTAACTGGAACCGCCCGCCAGCCCAGGGGAAAACTCGTAATACCCGCCGCGGTCTTTTGACCGCGGCGCGGTAATTTGGAGGGCGGGATCCTGGCGGGCGGCCTCCGCCGCCCGCCAGGGTCATAATGAGGCCCTAATTGTATTACATTGTATTACATTGTTCAGCTCATAGGCTGCCAATATGTCTGAAACAGAGCAAATCATACATGATGAAATCATGCTGGATAAATTATCAAATTTACAGGTACAGCCCTCCAGACCATGGAAGGAAGGGACATATAAGACATTGTCCTGTAGAATAAGCAAACATTAAATTGTTTGATGTAATCAGCTGTAGCCATATCGCCTACCTCACAAAAGGAATTTAAAATCATACAATACAAGACTCAGACAGATGGCAGTTCAACAATTTCTGATCACCGGGTCATTACAATCCATTCCTTCGGCACCTGGTAGTATGACACAAATAAATGTCAGTGATGTGCCATAGGCACTTGGGCTATAATGATGAAACACATCAACAGCTACATATAATTCATACAAAAAGAATGTTTAGCGAATGTGAAGGGAGAATAGCATAAATTCAGCCTAGGACCACATCATTTCTGACCATTTGATGAAACACATGATGCATCAGGGCCACCAGACGACACCACCAGACGACAAACAACGAGTCCAATGGAGTCTTCTGAACTTCCACCTATCACTGTGCAGCTTCATTGACAAGGTCTTGTATACACAAAGTCTGTAACTTGGCACAGTCCTATCCCAATGAAGATGTCACAGTGAAGGTACCTAAACAAACGCAAAAACAAGAAGTAGAGTTATGAAACCATACATATGACACAGTTCACAGAACACACATCTGGAGAACACAGTCCATGTCATATATCTCACACAAACAAAGCAACATCTTCAAAATGTGTTTGTGTCCAAAAACATCCTCGTCAGGTGCACTTTGCAAGTTACAGCTTCAAAAAGTTTTCCAACAAATATACTCCTCACTTCATCACAACAAGAGATCATAGTACAGTCAAAGTCATGACATCACATGGCATACTTACGCTCATGAGAAGAAGATGTTGATGAGATCTTGTCATAAGTCAGCTCCTTCCTCCTCACCACTATCATCTTCACTTGGCATTTCTAGGTTCTCACCTGGTGGCATCGCTGGCTCCCCCTCCTCTGGGATGTAAGGTGTGTTCCTTTGGAAGGCGATGTTATGGAGCAAGCAGTATGCCACAGTGATCTGACACACCTTCCTGGGTGAGTAAAGGAGGGCTCCCCCAGTCTTGTCCAGACAGAGAAATCTGGCATTTAGGATTCCACAAGCCCGCTCAACTATCCGCCATGTTCTTCCATGAGCCTTGTTGGAGCAGACTTCCCCTGGTGTAGTTGGATTCCTCTGCTGTGTTTACAGCCAAGAATGGTTGGGATATGCTGAGTCTCCTGTTTTTAATGAGACATAAGTGCCACAATGAGTTACACACTTCCTGATTGTAATACCTGGCAATGCATGCACAAGATCACAACAGATGTAGCTTACCAACAAGCCAGGCCCTCTCCAATTGTATTTGTGACATCAGCTGGGGTATGGTGCTGTTCCGCATAACCAAGGAATCATGGGCTGAATCTGGGAACTGGTCACAGACATTTGAAATGTACAGATCTGACAAGCAGACCACTTGCACGTTAATCAAATGGAAGAGCTTCATGTTGTGATAGACTTATTCACTGGCATGCAGTAGAACCAATGCAATATGGATGCCATCAATGGGTCCCACTATTTGTGGGAGGCGACCAAATCCATAGAAGTCAACCTTCACATTGGCTAATTCCTCATATCTGGGGAACCTGATATAGCTGTCAATGTGTTTCATCATAGCTGATAGTACGTCTTTTAAAACACCACTGAACACAGGTTGTGACGTAAAACCAGATATAGCCACTGTATATTGAAATGATCCTGTGGCCAGCAAGTGTAATACTACCATGAGTCTCACAATGGGTGGTATACATGTTGGATTAGTGTTTTGAGGCATGAGATCTGGCTGCATAGCTCTTGGATTGTTTGCCTATTCAGACAGAACGGTTTATTATGTCATATTCTTCCATGATCTAGAAGTCTGGGAATGGACGGTAGACTGGAGGTTGTCACATCCTTCCTCTCCTAAGGTACCTAATTGTGGAATCAAATGATTTGGATCATTAGTCCCTGAGCCCAGACCAAAATATCTGATAAGTGACAACAAAGTAAGGTGACAAAATATTACTGACAGAAAATACATGACACCTATTACACATCAAAATAGTCTGCTACTCAAGGTCCAGCTATAATCCCCATGATTTTCTAGACATGTGTCTACAACATATATGTGCACATAATACCGTTGATATTGTAAAGTATGTTCTGACCGCCACAAATACAGTCACTGGTGGGTTACAGTGCTCCACAGCAACATGGCATCTGTGACCAGCAATGCACTACACTGATGATTGTGTGGGAGAATATACATATCAAAGGATGTTGACATATATTGAGATGTAATTGCATATTTATTTAAGTTGTGACACATTTTACAGTCTGCAAAATTGTAGTTTCAATGGCCAAACTGATAGATGTTTGACCTTGTTTATTGAACTTTAGGAGCCTCCCTCTGTGGGCAGAAGTCAACCGTGCGGTGGGCAGTTTTAACCACAGCGGTCACAGCCATAGGCTAACATTGTTGACTGTGACAGTCACGGGCCAATGGCTGTGGGCTTCAATGGTGATGACCACATATGTGGCATAACTGTACGCCACGCTTTGGAAAATTACTCACTTGCTCCCTGACACTGCTGCCATCAACACCTCCACCATGTCAGCTGCTGTGTGCCTCCTCTGGGAGCATTCATACCAGGCTAAGCAGGTGAAAGCTCCCCTGCCTTCTCTCCTGAGGAGCAGGAGAGGCTAGAGGAAGAGGTTCTTCCCCTGTATGGCCCGTTCTATGGCTCACCAGAGGAGCAGGTAACTACCTCATTGGCATATTTGACTCTGTTCAACACCAGCCTTTCCTTCCTCACAGTTTACAATGTGCCCTGAGTCCCAGTGAGTTATTTGGGTCCCTGTTGTCACAATCTGTGGCCCATACATAGGATGTACCGGTTGTGGAGTGTAGATCCATGTATTCTATGTATTTCAAATGACTATTGTGCTGTGTGATGTGTAATAAGTCCTAGATCCTCCTTGTTTTGCTTTCATATGTCTATGCCAGTGAACATAACAGAAAACAATGATATATGTGACGATGATGGTTAATGACACAATAAACGCATTGGCATTACAGCGTGAGCTGTGTATGTATACTGTTTGAGTCAGTTTTGGATGTTGGTAGCAATGTGTAAATTCCCACTGATCACTTAGCCACTTTGGCCTTGGCAGACAGTGGTATGACAACAAAGTACATCTTATGAAGCCCTTCAGAGTGAACTCACCTATAGGATGGACACAGGATGTATTGTGATGCAAGGAAGTGATGCAAATGTGATGGTCATGTAGGTTCCATATGCTCAGCTTGCAGAGGACAAGGCCTTTCAAAGTCGTTTCACAGTATGGGACATAGCCCAGGCTGGTGCACAGTAACTGTGGCTATGCAACTAAAGCACCAGCCCACTCCCTGTAGACTTTCAGATTTTTTGGATGTGGCCAAAGTGTGTCTTTATGTGCAAGATTTGGCCTGAATGATTTTACATTGACTATTTTAGAAGTGGGTATTGAGGTAACTAACTGACCTGGTACACATTTTCATTGAACCTCATTGTCGATGTGTGATAATGACTTATGACAGGTCTGTTGTCACCTTTCCATAAGTTATAGTTGTAAAGTGCAGGCTGTTAGGCCTGACCTCCTTAGTGTGGTCACCCCCACCTATTTGCCTGTCTCCCTCCACTTTTTGACACTGTCTTTGCTGGTTTTAGGACTCTTGGCACTAACCAGTGCTAAAGTGCATAAGCTCTTTTCCTTAAAACATGGTAACATTGGTTCATCCCCAATTGGCTAATTTGATCTACTTGCAACTACCTAGTAAAGTGCAACACATGTACCCAGGGCCTGTAGATCGAATGCTACTAGTGGCCTGCAGCATTGGTTGTGTCACCCACATAAGTAGCCCCTTAGCCATGTCTCAGCCCTGCCATTGCAAGACTTGTGTGCAGTTTCACTGCCACTTAGACTTGGCTTTTAACAATACTTGCCAATCCTTAACTCCCCTTCTTCTACATATAATACACCCCTAAGGTAAGCCGTAGGTAACCCAGAGGGCAGAGTGATGTGTGTGTAAAAGGCAGGACATATATCTCTGTGTTTTATATGTTCTGGTAGTGGAAAACTCCTTAATTTGTTTTCCACTGCTGTGAGGCCTGCTCCTTTCATAGGCTAACATTAAGGCTACCTTCATAAACTGTTTGAGTGGTAGATTCTGATTAGAAAGGGGTAAACAAGTCATATTTAGTATGGCCACAATGGTAATACAAAATCCTGCTGACTGGTGAGGTTGGATTTTACATTACTATTTTAGAAATGCTACTATACTAAAGTGAGCAATTGCATGCACTCATATCCTTCTGTGCCTTACAGCCTGTCTCCAATCCATGTCTGGGCTGGGCTGGTTGACAGCTCCCTTGTGCATTTCAGTGAGACAACCACAAACACGGGATACTCAGTCACACCTGCACTCTTCTGCATACTGAATGGGTCTACCTGGGCTGGAAGGGTGGAGGGCCTCACACTTACATTTCAAAGGACAGTGGACTGCCCTCACACAATGGACTGCCAAACCCCCTACTGTGATCCTGGAAGACAGGGACGTACTGAAAGGGGGCGTTGTGCACTTCAAAACCACTCTTTGAAGTCTCCCCCACTTTAAAGGCACTTTTGGGAATCTAAACTGGGTCCCTGACCCTACCAACTCAGACACTTCTTGGGACAGACACTCTGCTCCAGAATCTGCAACCTGCCAAGAGAAGCTGCCTGGCTGCCTAAAGGACTCACTTGGACTGCTTTGCTGTGGAGGACGTCTGCTTGATGGCCTCTAACTCTGTTGAGAAGTGCTCTCTAAGGGCTTGGATTGACGTTGCTTCCTGTTTCTGAAGTCTCACGGCCAAAAAGACTACATGTCTGCAAAAAAAACTCCTTGTGCGACGAAAATCGACACACAGCCTGCTGGAATTGTTGCACAGCCTTTCCAGCAGTGAGAAAATCACTGCAGCCCAACTTCCTGCGAGAGGAATCTACGCAGCGCCAGGCGTGTGGCAGAAATCCCACTGCATTACCCACCGGATTGACGCAACAGCTCTGCCTTCATCCCGCACGCCTAGGATTTCCACGCATCATCCCTGGGTGTCAAAAGAACCCCACATTGCAAAGAGGATTCAATCCTGCATGGTAGAATTCGACGCAAAGCCCTTGGCGCATGGAAAAGAATTGACGCAGAAATGTGTGCAGCAGGAAATCTGACGCACACCTACCTTTTTTCATGAATCGCCTCCTCTGCAGTCCTTGTGCATGTAATTTTAATGCAAACCAGGTACTTTGTGCTTGCAACAGACAGTTGTTGCTTTTAAGAACTAAAAAGTCTTCTTATCATTACAAAAGTGATATTTCAACTTGTGATTATCAAATCTTGATTGTTTTGCCCTTAATTTAATCATATAAATATCTTACAATTTTCTAAATCTGTGTGGTGTCATTTTGTAGTGCTCTCATTGTGTTATTGCATGATTAATTGCACAAATACTTTCAACATTCCCTTCTAAGTTAAGCCTGACTGCTCAGTACCAAGCTACCAGAGGGTGGAGACAGGATTATTTGGATTGTGTGTGACTTGCCCTGACTAGGAGTGTAGTCCCTATTTGTACAAGGGTGTATACCTTTGCCAACTAAAGACCACATTTCTAACATATGTCTTCTGTGATACCATAGATATCACACAAAGACACTCTGAAGTGACATGAGATTCCATTTGGTAGACAAAATGTCGACACATCCACAGAGAAGAAGCTTTCAGTGACATCCATGCCAGCCCTTTCATTGTCACCTAAGTCTTAGGGTGTTATCAGTTACAAGGTAGTTGCCTGTATAAACCATATGTAGCAAGTCATTGTGCGTGGATATTAAGGTGTCCATACAATCATGCACAATTAGTTTACCCATCAGAAAGAAGGTCATGTTATTGTGCTATGTGTTACTGTGACTCGCATCAAAGTGCAGGTTGCTTGGACCTGGGCTACATGATGTCAGTGGGCTTGCTTAGTCGGTGTAGACCATGGCCAGGGTTGTGGATAGTCAGCAGATGACTCCAAAAGTGTGTCCCTGTACATATCACCATGTATGCTTTACACATTTATCCCCCCTTACAAGTCTGGCAGTCTACTGACCGCCAGACTTACGGTGGGTGTCCTACCGCCAATGGGCTGGCGCTGAGGACCACCATATTAAGACCATGGCGGAGCCACCATGGTTGGACCGCTGACACCACTGGCGGCTGCCAGCCGGCAGCCTGGTGGTCACGGAGGTTATAATCCACAAGGGCAGCGCTGCAAGCAGCACTGCCCTGGGGATTACGAGTCCCCATACCGCCAGAAAGGCTGGCAGAATGAGACCAGCAGGGTGCACTTGGGGGCCCCTGCACTGCCCATGCACTTGGCAGTGCTGGGGCCCCCATTCACTGACCCTTTGTGCATTCCTCTGCCCGACTTACGGGCACTGGAATGTGTGATGGGTCCTGCTGCACTCGCCGCACCGCCGCATTGCTGCTGGCTCAATTATGAGCCTACTACAATGTGAAGGCTCTGTTCACCACAGGGCTGGCAGGTGAAAATTATGTTTCCGCACACCGGCCCAGTGGTGAACTTGTGATAGGGCCAGTGGACTTCTGCCCGCCCTTGGCGGGCAGATGGTGGGATGAGTTTGGCGGGTGGAGTGCCTTAGTGTGTTGTCAATTACAAAATGCTTGTGCTAGGTGTTTCCAAGGTGTGTGTTAAAACCAGTCACCCATTAAAACAATTAAATAGTGACCTCTTAATTTGTCTATTGCATCCATTCAGGTCAGTGCCCATCAGAAGCAAGGTATTTATAGAGCCATCACCTAGAAGATGCGGACCCTGGGGTTCCATTACCAGCAGAGGGTCCACTACCTGAAAAGGTGGGAGGACCTGTGATGCTGGGGCCGGAAGATCATTGAGGTCCAGCTGGAGCTGCCCTCCCAATGTGGGTGTGGTGCAGGCTAGACCCCCTGATGGCCTGCATATTGGCAGTGGCCTGCCCTGAGCTTGATGGGCATTTGAGGAAAGCACAGCAGCTACAAGGGGGTGAGTCCTGGGCAGATTCCTGCCTGTTACATTGCCAGGTTGATGTGTTAGAGGCACCCATCCCCCCATGAGTATTGGAGATGGCCCATGTGTGATACACAAGATGAGTTGTTGTTTATGTAGGTATGGCGGTTGGTTCATGCTGATGTGCCTTGCCTATTGTCCTAGTGACCAGGTACACAACAGAGTACAGTCTACTATTAGTATAGTCTCTTGGGCAGGCACATGGCTAAGTACAGTGCTCAATAATCTCATGTTGTTTCATGTTGTGGGCGTCAATTGTACCCAACAGTCCCCTTGTCTTCAGTGTGCCAGCCCCAACAAAAAACAACATGAGGTAAGAGATCATTGTACTTAGCCATGTGTCTGCTAAAGGGAGCATATTGGCATCTGTACCCAACAGGTCACTAGTTTTCAGTGTGCCAAGAGTGTTGGTGCCTCACTACTGTCTCTCATGTGATGGTGGCCATCATATATGTGACATCGCAGACATTGTTCTTTGTGTGCAGTCAGTGAGCAATACTTTCCCTTGGTAAGTCGTGAATGTACAATGACATGATTTGGGTGACATCACTGTTGCAACAGTATTTTTGCTGACATGTTAGCATGTGTACCTTGCACTTTTGTAGTATCTTTTCCACTACTGTTTCATACATGTTCTACCTGTCTTCATGGGATGATGTCTGATTCCATCACATACGTGTGCATGCCAAAATCTCTTGGAAAATATTTGTGTATTATGGGTATATAGTTCATGTGGTACCCCAGACAGGAGTGTGTTAACATTGTTGGTTGGGTCACATATACCACAAGCGGTTACGCCATTTAATTTCTCATGAACAATTGCAGGTGCAATGATGGACATGACAGCAGACCTATAGTACTGTCTCACAATGTGCATTTCCATTCCATTGAACAGCAATTGGCATACATGCCTGGCATATGCCAATTGCTGTAGGTTCATTACCTAACTGTTCACATTCATCAGGGAGACACATGCAGAAATATCGGAATCATATGTGAGTGTGTACACTCAATAATCCAATGGAATTTATGTTTGTATGACAAAAAGGTAGAGTGATGTGCCTTCCTTTTGAGAATCATGCTAAAGGCACTCTTCAGATGATGGAGATTCCCTGAGCCACAACAACATTCGATGGACTATTGGCATTTAGCTATGCAATGTTAGAATGGTGTTCTCAGCAGTACCAAGCAAGACAGGTGATTTTCCTAGAACCAGCTGATTCACTATGCTGTGGATATTTCTGGACAAATCTCCCAGACATTTTGATCAGATTGTCTCCATTGTACATGTTAGTGCAAGAAGTGTCATATAGGAAAGCAACATTAGTACCCATTCCATGAGACTATTCAGGCATGTACATATTGTGAAGTAACCATTGGTGAGTTTTTAAAGTGTGACGTAGGTGTGTCAATGTCACCTTCTTCCTGCTACTGTACTTCCTACTGCAACATGGCTTGATTATTTGCCCAACAATTCTTCATAATATGGTATTGTGTATCTATACATATGCTGATTGCAGGAACGTGTGTTAAATCTGTGAGAATGAAGTAAGCATTGCTACATTAGTTGGTGCAAACAGGTTAGTGAGGGGTGCTACAAGTGCCAAAGCATTCAAGGTGACAAGGTATCCTACTTGATCCATGGGTGCTGTGATTGGCCAACTTCACTCATGCGATTGAAGTTATACATGAATCTGATTTTCCTGTGTGCAAATGTTTACAGTTCATGTAGTATGCATACATGTGGTGTACCAAATATTGGAGGCACGTTGGAGGAACTTGTGGCTGAGGGCTACTGTACAATTTGGCAATGTTTTATAATCAAAGTTGTTGTTCAAGTGTGTTGAGGTACATAGAATGACCCATTTGTATTTGCGATCTCAGCATCATCCCAGACAAGCAGAGGAAACAGGGCCGACATCAGTGTGGGAGCACCTGTCCACTGGAACACCAGATAAGACAACAGACACGGAGGGACCCAGTGGGCCAGAAGATGAGGGGAGTGCCATAGAGGATACCGGCTCCACATCATCATCTTCAGAATGGACCTCCAGTGGACACTCCCTAGTGGTAGTGGAACACTCAAGACCTGTTCCTGTTCAATCCTGTTCCAACTCCATCCTACCTGTTGCTTTCCACCGAGTTGGATGAGTCCGCTCCCCCAAAATGGTAGCTGTCTCCTTTGCATCAGGCACCTCACCCCCTGACCCTGGTACCCCTGCTGCCCTGAATGAGGAGGCTATTGACCTCCTGAGAAGCAACAGTATCTGGAGGCATTCATAGTGCTATGTCTGGCCTACAGAGATCTTTTCAGGCTCTGGTCTCTTCCCTCACAGCAGCCTTCCTCCCCCAACAATCACCACCACCACCACCTTCTTCTTCCCCATCCAATTTTCATATTCTCATACATGTCCAAAGCACACTTACACATACACATGCCGACACCTCAAGAGCCATGAGCAGCACACATGAACACAAACACCACAAAATACACATGCACTCAAAAGCCACTCACCCCACTCACAACCACCACTACATCATCTAATCCCCAAGACACCACCCCACCACAAACTGCTACAGCCACCACTCCCACCATATCCCCAGATACTACCCCAACACCCACAGACCCAGCCACCACTCACCCCATGCCCTCCGACACCACCCCAATAGACACAGACATAACCAACACTCCCACCATACCTCGGACTCCACCCCAACACACAGGAACCCAGGCACCACATCCACCATACCCCAGATATCATCCCAACACACACAGATCAGTACGAGCCATATATCCCCGCACCCCCTGCTCGCACACCCCCCTCACCTCCTCCTGCCTCCTCCTCCTGCTTTCTCCCCCCTGTCAGCAGTATTAGCACCTGGAGCACTTGGAAGCACGATCTATACTCCGCGACCTGAGAGTTAGCACTACTGGTGGGCGGGGATTGTAGAGGAGGGGCATAGGTTCCGTAGGGTAGCCTGGAAGGGACAGGAGTGGCATATGAACTGCAGAGTTTCAGGGGGCTCCCTAATTCACATCTGCCACCCCCAGGCAAAGGAGTACCAAGAGATACAGTAGCAGCACCATGCTGTAGGAAGAGGGCCCTCAGGGACAGCTGGTGCCCCCAGAGCAGAGCCAGCAGCCGGACAGCATGGCCAATGCCAGTCTATAGCCAGGGAGCAGAGCTCGGAGGAGCTTGGAGGAGTACCACGTGGGCTTGACGAGTGCAGCCGATGTAGTCAGCTGCTGCAGAGTGTGAGCCCTGGGGTATTCACGGAAGCAGCCCAGCTAAGTCTGGGTGCAGCTTGTGGAACTCCCACCTATATCCGGTCACAATCCACCCTGGGCCCTCAGAACATCCCTCCTTTGTTGTTCTGCCATCACTAATAGCATCTTCTAATCCATCACCATCGGCAGAATTCATCATGCAGCCTGGCATCTATCATCTTTTCATCTGCAGCCTGCAACTGCGAGCAAGCACTTGGCTCCTGGCATGAGGCTGCATCAGCCAACACCAGGCAGCCTCAGACATCACTGAGTACAGTACTAAATACCACTAAATACCACTTGCAGCAAGCAGCAAGTCCAGGAAGTAGGAAGCAAAAAGTAGTAGGACATATCAGCTTCCCAGGCGTCAACTTCCTTGTGAACCTCCCACTTATCAAACCAGCTGACAAGAAACATGCGATCCGGTAAGCCCAGTGTGGCCACACAGGGGGGAAGGACACTTAAAAGGGGGCCTGGTAACCATGGTATCCACAGCACTCAAAGAGAACAAAGACACAGTCTACACAAGGTTTAATTGGATCCAGGCAACTAAGGTCATACTGGGTGGGAACAACAGCATCAAAAAGACTTAAATCTCATAAATGTATATATCCACCTAAAAAAGCATATAAAGGGGGCAAAGTGGAAATGTTGGGAAAATGAATTAAGGTCCTACAATGACAGCATAACTAGACCATATTTATCGTCTCTGGTTATTTCAATCTTAACCTAGTGAATATGAGAGGGAGAAACGCAAAGAACGGAGATGCAAGTAAATACAGGAAAAACCTGGAAAATTTAGGCCCAACAATGCTAAATGGTAACAGCAAGAAGGATAATCCGGCTTTTATAACATTTGCGAGTGGCAAAATTTGTTCAATCATCGATTACGAGCTGATAGACAATTCCACGATGCCCCTGGTGCGTAACTTATGAATCAAATGTAAAGCCGAGAGTGACCACTTTCCTCAAACAATCGAATTAGCATACAGGTTTAAAAAGTGGCACATTTTGAGTGGCTTAATCACACCTCTATCTATTTTTAATCTAAAAAGAATAAAATGGTGTCAGCAAGGGATAGCAGCTGTGATGGATGAAGTGTATCACAGGGTAGGATCCCTAGAGGTGCGAACAAGCCTAGTGGCCAAGCAGAAAAGGAGCCTGCTCTCAAAAGTGACTGGAATGATGAATGGGCTGAGTTAATTGTATTTCTGTTAGCAAAATTCCTGGTTATTACAAAGTCAACAATTCAGCCTGATGTTTTCAATAAAAAGAGGGGTCGAGGAAGACAGACCTGGTTCAACAAGGCCCTGCGCATTCAGAAAATACAAATAGTTTGACAGTCCAGGAAACTGGTAAAAGCGGCCATCTGGGGGCCGGCCTCAGATAAACTTACCCTACGGACCATGAAAAAACGTATTGTAATGATTGTTGGAGTGAAAAAAAAAAGATTTCAAGAAAACTTATGGTTCAAGTTACTCTCAGCAAGTAAAAAGCCAAACAGCAAGACCTTCTGGGAACTGGTAAATGAGCTGGCGTTTGGCAAAGGCGGATGCCATACATTGGAATCGATTCAAGCTCCTGATAGAGCCATATTTGCAATTTGTATGGACCAGCAGAAGGTGAAAAATGCTAGCTCAATCAACAGCCCAGTTGTTTATGGTCCAGCCGCCCCCAGGAATCGAGACTTCCCCAAGGCATCAAGTGGAGGGGAAGCTTACGGCCACCTCAGAAAGAGCAGACAATGAGAACAAATAGCCGGACTGATTAGGAAAATGAAGTCTGAAGGGGCTGCTGGTCCAAACAGCCTCCCAAATGCCATCTTTAAAGAAGATCCAGAATATTGGGCACATTACTTCACACCACTCTTTATTGCTATCACTGGTGCCAAATATATCTCAGAATCATGGAGAGGCAGTATAGTGCACACAATTTACCACATCTGCTGTCAAATTACATGCTAATTGCGTTAATCGATGTGGAGGCAAAATTGCACGCATCCTGTCTGTTACAGCATCTCCAATCTTGGGCGGACGAAAACAATCTAATCCTGATATTTTAAACATTGTTTAGGGCAGGCATTGGAACATCAACAAACCTAATAGCCCTCTCCCCCTCATCGTAGGAAAGGCCATCCACGGGAAAACAAGCCTCTATGCTTGCTTTAAAGACCTCAAGTCCGCCTTCAATTGGGTCCCCAGGGAAAGCCTTTGGTGTAAACTGGCCAAATGGGGACTCCCAAAAATGTTTCAAAGGGCAATCATAGATCTTTACACTTATACCTGGGTTCAGGTACAAATAGATGGCACTAGATTAACAAAAATACCCACAAAGACCATTTTAAAGCAAGGCTGTGTCTTGGCTCCAAGCCTGTTCAATTTATATTTGGCAGATCTAGCTGGTGAGCTAGCACAAATGAATAGCCATCCTCCGGCTCTAGGTCCAGAGATAGTTGGGTGGCAACAATATGCCGATGACATCTTGTTATTGAGTCATATACTATTAGGCCTGCAACAGAGAATGACAGCGCTAAAAAACTTTCTGGATCAGCAAGGCCTAGAAATAAATCTGGCTAAAACAAAACAGCTGCGGCTGATTGGAGCAAATTGCAAATCCTTTGCTTGGGTTTTGGGGGGGAAAAGTGGAGGTGGTGCAGTCATACAAATATCTAGGAGTCCATCTTAAACCCCGGAAGCTCCAGTTGCTTGCAATCCATGCAAAAGTCTATTAATTAAAGTATAACTTTAAACTGCTCAAGAAGAAACTGGATTGTCCCAATTTGTCCCACCTTCTTAATGTCATGTCAGCTCGGTTGCTCCCTGTCATCTCTCACAGCGCTGAAGTCTTGCGGGTCGGGAGATCCTTTCATTAAATATAAGCCAAATTAAAGTATACAGGGCCGTTTTCAATATTCCTAAAAGTGCATCCCTGGCCCAGGTTAGCCTGGAGTTTGGTCTAAAAAACTAAGGGCTTCATTAAAACCCTAGCAGACGGTGGTAATTTGGGAAAAGGTACTGCCAACGGGCTGGTGGTACCTTTTCCCAAATTATGACAGTGTCGGTTTGGCTCAAGCCAAACCACCAATGTACTACTCCGTCTGCCAGGGTGGTAATGGCCGCTGGGCTGGAGACTTCGGTCTCCAGCCAGGCGGCCGTCACAATCCCTACCTCGGTATTATGACCTCACCAACCGCCATGGTTTTCGTGGCAATCTAACTGCCATGAAAACAATGGCGGTAGGCACTATCAATGTCAGGGAATTCCTTCCGTGGCACTGATAGGGGTCTCATCCACCCCCCTGCCCCCTTCCCAGAATCCCCCCTCACCCACCCCCATCTCCCGACCCCCTCGCACATTTACATACCCACACACGCACACATACATACTCATACACACACGCATACCCATATCCACCCATGCATGCACACATACATACCCACACACCGCAACACAAACTAACATACATTGTCACACACACAGATACACAACACAGAACATACACGTACACTCACATTCAGTCATTCACGCATGCATTCCACGCGACTCACACCTGCATGCATGCATACAAGAACAGACACACCCCCTACACACACAACACCCCCACACATGCACAAAACACCCCCACCCCCTCTCCTGTCGGAGAACCCAACTTACTTGCTTGCAGGGTGTCCTCCGGCAGAAGATGGGATGTGGCGCTGCTGCTGGCAACTGCATCTGCCAGCAAAACACCGCCAGCCTGTATCATGGAACATGATACAGTAGGCGGTGTTTTGCTGGCGTGGCACTGCTGCTGGCAGAAGCGCCACCTTACCACCGTCTGCCGCAATGACCGTTGACGGAATTCCACCAGCCTTCTGGCGGAATTCCATCTACGTTCATAATGCGGTTGGCGGCTGGTAGCCAAAGCGAATGTATGTTGGCGGCTGTCACCGTGACGGTAGGCAGCAAATACCACCAATGTCATAATGGGGTCCTAAGTCTTTCTACGCTACGGAACTTCCTTAAAGCATCTTGGAGGCTATGGGCCACAGAGAATACCTCCATTAACAACTCCTGCTAGCAGGAAGTGAAGGCTCAACAAATTAGCAACAGAAAAGGAACCTGGGGAAACTACTTAAATCAGTCATCCAAGTCGTGGGCATGGAAGAAGCCTGGAAGGGCAATATGGAGAAGGTTTCTTTCAATAAATATGTAAACATCTCTGTCCGCACGTTATAGCTCATAACAGATAAGGACTTTTTGGCTAAAAGATTGCATGCCTGGGAAGTTCTTATTCAACACTGTCCCCCCAAGGATATTGTTTTGCTTCACTACTGACCAAGATAAAACATACACAATGCAAAGCAGATAATAGGAATTAAAAGTTCATCACTTATGGGGCACAGTTGCTTCATCTTCCTCCCGCAAACACAAAGTGGTTGACACCAAATTGACTGTGAAGAGAAAGAGATCTACCCTCACGGAAAGGATGACGGGCATCGGCGTCCCAACCCTTCCAGAGGTCTCTGAATCACTTCACCTTCAATCTGTGGTCTCTTATATACCTTAAACAAGCCAGAGAGGAGATTTCTAGAAAACCCGTCATGCTCTGCAAGTTGTTGTCCACAAAATGCTGGCTACTTCAGGTCAGTTTTGAAAGGAACACATTGGAACTGGCCCGGTTCCCAAGGTGCGCTTTCCAAAACCAAACTGTTCACTGCCGTACCATAAACAGCATCCTAGCACATTCTTATCAGCCTAAATATCCCCTGTTATGCCTTACGAAAGAACACGCAGACACATAGAGTAAAAACATGTTGCAAAACATATTGTGCATGGAAAAATACTGGCAGCTTTTAACGAGGCGGTGAAGCTAAGGCTAAGCTGAATACAAAATGGAGTCTGTAGCTGGTGACCGCTAATATGACGGTGGGCAGCTAAGCTAAGTGAAACGTGGTGCAATATGGAGTCAGTGGTCAAAACACAAATATAATTACAGATATGTATCAGAACACTTTTTTGCTCATGCAAAACATCAGTTATTGCTATATCGAATGGAGTTGTTTGACACCAAAGACGCATGCCCCCGTGGAAAAACCAGTTTCTTGATCAAAGTTGCATATTATGTGGCCACAACTTAGAAACCCTACTGCACACCCCCCTGTACCTGCCTGGCCCTGGGCCAAGAAAAAAGAAAACTGTTAAAACAGCATTTTCTCTTTCAAAATGTTTGTTCCTGTAGATAGGCAGTAATTAGTTGACTAAATGGTAAGTCAATTCCATACTGCTGCAGGGGAGTGAAATATTTACAGCTGTTTCACAAGAAGTTGGCTTGAGCTCACTCTCGGCAATTGTCTGAGGAGAAGTAACCAGGAAGTAGAGGGTCTTGGCTGGATACCTATTTCAGTCCTTACTTTTTGTATTTTGAGATTAACAGGCTGCAACATTTGCCATATTTGAGGCAGCAAAGGATTTTAAGCATTCAACGGTTTCTATTTTCTGGGGCCTCTACTTTTCATGCTACGTGTATTCACATTCAGGCCCCAATTTGCCCAGTCCAAATCTCCGCCGTACTACCCTAGCTCTCCTAAAAGCTTGTTTGGCCAAGACATTACCAAAACCAACAGCTTGCATCCTTTTATAAAATCAGACTTTTAAAATTATTCATGGTAGTGTAAGTGACTGTTTTGCACCATGTCAGAATATGAAGGAGTTTTTGCTCTTGCAATTCATTTATATGGGTATTATCAGCTATATTGTACTTTGGTTTTACATTTTTCTTGACCTAACTTTTGCTCCCATCGTCTACATGCATTTTAAAGTCATTTTCTCATGAACTATGCAGTTCCATTATGGGTGTTTTGTCATGAAATGTATTGCAATGGTGTTTATTAATCCAGCTATAAAGATTATCATAGCATATCATATCAAATCTACTGAAGTAATCCACAGACGTTTGAACCCATAAAGAAACCCTGAAAAATTTAATGTAAAAATTGCTCCAGAAAAAAACGAAAAAAACAAAGGAAATTGAAAAAAGAATGTTGGTTCAAATTAAACTAAATAATTCCCATTTAAAAAAAAAATCATTTAAAGTGAATAAAAATGTTATTCTGAATTTCTATAATGTAAAGGAACATAACATACACACACTCACTAAACACACATTCCAAATACAACACAAATTTAAAATTACAATGCTACAAACACAGTACAACACATGACTATGGACCTCATTACGAGCCTCCGGTCCAGGGACTCCAGGTGGTCTGACCACGACATTATGACACTGGCGGCTGGACCGCCAGGAGACCGTCCTGCCCACCAGGAACATGGGGGCATATTTGTACTCTGTTTGCACCGGATATGCATCATTTTTTTTACACAAATCCAGCGCAAACTTAACTCCATATGTATATTTTGACTCTAGACCCATCTAGCATCAAAATAATGGTGTCAACATCATTTGTCGGATGTGTGAAACCTCCTGGCGTCAATGAGATGCAGGGTAGGCGTTCCCATCCAAAAAATGACTCAAACACCCTAGCGCCATGTTTATCCACCCGGGCAAAAAAGACGCATGGGTGGGTGGAGGACCTATAAAATGACTCAAAGTCCGATTTGCGTCAAAATTTAACACCTGGGTCAGGGCAGGCGTTAAAATGGGGCAAACACACCACTACTTAAGGAAAACACACAGAAGCAACATTACAACCCACAGGAGAAGATGGAGGTGATACTGATACAGCTTGCTAGATGGCACAGAGGACAGCAACAACTCTAGCAATCACCACCACCACAACATGGCCTACAAGGGCAACGCAAAAGGCAGGAGAGGCTCTTCAGAACCAGGATAACCCTCCTTGGCCTCAGGGACCTGGACATCATTAGGAGTAATAGACTGAACCGGCAAGCCATACTACACCTGCTGCATCACATTGAGCCACAAACTGCAGCCAGCCTGCAGACCCCACACAACCTATAACAAAGCTGCTTGCTGCCCTGCACATGCTGGCAAGTGGCTCATTCCAAAATATGGGTGCACTAGTTGCTGGTGTCTCAAAGCCGTCATTCTTTGCATTCCTGCCAAAGGTCTTAGATGCCATCATCACCCTGACATCCTGCTACATCAGATTCCTGAACACCCAGCAAAAGCAGCAGGAGAACAAACAGGGGTTCTATCAAATTCACAACTTCCCGCATATGCTCCGTGCAATGGACTGCACCCATGTCCGGCTCGTACCACCTGCAGTAACAAAGCACTTATACCGGAATCGCAAGCACATGCATTCCATTAGTGTACAGGGCATAGTGGACCACTGCAGATTATTCATAAACATTTTGGGCAAGTATCCTGGGAGTGTCCATGATGCCTACACATCCCAGCATAGTACAATCAATGAACATTTCCAGGATGGACAGTTTGGAAATGGCCTACTTGTGGGTAAGCCTACAAATCTAGTAATGTACACACAATACCACAACCCTGTTGGGCACACAAGACGGACAACACTACAGTAGTGTATGGCCAGGGTAACACATATGCAACATGCTGCAGTACAGCACAATCAGTGCACAACACCAATACACACACCCACATGTACGTAACATACCCACAACTTGACAGGCACACCACAGGAGGGACAGGTGCAGACATGTACCCTTTGAAAACAGCAGAACTACACCGACCACTACAAGTGGCCTCAGGTTGCTCACTAGGTACACATCACACACACTACACCAAACAAACAATAGCACAGATACATAAAGGGCATACACCATGCACATGTCATGTAACTTCCAAATAGGCACAGATGTCTCAAGTCATGTTGTGCTAATCACTGCCAGAACAAATATCAAACACCACACAACTTACGCCAATACCTACTGCATCTCATCAACACATACCTAACTTACCTGTAGTGTGCAGAGACCTCTGTCTGATGCAGTTTGTCACACACATAGGAATACAAGATCAATCACCAACACATACCATGTGCCAGATGTGTTAGAAGTGGAACCACAGTCACTGTAGTGCAACTTCACATGCAAACCCACTGACTCACAACACCATCATGTCTGTACCAGATACAAGAAATGGCCTTACCTGGGGCAGAGACGCAGTCAGACAGTGCAGATCCTGGATGTCATATTGGGACCCAGTAAGAGACAACAGGATATCACTGACCTCACATGCTCCGTGCCAAGGGTCAAATTTGCTAATTAGCTGAGCAACATCACATAGCCTGCACTGTGCATGTGTCGGCAGTAGAAATGCACAGTATTGTTAGATAGGAGAGACACTGCTAGTTATGTTGATCATCCAGTGACAATGGAATACACACCCTTGGACACCTCCTGGCTGACACAAACATTAGCTGCCACTCTGGAACACCAAGGGAACAAATTAATAGCCCACAGTTCCATAGTCATGGCCTGCACTGTATGTACATCTTGGCAGATGACCACCTCTACATTACTTTAAGCTACATTCTAAATTCTAAATTGGCCACTCTCCAATGCTGCATGTAGCGTGGAAGGGGTGTGCAATGTTTCTCGCTGCATGTCTGTAACTACAAGATACATAGCATGAAGGTCCAGACTCACATGTTGCTGTCCCCTAAGACCTGAGGAAGTGCCAATGAAAAAATACCACCGCAGGTGTGCAGTATGAAGTTTGCAAATAGATGGTAGATGGTGCTATGAACTCAGATGAATGTGGCACACATACATGCTGCACACGGCTACAAACACAGAAAGAGCCAATTGGCCATCAAATAGCATATGTCCAGGGTGGTGTACCTTACAGCACAGATACATCCACCTCCACATGGCACATAGCCAAGTACCCTGGTGTAGGGTAGGTAGCATTGGTGCACAGCTACACATGTGCAACTGGCGCAGGGGACAAGAAAATGTTGCCAAGTAACATGTCACACATGAGGCATCCTTGCATTGTTGAAATGTTGCAGGACAAAGCAGCCAATTTAGGAGACATGTTGTGCATTCACACTAACAAATTTCATAGGCCCTAAGTGTCACACCTCATCTGCAATGACACATGTCAAAAGAGATGGGATGAAATGACACTCCCTCTTTTTCTTCTCCCTTCCCTGGGCCTTGTCTGGGTCCTCCTGGCTGGTTCCTGGTTGAATGGGGTCTCCCTGAGGTCTCTCCTAACCATATTGGGTCTCCTTTGCACTGTTTAGTCCATTTGGGTCTCCTTTTGATGCTATTGAGGGCAAAAATGGTGCATTTCCGCTTTGCAATGTGTTTCCATGTTGTAAACTGGATTAGAGTAATTATTCCTCCTTTAACGTAATTTTGCCTTACTACAAGGCGCAATGGTTCATGTGGAAAAAAATTACTCTAAACATTTTTTTTAGCGCCATCCAGTGTCAAAATATAAATCTGACACCTGAGTGGTGTTAAAGAATGGCACTGGTCAACGCTAATTTTTTTGACGCAAAATTGCATTAGCGCAGTTTTGCGTCAAAAAGTATAAATTAGGGCCATGGTTCCTAGTGGGGCCCCTGCCCAGCACCCTTGGAATGTGCAGTGCCTGCTTTGCAGACTGTGAATTTTGAGGGTGCTGGTGTGCTACAATATTGGCCTCGGCTCCCTTATGTTCCCTCTGGTCTGACCGTGGGAACATCGTAATACGATGTTCTTGCCAGTCAGCCTGTTTGGAGCATCGCAAAATGGCAGGGGGTGAGGCAACTAGGCTGATGGCCACCTCATCCCCATGAGTTCATAATGAGCCCCTAAAAGTACAATAACATACTAATACTACTAAAGTATAGTTAAGGATACCTTATTACAAAACATAGCAATGCAACACAAACTACCACAAAGCACACCAAATAAAACACCATAACTCACGCAACCTAGAACTACTCACATCCCCTACCCATAAAACCCTAAATAAATACCTAAAAAAGCTGTAACCTTTACAAGCAAACAGCAACAGGGAACCACAAAAGGAATCCATCACAAAATGACACTAATAGAGTTTAAAATACAACTAGGGGTAAAAAAATGGCAACTAAATAACAAATTAAAAAAGGATTAATTTTTCATAGAAATGTTACAAAAACTTATTAAAAAGTGTTAAAAGTGTATGGAAAAATGTATAAACATGTTTAAAAACGTTAACCAATACAATAAACAAATACAAGTATATATGTAAAGTATAAATTAAATAGTACTACAAAATATATAACTGTAGTAAATGGTACTAATTAATATTTATATATACACTAAAAATCTATTATAAAATGTACAAATACAATTTGATATTGTAAAAAAAATACATTCATGGAAAACCTTAACATTTCTTTGTTATTGTTCGAAAAAAAAACTACACACTATACAAAAATACAAACTACAAACCAATTTGGGGAAGGTGTTTGAGACTAAAAGGATAAGTCTTACTATTCTCACTCCAATACAAAGAATTTCAAAGAACTTTTGGGATGGTGTTGGACATTAAAGGGGTAGGATTTACTATTCTCACTTCAATAAAAACCATTTTGGAAAAGGTATTAGGCACAAAAGAGATTAAGGGCCAAATTATGCGTTTTGGGGTCTTGTGACCGCCATGTTGGCAGTAGCGGTCCGACACTGGCCAGGGACTGTTCACACATACAACACACATACCTATCGATGTGGAATGCAACACAAACAACACCACCATGAAGCAACCCTGCAATGGACACACACACCACAGCACAATGGAAGCACAATGGCATACATAATAGATAGAGAGACAAATAGATAAAATAGACAAAGTGCACCATAGCAACAATGCCTCTACAGTTGGTTTGTGCCCATCAGGAACATACATGGAAGGAGGCTGCACTGGGACACATGAACTTTGCACAGGCCCCTCAAACAACATACGCACAGGAAATGGCCCAGGGACAAACAATACCAAAACCTAATGTAATACGAGGCCACACAATGGGGAAGGACAAGTCAACAAAGTACATACAACTCCAATACCATGGGAAATACCTCTACACGAACTAACTGCAAGGGATACACACCTAAATAGACACAGGCATTCCCAAATGCTAAGCAACCTAGCTCAACTTGACACACTCCATGTCCGCACTAACAAAACTCAAGAACACCTCATCACATGTATACAATAGACATAGGGGGACAAGTCCAACACCATACATGCCCATATTGCACATCACAAAAATAAATACCTACCATACCAAACAGTGTACACTGCCATGAAAACAACATTGCATACATACACACACAGACCCATGGGGGACAACAGCATCACACACAACCACATATTGCAGACAACAGCACATGCAGCAGCAGGCAGGCAGAAACATACACAACTGGACACTCACAACCAAAGTCACTCAGGAACAACATTAAACTAGGAAAGGAATTGAAGGACAAAGGTATAGCCAACAAAGTCAACTCCTTGGCTTTAATGCAAGTATGGCATGAACTATGTACAAAAGCCATTGTCTAGTCCAATAATAGAATACATCATGGGACAGTGTTGTGCCATGTTACATGTTACTGCCATGTAACCTCCACAGTAAGGGGCATCAAGGGGGCAGGCATGCACCTCAGGAATTACCGGGTGTGAGGGGGGATTAGATTTGGAATTGGGAGTTTCAGCTTGGGAACAGGGGCTCCTTTTAGGGAGTTTTTTTGGGGGGGGGAGTATGGGTCTGTAGGGGGGCAGGGAAGGCCAAGGAGGTAGATGGGACGGCCTTGGGGATGGATGCAGACCTTTTGGGTGTGGTATGAGGGGAGAACAGGGGTAAGGTCTAGTTCACAAAGGAAACGATTTTTGGACACACATGGACAGTTATCAGAAGAAGGTCGGGATTTGGAAGTTGAGGGTGTGGTTGTCTGCTGTATAGGTGTGGATGTCTGGGGGTGTGCTCATGGGAGGTATCCTTGTGTGTGGTGGGTGTCTTTTGGATGGGTGAGTGAGGGTGTTTATGTGTCTTGGGGTTAGGAGGATGGAGGTGCTGAGGGATGCCATTGTGGGTTGGTAGTTGTCTGTTGAAGTGTTGACTGCAGGTCTGGTGGATGTGCTGGATATAGGTGTGTCAGTAGCTGTGGTGTCTGTGGGTGTGGTGTTTGGGGTAGATGTTTGCTGGGGTGGTGTCTGTGGTTAGGATGGGTGTAGTGGCTGTGTCTGCAACTGTTGTGGTTGTGTCTGTGGGTAGGCATGATGTGTGTGTGATGCTGGGGGTGGTGGAGGTGTCACGGAGGGTAGTGGCTGTTGCTGTGTCTGCGAGTGGATGTTGTTTGTGTGCATGCCGGTGGTTTGTCTAGTGGTACTTATGTTTCTGTGCGCTACTTTTGTCTGTTGAGGTGGATGCCCGAGGATCTGTTTGTGTGCTTTGGGTAGGTGGGGGAAGAGGGGATTTAGACTGGGAAGAGTGAAGTGGAGGGGGGACGGAAGATAAGGGATGACTGGCTGCTGTTAGTGTAGAAGCCACAGCATGAAAATATCTAATTACGGCAAATTATGCGCCATGAATGCCTTTCAGGAATGCTTTGGTCTGTTGGAGTTGACCTGCCAATCCCTGGATAGCATTCACAATGGTGGACTGACCCACAGAGATACTTCTCAGGTGGTCAATAGCCTCCTCACTGAGGGCAGAAGGGCTAACAGGGGCTTGGGTGGAGGTGTCTGTGGCAAAAGAGATGCCCACCCTTTTGTGTGAGCAGACATGGACAACTGGATGGGAAGCAATAAGAAGGGTGATGATAGAACTGGGGTTGCAGGCAAGGATGGTTCCGGGGGATCCCCAATGGGTTCTCCACCACTAGGAGTGGCCACTGGAGGAGAAATTCGAAGATGATGACGAATGTTCGGTCTTACCCGTGGCACTCCCCTCACCCTCCAGACCACTGTGTCACGCTGTGTCAGTGGTTTCTTGACCCAAGGTCCCGTGGCCAGATGCTTCCCCACTCGACTGTGTCCCATCTCCTTTGCTTGCCGGTGCTGATGCTGCAAAAAGAAAGAGAAATAGGGTCACAACATGTACATAATAATATTTCAACCACAGTGAGTGTAGGAAAGTACCATCTTGCCTGGCATGTTACCCCCATATTTCACTGTATCTATGTTGTTTTAGTCTATGTGTCACTGGGACCCTGCCAGACAGGGCCCCAGTGCTCATAAGTGTGCCCTGTATGTGTTCCCTGTGTGATGACTAACTGTCTCACTGAGGCTCTGCTAACCAGAACCTCAGTGGTTATGCTCTCTCTTTGCTTTCCAAATTGTCACTAACAGGCTAGTGACCAATTTCACCAATTCACATTGGCATACTGGAACACCCTTATAATTCCCTAGTATATGGTACTGAGGTACCCAGAGTATTGGGGTTCCAGGAGATCCCTATGGGCTGCAGCATTTCTTTTGCCACCCATAGGGAGCTCTGACAATTCTTACACAGGCCTGCCAATGCAGCCTGAGTGAAATAACGTCCACGTTATTTCACAGCCATTTACCACTGCACTTAAGTAACTTATAAGTCACCTATATGTCTAACCTTCACCTGGTAAACGTTGGGTGCTAGGTTACTTAGTGTGTGGGCACCCTGGCACTAGCCAAGGTGCCCCCACATCGTTCAGGGCAAATTCCCCGGACTTTGTGAGTGCGGGGACACCATTACACACGTGCACTGGACATAGGTCACTACCTATGTACAGCGTCACAATGGTAACTCCGAACATGGCCATGTAACATGTCTAAGATCATGGAATTGTCACCCCAATGCCATTATGGCATTGGGGAGACAATTCCAAGACTGGCATTGGGGAGACAATTCCATGATCCCCCGAGTCTCTAGCACAGACCCGGGTACTGCCAAACTACCTTTCCCGGGGTTTCACTGCAGCTGCTGCTGCTGCCAACCCCTCAGACAGGTTTCTGCCCTCATGGGGTCCGCCAGGCTTGGCCCAGGAAGGCAGAACAAAGGACTTCCTCTGAGAGAGGGTGTTACACCCTCTCCCTTTGGAAAAAGGTGTCAGGGCTGGGGAGGAGTAGCCTCCCCCAGCCTCTGGAAATGCTTTGATGGGCACAGATGGTGCCCATCTCTGCATAAGCCAGTCTGCACCGGTTCAGGGATCCCCCAGCCCTGCTCTGTCACGAAACTGGACAAAGGAAAGGGGAGTGACCACTCCCCTAACCTGCACCTCCCCTGGGAGGTACCCAGGGCTCCTTCAGTGTGCTCCAGACCTCTGCCATCTTGGAAACAGAGGTGCTGCTGGCACTCTGGACTGCTCTGAGTGGCCAGTGCCAGCAGGTGACATCAGAGATTCCTTCTGATAGGCTCTTACCTGTGTTGCTAGCCTATCCTCCTTCCTAAGTAGCCAAACCTTCTTTTCTGGCTATTTAGGGTCTCTGCTTTGGGGAATTCTTTAGATAACGAATGCAAAAGCTCATCAGATTTCCTCTGCATCTCTCTCTTCACCTTCTGCCAAGGAATCGACCGCTGACTGCTCTGGACACCTGCAAAACCGCAACAAAGTAGCAAAGACGACTACTGCAACCTTGTATTGCTGATCCGGCCGCCTTCTCGACTGTTTTCCTGGTGGTGCATGCTGTGGGGGTAGTCTGCCTCCTCTCTGCACTAGAAGCTCCGAAGAAATCTCCCGTGGGTCGACGGAATCTTCCCCCTGCAACCGCAGGCACCAAAAGACTGCATCACCAGTCCTCTGGGTCCCCTCTCAGCACAACGAGCATGGTCCCTGGAACTCAGCAACTCTGTACAAGTGACTCCTACAGTCCAGTCACTCTTCAGTCAAAGTTTGGTGGAGGTAAGTCCTTGCCTCACCACGCTAGACTGCATTGCTGGGTACCGCGTGATTTGCAGCTGCTCCGGCTCCTGTGCACTCTTCCAGGATTTCCTTTATGCATAGCCAAGCCTGGGTCCCTGACACTCTAACCTGCCATGCACAACCTCCTGAGTTGTCCTCCGGCGTCGTGGGACCTTCTTTTGTGACTTCGGGTGAGCTCCAGTTCACTCTTCTTCGTAGTGCCTGTTCCGGCACTTTTGCGGGTGCTGCTTGCTTCTGAGTGGTCTCCTTGTCTTGCTGGGTGCCCCCTCTGTCTCCACACGCAATTGGCAACATCCTGGTCCCTCCTGGGCCACAGCAGCATCCAAAAAGCCTAACCGCAACCCTTGCAGCTAGCAAGGCTTGTTTGCGGTCTTCCTGCGTGCGAACACCTCTGCAAGCTTCTTCACGACGTGGGACATCCATCCTCCAAAGGGGAAGTTCCTAGTCCTCTTCGTTCTTGCAGAATCCATAGCTTCTACCACCCGGTGGCAGCTTCTTTGCAACCTCAGCTGGCATTTCCTGGGCATCTGCCCACTCCTGACTTGATTTTGACTCTTGGACTTGGTCCCCTTGTTCCACAGGTACTCTCGTCCAGAAATCCATTGTTGTTGCATTGCTGGTGTTGGTCTTCCTTGCAGAATTCCCCTATCACGACTTCTGTGCTCTCTGGGGAATTTAGGTGCCCTTTACACCTACTTTTCAGGGTCTTGGGGTGGGCTATTTTTCTAACCCTCACTGTTTTCTTACAGTCCCAACGACCCTCTACAAGCTCACATAGGTTTGGGGTCCATTCGCGCTTCTCATTCCACTTCTAGAGTATATGGTTTGTGTTGCCCCTATACCTATGTGCTCTCATTGCAATCTATTGTGACTGTACATTGCTTGCATTGCTTTCTATTGCTATTACTGCATAATTTTGGTCTTGTGTACATATATCTTGTGTATATTTGCTATCCTCATACTGAGGGTACTCACTGAGATACTTTTGGCATATTGTCATAAAAATAAAGTACCTTTATCTTTAGTATATCTGTGTATTGTCTTTTCTTATGATATTGTGCATATGACACCAGTGGTATAGTGGGAGCTTTGCATGTCTCCTAGTTCAGCCTAAGCTGCTCTGCTAAGCTAACCTTTTCTATCAGCATAAGCTGCTAGACACCTCTTCTACACTAATAAGGGATAACTGGACCTGGTGCAGAGTGTAAGTACCCCTTGGTACCACTACAAACCAGGCCAGCCTCCTACAGGGACACCTTTACACGCGTGCACTATACAGGGAGTGCAGAATTATTAGGCAAGTTGTATTTTTGAGGATTAATTTTATTATTGAACAACAACCATGTTCTCAATGAACCCAAAAAACTCATTAATATCAAAACTGAATATTTTTGGAAGTAGTTTTTAGTTTGTTTTTAGTTTTAGCTATGTTAGGGGGATATCTGTGTGTGCAGGTGACTATCACTGTGCATAATTATTAGGCAACTTAACAAAAAAAAATATATACCCATTTCAATTATTTATCATTACCAGTGAAACCAATATAACATCTCAACATTCACAAATATACATTTCTGACATTCAAAAACAAAACAAAAACAAATCAGTGACCAATATAGCCACCTTTCTTTGCAAGGACACTCAAAAGCCTGCCATCCATGGATTCTGTCAGTGTTTTGATCTGTTCACCATCAACATTGCGTGCAGCAGCAACCACAGCCTCCCAGACACTGTTCAGAGAGGTGTACTGTTTTCCCTCCTTGTAAATCTCACATTTGATGATGGACCACAGGTTCTCAATGGGGTTCAGATCAGGTGAACAAGGAGGCCATGTCATTAGATTTCCTTCTTTTATACCCTTTCTTGCCAGCCACGCTGTGGAGTACTTGGACGCGTGTGATGGAGCATTGTCCTGCATGAAAATCATGTTTTTCTTGAAGGATGCAGACTTCTTCCTGTACCACTGCTTGAAGAAGGTGTCTTCCAGGAACTGGCAGTAGGACTGGGAGTTGAGCTTGACTCCATCCTCAACCCGAAAAGGCCCCACAAGCTCATCTTTGATGATACCAGCCCAAACCAGTACTCCACCTCCACCTTGCTGGCGTCTGAGTCGGACTGGAGCTCTCTGCCCTTTACCAATCCAGCCACGGGCCCATCCATCTGGCCCATCAAGACTCACTCTCATTTCATCAGTCCATAAAACCTTAGAAAAATCAGTCTTGAGATATTTCTTGGCCCAGTCTTGACGTTTCAGCTTGTGTGTCTTGTTCAGTGGTGGTCGTCTTTCAGCCTTTCTTACCTTGGCCATGTCTCTGAGTATTGCACACCTTGTGCTTTTGGGCACTCCAGTGATGTTGCAGCTCTGAAATATGGCCAAACTGGTGGCAAGTGGCATCGTGGCAGCTGCACGCTTGACTTTTCTCAGTTCATGGGCATTTATTTTGCGCCTTGGTTTTTCCACACGCTTCTTGCGACCCTGTTGACCATTTTGAATGAAACGCTTGATTGTTCGATGATCACGCTTCAGAAGCTTTGCAATTTTAAGAGTGCTGCATCCCTCTGCAAGATATCTCACTATTTTTGACTTTTCTGAGCCTGTCAAGTCCTTCTTTTGACCCATTTTGCCAAAGGAAAGGAAGTTGCCTAATAATTATGCACACCTGATATAGGGTGTTGATGTCATTAGACCACACCCCTTCTCATTACAGAGATGCATATCACCTAATATGCTTAATTGGTAGTAGGCTTTCGAGCCTATACAGCTTGGAGTAAGACAACATGCATAAAGAGGATGATGTGGTCAAAATACTCATTTGCCTAATAATTCTGCACTCCCTGTACATAGGTCACTACCTATGTATAACGTCACAATGATAACTCCGAACATGGCCATGTAACATGTCTAAGATCATGGAATTGTCAACCCACTGCCATTCTGGCATTGGGGAGACAATTCCATGATCCCCCGGGTCTCTAGCACAGAACCCGGGTACTGCCAAACTGCCTTTCCGGGGTCTCCACTGCAGCTGCTGCTGCTGCCAACCCCTCAGACACGTTTCTGCCCTCCTGGGGTCCAGGCAGCCCTGGCCCAGGAAGGCAGAACAAAGGATTTCCTCTGAGAGAGGGTGTAACATCCTCTCCCGTTGGAAATAGGTGTGAAGGCTGGGGAGGAGTAGCCTCCCCCAGCCTCTGGAAATGCTTTGATGGGCACAGATGCTGCCCATCTCTGCATAAGCCAGTCTACACCGGTTTAGGGATCCCCCGGCCCTGCTCCGGCGCGAAACTGGACAAAGGAAAGGGGAGTGACCACTCCCCTGACCTGCACCTCCCAGGGGAGGTGCCCAGAGCTCCTCCAGTGTGCCCAGACCTCTGCCATCTTGGAAACAGAGGTGTTGTTGGCACACTGGACTGCTCTGAGTGGCCAGTGCCAGCAGGTGACGCCAGAGACTCCTTCTGATAGGCTCTTACCTTTCTTACTAGCCTATCCTCCTTCCTAGGTAGCCAAACCTCCTTTTCTGGCTATTTAGGGTCTCTGCTTTGGGGAATTCTTCAGATACCGAATGCAAGAGCTCACCAGAGTTCGTCTGCATCTCCCTCTTCACCTTCTGCCAAAGGATCGACCGCTGACTGCTCAGGACGCCTGCAAAACCGCAACAAAGTAGCAAAGACGACTACTGCAACCTTGTATCGCTTCATCCTGACGGCTTTCTCGACTGTTTCCTGGTGGTGCATGCTCTGGGGGTAGCCTGCCTCCTTCTTGCACCAGGAGCTCTGAAGAAATCTCCTGTGGGTCAACGGAATCTTCTCCCTGCAACCGCAGGCAACAAAAGACTGCATCACTGGTCCTCTGGGTCCCCTCTCAGCACGACGAGCATGATCCCTGGAACTCAGCAACTCTGTCCAAGTGACTCCCACAGTCTAGTGACTCTTCAGTCCAAGTTTGGTGGAGGTAAGTCCTTGCCTCCCCACGCTAGACTGCATTGCTGGGTACCATGTGATTTGCAGCTGCTCCGGCTCCTGTGCACTCTTTCAGGATTTCCTTCGTGCATAGCCAAGCCTGGGTCCCTGACACTCTAAACTGCAGTGCACAACCTTCTGAGTTTTCCTCCGGCGTAGTGGAACTCCCTTTTCTGACTTTGGGTGGACTCTGGTTCACTCCTCTTCTAAGTGCCTGTTCCGGTACTTCTGCGGGTATTGCCTGCTTCTGTGAGGGCTCCCTGACTTGCTGGGCGCCCCCTCTGTCTCCTCATCCAAGTGACGACATCCTGGTCCCTCCTGGGCCACAGCAGCATCCAAAAACCCTAACCACGACCCTTGCAGCTATAAAGGCTTGTTTGCGGTCTTTATGCGTGGGATTACCTCTGCAAGCTTCTTCGCGACGTGGGACATCCATCCTCCAAAGGGGAAGTTCCTAGTCCTCTTCGTTCTTGCAAAACACCAAGCTTCTTCCATCTGGTGGTAGCTTCCTTGCACCCTCAGCTGGCATTTCCTGGGCTCCTGCCCACTCTCGACACTGTCGCAACTCTTGGACTTGGTTCCCTTGTCTTACAGGTACTCAGGTCCGGAAATCCACTGTTGTTGCATTGCTGGTGTTGGTTTTCCTTGCAGAATCCCCCTATCACGACTTCTGTGCTTTTTGGGGGTTGTAGGTGCACTTTACACCTACCTTACAGGGTCTTGGGGTAGGCTATTTTTCTAACCCTCTCTGTTTTCTTACAGTCCCAGCGACCCTCTACAAGCTCACATAGGTTTGGGGTCCATTTGTGGTTCGCATTCCACTTTTGGAGTATATGGTTTGTGTTGCCCCATACCTATGTGCTCCTATTGCAATCTATTGTAACTTTACACTGCTTGCATTACTTCCTTTTGCTATTACTGCATAATTTTGGTGTTGTGTACATATATCTTGTGTACATTTGTCATCCTCATACTGAGGGTACTCACTGAGATACTTTTGGCATATTGTCATAAAAATAAAGTACCTTTATTTTTAGTATATCTGTGTATTGTGTTTTCTTATGATATTATGCATGTGACACCAGTGGTATAGTAGGAGCTTTGCATGTCTCCTAGTTCAGCCTAAGCTGCTCTGCTATAGCTACCTTCTATCAGCCTAAGCTGCTAGAAACACCTCTTCTACACTAATAAGGGATAACTGTACCTGGCACAAGGTGTAAGTACCTCTGGTACCCACTACAAGCCAGGCCAGCATCCTACAGTGAGTGACAAAGAATACCATCAGGGCAAGTAGATCTCAGCAAAAACATACACCTAAGTGGCACATACATGTGCCATAACATATGCTTGCATACTTTCTGGATTTCCAAAGGTTGCCCACAAGAAGTTCTGGATGTCAGACTACTACAATTGTATGGATGAAGTCTAGCCAACCCCACAACCATACTACAACAAAGTGACCTCTCCATTCCAAATGCTGAGCCACATGCAGCAGACTCCAGTTACCTTGTAGCCAACAAAAGTATCCTATTGCAAAGTACACACTCATTGTTCACACACAAGTCTGTGCACAGATCAATTTTGCACCTACATGATGTACAAAGATTTTGGGATGAACCAATGACAAACAGATGACTCTGATGCAAAAGTGCAATATCCTTGAGTATTTGAAATGGAAATACCAATGTCATCATGGAAACATGTGAACAGTGTTCAGATCTACAAGTGAACCTGTCACAACAGAGTCAAGAAGGTACTATCAGTGTCACACAGAGAGGCCTTGCATGTGTCAATGAAAGGAACACCATCGACCTTAGGTCCTGTATGTCAGAGATTAATGTCTTAAGGATACATGCAACAAAGACTCAGTAAGCCCCAGGATAGTCACCACTAATGTCTGACCACCATGACAATGAAAAAATCTTAGTGTGTCAGTAGAACACATCCTTCCCTTGAATGATGTAAAGACACATACTTCACAGTCACACATAGGACTACAACCTGTTGTCCAATGAGAAGCAGCATCATGCTACCCACATCTTGGACACGCGAAGCATGGTAGCCATTTATAGATGAATGCATGAACCCCAACACATGTGATGCCAACATCAAAATGAGACATTCCATGATGCATGACAATAATAAGGGCACATTCCTCAATCAATACACATGTGCAGTAAACTCTTCCACATGAAGGCACATCAAGTGAGTAGATAAACACTGATTGGTCCCACAGTCTTGGACCACCTGTGAAATCCCTCCTTGCTACAGCAGTTCTACATGCCAAATGACATACCATGACTAATGATTGTATCTGTCAGACAATACAAATTGCCAACACACTCCTTTCTGTGACACAACATGGAATGTACCACCATTATAAAAGTACCATTCCACTAACAGTTTGCCTAGCACATCTATATGAGGGTGTACAGAAATCATACCATCAACATGGCTAGGACATGCATGAAAGTTCAGATAAAGAAAGTTTCACAAAGGGAAATGGACACATGCTGACACGTAGGCCCAGTGAAGGGTTGCAACAGTCATGGGACATGATTCATGTCAATAGGCATTCCCCACTTACAAAGGGAAAGTGGTTTGCTACATCTGCAAACATTTATTCAGGTAAACCATGTCACCTATATAATGGGCACCAACACAGCACGGACTGCAGTGAGGTACCAGTACCAATGATATACTGAAGAAAACTTGCTATTGGACATCAGATGTCTACATGTACATATGCCCAGACACAGGGCACAGGAAAATGATCCATAATACAATTAAATTTTGTCTATGACAGTCAGGGGAAGTGATTATTGGCTCACAAATAACACTCACTACAACAACAAATAGTACATGACTGATGTGTGGACACAGCCATTTTAGGAACCTGCAGAGAAAGTGGCTTGTGAAATCCCCTAAGGTTTGAACTAGGTCCCAGGTTCAGAAGGCAAGGTACACAGATTATACACAAGACATGTCAATAAAAACAATCTCCCAAGTACTGAGTGAGACATGGCTCATCCATAATTGTCAGAGATCCAGTCAGTAACCAACACAATCACCTGGCAATGGGACAAGCAGGAATACTCTGAGTATTCTCCCCCTTGTGCCTGCTGTGCTGCCTTCAAATGCCCATCCAGCTCTGGGTAGGCCACCCTAAGAATGCAGGTCATTAGGGTGGTCATGGTCAGATAGGTACCCCGCCCATGTTGGGAGGACAGCCTCAGCTGAGCCTCCGTCACCTTCTGGGCCCAATGTCTCAGGTCCTCCTACCTCTTAAGACAGTGGGTGCTCCTCTGGCAGTGGACCGCCAGGGTCCACACATTCCTGGTGATGGCTCTCCAAATCCCTTTTGATGGGTGTTGACCTGCATGGTTGCACAAGCACAAGAAAGGAAATTACGGGGGGCTGTTTTGTCGGAAGCACCGCCAGCGGTGCTTCCTTGGGAATTACGACTGAGGCGGAAGCACCGCGGTCGCACCGCTGGGACTGGCGGTTTCCCTCCACTTTTGTCCCGGCGGTTTAAATACCCCAGCTGCCCAGGGGATTACGAGTCCCCCTCCAGCCAGCCTTTTCATGGCGGTTTCAACTGCCATGAAAAGGCTGGCGGAAAGGGGAGTTGCAGGGCCCCTGGGGGCCCCTACACTGCCCATGCCTCTGGCATATGCAGTGCAGGGGCCCCCTGCCACGGCCCCATGCAGCTTTTCACTGACTGCACCCGTCGCACAGCCACAACACCACCGGCTCCATTTGGAGCCGGCTCCTGTGTTGCAGCCAAGATCCCCGCTGGGCCGGCGGGCGGAAACCAGGTTTCCGCCTGCCAACCCAGCGGTGATCTCCAAATAGGCCCAGAGGGAGTGCGGCTGCATTGGCGGCCGCCCGGCGGTTTCAAGGTTGAAATGAGGGCCTATGTCCCAAAACCTCATATAAAATGGCTTAGTCACATACATGCCAGTACACCTTCCAATGAACCACCTGTTTAGCCCAAAATGGCCAAGTGGGGCACATACCAGTCACTGAGTACATGGAAAAGACTACAAACATTTCCCAATCTGCAGACCAAACCACCACCTTTCTCAGGCTCTCCACTAACTAGGTTGGTCAACTGCCATCTTGTGGGTTATGCCTTGGCATCCTGACAGAGAATTCAAAAAGTATGGGGCACAACACAACTCTGTGGCTTCCTAAGCCAGAACGACTGCAGCTCCTTGCCCTTTACTATACATTGTGGCACACATGGGTACAATCTAGCTTGTGAGGAGGGGAAATGGTGAAGTACTGGGAAAAAAGACACCATAGATCTGTTCATACAGGGGTAGGACCTCCTCCACCAGCTTCTCCAGCTCCTCTGGGGAGAAGGCAGTGGCCTTATCACCTGCTGGGCTGGACGTAGTATGATTGCTCCCAGAGGCGGTACACAGCAGCTCAGGTCATAGAGGTTTTGCTGGCAGCAGTGTCAGAAGTCAAGTGAGGGATTATTCAGCACATGCCGGTCATGTCTGCCAAGTCGGCGGCCATCACCACTGGCAGACATAGCCATTGTCCCAAGAACACCACTGTCAAAAATGTATGGTCTTGTCCACTGCAGTAGCAACCGCCTACCACCATGATGACTTCTGCCGGCGGACATGGGGAGTTCCTGGTGCCCAGGGGTGGTAGGTCAGGCACCCGCCATTTTAAGAGCATTTTCTGTTGTATTTTGGAAATAAAAAATGTGTCACAAGTTTGCAAAATGGTCTGAACAACTGACGAGTGCTGGTCTTGTCCTGCATGTTTATTTTCTCTCTTTGACAGCATTTTTTACATTGCCAGGTACATATGGCAAGTTTATTTGGCCACAGACGGCCCCCCTTTTATTTTGAATTAGAGAAATTATGTTACATACCGAGTAGGATGTGTCATAGTGTGTCAATAACATGCATTATGTATGTTGCAAGAAATGAATTGGATGATGACTATACTCACTTCTTGTCCTACGTAGGAACCCAGGGAGCGGAAGGAGCAGACATCCTCCTGTCTACCGCCCACTACCAGACTTTCAGGCCATGGAAGACAGACACATCATCCAGATGTACCGTATGACTAAGCAAACAATTGTGGATCTCTGTCATCATTTGGGGCCAGATCTACTGCCTGACATTTCTCATCCAAATAGCGTACCATCCATTGTACAAGTTATGGCAGTGTTGCACTTCCTGGCTACAGGGCCCTTCCAAAATACAGTAGCCCTATCTGCTGGGATGTCCCAGCCTATGTTCAGTCTTGTGTTGAACGATGTACTCTCAGCAATGTTGAAACACCTGGACAGCTACATCCGGTTTCCTCAACATGAGGATTTATCCCATATGAAGGCTGACTTCTATGGTTTGGCCCACATGTTGTAGGAGCCATTGATGGTAAACATGTTGCCTTGGTTCCACCGCATGGCAATGAACAAGTCTATCAGAACAGGAAGAACTTCCATTCCATCAATGTCCAAGTTGGCTATTTGGCTGACCTATACATTTCACAGGTCTCTGCCCATTATCTGGGTTCAGTCCAAGATGCCTTCATCATGCTGTAATGACATTAAGTATGTTTGACCACTGACTTTGTGTTTCACCACTGTGCATATTAGTTGTTCAATGTTCACCAGTAGTACATTACATTTTGTATTCATTTAGCTGCCTATTGACTTTAACGTGGCATAAGACATTACATTCTGTATTCAGTTTAGCTGCCTTTTGGCTTTAACGTAGCTTTACACATTTTGTATTCAGTTTAGCTGCCTATTGGCTTCATCGTGGCGTTAGACATTGCAGTTGAGACATTCCAGATGAGCTGTTTTTTTTCCACATGGTAAACCAAGCTGTGTTTTTCGTAGATTCTCTCACCAAACACTAGCATGATAAGGAAGCGCATATTTTGTGTTTTTCTGTAGTGCGGCCTTGGGAAAGACAGCCTTGGAAACTTGGCCAACTTTCAAGGCTTGTTTTCTTCCAACTCTGACCTTCAGTAGCCAGCATGTTTTGACTATTAGAGGGAAGGGCCTTTCAATCTATAAAAGGTGTCCCTGGGCAGCAGCGAGGGGAATTTTCTGAGACTTCAGTCAGGAGTGGATGTCAGCTGCCTGACCTGTCCCATACGGGTGGAAAATCTCTTTCTCGCAGTTAAACAGGAGTCATCAACTTGCAGGCATGAGAAAGATGACAAGCAGTGATAGGACCTACGGTGATGAATTTTGACTTTTATTCTTTACTTTGAAGTTATGCTATAATATAATCACATATATTTGCTGTGTACATTGCAACTGAGAATCACTTTGATATATTTTCCTTTCATTGCTGTGACTATTTTTAAACGTGTGTCTCCAACCTACTAATCTCCTCTCTCAATAACCTTGTGGTGAAGTACCAATAAATGTCTTCTTTAAACTAAGAAGTGCATTCCAGAGATTGTTTTCAGCTCAGTCATTAGTGAAAGCAAAACACATGCGGAACAGTGCAATTCCACAGCTGATGTCATAACTGTGCTCAGAGAGGCCTGGCCTGGCTGGTTGGTAAGTCACTTAGGGGATATCACGCCATGCAGAGTAAAGCTAAGGAGTAATAGCTAATTCTGACTGAAAAAAGCTAATACCCTCATTATTTTCCTTGTTTCTGTCAGGCTCATGGAAATGTGTATGGATCTATTGAACTTTGATGTAAGGTTATGGTCAGATGTATGGTTTTTTTCTGCCCGAACTCCATGCACTGTATTTTATAAAGGGCTCTTCACCATGTGATCCATATGTGGGCATTTCAGACTTGTGATACTGGCATGTAGCTGTTTCTGTTCTGACATATGAAATGGTGCGCCCATGTTGAACGGTCCTTAACTCACCTCGGTCTAGGGTCCTATTGGCAGGATCCTTCCTCCATTCCAAAAAATGCTGCGCAGTCGCTGAAGGACGCTTTTTGGCACAATCTCCAGATTGTTCAATTTGCTAAGATTGTCCCGTTGTCTATGTCTGATAATTACTTATCAGTCAAATGCCATTACAAATTTGAGCCCTTTATGGATGTAGCACTATCTCCATTCGCACGCGCCCTTTTTATCAGATTTAGAATAGGGTCTCTCCATTTGTGCTCCTTAACATATAAATGGTCCAGCTCCACCAATAGATCTAAGTTCTGCCCGATGTTTCACATGTTTTTTTTCATTGTCATGCATACCACAAACAAAGAGCTCTTTGGATCACCCCCCTTTGCAAACACATAGGTGTCAGGTCCTGCTCACATGCTGAGAGAATTTTAAAATCTGATTCATCTGTCCAGATAGTTTTACCAGTGGCAAAATGCCTTGAATCAATTTGGCGCCTTAGATTAGCAATTTTAAAGAACAAGACTGGGTAGCTAATTTTTAGATTTATTTATGTATATTTATTGAATTCCGATGCATGATTTTAGCTGTCAATTTGTAGTATTATAGATATTGTCTCACCATATTATTGATTATTTATGGACTTTGGGAATTGGTCTTTTGTTGAGTGGAACTTTTTATTACTGGAGACATATATTTCATGTTTATTTTGTTTGGATCTTAACTTTCCTCAATTTTCTTAACTCTTCCATTCTGTTTTTATTTTTAGTGTTTTCTTTCTTTTAAAATTTGATGTGCATTGTACTTTTATGGTATGTTTTTACCTACCGAATTAAAGTTAAATGATGATGATGAAATGGGCATGGATTGATCCAGGTAATGTTGTTCACAGATTTGGGGTATATGAGTCCTTTGCCAAAAGATACTAGGATAGCGGGTGGGAGGAATTCTGAAGTACACAATATACTTGTTTGATGTGGTGTGTTGATCCAAATGTCTCATGTGTATGATCATATGGTCTTGATACATTTTCTCATCCAGTTCAAGCCATGCATTCTCCCCTCACATTATGTTGACAATGATTCTACATGACCTGTATGTAGCTGTCAAAGTGTTTGCTCATTGCAGGCCACAGTGCATATGCTACAACACTGACATAGGTTGGTATCATACCACCATATGCTTGCTCATTGTGATGGGATGGACCTATGATTAAGGACTGTTGTACTGCCACTGTCTGTGTCATGCACATGTCAAGTTGATAGACCTGGTTTTGGTATGTGATGAGGCTCAAACTGGTGACAACATCCACAAATTTGTTAGCCTATTCTACTGGATGAGGTTTGACATTGCCCTTTCATCTGTGGTCTGGGGATGGTACCTTGAGATATCTAGCCTGACTCGGCATAGTTCTGCCATTCTTGTCTAGGACAGTCCTGATATTTTGGCAGCCTATGTACTGTACAGTGCAATAAAATCATTGTTGTGAGTAGTCATTTGTGTGCCACTACCTGTGCCATTTCCTTCCATCCATTTCCATCTTATGCTTTCTTTCTTTGCATCACATGGATTTCACATTCAACATCTCAAATGAAGAAAACATACTAGTAGGCTTTGTTTTAGTGTTAGGTGTATTTATTTACATGTGCGCAGGAAAATAAGGTTATACTCCAAAAAGAAATTGACAGTGAAGGAATCATTCATGGTGGATGTAATCATTAGTGCAGATACCACAACATTTGGAGTCCAAAGTCCAGTGTCCTACTAGCATGGAAAATGGGAAGTGGTTGGAGAACAATCAACAGATTGAGACAGTGGCACAGAAAGGAGTTTCATCAGGAAGGGCTCACTTTCTAGCAGCGGTTTGCATCTTGTCATCCATACCTCCTGGATGCTTGGGTGGACATACCCACTTGTGGGGGGGGAGAGGGTTCTTTAGCTACAGAGGCCAGTGTGTCTGAGGCAGGTCCTTCCCCTGGCAGGGCCTCTCTTCCAGTGGCTGCCACAGACATAGTAGCGGCTGAAAATGACCGGCCAATGGAAGGGGTCTGGTGTTGTTGATGATCCCTGCACAGGGTGGTGTTTATGTCTATCAGCACCCCTGTTAGGGAGGCCACGTTGGTATTGTGGACCTCCCACTTTTCACAGATTTCCTGATGGAATTCCCTATGTAGCTCCTTGATCTCCCTCAGTTTGGCAGGTACCTGGCCCATCACACCTTTTGATTGTTGGCATGCGCCTAAGACTTTTGTGATGGTGTCCTGGCCAGAACCATACCCAGCAGCCACATGCCGCTGGCACACACCATCCCTCCCATGCACCCTACCCCCATGTGCCTGCGCTCTTGGCAGAGCTTGCCCCCTGCTACTGGTTCCAGGACCATCATTGTCAGAGGTGTCTTGCTATGACTCAGGATCCTCTACTGGGGGGCACAAGATTGCTGTCACTGTCCTTGGGACAAAGGTTTGGGGGCGACTAGTTGCCTGAGATGTTGACACAACTGGGCTGGGAGGAGTCGATGTGGTCACGGTGAGGCTCACTGGTGCCATCTGACCAGATTGCCCAGATGGGCCAGAGCCGTCCTCAATGTCTACACATTCAGGAGTGAGGTCCTCACAGAGGGCGTTATCCATGGGGGTAGTGGCAGTCTCTTGAGTGGTCTCTGTGTTCCAAGTGGCAGGTAGACCTGTTGATGTGAGAAAAATTATGTTACAGGTTGTATTGTGACATTTACCTCCAATTGTGAAAAGTGATGTCTGACTAAGGCCATTTATGCATTTGATTTGCCATTTTGACTTATGTGACAGGCACACATGCTGTCAACTGTGTCAACCTCACATTTGGGTAACAAACCAATTCCATTTCAGTCAACTAGATTTAGGAAGACTGAGTTTATTGGCATTTAGAGGGATGGCCATAGACTTCTACCTTGCCAGCAGTACAGTGAAAACAGTGGCTAGGCAAGTTTTGTTTTAGGTCACTTTAAGACAAAGTTGACTGTTGTGCAGGCAGTTCCAGAACCTTGTTATATATGTGATAGTTGTCATCATGTGGTCAGTGCTTTGGGAATATGTCTGCTGCCAATACTATTCATATGATGCATTTTTATGTCTTTGATCTGACTTTGATGTTTTTCTCATACAGTGTGAGCTGTCCTGCCTTTCCACATGTTTGGCATCTAGACATAACGGCTCAAGATGGATCTAGGTAGTTAACCACATCATAGAGTATACCATGATCTGTATCTTGGTCCCTCCCAGGTGGATAAACTTCATCTGGGAGTTCACAGGCAAATACCCATTATGATATGGACTGGCCTGGTTCTTGGAGTTACAGGGACAGGTTATTCTTGGATATACAGTCAAGTTACTTTAAGCACACAATATACATGGATCATCTCCTCACTGTGAGTTCAGTTTACTGGTTGAGTGGAGGTAGACGGGTACTAGTGGGAGAGGACAGTGTGATGGTTGAGCAGAGTGAGAGTAGGAGTACCTCCTGCCTTTAGCATTGCTGTCAGTGCCTGTCCTACCCACAGACTGTACAGATGCCATCCCCTCAGGTGAGTACAGTTTACTGGTTGGGTAGAGGGAGAAGGGTCATACTGACAGAGGACAGTGAGGTGGTTGAGTGGAGTGAGCGTAGCGGGGCATTGTGGCCTTAGCATTGCTCTCAGTGCCTGTCTTAGCCAAAGACTATGCAGATGCCATCCTGTCAGGTAAGTATACTCCAATGTGGAGTTTGTAATACATGTCACTTCTGAGTATGCTATGCTGTTCTGGTTTTAGTAATGCTGGGACAGTGCCTGCTGGAATTTGTAGTACTCAAAATCTCTGTACTTCTCCCACTGTACAGATATGTAGGTCCCCCAGGTGGGTCTAATTCACATGTCGGTGGCCAGACAGGGGTCTGTGGACAGGTGGACACTGGAATGTTGAGTGGTGGCAAAAGGAGAGCAGTGAGCATGCATACATTTTGGGACATTTGTAGTGTTGTGACTTACTTCCCAGGTATTCCTGTTAAGCCCTCCAGATGCAGGATGGCCAAGACCTTCTCTTCCCATGATGTGAGTTGTAAGGGAGGAGGTGGGAGCCAACCGCCAGTCTTCTGGACATGCAGGTGGTGCCTTAATGCCATGGAACCAACCTTGCCTCTGAGATCCTTTCACCTGTTCCTGATGTCGTCCCCTTTGCGCTGGGTGGGGCTACAGAATTTACTCTGTCGACTATCCTTTGTCACTTTTACATTTTCCTTGCTATAGTAGTGTGCTGGACTTGGTCTCCAAATAGAGGTGACTCTGTTCTAATGATTTCATCCACCATGACTCTTAACTCATCTTTGGTGAAACAGGGATTTGTCTGGGGTGACATGCTGGTAAATTGAAATAAAATCAATGATGGGCTAGGTGCTGGGAAATGAGAAGGTGATGGGTGGTAAATGGAGTGGAGGGGTGAAAATGGGTCTGATGTGGGTGTGTTGAGGGTGTGGGATTTTGGATATTTGCTTAGTGAGAGATGAATGGATGCCAATTACTTTGGAAGTTTTCTTTTTGCGGCCGCTCTGGATGGTGTTTTTTTGTGCATTTAAGTTGCAAAGGATTGTGGTGTGTAAAGGGGTGTGTTTATAGTGTGGTTTATAGGTGTGTTGGGTAGGTGAATGTGTGTCAGCTGTGTTCTTTTTTAAATCATCCAATGTGGTACTGTGTATTACTGTGGTGGCTTCTAAGCTCTGGTTCAGACCGCCATTGAAGGACTGCCACAGCGTGACCGCCAAAGCAATTTGGTACTTTTAATGGGTTTGGTGGTTGGTTGTCGGACTATCGTTGCTGGTTGGTGGGCTGTCAATTTTCACAGTCTGAAGTGCTGGCGGTGTTGATTTTTGGCTGGCTTTTGTCGGTCCTGGGTGTGCAACTTGCAATAGGGTGGTTTGTATGACCGCCAACATGGTTGTCTTTTGGCAGCCACCATTATGGTGGTCTGGCTGTCCGACCACCAAACTCGTAATGAGGTCCCAAATGTACTATTCCTGTTCAAATCGAAACCTTTTCGGGGAAGGTGTTGCTCACTCGAGTGGTCAGATTTACTGTTCTTCTTTCAATCTAAACCACTTTGTTGGAGGTATTGGACAACAAAGGGATTAGATTTACTATTCCAACTCCAATGTAAACTATTTTCTTAGAAGGTGTTGAACACTAAAGGGTTTAAATTTACAATTCCCACTGGAATCTAAACCATTTTCATTTTGGGGAAGGTGTTGTACACTAAAGGGGTTAGATGTACTATTCCCACACAAATCTAAACCATTTTGAAGGAAGTGTTAGACTCTAAAGGGGTTAGAGTTTCAACTCCCACTCAAATCAACAATCTTTTTGGGGAAGTTGTTGGACACTAAAGGGATAACATTTAGTAATTCTATAATATAATTCATAAATAGAAATAAATAGGAAGTAAATGTAATTTACAATACATATTTACATTTTACAGAAATACTCAACATATGAAACAATATATGCAGAAACAGAACTATAAACATGAACAGCATTTACAAAGAAATAAAAACATTTAAAACATATTTAAATTAAATAACTCAAATATAAATAATAATAGAAGTGAAATATTTGTAAACTACAGCATTTTAATTTTCTGAAACTCCTTTACTAACAATATAAATATTATACAAATTACAAACTACTAATTTAACAATTGTACTTTATGTTTTTGATACATCAAACCAAGTGACATTTACAATATAGATATGAATAATGAAAAACACATTATCATAGATTTAACACAATAGCCACACAGAATAACTACATATGTACACAAAGCATTAAAATCCATTTAAATATTAAATATTATTTAACACATATTTACATTTATAATTAAAATTTGAAAATGAAAAGAAAATCAATATTAATTCTTATATTTCAAAATGTAGACATTTAGAAAAGACAAATTAAATACTTATAAGGTAAAACAGTAAGTAATATATAAAAATACTTCACAAATCCCTCATCCTTATTCCCATATAAAGGCTACATCCCACTAATACAAATATTGTTATTATTATTGTTTCATAAGAAAACTTTAACACAAATAAAACATTTTAACACAAATATATAATAAATACAAATGTTTTATTGAAAATCTAATTCAATTTTTTTTAGAAACTTATCAAATGTATTTATATTCTACAATCAATCAAGGAAATACTACAATAATACATACATAAATGCTTTAAATGTTTACATTTTATTTATCAGAAACTCAAAATATACATAAAAATGTAACATAGACATAAAACTGAATATAAATTAACTACAGTTAAAAAATTTGTAGAAATGACAAAATGAAAAACATATATTTATAGCTTAAGACCTTGGGTGCCTTGGACGAGCCGGTCTCACCCTCTGCCACGGTTGCCGTATACCAAGCACGAGACCAGCTCGTCCTGCACCCAGCCCATGGGAGATCGTTAGCGCTTCCCCCGTGGGCCTCCCACCCCCCTTCCCTTGGCAGGGATGGGAGGGGAATCGCTTCCCCTTCCACCCCTGGCCGCTCCCTGACCCCCATCAGTGATGTCTGATGATGTCAGCAGGCACTGACCTCATCAGAGGTTGCCCCCATTATGCTGGAAGCTCATCTTCCAGCACGATCGGAAGAGAAATGCTTGCACTTCTCTTCCGATTGTGGGGTGGGGGAGATCAGAGAGGCATCAAAGGTCTTTCTGAGCATTTCTGATTGCAGAGCAATCAGGGTGCAGGAATGCCCACTAGACACAAGGGTATTTTGTTTACTTTTTTAAACAAATAAGGTTAGCGGCACCTTGAGCAAGGGGAGGTCTACAAGGGGGGCATTTTATTCCTAGACATTTTAATTAGGCCCATCTGCCCCCAAGCGGGGCAGAAACCACTTAGGCACCAGGGATTGGTTTGTGTCTGTGTGTGTGCTTTGCTTGGAGGGGCAGCCCCTTGGGCAAAAAAATAAATAAATAGTGGGGTGGTGGCTACAAACCAGTATGGGCAAGTTTATGCCTTCACCCAAACTGAGGGTCTTTCAGCTCTCCCCCTGCACACTACAAGATCTTATCCCAATAGCAAGTAAGAGGACATTTAATTATTTTGGGTTTTGGTTTTACATGTGGACCATGAGAGCTTGGCTAACTCTCAAAAGCATCCCTCTTGGAATGGTGAAGGCTGCACTTTTTGGACTTTGGGATTCTGCCATTTAGAAAAATCTATGAGACCTAGACACATCTGAAAACTAACATCTGGGTGAGTACAGGGTGGTGTGCTTCACATGCACCCGTACCATTTTCTTACCCACAATGCCCTGCAAACCTCCTAATTTGCGTGAAATCACACATTTTTCCCCACATTTGTGATGGAACCTTCTGGAATGTGCAGAAATCCACAAAATTCCTGCCACCCAGCATTGTCACATCTATACCGTTAAAAATTCTGCCCCACTTGTCAGCCTAAAACGTTTTTTTTCAAACTGCCCTTTTGTTCCCCTTCAATTTTGACATGTTTTTCACATTTGGCCCACCTACACAAATGAGGTATCATTTTTATCACGTTGGGTGGTAGGAAATTTGTGCTGGTGCAGTGATCCCACACAGAAATGTGGGGAAAATGTGTGTTTTTAGCCAAATTTGAGTTTTGCTGAGGATTCTGGGTAAGACAACACTGGGTGATCAATGCAAGTCACACTTTCCTGGACTCCCTTGGTTGTCTAGTTTTCAGAAATGACTGGGTTTGGTAGGTTTCCCTAGATGGCTGCTGAGCCCAGAACCAAAAACGCAGTGCCCCTCCCTGCAGAAACAGGTAGTTTTGTAATTGATAATTATGATGTGTCCAGGTAGTGTTTTGGGGTATTTCCTGTTGGGGCACTAGGCCTACCCATACAAGTGAGGTACCATTTTTATAGGGAGATATGGGGGAATGCTGGGTAAAAGGAAGTTTATGGCTCCCCTCAGATTCCAGAAGTTTGCAGCACCGAAATATGAGGAAAAAGGGTTTTTTTACCAAATTTTGAGGATTGCTAAGGATTATGCGTACCAGAATCTGGTGAGAGTGACACAAGTTACCCCCATCCTGGGTTCCCCTAGGTGTCTAGTTTTCAGAAATGTCCAGGTTTTCTAGGTTTTCTGAGGTGCCGGATAAGCTGGAGGCCAAAATCCACAACTAGGCACTTTGCAAAAAACAGGTCAGTTTTCATAAGAAACATTTGATGTGTCCATGTTGTGTTTTGAGGCATTTCCTGTCACCGGGACTAGGCCTACCAACACATGCGAGCTACCATTTGTATCAGGAGACTTGGGGGAATACTGGGTGGAAGGAAGTATTTGGCTCCTCTCAGATTCCAGAACTTTGCAGCACCGAAATATGAGGGAAAAGTGTTTTTTTTGCCAAAGTTTGAGGTATGTAAAGGATGCTTGGTAACAGAACCTAGTACTAGCCCCACATGTCACAGCCATCCTGGACTCACCTAGGTGTCTAGTTTAAAAAAATGTACAGGTTTGGTAGATTTCTGTAGGTGCTGGGTGAGCTAGAGGTCAAAATCCACAGCTAGGCACTTTCCAAAAAACACGTCAGATTTCAATGTCGAAATGTGACATGTCCTAGTTGCGTTTCCTGTCGTGGGCACTAGGCCTACCCAAACAAGTGAGGTACCATTTTTTTCAGGAGACTTGGGGGAGCATAGAATAGAAGAACAACTGTTATTGGCCCTTGTATTTCTCTACATTTGTTTCCTTCCAAATGTAAGACAGTGTGTGAAAAAGAGGTCTATTTGAGACATACCCTGTAATTTACCTGCTATTATGGGACCACGGAATTCAGAGGGGTGCAAACAACCACTGCTTCTCAACACCATATCTTGTGCCCATTTTGGAAATACAGAGGTTTCCTTGATACCTATTTTTCACTCTTTATATTTCTACTCGGTATACAATAAAAACCCATTGCAAGGTGCAGTACATTTATTGGCTCTGGTACCTAGGGTTCTTGATGAACCTACAAGCCCTATATATCCTCACAACCAGAACTGTCCAGCAGACATAATGGTATATTGCTTTCCAAAATTTCCCATAGCTGGAAAAAGTTATAGAAGAAAACGTGGACAGAAATGGCTCTTTTTTTCACCGCAATTTTAATATTCTTTTTGTTTTAGCTGTTACTTTTTGTAAGAAAACTTGGAAGGATCTACAGAAATGACCCCTTGTTGAATTCTGAATTTTGTCTACCTTTCAGACATATTTAGCTGTCTGGGATCCAGCATTGGTTTCACACCCATTTCAGTCACTAACTGGAAGGAGGCTGAAAGCACAAAAAGTAGTAAAAATGGGGTATGTCCCAGTAAGATGCCAAAATTGTGTTGTAAAATGTGGTTTTCTGATTCAATTCTGCCTGTTCCTGAAAGCTGGGAAGATGGTAATTTTAGCACCACAAACCTTTTGTTAATGCCATTTTCAGGGAAAAACCCACATGTTTTCTTCTGCAACACTTTAAAAAAAAAAAAAGGTTTTAGACGTATTTTGACAAATTTCTTGGTCTCCTCCATGGGAACTAACAAACTCTGGGTACCTCAAGAGCCCCTAGGATGTTGGAAATAAAGGATGCAAATTTGGCGTGGGTAGCTTATGTGGGAAAAAATTATGAGGGCCTATGCCCAAACCACTACAAATAGCCAAAAAAAGCTTGGCACGTGAGGGGAAAAAAGGTCTGATAGCGAAAGGGTTAAATACAATTAAAAATGTAAACATTATCAAAAGCAACAAAACAATTGTAACCTTTACATATAGATATTTACAATTTTAAATAACAAAAAACATTGCTAATCAAGAAAATTAAATAAAAAATATATTTAGACAAGCACACTTGAAAAGATAGTCCACCACTAAAAATGCTATCAAGCATATATTGATTTTTTTAATTTTACAATACATACTTTTGAAATTTAAATACAATAAATATTATAATTTCGTTTTTAAAATAAATATACATAACATCAAACTATTATAATTTGAAACACATAAAATAACTTTCAAAACTAACATAACTTTTTTCAACTAAAATATCGTAAAAATGACATAATATACAATGAGATTTTAGGTAATGATATATTTTACAACAATATAAAAAAAATACTAAAAATAATATACTTACCTTTTATATTAATAGCCATTTGTTTAGATCACAATATTACTGCAACAATATTTTTGTCTAACTATATGTTTTCCACATACTATTTGACCACCCACCTAACATCTTTACTTCTTTAAATAGAAAGTATAGCTTACCATCTCTGATTTCACGGTCTAATGGGGTACCCTTGAAAAATGACAGAAGAATGATCTTTAATTTTCCTCTTGAAGGTGACAATGCAGCACTGACTAAAATATTAGTCATGTTGGATGGCGAGGGGGCAATTTTCACACAGATGTCTTCAGAAAAGTTGATTTGATATAAGCAATGGCTGCTAGGAGTTTTTTTAATAGCACTGGACGTACTGCATAACAAGAGTTATATTACAGTGTAGTGAATGTGGGAATTTTAGAGTGTACAAAAATTATGAGATTGGATTTAGATTGACTTCTAGTGGTAACCAAGTTATCATCTGCCTGCAAGAAGAAAACATAGAAAGACTTTTCAGCCTTCTGTGCTAAAAAGAATCCTGATCTGTTTGCTACAAGTCTGTGAAAGAAATATTTACCATTTCATAAATCATTGGCCTCTTACAACTTTTTTTATGAACTGAGATGGTTTTCGTATCTGGTCCCAAGACATATTTGGACCAATTCTGCTTCGGAAAGCTGTCAGTCAACTAGAAGAATGTGTCACAGGAAAACCTGAAAACCAAAACATAGAAGCCCAGACATAAATGATGACAAACTAGTGTGTCACAGAAAGGATGGAATATAGAGGCTTTTACCAGTTGTGCAGAACACCTTACAACTGAATGCCAGAGAACCAAGTCCTCTTTGACCATTCTGGGAACACCTTCAGAAAAGAACCTTTATTGTTAACCAGCCTCAAGACTTCAAACCTTAAACTACTGTTGGAATGTCATTATATACATATGAAAATTAGCAACATGTCCCTCACTAGATTAGCACCTGTGCACATGCTTGGGTAGACTTTCTTTCTGGAATATTCTAGCATTTGATTTTTGCCTATATTGGTGCTGTACAAATGTACCACAGGCACAGATTTATGAGTTTATCTTCAGTTTCAAGAAAACGAATGTTAATCTCAAATAGTAGTGAGGAAACAAATTCAACATGTAGGTGGATTTAGTGTGGGGTATTTAATGACACAAACACCTTGTGAACAGAAATATTCAGAACTCAAAATACAGCAGTTACCCTAATTCAATGTGTAGTCAGAGCAATATCTCTTATATAAGGGATATGGGAGAGGGTTCAGAGCTGGGTGGTAATGTAAAATCTCCCTATTTCTGGAGGAACTACTAAATCCAGAGGGAAATACCCTGTCAGAATTGCTTTGCCAGAATAAATATTTGATGGAGGCCATTTCATCAGTAAATTCTCCCCAATATTTAACACCCTCTCTTGAAATCTGGGGTTTTTCCTTTACCACCCACTTCTATGTGAGGCCCTTGAGGTTTTTCCTTTACCTCCCACTTCTATGTGAGGACCTGGGTGTTTTCAGGCAGGAATTTAAGAGAGTTACAATTATGAGCAACACAATAAGCAGATGGATCTCACACCTTTCATAGCTGAGACATGATCCCAAACACAAAGACAGCACTCACACTGTGAGACACTGCAATGCAAACAAAATTAAGTCTAATCAATATTTTCGAGAAAGAGAATGGTTTGGGTGTCCACAGAATACATTGTGATCGCTCTTTGGGATCTGTTTATTATTGTCAATGAAATATTAAAGGGTTGAAAACCTGGTGGTTTGAAACTAGGTCGTTGTAAATCCAGTAAAATGGTTGTTGGAAATGCCCCCTCTACAGGGTCACCCCCAAACATTTTGCCTTCCTCTTCCTCTTTTTCTGACCTCATTTTTGCTGTCTTTACAACTCTGGTCACTTTACCACTGCTAACCAGTTCTAACGTGCATGTGCTCCCTCCCTAAAAACATGGTAACATTGGCTCATACCCAAATGGCATATTTGATTTACTTGCAAGTCCATAGTAAAGTTCACTACATGTGCCCAGGGCCCATAAATTAAATGATTCTAGAGTGTCTGTGGCACTGGATGTGTCATCCACATAAGTAGCCCCTTAACCATGTCTCAGGCATGCCATTGCAAGGCATGTGTGTGCAGTTTCACTGCCACTTCGACTTGGCATTTAAAAGTACTTGCCAAGCCCTAAACTCCCTTTTTCCTACATATGTCACCCCGAAGGTAGTCCCTAGGTAACCCATACAGCAGGGTGCTATGTACGTAAAAGGCAGGACATATACAGGTGTATTTTATATGTCCTGGTAGTGATAAACTCCTAAATTTGTTTTTCACTACTGTGAGGCCTGCTACTTTCATGGGATAGCATTAGAGCTACCCTCATATACTGTTTGAGTGGTAGATTCTGTTCAGAAAGGGATAACCAGGTCATATTTAGCATGGCCACAATGGTAAAAGAAAATAGAAAATAGAAAATCCTGCTTATTGGAGAGGTTGGATTTTATATTACTATTTTAGAAATGTCACTTTTAGAAAGAGAGCATTTCTCTGCACCTAAAATCCATCTGTGCCTTACAGCCTGTCTCCAATCAACGTCTAGGCTGGGCTAGTTGACAGCTTCCTTGTGCATTTCACCTAGACAACAACAAACACAGGCTACTCAGTCACACCTGCACTCATCTGCATACTGAATGGATCTTCCTGGAAGGGTGGAGGGCCTGACACTTAAATTTCAACGGCTAGTGGCCTGCCCTCACACAATGGACTGCCAGACCTCCTACTGGGACCCTGACAGACAGACCTGTACTGAAAGGGGACCTTCTGCACTTCAAAACCACTCTTGGAAGTCTCCCCCCACTTCAAAGGTATTTTTGAGTTTATAAACTGGGTCTCTGACCCCAACAACTCAGACACTTCTGGACCTGGATCTGCAACCTGTCAAGATGGACTGCCTGGCTGTCCAAAGGACTCACATGGACTGCTTTGCTGTGAAAGATTGCTGCCTTGTTGTTGCCCTGCTGCCTTGCTGGTCTCTGACTTTGCTGAGAAGTGCTCTCTAAGGGCTTGGATTGAGCTTGCCTCCTGTTTTCTGAAGTCTCAGGGCCAAAAAGACTTCACCTCTTCAAGGAAACTCCTTGTGTGCCGAAACTAGATGCACAGCCTGTTGGAAATGCCGAACAGCCGAACAATGCAGCACGCCTTCCCGTGTGAAGATCGACGCAGCGCCTGCGTTGCGACTGGAAATTTGATGATCAGCCCTACTGGATCGACGCACAGCCCTACTGAATTCCCGCATAGCTGATCCAGAATGACGCTGGCAGACTTCCTGAGTAAAGAATCGACCCAGCACCTGCCATGCGACAGAAGATTTGATGCAACGCCTACCGGATCTACTCAATGCCTGTGACTTCGTCCCGCACACCAAGGATTTCCACGCATCATCCCTGGGCATCATAAGAACCCCGCATTGCAGTGAGTACACAAAACTGTGCACCAGAAATCGACGCAAAGCTGCTTGTAGTGTGGAGAGAAACAACGCATCGTCTTTGCCGCATCAGAGAATCCAACGTACACTTTCTTTTCCACTTGTCTCCTCCTCTGCAGTCTCTGTGCATGTAATTTTGATGCAAACCAGGTAATTTGTGCACACAAGAGGCAACTGTTGATTTTTAAGATCTAAGACTCTTTTTAATCTTACAAAAGTGAAATTTCAACTTGTGCTTATTGAATCATTATCGTTTTTTACCTTAATTTTACTAGATAAATATCACATATTTTTCTAAGCCTGTGTGGTGTATTTTTTTTTTTTTTTTTACTGTGTTATTGTATGATTTATTGCACAAGTACTTTACACATTGCCTTTTAAGTTAAGCCTGAATGCTCAGTGCCAGGCCACCAGAGAGTGGGCACAGAATAATTTGGATTGTGTGTGACTTACCTTGACTAGGATTGTGGTCCCTACTTGGACCAGGGTGTATACCTCTGCCAACTAGAGATCCCATTTCTAACAAAGGTCATCCTTCTAATATTGTATAATCTTCAGTAAACTGCAGTTATTCTAGATTGATGATATTGTTATCTTTTAAGCTTGGTTTTAATATATGCTTTGAAGTAGATTTATGTAAAAGAATGTCTATGAGGTGTTATATTTAGCACAGGCTTTGGAGAATGAATAGAAATGATTGCTTCTCAATTAGTTGAGCTGCCAGCACCATTATTCAACAATGAATTTGTGCTTCACCAGACTATTCTTTTAACTGCATTTGCTACTTCAGTAGTTTGGCCCTGGTGGAAAATAAATCTTGTCTTTACAGAAATGATTTGAGCCAGGCAGTGCACTGCTTGAAGACAACAGGGAAAATATCTCATTTGTATGCTCACTTACAAATATTTACTGCACAAGACATTTGTGTCCTAAGCAGAAATGCTCACAGACACACAATAGAAGGAAATACTTGAAATTGTCTTTTCCCATACAATTTGTTTAGTCTATGGCCTACTGTGGAGGCAGAGAAAATGTCAGAACAGCAAAACATGTCAAATTGTGATAAACATAAAAGAGATTATTTAGGGTTTGGAGGGTAGGTCTCAATTCCATATGGTCAGCAGAGGGATGTTCTATGCTGACCTGCCAGAATACATGTCTGCTAGGCAGGCAGACATTTGTGTGCCTTGAAATGAGCCTCCGTGGTTCCATGGAATCTGTGCTGTTTTGGGCATCATGTTCGATGTGCCTGCAAATCAAAGTTTATTGTTTTTTTAAAACAAGCTTCTAAATCAGAAGTTTGTTGCGGAAAAACAAGAAACAAATGTCCCTGACATGGCTAAGAATTTTCTCTCATCACGTGGTGTAGTTTATTTGTTTTCCAGTTCAGGACAACCAGACTTTACCTGGTGTTAGAAATTACATTTCTGGTTGGCAGAAATATGCAGCCTGTATAAGCAGGAACCACAGCCTAGTCTTGGTAAGTCAGTGCAAACAATAAATTAGCTTGTGCGCACCATCTGTTTGCACAGAGCAGTCAGGCTTAACATAGGAGGCAATGTGTAATGTATTTGTGCTCTCTTTAAAACAGGAAAATAGTGAAAACACCACATGAAAATAATCCAGACCAAGTTAGAAAAATAGGTCTTTGTTTGATGATTAAAACAAGACCAAAATAAAATAATCCACTCTATAGAAGTTGAGATATGATGTTTTAAAGAATATCTTCAAATACAGTGCTTAGAAACTTAAAGTGCCAACCAGAGCTGTCTGGTTGCACTAGACTGGGGTAAATCCCAAAGTCCAGGCCAACCACAAAGGTGCGTGGCCTGGCTACAGGGTCCAACCTTGTCCAGCCATAACAGTACCTTGTTTGGAGGGTTGAGTTGACATCTAAGATCCGATGCAAGGAGTGGGTGGACGATGCAAAGGTAAGCATCAGTTCTGATCCGCACAGTCAGGGATGCATCGTAATTGAGCTGTGCAGTCATCAATGTCCTTGCGCAGTGGTGTGGAGTCAAACCATTTAGGGGAAGGCCATGTGTTGTCCAGCTGTGTGGCTGGTGATGCAAAGGCAATGCGTTAGGACTGAGGACAATGCACAGGTTCTGAGCTGCGCAATTGGTACAGTGATGTCTTTGTCCAAATCAGCAGCTGCGATGCTTTGGTGTCGAGGGGAGATGGAGCAGCAACGAGCGGCACAGTGATGACGATGCATGGATTTTGAATGCATGCAGACTCCACTTCCAAGGCCCAGGAATGGATTGGCACCACTTGGCATGGCAGGACTTACAGCTGGCAGAGTCCAGAAGCTGTAGCAGAGTTGAGTATTTTGTTGCCCCTGAGACTTTAAAACAGGAGGCAAGCCAGCAAGCCCTTGGAGTCACTTTTGTTCTGGAGATGTAGAGATGCAGGTCCAGTTCTTCACACTCACTGGAAAGGAGGACAACAGGCAGCAGGGCAGGCACATCAAGCTGGCACAATGTCCTCAGGGTCAAATGTGTACTGAAGTGGTGGTGTTTGAGGTCCAGTACGTATACCAGTTGTACCTTTGTAGTGGAGAAGACTTCAAAAAGTGACCTTTGAAGTGCACAAAGTCCCTGTCCTTCCTGCCCTAGCTCCAGACACACTACTGGGGGTATGCAGCCCTTTTTGAGGGCTCAGGACCCATCCATTCAGGTGTAAGTGTCAGCTCCTCCCTCCCATGCTGCCCAGGATGGGCCATCAACATGCAGATGGCCACTCGGTCACATCTAAGCAAAGGTTGTGTGTGACTGTCTGGAGGGAATGCACAAGAGCCCAGCTATCATCTACCCAGATGTGTATTCAGAGACAGACAGAAGATACAAGATGATTGTGGTAGCTGCATGTAAACTCCCAGCTGCATGCACACTTCCAGTATCAGATAGAATGTAGTGAGATAATATGGAATATAAATGTAGTGAGGTAAGTTAGAATAGAGGAGAAGGCAGGAGAGAGAAAAGCATGTAGCCAGAAGGTGCTGGATGGGATTTTCTTTTATGAATAAAGAATCTACATTCCTCTACTCATCCAATCTACTGTGCATCTTTTGAAAAGATGTACTACACTGGTGTAGTTGGCATGACGACTAAAGATGATCTCAACACACTCTGTGAGGCTTGAATGATTTGTATTGGTGTGTCAGATGAAGAACTCCAATGACTGGACATTTGAGGATGTAATTCGGGTTTTCTTCACCCCTAGAACACTTTGCCTCTGGTGTGCCTCTGGTTGAGTGTACTGGAAGCTTCATCTAGACCATGCTTCTTGGGTGTGATTGAGAAAAACCATATGTTTTTGTGCTTTTCCCTGTGTGACTAGTGAAGTTTTTCTGACTTTTGTTGTCCTGTTTTTTATGTACTCTGCATGCTTCCGTTTGATGTGCCAAGAACACTTCAGGAGTAACAGCTTTATTAATCTTTAGGAGTCTGTTGTACTTTAAACTAGCAAGGGAGTTCAAAATGACCAGCAGTTTGAAGGCACAAGCTGCCATGCGCGAGCCTCTCTTCTTTGGCATGATGCTTCATGCAGTGTCTTGACCTTAGCACTGATGCCTTGCACGGGAGACGTTGTCGTGCCTCTATCTTGGGGGAAGAGTACTTTGCTCATTGCCTTGCACACTACCTCCTTACTAACATCAGATATTGAATGTTGAGGTGCCACCATTTTTAGGAGGAGAGTTCCCTCTTCATCATTTTGCGCATTTCAATGGCGCGCTAACTACCCATTTGCCTGCTTCGGACGTGCTGCCATATTGAGGAGTGCATTTCAGTGATGCGCACACTACATTTTAATGCACACACTAGATATTATTGCTTAAGCGTGTTAGTGATGCGCACACTTTATTAAATGCTGTTTATCATTGGAGTTTCTTCATGCACGCAGGCAGTGACACGCGCACCCTTTTCACATTGTGTTTGTGGCAAGAATATCTACCTCAGTGACATGCACACTTGTTTTAAAATACTGAATTGTGTGTCATGACAAGAAGGATTGGTCACTGCCAAGCCTGGATCACCCTTTAAAGCTGTCTACAATCTTGTTTCACACAGTGGTAGTAAGTGGAACACATGGACTGTAAAGTACATTTCTACTAGTTATGTGGGAAGTTATGCAAGACTTTGAGATACATTTTCAACAGGTTCTTGAATCCAAGGTATTTTAGTGACATTTTATTCTATAAGAAAATGTTCAGTAACCAGTAAATTTCATCGACTAAGGGTTTTTAGGTTCAGATTTAGGTATATGGTTACTCTATTGCCACTTTAGAACTACAGAACGTTACTGCTTCTCCCTTCTTTCTGAGCTAACCAGGTTCACCACCCATTAAATGGCAAAAGTGAAAGAAGGTTTTTGAACGTTACACAAAAGTATTTTGGACCTCACTTAGTGCAGAGAGAGAGAAACAGCACTCCTTTTTCATTGTCTAGAAACAGAAGGTCAAGAAGTTTTTGACCATCTTTCCTAACATTTCTGACGCTAAGGGTCTCAATGAATATTAGGTATGTATTAAGAAGTGAGATGATCACTACCTGCCAAAGGTAACATCTTCCTAGAAAGGTATCACTTTGGAAGAATGATCCAGAAGGAAGGAGAGTGAGGACATTTGCTTCTTCAAGTAAGTCTGCTGATTTATTGGATGAGATAATTTGTAATCAATTTATGCTAGGTTGTAATATTGAAAGAGTGAAGGAAGAATTGTGGATGAGGGATGATCCCACCCTTGAGTACGTTTTAATAGTAGCTAAAAACAATCGAGCATTCAATAAAATGTGTGGAGGTGATTAGACAGGAAAATGGTAGTGGGCATGTGGTGAATGTCAAATTACTGAAAACCAGTTACAAAGATGATCAGAAAAGTTACATAGCAACAAAGGTGTTATAGATGTGATGGTCTTGGTCATTTTGCCAATGACAAAATGTGTCCTGCCTTGAAAGCTACTTATATGGTATGTAAGTAGAAATGTTGTTTTGCAGTAGTATGCAGGACAAAGAAGTCAATGGGAAAAAAGAGAAGTGGCTGTAAGTGGTGAACAGGATGGTAACTGCACAGATTTTGAATGTGGACAAATTGTCTTCCACGGGGGAAAAAGATCAAATCAAGTTCAGTAGAAACAATTTTGATGGAAGAGGAAAGCACTAAGGTACTGTTTGATTCAGGTGCCAATAACATGATTATCTCCAATAAATTCTATTGAGATAAACTAGAAGACAAAGTTACCCTGCCTGGACCTGATATTAAACCATGTGCTTATGGAGGTGAACTCCAATGAGTTATATGGTTATTTCTGTGGCCTTATTGAGTATAATCTATGGTTGGTGGCAGTGAAGGTTAATGTGTCAAAGAAGGGAAACAGCATTATTAGTTGGCTTAATCAAGGGGATTTGGGAGTGATTGGGATCTCAATAATGACCCTCCCTTTTGTTTTGAAAGATAAAGTAGAATTGAATGAAATATCTTGGCAAGGAATTTTTAGAGCAGATAAAGAAAGTTTTTCCTGATTTCTTCAGGGAGGCTTTAGGATGCTTGAAGGGTTGCAAGCACAAAATAAGGTTGACCCAAGATGCACAGCGAGAATGTTGCAAGGTCAGAAATATTCCCATAGCCATCAGAGAAGAAATGAAAGTAGAAATTGAAAAGTTGAGAACTAGGGGAATTTGAAGAAGTTGAGGGCACGGAATGGCTCTCACTGGTGGTGGCTGCAAGGCAATCCAATGGGAGACTGCAACTGTGTGAAGATTTGAGGCAATTCAAGAAGAATGTCGTAGTAGACAAATATCCTCTGCCGAATATTCCAGAGTTACTAATGATGTTAGATGGGGTTAGAGATCTCAATGATATAGCCCTCACTTCAGCCTACCATCAAATAGAACTGGAGGAGGAGTCTTAGGATTTGACTGCCTTTGTTACACCCTTTGGGAAATTTAGGTATGTCCGATTACCCTTTGGATTGGTGTCAGTGGCATCTGTTTTTCAACAAGTTATTAAGAGAGCTCTTAAAGATGTGAAAAGTGTGTATTTACCAGAACAATATTCTTGCTTTTGGTAAAGACACAATAGAACATAATAGAAATGTTAGAGAGGTTCGTAAGAGGTTGAGTGAATGTAATCTCCCGATAAAATTGGAGACATGCAAATTTGCTGAAGATGCTATAAATTATTTGGGTCACGCCATTACTGGAGATGGGGTTGCCCCTAAATCTGATCTTGTTGGCACCATTCAATGTATGACTTCACTGACTTCAAGAGAAGAGTTGATGATATTTTAAGGATGACTATTTGTGTAGAACTTCTCAGATGTGAGTGGTAACATGAGGCATTTGTTAAAAAAGGGTGTCAAATTTATGTGGGGTGAGTCTTGTGAAAGAGATATTCAGGGATTAAAGATAAAACTCAACCAAGTACCCATACTAAAGAATTTTAACCCAATGAAAAAATCTATAATAACAGATGCCAGTCTAAAAGGTCTAGCCCTGCCTTACAGGAACGTGGGCATGATGGAATGGATACCATTATTTTCATCTCCCGAGGATTAAAGGATCCAGAATCCAGGTATTCTGTGATTGAACGGGAAGCCCTCACTTTGTAGTGGGCAATAAGCATACATAAGAAAGCTAAGAAAAAATGTGTGGGGTGGTAACTTTGAAGTTAGAACTGATCACAAACCACTTTATGAAATATTTATGAAAAAAAGGAACTGATTCAGTTTCAGGAAGAATAACTAAATGAGTTAGTGCCTTACAAGAATATGATTTTGAAGTCAAGTATATCCCTGGGGTAGAAAATAAAATAGCAGAAACACTGTTTGCAAAGCTGACTGCATGATAATTCCTAAAGGACAGTGATGTTAGAAATTAAAATCTGCTCTTATACCACCTGAGATAAGACAATTGATATGTACTGGATAGAATAACAACAACTTGAGCTCTGATGGTTGTAAGATGTATTGGAGTGTGACAGATGAACTCTCAACGTGATGATCTTCTATTTAGAAGAACACGACTTAGTCCCCAACCAAACTCAGGGAAGAGTTAATGGCTTTGGCCCATGAGTATCACCAAGGAATATGAAAAAAACAAATAAAGATTACGCACTTCGTATGGCCTTGCATGGATTTGCAGGTGGAGAGGGTTGTACAGGATTGTTTGCTGTGTGCCCTTGGTGAAAAATCCAGAAATCCAAGTGTGCAACCCACAACTATTTGAGAGCTTCCAGGTGGTCCATGGAGGAAATAGATTTGGATATTTTGGGGCCAATTCATGAAGATGGGCAGGAAACATATGTAATTGTTGTGACATGTTTTTCAGGTGGCCAGAAATACATTTCACAATAGACATAGAAACTAAACAGGTCACAAAATCTTTGGGGGAACTCATGGGATGAGTACGGTTTCCTGAAAATGTATTGACTGACAATGGTGTTCAGTTGATTTCTAAGGAGATGGAAGAGTTTCTTGGAAAAAGAGGGAAACACAAGAAGTGTGCTCTCTATCATCCATAAACTAATGAAATGGTAGAGAGACTTAATAGAGTTCTCAAAGAAAATATAAAACTAGCTAAATCAAAATCTTTAAATTGGAAATATGAAATGAAGAGAATAGAACTTTACAGAGTTATTTAGAGGGAGGTATCCTAACACTGCAATGGAGTCTGTGTGGGTCAATGTAAAGAAATAAATTGATGTGGAGGACTGGTATTTGAGAGACGAAAAAATAGGGACAAGGAAAGAATACTTTGACAAGAGAATGGTTGTAAAGAAAATAGAGGTTTCAGTAGGTGACTGTGTCATGATCAAAAATCCAGTAAGAAAAAAATATTGTAGAAAATTCTCCAAACCTTATCAAGTTATGAACATTTTTGGTAATGCAATTAAAACACATAATCATTGTAAATGGAACCTCAGTAGAGTTGTACTTTACAAGGGGTATCTGAATACTAATAGTGACAAATATAGTATCTCAATGGATGAGCTGCGAGGGTTGGTGTGAAAAGGAAATCTAAACATAAAGTGCAATTACCAGAAGAAGAGAACAGGGTTACTTCCAGAAAATCCAACAGAAATATTTGGATGCCTAGTTACCTAAAATAATTTGTGAAGTAACAAAGGAATTCTTATAAATATATCACATTACAATTTTGGTTCTTGTATTTATTGTTATTTTGAAGAATTAACTACACTTGTTACATATTTTACCTTTGTTTTCTTTTGCTAGCTGCAGGTACAGTCCCAGCTGCATGAACACTTCCAGTATTAGATAGAATATAGTCAGGTAATATAGAATGCAAATGTAGTTAGGTAAGTTAGAATGAAGGAGGAGAAGGCAGAAGGAGAGAGAAGAGGCTATAACCAGAAGGTGTTGGATGGGATCTTCTTTCATGAATAAAGAAACTACATTCCTCTACTCCTCCAATCTGCCGTTCATCTTTTGACGAGATATACTACAATGATTTAAAGTAAGAAAATGCCAACTTTCTAAAAGTGGCATTTTCAGAATTACAATTTAAAATCTGACTTCACCATAACTTGTGATTTTAAATTGTGTTTCCAGAGACATCAACCATGGGGGTCCAACCAAATGGTAATAATGCAATCCAAATGTTAATCTATGGGAGTGATAGGCATTTCAGTAGAGACAAATGAATGTAAGATTTTTGACTACCTGGACATGTAAAACTTAAAAGTACATGTGAAAACTTTTAAATGCACTGCACCCTGCCCTTGGGGCTGTCCAGGGTCTACCTTAGGGTGACATATATATATTATAAGGGAAGGTTCAGGCTTGGTAAGAGGGTTAACTTGCCAGGTCACCATTGCAGTTAAAACCTGCACACACAGGCTCTGCAATGGCAGGCCTGAGTTATGTTTAAGGGCAACTTAAGTGAGTGGCCCAATCAGTGCTGCAATCCTACCGGTAGCATTTAATTTGCAGGCCATGGGCACATGTACTGCACTTTACCAGAGACTCATAAGTAAATTAATTATGCCAATTGTGGATAAGCCAATGCTACCAAGTTTTTGGGAAAGAGCGCATGCACTTTAGCACTGGTTAGCAGTAGTAAAATGACCAGAATCCTGAAGCCAGAAAAAGCAAAGTCAGCAAAACAGGAGGTCAGAAGGCAAAAAAGTCAGGGACACCACACCAAAGATACCAGGTCTCACACCTAGCAGTCCTGAACAAGAAAAAATTAGGGAGCACAATCTGGGTTACATTGACCAACAGCCAAGTGTTAGTCAAGCCATTGGTCAAAGGTTTCTGGCAGCAAAGATAGTGGAGGATCTTCTGTTGGAAACATGCAGTCCCACAATTTTGAATAGAGCAGGGAAAAAGCATACTTGCAGACAGTTTACTTCTCCACATTTGTGGTTCACTACTGTGTCATTCAACCTCTAAATAAGGCCCAAAATATGTTTTCAGCAAAGCACAAAAATATCTAATTGTCATAGAGTAGAAAATGCTCCCTTGCTTCACTGGGCACAGTCAGTGTCAACTGCACACATAATGCATACAACCATGTGCTCCTGTACTGCACATCACCCAGTCGTTCCTGATGCGCAATGCAAAAGGCCAGATTTACTTACACTGTGCTGGGTGTAGGTCACAAAAGTAATGCAAACCGAGTTCAAAAAGTTGTGTTAGGCATTGATTTCAGCAAATCATAGATTGCATCTGAAAGTTACCTAAAGGAACATATAGTAGCGCTATGCACTACTTTGCGAAACTTTGCATCAATATGGTCGTTCCTTGAGAGGAACATGGAAGTTTCTATACTACCACACAGGGTTTTTGAATAGGAGTGGGTGATAAATTCCGCTCCGCTGGCCGAGTTGGTGGATTTGTGGTCACTCCGCTTTACACCTGTAACATGGAGTTCTGTCCAATTCCGCCATCGGTCTCATGGTGGAGTTTCTTCTCGCTAATGGTGATTTGATTTTTGGGCACTAGGAAGGCACGTGGCTAGGTTTTCCCAACATGAGTAGTCGTGACCATTTGTGGTGAGAAAGCTGACCCCAAGTAGAAAATCTACTTGAGGAATGGCAAAATCCACTCAAGCAGCAGCGCCTACTGTAACACTGCATAGTGCTGTTCGGGCTGATTTTTCAGCATGGAAGCTCCTGGCACTAAACATCAGAACAAGCAGTGTGACATGTTGATTTCCGCCCATTTGCGGAACTCCACAGAATCTCACAGAGATTTCATGTAACTCCGTGGAATTCCATGAAGTGAAACTCCACGAGTTCCACCCACAACTAGTTTTGACACAGATCCCTATTTACTAACAATAGCAAATGGGACTTTGAATCATAAAGTACACTCCCTCAAGGCAGGTGTATTGGTGGCTCAAGCTTTGCAAGTCTTCACATTTTCCAAACTCTGCATGTGTGTTTCACCTCATAGCAGACATGCAAAATGTGAAAAGTATTAAAGAATAGTTTTTCAAAACTGGAAGGGTACCCTACCAGTACAAATCCTGTGATTGAGAGAAGGCCCAGCAGCCAAGAGTGTGCCATAACAGGGTGATATATATATATATATGTATATATATATATATATATATAGCCACATATTAGTAGCTATGTTCTGTTTTCTTCTCCATTGATGAAACACAGTACTGCAACCTTGTTGTTCAACCTGCCCCAGGTCTTCACCTCCTGGACGACAGCTATTGCTTCCCTGAGGCACAATACTCAAAGCTCATGGGGCATTGAGTGATGCATCTCATGGAAGCAGTTGCTCCATGAGATGTGCCACTCAATGCCTTATGAGCTGCACATTATCATAAGTTTATTGCTAATCTTCTCCCTGTGCTCTGCTGATTTATATTACCTTATGCCAATAAATAGTTATGTCTGATTGGTCTTTGTGCATAGATTTCTTTTTATTTCTTGGGTTTTGTGCATGGATTTCAGTATGTTTGCTGAACCTTTTTGAAAATGGTTGTCAGCAAGTGTCTTTTTTTTAAGGTAAATCTGCTTTTTTGAAATCAGAAACATAGAAAACGTATATTAACAGTACTTAATGTTAACCTCAAAGATAACATTTTAAGTGTACAAAGAATTGGAAAAGCTGTTTAACATTTTAAAAGTATTGGGTGGTAAACAAGGAAAAAAGAGGAGGAAAAATAATTAAAGAAACAAGACCAATAAAAAGAAGAAAGTTACAATTTATTATTAAAAAAAAACTAGAAAAACATTAGTTATATTTAAAAACATGTAGTAAAATTTGAGATAAAGTAAATCAATAACAGAGAAAGCAAGCCTTTTAAGGCGGCTTAAAGTTTTCAGATGAAGTACAATTAGTAGATTTGAAAGCAGCAGTATCAAAATAAGCAGTCAAAGCTAACCAATTCATATCTCTATTAATTGAGGGACAGCATAAAGAGGTAAATATAGTATCCAGCCTATGGTAGTGACAAACATTATACCACCAAGCTTTGTAGGAAATATCAGAGGAATTTTTCCAATTGAGGGTAATTTGCTGAAAGGCTAAATCTAACATAAAATCTAACCACCTCATGTTATCAACATCTGAAGCAATATCATCAGATAAACTACCTAAGAAGAGTGCAGAGGGAGTTAATTGGGATCCCAAATGAAAAACTGAGCTGAGCTAATGCCAAACCTTTCCTCAAAAGGAGGCAGTAGGAGGGCATTTGAAGAGGATATGCATAAGATCTCCATTTTGAGTGTCACATGATCAACAATTTGAAGTTCAGGATATGGACAGTTTAGCTATGGTGGGGAGCGTAAAAAATAATTTATGATATAGACAAAACAATGATTGTGAAGTAGAAGCCAATCTAGAAATGTCATATGACCTCTTGTTCCAGAAAGGAATAGTCCAGGTACATCCCAGATCTAATCCCCATTGAGATTTAATTTTAGGTTTAGGCCTTGTCAAAAGAGGAGAATGAAAAAGATTATAAATATTTGATGCCTTGGGAAAAGAGGTAAGAAAGGAAGATAACAATGAGTGCAACACCGAAGAAGGAGGCAATGAACATAGGGTATCAATAATAATGTTGATAAGGAGACAATATTTAGGCATGAAGAACCTAGGGCAATTAAATAGTTGTTGGAATTGTGAAGAAGAAAGTGGAGTGTCATTAGAGAATTAGGGGCATATTTATAGTCCCCTAGCGCCATCTTGCGCCACACTAACATCATTGTTTTTTACTTTTCTGAGGCCCAATGAGGTTGAACTCCCCACGCCGTATTTACAGAGTGGCACAATGCATGCATTGCACCACTCTGTAACCCTTTGCGCTTCTTTATGCCTGTGCCAGGCATAATGTATGCAAAGGGGGCATTCCCCCATTAGGGGAGCTGGAAAAATTGTGCAAGGAAATCTATGAGATATACTTGCACCATTTCTTACAGCACTTTTAAAGCTTGCTCTAGAGCAGGCATTGAAAGGGGGCTTCCATTCTTTAGAATTGGCCCCCATGTACTCTGCAAGAGTAGCGCTAATATTTTGGCACTACTTCTGCAGAGTACATCAATAGTGTCATGAAAAATGACGCTATTTCCCCGTACCCTGCACCATGGTGCGCCGTCTTTTAAATACAGCGCACACATGGTGGCGGTAGGGGGCTGCTTAGGGGCACAGGGAAAGTGGCACTGCACACAGTGCAGCACCACTTTCCATAAATCTGGCCCTAAGTCTTTGACCCATTTTATACCGTTTTGTCTCCAAGACTCCAAAATAATGGCTTTATGTTGATAGCAATGAGATTATGCCAAAGAGGGAAATTTAGAAAAGAAGAACAGGTAACAGATGGAGATAAGTAGAGCACAAGTATGTTTAAGAAGCGGGGAAGAAATAATCAAAATAATATAAGACAAGGACACAACCTCTCGAGGAGAAAACAGAAGAAGAAAAGAACATTCAACAACCAACCACAAGGGGGTAAAGGTGAACTTGACAAGGAAATCCATATAGAAGCTTGACGGAAACAACAAGATTTATGATAAATCGAAAGTCAGGTAAATTGGTTCCACCTTCCTGTGTAGAATGACAAAGTTGACTAAGAGAAATTCTAGGTTTCTTATTGTTCCAAAAGAATTGAGATAATCTTGAATCAAGTTGTTTGAAAAAAGTAGCAGATAGAGGGATCAGAATCATGGATAGAATATATGGAATGATGGGAGATATCATCATTTTAATGGAGTCAAGAGGACCCCGCCAAGATAAATATAAAGGATTCCATAACATAAGGGATCTGTCAATCTTCTCTAAACAATCAGAAATATTTGATTCAATGGACTCTTCAATGGAAGAGGTAAACTAAATACCTAAGTATTTAATCTTGGACGTAATCCATTGAAAGCCAGTAATAATAAACGGTTGTCTAAAACAAAATTTAGTTAGAGGGAGGATTTCATTTTTGTCCGAATTTACCTTATATCCTGAGATCAAGGAAAAATCTGCTATCTCCTGGAGTAGAGTCAGTATCGAGAGTTCAGGATTCGAAATATATAAGAGTATGTCATCTGTTTAGGCAGAGAGTTTCAAATGATTCTCACAATACTGGAAACCCTCAATTTTTTATATTGTTTCTAATAAGGAATAAAAAGGGTTCATGGGTAGAAGAGAGGAGGATGGACAGCCTTGATGAACTCCACAACGTAATAAAAATATCTAGAAATGTTCCCATCAACCAAGACCGATGCCATTGGAGAGTGATAAAGCAAGGAAATAAACGAGATGAAATGGGGACCTAAATCATGCAAAGATAAGGCTTTTAATAAAAAAGACCAGTCTATTCGATCAAATACTTTCTCAGCGCCTATGGAGATTGCCGCTAAAGACTATAAAAAAGCGGAATCTTTGCTAAGTACATTAAAGAATGTTCTAGAATTATCAGAAGCAAGTCTACCTTTGACAAATCCGGTTTGTTCCTTACCTATCATTGCAGGGAAAAGGGGATCAGGACGTAAGGCTAAAAATGTAGCACAAAATTTATAATCTGTATTAAGCAAAGAGATTGGGCTATAGTTTTTACAAAAAGTATGGTCTTTACCTGTCTTTGGGATAAGACAGATACAAGCTTCTTGAAAAGATCCCCCTGTATATCCTGATTTTGAGAAGAACTGAAAAAGCTGTAAAAGTCTGGGAAGAATGATATTTGAAAAGTGAAGGAAGAGTTCTAGTGTGAAGCCATCCGGACTAGGAGTCTTACCATTTTTGAGAGAACGAAGGGCATTACACATTTTTGGCAGAGAGCTATCTAATTCAAGAGAAGAAAAATCACTGAAAGTATTTTTAGGATTTGTAACTTTCTTCAAATATTCATCTATCTGTAAGAAACATGGAGGCAACTCAGGACTATAAAGAGTTTGATAATATTTGACAAATTCAGCTAAAATGCCTTCATCTTTAAAAAAGAGATTCACCTGTATCAGTACTTATAGATTGCACTGTATGACGTTGTTTTCGAACCTTTAAATAACTAGCAAGACGTTTTCCCATTTTATTTCGCCCCCATAATAGCGAGCACTACTGTGTAGAAGAAAAGGCGAAGCATTAGCCAGGGAGATTTTATTAAATTGTAATTTTGCTTGAATGAGTTCTCGTAAATTAAAGTTACAAGAGGAAGAACAATATTGATGCTCTAAACGTTTAATTTTTAGAAGTAGAGATTGATGTTGTTTGTTATAGCCTTTTTTCGTTTTAGAAACAAAATAAATTATATGTCCGCGTGCTGCAGCTTTAAATGAATTCCATAACACTTAAGGAGAAATATCAGAATCGTCATTAATTTTGAAGAATTCTTCTGCAAAATCAATAAAAGATGTGGAAAAATTAGAATCAAGCAACAAAGAGTTGTTAAATCTCCATTTATTAGACTTGGGATGAACCAGGAGTAGATAAAAATCTGTAATAACTGGTACATGGTTAGATATGACAATAGGTTAAATGGATGAGCTAATAAGTTTTTGGGAAAATGATTCTGAAATAAAAATATGATCTAGTCTAGATAAGGAGCCATGTGGTGGAGAGTAAAATGAAAAGTCCATATTATAAGGATCTCATATTCTCCATGAATCAACTAAATTACATTGGGATGAGAGTGCCTTAAACTGTTTATGTATTTTTTTAGGACAAAATGTGACTGTGGATTGTCTATCTATAAAAGGGTCAAATTATTTGATTACAGTCCTGGGAGAAAGAAATCATCATTATATTGCATACATTGTTTAGTAATGCTAGGCCAAAAAAGATAGTCTGATTGAGTAGGACCAAAAAGGTTACCAATAGTCAATGTAATCCCATTAATAATTAATTTCACAAAGAGCCATCTGCCATCTGAACCTGAGTCCTGAGAAACAACACTTACTTAATTTCTTATGGCAAAGCAATATTACTCAATTTTTCTTTGTCGATGTAGGAGATGTAAAAACATCACCAACCCAACCTCGTTTGAGTTTCAATGCTTCAGATTCAGTCAGATGGGTCTCTTGTAAAAGGACCAGGTCTGAATTGTATTTAGCTAAATGGCATAAAATCCTCTGCCTTTTTATTGGATTAATAAAACCCTTGACATTCCAAGAAATGACTGAATTTTACATTGGATAATCATATATACAAACAAAAGGTCTTGTGAAATATTTAACTTAAGAAACATATAAGCCGTTGTGTTGGACCTGGCCCTTTTACAGGGACATTCCACAGACTTTTTGCCTTTTTACTCCTTGTTTTTCTGACCCTTGTTGGCTGACGTTATGACTCTGAGCACTTTTTCACTGCTAATCAGTGCTAAAGTGCATGTGCTCTCCCTTGTAAAATTGGTATGATTGGCTTATACCTAATTAGCATATTTAATTTACCTATAATCCTTTTGTAAAGTGATATCTCTATAGCCAGGGCCTGTAAATGAAATGCTATTAGTGGGCCTGCAGTGTAGGGCCTGTGTTCGTAGTTTTCTGCCACAGGGACCTGGCATCTAAATTTACGTGCCAGGCCCAGAACTCCCCACTTACTTCATGTAAGTAACCCCTAAGGTACGCCCTAGCTAGCCCTCTGGGCAGCGTGCCATGTATGTAGAAGGCAGGACATGAGCCAGGTTATGTGGCCTGTCCTGGTAGTGACAAACAGCCTAACTTGGTGTCTCACTACTGTGAGTGCTGCCTTCTCATAGGATGCATTAGAAATGCCCTGCCTTATGTGTAAGGGATATTGTCTGATTTATGAGGGGTAGCGTAGGCATGTTTGGTATGGTTGTAATGTTGGTAAGAAATGCTGCTTACTGGTGTAGGTGTATTTTTTATTACTATTACAGAAATGCCACTTCTAGGAAGTGAGCATTTCTCTGTGCTTATGACTCTGGTGTTTTGCAGCTTGACTCCAGTCCACATCTGGGCAGACTGACAGTTGGGCTGGGTGCATACTTTTCAGACAGCCTGTACACAGGGAGGGTGGAGGTGTCACAGAGGAGCATCTACTTATTGTATGGTCTTCCTTGGCTGAGAGAAGGGAGAGGCGGGGCACACCTGCATTTGTAAAGGCTGTGCCCTGGCCTCGCACCAGAGGGTCATTTATCCCCCCCACTTGTGTTTGGAGCCTGTGCTGGAGGAGAGAAGGGGCCCTCCCAAAACCAGTTGTAACTGGTTTTAACCCCCTCTCCTCCTCATTGTAGAACACACTGTAAACTGAGTATAAGTTCAGGGGAATTTTCCCCACAATTTAGACATTCTTGGGACTCCAGAAACTTACTTGAAACAGGACGCTGCTGAATGGACTCACCAGGACCCCCCTTGGACTGCTGCTGCTGTGCTGACCTGTGACCTGCCTAGTCCCTAGGAGAAACTGCCACCATCTGCATCCCTTGTGCTGGGCTGTTGTTGAGGCCTGGTAACACTGTGCTACCCTCCCTTTTGTCTCCAGAGGTAGGGTGGCCCCTGACCCCTGTACTTCCCAAGCAGCACAAGGAGTGCTCCTTTTCTGCCTATGTAGCGCCTGGAGAGTGTTTTTCAGCATCCCTCCGGCGCTTCCAGAGCACGTTGCTGTGGCCATTCCTCGCCCCGTGTGCAGTGTGCACACTTTGCAACCTCTAAAGTTCACCGCTGCAATCTGGGATATAAAATATGTCTGAAGCGCTTTTAAGAAGCCCTTCATTTGCTGCCCTACTTCACCACTGCAGCCTGAGTGTTTGTTTTCTGTTCGAGCGTGTTACGCTCCACCAAGTACCCCCAAGGCACCAAAAGAAGGAAGAAAGGAGCAAGTGTGCTCCAACCATGCCCCCGGGTTGAAGCGCGCTTTCAGATGCGCCCCCGGGGCACCAGCAGGCACCTTCCTTGGTGCCTGCACACTGCAGCGTCCCGGGAAGGGCAGGAGGGCAGCTTACGCACCTGGTTGGGTGCGGCTGCTTTAGAACAGGAAGGGAGCCTCATCGGAGGTCCCTGCTCGACTCTTCATTTTAGGCAGCCACAATGACACAGGACACGGGGTGGAAAGGGAGTTCCCTTTTCCACCGGCCACTGCCTTAGGGGAGCGAATGCCCCAGTAACTTGTTTGGCCTCTGTTGGCGCTGGATTGAGCACTGGATAGAGGCGCGGGTCCCGACACCCAGCACCGGAGGGGGTGCATACCGCCCCCCTCCACCCAGGATCAATGCGTGGCCCCCGCTTCGGGCCTAGGAGCACCGGGGCCCCTCTAGTGACCTTCAAGGCACAGACAGTGCCATTCATCATAACAAACCAGGTACTTTTCCATGGACATACTTAAAAGTCCCTAATGTGGGCTTTAGGGGTTTATATGCTAACCTGTTTGTTTCTTGATGTACCATATATGTTTTGCTGATGTTCCTTTTATGGACCTGCTCTGCAGACATGTTTTCATGGCTTGCCATAGGTTTTTATCATGCTCTTAGGATAGGCATTTTATGTTCCATGACAGGTGCATTTATTTCTTTATTGTGATTCCTGACTACTGCTTATTCTTGCAGAGTATTAGTAACTTGTGTAACATTCTGACAACTGCTCAGGTAACAGGGTAATTACTGACATGTAATGTTTGGTCTAATTATGTTTTGTGCAACACAGTTTATTTTTACATAGCTCAGTGTTGTGTTTACTTTGGGGTGTACATCTTGCGTCACGTGTGTTGTGTGTGTTGTGCAAACGCTTTACACATTGCCTTCGGGTTCGGCCTGACTGCTCGTGCCAAGCTACCAAGGGGGAAATCAGGGGTTATCTTGGACGTGAAACTCCCTTGCCCTTACTAGAGTGCGTGGGTTCTGCCTTGCTTAGGTGCATAACCTAGCCAACCAGAAACCCCATTTCTAACACATAGGGAACAAGGATATCAGAGGGAAGGGAAAACAATAAGAAAAAAGATAGAAGATGATCAAAAAGAAAAGAAAATACAGTACATGCCAAATAATGATGACTGTAAAGGCATACCTGATATGAATGAACAGTAGGGTAAGGATGGTGACATCACAGGGTGAAAATGGCACAGAAAGGTAACGGAATGCACCAATGGACGAATGATACAAGCAAAGGTAATAATACCAGCAACCTGTAAAAAAGAAACTAAGATATTAGCAAATAAGACGTATGATAACATTAAATATATAAACCGCAAATGAAGAGCCATAAGCTGCATCTCAGTAAATAAGAGTTTACGGTGGGCATGTTATTTGTGAACGAGTCATACAGTTAACATGTAGAAGGACTGGTTGTTTCCATCGAATTTATAGAGTGCTTTCGTAGAAAATCTTGAGGAGCTGCTGAAGAAGTGTATGAAGATGTTTTATTTTGATATGTCACTTTTAACAAGCAGGGATGGAATAACCCAAAACGAGCTGTCAAATAACGAAGTTGTGGATGAAGGTCTAAAAATGTTTTTCTTCTGGCTGCTGTAGCTTTTGAAACATCTTGTGAAATGAAGATCTTGCTTCCTTGCCAGAAAATTTGCTTTTTGGATTTTGCTGCGTTAAGAACTCTTAATAAGTGATAAAGAAGAAGAGTCCTGGGGGCGTTGGCCTAAAAGATGTGCCCTCTCAATGTTCAATACTGTAGAAGATGGTAAGCCCACTAACTCTGGCAAAAATGAAGCAAAAAATGAAATAGGGTCATTTTCTTCAAGACCTTCTGATAATCCATAAAGGCAAAGATTGTTTAGTCTGATTCTGTTTTGCAAATCTTTAGAGACTGTCTTCAATGTTGCCACTTCCTTCTCCAAAACTTTAATTTTATTTGTTTTGTTCTGTACATCACTAACTCTTTGTTCCAACGCAGAAAATCTCACTTCCATTTGAGACCATTTGTTGTCAAAGTTTTGCAACCGAGAGTTAGTTTCTTCAATAAATATAACACACGTATTTCATCAAGTACAAGTTCAAGAGAAATCGGTGGAGGAGATTTCACAGGAGAAGGCGGGTCTTGTTTGACTCTCTTATGAGTAGTTGTAGATATAGTCCGAGAGCATTTAGGCGAAGAAGAAGATGATGAAGACTTCTTTGATGCAGCAAAAGAAGACGTCACAGTACAGGTATCAAGCTTTAAAAACTGTGAGAGTTTATCAGTGGGTGATAAATGATGAAACAGAGGTTTACTTTTCTTTAATTTGCTCATATGATGCAAAAACCCTTCATTAAGGATGAGAGCAATACAGGAACTCCCTATATATATATATATTGTTGAAATTGTTTTCTTGTATTAGGTACCGTAGCTGATAGATATTATTCAAAAATAGTTTAAAAAACGTGGAAGCCCCATAAATTAACAAGAAGTTACATGGCTCATGTGAGGGCAAGAACAGACCACTCACTGAAAAAACATAAACAATCCAGTCAGGTGTGCACCTTAGATTAGTAAATATTTAGAGTAAAGATGGTCACCGCTGTGAGGAGAATTTGAATAATCATATTAAAGTCTTAAAAAGGAGAAAAGGCAGGATACAAATACATTATAGTGCTCACCAATTCATCCAGTGGTATTTATAAAGGTCGCTCCGACATGAAATGAAGGTTCGGCAACCGAAAGTTGTCCGACGATGCACGGAGCTCCGTTTTCAGGCAACCATCTTGGCTGGCGGTCCGCACACCTCCCGTCTGTAAGGCCCATATTTATACTTTTTGACGCTAAACTGCGCTAACGCAGTTTAGCGTCAAAAAGTTTTGCGCCGTCTAACGCCATTCTGAAGCGCCATGCGGGCGCCGTATTTATGGAATGGCGTTAGACGGCGCAATCAGACCGGCGCTGCCTGGTTTGCGTGGGAAAAAACCACGTAGACCAGACAGCGCCGGCGTAGGGGGAAAATGGCGCATGGGCGTCTTAAAATGGGGCAAGTCAGGTTACGTCGAAAAAATCGTCTTAACCCGACTTGCGCCATTTTTTAACGACGCCCATCCCCCATCAACATGACTCCTATCATTGTAAAGATAGGAGTCATGCCCCCTTGCCCAATGGCCATGCCCAGGGGACTTCTGTCCCTTGGGCATGGTCATTGGGCATAGTGGCATGTAGGGGGGCACAAATAAGGCCCCCCTATGCCACCAAAAAAAAATATAAAAAATAAAAAATAAAACTTACCTGAACTTACCTGAATGTCCCTGGGGTGGGTCCCTCCATCCTTGGGGGTCCTCCTGGGGTGGGCAAGGGTGGCAGGGGGGGTCCCTGGGGGCATGGGAGGCCACCTGTGGGCTCATTTTGAGCCCACAGGCCCCTTAACGCCTGCCCTGAGCAGGCGTTAAAAAGTGGCGCAAATGCGCCGTTTTTTGCCACGCCAACTCCCGGGCGTCTCTTTTGCCCGGGAGTATAAATACCACGTAAAGGCCTGGGAGTCATTTTTTAGACGGGAACGCCTCCCTTGCATATCATTAACGCAAGGAAGGGGTTCACGCTAAAAAATGACGCACATTCCGGGAACTTTGGCGCTATTCGCCTCTAACGCCATAGTATAAATATGGCGTTAGTTGGCGTTAGTTTTGCGTCGAAATTGCGTCAAAAAAAACGACGCAATTTCGGCGCAAACGGAGTATAAATATGGCCCTAAGTGTCTTAATGTGTGCTTGTGTGCATGCTGTATGTGAGTATGTGAACCCTTATGTAGGTTTCTTCTGTGTTGATTGAGTATACGTATGCCAGACCGAATTGCTATTTCGGTTACAATAGTTTATCAGTGTATGGTAGGAGCACTGTGTTTTAGAACCCTTAATCCTACAAAGAGGAGAGATAGAAAAAAACTGAAATTATCAAACTGTCATTTTAATCCAAGAAACATGCACTAGTCGGAGCTAATCTGTGCATTGTTTACAAGGACATCGACTACAGAACATAACTAAGGATGTGAGTAATTCTAAAAAAAACTCACAGCCCCATGTTTCCCAAAGAAAACTAATGTATGAAAGAGAAAAGCAGATTTTGGCAAGAATAGAATAGATTGAATAGACAGGAAATGTAGCTGCTCATACAAATGGTAGGAAAATGAAAGCATGAATTATTCTCAATGAAAACGCATGTGTTGGCAATATAACCTGAAAATCCACCTACTTTATAATCTGTAATAGTACCAGGAATTGATGAGCAGATGCACTCCGGAACAGCCTTTACAAACGCATGTAAAGCAGTTATTTTTAGGCATGTAGAAAAGCTATTTTCCGAACCTTCAACAAACTGGACAGAGCTACCTTTGAAACCCATGACAAAAGAACGTCTTTTTGCTAAGGCATGACATAAATGAAGAATACGAAAGCAACTGAAAAGTTCATTTAGAGAAATCAAATGTCACTGAGTGATGCTTATTTGGGTTTTAGAAAACCTGCAACTTGCAATCTGTTCGGTCCATTCGCTGATACGTTGGGGAGTTTGTGGCCGTTGGGCAATATCCTTGGAGGACACTGTTATTAGAAAAAGCATCCTAACGCTTTTACCTTGCGGAAAAGACCACTTGATTGAAATGAAGCAGAACTCACAAATAGTGACAACCCCTTAGCTTAATCACATATATTAAATGTCCCTGAACGATCTTCTAACAGTAAGCTTTAACACATTCACATCTGTAAACATCCTCCCCTGGAGGCTCTAAAGCCTTCCACAACGCCCAGTACCTAGGGCCTGATTTAGATCTTGGTGGATGGGTTACTCTGTCACAAATGCCACAGATATTCCATCCGTCATATTACAATTTCCATAGGATATAATGGAATTGTAATATGGCCTATGGAAGATCCGTCACTTTTGTGACACAGTAACTTTGTTTGCCAAGATTTAAATCTGGCCCTCAAACATGGTTCATATTCTTTATTTTTAAGTCCACTTAAACTGTATTTCTAGCCTGTCCTCACCATGTCCAGATTTCTGTCTATTTGGTTATTTATCAGCTCCAATACTTCTCTTCCAGTGGCGGCCACTGGCAAGAAGGGCCAGTCAGGCAGCACGCAGAGAGTGTGTGTGGGACGGGTGGTAATAATAAAAAAAAAATACACTTACCTGCTGCCTCGCCTCCACCACTATCACCACTCCTGCCACCTCGGAGCTTGCCTTGCTCCCCTCCCAATCCAGATGTCTCTCATGTTGTTACACAGCCTGAGAAAAGCACCCGATTTGGCTTGAGTGAGCCACTTAGGGAGGGAGTGGGACCCTGTGCTCGGTCTCCACCTGGCTGCGAAATACAGCTTGGGTGGAGAGTTCAAAGTGCGTATGTCAGTTTGGCCGGCCCTCAAACATCCGCTACTCCTCCTCCCTTTGACACGGAGGATGCTGTCCCCTCCCTAGACTCAGCGGAAAAAGTAAGGCCCTGATTTATACTTTTTGGTGCTAAACTGCACTAACGCAGTTTTGCACCAAAAACTTTAGCACCTGCTTGCACCATTTCTGTGCCCCAGCCAGGCACCATATTTATAGAATGGTGCAAGCCGGTGCATAGGGTGGGCTAGCGTAAAAAAACAATGACGTTAGTCAGGTGGGGCTGGCGCCATGGAAGAAGGACGTTTTGCAACAAAAAATTATGTTAGGCAGGTTAGAGTAAAAAAAAATACTCTAACCTGCCTAGAGTCATTTTCTGATGCAAAACCATCCATACCACATGACTCCTGTCTTAGAAAAGACAGGAGTCATGCCCACCACCCCAATGGCCAGCACAGGGTACAAGGGTCCACTGGGCACGGCCATTGCACCCAATGCCATGTAGGGGGGCCCATTTCATGGCCCCCAATGGCACTTAAAAAAAAATACTTACCTGTACTTACCTATACTTACCTAGGATGGTGTCCCCCATCCTCCGCAGTCCCTCTGGTGTGGGTATCCCTGGGGCCTGGGGAGGGCATCTGTGGGCTTATTCCATGGTGTTTCACCATGAAAATAGACCCACAGTTCCCCTAACGCCTGTCCTGACCCAGGTGTTAAAAAATAGGGCAAAGCAAGCTTTGCACCATTTTTTGCCCCCTCCTCCCTCCCGTACACCATTTTTGCACGGGAGTATGAATATGGCGTAAAGGCCATAGAGTCATTTTTTAAAAAGTATTGCCTACCGTGCATCTCATTAAGGCAAGGAGGGTTTCCACTTCCAAAAAATGACTTTAACTCTATAAATTTAGCGCTAGACAGGTCTAGCGCCTAAATATAAATATGGAGTTAGTTTTGCACCAAATTAAAGTACAAAAAAATGACGCCAATTCGGTGAAAACAGAGTATAAATATGCCCCTAAATGATAATATTTTACTATCATTTTATTTTTCCACTGCTTTTTAGCAGTGGGGTGATGCTCCTCCACTATAGAGAGGGGCCACCCTGTTCTCTTCACCTAACCTTCTTAACTCGTCCCCTCTTGATTGTGAGCTGTCTTTTCTGCTCTCAGAAAATCCCTCCCCTCAAATGTGTTATTTACATTTCTCTTTTCTGATGTAATAATATGTAACATTTATACCTCACCTCAATGTAGCTCACTCTCCTGGGGCTATATAATACAAAGTGTCTCGGGGCGCAATGGGCATGTGTGTCCACTTAGCATACCCCTGGGGAATTTTGGCATTACAGAAATGGCTGCAGCTGCTTCTGCGGCACGTTCTGTAATACAGATGGCGCTGAGGGTGTTCCCTCATTTGTACGAGTGTGTGGCCACAAGCAAATGAGGGATTCCCTTTGCCTCTGCACCCGCGCTGTCAAGGTACCCCCTGATGGAAACTCTCTGGAGGGAAAACAGCGGGTCCTATGGACTCCTAAGACATCCCCTTACTGGTGGGTTAAGTCACTCACTGCATCTGCCTGCAATGGGATCTCTAATTCCCTTGAAAAGTGCAGGCGGGTTGCTGCCTGTACAGTGACACACAGAGCGGCTTTAAAGCAGCCCTTTTTTCACTTAAATGCGCTGCCCCCAGGGTAGCAAGAGTCCATGGCTGCCCTGGGGGCAGCGCATTCAAGGTAACAGGGTGCACTTTCTCTGTTTGCACCCGGCGCTCCAGTTTTAATGTGTGCCAGGAGCAAACAGAGAAAATGCGCCTTGTGTATAATAGTCCCCCTGATGGAAGAGGCTTCTTACATCCCTGCCATTCCTACCTTAACTTCAGTCCAATCCTTTGTGAATGGTTTTTATGCATCTTGCCACACTTTCCTTGGAAGGAGCTGGGATCAAATAATGTCTACCCTGTCCCATCTGTCCTGTATTACCTTTAAATCCTCCTTCATCATTTTTAGCAACTCCAGTCCAGTAATTCTATTTGGTTGTTTCCATGAACGTAAACCATGATCAAGTCTGACATAGGCCATTTCGTGCTCAGTTCCCAAAGCTTGGGTATTAAGTGCCCGAATCTCATACCCTTCCTACCATGTCTCCTCACTACCATAATTGGCATAAAAATGTCTTTTTGAGTGCTCCTGTGCCCAATCTATTATGCAATATCCACAATTCTAAACCCCCTTTTTTCTCCTGAATGCTGGGCTCCTCAATACAACCAGCGAATACCTGACCACCCTGTGCACCTTTGCCTGGTCTAATGTAACCTCACATTATGTTGGACTTCTACCTCGCAAAACTATTCTGTTGGTCTTCACCTCTTCCTAGTTTATGTACCTCCACCATCACTCACATCCAAAAGGAATATGCCCTGAAGCTCCATTCAGGATAACCACCAAGCCTCAAGCATTGCCTGTCTGTCTGTGATCCTATTGGCGTTCGCGTGTATAAATGCACTATCATGTCTAAACCTTCCTCCTTCTTTTTCAGAAAATCTTCGAATTCTTTTATTTCGCATATCTCCTCCTTTCCTGACGTCTCCAATGTGGCTTTACCCATTCACTGTACCCCGACTCCCAAACCAGTTCATCTCAATCCTTATCAAAGCTTGCAGCCTTTTTACCCTTAGCATCATGTCTCCCATATCCATTCTTTCATATGTCTTGGTGCTCACTACCTCTGCAATTTAGAATACTCAGAAAACATAATGGTCAAAATTACTCTTAAATATTAGTCATTGCCAGGCTTATGCATATCTCGTCTGGTGGATAACTATTTCCAACATCATAATTGTTATGACCCTCTTCCCGATGCCCTTCTGGACTTCTCTCTAGCCCATTTGCCCAGGGCTGGCCTTCCAGATTTGCTCCCACTAGGTATATATCCCCCAAAACTTGTACCTGTAGTAGCCTATTCCTTGTCTCTTTCCTGCATGGTCACTAGCAATAGTCTTTTATCTACTTTGATATCACATAATTCACCATGTCAGATTTCATTGCTTTCAATCCCTTATAAACTCTCTTCAGGCTTGACGATAAGCATTTCTCGTTGACATTGGCAATGAGTCGTCAGCTGGCTAGAATGCCGTCAAAGCGCTAAGTTCTACATCTTTTCTACAAAAACCTTCCCTTGCTTTTCCCCTTCTTGAGTCAATCCCCTGAATCTCAATCTCTGAAAACAAAATAAAGCATCTGTAACCCTCAATATCTGGGCCAGGTATGTTCCTAAAACAGAACATCACATTCTACTGTAAACAACTCAGAACAAACACTCTTAGCAATCTCAGAATACACCAGTTATTTGCAGACAACTTGTTGATGGCCTTCACTACTGCCTTATTGCCTATCACAAAGGCCACTTTTCCATTAGTCAATTCTTTGCCCCACAGTCATTTGACAAAATTACTTGTATGAATACTAAAAAAGCTGTGCTGTGGTTGTGCTTCTTGAAATCCTTTGCCCACTGTTTGGCACCCCAACTCCCTTTCCAGTAAAGGCCACACCTAAGCCCTGGAAAATAGTTCCACTGTCCTCGTCAGTGGGTCTGACTGTGAGATGGGAACATTGTTCTTCCATTACAACTGTCTAAGAAGTCATTTTAATTAAATCATTAAGTTCCTTCTGAATTCATTCCGTGATCATTAATACATGGTGAGGTTTTGTCACTCCCCACATAGCAAAAGCCATATGCCTACAAAACACTCTGCCTGGGGCCACTTCTTTGCATGAGAAGAAGCCTGTTGCAACTTCTTCAGTTCCTCATGCATACTACCTTTAAGAGTACAGTCTTCAAAGTTTTCTGTACATTGATAGTAGCTGCTGACCTCTCAGTTTTCTCACATGTCAGAGTTACTCCAGAATGGTCAGTCACCTGCTTCATCACACTCATCAAGCGTGTGCATTCTTCATGGCTTCTAGCCTGTAGCCCATAGCAATAAGAATATTCTAGCTCAGTTAGTTTTGATGTGTTATATAAAGCGTTTTCCACGATTTACAATGGAAGTTATCTTCTAAATAATGAAAAAGGGAGATGTTTTGGCTAAAAAACTTGGTGGACCAAAGTGGGAATTTTTAACCCACAGAGTACTCAAGAACTGCTTTCGAAGCAGGTGATAGAGTGGAGAGCTGACTGGCATCTCAAATTATTCAAATGGCTGCAGTATTATTCTATAGAGGACCTGGAACCAGGACGAAAACCAGCAGAGCAGCGCAGCATTCAGACAACTCACTATAAAATCAAACAAGACTTAGAACCAGTGGCGGCCCGTCCTTTAGGGCAGAGGGGCCGAACCTCCCCCCCACCTTTTGCCCTTCATTAAGAGTGTCTGTCAGGCTGAACAAAGGCCAGCCTGACAGACACTCTTAATTTTCAGCTCAGACAGCCAGGAGTGAGCCATGTGCGATTTGCGCAGACTCGTGGCTGCCTGAGCTGAACTTTGCTGGGCTGAGGAGGTCACAGCTCCTATGGGTGTGACCTCCTCGGCTCAGCAAAGGTACCTTGAGGAAAGAGTCACCCATTGACACTCACATGTGGCGCTTCAGGTTTAAGCCCTGAAGCGCCCAGGGCGAGTGTCAATCAGTGACACTTCGTCACAAAGCGGGGTGGGGTCAGCAGTCTCACTGACCCCATCCCACTCTGTGACGAGGCTGGGACTGCTGCCTTCCCTCATTGGCTGACCTAAGGTCTAAGGACTACCCTCCTGGGAACTGGAGGCTGAAGGTAAGTGTGTGTGATGTTTTAAATTGAATGTTTGGTGCGCGCGTGCATGCTTGAGTGTTATGAGTGTTAATGGATGTGCCTGTGTGCGTGTCTGTTTGTGAAAAAATGAGTGTGTGCTTCCCACCCCTCCTCCTAAAGCTGCCGGCCGCCACTGCCTGGAACAATTTCAAAAGTAAAGCACATCAAGGACGTGAACCACATTCACGTAGATTTTGCTGTGACGTACTCCTATGGTACTTTTAGCTTGGTGTAGAGACTCATCAGTAAGTCAGGAGAGGGACAGGAGCATATCTGGTATATAGAATTAATGTCATACTCTTCATTAATTACTTTACGCTTCATCTGCACAGGGGCTACATGTCCTGGAGGTAAATATCTGCTACCAATGAACTGTGAAGAAAGAAAGACAAACTGCATTTGGACCATAAGTTGCACTAGTGCTAATCAATGTTGCAGATACTGGGTAGTTTTACACAGGTTCAGTTTGTTTTTACACCTCTTGACGGGTTTAAATGCCAGTGGAGTAGTACACTGCATGGTTGACTTGTGGCTGAAGTGGATCCACCTCGTTTACACACCTTCTTGCATAATGAATAGGAATAGAGAAATGCCATCTACATAGGGTACATCGAATCAGTTTTGCACAGCATACATTTCAAAGAATAGGTTTAAAATGGTACATGGCTTCACATAAAAGGAAAGTGCATGCCACAAATGGCAAACATGGGAATGGCTAACATGGAACACAGAATGAGAACAGTGCCCTGCTATGCTGATCTCTTAGGGACAGATGTACGAAAATGAAATTTGGGATTTCTTAAATAGCACCTTCATAGAAATTGCTATTTAAGAAATGCAAACTGCAGTGTACTAAGATACCGATTTCCTACTGCGATTTCTAGTAAGTAGGAATCTCTATTAGGAAAGTGCTATTATGAAATCCCATTGCGTTTGAGTCAATTAGGTGGTTTTGCATTTCCTAAATAGAGATTTTCTAGTGGGAAATTGCTATTTATGAAATGCAAACCCAAGGATGGCAATGGGAAAAATGCCCTCCTTGGTGCACCCCAAAAATAGAGGTTCACCTGTAGAGCACACATATGCCTAAAGGGCATGTGCGTGCTCTATTGCAATTTTTAAAAAGCACTTAGAGGTGCGTTTTTTTAAATTGCACCTGGTTACCATCGACTTCAAGTCTATGGTAATTGCATCTCCTACATGCCCAAGTTGCAATTAGGAAATGCATGGGACACCAGAACAGCAATCCCAAATACGAAATCCCTTTTCCTTAAAGGGCTTTGTACATAAGAAAAAACAAGTTTGCAGTTTTTAACAGTTTTTAACAGCCCGAAGTGGAGATTCAGACCGTTAAGAAATGCAGACTGGCTTTGTATATCTGGTCCTTAGTTCTGTACTCTAAAACAGTACAATGCACCTTGCTATTGGCCATGGTTGTCTTTGGAGACTGGTAAGTTTTGATTGTGTTGACATTCATTAGTTAACTGAAGTCCTTGTTCACCCACTACTGAAGCAAAATTCCTTAAAAAACATGTCCCACTTCATTGTTGAAAGATCATTTGAAATCCTGACATCACTTAACACTATTAGGTATGGATCCCTCTGTTTTGCACCTGCTTTCCATGTTTCCTGAGCAATTCGATATTACAGGAGGGGTAGCTGATGCTTGTGCGACCTCTTTAGTGACACACAATGTGTGGATGCATACCTCATGCCAGGAGTTTTGTGAAGTAGGTGTTTCCCTATTGCATCGGGGCATGACCTTCCACAATATAGGCAGTACATTGATAGGAGCAAAAGAGTCCTGAAAGTCCTGAGGGGACATGTCCACAGTGCACCACCCTCGAGGTGACGCACAGGTAGATTGCCCAAATGTGCCCTTTGAAGCATGCATGGTCTCAGGACAACTGTGTTCTGGATTTGAATTGCATGATTGTAACTCTATTCCAAAGCACTCAGAGGTTGGCATACAGAGGTATATACCCCTTTAATCTCCTCAGAAATAAACACACTGATTATGTCTTGATCGAAAGCTATATCACACAGTTGCATTTTTTACGACTGTTGTAAAAACTAATAATTCATCAAAAGATAATAGGCTTTTGCAACCTATGAAGTTAATTAAATCAATACGTTAGTGAATAGCCGACATTCAACTGTCCCCCATCACAACGATTCCCCATCTAAGTCTAATAACTCATGCATGTTACTTCATCATAATTCAAATCTCGTTCGGGGCGAAATATTGTTATACTAACAATACATCAAGCAGTGCTTAATTTGTACAAGAATACGTGCAGGGGCCTGATGTTTTGCTCAGAAACACATGGCCTGCATTGCCGAATGTCAACATACCAAGACTGCAAAATTTAGATTCCACCTCAAGCCACTTCCACTCGCCAACGTACTCTCTCTGCTCCTTTACCTCACTCTTGCCTATTCTTTTTCATCCGTGCTTCCTCCCTTGTCAGAGTTTTTTGTCTTTCTCTTCTACCGTCTTCCTCTCTTCTGTGTCCCATTCCCCAAAGACCAATGCCAGGGCGCCCCTCCTGCAGCCTCTGGCTCAATTGAAGCACTGACATTAAGATTAGAAGTGACTAACTGAGGCAAGAGCTATATGTGCTCTCTGCTCCTCCGAGGTGTTCGCTGCTCTGAGACAAATCAGTTACAATTGATGATAGTGAGGGCACGTTTCAAAATGTAGGTGGTATCGTTCCAAATAAATATTTCTAAGCTACTCCTCCACGTTTTTCAGAAGAGGACTGCTGGTTCAAGTCTATTTCGCCTATCACCCTTGAAGTCGTCATCTTTTGGCTCAATTGTACGAGCCTTTCTGGACACAAATAGAAAATGATGAAGGGAATGTGCAAATTATTCTGGTCTCTGTATGCAATTGCCAAATAAGGTTGAAAGCTTTAGTCTTAAAACTCCTCGATACTAAGCAGATATGAATCCAAAGGCAGAATTGCATAGATTTGTCAAGTCTAAGCATGATCCTAGTTAAGCCTGATTTTCATATCTCCTGTCATACCGGCTCTGAGATGGCTGCTTGTTCTGTGGCAAATCTATAAATCAATTGTTCGATAAGATTGATGTTGCCACAGCAACAGTGGACAAGGTGGTAACGTCATTAAAGATGATATTCCATAATCACTGATCAAATTAACTTGTCAAATGTAACAGTTTTTTGACACACTATAGTGATTTCAACATTAGCTGACAAAAATGTGAATAGGCAACCTGTAACTCAAAAAGTTTAAAAGAGTTCCAAACATAAATGCAGATTGTTAAGAGTCTGGTAGTGAGGACAAGATAAATTAAGCAGGACCAAAAGTACCTGTTGAAAAATAACAAGCATCGGTAAACCAGTATGTTTGACGTTTGTACTCAAGCGCTGACGAAAGCAATAACAAAGTTGCAGTGTAAAGTGATAAATAGAGGATTTCGTTGTGTATACGGTACAGAGAGGAGATAAAAAATTAAAAGTGTGATGGCAGATGTAAAATAGTGCTTCATGCATTCCATTGTAGGCAGAACGACACACCCAAACATCCAACACAAAGTAGGTGAGATTAAAATACTCCAGTGCGCTGTTCTAATGGACAATGCCTTAAGCCCTTGGCTGGAGGCACCTATCCGATGAGACCAGTGGCTGATGGAGGCTCACCCATAGCCCCTTAGAGTATGTAAAGAATGCGACATATTTGCCAAGATTGGTCCAATCCCCATTACACATCATATATAAAAATGATACTCATGTTGAGCATTGCTTGGTTTGAAAACCCACCTGACAAACACAAATAGGCCTGTGAAGCATGTTAAAATAAAAATAAGGATTTCGCTGAATAAGCTATGATGCTATTAGAACACTGCACCCAGTGACAGTAGACAAGAGACAAGGGGTCAGAGCTGCGCTATTTTACCACTTTAGATAATAGTACATTGTTGCTTGTTACATGAAAGTTAATCAATGTGCTGCTTTTGGCTGCACCATTCCTTGACATCACTGAGGCAACCAACAGAACATAACACAACAACATGCACAAAGTAACATGCCAATGCAGTAAAACAAACCATGACACATTAAAGCAAAGCAGTACAAGCATTCGAATGCAATGGCACTCGCATTTGCTTGAGTTAGAGCTATAAGCGTTGTAAACTCCTAACCGGACTTATCTTGCTATATAAACTGAAAATAAAAAGTAAAACAGTTTCACATAAGTGAGGTGACGGCCATGATGAGTGTGACGAAGACACACAAAAGGAAAGGGAAGTTCGCTTGCAGTCAAACGTATCGGAAAAAGTGCAATTATCTATGTAACAGGGTAGATTCCATGCAAAGTGCTTGACTACTGCCCAGCGAGATCACGCTGCGTAGGAATTAAAAATAAAAAGTAGTCCAGAAGCCATGCAGAAAACAAGAAGCCTAGTATGTTTTCAGTAGTTTATTGGTGCTCTAGAGGAGGGCTAAAGACCAGAAAAGGCATGACATATGCATGCCTTTCACCAATGAAATCAAGCGAATTTCAAAAGGCAAGTCCACAAACCAATCAAACTGATGGGCATCACATGGGCATAGTTAAAAGCCCACAGAGCAATTACAACAAGGGCCAGATCGGTTGCACGCTCGACCCTAAAAAACAGAAAGGAACCGAACTACCACTATATAACATATTAACATCACATTGCAAAAATTCAGTTCAAAGTCACAGCAGCACAAAAACTAACAGAATACATCAGCAGCTCGACAAAATACCACAAAGCAAATATTCACAAGTAAAATGCGACCTCCAGACATCTGCTTTCATAATACAGTGATAAAAGTAGTTTGCCTTAACCCCTGCGTTCCCTTGCTACAAAGGACATGAAATAGCACCAGTTAAAAAAAATTGTGATTCCGCCCCAGTAAGAAAAACATGAAAATGTTGGGATGGAAGGCGTATACCATTGTCCACTCTCTGCCATCCTTGTATTTGAACGGAGCTCCCAAGATTGTAATGTAGCAATCTCAACTCAGAGAGCATATTAATGTATTTTGTAGATCACTTACTATTTAGCAGTTGACAGCTGTCCCTTGAACGTACTTTATAGTTTAAAAAGGCTACTTCCCCCTGAAAAAAAGTTTGAAAAGTGTTTCTGACTGTTGAACAACGTAATCCGTTTTCATTTTCAAGCCACATAATGAAGCCAATATGCAGTCTTTCACAATTTGGAGGACATTCAACGTAATCGACACTGCTGACCATCCAGTGCAAATGTGGAACCTACTCACTCGCAGGTTAACCCATCAAAACTGATTATGCAGTAAGATGCAATTTTGTTTTCTCTAAATACTCCCTGGGTGTTGACCTAAAGTAATTTCGTCTCTTGTTTTCATATTGGCAATTTTTCTTCAGATATGGTCTGTATTTTTTAATCGACTTGATTTTCTTCTGATGTGTGAAATATGTATCCCATTCCTATTTGTTGGTGTTAGTTTGTCTGTATTTTAATTTGAGGAGTGTGTTTATGCTTAGTGAGAGCCAAGCAACTCTGTCAGCATAAATGGCCGGTTGAATTGTTCCCACATTTGGAGAGTCATCCTTTCTAAGCATTGGTTGATGCAGAATATTATACCCGCTTTTGTTGTATTTGCTATTTTACTGCCTTCTTGAAGCTCATGTTATATTTTACTTTACATATTGCACTTCCGTTCATTTTTGTTCATTTTTATTTTTAACAATGCAAATATTAAAACGTGTTAAAGAAGCAAAATATAAAAATGAATCATTTAAATTTAATTTTCAATTCAGGAAAGTAATCGTATCATGTTTCAACACGTTCGTCAACCTGTCTAAGCAACCACTGGTAAATTGCTACTTCATTTTGCTTTATACTATAATAGTTCTTAATAGGAGGAGCTCTAATACAAATTTTGATACCATGTTCAGAATGTTACATGTGGTGCATAGATTCCAAGACTACAACTTGACTTTTATCTTCAAGATTATTTTGTGACGCTATCAGTTTGAAATATGTCTCCCATATTAAGTCATGGTGGCATCATAGTCATAAAAAGTACATTATGTCTTCCTTGCCCACCATCTTACAGTTCCACAATTGGGTAACGTTTTATCGACCTTACTTTTATGTGTTACCTTGTCAAAAGACGTATGTTTAACGCAAGTTTATTGAAAGATCATCTTGCCTCAGGCAACTCCAATTTGACTTGATTTTCTAATAACAGTATAGAAAGTCAACAAGGGATGTCCACAAACCCCATTTAAGTTCTCCAATTGGGTTACATGCTTATTGGCCGGCTGCTGTCCTCTTGTTATGGCCCTGCGGTGAACTCTCGTGAAGTTGGAAGCTTAAAGTCATACCACAGTTCAAAGATTTAATGTATTTCGTAGAAGTGTAAAGTAGGACTATTCTCTCTGATGCCTTGGGATACGCATTAGCCTGCTTATAATTTGAAAGCTTTCCTTATTTGCATCCCAAAGTATTTTTTTAACAAAGTATAGAACCACTGAGACTACATGCCAGCCAAAACAAGTTTCAAAATTCAGCTCCAGTTGAAGAATAGCAGCAAAAGTGTAATTTTGCACCACTGCTAAGGCATCCAAGAACATTTTTATATCAGCTGTGAATAATAAAGAAAAAACTGGGTGATGTGATCTCAATTTCATTACCGTACAGCCACGGAAAAAATAAATGCTGGTATCCAAACTCTGGGCAGATTTATCATTATTTGCCGCAGTGCAGCATAGCAAGCCACACTGCTGCGCTGTGTCGTGTGAAGAAAAGGGCAGGAACGCACATTATTTAACATGATATGCTGTATTATTGTCCTTTTCGTGCATTGGCCCAAAATGTGCTGCCTTGCGCCAATGCAGACACCCTTGCACCATGGTACAAGGGTGCAGGTTTTGCAGGTAGGATTGTTTTTGTGCAGGAAAAACAATCTTCAGAGGCATTTGTCTTTTTCTAAGAGTGCTGCAATATGCATCACACTTACAAAGAAGAAATAATGGGGAGAAACAGAGATATTTCTTCTTGTTACACCTCCCCTGGAAAGCTGTAGCATTTTGATGCATCCGGAGGTTTACCAGTGTTGGTAAATTTGGGAATACACCAAACTCCATGGGTGGATGCGTGGGAACACCCATGCTCTACTCATGGAGTACAACCCTGGGGTAGAGTAACACAAGGCAGATGTTAGACCTGACAGCCCTAGGGTGGTCACCCCTAACTTTTTGCCTGCCTCCCCCCACTTTTGAGATACTGTTTTTGCTGGTTTTTAGACTCTGCACACTTTACCACTGCTAACCAGTGCTAAAGTGCATATGCTCTCTCCCTTTAAACATGGTAACATTGGATTACACCCAATTAGGCTATTTAATTTCCTTATAAGTCCCTAGTAGAGTTCCCTATATGTGCAGAGGGCCTGTAAATTAAAAGCTACTAGTGGGCCTGCAGCACTGATTGTGCCACCCACTTCAGTAGCCCTTAACCTTGTCTCAGGACTGCCATTGCAAGGCCTGTGTGTGCAGTTTCACTGCCAATCTGACTTGGCATTTAAAAGTACTTGCCAAGCCCAAAACTCCCCTTTTTCTATATACATATGAGTCACCCCTAAGGTGTGCCCTAGGTAACCCCTAAGGCAGGGTGCAGTGTAGGTAAAAGGCAGGACATGTACCTATGTAGTTTATATGTCCTGGTAGTGTAAAACTCCTACATTTGTTTTTACACAACTGTGAGGCCTGCTCCCTTCATAGGCTAACATTGGGGCTGCCCTCATACATTGTTTGAGTGGTAGCTGCTGATCTGAAAGGAGTAGGAAGGTCATATTTAGTATGCCAGAATGGTAATACAAAATCCTGCTGACTGGTGAAGTTGGATTTAATATTACTATTTTAGAAATGCCACTTTTAAAAATTGAGCATTTCTCTGCACTTAAATCTTTCTGTGCCTTACAATCCATGTCTGGATGGGTTTAGTTGACAGCTCCTTGTGCATTCACTCAGACACTCCTCAAACACAGGATACTCAGCCTCACTTGCATACATCTGCATTTTTAATGGGTCTTCCTGGGCTGGGAGGGTGGAGGGCCTGCTCTCACACAAAGGACTGCCACACCCCCTCATGGGACCCTGGCAGACAGGATTGAACTGAAAGGGGACCTGGAGCACTAATAAGCCAATCTTTGAAGTCTCCCCACTTCAAAGGCACATTTGGGTATGGAAACAGGGCCTCTGCCCTACCACCTGAGACACTTCCTGGAGAAGAAACCTGAACCAAAACCTGCAGCCTGACAAGAAAAACTGCTTGGCTGCCTAAAGGACTTACCTGATTGCTTTCTGAAGAGGACTGCTACCTTGCTGTTGCTCTGCTGTCTTGCTGCTCTCTTGCTTTGCTGCAGAAGTGCTCTCCAACGGCTTGGATAGAGCTTACCTTCTGTTCCCTGAAGACTCAGGACCAAAAGGACTTTTTTCCTGCAGCTGAAATCCCCGTGCGGTGAAAATTCGATGCACCACCTGCCAAGAACGACGCACAGCCTGCTCACGTGAAAAATTCACCGCACGCCGAGTCCGGAACAACGCAGCCCGACTTCGCGACAGAAGATCGATGCAGCACCAGCAAGGCAACCGGAACTTCAACGCACAGCCCTACTGGGTCGACGCAAGCTGACTCAGAACGCCGCCGCCCGACTTCCTGAGAGGAATCGACGCAGCACCTGCTGTGCGGAAGAAAATTCCACACATCGCCTAACGGAATTGACGCAGCCCCTGTGACTTCGCTCCGCAAGCCCAGGATTCCACGCATCGTCCCCAAGGCATCTGAAAACCCCGCAACCCCAAGAGGATCCAAGTCTGTGTGCTGGAAATCGATGCAACGTCTTCCCCGTGTGAAAAATAACGATGCAAGTCCATGTGCGAAGGGGCAAAACCGACGCACATTCACCGTTTTCCACGCATCTCCTCCTCTGCCACCCCTTGTGAGGATTTATCACTGCAAACCAGGTACTTTGCCCTGCAAGAGACACTTGTTGTTTCTAGGAGAACTTAAGACACTTTTTATTGCTTTTACAATAATATTTCAACTCTAAGACACTTGCTATCACTTTCAGTGATATCTCTACAATTGCTTATTTCATCTTTAATCGTTTTGACCTGCATTTCTCCAGATAAATATTATATATTTTTCTAAACGCTGTGTGGTGTATGTTTGTGGTGTTATATTCTGGTATTGTATGATTTATTGCACAAATAATTTACACATTGCCTTCTAAGTTAAGCCTGACTGCTCAGTGCCAAGCTACCAGAGTGTGGGCACAGGATAATTTGGATTGTGTGTGACTTACCCTGACTAGAGTGAGGGTCCTTGCTTGGGCAGGGGTAACCTGACTGCCAACCAAAGACCCCATTTCTAACAGCAGAGATTTGCGATGCCATGCTTGACTCTATATTTATCAAGCCACTCAGGTCCACACAAGGTTGCCTTGCGAGGCTTGATAAATCTGACTTTTTTGTTGCTTTGCCCTTGCACCTCCGTGCATGGAGCAAGGGCAATGCGACATAATGATAAATATGCCCCTTTGTCAAAGGAAGCGTTCCCCACTTCTAACACTTGAATGGGGCTCCTCCACCACAAGCGCTGCTCACTTCCAACATTGACACAGTCATCTTCCACTATTGGCACATCCCTCTTCCATCACTTGTGCAGCCAACTTCAACCACTGACAGAGCCCACTTCCACCACTGGCATGGCTCTCTTCCACCACTGGCATAGCCCACTTTCAGCATTGGCGTGGCCCACTTCCTCCACTTGTACAGCCTGCATCCATCACTGGTGTGGCAAGTTTTAAAGGAGAATGGAAATAAGACAGTTAATGTTGCCTTTAATGTATTGTTTGGAATTCATTTTTCCGTTGCTGCAATTGCTGTAGGAAGTTTTGTTTAAAGCATGCAATGTTTGTAAATGTTTCTAATTCTGATAAAGCAGCAAAACAAACCTTTGTTGTACCTATCACTCTGTCTTAGTACTCTCTCAAGGTTTGCCAGACCACGTCACAGGCCTTCTGAAAAGAAAATTAAACAACAAGTGCGGGAGAAATAGTGTTAATGCAAGGGCCATTACCCCTACAGAGTATTATTGCTCTATAAAGAATTCACATTGAAATTGGACATTTTGTCTTAAGGTCCCATTGAGGTCTGGAGATCTTGGAAGTAAAAAGTCCCAACTTTTATGAGGTTTCAGAAGATGTCCTGCTAGACACAGGTCTCAGGACATCCTGGACAGCATTTAGAGGTCAAGACTCACTCCAGCAGAAGCCACAAGCAAGGTTCAGTCCAGGTCCAGTTGCAACTGGTCAACTGATCACGTCAGGAAAGGACCACTTGCAGCTTTTTGTGTCCATGTAGCCACACAGGAGGTCAGTCAACTGACTGTTGGAGTCTGCTTCTTTGTCCTTGGTACAAAAGTGAGCAAGTTCAGTCCTTCAGGGTTGCTCACTAGTTACAACAAACAGGGTCTTGTCATTTTCTGCTCTTCCACCCGTCCAGTAAGAGTTCTGGGAAGGGTTCCTGGAGGTGTCACATTTATGATTTGCACTAGCAAGTTGGTTGGGGTGACTCCTCGCCTCTCCCTAACCAATAGGATAAATTGTCCAGGAGTAACCCTAACTACTTTTTCAGCAGTTTCTGTTTGCTTTACTGCAGACTATCCCAGTGTGCACCTTACATCCAAAACCCAGCTGGGAAGCCCTTCTTCACTTGTGCAGAGCCCATATGTCCACCAGAAGTACAGGCAGGGAAACAACCAGCCCCATTCCCTAGGTCCACTTCAAACTGCTTCATGGGGAAGCTTTCCTCCCACTGGTTTGGGACCCAGTTGGGCTAGTTTTAGCTTGGGGAACTAAGACTTCCCCCCCTAGTTTTTTTTTTTTACACTAAACTATGACTGGGTAGGCCTCAGTTCATCCTCTTTCAAGGTAGTAAAGTTCCTGCAACCTCCTCAGCAGCCCTTTCTGAACTTATAGAGATCACATGCCTCACACACTGCCCATCCTACACCACATCCAAGCCGTTGTTCTGCTCTGGGAGCAGATTTCACATCTTATTAGGGTCATGACTGACTGGGCAGCTGCTGGAAGGCTAATGTAAATTAGCCTCTAGAAACTTAAAACAGGAGAAAGCTAATCTTCCAAAAGTTACTGTTTCTAAATATTTGTTAATGATCTAACATCACTAATCCATTGGACTTTTAATGAATATGAAAAATATACTTTGATTGACCCTTCTATGTGTTTCATGTTTAAAGTTACAGAATAAAGTTTATATTTTGTACTTTACATTTTTATAGGCTACAGCTATAGCGCTTCCATTGAAAATTGCTTTTGAAGGATGCTCACTGGAAGAACATGCAAATTTAAATTTCTTATGTTCCATTTTTAAATATCTGCGCCCTATTTTGTGGGAAATAAGGTGTACTTAGGGATGACAATCATATTTAAAAACAGAGTTCTCCGCCTGTCACAAATGGTTAGGTTGATAGGTTGACAGCAGGTTTTTAGGCATAAAGCCATATGTTACAGTCCCACTCTAAGGATGGCACAATAGGCACTGCAGTCCAGAGATTACATTTAACATTCAGGTACTGGGTACATGTCTACAGTTATCCTAGGAAATTAGACTCTAGTTCAAAATGTCAATAGGAGTAAACCAGTTTAACCACGTTTAACAGGAGGAGCACAGGCACTTTATTCCTATTTAGCAGGGGTAAATAGCAGAGAGTTCTAAGTCCAGCAAAAATGGTATTTAGAAACAGGTGCAAAATCTGGTGTGACCGTGAAGAAAAGGCAGATTTGCTACGTTTGTTTTCACCCTTCTGAAGATTTTATCCTTTATTAAGTTAATCTTTCTAATATGTTTTCATGGTATTTACTTCCCTTTTGGGTTATGTTTTCATGGAGCTTATCTCCCTTTTTGAATATCACAGTGTTACAACATTTCTCTCTGTTGCAAGATGCGATGCTAGCTTTCCGTATCTGATTGTAGAAGCTTTATTGCTCTGTCCTTGTGACACAAACACTAGTGAACATACACAACATTGTATATTATATTGTATATTACAGATACTCCGCAGTGTTCACTCCCTCTTTAATGCACAAAGTCCCACACAAAACGTAATCTACAATTCACAAACTGACATTTTAGCAACTGCACACTTACCACTACAGCACACTATATCCCGAACGCACACCTGACATAATACAAATAGCCATAAACCATAATACACGAAGACATTAATGCTCACAGTCACATACTAATATGAACAAATATAATACAGAATTCAAACACTCTACACAGCATACTAGCATACACATGTGCATCCAAAATATGAATACACCTCATAATACACTGAGGCATAATTAACAAAGGTTCACACAACACAGTGCAAGCAAAGATTGCAGTTCTGTGTTGAGTGAACAGGAGAAAACTGAAAAGTGCCATATCCACCAGGATATGGGGCTCTTCAGCTCTCTCCTAGCACTGGTGCATTTGTGACTGCCTAGTGCCAACACAGGAACCCCTTCTGCCATGCTGCAAGGGTGCCTATGTTATGGGAAGGATTTTGTTTGTGCAGTAGCAGCCTCCATGCACAAAACAATCTTGTAGGGCAATGTCCTCTTTTAATGTGTGATTCAGAATGTATCACACAGAGAAAGAGGAAATACCAAGGAGAAATAAATATTTTTCTATTTTCTAACTCAATGGGAAAGGCGTAGCATTTCGATGAACTCCCAGGTGTACTTGCTTTAGTAAATTTGAAAATGCACCAAAACCCATGGAGGATGCATAAAAAACGCCCATGCTCCACCCCTGGACCAACTCCCAGAGGTAGTATAGCACAAGGCAGCACAAGGGGGTGCTCACATTTCCTTTACCATGCCACTCAAGGCAACCCAAGTTAGCCGTTGTGTGACTTAGTAAATACCAATGAATATTTTGCTTTGTGGCTGCACCAAAAAAAGTGGTGCAACCACAACCCAAAATGATAGCACATATAGGCCTAAAACTTTAAACATAAACGAGCCCATTAATCCTAATTAACAAAATAGAGAAACGTAAGAGCATACAGACCAAAATGCACGCTTACAATGCCCATGTTGCCCTTTCCCTTCAAAACATTAGCGCTCACATGCACTAAAACACACTTTACACAAAACACCGATTTACACTATCGTTCTGCCTAAAATGGCTGCTTATTTCTTTTTTTCTTGTAACTATTGTTTCATTTAGTGGTGTAAAAAGTTTTATTTATTACGCAAGCAGAAACTAGTAAAGTTCCCAAAGATTAGCATACTGGTAGTTCACAGAGATTCCCACTTTTCATAGCCCTTCCCACTCACATAATTTCTTCTCATGACGTTCACGTTACAAACACTTTAAATTAATTTTATATGCTCATGATTTTTTTATGGCTAAAATCAACAGCATAGTAAAAAATCTGAAGAACAGATGAAAATGCGAAGAACCTGCAAGAAACCGTCAGAAATCTGTAAACTGGAAAATGTTAGGTGCATTAATACATTGCTTAGCCTTTTCTAATGAGTGACCATAGGGCGACCATTTCCCTCCAGGTAATTATAGATAGTTTCCGGTCCTGGGCTGTTTGTGCTAGCTTAATGCATTATGGGTTTTGTAGTTTTTGTTTTGCTACCATCACTGTAGTTAGACTAGCACAGCAGAAATCAATGATTTGTAGGTGAAATGCTTAAGACTGGTGACCATGTCTATAGTGATCTGAAATAAGTTGGCCACCATAATTGGAATCAGGGTGCACCTGCAACTTGTGAGAAATCTGTATGCACAAGCATAGCTTGCTTTTATTTTCCTCAGCACAATTACATTTTCATAAAAAATATTTACAAAAGTTCTAATTTTCATGTGAAATCCTGGCTCATTTCGAATTTTGAGACCTTTTTATACTTTTCAGAGGTTTTGAGAGAAATACTGTTGGGCCTTGGCCACACTTTTTGCCTTAACACTCTTGTTTTCTGATCCCGCTCTGTTGGCTTTAAGGACTCTGCACACTATACGACTGCTAATCAGTGCTAATGTGCTTCTGCTTACTCCTGTAATCCTAGTAAAATTGGCCCATTTAATGTACTTGTAATTCCTTAGTAACGTGGTACTACATGTACCAGGGCATGTGAATTAAATGATACTAGTGGGTTGGTAGCACCTACTGTGCCACCCACATAGGTCCCCTTTTGAAACATGTTCAAGGTCTGTAACCGAAGCCCCTATGTAATTTCTACTTGGTAAAATAAACATTTTGCCAGGGTTAAACCATCATTTCTTAATACAAATTAGTCACCTCTAGGGTAGAGCCTAAACACCCTGCAGGGCAGTGTGCAGCGTATTTAAAAAGTAGGACATGTACTTTTAAGTTTTATATGTTCTGGTAGTGAAAACCTCTCAAATTCTGACTGCAGGCCTTCCCCTCCACATTCAATAAATGAGAACTTTTGGTTGGGGCAAGGCACCCACTATTACTGGGTGGGCCTCTGGATAGGGTGCCCGGGATCAATATTGGCCCCAGGATGGGGACTGCATGCTCCCCCCTTTATAATAAAGCCAGGCCCTGGGAGCTGAGGAGAAATTGGCACTGAAATTGGCCTGGGGAGGAGGGCTGCTCGCCCCACTCCTGCATAACTTAAGGGATGGACCCCAGGGGATGCAGTCCCCAGGGCCAAATATGGCCCCGGGATGGGGGCCACATATCCCCTCGCCTGATAAAAATGTGCCAGGCATCAGGGAATTGGGTCCTTTGGGGCCAAAATCAGTCCGGGGGGCTGCTTGCCCCCGCAGTCAATTTGAGTGCTTTAGGAGGGTTGTCTACAGGTCCTGGCACAGCCAGGTCCTGTGTCCTATCTCTGCCACACGCGGCTGAAGCCTGTGTGTGGCATACGGTTGACTGCATGCAGGACCCTACTTGCAGGGCCTGGTTGCAGGCTAGGCCCTACAGTCAACCCCCAGCTGCACACGGCCAAAGGCCATGCACAGTGTGGGGTTGGCTGCATGTGGGGTGTTGGCCATCCCCCAAGCTTGGCTTTTGCAATGCCCCGAGGTGCCCTCACTTGGGGGGAGCAAATTGAAAGCTCCTGCCAAGCGAGAGGAAACAATAAGTCCCCAGCGGGCAGGAGCTTGTAAAATGTTCCCGCCCACTGGGAGCAGACTTTTATCTGTTAAACAGATGAAAGAATTGCTCCCGGCCACAGGGAGCAGCATTTTGAGGTGCTCCTTGACGGTGGGAGCACTGCTGGCTCCCGTAGGAAGCAGGGAGCTGGCTGTAGCTTCAGGGACAATGGGACTCTCCTCAGTCCCCCAACAAAAGGCAAGTGGGTGCCCTGGGTGGGCTCTAAGGCACTCACCATGTAGTGGCTAGGTCCCTGGGGATGGGGTTCCCGGGGCCAATATTGGCTCTGGGAGAGGGCTGTGTTGTCCCCTCCCTCATTAGTGACTGACCAGACCCTGGGGAATGGCATCTCTGGAGCCAATATTGGCTTGGGGAGGGGGGTTGCATGCGTCCTTTAGTGTGTGGCCAAGCCCGGGGGATGGGGCCCCTGCCATCAGGCCTAGAGGGTCAAAGCACCAAACTAGTATAAAAAAATCTGACGCTAGCTCCCTAACTACCGCCATGGTGCAGCATATATTAAATATGGTGCACACATGGTGGCATTGGGGGGCTCTAATAGGTGCAAGAAAAGTGGCGCTGCACTAGGTGCAGCACCACTATTCATAAATAAGCCACCGGATATCTCGGGTTCTGCTGAGTAGATATTTGTTGTTTTGATGTCAAATGATTTATTAAACTTTATTCTATTTTTTAAAGTAGTGTGGGATTTTTCTTGTGATTTGTTTTTACTTTATTATTGTTTGAGTGCTGCAAAAATACTTTGCACTTTGCCTCTCAGTTGTGCCTGACTGCTTTTGTGCCAAGCTACCAGAGTGTTAAGCACAGATTAATTTATTGACTTTTTGTGGTGCGTCCTGACATTAATTGTGGCTGTTGCTTGAGTAGGGTTTCACACCCCATGAGCCAGCAACCCTATTTCTCACTAATTCCCTAAGCTTGTGCAAAAACAATGTACAGATTAACACACCTCTACCTAACTTCGAAGGGATAAATCCAAAAATTGTATTGTGATTTATGGAAAAATAAAAGAAAATCATATCATCCGCTATAAATATTCATAAGTCAATGCCACAAGCCATGCACACACATGAACAGTATTAATCTGCACCGGGTAAGTTATTATTATTATTATTACTGTTACGTTTATTTTACCAGTTATCGAACAGTAAAAATCTCAACTTTAGAACTTCAGAATAGGGAAGTAGAGGTACAATAGCATCATAGGCCCATATTTATACTTTCTTAGCACCGCATTTGAGCCATTTTTTAACGCAAGAGCGGCACAAACTTACAAATTACAATTGTATTTTGTAAGTTTGTGCCGTTTCAGCATCGAAAAGCGGTGCAAATGTGGCGCTAAAAAAGTATGAATGTGGGCCATAGTGTCCTTAAAATAGTATGTAAATGTCACCACAGCTAACATCACTATAGCCATTTCAATTCTTCACGTATTGGCACAAATAACGTTCAATACAGGATGGCTAAAACAGCCCAAAATGCCAAAATACGATGTTATTTATTTAAATCATCAACAAATCTATTTTAATTAAGTCCATTTTAATTGAGACATAAAACATCGTGTGCGTGGGAAAAGGCCACTGGTCCCATCAGTTCTCCTTGGCTTGTTCTGTTTATTTTTCGCATCCTTGTATTCTCACTCTGCTTGAAATGTCACCTGTAATGTAATAGGTATTTGCTGAACTCACTGATGGCTCATTTCACATATTCATTATTCTTTATGAGATGGTTCATAACAAACATTATAGAGCAGAAAGGCTTTTGTCTGGAACAGTTGGCCTTTACTATTGATTTTTTTCCTTAGTAGCTGTTTAATACATAAATGATTTTTATACCTGTCTTTCATTCTACATGGATTTCTTATACATCAGTGCATCTTAAAATGTACTCTGTTCTAGCCATTCGCCTCAGGAGATCTGGAAATTCACAAGGGAGAAAAACTTCGACATGAAATAAGATGTGCAAAATCAACCTGTTTCCCTTTAGGTCTGACCTACAGACAGCTTAGCTGTCTCTCACGCCTCACGTTTTACCAAAAAATTCATCTAAAAGCACACGTACATATATAGTAATAAAATACATACATATGTCAATACACAAACATTCAGTTAGCCCTTTTCATCCACTGCTTAGTTCAAGTGTAATTTGCATTTTGCTTCTGCCCACCACAATCTACAGCATGGAGCAATAGAGTAGCACACTTTATCCACTCAGTGTCTTACAATGCGAGTGACAACATTTTGTCCTGTTCCATGTGCACAGCCGCCTGAAATTGATTGCACTTCAATGCGAGGACTTATGGAACACTATTTTTTTTTTTTACATTTTTTTTATGGTTTTGACAAATACATACATATTGCATATATTTGCAAAAAATGCGCCTTAGTCGGGGAATGACTTATTGGTTTTGCCATTATTTTAAATTTGCAGTGGTTCTAAAATCTTAGTTACTTATACAGTATTCATATCCATTACTTTTTTATTTTAAATCTACGTGTTGTTTTAACCTCACAGACATTTCAGAATGAGTACTTAAAAACTCTTGAAACGAATACACAAAATAAAAAGGACAATTACAAATTATTTTTCAATGAAAATCTCGAACATGTGCAGAGTTCCCCATAAACTGCAAATATGATCGTCCATTTTTATTTTTTATTCTTGATTTGGCACTCAGCAAAAAGATATTTGCTTTCTCAAGAAAAACAATATTTTTTTGCTGTTTTGTTAAGTACTAACCCGGTTAAAGCAGGTTCTGGAATAGATGTATGATAAAATAACGACCAAACGGAGAGCAGAGTTTTCAAATATTTACATCCATCGCTATGGGTAGGGAATGAACAGCTTACCCAAAGGCGGTAGTTACTAGTTACGCTATCGCTGCACCTGCCTTTACTGGAAGATGTTAGCCAGATTTATCCAAAGATAAGGTATATATCGTAGACAGTCGCTGGGAGAATAAGGTAAGATTTGGTGAACATAAAAAATCAATCGGCACAAAAAAATTACAATATCACTGGTTGTGCATTAGCTCGGTCATTGGTAGAGTAATTGCGAATGGATTTTTGTTGTGAAAATGTTAATGAGATTTGATGAGCAAAAAAGGAACAGATGTTAATATGGAGAGTTGACTGAAATGGCATTTTATATCTTCATGCATAGCATTCACAAGTTCGGGACGAATTAGAAACTTTGTAGGATATGGGGATGCACCTGTGATACGGTGGCAGTTATGGCATAATAAGCTATTGTCTGGTGAAGGTCAGGATTTTGCTGAACAGTCCTTGAAAGAATGCATTCTCTTTTTATTTTTTTTATCATTGTTTGTGCAGGGCATGTTAGTGATTTTACAAATGCATAGAGTTTGACAATGAAAATGTTGGTCTGAGTGTACATGGTCGCCCAATATATCAGTTCTGCTGAAGAACATGTAAGGACTTCCTTATGGTAAATTAATTTCTTAGACCACTTGAGTAGAGAGTAGTGATAGAGCTGTTAGCTGATAGGGCTGTTTCACTATTTCTGTGGTCTAATGAATCTTTGCTTCTCAGTTCCAAGGGGGGAGGAGTAACAGTTATCAAAGTCATTAAACGATTTCTGTACAACCCAAATGTCACATAATAACATTCAGACTTGGTTCATAAGGTTAAAAGAGTTTTATTACAGGCTCAAAGTTATAGTTACATAAAAGAGACTCAAAACCATAGTGCAAATATGTAAAATCTCTTAAGGAGAATTAAGGCGGTGTACAATGTTAAACCTAGTTAGCATATACAAGACTAACAGCCTCATTAATCAATCAATCAATCAATATGTGTAAAGCGCAACTACTCACTTGTGAGGGTCTCAAGGCGCTAGGGGGAAGGGGGATCACCTGAAGAACCACCAGGGCTCCTGGCACTGGGTGTGATCCAGCCGCGGACAGGTGTAGATGCGCTTGCCTTTGGCACGCCTTCGGCGCACCAGCAGCGAGGCCGCCATTTAGAAAGGTAGGGGGGTGGGGGGAGCGGTCAGCTGGGAGGCGGGAGGGCGGGAAAGGTGCTTCGTGGGGGAAGGGCGACAGAGGAAAGAGGGGAGAAAGGAAAAAGAAATAGAGAAAGACGAGGGATGATAGAAGAAAAAGGCAGAAAATGCAAGAGTGAAAGAACGGCATAGAGAAAGAAAAAAAAAAGGAAATAATTACTTGTGATGGCCACTAGACCACCAGGGATGAGGTGCAGGGATGAGCCTGTGGGTGAAGGAGGGCCTTGAACTGAGAGTCAGGAGACTCTCAGTTTGTCCCAGCAAAGGCAACAGCAGCAGCAACAGCCAGAGGAGCTAGGGAGGGCAGCAGACACTGACCAGGAGGTCAGTGTAGCTGCTCTCTCACAGTGCTGCGTCCGCCATCAAGAAGGGGAGGGGGCCGGTGGAGTAGTCAACCGGGAGGCAGAAGGGCAGGAAAGGCGCTTCACGGGGAGCGGGCCAAGGAAAGAGGAGAGAAAGGGGAAAAAATAAAGAAAGAAGAGGGATTATAGAAGAAAAAGGCAGAAAACACAACAGTGAAAGAGCGTCAGAGAGAAAGAAAAGAAAAGGAAATACTTACTTGTGATGGCCACTAGACCACCAGGGATGTGGCACAGGGACGAGCCTGCGGGTGGAGGAGGTCCTCAAACTGTGAGTCAGGAGACTCAAAGTTCATCCAAGCAAAGGCAACAGCAGCAGCAACAGCCAGAGGAGCTGGGGAGGGCAGCAGAAGCTGACCAGGAGGTTGTGTAATTTCAGAATGATTGCTTATGTGAAGAAAGGGACACCTTCCTGCACATAAACAATCATCCATGGCATTTTGGTTCTTCTATGTGTGCTGTATTCTGCAGCACACTTAGGAAAAGCAAATAACGAAGAGGAATAAAAGCATTCCTCCTTGTTTTGCCATTAGTTTTTGGTGCTACCTCAGGTTTACGACAACTCGACAACTGAGGCAGCATCAAAAGCAATGGGTGTTGCAGTGGCATGCCCACTTCAGTACCCATTGCACACCCCTCTGTTGCAGAAAACTGCATCAAAGGGGCCCATATTTTGTGGCATTGTTCCTCTTTGTAAATATGGAGCAATGGTTAGCACCACTGGAGCGTCATGAAGTCATGCTCCTGTGGCGCTAGGGGCTGTTAAATCTGCCCCCAATGTGTGGGTTTTACATTTGTGCAAAATGTATACTTTTTTGTCTGTGTCCCCTATAACATGATCACAGTTCTGGTGTAGAAGGTAAACTGATATTCCAGTGTTCATCGAAAGCTGCAAAGTATCAACATCTTTTTTTCAGATGAAACAACAGGTTTGGCGTCCTCATCTGCTATGTGTGAAGTGGGGCTAATAGAGTTTTTTCTGTTTCATTTTAAGTTTCCTCTTGAAGGTGAGAAGTGATTGGAGAGGATCGTTATTAGTTAATACTTGTGAGTAAATTGCTGTTTTTTCGTTCAGTCCTTATATTAAAACGAAGGTTTTGAGCCATGTATCTTGTGTATTTGGGAACAGTGGAAATAACATCCTGCGATACTGGTAGGAGTTCTAGAGATTGCTAATGAAAAACACCATAGACCCACGTCTACCATAAGACAGAAATTACAATGATTGGAATTTCAAAGTTTTGTTGAAACATTGGGTAAAACAGGTGATGCATGCTAAATAGTATGAAATCATTGGTGCATTGGACCAAAATGTGTTATTTGACGGTAGAATTTGTGCTGATGTAAACCATGATTAGGAATAAGAAAAGATGTATATGATTAATGATGGAGCTGGTGGCGATGGTTGGGCTTGATCCACAACTACTATGTTTCCCGACCATACGGTTGATGGAAAGGAATGCCTTCAATTTATTATTTACTTCTCCATTCTTTGGATTTTTCTATTATTAATAGGGTGGCTTATTTCCTACATGAAATGCACCTTATGGTGTTTATTAACAACATTATATATATATATTTGAATTTATAGGCTCCGATATTGTTACTATCGAAAATGTCAGTTCTATACTCCATGTAATTATCAGATGTAATGTTGTTCGCCTTGACAAGTTAGAACGTGGTGTAAAATGGTTTAATCCCTCAATGTCTCTGTCAATGTCTTTTATGTGGAGTTCCCTGGATGTAGATCTATCTTTTTCTATAAGGAAAGTGTCAAGAATTCCTTACTGTTTAGGATACTGAAATCATCAAATAAGAAATAGATGGAGCCATATTACTCAATAGTGTGCACAGCCTTTGCTTGTGCCTTTGCACTGTCAATTAGTGTGTCCTTCACCCCGTAACAAAAATTATGTTGTCTGGAGTGGATATGATAAACAAAAGAGTTAGTGTGTACACTATAAATAGTGCAGTATTTGAAGACAGACTAGTAACTCATCATTAATGCAGAGACACCCATCTTAAGAGCCAGGAGAGGGTCCTTTAAACTCATATGGGGAATGCAGCCGGTGGTAGCATCTCATGAGGATGTCCCTGGTGGATCCCTGGATCCTCCAATCCCCTTTTGAAAACAAGACCAGGGGCACTATTACGTAAAGGGCGCACTTCCTATGTTTGTGCTACGTCGCACCTTAAAACAGGAGCGCAGTTCCCAAACAGAGAAAGTGCACACCATTATGTTGAATACACTGCCCCTAGGGCAGCCGCATACTTGTGTTGCCCTGGGGGCAGCACATTCAAGTGAAAAATGAGGCAGATGCTTTTAAGCGTGTTGTGTTTCACTGGGCAGGCAGTAACCTGCCTGCACTTCTAAGGGGTATTAGAGATCCCCTTGCAGACAGGTGCAGTGAGTGACTGCATCAGCCTGCAAGCGGATATCAGCGGGGTTCATAAGACACCCCTCCAGAGGGCTGCCATTAGGGGGTGCACTGACAATGCTGTACTGTCAGTGCTCCTACTGACAGCTTATTTGCCTCTGCACCCGCTTCTTTAATACGGCACTGGCACAGAGGCAAAAGTATTCCCTCATGGTGATAGCGCTGGTGCTATATGTGTGCCTGTGCTATCGGTATTACAGAAGGGGCTGCACAAGCCTCTGTGGCCCCTTCTATAATACTAAAGTGTCCCCGTGGCACACAAAGTGGGTGCAAATGCCCATTGTGCCCCTGGGGCAGGCAAAACAGGTGCAAACACCCGTTGTGCCCCCGGGGCACTTTATGTAATACGACCCCTGGTGTACCCATCAACTAAGCGGCAGTTCACCTGTGGAGCACAGTTAGGTGAATATTTAAGAGCCCCTAGCGGCATCTACCGACACAAGGTCATTTTTTTATGCTAACGTTTCATTAGATGGCCAATATTCAAACACCATATTTACAAAGTGGAGCAATCCATTCATTGTGCCACTTTGTAAACCTTTGCGCTACATTAAGCCTGCGCCAGGCATAATGTATGCAAAGTGGGGCATTCTTCCGTTAGGAAGGCCAAAAAAATGGCGCAAGGAAATCTAACAGACTTCCTTGCATCATTTTTTTTGGTACTTTTAACACTTGCTCAGAGCAGGCGTTAAAAGAGGGCCCACCAATAGCGTCATAAAAAATCATGCTATTGCCCCCTACCCTGCGGTATGGTGTGCCGTATTTTAAATATGCCGCACACATGGTGGTGGTAGGGGGAATGTAAGGTGCAGCGCCACTTTTCTTAAATATGACCCCTAGTGCGTTCCTCAAAAGTATCTTCATGCCTACACCTGCATCTGTAACATTGTGCAACCGCACACACAGTGGCATTTCCTCATTTGCTGTCAAGAAGGAACACCAGCTGTCCATTAGGGTGGAGTTTGAGCCTATAAAATGTCAATTACAGAAAGAGTCACATAAATCTACAAACCATTCTGTAAGTGAACCTGAAGCGCAATAAAGAGGTTCAAAGACTTGTACCCGAGGTCCATTTCAATAATGGAGGTCCACGTGTCTGAAATAACAGTTGGATAAATCTAAATAGTAGTTTTTTGCATTTGTCATTGTTAAGTTTACTATACCCATATAACGTAAAGGATAAAAAAGTATTGTTAAATGGATGTTGCCAGTACATTGTTTTCCAACTTCAAAGATGCATTGATGGAACGATTGAATGGTATCCTTGTTGCGGTTTCCGAAACATCTCAAAACATGCTAGAATTCCCCTGAGCCTCACTAAGTCAACTGTTCTGGTATCATTGAATAGGAACTGGTTGAGTGATCAGTAACACTGACCACATCTACAGAAACACAGATTTTATATTTCTCTGCATATTTTGCACAGCGAGAGTGTGCTGGTATCTCAAAAGGGGCGGCGGAACGACTGGGGCAAATGAGATGCAGCCACATTTGCAACTATTACCGTAGACTAACAACATGGCAGGCACCGCCTGAGGTACCCATCGATTTCAGGAGCCGTCCGTTGAGTTGCAAGCTGAGCAGAGTTTTGATCCATGTTGTGAGCACTAAAGCAGGCAAGGAAAATGGCTGCCTTTGCATACACTGGATGGGTGGCATGATTGGGGTGCGGTGGACCATTCTTAAATGCAGCACCACTGCCAGTTCGCCAGTTGCACTAATGACAGCTACACCTCCGGTCTGGTCAAATGCATATTAGAGGGCCAATTTATGAGAAGGTGACCCAGTGCAGCACAGCAATCCACCTGCTGCGCTGCGCTGCGTCACAGAGAAATGGCAGGAATGGGCTATATATAAAGCACTACAGCACATTCCTGTCCTTTTGCCCCATGGTGCAAGGGTTCCTGCATTGCATGCAGGATTGTTTTTGTGTAGAAAGGGACACTTTCCTGCCCAAAAACAATGCAGCACACATAGAAAGTGGAAGTAACGAAGGGAAACAAACATATTTTTCTTGTTGCACCTCACATGAGAAGGAGCATTTTTTGGGCATTCCCGAATCTACAAGTTCTGGTAAATTTGGGAATGAGTCAAAAACTATAGGAGTGGGAGTTAACACCCATGGAACACCTTTCCAGGGCACTGTAAGACAATCCAGCCTTAATCCATTTTTATGGAACCACTCAGGGCTTTGCAAAGCAGAATTGCTTGGCTCCGTAAATCACATGTAAGGTTTGTGTCATGTATGTACCACGTTGCATGATGCATGCACGAACCAAACCAACTTGTAAATTTCCTCCCTAAGTCTTCACCTGGAAGCTGTACGGCTTGTAGCCAGTCTCATTTCAACAAGCTTCTTTTATTAATATGCAGAGATGTTGAAAATAAATGCAGAACATGCAGTTTTCTATGCTTTCTCATTCTTTTTAGCACTGGTTTAGTAAACATCTATATGACTTTTCACTTTTAATTCTATATATTTCGTTTTTTTGACCCTGCAAACATTTTAAATATTTAAAAAATGTCAAAAATATTTGGACTGCGTCTAGCGATAAGTGGCAAAAAAGTGAGTTGTACAGGGTGAAAAAAATGGAATAGAGTACGACTAGGAACACATTTTCAGTCTGATGCACTTCATTACGACAGCAACAGAGGCGCTAGTGTAAAAAGTTCATGCTAGCTTCTATTAAAATACAAATTGTGTTGACTCTTCTGCTTGCATCTTAAACACTGCCAGGTATTAACTAGCGGTATTTGACTTTGCAAAACTGTACCAGACAATAACAAGTGCAAAAGGTGTGTAAATACCATTCTCACAGATTATTCCCAATTTGTTTGTGCATAGCTACTAATTGGGAGCAAAGCACTCCCATCCTCACCTATTGACACCATGCTATTTTTGCAATCACTAATACCATGTAAATGGCATCGCAGAGAATAAGGATGCCAAAGCCATGCGCTAAATATTGAGGGTCATATTTATACTTTTTGACGCAAAACTGCGCCGATACAGTTTTGCGTCAAACATTTTACCGCCGGATAACGCCATTTATTTGCGCAGCTCTGGCGTCATATTTATACTTTGACACATGGAGGTGCAAACCACAGGTGTGAGTCATTTTTCTTTACTCAAACCAATGCGTCACATCATAAAGAAAAACAACGTTAACACGGCGAAAATGACTGTGAGCCGGTTTATGACATCGCAAACCGGATACGCACCTTTTTTTTGATGCAACAACATCAAAAAGTAGCACAAACACAGCAAATGTGCTAAGGGGAGCCAAAATGGATCCCAGATGCTTGGACAGACCTCAGGAAGATGACAACAGACCAGGAACCAGGAGGACCCACACAAGACCCAGGAGAGGGAGAAGAAGAAAAGAAAGTGTCGCTTCAGTGCATAGGAGCAGGAAATTCTGGTGAAAGAGGTGACAGAACACCAACACCAACTTTTTGTCACCTCAAAATTGCCAATTAGTAGGAGAGAGGCAATATGGCAACAAATTGTTGACAAGATAAACAGTGTGGCAGAAGTACGGAGAACACTCATCGAGTGCAAGAAACGCTGGCATGACTGCAAGCGCAGGACCCAGGAAAAGATGTCCAGGAACAGGAAGGCAGCACTGCAGACTGGAGGTGGGAGTCCAGCACCGCAGGAGGCCCTGAACCACATGGAGAAGATGGTGGCAGCTGTCATCCCTGAGGAGATCATCATAGGGATTCAAGGACAGGACAGCGCAGACTACCAGGCGACAACACAGAGTAAGGCAGGGTAAGTCGCATGGGGAATTAAAATGCACAAATGTTAACTGCAAGCAGGGGGACATACCTACTACACACTGCATGTACGTCATGATATTCAGGGAGTGGCATGGGTAAAGGGGCACGGCACGGGGGCTTGGGCTGTTCAGAGGAAACCTGGGGCACAGTACTACATAACACCAACAACCTTTGCATGGTGGTATGCTGCCATGCCATGGATGTTGGAAAGGTAAAGCCAGTCCAGGATGGTAGGGTACAAAGTAAAACTGGCCTGCTGTCACACAACAGCTGGTATTCTCCGTACATGAACTAGGGATCAATTAACAGTCTCAGGCCATATCTGCAAGTGGAATTTAACATTGACAGCAGTTGCCACTACCACCTCTGTTGTGTGTGCAGGTCAAGTAGCTAATGGCAGTAACGTCCCCATGGATCAAACACACCCAAATTAGAGTGTTCAGGATGACAACGTTATCAATCCCCTGTAATCAATATAATTGTTCTAATCCTGCCACATGTGAATGTCCATATTTGCTACAAACATCAGCCATTGTCATAAACATTATGAGGTACACAGCAGTAATGTCATACCCATGCCGCATATGTCAGGGTCCACCCTGTGCCTGGGTCACAATAGCTCCAATGACACCATGCAACATCCCAAATGTCATACTGCTCAGACAAAAGCATTGAGGGGAAGGACATATGTCACTGGCTAGTGAAATTCACCCTCACAGTCAGAAGAGTTATGTATACCATACTACATGAGATCATACCACCACTCACCTTATAAGGGTTCACTTGAACATCAGGCTGCAGGCAGACATAACACGGTGTCCTCAATACCGATTGAAAATATACATAAAAAATTAACAACACATTGGGGTCTATAGTAACCTTGAGTTGTGGGTGCAATGGATGGTAGAATCTTAGCAAAGTAGCTCTGGTGTAGCTGCCAATGTAAAAGCTCAATTGGGAATTGGTTGCAGGATGGGACACACATGCAAATACTAAAGGGACACTGTTCAGCCATGGCAAGGCCCTGACTCCCAAGCAGTTGACACATACTGTAAAGGAGTACCATAAATATTTATTTAACAGTAAAAAAGGAAGATAAAACCTGTGGAAACACCTTAACTAACCTAACCTATCCTAACTACACATTACCCCCAACAGGCCCTAACTAACCTAAGCTAAACTTACTTATCACATTTAACTAAACACTCTAAACATCAACCCCCCACCGCCTTATAAGACAGGACAGATGGAGGACAACATATACTAACCTAAACACATACTATCTTATACTAAACAAATATATATTTTTTTTATATTTTTATATATTTTTTCAACACCGTCAGAAGAGGAAATGGAACACTGCTAGGACCGTCAGTGCAATCCAATGTAGCACACATTCCCCAATGTCAACATTATACACTACCAATGCTGACATCTGTGGTGTGCCATGCCAATGATATACATAGTATATGATAGGTCTCAGCTGGATGTGAAATATCAGAGACTGGCTCTGTTCCAGATTGTTAAGTGTGGTGCAAGGGCCATCAGAACAACCACAGCCAGTGCAAGGCCTCACCATGAGAATGGAAGTAGACGGAGGGTTGAGTAGGACAAGAAGGTGGCAATATACAATTTGCCCAGAACCAACACTTAAAGGATGTGATGCTGACAAGTCCCCAAACTGACCACACTACATGTGACATGCAGGTGGGGCATAAGCCTGGGAGAATGCTAATATTATAGACAGGAACAATGAATAGGAACCAAGATCACAATGTGCAACTAATAGGAAGGCAGGCACGTCACATTACAAATCCAACAAGACAGACACATTAATTGTACAATATCTCATTGCAGAGGATGAAGGCTCTCCTGGGGATATGCCTGTCCTGGACTTCCCTGATGACATGGATGACGAGCTGACAACCATCAGCCAGCAGACCCTCCAGGATGTCCTTGGAACCCTCCAGACCTCACCTTCAGTCGCAAGGAGGAGCACAGATGCAGCAGCCATCACAGAGGAAAACTGTACGACCTGCTAGCTCCAACCCAGCAGAGGACTCTGACGACACTGGCACCAGCTTTGAGAGAACTGTAGTTGGAGTACAGCAGGAGCTGGCCAAGGAGGTGCGTTGGGGATGGAAAATATGTCAGCCAGCCTAGAGGGGGTGCATTTGTGCATGATGTCAACTGCAGACCAGGCAGCAGCCATGCACGGGCGAACTACTATCCTGCAAGAACTTGAAAAAAGTGTGAAGGAAATCAGCACAGCTGTAAGAGAGTTGACACAACACCTCCAACAACAAACCTTTCAATGCATGCACAAATGCAATATTGACCCCCTCAGGGCCGACCTGGCTGCCTACCACAGTGATTTGGCTGCTATTCTTAAGAACCAGCAGCTCCTCCTTGCTGCAGTACTGCCCTTAATAGCCCCACAGTTGGCAGCGGGATGTCTGACTCCACGTCTTCAAACACTGAGGTGTGTATTGCCCCTTCACAATCCCCACCACCAAGGGCAGAGGAGACAATACATACATCAGAAGATGAAGACGTGGAACAGATCACCTTCACCCGTAAGAGTACCCGGTAGCACTAGTCCCAGCCACATGGCCACTTATAACCAAGGTCCTGTGCTTTGTAACATGCAAGTCTTACAACAGCTGCTCTCAAGCACTGTTGTCCAGCCCACTGTTTATCTTGCCACTCTGCCCTGTGATTGTCTCTCATTAACTCATTGGCAAATCATGCCCCTCTGCACTGTCTGACACTTCACCCCAGCATGTCTAATGACATGTCCTTTTGCACTTGTGTAGGATCACAATGGAAGGTGTCACATTAATGGACTCACAATCATGGACAATGTAAATGTAGCACTACAGCACTTTATAATAAATAGCACTTACGCAACCACTTTGTCTCTGTGTAATGTGACACATTAAAAGTGAGGGAGATCAGTGATGTTTTCCTCATGTCAGTGATTATAGAATGTCAATACAACTGCCCTGAAAGAATGTGGGCTGATAACTATGCACTGGGGTCTGGATTGTACCATCATCTGCCCTTGCTGAGGGTTAATTCTGAAGTAAATAGAAACTATAAAGTATAATGATGTGTTGGACAGAATAAGTCTTCCTCAAGGGATGTCTAAGCCAAACATTATTGTCTTCAAATATTTCTTCAATACAATCTTTACGTATGTGACATTTGACCCAAATTTTTCCTCATACACAAGATACAGCAGGAACGGATGTGTATGAGTGTACGTACAAATAAGTAACCTGGCTAAACAATATAACAAATGATAGGTGTGAGTTATGTATACCATACTACATGAGATCATACCACCACTCACCTTATATGGGTTCACTTGAACATCAGGCTGCAGGCAGACATAACACAGTGTCCTCAATACCAAATTTGGTCCCAAATTACGTGAGATTGAAAATATACATCAAAAATTAACAACACATTGGGATCTATAGTAACCTTGAGTTGTGGGTGCAATGGATGGTAGAATCTTAGCAAAGTAGCTCTGGTGTAGCTGCCAATGTAAAAGCTCAATTGGGAATTGGTTGCAGGATGGGACACACATGCAAATACTAAAGGGACACTGTTCAGCCATGGCAAGGCCCTGACTCCCAAGCAGTTGACACATACTGTAAAGGAGTACCATAAATATTTATTTAACAGTAAAAAAGGAAGATAAAACCTGTGGAAACACCTTAACTAACCTAACCAATCCTAACTACACATTACCCACAACAGGCCCTAACTAACCTAAGCTAAACTTACTTATCACATTTAACTAAACACTCTAAACATCAACCCACCACCGCCTTATAAGACAGGACAGATGGAGGACAACATATACTAACCTAAACACATACTATCTTATACTAAACAAATATATATTTTTTTTATATTTTTATATATTTTTTCAACACCGTCAGAAGAGGAAATGGAACACTGCTAGGACCGTCAGTGCAATCCAATGTAGCACACATTCCCCAATGTCAACATTATACACTACCAATGCTGACATCTGTGGTGTGCCATGCCAATGATATACATAGTATATGATAGGTCTCAGCTGGATGTGAAATATCAGAGACTGGCTCTGTTCCAGATTGTTAAGTGTGGTGCAAGGGCCATCAGAACAACCACAGCCAGTGCAAGGCCTCACCATGAGAATGGAAGTAGACGGAGGGTTGAGTAGGACAAGAAGGTGGCAATATACAATTTGCCCAGAACCAACACTTAAAGGATGTGATGCTGACAAGTCCCCAAACTGACCACACTACATGTGACATGCAGGTGGGGCATAAGCCTGGGAGAATGCTAATATTATAGACAGGAACAATGAATAGGAACCAAGATCACAATGTGCAACTAATAGGAAGGCAGGCACGTCACATTACAAATCCAACAAGACAGACACATTAATTGTACAATATCTCATTGCAGAGGATGAAGGCTCTCCTGGGGATATGCCTGTCCTGGACTTCCCTGATGACATGGATGACGAGCTGACAACCATCAGCCAGCAGACCCTCCAGGATGTCCTTGGAACCCTCCAGACCTCACCTTCAGTCGCAAGGAGGAGCACAGATGCAGCAGCCATCACAGAGGAAAACTGTACGACCTGCTAGCTCCAACCCAGCAGAGGACTCTGACGACACTGGCACCAGCTTTGAGAGAACTGTAGTTGGAGTACAGCAGGAGCTGGCCAAGGAGGTGCGTTGGGGATGGAAAATATGTCAGCCAGCCTAGAGGGGGTGCATTTGTGCATGATGTCAACTGCAGACCAGGCAGCAGCCATGCACGGGCGAACTACTATCCTGCAAGAACTTGAAAAAAGTGTGAAGGAAATCAGCACAGCTGTAAGAGAGTTGACACAACACCTCCAACAACAAACCTTTCAATGCATGCACAAATGCAATATTGACCCCCTCAGGGCCGACCTGGCTGCCTACCACAGTGATTTGGCTGCTATTCTTAAGAACCAGCAGCTCCTCCTTGCTGCAGTACTGCCCTTAATAGCCCCACAGTTGGCAGCGGGATGTCTGACTCCACGTCTTCAAACACTGAGGTGTGTATTGCCCCTTCACAATCCCCACCACCAAGGGCAGAGGAGACAATACATACATCAGAAGATGAAGACGTGGAACAGATCACCTTCACCCGTAAGAGTACCCGGTAGCACTAGTCCCAGCCACATGGCCACTTATAACCAAGGTCCTGTGCTTTGTAACATGCAAGTCTTACAACAGCTGCTCTCAAGCACTGTTGTCCAGCCCACTGTTTATCTTGCCACTCTGCCCTGTGATTGTCTCTCATTAACTCATTGGCAAATCATGCCCCTCTGCACTGTCTGACACTTCACCCCAGCATGTCTAATGACATGTCCTTTTGCACTTGTGTAGGATCACAATGGAAGGTGTCACATTAATGGACTCACAATCATGGACAATGTAAATGTAGCACTACAGCACTTTATAATAAATAGCACTTACGCAACCACTTTGTCTCTGTGTAATGTGACACATTAAAAGTGAGGGAGATCAGTGATGTTTTCCTCATGTCAGTGATTATAGAATGTCAATACAACTGCCCTGAAAGAATGTGGGCTGATAACTATGCACTGGGGTCTGGATTGTACCATCATCTGCCCTTGCTGAGGGTTAATTCTGAAGTAAATAGAAACTATAAAGTATAATGATGTGTTGGACAGAATAAGTCTTCCTCAAGGGATGTCTAAGCCAAACATTATTGTCTTCAAATATTTCTTCAATACAATCTTTACGTATGTGACATTTGACCCAAATTTTTCCTCATACACAAGATACAGCAGGAACGGATGTGTATGAGTGTACGTACAAATAAGTAACCTGGCTAAACAATATAACAAATGATAGGTGTGAGTTATGTATACCATACTACATGAGATCATACCACCACTCACCTTATATGGGTTCACTTGAACATCAGGCTGCAGGCAGACATAACACAGTGTCCTCAATACCAAATTTGGTCCCAAATTACGTGAGATTGAAAATATACATCAAAAATTAACAACACATTGGGATCTATAGTAACCTTGAGTTGTGGGTGCAATGGATGGTAGAATCTTAGCAAAGTAGCTCTGGTGTAGCTGCCAATGTAAAAGCTCAATTGGGAATTGGTTGCAGGATGGGACACACATGCAAATACTAAAGGGACACTGTTCAGCCATGGCAAGGCCCTGACTCCCAAGCAGTTGACACATACTGTAAAGGAGTACCATAAATATTTATTTAACAGTAAAAAAGGAAGATAAAACCTGTGGAAACACCTTAACTAACCTAACCAATCCTAACTACACATTACCCACAACAGGCCCTAACTAACCTAAGCTAAACTTACTTATCACATTTAACTAAACACTCTAAACATCAACCCACCACCGCCTTATAAGACAGGACAGATGGAGGACAACATATACTAACCTAAACACATACTATCTTATACTAAACAAATATATATTTTTTTGTATTTTTATATATTTTTTCAACACCAAAACCCCAACATCATCCCCCATCCACCTACATACATAATAAAAAAACTGTTTAAATTATCATACCCCCAACCCAATACTACTAATTAAACTAACAGCGTAGTCTAACCTAACACTAAGCCCCCTAAACCCACTAATTAAAAGTACCAGGAAAGAGGAGGGAGAGGAGAGATTCAAGGCAGAGGGTATGATTTTCACATGTTCTCTCTCCGCAGGGTCTTCTTGATGGCACGCCCCCTCTTATTAATTTGTGGCACCTCCTGCTGCAGCCTGTTCATTCTCCTCAACATACGTTGCATGTCACGTTGCATCCTTTGGAAATCTGCAGGGTCAATGGCTGCAGCAGGGGTGATCTGGGTGCCAGTTGTAGATGTTTGTCCGGTTGTCGGTGTCATGCTTGTGGGGGGAGGTGCAGGTGGTGCTGTAATAGGTCCGGGAGCAGTGGAGGTCGATGATCCTGCTGTAATCCCTGAGATGCTTGGTGCCACCAGGGTGGTAGTGGTGGTGCTGGTGGTCGCGGCTGTTGTGGACACCGAAGGGCCCCCTTGGGCAAATGCCCTCCACACTACTGAGTCTCTTTCATGGCGATAACGCCATGCCATGTTGCGGAACCCAGACTCCACATCCAGAATGTGGCGGTAACGTATTGCCCGGTGCTAAAACTCCAGAATCTGGATGGCATTCATATTGGCTGCTGTTAAAAAAGATAAAGCCAAACATTAGGTACATTAGGTACTTCACTGCGTGATATAGTTACTGAAGAAAATCAGACAATACATCTAATGTAACTGAAACAGGCCATATCACCATACAGATCACAGATTCACTCTGAGGAAGTATATGCCAACACAGCCTACACATGTCCTATCTAACAGCACAGCAATGCTCTAAAAGATGCCTATCAACTTAAATGACCTATGCATCATTGTTCAGCCGTTTGTCTCGCAAAACATGCTGCAAGTCCTCCACATGTGACAGGCCAAACAATGGCTATCTTCTGGATGACAATCAAGTGCCACAAGATGTGTGATTTGTAAATGGAATTGCCAGGTTGGAATGCAGTTGCTAATCATCAGTGGATATCTTAGTTTTGGATGATGATTTACAGATTTACATGTCTGTGTACGAATCTTGGATCATCACACCTAGGTACACATTTCATAAGCCTAAGCCTGTGCCTCGGTGGGGGGGTGGAGAAGCAAAACAAATACAAACATCTAGGACACCCAGGAAGCTTTGGGCAGCTGTACATGGGTTTGGTCAGTCCACAGGTAAGGAGGATGTCCAACTACGATACACCCAAACCTTGGCCAATCCCATCCACATTTATGTTTTGTAAATGCTGACTATTGTCAACATCATTTAATACCACTAATACCTGTCTTACAACAAGCAGATAGATGCAAGCACACATCTGGCCATGAGCTGCATGCACACCTATGACATTGTACTCAAGTGCCACATACACGTAGCACAAAATGTGGAGTTACATGCTGCTGGGAAGTCAAACATACAGTTGAACATGTTCATTAGTGAACAGGGAGGCTCAGGTCTGTGGGTAAGACTTTGGCATCCCTATTCTGTGAGATTCAGAGTCTGACTTGCTGACTAAATCTTAAATATGGCCCTCGGTTGGAACAAATGTCACCATATTCACATGGCCATGCCTACAGGGCTGCACTACAATCCCAAAATATGACTCTACGCTAATTATTGTCCAACTCAAAGATGGAAAAAAAGTGATACTCCACTCAAGTAACATCTCTGATCATTTACCAGCACATTATACCTTGCAATGTGTCCAACACACAGGAGTCAATCACACAACAGCTGCAAACACAACAAAGAACTGAAATATCAACACTTACTGGAGATGTCTGGGTCTGCAAATCGAGCCACCTCTCCGATTGTGTAGGGGGCAGGTCCACCTGTAAAGCATGGAAGGGATAAATGTGCTCAATGTCTGTGCACTGTACAACACTTCCAAATAAAACATTAAATCTGAAACTCCAGCCTCTCAGGCATGATGATACTGCAACATACATAGCACTGCAAACATGTATAGAACCTGTCACTCCAGTGAGTGATACACACACATCTGCACACATGCAGTGGCCCTAACAATCATGTGGTGACAAACATGATCCCTCAATTGGTTGCAGACTCATTTATGAAGTGTACTCCTCTCATCATTTTTAGTAATGAGAGACATGCAAAGCCACTTTCCTGGAGTACTTCAATAGCAGTCACTCAGGTATTGTGGCTTGTGCATCAAGGGACAATAATTTACTGTGTGACGCAACTGTGGGTTGATTTAAGGTCATGATTTATCATGCTTTCTATGGTCCCTTACATGTAGGGCCTGTGTTGTGTCTAGGTTACATATGCTACATTAACAGTGTACCCTGAGCCACATATGCCCCCTATGACACCATAATGACAGGGATCCTGTGCATTCATTGATGACAGTTTGAGGCTAGCCATGGATTGACAAGTTTTAATATTTAGATACAACAAGGAGATATATGTTGACAGTGTATATTGTAGTCATCCATGACAGACTGCATGGGCACAGGTGTAGTCATTGCACCTGAAATGTGTCACTCATTGCCCTGCGTACCCATTATGGGTTTTGGAAATCACAGTGAGCCACATTCATCATCTTGCATTTGCCAAGTTGGTTGATCAACGGCTGTACAGCAAACTGACACTGTCATATTATTAACACATGGTTTAGCAAATGTACAACTGTGTCAATCATGATGATGTAGGTTTCAATTTGTATGTACCTTCGGAATGACAGCAGTCACAGGAATGCTGGTCTTCTGATCTTAGCATGCACCCATGTCTGTGATAGCCTCCATACTGGGAAGTTAGTTATTAAACATATGCTGCACTAGATCAGCAGGGGTGTGCCAAACTAAACTAGCAAAGTATTAGGGAACTTTATATGTATGATGGAATTGGTCAGGGGTCCATTGCACGACATCATGCACGTAATACATTGTGATCATGCATTCCCAATGTCAGGTATCCCATGATGATCCCATAACTTATGAGAAGTTCATGGCTATAGAGTAACACAGATGGCAAATGCTTTAGCTCTGTTTCAGCTATTGTGCCCAAGACCAATGTAAAACACACAGGTCCAATGAACAGAGGGCCATGGCTAGTTTTTACCCCTCAATTTATGTCATTTGCTTCATTTTATGTGCCACAGCTATGGAAAGTAGCACCAAACATTCAGATATGAACCCGTGTGCATTACTTTTGGCATCCATCCCTAATTTAATAGTGACACAATCAAGTCAAACTATCAGCCTAAGATGTTACCTGAGGTTAGAAATAACGTGGTACGTATGTGTCAGAATCCAGTTCGGACATGTATCAGAAATAATTGGGAGACACATTCATTCTTGAAATTATCTGGATAAAAACGTATTTCCTGATACACTCACAGACCATGCCTAAAACATATGTTAGGGCCACATTTGCATCATTTATTGAAGTGAAGGCAGCACTAACTTACAGGCTCCAGTTGTGTTTTGTAACTCAGTGCAGCTGTTGCGTCAACAAATGACGGTAATGTGTATCAATTGACCATGATCCTCTAGTTGTTGTACCGGATTTGCACTCTTCACTGATGCAACAGATCTCCAAACTTTTGGAATACAAATTGGTATTACCCAGTTTGAGCAGGTTGTACGTCAATGGAGGATAGCAAGGCTACGCAACTCAATGCAGTAACTCATTGCCTGTGTGTCAATGTGTGTGAATTGTCTCTTACAATTTTAGTTGTCCCACTGTGTGAACATCACAAGACATGTTTACATTAATGTGCTTGTATGCATGTGTTGTCAATGTGGACAACCATCAGATGCTATTCAGTGTGGAAATGAGTAAGGAAATGTGGTTGTCATACATGTAGCAACAAATGCTGTGTGAACTTCCCAGATTTTTGGGACATAAGCATCTCTCATGACAAACCATGCACAGGATAGATAGAAGATGGTTGATCATGGCAATGTTCCAAGACTAAACCATCACATGTCCTGGAATGTTGGACACCACTTCCTGGTCACTTGTTTCTATACTACCCATGAGTCAGGCATTTGAAAATGCTATGTGGGTACGGTGTTTGTGACACCGAGTCCCAAAACCAATCCACAAATGTAAAGTCACTCCACAGTTTGAGTCGTATAAATGACCTATGTTTCTCCTGTGGCAGTGGAGGACAAACAGACCAAGCAGCATGTGTTCACATATTTCCAGTGGTTAATTGCACAAAGGTGTCCAGTTCAAGTGTGTAGGCCCATGTGTAGCCTGTGTCATTATTGGGGTCCATGTTGTCACAGTTATGTGCAGGTCTAGTCATGAGTCTATGGAGCCATTCCCTGCATTAACAAAGTATCTTTCACAGTTGAATTGAACTAAAGCCAAAGAGGAATTGAGAACACACATGGGGACAGTCCAGCTATGGCACTGTATTTTTTTATGAGACTGACAACAGGGTAATCTTGGGCGCTGACAAAGTTAATGGCTCAGGAATTTTAAACCGGCAGGTTTCCTCACAACATTTGTACACATGGTGGCCTCTAAAATTCCCACGGCAGCCAGGAACATCAGTGCCTCTGTGCTGATTAATTTCACAGCTATTCACCTCGCAAGCCCCATCAATATTTTGGGGCCGATGTGAATCAGTGTGTGGACCGTCAGGGTACAAACATGTGTTGACATTTCATGCACATTATCTAACGTTGTTTGTTGTGCTGGAGGCACCATACTCAATCCATGCATACAGCCATGGTACACTGTCACTACTTGTCACTCATGCATACATGAAACCCAGACAAGGGATGGGCCATGATTAAGCTATTTGAAGACAAGTTCCACCCCATGATACGATAAGTAAACTGATTACGCAATAAAATGTATTTGAGTATTCATTGTAGACCTACCTGACACAATACCCCAGGAGGAAAGTGAGGGCATGGAAAGCAACTATGAGACAAATGTAGCCACAGGGAACCTTTATGGTAACTCAAAGACAGGAACCAGTCAGGCTAACAGGATGCAGGATCAATCAGGAACAAAAATTAACAAGGCAAATACCCAGTGAGCAGATTGAGACTGGTCAAAGCTGGAACAACACTGTGAAAAATGTGAACTGTTTTTGTCCTGTGTGCTGCAACGTTACACAATAACCCAAGGCCTGTGTTACACAAGTGATTTATACGGCAATGCATAATAGTGATATACATATAATGGCAGTTTCTATGCCGTTCCAGGCAGCAGCAAGGACAGTGCATGTTCAAATGGCTGGTCTACATGCAGGTGCTCACAGGTGTGTGCAGCTTCAGTCTCTCACAAGTCCTGTAGGTGAGAATCAAGTTCAAAGGGCCAACAGTACCTTTCACATGGGAAGCAATGGACAGGTGATTACAGGTCCTACAGACTACAAGGCAGTGCATTATCCGACCAGAAGTCTATGCAGACAGATGGACAATGACTATGGCATACCATACTAAAGAGAGAAGCACACTGGAGTCAGAATGTGAGTCTGGGTGTCTGTAGATGAGGGATTATCTGGGTACAAATGTCCATTTCCAGGGCCCCCTCGAGAAGGGTGGGGAGAGACAGAAAACCTGGCAGTGGAAGGACTCATGACCGGGGATGGCATGTGCAGGGGATGTCTTGTGAGCAATGCTAGTCATACCTGGGGCACTCGTGCTATCCATTTACTGCTTACATGGATTTTGTTGTCACACATACTCCTTGAAAAGATTGCTGATGTCACACTTACTGCTGTCAAGGGTCTGGTCATACATTCCTGTTACCAACGCAATAGCACATCCACTGCCTCATGTATGAGGCATTTTATTTCCTTAGTGAATGATGGTGTCTTTGTTGTGTGCCATATGCTGCAATGAACCATGTTGCCAACATGTATGTGTGAAATAGCTGTGGTCCTCTGCTATTGCCCTTCAAATGTGAAATGAACAGGATATATGTCATTTACAGTGTGTGTAAAGTTGGCTGTACATTCATACCAATCAAATGTGATGTGGATTTTTCAGTATCCTAATATGTATTTCTGCAATGCTCCATGAGGCTACACTCTGATTATGAATCTTAGGGATAATGTGATGCAAAAATGATTACCCAGACCATGATATAGTGATTAGAATAGGTGTTTAATGACATATGGTGAGACAGTGGTGAAGGTGACTATAGTTAAAAGAAGTATTGGACAATGTGTTGTCTCCGACACAATCCTGCTGCTGTGTTTGGATGGTCCCATCCATGTTGATGGACAACGCCCTCCTCTTCTTCCTCTTCAGGCATTTGTGGGCCTGGTTCATAGAGGGGAATGTTCCTCCTTACACAAATGTTGTGCACGATGGCACAGGTCAAAATGATCTTGCAGACCATTTCGGGTGAGGAGAGGAGGCTGCCTCCGGTGATGTCGAGGCACCTGCATCTTGACTTCAGGATGCCAACAGTCCTCTCGACTATGGTTCGTGTCCTCCGATGTGCCTCATTATAGGCACGCTCTGATGCTGTGCTTGGGCTTGCAAATGGAGTCATGATCCATGGCTGGATCCCATACCCCTGATCAGCTGAAAGAGAAAATGAGTGAGAAAAGTTTGATGCTGCTAGCACCATGATTTTCACTTTGCATAGCAGTTGGTCTCTTGTGTTGTCTGTGACTTATCTGTGTTTGTGTTACTGTGTGGACTCCTAGCCTTCTAGGATGTACCATCAGCATTGGGTTGTTTCATTATCTGAACTGGTGTTTGGCTGATTGACCGGATGTCAGCGGGATTTTTGTAGACTTGCAGTACATTGTGTACTCCCTTGCATTATGTCATGTGAAAGAGGTGTCCATGTGTCTTAACTCGGGGTGATATGATACTTCCATACACAGAATCAGCTCCACAGTGGTGGTAACACGGTTGCATCTATATGGCCTGGAGATCCCATCCAATTTAACATATGCAATAGAATTTGTTAAACATCATTGAGGCCCTTTGATTTGGCTAGGTGACAATGTACAACACATCTCCATAAGTTGTCAGCACTGAATTTTTGACAGTTGACAATGCACAATATCCCATGTGTGCCAAGTTCTCTGGAGACCTATTTCTCTGCTCTCACCGAGTTGACTCATGTTCAAATGTGCACCTATACTACTGAACCTGGTCCAGTTCAGCTGGCTAACTTGGTTTGGAGGGTGACGTTGTGAGTGTCAGATGATCCATATACCTGTACATCTGTTGTGTATATGTGTAATTGTCTCAAACCATGGGCCATATTTATACTCCGTTTGCGCCGAAATTGCGTCGTTTTTTTTGACGCAATTTCGACGCAAAACTAACGCCAACTAACGCCATATTTATACTATGGCGTTAGAGGCGAATAGCGCCAAAGTTCCCGGAATGTGCGTCATTTTTTAGCGTGAACCCCTTCCTTGCGTTAATGATATGCAAGGGAGGCGTTCCCGTCTAAAAAATGACTCCCAGGCCTTTACGTGGTATTTATACTCCCGGGCAAAAGAGACGCCCTGGAGTTGGCGTGGCAAAAAACGGCGCATTTGCGCCACTTTTTAACACCTGCTCAGGGCAGGCGTTAAGGGGTCTGTGGGCTCAAAATGAGCCCACAGGTGCCCTCCCATGCCCCCAGGGACCCCCCCTGCCACCCTTGCCCACCCCAGGAGGACCCCCAAGGATGGAGGGACCCACCCCAGGGACATTCAGGTAAGTTCAGGTAAGTATAATTTTTTTTTTTTTATATTTTGTTTTGGTGGCATAGGGGGGCCTTATTTGTGCCCCCCTACATGCCACTATGCCCAATGACCATGCCCAGGGGACAGAAGTCCCCTGGGCATGGCCATTGGGCAAGGGGGCATGACTCCTATCTTTCCAATGATAGGAGTCATGTTGATGGGGGATGGGCGTCGTTAAAAAATGGCGCAAGTCGGGTTAAGACGATTTTTTTCGACGTAACCTGACTTGCCCCATTTTAAGACGCCCATGCGCCATTTTCCCCCTACGCCGGCGCTGTCTGGTCTACGTGGTTTTTTCCCACGCAAACCAGGCAGCGCCGGTCTGATTGCGCCGTCTAACGCCATTCCATAAATACGGCGCCCGCATGGCGCATAAGAATGGCGTTAGACGGCGCAAAACTTTTTGACGCTAAACTGCGTTAGCGCAGTTTAGCGTCAAAAAGTATAAATATGGGCCCATATGTGTAGCAATGTGCACTTTCAATCTTGTCACATCAATATGTGTTCTTAGCACAGTCCACTTGCTTATTGGTAGTGGGCAATGTCAGAGCACGAGTGATGTGAGATATTGGTACTGCCTTAATGATTCCATGTCACCTTCATTGTAGTCATCATCATCATGTGTCTCATGGTGTTTGACCTGCAGCAAAACATATTGCACACCCCTTACACAGTACTTATTGCTTGAAAGGGTGTTTGATTGAGTGTTATTGATGTGACATGGAAGTATTAATCTTTCAAGTTGTACTGCCAGTTAAGGCCATGTCATTGTCATTGTGTTGTTTTAAATTGTTCACTTGTGTCTGTGGAGTGGCATCTGTTGTTATTTGGATCTGTCATTTGTCCACAGGTGTGTATCCCATTGGGTCAGGAATTCAAACATGCCTACCAGTGTCACAACCTCAATGTCTTCATGGCCAAGCGTCAATGTAGTAGTGTATGTGTTGTGTGTCCTACAGGCTTGCTGTGCTATGTGTATATAACTGGGTTTCTGTACTTACCAACAAGTAGGCCATTTCCATATCGCCCATCCTGGAAGTGTTGATTGATGGTGCAGTGGCGGAAGATGAATGAATCATGTACACTCCCAGGATACTTTGCCACGATGTTGGTGATCAATCCCCGGTGATCGACAATGGTCTGCACAATGATGGAGTGTGTGCGCTTCCTGTTGCGGTATAGATGTTCAGTTGCAGCAGGTGGCACAATGCGTACAGGTGTGCAGTCAATGGCACCAAGCACGTGTGGGAAGCCGTTGATTTGATAGAAGCCCTGTTTGGTCTCCTGCTGCTTCTGCTGTGTGTTGGGGAAGCTGATGTGGCAGGGTGTGAGGGAGATGATGGCATCCAATTCCTTGGGTAGGAAGGAAGAGAATGAGGGCTGTGAGATCCTGGCAACAAGGGCACCAGTGGTTTGAAAGGAGCCACTTGCCAACATGTGGAGGACAGCTAGCAGCTTGGTTTCCGGTGGAATGGTGTGGGGTGTCTGCAAGCTGGGTGCCAACTGTGGCTCAATGATGCGCAGTAGCTGCTGAATGGCTTGCCAGTTGAGTCTGTACTTATGGATGATGTCTTGTTGCCGGAGTCCCAGAAGGGTTGTCCTTGTGCGGAATATCCTCTCCTGCCTTCTGCGTTGCCTTTGGGGTCCCTGCTGGTGTTGTGGAAGCTGCTGTTGTTGGTCCTGTGTGCATGCAGGATGAAAAGCACCTCTATGTCTTCCTTTTTTAGCTCTGATGTTGCTTCTGTGGGTTTTCCTCTAGTAGTGATGTGTTTGTCCCATTTTAACGCTTGCCCCGACCCAGGTGTTAATTTTTTATGCAAATCGGGCTGTGCGCCATTTTCCATCTCCCTGGGATTTTTGCGCCGTAGCATAAATATGGCGCATGGGTGTTCAAGTAATTTTTTGGACGGAAACGCCTACCTTGCATATCATTAGTGCAAGGCGGTTTACTACATCCAGAAAATGATGCACACAGCAGAATTTTGGCGTTCGCCGGGTCGGGTGTCATTGTATAAATATGGTGCAAGGTTTGCGCCGAATGTACGTCAAAAGTTTTGACGCACATTCGGAGAAAACAGAGTATAAATATGCCCCTGAGTGTCTGTGATTCACATGTGCTATTTAACACAGCTCTAGTTACTGAATGTGATATCACATGCGAAAAATAACACATGGTAAATAACACTCGTTTGCAGGGATTAGAGGGCATTAAAAATCAGCTGAAAATACCACTTTAAAATATTTGAGGTCAAAAGCAGGTGGTAAAAACTATTGAAAGTGTACGTAGTGAAGTAAAAGTTGTAAAACAATACAACAAAACAAGGCAAATACAATGATGCAAAAAAAAAAAAACACAGTACATGAACTGTTTGAGATGAAAAAAAAAATACCTATAAAAAACAGCCATGGACAGGTGAAGCTCTCACAGTTTAATTGCAGCAGCTCACACTTCCATTCTGCAATAGACCACCATGGCGGTAGCACTAAAAGGGCCACTGTCTCATGCTATCTCACATCCATGTTCTGCTACAAAAAACTATGAAGAGTGAGGATAGATACTAGGCCACCCACCAATGACCTGAAATGTTACAGTAATGCAAAATAAAAGCTAGAATTGGCAAAGTAAGGCTGCAACCCATAAACATGCGATAGCTTAAGAACCAGAGGATACACAGGTTCAATATAGGCACCATACAAAACATATCATCATTATTATGGATTCCCTGGAGCCCAACATAGGGATCCCCTGCCATGCTAACATTCTTGGCAGCAGGACCCACACAACAGATAATAGGACTGGTGCATGGCATTTCTTAGTCAGCCTTTAGTGAAATACCATGCTAAATGAGGGATGTCTTGCAGAAAGTAAGTGGCCAGCATATACAGTTCTTGTTGGACACCCACACAGCTAATACCAGTGAAGCAAATAATAATAATAAATAAATAGCTTTATTCGGTCATTGAGGCCATCAAAGCATAAAGAAATACAATAATAACAAAATATAAAAACAAACAATGAGGAGATAAAATTGAACTAAAATCTCGATATATATATATACGTGGTTTAAAACGTAACAATAAAAATACATCCCTTTTCTTCATACCTGCTAAATCCTAAAAAAATATTAACATGGAATAAAAGATTTATTTCAATGAGCGATGTCGTATACGACAAGCTGACGCAAGGAACTTGCTGACAGCGTGGATAACATTTATGGAAGTGTCACTCTTTAAAATCCTGATAGCTGTAAAACATTGTCTCAGGCCCAGGTTCCAGTAAGTTGCACGGATCCATTTTGCTCTGGGAGTTGTATAAGCAGGGCAAAAGAACATAAAATGTTCAATAGTTTCTGTGCAAACAGGGCAAGCTGGGCAAAGATCTGTAAATGAAGACCCGCCCCAATTCTTAGTTAGAGATAACAACGGGAGGCTTCCAAAACGGAAGCGTGCGTAAAGACCCTTCCCCAGCAGGTCAGGAATCGGGTCAAGATATTGTTCAAACTGGGGGTACCACTTGAAGTCGATGACCAGATTGGTCAATCTACCATAGGATGTGCAACGGACCAGGTCATTCTTTATATGGGACCAATATACTGTCGTTAGGAGGGTCTTGTCAGCTCTCTCCAAGTTATGTGGCTCTTCCCAAAACCTTCTTAGACCCAGAACAGAGAACCAATTAGATACATGCATGACCCAGGGTATGGTAGCTGCTCCTGGCCTCCTTAGAATATCCAGTACTGAATCTCTGTATACAATAAGTTCCGGAACAGTCCAAATCTCTACCCAATAGAACAAGGGTCTTAGGGCTAGCAAGTTGGTTATACAATTAAAGCCTAGGTCCAAAAACACAGGGATCAGAGGAGTACTCTGGGGGCACGCAAGTAGGGCGCTGGCAAAGTTGTTTTCTCCTACTGCCAATCATTTGCTCTCTGAGTATCCCCATAGTTCGGCACCGTAGGTGGCTGCTCCCTGCGCCTTTGCCAGATAGGTTTTAATAGCTGGAGATACGGCTTTGGAGACAGAATTCTTATAGAAGCGCAGTATAGCAGCCACTATATGCTGAAGGAGACCTACGCTTTTACCGATTTGCTCCTCCCAATGCAAGTTATTTGAAAGCCTCATGCCTAAGTAGTCTATGGTCTTTACTTTACTTAATAGGGCCCCATCCAAATTGATGGTGCATCTTCGGCTACTGCCGGGGGAAAACACCATCAATTTTGTTTTATTAGCGTTCAATTCCAAGCCATTGTCATCACAGAATGACTTGAATCTATTCACTAGGGTTTGGAGGCCCATAGGAGTCTTGGAGATAAGATGACAATTGTCAGCAAACAACAGTATTGGAATCTTCTACTTGTTTAGAGTGGGGGCGTCATTGGTGCATGAAAACAAGATTTGTCCCACTTTGTTGATGAATAGCGTAAATAGTGTGGGAGCCAAGACAGAACCCTGGCGAACTCCCCTCCGTATAGGGCTCTTATCAGTCAATTCTCCTTGGTTGCCCCTTCTCACATGTGCATATGTGTCATCATGTAGGTGTTGTAACAGAAAAACTAGATTGGTGGGGACGCCCCTCTGGAGTAATGCTTCCCAAAGCTTTTCTCTGCAAACCAAATCTAAGGCAGATCTGAGGTCTACAAAAACAACAAAAAGAGGTTGTTTTGCGAGGACCACATATTTCCAATACAGGAGGGTCAATCTAAAAACCTGATCTATTGTGCTCGTTTTGGAACGGAAGCCCGCTTGCAGCATGTAAATGGCCTGATGTTCTTGGACCCAGCTTGTTAACCTCTCTAGCAGTTGTTTGGCAAAAATATTCTGCATGTTATCAATCATACTAATGGGTCTGTAATTTGTGGGAGAATTTGCAATACCCTTTTTAAAATTAGGAATTATCTCAGCACCCTTCCAAGTGCTTGGAATTGAGCCACCAGCAGCGATTCTATTTGAAATCAAATTAATATACCAGGACCAAATAGTAATTTCAGATTTATATAGGTCACCTGGTATTTTATCGGGCCCCAGCACTTTTCCTGATTTTAGTGAATTGATTGCAATTTTAGTTTCCTCTAAGGAGAAGATGAGTGGTTCAGAGCAGTCACCCCGATTGCCCAACTGCGGGGTAGTTAAATCGTGTGCTGGGAAATGTTCAACTAATAGATTAATTGGGGGCAGCCTAGAGATGGGTAAAATGATCTACCCACATCTCAGGTTGAATATGATTTCTTATGCGCCTCCTGCCCCCTCCTTGCCCTCTGGACCGTAGATCCCAGACCATCATATTGTTATTGTTTTCCGAGGCAAGAATCAAACCGTGCCAAATCGAATCTTCCCATAACTTTTTTTGCCAGTGTTTGAGCCTTCTTATACGATTGCGTCGCTGATTGAATCTTTACAAGAAAGCCTGACTCAATGGCACCGTTTAATTCAGATTTGGCCCACCTGCAATCCTCATTATAACATCCTCTATCACCCTTGGGAAGGACATCACCCCCTTTGGCTCTAGCCTTTTTATAAAAATACCTCTGCAGTCCCTTAAGCATTCCTTGGTGAATGTCTAGGATAGGGATGTTATCAGTTTCGTGTTCCTCATAAATTGCCAACTCATCTACGAACAATTTATAAATCCCAGCCACCGAGTGAGCACTAGACAAAACCTTTGGCCATGAGACCTTAGTGTAATTATTATTCAACAATGGAGAGGGAACCTCTGTACGTTGTAAATCCGAGGTTCTTCTAAAAACATCCTCATCCATAGATAATATCAAGGTGTTATGATTACTTTCACATTGAGGTTCCACTTTCATGTCCTTTAATAGAGGCTATAGCCTAATATCAAGTAAAAAATAATCTAGTACACTTGTGGACGTCCCTCGTTTAAAAGTAGGTGCCAGATTTAGGTCTGAGGGTGTGCGTCCATTGCAAGCCCTGAGACCATACTTTAAGCACAACATAGCTAACTGGATGGCTACACGAGAGCGAGTACACGGATAGTTGTTTGTTAAGTGTGGGATTCCCCACATATCGTCTTCCTCATCTGTTAAGCCAATAATCATGTCAGAGGGTTCAAAAGGACAGTTAAAATCTCCAGCTAATATTAAATAAAATGGGGGATTTAGGGAGTCAAGAAATTCTGTCAACTGTAACAGAGTTTGAGACTCAAGCCCTTTAGGAGCAGATCTCGCATATATATTAATAACAGTAATTTTAAATTCCCGATGCAAGGTAAATTGAACTCCCATTAGATCCACAGAGTCTATTTTTAACCAACAATGCTGACATTGCAAGTCCTTGTTAATAAGCATTAATAAGCCCCCTTTAAGATGGCCTTGACCCTTTTCTGATGGCTGGGCACAAATATATTATATGAATAAAAACCATCAATAAAAATGTGCTCATCAGCCCAGGTCTCTTGAAACAAGCAAATGTGAAAATTATTAATAAAGGTAGCCCACTCCAAGTCTCCCAGCTTCTTGCGGAGACCAGCTACATTCCATGTTAAAATTAAAAGCTCGGTATTGGGTAAATCGTTGTCGTTATTGGAGCTAGGACCCTCTTCATACGAGTGTCCCAAGTGATAACATCTGACCGCACATCCCGATTGCTATTTAGTCAATCAACTGCGTTCAGAGAATGGGAAGACTAGTGGTCCACAGGGGATTCACATTCTGGGGCCGGGGCTAGCCCACTAGTAATCCTTCCTGTATGAGTGCAAGGTGGATTTAAAGAGAGGTTAATGCCAACCCTTTTCGTGACCCACAGATCGCGTGTTCGGGTTATAAATTCCATGAGGTGGTCCACCGTAGATTTTTTTAATAAAGCAGACAGAGATGTAATCATGCTTCATCCCTGGTTGACTGTATCTTCCTACCCTAAGGATATCAGAACGAAAAACCGAAAGACAATCACATCTAAAGCGCAACCAATGGATAACCTTGTTGGTCAAGGAATCATGGTCTTCAAAGGAGCCAGGTAGCAGTTTGGGAACATTAGTCAAGAAAATAACACTGGCTCTACTTATTTGACCCTGGTGTTGTACCTGTCTTGCCAATCGTGGCATACCCATTGTGGAACTGCCAGAGCCAATAGGAATCCCATGGGGGCCAGCTGCTCCACCTAACCCACTGGACATAACAGCCCCCTCAAGTGCATTTTCCACAGGGCTGGGCCATATCACAGTATAAACACCCCCCCGGGCACCCCTGTTATTAGAGGCTTCAGTACCCTTCTGGCGTGACCTAAAAGGTTCGATTCGATTGCTCTCTGCATGGGATGGAATTGGATCTAATGGAAGGGGGTTTGTTGCCATCCTAGGGGGAGAAATAACTGGTTGTGTTCCTGGCTTAGGTACAGTTTTGCCCTCACTCATTCCCAGCCCCACCTTCGTTTTTATTATCTGGCAGCTACAACCATTTTTTAGGCACTAAGGGGGTCATTCCAACTTTGGCGGGCGGCGGAGGTGCCGCCAGAAGACCGCACCGCGGTCAAAAGACCGCAGCGGTCATTCTGGCTTTCCCGCTGGGCTGGTGGGTGACCGCCAAAAGGCCGCCTGCCCGCCCAGCGGGAAATCACCAGCAACGAGGATGCCGGCTCCGAATGGAGCCGGCGGAGTTGCTGGTGTGCGATGGGTGCAGTTGCACCCGTCGCGATTTTCAGTGTCTGCCAAGCAGACACTGAAAATCAATGTGGGGCCCTGTTAGGGGGCCCCACGACACCCGTTCCCGCCATCCTGTTTCTGGCGGTGAAAACCGCCAGAAACAGGATGGCGGGAAGGGGGTCGGAATCCCCATGGCGGCACTGCTTGCAGCGCCGCCATGGAGGATTCCCTGGGGCCGCGGGAAACCGGCGGGAAACCGCTGGTTTCCCTTTTCTGACCGCGGCTGTACCGCCGCGGTCAGAATGGCCCCAGAAGCACCGCTAGCCTGTTGGCGGTGCTTCCGCGGTCGTTGGCCCTGGCGGTCCATGACCGCCAGGGTCAGAATGACCCCCCAAGTTCTCTCTCATCTGCCCTAATAAAGATGCAACCAGAGACTTTACTTCGTCCACCTTTCGTAAAACGAGGGCTGAGTTGCCATTCTCTTGCGAGGATTGCACACCATCAGAAGTGAACACTTTGTATTGTTGACTAATATCCTCAGTAGCGTCTCCGTGTGGAATGTGTGTTATATTGGTAGGCAAATCTCCCTCTTCCTCCAGTAGCCCAAATCGGTTTGAACATGGGATATTAGGAATCACTACAATCTCAGGACTTAGTGGAGGAGGGATAGCTGTAGTACCCATAAAGGGGAAATCTGAGTGACTAAGTGGAACATCCACAGTACTGGGAAGAGTAGCTAATGTCATGTGGGCAGTTTCACCCCTAGGGGTAGGAAAATCCTTAATTGGGGAGGTCGAATCTGAAGAGTGTGTTGGATGTGACCTCTGCTTACTGCCCAGCCTCAGTCGGCCCGCACGGGTCCCGCGGTGCAGGCGCGCAATGAAATTTAAACGGGCCTGAGGGTCCCGCCCCCTGGCAACAGTGGCAGCAACAAGCGTCCAGCGCCCAAAAGAAAATACAATGCCGCAGTAGGGGTTTGTGGCATCCTAGGGTGAATTGACTGCACTCATTTACTGGTGGCCTCACGCAGACAGGAACAAGTATTCTGAAATTGTAAAATGAAGCACACTACGTATGCACAAAGCATCACCTTTAATGTAATGGGCAGATAAGCCAACCCTTCATCATTAAGATTACAATGCATTATGAATATTGTGGTCCAATCTCAATACGTGTCAGTAGTACCATTAGAAAGTTGTTGTTAATTTTTGTACAAATTAAATTAGTCACTCTTCATAGTCATGATGATTCTCAATCAAGACAACTTATGATCATCCACATGTACTTCCATCACAACTTTCATGTCCCTTACCTTGGATTCCTCTAACCTTAAGACCTTCTCTCTTTTCATCCACTCCAGACTTGTTGAGCATGGCTATAATTGGTTCTTCTCACAACTTGGGGTAGAGCTGAGGTGGAAAACTACCACTAGCTACCAAGCTTTAGTGCTTGGCAGCATGTTTAAGTACCTAGTATTTCAAGGTTTTGAACACGTTTTTTATGTTCTCAACATCATGTGTATATGTTGATTCAATTTTGATTTTGTCCGTCATCTCCCTCCACTGGCATATAATTTTTCGTTTTTTGTGGCCATCAAGCATTCCCATGTGAGTGATCACTTATTCACGAATAGTGCACTGTACTGCTAATCTAGTATTGTAGTGAAGACTTGTAGGAAAGTCATCCTTTTTGCCCTGATTGCCCCCATTGTTTGACTGATACTTGTGGTTACTGACTCTGAAAGTGCCCTGGGCCCTGTTAACCTGGTTCAAGACCAATGCTCTATCCTTAAAAGACAGCCTACTTGTAAGTTCCTAGTACCAATCAATAAATCAAGGATTTGTAAAGCGCAGCTAATCACCCATATAGTCTCAAGGTGCTGAATGAAGGTGTACTGCTCAGTCGAAGAGCCAGGTCTTGACGTCTTTCCAGAAGTGCTCAGTGGTATGTTCTGCCTTAGCTTGAGGGAAGTGTGTTCCATGTCCGGGCTGCTAGGCAGTAAAAGGATTTTCCTCCTGCTGTACTTTTCTGGATCTTGGGGGAGGCTGCAAGGGTGAGCTGGGAGGAATGGAGACGTCTATTGGGTACATAGAAGATGAGGCGGTGGTTGAGGTATGCTGGTCCTATGTTGTCCTATCTTGTGCAGTGCCTTGAAGGTGTGAATCAGGAGTTTGTATGTGAATATAGAAGGGCATGTAGGTTTAGAGACCCAAGTGGACTTAATGCACTTATGTGTGCAGTGCTGGTGTGTCTGGTGTCATTTTAAAGCCAGGCTGGTTTTAAAATAAAACTATGTTCAAATTTGACTTTGAAATTAAAAGTCATTCCAAAGCCCTAAGCTACCTTTTTGTTATATATGTCACTCCTAAATCCTAGGTGCCCCAGAGGATGGGTGCCTTGCTATAAAATGAGGGGCAATATAAAATATGAAAAACAGCCAAAGTCATGTTTCCACATTGTAGCGCTGCTAGCCCAATAGGCTAACATGGGGAGGTTTTGTTTTGACCTATTGTAGTGCTGCTAGCACAATAGGCTACCATTGGGAGGCTTTATTAACCTTTTGATTGGAGTTAGCTAGCAGCATGAGTCAAAGTATCAAAATAATAGTTACAATAAATCCAACAACTTGCCAAGGTCAGATTTATTAGAACTATTGCAGGAAAGTAGTTTTTAGGTTGAGCGTAGCGTTTGACGTGTTGTATACTTTTGAGTACACTTATAATATGGGTTCAAGCAAATTCAAGCGATTTCATTTGTTGGTTCCAGTGTCCTTAAAAAATCCTTGCTTGCTAGTGGTCAGTCCTGCCTCTTTGACCTGCCTTTTTCTCTTTGGGAGGAGCACAAAGTACTGTAGAATTACGCTATGTCTTGTTTATCTCTTCTGTGCAGGACTTTTTTTTCAGTATTTGCCTGTTTGTCTTATACTATGGGGGGGTGTCCAGTCCTTCCTTCCCGCCAGCTCCCTCTATAAACATAATCAACAAACATCAGAGGGGGGCTTTTCCAGGACCAGCTTGCCCTCGCTCTCTTTCACTTTTTATTTTCAGTCTGTGTGGCAAGAAAAGTCCAGTCAGTAATTTACAAACAGAAACAGCTCTGACTTGAGCAAACACGAGACCATTGCATTCCAAATAGCATCAGAGGGGGGCTTTTCCAGGGCCAGCTCGTCCTCGCTCTAATTTTTTAAATGGCACTTAAAAAAGAGAATGTCACGTTTCAATGTCTCCCACTCATTGCATTTCTCCGCACCTTGTAATTTTAATCTGAAAATAATGTATAGACTGAATGACTCAAAGGAGGTCGTTTAGTGCTTTATTCAAAATAGCCCACATTAACCTCATATGGTGGCAATGGCCACGTGTGAGTTTGTGGAATGTGCGAAATACAGACACACACCATTAGTGTCCCACAAATACACACACACACTTTCTGGCGCAAGCTGGGTCATGCACGGACACACGCACACACACATGCACTTTATTTCACACGCTGGCTCATGTACACTCACACACATACACGCACACACGAGGACACACTTTATGGCACACGCTGACTCGTACACATACACACACGTGTGCACACACACACACTTTATGCACACGCTGACTTGTACACCCACACACATGGGCACACACTTTATGGCACACACTGACTCATACACACACAGACACGCGCGCACATGCACACACTTTATGGCACATGCTGACTCGTACACACACACACACACACGCGCACACACTGTATGGCACACGGTGACTCATGTACACACACACATTTAAACAGACAAGGACGCATACAGAAACCAGTACGTGGTGCGACTTCTGGGAAACAAAGGGTTCCCATGAACATCATCATGCCAACCATAAGGGTGTGGAGGAGGAGGGGGCATCTTCTAAATGAAAACAGACTATAATCTGCATTTATAACCTTGTAAATTAAAGAAAAATATGCACCATATAGCATTACTGATGACTAGGAGTTACTGTTATTTAGTTTAATTACTGTGAATGTAACTTCAGAATATTTCAATAACTCCAAACACAGCAAGGATGATGGTTTGCTGACAGACTTATCACATAAGCGGTTTTCACTCTTTCAAAATGGCTGCATATGTTTCACTTACTAAGGGAACCTGCAGTTCAATGTCTTGTTGGCCTCCTTTCTGTTCCATTCCTGTGAAACCTGAGGTTGTGTGATGTTAGTGCTTCATGATCGGAGCCACAATGCAATGTTACGAGGTAAAACAAGGGGCATTGAAAAACAGCAGGGTCTCTGTGCTGAAAGTTGGTTGGTAGCGATTTTCGCACTTCATTTCTTTTAAGAGATTTGCATACACTTGAGCGTGTGTACCCCAAAACATTTTAAATCATGAGAGATAGCTGCCAAGTTTTGAGCTTGCTTATGTGCGACATTTCCATGTTTATATGGTGCTTAGGTGTGAGATTTCAATCCTATTCAGTACTCTAGCGCCCATAACTGTTTCCTGATTCAAGCATGTATTCCGGGATCAAACTGCATAACCCAGTGTGTAGTAATTGTGTGTGCACTTTATGGTCACCACTTTTGTTTGTTTGCATTGGCACTCTTTCTTCTCTTCTGTCTCTAGTTCATTCATCACTTCCTAAGGTCCAGTCATATCTCAATAAATTACTCATTGCTCAACCTTGGTAGGGTGGCAACTAGCAGTCAGGCTTAAATTTGCAGACAGGTAAGTGAAAAGTATTTAATATCACCAAAACAGTAAATAAGTCAAAGACGCCACACAGTAAAAACACAACTCCAATTTATAAACAGGGAATATTTTTATCTTTTAAACATGTGATGAGGCAGTCAAGTGGCTTGCAGAGGAGCAGCAGGCCTTTTCCCTTTGATGTCAAAAGTGACATCCAGAGCATTGCCATGAAATGCTTATTTTAATCATTTCTGAATATCCATTTTAGAGGAGGAAAAATAATGAAAGTGCAGCTAGACTCATAACATGGATGAGAGCTGTCTTTCTGAATGATGTTAAATCACGCATGATCAAAAATCATCTCTGTCAAAATGTCACATATGTCAAGTCTAAATTTCAAGAAATGAATGCAGGCATGTGAAATGGTAGTGTATCCTTACATGAACCTTAATTTATTCAATCCACTACCTTCCTTTCTTATTTTGTGTAATTGGAAGAAATTTACTCACCTTGATTTTTACATGACGTGGGTTCTCTATATGCTCAAAGCCATGGTTTACTTTGTGTTCAGATTCTATTTTCAACTGAAAGTTCAGTCAGTTTGCTGGAGCGCTAGGGCCCCAGAAAAAATCCTACTCTTCAGTTCCGGGCTCAACTACCACGAGCGCCCAGAGTCAGATGCCATCACTTTCTCTCACTTATTAAGATCGACTAAATCTTTGGACTTGGTGAAGAGTGTAGTAGTCGGAATCATTCAACAACAAATCAATGACAATATATCATGAACAATACTAAACAGCATAACAATTTTAAACACTAACTCAAACTCCAAGCTGATTAAAGTTTCAAAGCTTTATTATAATCCAAAAATCAATGTCATGTAAATGGTATGCAAAACGAAGACATACATGAAAACCATACTTGACCAAAAAGTCTAAAAGGATTCAACCCACTAAACATCAATACTGTTAGACACTCCAAAAGAATAATATAGATGAGCAACAATACAATATGTGCATGATTATTAATATTCAAGGGAGATGTTGGTGACATCAGTAAAATCATCAAAATAGAATTTTCACAATTAATTTCAGAGCGGGCCATTCCTAGCACTGACCTGAATTGGGAGTTGCATGTGTGGAAACAGGCTAACACATGCAGACAAAAAAATAATACAAGAAATACAAAAATGATTTGGAAAACATCTAACTAGGGCAACTAAATCAAAAAATATGCTGGTGTACATGACTAAGCTAAAAAGGAAAAAAGAAACCACATTTAGTTCTACCTCTCCTCATGGGACAGCATACAGGATGATTGCACAGGAACGGTCACCTTCTTTCCCCATCAACTGACAGCAGCAGCAGAACAGTGACGAACATGAGCAGAACACGAGGTACACATAGGACAGATCAGCAGTTCACAATTAGTTGGCCTTATTGCTACTGAAACCACTTTACAGAACTAGAGAGTTAGAACTATGACGAGGAAACTAATCAGGAAACTCAGAGAATCGGAGTGCAAGAGCATACTGAAACAAGAATAGACAAACTCCCACAGTATTCTAAACAGTACCATGCAGGGGAGAAGACTGACTTCAGTTTCAAGGTTCTTCACTAATTAAAATATGCACAATTCATTCATTGGCCCTTCAGGTGGGCACACTCTGGGCGTACATTTCAGCATCCAATAATAAGCGATGGCACCCCCAAGTTTGCAACTATCAGAAATCTTATAAACAATAGTCCATTGTTCATACTGTGATTACATGAAATTCCACCAAAACATTAAGGCCCTCATTACAGCCCTGGCGGTCGGTGATAAAGCGGTGGTGTAGGAAAGTACCATCTTGCCTGCCATGTTACCCCCATTTTTACTTGTGTGTCAGTTTGTTTTTGCCTGTTTCATTGGGATCCTCCTAGACAGAACCCCAGTGCTCATAGTTTGTGGCCTATATGTGTTCCTTGTGCGGGGCATAACTGTATCACTGAGGCTCTGCTAACAAGAATCTCAGTGTTTATGCTCTCTCTGCTTTTAAAATTGTCACTGCAGGCTAGTGGGCATTTTCACCAATTCTGATTGGCACACTGGAACACCCTTATAATTCCCTAGTATATGGTACCGAGGTACCCAGGGTATTGGGGTTCTAGGAGATCCCTATGGGCTGCAGCATTCCTTTTGCCACCCATAGGGAGTTCAGACAATTCTTACACAGGACTTCCACTGCAGCCTGAGTGACATAACATCCACGTTATTTCACAGCCATTTTACACTGCACTTAAGTAACTTATAAGTCACCTATATGTCTAACCCTCACTTAGTGAAGGTTAGGTGCAAAGTTACTAAGTGTGAGGGCACCCTGGCACTAACCAAGGTGCCCCCACATTGTTCAGGGCAATTTCCCCAGACTTTGTGAATGTGGGGACACCATTACACGTCAATACCTATATGTAGCTTCACAATGGTAACTCCGAATATGGCCATGTAACATGTCTAAGATCATGGCATTGTCCCCCCCATTCCAAATCTGGTATTGGGGTGCCAATCCCATGCATACCCAGGGCTCCAGCATGGACCCCGGGTACTGCCAAACTAGCTCTCTGGGGTTTTCACTGCAGCTACCGCTGCTGCCAACCCATAGACAGGCTTCTGCCCTCCTGGGGTCTGGGCAGCCCAGTCCCAGGAAGGCAGAACAAAGGATTTCACCCTCTCCCTTTGGAAATAGGTGTTAAGGGCCTGAGAGGAGTAGCCTCTCCTGGCCTCTGGGAATGCTTTGAAGGGCACAGATGGTGCCCTCCTTGCATAGACCAGTCTACATTGGTTCAGGGATCCCCCAGACCCTGCTCTGGCACGAAACTGGACAAATGAAAGGGGAGTGACCAATCCCCTGTCCATCACCACCCCAGGGGTGGTGCCCAGAGCTCCTCCGGTGTGCCCCAGACCTCTGCCATCTTGAATACAGAGGTGTGAGTGCACAATGGAGGCCTCTGAGTGGCCAGTGCCAGCAGGTGACGTCAGAGACCCCTCCTGATAGGTGCGTACCTGGTTAGGTGGCCAATCCTCCTCTGAGGGCTATTTAGGGTCTCTCCTGTGGGTTTCTCTTCAGATAACAAATGCAAGAGCTCACCAGAGTTCCTCTGCGTCTCCCTCTTTGTCTTCTGCCAAGGATCGACCTCTGACTGCTTCAGGACGCCTGCTAAACCGCAACAAAGTAGCAAGATGACTACCAGCAACATTTTAGCGCCTAATCCTGCCAGCTTTCTCAACTGTTTCCTGGTGGTGCATGCTCTGAGGGCTGTCTGCCTTCACCCTGTACTGGAAGCCAAGAAGAAATCTCCCATGGGTCGACGGAATCTTCCCCCTGCTAACTCAGGCACCAACCTTCTGCATCACTGGTCCTCTGGTTCCCCTCTCATCTTGCCGAGCGTGGTCCCTGGAACACAGGAGCTGGATCCAAGTGACCCCGACAGTCCAGTGGTCCTTCTGTCCAAATTTAGTGGAGGTAAGTCCTTGCCTCCCCAAGCCAGACAGTAATCCTGTGTACTGTGTGATCTGCAGCTGCTAGGGCTTCTGTGCACTTTTGCAAAGAATCCTTCGTGCATAGCACAGCCCAGGTCCCCAGCACTCCGTCCTGCATTGCCCAACTCACTGAGTTGACCACCGGCTTCGTGGGACCCTCTTTTGTTGTGTTGAGACGACCGCCATGCTCATATTTCTTGAATGCCTGTTCAAGTGCTTCTGCAGGTGTTGTCTGCTTCTGCGAGGGCTTTCTGTGCTGCTGAGTACCCCCTCTGTCTCCTCCTCCAAGGGGCAACCTACTGGTCCTTCTTGGGCCCGGGCAGCACCCATTTTCTTCAACTACGACTCTTGCAGCTATCAAAGCTTGTTTGTGGTCTTTCTGCGTGGAAACAACTCTGTATCCTCCAGCATGCCGTGGTACATCTTCTGTGCAAAAGAAAAGTTCCTGGCACCTTCCGTTGTTGCAGAATCTTCAGCTTCTTCCACCCAGAGGCAGCCCTTTTTGACCTTCATCCGGGGTGTAGTGGGCTCCTGCCCCCCTGGACACTTGCGTGACTCTTGGACTTGGTCCCCTTCCTTTACAGGTCCTCAGATCCAGGAATCCGGCTTCAGTGCTTTGCAGTCAGTTGTTGCCTTTGCAGAATCCCCTATCACGACTTTCCTCCGTTTCTGGGGTAGTAGGGTAACTTTACTCCTACTTTTCAGGGTCTTGGGGTGGGGTATCTTGGACACCCTTAGTGTTTTCTTACAAACCCAGAGACCCTCTACACACTACACTAGGCCTGTGGTCCATTCGTGATTCGCATTCCACTTTTGGAGTATATGGTTTGTGTTGCCCCTAGGCCTATTGTGCCCTATTGCATGATATTGTATTCTGCAGTGTTTGCACTACTTTTCTATCTGTTTACTTACCTGATTTTGGTTTGTGTGTATATTTTGTGTATTTTACTTACCTACTAAGGGAGTATATCCTCTGAGATAATTTTGTCATATTGTCACTAAAATAAAGTCCCTTTATGTTTAGTAACTCTGAGTATTGTGTTTCTTATGATATAGTGCTATATGATGTAAGTGGTATAGTAGGAGCTTTTCATGTCTCCTAGTTCAGCCTAAGCTGCTCTGCTATAGCTATCTCTATCAGCCTAAGCTGCTAGAACAGTACTAATCTACTAATAAGGGATAACTGGACCTGGCACAAGGTGTAAGTACCATCAGGTACCCATTATAAGCCAGGCCAGCCTCTACAGGTGGTAATACCGCTAACAGGCTGGCGGTCCAAAAAATGGAATTACGACCATGGCGGGAACCGCCAACACAGACAGCCACTTTAACACTCTGACCGCCATGACGGTAGCAACAAACACTGCAGCGGTAACTGCCAACAGACAGAAGGAACACAATGTACTGCCCACACTATTACAAGGCACCAATCCGCTAGCTTTTCCGGGGCGGTACCAATGCCATCAAAAGCACGGCGGAAACAGTCTTTGGAAGGGAAACCACTCACTGCTCGACACTCAATGAGGAACCAGGACGCCATGGAGCCCGAACTACAGGTGTTACCAGTGCTGGTGTCTCTTCTCATCTGCCAGGAGTACGAACGGCGGCGGTGACGACTACAGTGAGTACTGCACCTAGCACACAGTGGAGGGGAGGAGGGAAAAGATAGTGACACACACATGCCAAACGCAACACCCCCACACCCCACCCACAACAACACACACACACACATATCCAATAACATCATAGATACATCCTGTCACCCCCTGGAAGAATGCAAGGACCAAATGATATGAGTTTAACTAGTGTAATATTCGAACAATCAGATATCCCAAGAGACCAGTAAATAATCAGTATACACAAATATTTACAGCAAGTACACAAGTCTGTACACTGTCCCATGAAATGTCCGTGGACCAGTGGTCCCAAAAAGCATGGGCGAAGCCCGCACATGACACCTGCCTCAAAACCGAGAGAACACTGCAGGGGCATCAGGTTGAAAATAAACCAGGCACCTCAGGGGGAAGGGGAGGGGGGCACCTCAACCGGATGATGGTACGATGCCACTGCTCCTCGAGGGGGCTCCATGCCCACTGCCTGGTCCTGGGGAGTGCAAAGCCACAGTCTCTCAAGTCTCTCAAGTGGGTGCACAGCCCACTGCTTGGTCCTCAGGAGTGCAAAGCCACAGTCTCTCAAGTGGGTGGCATCTTCCACTGGTTCTGGAGGGGGCTTTGTGCCCAGAGTGCTTCATCCTACCAAGGACTGTGTTAGTGGATGCTTTTCTCCACTGGTTCTGGAGGGGGTTTTGTGCCCAGAGTGCTTCATCCTGCCAAGGACTCGGTTAGTGGATGCTTTTCTCCACTGGTTCTGGAGGGGGCTTTGTGCCCAGAGTGCTTCATCCTGCCAAGGACTGTTAGTGAATGCTGTTCTCCACTGGTTCCGGAGGGGGCTTTGTGCCCAGTGATGCTGCTTCTGGCCTGTGGCATGTTGACTTCGTCTCACCTGTGTATCACAGCCACGTGATGTACACGAAACAAGTAGCATGATACTCCATGGAGGCAGACCCACACTCCATCCTGTGGCAATTTAGGCTGCCAATTGCTGGTTCGTGTCATTGCTGGAGGTGGTGTCTCAAGTGGCGTGTCCAGGGCCCAGGACGTCACCTGCAGACTCTGACAGCTGCACACTGGGGATGGGGCTGACATCCGACAGAGTGGCATCGGCTGTGCACGTGGTGGTGCTGATGGTGGTGCAGGCGGTGGTAGCTGCGGCGGTGGCTGCGGCGGAGATGCTGCCAGTGCAGGATGTTGTGCAAGTGACTATTGGGGTGGATGGAGACACCATACCGTCTCCGGCAGCGTTGGATGGCTGATCCTCTGGGGAGGATGCTGCAGACTGATGTTGTGGCAGCGGTGGTGCAGGTGGCAGTGCAGGTGGCGGTCGGAGCGGCGGTGGTGACTGGGGTGCATGTGCTGCCATCCCTGATGATTTGGTGGTCACCAGCCCCTCCCCAGGTGACATTGTGCCCAGAGGTGATGTGCCCTTTGGCTTGTGGCCCTTCCCCATCTTGACAGCCGCTGCAGGTACCTTGTCACTGTCCACTCTGTGTTTGTGTGAGGCCTTGCTGGGTGGGTGGTGTGACTGTCCCCTGCTTGAAGCTGGTCCCTTTTTGAGCTTTGCAGGTGGTGGAAAAGGGTGGTCCTTCTTTTCTGTCGGTGGCACACTGGAAGCTCTGACGGGTGCCCCCTTTGACCGTACAGGAGAAGCAGGGACCACAGCGGATGCAGATTTGGTGGCTGAGGTGCTGGGCTGGGCTCTAGACATCCTGGCCTTAGGGGAAGGACGGGGAGAGGTGTAGGGAAGAGCTCCAGGTTAGCTAGGTACATTTTTTTGGACACACTGGGACGGGAAGATGGAGGGGGTTTGGGAGTGGAGGAAGAGGTAGTGGTTGTAGGAGGCGTACGTCTGCTGAGTTTGGGTGAAGGTGCATGGGTTGTAGGCTGTTGTGAGGTGGATGGCTGTTGAGTGGGTTTGTGCCAGCGTTTGTGTACTTTGGAAGGAGGGCTCACAGACACATTGGGAGAGGACGTGTGAATGGTAGTGGGGGTGGTGATTGCACTTGAGCGGTGTATCGTGATGGGCGTGCTGGTGATGGAGGTAGTGGCTGAGGATGTAGTGCATGCAAGTGTGAGTGGGGATGAGACAGGGAGGGAGGTGGAGGACGTGGAGGAGGGGGACACAGTGGAGGCAGTGGATATTGGTGTGTCTGCATGGGTATAGTGCTTGTGTGAGTGCCTGTGGGATTGGTGGTGCTTATTTTTGTCTGAGACACTTTATGTGTTGATGTGTGTGCATGCTGGTCTGATGGTGTGCTTGGGATAGGCTGAGGTAGAGGGGATTGGGTCTGGGTAGTGGAAGTTGGAGGGAGGAGGCTGGGCACAGGGACAATGGCTGCCATCAGTGCTGAGGCCAGAGCCTGAAATGCTCTCTGTTTGGCTGCCATGCCAGAATGAATGCCCTCCAGGTATGCATTTGTTTGCTGCAAATGCCTCTCGACACCATAGATGGCATTTAAAATGGTTGACTCCAACAGTGAGGGATCTCAGGACATCAATAGCCTCCTCACTGAGGGCAGCAGGGCTGATTGGGGCAGGGCCTAAGGTGCCTGGGGCAAAGGAGATGCCCACCCTCCTGGGTGGCACAGGAAACACGCTGAGGGGCTGCTAGGAGGGTGGTGCTGGTGGGGGGATGGCGGCTGAACCTGTTGTTGTGGTGGGCACAGAGGTGCCCGCCACTGCAAGGGATCTCCCATCAGAGGAGGAGTCGCTGTCGCTGATGTCCCCTCCTGTCCTCGTTGTGGAGCTCCCCTCGTCCTCCGTCCCACTGGTGCCCTCACTGTCGGTGGATTCACCTTCCTGGGCCATGTGGGATGCAGCTCCCTCCTGCTCTGGTGCCTCTGCACCTCCACCAGATGATGCTAATGCACACAAGGACAGGGTGACAAAACAAGAAGGGGGGAAAGACAGAGGAGACACATGGTCAATGCCAGCAACACCTCTACTGTTGGCGGACACAACACACAGGGAGCAGCCCTATGCACTAGGCCATGCACTAGCAGTTAGTAGGAAAATCACCTGCCCATGGAGGTTTATGCCTAACACCATTTGCTGCACACCTGGAACCCACAGGAGGCTGGCTAGTTGTAGATGCCCACTACAACTATTGGGGTTGGAGTGCCACAGAGCCTGTCTAACAAGGGACCTACCCTACCAAGTTCGCCCTGGCCTTGGAGAACCCACAGCCCACATCCCCCACCCAGACACCTTGTAAAGTGTGCAGAGTCAGCAGATGGAGACTGTACTCACTCCCTTGTGGCTGCTGTGATGCCTTCAAGCTCCCATCAAGCTCCGGATATGCCACTGCCAGGATCCGGAACATCAGGGGGGTCATGGTGCAACGGGCACCCCTTCCACGTTGGGAGGCCATCCCCAGCTGGGCCTCCGCCATCTTCTTGCTCCAGCAGCGCAGGTCCTCCCATCTCTGGCGGCAGTGGGTGTTCCGTCTATGATAGACCCCCAGGATCCACACTTCCTTGGCGATGGCCCACCAAATACCCTTCTTCTGGTGGGCGCTGACCTAGAGAAAAGGTATAGGATGAAAGGAAATTACTCCCCCGTCCGCTTCGTCATACTCATTGCCCACCAGTTCCTACCCATGCCCTGACACACATACACTCACCATCCTCACATGCAGGCCTCAGCCCCCACCCCCACTTGTATCTTCCATCCACACCACTCCATACATTCATGGCCCTCGCATCATGCTCACAGTGTACTCACATGTTTGTCTGGAGGACCGTAGAGTAGCGTGTACTGAGGACCCCATCCACTAGTCTCTCCAACTCCTCCAAAGTGAAGACAGGGGCCCTTTCCCCAGACACTCAAGCCATTGTCACTTCCAGACACAGGTCACAGCAGCACTTGCAGTGTAGGTCCTCTCCTGTTGAAGGTCAGGTATCAAGTGAGTGAACAGAAAGAAAGTGGCAGTCACGTCCGCGGCAGTGCATACCCTCACAGCCGGCGTATATCTTCATTGGTCCCTGGAACCCAGAGGGCCCAATGGTAACCAATGCTGAATTGCGTGGCGGTCTTCGACCGCCTACCGCGACTCTGCTTAATGCCAGCGCAGTTACCTCATTTCCCCTTGTCCCTCCTTTCAGGTCAGGCAGCCGCCATTTCAGGGTGGCACATGGCATGGCACCTAACTGCGTCACAGCACATTTGGGCAGAAATACAGACAGACAACGCCACACACGGATTTACTCACATTACAGCAAAAACACTTGTGCAACCTATGTGGTACATGACCCTCTGCTCACCATTTTCCTCCATAGGGCACATCCGCTGGGGCAGATGATGAGATGGCCTCATCCTCCAGTGTACAGACCCCTGGAGGGCCTGTCGACAATGGAAGACAGACACATCATTATCACCTACAGACTTGATCGTGCCACAATCCAAGAACTGTGTGTCCAATTGGAGCCTGACCTGATGTCAGCTATCCGCCATCCCACAGGAATACCCCCTCTAGTGCAGGTCCTGTCTGTGCTCCATTTCCTGGCAAGTGGCTCCTTTCAAACTACAGTGGCCATGGCATCAGGGATGTCTCAGCCAATGTTCTCCAACGTGTTGACCAGATTGTTGTCTGCCCTGCTGAAACACATGCACAGCTACATTGTATTCCCCAGGTGGAGGATGTGGGCACAGTGAAAGCTGACTTCTATGCCCTGGGACATATCCCCAACATCATTGGTGCTGTTGATGGTACACATGTGGCATTTGTCCCCCTCTGCAGAACAGAACAGGTGTACAGAAATCGAAAAATCTACCATTCTATGAATGTGCAGATGGTGTGTTTGGAGGACCAGTACATCTCCCATGTGAATGCCAAGTATCCTGGCTCTGTGCATGATGCTTACATTTTGAGGAATAGCAGCATCCACACAGTATGAATAGGTGTCTGGGTATGGGGTAGTCCCTAAGGATTTGTGTATGTCTAACAGATTTCCCTCGACATTTGCAGGTGACTCTGGTTACCCCAGCCTCTGATGGCTACTGACCACAGTGAGGAATGCCAGGACAAGAGCAGAGGAATGCTACAATGAGGCACATGGGTGAATTAGGCATATCATTATATGGACTTTCAGCCTCCTGAAGACCAGATTCCGGTGCCTCCATCTAACAGGTGGCTCCCTATACTACTCACCGAAGAAGATGTGCCAGATAATCGTGGCATGCTGCATGCTGCATGTTGCACAACCTGGCTTTGCGATGCCAGGTGCCTTTTCTGCAGGATGATGGGCCTGATGATGGTATTGTGGCAGCTGTGGAGACTGTGGACAGTGAGGAAGAGGAGGCAGAAGAAGAAGATATTGACAACTGAAACAACATCATCATGCAGTACTTCCAGTGAGACACAGGTAAGAGACTGGCACTGCTCATCTCATATCTGACTACTGTAGGACATTGTATAAGTCAGCCTCTTAACCTCTGTGTATGGACACTGACAGTTCACTTTGGCATTCCATTTCACAGATCTGGGTGCCTCATTCTCCCTTCTGCTATGTTTACTGCTGCACAACAACTGTCTACATTGATACATTGGTATGTGCAAATGAACATTAACATTGATATTTGTCGAAGAAGTTGTACATATACATTTGTGAAAGTACAGACTGACTCCAGATTATTTTGTGATTCAAGGGTGTTTAGGTGTATGTGAAAGGGGCTGGGGTGATGATGGAGGAATGTCCAGGATAGAGTCGAGTCTCTTGGTATCACAGGTACATTGTCCAAGGGGGCATGGGAAGTGGAGCAATGGCAGTCCAAGGTGGACAGGGTGACATAGTGGGACAGAAGGGTGACAATCAGGAGAGTCTTATTTCATGGCGGGGGTCTTGGCAATGTTCTCTGTCTTCTGCCTGGATCGCAGGAACCATTTGTAGGGTGATTCTCCTTCTGGAGGGGATGGGGTGCTGGTGGCTTGTTGGTCCTGTGGTGGGACCTCGTGTCCACTAGCGCTGGCGGACATGGAAGGCTGTTCATCATTTGGGCTGGTGTCAGGGGCCCGGTGGTATGCCACTGTCTCCCTCATGGTGTTGCCCATGTCTGCCAACACCCCTGAAATGGTGACCAGGGTGGTGCTAATGGACTTCAAGTCCTCCCTGATCCCCAGGTATTGTCCTTCCTACAGCCGGTGGGTCTCCTAAAACTTGGCCAGTACCATGCCCATGGTCTCCTGGGAATGGTGGTATGCTCCCAATATGTTTGAGAGTGCCTCGTGGAGAGTGGGTTCCCTAGGTCTGTCCTCCCAGCTTCCCTGTTATCCTGTGCCTCTGTCTCCTGATCCGTGTGACCACTGCCACTGACCCCAGGTACCTGATTGTCCTGTGTTTGTAATGGCAATATCGCCTTGGCCCTTGTGTGAGTGGTGATTGTATGCCCTGGGTGAGTCTCTCCCTTGGATATGCTCTGGTGATGGGTGTCCATACAGGTCTGTGATGGGTGTCCATGCATTGGTGTAACATGCAGGGCTTGGTATTGGGATGTGTGGGTTGTGATAGTGGAGTATATGTGAGGTGGTGGAGTGATGGGTGTGAGGGTACGGGTTGGGGTTTGTGATGGCATGCAGGTAAGGTGGGGGGATATAATAGGGGATATGACTTACCAGAGTCCATTCCTCCTGCTACTCCTGCGAGGCCCTCAGGATGCATGATCGCCAAGACTTGCTCCTCCCATGTTGTTAGTTGTGGGGGAGGAGGTGGGGGTCCACCGCCAGTCCTCTGTATGGCTATGTGGTGTCCGGATTCCACGGAACTGACCTTTCCCCATAGGTCATTCCACCTCTTCCTGATGTCATCCCGTGTTCTTGTATGCTGTCCCACTGCGTTGACCCTGTCGACAATTCTCCGCCATAGCTCCATCTTCCTAGCAATGGATGTCTGCTGAACCTGTGATCCGAATAGCTATGGCTCTGCCCGGAGGATTTCCTCCACCATGACCCTGAGCTCCTCCTCAGAAAAGCTGGGGTGTCTTTGAGGTGCCATGATGTGGTGTGAGTGATGTGTGAGGTGATGGTTGATGTGATGTGTGGGTGATGTTTTGGGGTGTGTGTGTTTTGTGTGTGGATGGTGTATGAGTGATGGTGTTGTGTGCCTCTGGATGCTGGTGTTGTCTTTGCTTTTCTCTCTCTCTGCTTCTTCCAAAAATTTCGTTGTAAGGGGTTGTGGGTAATGTGGGTGGGTGTTTTATATTGGATTGGGTGTGTGGGTGTGGTGTGTGTATGTGTATCAGGTGTGTGTATTTTGAATTGTCCAATGTGGTTGTGTTTTGTAAATGTGTTTGTATTTTGAGCGCAACAGTCTGTACCACCAATGGTTTACCGTGGTTGGATGACCGCCACGTTGATTCGTGGGTCGTGATAGTGTGGGTGTATTCCTGTTGGCGTGACGGTGTGAGTTTTGGTACTGCCAATTTATCACTGACCTTTGGTGTGGTGGACTTGTGTGGGTGTCTGTATTGTGGAGGATTTCGAAGTGTGGGTCATAATACTCACAGCGGATTTCCGCCGTGGACACAGTATGCTGGCAGCCGTCGGCACAGTGGTCAGCGGACTTTACCGCCAGGGTTGTAATGAGACTTAATACTTTGCTACTTGCTCTTCCTTTCTCACAGCCCCTCAAAATAAAATAAACTAAACTTCATTTCACATGAGAAGAACAGATTGCCTGTTCCATTCAATAGCTAGAACAAGTAAAGTATACATTATTACATATAAAACATGACTCTTGTCTACAATACATACAATAGGACATTCAGCATTACATTAGCAGCCTGAGTAAGAATTCAGGTCAGAGGGGACAGAATAAACAAGTGATTTTCCATTACTGCAGCAAAATTAATTTTCCTCTTCAGACCTAGTCAAGTCAAGGACGCCTTAATACACATTAATGCATTTATTACATTACTAAACCTATTGCGCACCTTATGATTCAAATATGCAAAGCAAATTATTTAATTGCAAATATTATTTATAATATGTTAGAATTAATTTTAAATGTCTATTTATTTTTTATTGCATGTTAATGTAATTCATTTCCTTTAAATTCAAGTGTGTTTTTTATTCATAATCATTTAATACTCATAATATATTTTTATTTCTACTATTTCTACTTGCAAACAGTAATTCCTGGTTAACATTTATTAATAATTCGCTCAAAATACAAAAGCATGTTAAACGTGATGTCAAAATACAAATGTTAGGCACAAATGTCCACCACAATTTAAACGTGCACATTTTCATTTTTATGTTATTTTCTTATTAGGCCTCTGAAACTACAGATTTATTAGCTGCCACAGCTACGTATATGCCACAAATTTATTAATAACATTTTATCTCTCTCACCTTCATAAGGCAGTAGTTTTTTATTTCAATTTTTCATAAATCAGTTGAGACTATTGACTTCCAGGAAATAATCTTTATCCCACACCAGGATTACTTTTTTTTAATTCAACATAGAGTTTCTCATCTTTTTTCTCTATGGCGAGCATTGGCAGATATGCAACCCTCTTTCACGTTATTCGTTCTCCATGAAATTAATCCAATGCCATATGAGAAGTGTATGACGTTTGAGATCTCGTCTTCTGTTACTTTTAATACGAAGCTGTACATTAACATAAACATTACCAGTAATTATGACTCAGTCCATATTAAGGTTACATAAATGTTAATTTATAAACCTCTTTCACCACTGTGTGGACCTTGCAGTAAGCTTGAACTCATTGAGGGTGTACATTAGATGATCGAGAAGGTACCCCACCTTCTTGAAATTCAGCACTTGACAATCAATCACCACCTCTTGTCACATTACTCCTTGTATGACTTTTATCTAGAGAAATCTTCCCTACCCTGATATATGGCATTTCATCTGTATCAATTGCTCCTTTCTTTCTTGCTCCATTCCTCTCACTCCCACTTTAGTCCTTCATGACCTCAACCTTTAGCTGTGACATCTGTCTCTATTATACATTGTTCTTGAATCCTACTTTCCTACTTTTGGATGTCCTTAATACACATTTGGTGGTGAGTTAATCACCCATCTCTTTGTTCTGTTTTTTTTATATATGTATATATATATATATATATATATATATATATATATATATATATATATACATTTATATTAATAATTTATACTTACAGTGTTCTATACTTCCACTTAGTTCTTTGGTTCTGTTTCTTTTGTTTCAGATTCTTTCAAACTCTTCTCTGCCCATTCATTCCCAGGGGTTTCACATTTGTAGAAATTCTCTACTACTGTTGTGGTGTTTGTGTTCAACATCTTAAAAATGTTTCAAGAAGCTTTACCATTTTCCTAGCTATTTGAAGTATTTGTCTGGCTTTCTGGTATGGCTAGAAGCAGACAATTATGTCATTTTGCTCTTCCCGTCCTCCTGGGTGCTGCAGCCCTATTCTGCTGTACTTCTAGTGGTGAACAAGCTCTTGTTTTAGGAGCTATGCATAACAACAGTTCCAGAAGGCAGAGTCCTGAACATACAGTGGACTTTATTGTTTCTATTCCAGTATACATAGGCCGTGACTTACTAACATTTGATGCAATGCAGCATACAATTTGCTGCGCTACAACAAATGGAGAGAACAGGAATACACTATATTTACTGAGATATGGCGCGTTCCTGCTCTGTCAGAGCTGGAGCACCGAGTGCTTCCTAGCACCATTGCAGGCACCCTTGGCCATGGTGTATGGGTGTCTGTGTTACAGGCAGGATGTTTTTTGAGCAGGAAGGGAGAACGTTCTGAACAAACAACCCTTAGAGGCACTGTCCTCTATATATATGCTGCAGAATGCAGCACACACATAAAGAGGAAATAATGAGAAGAAATAAACATATTTCTCCTCCTTACACCTCTGTTGAAATGGCGTTTCACTTTACTGTATTCCCAGGTTTAATACCTTTGATAAATCGGAGAATGAGACAAAATCCTTGGGTGGATGTGTGGGAACGCCCACACTCCACCTATGGAATGCCTTCCCAATGCAGAGCACCACAATGCAGTGATTTGCACTGCCTTGCCTTATTCTGGATTTACTAAGATATGCAGAACTTAGTAAATATCACTTAAACCCTTGCATTGACTTGTGTTGCCTTGATGCAATGACAAAACAAGGGCATAGCAAATCAAAGCCTTTATTTGATGACTTCCTTTGCAATGGTTGTCTTTGAAGATTGAGGGCATTATCAACCAACTGCATCATTGTCCCAGATCTCTCCATTGTCCCATTTCTTTCTCCCAGTAACTTCAGGTTTAGGGCAAAGACCTTATTGGTATTCTGAGGTTGATCATTCCCATGCTCTGTAAAGGAACATCCCTCATTTAAATGAGTGACTACCCTATTCCATTGTGCTGCAAGGTTACATCTGCTTCCCTTCTGTTGTCATTTGATAAAATCAATAATTTTTCTGGTTTACTAATACCCACTCTGGAGTCTTTCTGGGATGAACTGATGTGTCCAGTCCATATACTGAGGTGTGCCACTTTGGTGTTCACAACAGTCCCAGTGACACCTTCTTACTTTTCAGCACTCCCCTTTGCATCAACAGCCATCACTAGGATCCCCACTCATGCCGTCAGCTATCATGATGTAACTCATTTGGGGAAAAAAACAAAATGCAGAACACCAGCCTAATGATCCATGGTTGGTGAAATGTAATTTTGGACAGCTGGCAAAAATGAGGAAAGCCCTTTCTTCTTTAATAAGAGAGTCAAAGGGGAAAAGAAAAAGGTGTGGAAAGATAGGTAAATGGAAAATGGGGCAGGTACTATGAAGTGAAAATAGGAATAAGTACACAGGCATATGTATGGGTAGAGGTAAAAGTTTGTGGGTGGTGATAGATGTATTATGGTGCAGGCAGAGGGTGTTATGCTATAAGTTGAGGTATGGCTATTATTAAGTTTTATTATTAAGGATTTTTAAATAGCGCTCTGCTACCCACTTGAGGTTTCCCAGTGCTTAAAGCGCAAATGGGGTCTATCCAAAGTCTTGCTAGCTTACAAACAACCAGATCTTCAAATGTCTTCGAAAGGTTGTAATGGAAGGACAGGTTCTTAATGGTTCTGGGAGGGTGTTCCACAACTGAGTGCCTCCCATGCATGTGTGTTTAATTCTAGAAACATCGCACAAAGAGAGTTCCCAGAGCTAAGAGGACAGTTTAGTTGATGAGATCTAGCAAATTCATACAGATATCATGGCCAAACCCTGTTCTAGCTCTGTGTACATAGAACAAGGTTGCTGTTATCCAGTCTTGACATATTGAGCACCGGGATGACTTTCCTTTGAGCTGGGAAAGGAAGGAGCCTAGTAATTTTCCACAGCTATTTCAGAATGGCGAAACATATAGCAGCTGCCTTCGCCACCTGGGGCTTTATGGTCAGCTTGTTATCCAAGAGAAACCCCAGGTTTTTAACCTTGAGGGCTGGCTCTGGCAGAGGACCCAGGATAACCGGCCAATGTTGAGGACCCCTGAGTGATAGGTTCTTACCCAACACAAGCACTTTGGTCTTGTTATTATTAAGTTTAAGAGACTGGTTGTTCATCCATGCCGCGACCAAGCCCAAACAAGAGTTCAGGGACTCAGAATTATGATTCTGAGAAGATGACAAAGAAAAGATGATTTGCATGTCATCAGCATATGAGAATAGAGTAAGGCCATAATTTTCCACCAAGTCGGCTAATGGGTGCACATAGATGTAAATAGGGTTGAATTCAGGGATGACCCTTGGAGAACTCCTGAAGTAAGGGCATGTCGTTCAGAGGAAGCGCTGGCTGAGAACACCTGAAAGGAGTGATATTTTAAAAAGGTTGTCATGCAGGAGAGGGCTGAACCCTGGAGACGAAGATTGGCCAGCCTCTCTAAAGAATGATATGAGACACAGTATCAAAGGCCGTGCCGAGATCAAGTAGAATCAGTGTGGCCATCTCCCCCTCATCCAGGAGCCATCTGAGGTGTTCTGTGACTCCTAAGATGGTGGATTCGGTGCTGTTTCCCATTCTGAACCCAGATAGGGAGGAGTATAGAAAATCCTGGGACTCAGTGAAATTATAGAATTGTCTATTGACAAATGTCCCCATGATTTTGGCCATGATAGAAAGCACAGAAAATGGTCTATATTTAGACAAGTTGGCAGGGCCAAAATTAGTTTTTTACAGGAGGAGAAAAACATGGCAAGCTTCTAAGCCTGAGGAGTTCCGCCATAAGCTACAGAATGACCGAAGAGGCCACTGAGCTAGGCAGGGGGGAGAGGATTTCCTGGGGAGCCTGACCTAATTATTCTTAGCAATGGTAGAAACATAATTAGTATCTGACATCCTGTTGTAAGACAGATCCTTGGAGACATGAGACCCTGGGATATAGTTTGGTGGAAAGACATCCTTCCATCATGTCTTTATTGAAGGCTGGATATTTAACACCTTTTTAATAAAGACAGCACGAGTTCCTCATACAGGGGCTGAGAAAATACTGGCACTGATGAAATACTGTTATAGTCAGATAATTCCTTGACCACTCAAGAAAGACTTTTTCAGCAATTTTGTGCCCTGGTGATTTTTTTCCAAGGAAAAGGTAGCTTAGGCCTCTCAGCAGAGACCGTGATAGTTTCTCAGTGCTGGCTTACATATAAACTTACTGTTCTCATTGTGAGCAAGTCTCCAGGGCCTTGCATCTTGACTTCTCCAGCCATAGTGCCTCAGTGAACCAAGGGGCTGGGGGTGGAATTTGACTGGGCAGCTGATTTTAGCTGGCAAAACTATATCCAGTGAGTCCTGCAGCCAATTGACAATTGTGGGCTGGTTTATCTAAGCCGCTTGGGTTAGGCTGTGGACTGAATTCCTCATGAGACTATTGAGGGATGGGTTGTCTTATTTAAACCAAGCCCTGGGTTAGCCTGTGGCCCCCCTTTCTCTCTGGTCGGGCCATACTGTTTCTGGACTGGGAAAGGTACCTTATAATGGTTCGAACACAAAAGTGGCATAGGAGATGCCAATTCCAGCAATTTAAAGTTGGCAAAGAATGGAGTTAAAAGATGCTCTGCTTTATTCATCGATGCATTTGTCCATAAGAGGACCGCTTTAAACAAAGTCAGGAGCAGGGCACTTGGACTCCTGCACTCCAGACAATGTCAGATAACACAGGTAAAAAAGGCTCCACACAATTTCCCCCAAACACAAGAACAAACAGTGAATTTTACAGTGAGTAAAAAAGAATTCAAAAGCAAATCCCCAAGTAGAGGTGTTCTACAGATACCCTACCTGATACTGCACATCCACGCTTGGGCCATGCATAAATAGGAGTGTGCAGCTTAGAAAAGAATAACTAGCCCACTAACAGAGCGATGGCTACTAGAGTGTAGTCACAGACAGGAATATTGCAGTGAAGGCAGAGGCATACAAGTGAGGGGAGAGATGCTATGATATAGGTAGAGGTAGCAGAACTATGCTATCAGCATGAGTGGATATGCAAGGGTACAGGTGGAGGTAGTGGTTCTAGGGTATTGGCAGGTTATTGGTTGCAGGGTATAAGCAGTGTCAGTGGTATAGGTAATAGGTAGAGCTAGACTCCCAGTGGGATAGAGGGCTAATGGAATATGAAGGGTTAGCAGTAGGTGGGGGTAAGGGTGCTAGTCAGTAGTTAGAGTTATAGTTTTTATGGAAGGGGTTATTCTAGAGAACTCAAAGACTTAAATTTGCAAATGTATATGCAGGTGTAGAGGACATGACTTAAAAACAATTAGGGGAGTGGAGAGAAATGCGAGAAAGGGAATGGGGATCCCCATCAACGTGGCAAAAGAGATAACAGATAGGAATGTGAAAGGAAACATGCATGGCTGTTTCTCTATCAGAAACAACAGCTGTCTCTGTAATCCTGCAGAAAACAAATCCATAGGGATTTTTTGCCAAGTGCATTCACCATTGTGGATTCAATAATTTGAAAATGCCATTCATTTATACAATTTTAAGAAACCGGAGTTGGAGATAATGTCCCTTTCTCTGGAATTACAAACAGTCATGATGTACGCTTCTACTCTATCACTGGGTTGGAAAGTGTCTGTCGGTCTTCAGTTACTGATGTTATGGACTGTGTTGTCATAGCATGCTATATTGCTCACTCTTTCATAGTTCTCAATTTGGGATTATTTGTAACTTGTTTTTTTTTAACTTGCATGTCCTGGGTTAGATGTGGGTGTCTATTTCTCCACACTCACCATGGCATTACTTAATTCCATAGTATGATCACTTTTAGATGTAGCCCTATCATATGGAGAAGAGTTTATTGCAGCGATAATCTTGTTGGCAACAATCAGTAAACCCAACTGTGTGCATGAATATTATAGTTTTTCTTGCAGTTTTTTTCATCTTTATGTAAGATGGATATTGTTAGAAATGGGGTTTTTGGTTGGTAGTCAGGTTACCCCCTGTTCGAGGAAGGACCCTCACTCTAGTCAGGGTAAAATAAAATTACCCTCTGCTAACCCCCCCTTACTCCCTTGGTACCTTGGCATGAGCAGTAGGCTGAACTTCAGAGTGCTAAGTGTAAAGTATGTGTACCAAAACACACAGTAACTTAATGAAAACACTACAAAATAACACAACACAGATTTAGGAAAATAGAGGATATTTATCTTAACAAAACAAGACCAAAATGACGAAAATCCACAATACACAATTCAAGTTATCAATTCAAAAGCAAAAAGAGTTTTCATGTAGTTTTAAACACACACTAACACTGTTAGTGTGAAAATGTACCTTGGGTGCATCAAAGATAACCCTGCACGGGCGAGTGTGCGTCAAAAAGGGCTTGCGATGCATCAATTTCATTCACAAGCGAGACCTTGGGTCATTTCTTCTTTTGTCGGGTCAGGGTGCATCATTTCTATTCTCCGCAGGAGAGCGATGCGTTGATCAGGTCAGCACTCTCGGGTCCGGGCAGGCCTTGCGTAATTTTTATACGCCCAGTGGTGTTTGCATTGGAAATCCAGCCGCACGATGATCCAGAAACCACGCAGCATGGGTTGCGATCTCCCCAGCCTCCGTCAGCGATGCTGCGCATTGTTTCTCCAGCTCTGTGTATCAATTCTTCGGTCGCGCTGCAGGTGAGTGTCGATTTTCAGCCACGAAGCCGGAGGCGCATCAATTTTTCAGCCACAGATCGGAGTTGCATCGATCTTTTCCCCGCATGGCATTCTGTGCGAGGATTTCTTCCTCTTAGGCTGCCAGCTTCTCCTTTCAGGGTCTCACGAACTGGATGGGCACCACTTGGCAGAGTAGGAGTCTCTCCAGAGACTCCAGGTGCTGGCAGATAGAAGTCTTTACTGTCTCTGAAACTTCAAACAACAGGAGGCAAGCTATAAATCAAGCCGCTGGAGATCTTCACAAGATGGAAGGCATACAAAGTCCAGTCTTTGCCCTCTTACTCTGGCAGAAGCAGCAGCTGCAGGATAGCTCGACAAAGCACAGTCACAAGCAGGGCAGCTCTTCTTCCTCAGCTCTTCAGCTCTTCTCCAGGCAGAGGTTCCTCTTGGTTTCCAGAAGTGTTCTAAAGTCTGTGGTTTTTGGGTGCCCTTCTTTTACCCAATTTCTCCTTTGAAGTAGGCCTACTTCAAAGAAAAGTCTCTCTTGAATGTGAAATACAGCCTTGCCCAGGCCAGGCCCCAGACATTCACCAGGGGGTTGGAGACTGCATTGTGGGAGGACAGGCGCGGCCCTTTCAGGTGTGAGTTACCACTCCTCCCCTTTCTCCTAGCACAGATGGTTCATCAGGAAATGCAGACTACACCCCAGCTACCTTTCCTTTGTGTCACTGTCTATTGTGAGGTGCAACCAGCCCAACTGTCAAACTGACTCAGACAGGGAATCCACAAACAGGCAGAGTCACAGATATGGTATAAGTAAGACAATGCTCACTTTCTAAAAGTGGCATTTTCAAACACACAATCTTAAAATCAACTTTAATAAAATATGTATTTTTAAATTGTGAGCTCAGAGACCTCAAACTCCACATGTCCATCTGCTCCCAAAGGGAATCTACACTTTAATCAGATTTAAAGGTAGCCCTCATGTTAACCTATAAGAGGGACAGGCCTTGCAACAGTGAAAAATAAATTTAGCAATATTTCACTGTTAGGACATGTAAAACACATTACTATATGTCCTCCTTAACCATACACTGAACCCTGCCCTTGGGGCTACCTAGGGCCTACCTTAGGGGTGCCTTACATGTAAGAAAAGGGAAGGTTTCGGCGTGGCAAGTGAGTGCACTTGCCAAGTTGAATTTACAGTTAAAAGCTACACACACAGACACTGCAGCGGCAGGTTTGAGACATGATTATAGAGCTACTTAGGTGGGTGGCATACCCAGTGCTGCAGACCCACTAGTAGCATTTGATTTACAGGCCCTGGGCATCTTTAGTGCACTGTACTAAGGACTTACTAATAAATCAAACATGCCAATCATGGATAAGCCAAATACATACATATTTTGTAAAGGAGCACTTGCACTTTAGCACTGGTTAGCAGTGGTAAAGAGCCCAGAGTAACAAAAACAGCAAAATCAGAGTCCAGCACACATTAAGAACCTGGGAAACAGAGGCAAAAAGTTAAGGGAGACCACGCCAAGGATGAAAAGTCTAACAGATATGATAAACTTAATAATTAAAATACAGTAAATAAGTCCATTAGTTAGGTTTCACTATTTGTTATTTCAGATATGTCCCTTTCAGTCACCTGGGCTTTATTATCAAAATGGACCTGAAGCACCCATGTGTTTGAGCCTATTTTTTTTGCGCTTCAGGCAGTGGCAGCCAGCAGTTTTAGGAGGGTGGGGGGTGGGTGGGAAGCACATACACTCATTCTTTCATCCACAGACATACATGCACGCGCATTCATTAACAACACTCATAACATTCAAACATACATGCACGCACCAAACATTAATTTTAAAAGTTCACACACACTCATTCTTTCACACACGCACGCACATCCATTAATATCACTCATAACACTCATAACATTCAAACATGCACACACGCACCAAACATTAATTTTAAAAAATCACACACTTACCTTCAGCCTCGAGGTCCCAGGAGGGTTGGGACTGCTGCTTTCCTTCTGGGAAGACAGCAGTCCCAGCCTCGTCACAGAGTGGGATGGGGTCAGTGAGACTGCTGACCCCACCCTACTCTGTGATGAAGTGTCACTGATTGACATTCGTCCTGGGCGCTTCAGGGTTTAAACCTGAAGGGCCCAGGTCGAAGTCACTGGGTGATGATTTCCTCATCACCCAGGGGAAGGCCTTAAGGCACCTTTGCTGAGCCGAGGAGGTCACGCCCATATGAGCTGTGACCTCCTCAGTGCAGCAAAATTCAGCTCAGGGAGCCAGGAGTCTGTGCAAATCGTGCATGTCTCACTCCTGGCTGTCTAAGCTGAAAATGAACAGTGTCTGTCAGGCTGACCTTTGTCCAGCCTGACAGACACTCTTCATGAGGGGCAAAAGGTGGGGGGGCGTGGCCCCTCCGCTCTAAAGGATGGGCCGCGCCTGGCTTCAGGATTACTTTAGTATTACAGAAAGAGTTGGGAATTTGTGTGACTCCTTCTGTAACAGTCAGTTCATGGGCACCAACTGCGGTTTATGCCCATAAATGCTTATTTTGTTGTAATGATCATTTGTACTTGACAATGTACTTGAAGGTGCTGGGCGGGAAAGGTGACCATTTCTGACATATGCTGTGATATTTATCACAATTCCAGATTCAGACACCTAAACATCCCTCTCCTCACTTTTACACAAGTGCATAGATTTTGTTTTCTAGAACTTCATCTAAAATAGCCACAGGCACATTTTGTTCACCTAAAATTTTCTGTACTTAATTTTTTTTTACTTCTAAAATTAACATAATGTGAGTAGAGCATAACATTGGCGCCACCTCGATTTTTGGCAATTGGACTCTGTCCACATAAAAATAAGGGTTGCATAGATATTTTTTCCCACAATTGAGACAAAGAGCAGGGACGAGAGGAAAAAGTTTTGACACGTTTCTCTTTCAATGTGTGTGGAATCAGATGAGAATCCGGTAGTGATTTTAACCCAAAAAGATGTTTTTCTGCATTTAGACAAAGTTAAACACTTAGGCTAGGACATACTTTGCTGAGAGTTTGATATAAATTAGTAGACTATTGTTGATATTGTCATATACACCACAAGCCTGTGTTGGTCTTTATCGATTAGTTTTGAGGTGTGTGTCGGACCTGTTAGCCTTTCTGTGCTTTTCTGCCAAAAGTTTGCCTTCACCCCTCATGTTTTCTGTATGTTATTTCTGTTGGCATTAGGACTATGTGCTCTTTATCACTGCTAACCAGTGCAGGGGAGTAGCCAGCAATATATTTTTAGGGGGATATTGCCCTCAGCTATGACCAAACAATAAAGGTCTGCTCTATAGGTGCATTCTTTCCCAAATACCCATTGTACTACAAAAGGACGACCCCTTCCCACCCTCAGAATATCATGGTACAAGTATATTGACAGAGTATTAAAAGGTAAGTGCATATTAATAAGTACTCCATATCTATGTACCTTTGAAAAAATAAAAAATAAAATATGGCAGGTAGACAATACAAAGTAGAGGTGATTGTGTGAGCCTGGGATAAGCCCATTTGAGGCATGTGGCTTGGCTGAGGTCACAAGCAGCTGAACTGCCTTCAATGCTCTAAGTGTTGGATTCACAGTTTGCATTTAGGATCGTGCTCTGTCTTAACCTCTCTCTTTGATGGTGCTTCAGGGCGCCTCCCATTTGGGTGCTAGAGATTCCTCCACTCCTGTGAATTATGGATATTCTCTACACTTTTACATGCAGTAGACTCCTTGCATAGGGCCCTCAAGGTGGTGCCCTTTATGTGGCCAACATTGCTTGGACAAGCATGCACATTTCTGAGTTGTGGATGTAGAAAACATGGACACAAGCCATATGTACTAGAAATAAAAACTATTTACTTGCAGATGGATTACTCAGCATTATTACAGATGCAGTAAAAGTCAAGCTTCATGTTATGGAACGGTTAAAAACTGCCAAATTTAAATGTACACTAGAAAGCCAGATCTCTTCCTTAATGGAACTTTAACTTTTCATTAAGGAGTCTGTACTTTCAGTGACTATACCAGCAAATGTAGACATGGCTGATATGCAATAAAAGAGAAGTCAGCAGCACCTCTCACCAAGCGCATATAGCAAACAATAACAAGGGGATAACATTGTCAAGCAATTTGCAAAAAACAATGTGTACCAAGTAACAATGTTTCAACCTTATTATGATTTTAAAGAGCATAATGCAAGGTGATTAATGGATATTACACTAAGATCCCTTTTAGAAAATAGAGTGCAAAATTCTGCTTTGAAATCACATTGGGCCAGGTGTATTGGCAAGAGCATGATAAGCTATAAATTCTCCTTGAAATCTACAGAAACATTTGTGTACATGTACCATCTCTCATTTTGCTCCTTCATCTCTATCATACTTTCTCTATTTACTCCTGATCCCCCAATCTCTGCCCCTCCTGCCTCTCCCAACCTTTTCCTAACTATCCCTTTTTGTTTGCTGCTGCATCTATCTTCTCATTCCTGTCTCTCTTGCTCTTGTTTGCTTTTCTATTGACCCTCATTTCTTCTCTCACTCTTGGCTCTTTTTCTGTGCCCCTTCTCTCTATCACCTGTTCTATCTTCTTTTACTTTTCAAGATTTGTATTCCCTCTCTAGCCCTTTTCTCCATATACCATTTATGGCAAGTGACACATTCTCTTGGTTATGCATAGGCATTAGCAGCACCTGCCACCTTTCTTTGACCACTGTGTTTTTCACTGCTCCCCAGTCCCAGAAGCCTACCATGATCTCCTATGATCATGGAACAAAGAGGTTAATGCAATATGGTCATGATATCCCTGCAGCATGTTGTCAGTTCTTGTTGTACAGGACATCAGACTATATAGATTTGGTGGGCTTTAACTGCTTTAGGGCAGATGATGACCCACTGATGTCCACCATATTACTTCACAAAACAAGGAAAGGAGGGACCGGGAGAGTTAATGGTCCAGTGTACACTCTCCCATCAATAGTAATTAAATATAAGTACACTGTTCCAATCAGAGTAATCACACCAGGAGACCTGTGATCTCAGGAGCTGGAACCCTCAAGCATCACTATGGATGACTAGTGTCATCATTGGGAAAAGCTCCTCACCAGGCCGGCACTGCAATGCCTAGTGGGCAACCCGAAGTGGGGGGCTCTCATCCGAATTCTTGTGATAGTGACTAGTAAGTTCAACTATCCAAATTGTAATGCTTAGAAGTCACCACCAATAAACAAAGATAATAGAGAGGTTAAAATTGGTTATTCATCCACTAGACACCATCATTTAATCAATCTGATATAACAAGGATGAAGACCAAGGTTAAAATCAAAAAGCGTGAAAGAAAAATTGAGGATTATGCTCAAAGCCTTTCAAAAGTTATGGATATAGTAGAGGGTCCTAAAAATTAGAGAAACCTCTAGACTCTGGTCGACATGTTTCGCGTATGTTGGTCCATCCGGATCCATTGACGCTTCATCAGGACCTACACAACTCGATAATCAGACCTTTTCAAAGTAAGTATCACAGGTAAGGATACATAGATACCGGTCACTTACATTAAAGTTAACTGGTTAACACAGGTACCCTGGAAAACAAAAAACAAAAAAGCGTAGAACACATTTCGAAATTTCAAAATGTCTAAAATTTGAGTGTAAATTATCACAACCAAGATAAGGTCGAAAAAAACGAGAAATGGGACACCACATGTCAAATCATGCTTACCGACCCCTAGTCGAGATCAGGTTCCTTGGGTGGTACGTTTCAAGGACTCAAGGTGACACTAAATATAGTAAATGACAGCGAGATGCAAGGCCATTATTTGAGAAAACCAAATAAAAAAAAGCAGATGTAGAATAATGCTAAATTACTAAAAATTAAATGGTAACTATTGGAGTAAGAAAACATTGAGTAGTAAAAACGTGGTGCTGCATAATGCCACAATTACTACTATCATTACTTGTCACATTGTGCTACCTAAGTGGTCAAATACTTAGGGTGATAGTGCTGGAAAGTAACACATATACCATGCTCATAGTTGCCAATTAAGAAACCATGGCTCATGTTAAGGTAAATAGTGGAGAAAGTGTAATAACTGAGGTCATGTAAGTACAAAGCGCCGAAAATGTCTCATTAAAAAAGATCGGCATGAGCCCGTGAGATGTGTGGGGGAAATAGAAAATAAGATAAATTACCCCGTTCTCAAAATAGTAGCGCTCGTCATTAAATCTATATAAGGATAAAATACTCACATTATCATCACAGGTCCAGCTTATTGGACCTAGCCTCAGAAACGGACGACCCGGAAAACAACCGGATCGGACGTTTTCCGAGTTAAAAATAGACGCTGGGAGGCTCGCGTCCGAGAGCGTCTCTTCATAGAGATAGTAGAAGGACTAACAGGAGTCCAAAATGTCTTAGAGATGGAAGATGGACTACAAGTGTGAAATCGCACTTGTAGTTCGCATCATACAGAATAAAACGGCTCGTAGTGTTAATCAATGTTTGTTGCCAACCCCCAATTTGAGGACAACAGAGGCAGGATAGATACAATCCTCCTTACTGAAATATGACTTAAAAAACAGTACAATTATGAAAGGGAAGTATACAAAAATCATTTAGAAAAGGGTATTGATACAAAGGAAATGCCGAGTTAGGGAACTTTAAGTTATGTTAACAAGTCATATTAGAGGAATATCCTGGTGACCAAAGCCTAATATAGGCTATGTCTAAAAAGAACAGGGGAAAACACATCAGGATAATAGAAGGGAGCCCCCAGGAGGGCAAAAAAGTAATCAAGGCTATATTCAATTTGTGGTGAATAAACTAGGGATCATGTATTCAAGGTGATAGGGAAGTCCAGGGGATATCATCGTTGAGTCCCCGTAGATGCGTCCCTAGTTTAAATACCCATTTTTGTTCAATCCTGAAAAGAGCCCCTGAATCGTCAGGGTGAATAGTAGGTGCTTCAATTACCACCCACCAGAGATCGTCAGGGGAGTGCTGGACCTCCAAAAAATGAACACTTAGTTTAGTAGTAATCCTTCTACATCTGATATTACTCCTGTGCTCATTAATACGTGTTTTAACGGGTCTAGACGTCATCCCGATGTAACGTAAATCACAAGGGCACGATATCATGTAGATACAGTTCTTGGTATTACAGTTGGTATGTTTTTTGAGATACCAAGAACCAATGGAGTCAAAATCCAATTTTGTCAGGTGTCTGGTCAAGCCACATACATTACAGTTCCCACAGGGGTGGTGACCCACGACTGGAGGAAGGCCCCAAAGCGTCTTTTGGTTGGAAGGATCACATTGAATTTGTGGGCGGGTGTGAACCACTAGATCTTTTATATTGGCAGTCCGTTTGAAAGCAAAGAGAGGTCTTGGTAAGTTGCAACCACCACTCGTGAGGATGGTCCACCTTTTGTTAATCTATTTCTTAATAGAGTTCGATAAAGGAGTGTAAGTAGAGACACACGTAAGCCTAGTCTGAGGAATTCTTTCTTTAGGAGCCAATATGGCCTCTCTGTTGTTGTTCCTGGCTCTTTTTTGTGCTTGATTAACAATTCTTGATGGATAATTGCGATCAGAAAGTTTAGTTTGAAGGACATCGGCTTGACGGTCAAATTCTCTAGGTATACTACAATTACGTCTTAGACGTAGAAATTGACCAAAGGGTAAATTATCCCGCAAAGATTTTGGGTGATGACTTCCATAAAGTAAAAGAGAGTTGCGGTCCGTGGGCTTGTGATACACACTGGTCTCCAATCTACCATTGTTAATTGTAATCATTAAATCCAGAAAAGGTAATTGGTAATCGGACACAGTGGCTGTAAATTTCAAAAAGGGGTCAAGGGTGTTAATCCAGGTTATGAATTCGTCAGCCTGACGCATCGACCCTTGCCAAAAAATCGTGATTGATGTAGGGATTAGTTGGCAATAAAATGTGTTTTTTCTCAAAGTCATACATATAAAGGCAGGCTAGACTGGGAGCAAAAGTGCTCCCCATTGAAGTACCTTGAATTTGGTGGTAGAATTGATCCTCGAAGAGGAAGAAATTCTCTGTCAAAGCCAACCTAGCACACTGTAGGATGAAAGACACAGGGGAAGACAGGGTTGATGATACTTCTTGCAAGGCAATCTCTATTACTTGTAAGGTTGCTTCTTGAGGAATATTTGTGTATAGTGCTTCTACATCCAAAGTGATGATAGCCTGTGTGGTATCGGAATCATTGATGGTTTCGATTAAGTTCAACACGTCTTTGGTGTCTTTAAGAAAGGTAGAGGAATTTCTCACTAGAGGTTGTAAAAAGTGGTCGCAAAAAATCGATAGTGGTTCCAAAATAGAGCCCAGGCCTGATACAATAGGACGTCCAGGAGGGGGTCTCTTCCCTTTATGGATTTTTGGCAAACAATAGAAATAGGGAGTACGAGGATGAGGTGTATCCAAGAATTCTGCTTCTTTTGGTGAGATCCACACATTATTCTTAGCTTCTTCAATAAGAATTTTAATCTGGGTCTGTAATCTCCCTGTGGGATCTCGGTTAATTTTAGCATAATAGGTGGAATCACTCAAAAGGCGTAAGCATTCACATCTATAATCTGTGGAATTCATTATCACAATAGCTCCTCCCTTATCAGCTGGTTTGATGGTTATCTCAGGGTCTGATGCTAGCAATGTCAGAGCTGTCTTTTCTCTAGTCGGAATGTTGATGTAAGCGTGTTTAGGGTGAAGATTGTTTAAGTCAGCTTGCACTGCTTTCTCAAAGGTTAAGACTTCGTTTGGCATAACTGTCGGAGAAGGAACAAAGGTCGAAGGTTTTTTCAGACCTGAGTCAGACGCCTGGGGTTCATCTGTTTTGTCTTTAAAGAAAAAATGCAAGCGAATTTTCCGGAAAAATTGGGCTAATTCAATGTGCAAATGGAAAAACGGAAAAAGTCGTCTTGAGGGGTTGGCACAAAACCTAAACCTCTATTGAGCACTGTGGTTTCCTCTTCAGAAAGTGGTCTAGATGATAGGTTGACAACTAATCTTCATCGGGGGATTTTTCGACTGACTTCTGGTAACCATCTGAGGTTCGTCTCTGGACCATTGGACGTGCCTGCCTCTTCCTCTCCTTCTGCCTCTGCCTCTGCCCCGGCCTCGGCCTAAAAAAGGGGCAAAAGGAGCAAAAGGCACCATCGGTCGTGGTTGGAAGAAGGGATACGGGGATTGCCATGGCATAGCCTGATGTACAGGGTACGGAGGATAATTATAAAAAGGTTGTGGTTGATTCTCGTCTGTACTCCACCCATCGGATGAGGAACCACTGCTGTAGTTACGAGATTTTCTTAAAGGTGCAGAGGACTCATCAGATGACTGGGATCGGTTATCCCCCTCAAAATCATCCTTTATGTAAGGATAGACTTTTTCATGGCTGAATTTAGCGATGTCTTTCTGGAGTTTTGAAATCTTCTGCTGTGTTAAGAATTCCCTAGCCTCATTCAGCTCAGCGGTGATTTCAGACAGGCGGCATTTAAACGCAGTTAATGTGATCGTTATTCTCAATAGCGTTAATTTGGATTGTGATGGTATCGGCCAACCGTTTGGAAGTATTAATGATCAAAACGAGCCAATCTCTAGTACACTTCCAGGCTATTTGAGCCCAGTCCTTTCTGAAGGCTAGATCTTGAAGAAAAATGCGTGGTATATTGGACACAAGGAGGCCATTAGGAGCGATATTAGCACGTAAATATTCGGTCATAATTGTCCCGTGCATCACAGTTTTTATGAGTTCTCGTTTCAAGGTGGATAATTTGTCCCATTCGGTTTTAAGACAGCCCGACGGGGCAGAGCCATTGTTGTCTAAAATGGAAGGTGTTTGTAGAATGGCTGATACCATTTCATCGTCATAACTCAGACCCTAAAAATTATCCATTATACGGGTCACTACCACTATTGTGGGAGAGTAGAAAATGAAAAAGGAGAAAAGAGAATATGGTCCGACCTTATCTTGGTTGTGATAATTTACACTCAGATTTTAGACATTTTGAAATTTCGAGATGTGTTCTACGTTTTTTTGTTTTTTGTTTTCCAGGGTACCTGTGTTAACCAGTTAACTTTAATGTAAGTGACCGGTATCTATGTATCCTTACCTGTGATACTTACTTTGAAGAGGTCTGATTATCGAGTTGTGTAGGTCCTGATGAAGCGTCAATGGATCCGGATGGACAAACAGACGCGAAACATGCCAACCAGAGTCTAGAGGTTCCTCTAATTTTTAGGACCCTCTACTATATCCATAACTTTTGAAAGGCTTTGAGCATAATCCTCAATTTTTCTTTCACGCTTTTTGATTTTAACCTTGGTCTTCATCCTTGTTATATCAGATTGATTAAATGATGGTGTCTAGTGGATGAATAACCAATTTTAACCTCTCTATTATCTTTGTTAATTGGTGGTGACTTCTAAGCATTACAATTTGGATAGTTGAACTTACTAGTCACTATCACAAGAATTCGGCTGAGAGCCCCCCACATCGGGTTGCCCACTAGGCATTGCAGTGCCGGCCTGGTGAGGAGCATTTCCCAATGATGATACTAGTCATCCATAGTGATGCTTGAGGGTTCCAGCTCCTGAGATCACAGGTCTCCTGGTGTGATTACTCTGATTGGAACAGTGTACTTATATTTAATTACCATATTACTTCAACAGGTCATCCACAGTACTGGAAAAAAAGGTTTTCTGGTAAAAACACCAGAAACATTTTCTTTTCCACAATCAAAGTTGGTATGCGAGGGAAATGCTTCCATAAGTCTGAAGTTTGATTTTTTGTTTTGTTGTATTGTGCAACATGCTGTGCGCACTATTATGACATTACTGTAATGTTCTATAGAAGTACAGTGGTGTTGTCATTTTCCCCGTGTGTTGTGTCTTTTATTTCTTCCCTCTGCCTTCCCTCACGTGTCTGTGCGTGCAGCTGATGCTGCGCGCAGCGTTTTGGAATGTTGGGGGGAGGGAGAGGGGAAGAACAACGGTAGGGGGCATTCGTGTGAGGAAATCAATAAAGAAGGAGATGTTTATCTCACTTTCCGTCTCCTCATCATTACACAAGAAAATGTTGGCGACGAGGAACGTTATCAAGTAGCAAAATCCATTCAAGGAGGTGCAGGCTGTGTTCACCGTTCTGGACAGGCTTATCCAGTGCATTCTTCGAGTTTAAGTCATGTGAAGAGCCCGAGGTGTGTCAGCTCTTATCCACTGAGGCATCTGAATTCTTGCCAGCAAGTTATGACCTCTTGACCCTGATATTCTGGCTTCTGAGAGGACTTTGTGAGCTGAACTGTGAGTGATTAGCCCTTTACATGCCATGAATTAACTAATGTGCTATACCTGAAACTGCCACAGGAGGGAGCCAGATCCTAAAAAGTGATATTTATAGTTAAACGAAGGCATTGTACAATCTAAACTTGATGAGTTAAACAATTTGATAGATCAAACCTATAAATTATAAATAAAACCCAGAAAATTAACATTATAATGGCTGGCATAATGAATGCAGTGGCAATGGCAAGTACCTTTTTAGATGTTCCAGGAACCCCAGCAGAAAGCTGGATACAATGGATCAAATGTTTTGAAAAACATTTGGAGGCTATCGGTGGAACCAAGTATGATCCAGCCAGAAAACAAGCCATGATGTATCACTGTCTCGGGGTTGAAGGAAGAAGTTTGTTTGATCCCATAGCTCCTGTTGAGAAAGAGGGGGAGGAAGATCAAGAATGGGATGTGTTCACTGAAGCCAAGGCAAGAATGAAAAAGTACTTTGATACAACTATGAGTGTTAATATGGAAAGATATAATTTCTATTACCGTTACCAAGCTTCAGGAGAGTCAATTGAGTCATATGTCGCAACCTTGAGGATGTTAGCTACAACATGCTCATTCAGAGACATGGATGAGATGATCCGCGATCAGGTAGTTATGCGCACCACTTGTATTAAAGCGCAAGAAAAACTGTTGTGCCATCACAACCCCAACATGGAGAAGGTGGTATCAACCATTAAAAGTATGGAAAGATCTGCAAAGGGAATAAAATTGTTGCGCAAACCTGATAACCATTCAGCAGATGTCAATCTGATCCGCAAGGAAAGTGAATCATCTACAAGTCAAGTAAGGAAAAGCAATAAGAAAAGCAGTTTAAATACAAGCAGCAACAAGATGACATGTTATCTCTGCGGATCCAGTACCCATTTAGCATCCAGCAGAGGATGTCCTGCCATCGGCAAAACTTGCAAAGGATGTGGAAAGGTTGGACACTTCCTTAAAGTTTGCAAGTCTTCTCATGTGAAGAAAGTCTTCAAGGTGGAAGAATATAAAACAGACGAGGACTCAGACGACAATGAAATGATGGAGAATTTAGTGTTGCTTGTGCCCATCATCAGTAAGGAAGACTTACATAATCAACCCAAATGCAACATCCATGTAAATGGGGAGAGTGTGGAAATGCTAGTTGATACTGGGTCCAGAATTACTATCTTGTCAAAGAACACTTATGAGACCTTAGGATGTAAAGCACCGCTACAGGTTAGCAAGGTTATTCCAGAAGCCTATGGAGGTCACAAAATAAAGCTAGAAGGAGTATTTAATGCTGATCTGAAGTTCAAGGACAAAAGTACATCCTCAAAGGTGTTTGTGTTTGACTACAATATCAACACTCTTGGTTGGTTGGTTAGAGCAACGGAGCCTGAGGATGTTGATCAACCCATGTCAACCGCCCTACGTGTTCAGTATTCAAAAAGACAGTTTGGAAAACATTCTTGAGGAATACAAGGAAGTATTCAGTGGAAAACTGGGATGCCTAAAGAATTTCAAACATAAAATAATTTTGAAGGAAGACGTGCAACCCGTGAAACAACGTGTAAGAAACATACCTTTGTCTGCCCGCTCTGAGGTCAAGGCTATTCTAAAGAATTGGTGTGATGAGGGAATAATAGAACCCATCAATGCGTCCGAGTGGTTGTCGCCCGTGGTCCTGGCTAAGAAAAGGAATGTCTCAATACGTTTATGCATTGACCTTTGCCAACTCAACAATCATGTGGGAGCTGATTGTCAACCATTGCCTCTGATAAATGAGATGGTGATGACTTCAGATCAAGCAAAGTTCTTCACTACTCTGGACTTCAGTGCAGCTTATCATCAAGTTCAGTTGGAGGAAGGTTGAGAGAGTTACACAGCGTTCATCACTCCTGAAGGAGCTTACCAATTCTGTAGATTACCTTTCGGGCTGTGTTCGGCATCTGCGGTCTTCCAACGAGTAATGAATCAACTTTTTTCAGACATGGAAGGTGTAAGGTCATTTCAGGATGACATACTAGTCTAAAGTAAAACAGAGGAAGAACACCTGTCTATTTAAAAAAAAGTTTTACACAGAATTCAAGACAGTGGTCTAATGCTACAAAAAGACAAATGTAAATTTTTCAAAGGAACAGTAGAGTACCTTGGGCACCTAATTGATGAACAAGGTGTTCGACCAAAGCCATCCCTAATATCTGCAATTTCAAACTCACCAACCCCAAGTAACAAGGAAGAACTTGTATCATTTTTAGGAATGTGTGAATTTCACTCTAAATTCATACAGAATTATGCTACAAAAGTGGAACCACTTCGGAAACTAACAAAGAAGGATGCAGAGTTCATACGTGATGAGACATGTGAAGAAAGCATGAAAACCATAAAAAAAGAACTTGAGCTAGCACCTTCCTTGCAGTCTTTCAGTGAAAAACTACAGAGCATTGTAACCACTGATGCTAGTCAGGTTGGAATGGGGGCGGTGCTAAGCCAGAGAGTGGCTAAAGAGGAAAAAAGTATTGCTTTTGCTTCACGAAAACTGAGAGGAGCTGAGTCAAAATATTCAGTAATTGAACGTGAGCTTTTAGCCTGTGTCTGGGCTATTACAAAGTTTAAAAGTTTTCTTTGGGGAAAAAAGTTCATTTTGCGTATTGATCACAAACCATTAGTTAGCATCCTAGATGAAAAAGGTTTGAGTAAACCTACTCCAAGAATAGCAAAGCTTGTGTGTAAATTACAAGAGTACCAATTCAGAACAGAGCATATTAGTGGCAAAGCGAATGTTACTGCTGACTACTTGTCACGTGCACCATGTATTAGTGAAACTGATTGTGAAGAAAACGAGTATGATGATGATCTTCTGTTGCACGTTTGTTTAATAGTGAAGAGCCCCATAGTGCTATTACAAAAGAAGAATGGGAGGAGGCCACTAGAAATGACAATGTATTTACAGAAATTAAAAAGTACATAATGGAAGGCTGGCCACGTGAAAAACGATTGAATGAAACATTGCAACCATATTGGAAAATTAAAGATGACATTACCATTGTTGATGAGATCTTCCTCAGAGGTGAAACCCTTATTGCACCAATGTCATTGAGAGGGAGGTTGGTGGCCCTAGCACATGAAGGTCATGTAGGAATGACAGGAACTAAACAAAAACTTAGGGAAAGATATTGGTGGCTAGCCATAGATCGTGACGTTGACATATTTGTCAGCCAATGTTCCGTATGTGCTAAAGCGGACAAAACCATGTCTGCTCACCATTGTCCAATGTTATCTGTTAAGTTACCCGAAGGCCCGTTAATAAAAATCGGATTCGATTTTATTGGACCAATGAATGTTCTTCCCCTAAACATGCGTTATGCCATTGTTATTATTGACTTCTTTAGTAAATGGATTGAAGTAAAGTTTGTGTCACAACCCACCACGTCTGAGGTGACGACATTCCTGAAGGAGGTGTTTTGTAAGGAGGGTTTTCCACGTCAGCTGGTTTCAGACAACGGAGTGCAATTCCTGTTACAAGAAATGACCAAGTTCCTGAAAGTAAATAATATAGAACATATACGGTCATCCTTCTACCACCCCCAAAGTAATGGGCAGGTTGAGCGGGCCAATTGTTTAGTCAAAGAAACTATTCAAATGGCATTAAGGTCTCACATTCCTATTGAAGCAGCTCTTAGAACTAGACTATGGTCTTATCGCACTACTCCACACAACACCACAGGCAGAACACCCTTTGAGTTGCTCAGGGGTAGAGTGGCCATCACACAATTGCAGCCGTACTGGTCAGTGGCATGGAAGAAATGGGAGATAAAGAGCTTAAAGGAAAAGGAGATTGAGATGAGGAAGCTAGTTGACCAACGTCAAAAACGCATGCGTAGCAACTATAATGCTAGAAATGCAGTCAAGGAAATGAATGTGAGTGCTGGTGATTTGGTGAGAGTGAGATATCGAAAGAAAGGAGTTAATATGAGCAAATACAGTGAGGCAAGGCGGGTGGTTAAAACTAAGGGCACAGCTGTCTTGTTGGATAATGGTCAATGGTGGAATGGATCGAATGTGTTCAGCATTAAGTTACCAGAACCAGGCAGGGACCATGAAGTTGTTCATAATAGTTTGCCTGAATACAGCCAACCTGAAAACCACAGTGAACAGTGTAGAACAAGCCATGAAAATGCCGCAAAAAGTAACCCTTCCAACATGTCTTCAACTACAGTTGTAACCAGTCCAAAGGACACTGTAACAACCAAAAGACCTATTTTACTACCTGTCAGATTCACAGATTACGTACTGAATTAAGCATTGATAAAAGGGAAAAGATGTAATGTTCCATAGAAGTGCAGTGGTGTTGTCATTTTCCCTGTGTGTCGTGTCTTTTTTTTCTTCCCTCTGCCTTCCCTTATGTGTCTGTGCGCGCGGCTGATGCTGCACGCGGGGGTTTTGGAATGTTGTGGAGAGGGAGAGGGGGAGAACGACGTTGGGGGCATTCATGTGAGGAAATCAATAAAGAAGGAGATGTTTACCTCACTTTCCGTCTCCTCATCATTACAATTACACAGCAAAACAAAAGTGAAAGTAGATTGCGTAAACGAATCTGCAGGAAACTACAAGTGTCTATACTTCTCCCAGTAAATGTAGTATCGCCCTTGAAAGGAAAGGCTCTATGAGGTCTCTGTGACACCAAGAAAGAACAAGATTTTGCCACGGAAATTGAATAATCCTGGCAATGTGGGAAGCTGCGGTATTTAGTCCAGGGCCAGGACGTCATCTAGGGAAATCTTCCAGGCACAAACATTTGTGAAAAAAAGGTACAAGGGAAGTCTGTGATGGTGTAGTTTGCGTGGATCCCAATACTTTTCTTATTCAGAGTGTCCTGCAAACACGAAAGGTTTGGCTAAATCATAGATTTTCCTCACATTTCCGTGAAGGGAAATTCCAGAATCTGAGAGGATCCAGAGAATTCCTAAAACCTAGCATTCCCATACTTTTCCCAATCAAAACACTGCCCCAAATGTTCACCAGCTATTATGCATGACGTAGGACCTTAAAACAACAATTTATCTGCTATGATCATACAATAGATACAGATAAAGCACAATTTCAAAGGAGTCAATGAATTTCAAAAAGCAGCTTCATACTAATCAGATCATAAATAACAATATACAAAAATCTGAAAATGTTAGCAGATGTTCTGCCGAGATGTCTAGAGAGGTCAGTTATAGAGCAAATGATTTCAGCCGTCAGATGCCCTGATTAAGCTTTCCACAATATTTGTTTCAAGTCTCAGTGTGTTGACCCTGGCAGGGTTACCTAGATATTAAACCATTTTTTAAAATATAGGGGCATATTTACAAGCCCCTAGAGCCACCGGAGCATCACTTCTTGTGACACTCCAGTGGCACTGTGCCATATTTACAAGGCAGCGCTAAGCCACTTTTTGTGGCTTAACGCCGCCTTGGAAATATGGGCCCCTTCAATGCAGTTTTCTGTGGCAGAGGGGTGTGCAATGGGTGTTGCTGTGGGCGTACCACTTCAACACCCATTGCTTTTGACGCTGCTCAAGATTTAAAAGGAATCATAAATCTGAGGGACTGGGTGGTGTTACCATGGCGTAATGAGGTGAAATATTATTTTTCTCCTTGTTTTTTCTTTTTCCATGTGTGCTGCATTCTACAGGACACACAGAAAGTGCAAAATGCAATGAATGATTGTTTATATGCAGGAATGTGTTCCTCCCTCCACATAAACAATCATTCAATAATGACACTTCTATGTGTGATGCATTCTTCAGCACCCATTAAAGTGCCAAATTGCTATTGTAGATTGTGTATATGCAGGAAGGGGCACCCTAAACAATTACTCCCTTAGAAACAGACACACTTGCACTTTGGTGCAAGGATACCTGCATTGACAGCTAAATTTAGCACCTGTGCTAGGGGAAACACAGTAGTGTGCTGTATTTTTTAAAATATGTTGCATCCCTGCATTTCAGAACTGATGCAGCATGGCGCTGCCAATTTTGGCACAGTGCCACACTATTGCAGTTCCTCGTAAATCTGGCCCATAGCCTGTTATAGCAGACTTTTTTGATTTGGCAGGCTATATTGGGTTATTTGAGATTCTCACTACTGTTAGTTAGGGTATTTGCAACCTTCTGCAGTAGGCACTTCAACCTAACACAATATCTGACTCCTAGAAACACAATAATATTTTGTAGAGCAGATACATTTTCTCACCAGGCTATGTTTCACAACAGTCCAGTGTAGGCTGGATCAATGCCAGTCAAATACAAATAGTACCTGACTTATAATAACTCTGCCCTGGTACAATTGGCTAAGCTAAGCACCATTCCATACTGGAATCTGGAGTTTTCTCAATGGAAATTGCTGAATGACTGGTAGGTTTGGGTAGTGGCAACCACGTATGTATCAGGAATAGGAAATGTCATGAAAGTTGCTGTCTTGAGAACAACTTGACTAAGGCCCTCATTACAACCTTGGCGGTCGGTGATAAAGCGGCGGTAATATCGCTAACAGGCCGGCGGTAAAAAAAATGGAATTAGGACCATGGCGGACCCCGCCAACACAGACAGCCACTTTAACATACCGCCGCCACAGCGGTAGAAACAAATACTGTGGCGGTAACCACCAACAGACAGGAGGAACACAATGTACTGCTCACACTATTACAAGGCACCAATCCGCCAGCTTTTCCGGGGTGGTACCAATGCCATCAAAAGCACGGCAGAAACAGTCTTTGGAAGGGAAACCACTCACCTCTCGACCCCCAATGAGGAACCTGGGTGCCATGGAGCCAGAACTACAGGTGTTACCAATGTTAGTGTATCTTCTCATCTACCAGGAGTGCGAAGGACGGCGGCTATGACCACAGTGAGTACTGCACCTAGCACACAGGGGAGGTGAGGATGGAAAAGAGAGTGACACACACACGCAACACCCCCACCCACAAGAACACACACACACATATCCAATCACATCAAAGATACACCCCGTCACCCCCTGGAAGAATGCAAGGACCAAACTAAATGAGTTTAACTAGTGTAATATTCGAACAATCAGATAGCCCAAGAGAAAAGTAAATAATCAACATATACAAATATTTACAGCAAGTACACAAGTCCGTACACTGTCCCATGAAATGTCCATGGACCAGTGGCCCCAAAAAGCATGGGCGAAGCCCACACATGACACCTGCCTCAAAACATAGAGAACACAGCAGCGGCATCAGGTCAAAAAAAAAACAGGCACCTCAGGGGGAAGGGGAGGGGGGCACCTCAGCTGGATGATGGGACGACGCCACTGCTCCTCGAGGGGGCACCATGCCCACTGTCTGGTCCTAGGAAGTGCAAAGCCACAGTCTCTCAAGTCTCTCAAGTGGGTGCTTTGCCCACTGCTTGGTCCTGGAGAGTGCAAAGCCACAGTCTATCAAGTCTCTCAAGTGGGTGAACTGCCCACTGCTTGGTCCTGGGGAGTGCAAAGCCACAGTCTCTCAAGTGGGTGGCGTCTTCCACTGGTTATGGAGGGGGCTTTGTGCCCTGAGTGCTTCATCCTGCCAAGGACTCGGTTAGTGGATGCTTTTCTCCACTGGTTCTGGAGGGGGCTTTGTGCCCAGAGTGCTTCATCCTACCAAGGACTGGGTTAGTGGATACTTTTCAACACTGGTTCTGGAGGGGGCGTTGTGCCCAGTGATGCTGCTTCGGGCCTGTGGCATGTTGACTTCGTCTCACCTGTGTGTCACAGCCACGTGATGTACACGAAACAGGTAGCATGATACTCCATTGAGACAAACCCACACTCCATCCTGCGGCGACTTAGGCTGCCAATTGCTGGTTCGTGTCATTGCTGGTGTCTCAAGTGGCTTGTCCAGGAGTTCAGCTGCAGACTCTGACAGCTGGACACTGGGGATGGGGCTGACGCCTGACAGAGTGGCATCGGATGTGCACGTGGTGGTGCTGATGGTGGTGCAGGCGGCGGTAGCTGCGGCAGTGGCTGCGGCGGAGATGCTACCAGTGCAGGATGTGGTGCAAGTGACTATTGGAGTGGATGGAGACACCATACCATCTACGTCAGCCTTGGATGGCTGATCTTTGGGGAGGATGCTGCAGACTGATGTTGTGGCAGCAGCGGTGCAGGTAGCGGAGCAGGTGGCAGTGCAGGTGGCGGTCGGAGCGGCGGTGGTGACTGGGGTGCATGTGCTGCCATCCCTGATGATTTGGTGGTCACCAGCCCATCCCCAGGTGACATTGTGCCCAGAGGTGATGTGCCCTTTGGCTGGTGGCCCTTCCCCATCTTGACAGCTGCTGCAGGTTGAGCTTTGTAGGTGGTGGAAAAGGGTGGTCCTTCTTTTCCATCAGTGGCACACTGGCAGCTCTGACGGGTGCCCACTTTGACCGTACAGGAGTAGCAGGGACCACAGCGGATGCAGATTTGGTCGCTGAGTTGCTGGGCTGGGAGGTGTAGGGAGAGCTCCAGGTTAGCTAGGTAAATGTTTTTGGACACACAGGGATGGGAAGATGGAGGGGGTTTGGGAGTGGAGGAAGAGGTAGTGGTTGTAGGAGGTGTACATCTGCTGAGTTTGGGTGAAGGTGCATGGGTTGGAGACTGTTGTGAGGTGGATGGCTGTTGAGTGGGTGTGTGCCGGAGTTTGTGTACTTTGGGAGGAGGGCTCACAGACACATTGGAAGAGGACACAGGGGACATGTGAATGGTAGTGGGGGTGGTGATTGCACTTGAGCGGTGTATCATGATGGGCATGCTGGTGATGGAGGTAGTGGCTGAGGATGTAGTGCATGCAGGTGTGAGTGGGGACGAGACAGTGAGGGAGGTGGAGGATGTGGAGGAGGGGGACACAGTGGAGGCAGTGGATGTTGGAGTGTCTGCATGGGTATGGTGCTTGTGTGAGTGCTTGTGGGATGTGTGGTGCTTATGTTTGCCTGAGCCACTTTATGTGTTGATGTGTGTGCATGTTGGTCTGATGGTCTGCTTGGGATAAGCTGAGGTAGAGGGGATTGGGTCTGGGTTGTGGAAGTTGGACGGGGGAGGCTGGGCACAGGGACAATGGCTGCCATCAGTGCTGAGGCTAGAGCCTGAAATGCTCTCTGTTGGGCCGCCATGCCAGAATGAATGCCCTCCAGGTATGCATTTGTTTGCTGCAAATGCCTCTCGACACCCTGGATGGCATTCAAAATGGTTGACTGGCCAACAGTGAGGGATCTCAGGATGTCAATAGCCTCCTCACTGAGGGCAGCAGGGCTGACTGGGGCAGCGCCTAAGGTGCCTGGGGCAAAGGAGATACCCACCCTCCTGGGTGAGCGGGCACGGGAAACACCCTGTGAGGCTGCTGGGAGGGCGGTGCTGGTGGGTGGGTGGCGGATGTACCTGTTGTAGCGGTGGGCACAGAGGTGCCGCCACTGCAAGGGAGCTCCCATCAGAGGAGGAATCGCTGCCGCTGGTGTCCCCTACTGTCCCCGTTGTGGAGCTCCCCTCACCCTCCGTTCCACTCATGCCCTCACCGTCTGTGGATTCACCCTCCTGGGCCATATGGGATCCAGCTCCCTCCTGCTCCGGTGCCTCTGCACCTCCGCCAGACGATGCTAATGCACACAAGGTCAGGGTGACAAAACAAGAAGGGGGGAAAGACAGAGGAGACACATGGTCAATGCCAGCAACACCACTACCGTTGGCGGACACAACACACAGGGAGCAGCCCTATGCACTAGGCCATGCCCTAGCATTTAGTAGGAAAATCACCTGCCCATGGAGGACTTTGCCTAACACCATTTGCTGCACACCTGGAACCCACAGGAGGCTGACTAGTTGTAGATGCTCGCCACAACTATTGGGGTTGGAGTGCCACAGCGCCTGCCTAACATGGGACCTACCCTTCCAAGTTAGCCCTAGCCTGGGGGAACCCACAGCCCACATCCCCCACCCAGACACCTTGTAAAGTGTGCAGAGTCAGCTGATGGAGACTGTACTCACCCCCTTGTGGCTGCTGTGATGAGCTCAAGTTCCCATCCGACTCCGGATATTCACCGTCAGGATCCGGAACATCTGGGGGGTCATGGTGCGATGGGCACCCCTTCCGGTTCATCATACTCATTGCCCACCACTTCCCACCCATGCCCTGACACACATACACTCACCATCCTCTTATGCAGGCCTCAGCCCCCAACCCCACATGTATCTTCCATCCACACCACTCCATACATTCATGGCCCACGCATCATGCTCACAGTGTACTCACCTGCTTGTCTGGAGGACCGTAGAGTAGCGTGTACTGGGGGAGGACCCCATCCACTAGTCTCTCCAACTCCTCTGAAGTGAAGGCAGGGGCCCTTTCCCCAGTCACTCGAGCCATTGTCACTTCCAGACACAGGTCACAGCAGCACTTGCAGTGTAGGTCCTCTCCTGTTGAAGGTCAGGTATCAAGTGAGTGAACAGATAGAAAGTGGCGATCACATCCGCGGCGGTGCATACCGTCAACACCGGTGTACATCGTCATTGGCTCCTGGAACGCATCGGGCCCAATGATAACCAATGCTAAATTGCGCAGTGGTCTTCGACCGCCTACCGCGACACTGCACAATGCAACCGCAGTTACCTAATTTCCCCTTGTCCCTCCTTATAGGCCAGGCAGTCGCCATTTCAGGGTGGCACATGGCATGGCACCTAACTGCTTCACAGAACATTTGGGCTGAAATACGGACAGAGTACGCCACATACGAATGTACTGACATTAGTGCAAAAACACTTGTGCAACCTATGTGCTATATGACCCTCTGCTCACCATTCTCCTCCATAGGGCACATCTGCTGGGGCAGATGATGAGATGGCATCATCCTCCGGTGTACAGACCCCTGGTGGACCTGTCGACAATGGAAGACAGACACATCATTATCACCTACAGACTTGATCGTGCCACAATCCAAGAACTTTGTGCCCAATTGGAGCCAGACCTGATGTCAGCTATCCGCCATCCCACAGGTATCCCCCCTCTAGTGCAGGTCCTGTCAGTGCTCCATTTCCTGGCAAGTGGTTCCTTTCAAACAACAGTGGCCATGGCATCAGGGATGTCTCAGCCAATGTTCTCTAACGTGTTGACCAGAGTGTTATCTGCTGTGCTGAAACACATGCGGAGCTACATCGTTTTCCCCCAGGTGGAGGATTTTGCCACAGTGAAAGCGGACTTCTATGCCCTGGGACATATCCCCAACATCATTGGTGCCACTGATGGTACACATGTGGCATTTGTCCCCCCACCCGCAGGAATGAACAGGTGTACAGAAATCAAAAAAGCTACCATTCAATGAATGTGCAGATGGTGTGTTTGGCAGACCAGTACATCTCTCATGTGAATGCTAAGTATCCTGGCTCTGTGCACAACGCTTACATTTTGAGGAATAGCAGCATCCATTGTGTGATGGGCCAACTCCAGAGGCACCGGGTGTGGCTAATAGGTGAGCCCAAGGTCCCCACACAGTATGAGTAGGTGTCTGGATATGGGGTAGTCCCTAATGGTTGGTGTGTGTCTAACAGATATCCCTCGACATTTGCAGGTGACTCTGGTTACTCCAGCTTCTCATGGCTACTGACCCCAGTGAGGAATGCCAGGACAAGGGCAGAGGAATGCTACAATGAGGCACATGGGCTAATTAGGCGTATTATTGAGTGGACTTTCGGCCTCTTGAAGATCAGATTCTGGTGCCTCCATCTAACAGGTGGCTCCCTATACTACTCACCAAAGAAGATATGCCAGATCAAAGTGGCATGCTATATGTTGCACAACCTGGCTTTGCAATGCCAGGTGCCTTTTCTGCAGGAGGATGGGCCTACTGATGGTCTTGTGGCAGCTGTGGAGCCTGTGGACAGAGAGGAAAGGAGACAGAGGAATAAGATATTGACAACCGAAAGAACATCATCATGCAGTACTTCCAGTGAGACACAGGTAAGAGACTGGCACTGCTCATCTCATATCTGACTACTGTAGGACATTGTATAAGTCAGCCTTTTAACCTCTGTGTATGGAACCTGACAGTTCACTTTGGCTTTCCTTTTCACAGATCTGGGTACCTCATTCTGCCTTCTGCTATGTTTACTGCTGCCCAGCAACTGTCATACATTGGTATGTGCAAACGAACATTAACATTGATATTTGTCGAAGATGTAATAATACATTTGTGAAAGTACAGACTGACTCCAGATTGTTTTGTGATTCAAGGGTGTTCATTTCAGTGCTAATAAGTAGAGGGGAATGTGCAATGGCCTGGGATGATGGTGGAGGAATATCCATGGTAGAGTCCATTCTCTTTGTATCACAGGTGCATTGTCCAAGGGGGCATGGGAATGGAGCAATGGCAGTTCAAGGTGGACAGGGTGACAGAGTGGGACAGAAGGGTGACAATCAGGAGAGTCATATGTCCTGGCGGGGTCTTGGCAATGTTCTCTGTCTTCTGCCTGGATCACAGAGACCATTTGTGGGGTGGTTCTCCTTCTGCAGGGGGTGGGGTGCTAGTGGCCTGTTGGTCCTGTGGCAGGACCTCCTGTCCACTTGCGCCGGCGGACGTGGAAGGCTGTTCATCAGTTGGGCTAGTGTCAGGGGCCCGGTGGTATGCCACTGTCTCCCTCATGGTGTTGGCCATGTCTGCCAGCACCCCTGCAATAGTGACCAGGGTGGTGTTAATGGACTTCAAGTCCTCCCTGATCCCCAGATACTGTTCCTCCTGCAGCCCCTGGGTCTCCTGAAACTTGGCCAGTACCATGCCCATGGTCTCCTGGGATTGGTGGTATGCTCCCATGATGTTGGAGAGTGCCTCGTGGAGAGTGGGTTCCCTGTTCCTGTCCTCCCCCTGTCGCACAGCAGTCCTCCCAGCTTCCCTGTTGTCCTGTGCCTCTGTCCCCTGAACCGTGTGCCCACTGCCACTGACCCCAGGTCCCCGATCGTCCTGGGTTAGTCGGGTTGCCTGGGGTCCCTGTAGTAGTGGACACACTGCTGATTGACATGTCCTGGGGACAGTGGCATAGGCCCACTGGGTGGGTGCAGTGGTGGTGTTTCCTGAGGGGGGAGGTTCAGTGGTGGTTTGGGACTGTGGCAGGGGAACTGACTGTCCAGAGGTCCCTGATGGGCCGGGCTGGTCATCTTGATCCAGGCGTGCAGAGCTTCTGTCATCACTGAGGACCTCTTCATTGGGGGGACTGGATTTGGCTTGCACCTCCAGCACGGTGACGTTGTATAGGGGTCCTGTTGGGATGTAAATGCGTTGTTATTGTATCTGTGTGTGCCATCTTGTGCATGGGTGTGTTTCCCTGTATGGTTGTGATTTCCCTGTCAGCTTGGCCTTGAGTGAGTGGTGATTTTGTGGGCTGGGTGAGTGTCTCTACTGGGCATGCTGTGGTGATGGGTGTCCATGGAGGTCTGTGTTGGGGGTCCATGCTTTGGTGTTGCATGCAGGGCTTGGTATTGGGATGTGTGGGTTATGATATTGGGGTATATGTTAGGTGTTGGGGTGATGGGTGTGAGGGTAGGGTTAGGGGTTTGTGATGGCATGCAGGTAGGGTGGGGGAAATAATAGTAGAGATATGACTTACCAGAGTCCAGTCCTCCTGCTACTCCTGCGAGGCCCTCAGGATGCATGATCACCAAGACTTGCTCCGCCCATGTTGTTAGTTGTGGGGGTCCACCGCCAGTCCTCTGTACTGCTATCTGGTGTCCTGAAACCACGGAACGTACCTTCCCCCGTAGGTCGTTCCACCTCTTCCTGATGTCATCCTGTGTTCTTGGATGCTGTCCCGCTGTGCTGACCCTGTCAACAATTTTTCACCATAGCTCCATCTTCCTTGCAATGGATGTCTGCTGCACCTGTGATCCAAATAGCTTTGGCTCTACCCGGATGATTTCCTCCACCATGACCCTGAGCTCCTCCTCAGAAAATCTGGGGTGTCTTTGAGGTGCCATGATGTGGTGTGAGTGATGTGTGAGGTGATGATTGATGTGATGTGTGGGGTGATATGTTGGGATGTGTGGTTTTTTGTGTGTGGATGGTGTATGAGTGATGGTGTTGTGTGCCTCTAGAAGCTGGTGTTGTCTTTGCTTTTCTCTCTCTCTGCTTCTTCTAAAAATGTCGTTGTGAGGGGTTGTGGACAATGTTTGTGTGTGTTTTATAGTGGTGTGAGTGTGTGGGTGTGGTGTGTGTATGTGTGTCAGGTGTGTGTATTTTGAATTGTCCAATGTGGTTGTGTTTTGTAAATGTGTGTGTATTTTGAGCGCGACGGTGTGTACTGCTAATGGTTTACCGCGGTTGAATGACCGCCGTGTAGATTCGTGGGTCGCGATATTGTGGGCGTACTCCTGTTGGCGTAACAGTGTGGCTTTTGGTACCGCCAGTTTATCACTGATCTTTGGTGTGGCGGACTTGTGTGGGTGTCTGTATTGTGGAGGATTTCTAAGTGTGGGTCATAATTCCCATAGCGGAGTTCCGCAGAGAACACGGTATGTTGGCGGCCGTCAGCACGGCGGTCAGTGGACTTTACCACCAAGGTTGTAATGAGGGTCTAAATTTCCTGTACAGTTGTGAAACCTCTTCACACAGCATATTTATGTTTAACATACCATACCACATGTGAAAGGTGAGAAGGGAGTTCAGCTAATGCTCATTAAATTCTTGGCCCATTAGCTGTGATGAGAACTAGTGTTGATACCACCTTTCATATCAGCTCCTCACACACAGCACTGTGGCATCCCACGAGGGTCCATCATATCCCCTCAACTCTTCATTATCTACATAACCTCCTTACCAAACATGATTAAATCACTCAATCTCACTCGTTACAGCTATGTAGATGACACCCAAATCCTTTTTTTAAATGGATGGTCTGAAGGACGTCTACAATTGAAAACTTGGTGACTGCCTCAAAGCCAGAAACACATGGATGGATGATGAAAAACTGTTTAATACCACGTAGGCAGTGCTTATGACCTGCAGACAATGACATAAATACCATCCAACTTCCATATAGTCCAAGGAACATAAGGACCATCCAGCCCTAACAAGAGAAGTCAGAAATCTTGGGGTAACATGGTTTCAGACACATAGGTGGTCATTACAACCCTGGCGGACGGTGTTAAAGCGGTGGTAAGACCGCCAACAGGCTGGCGGTAAAAAAATTGGAATTATGACTGCGGCGGAAACCGCCAACAAAGACAGCCACTTTAACACTCAGACCGCCACGGCGGTACAGACAAACTGCGCGGCGGTCACCGCCAACAGACAGGCGGAAGACAATGAACCGCCCACAGTATCACAACCTACCAATCTGCCACCTTTTCCGGGGCGGATTCACCGCGGATAAAAACACGGCGGAAACAGGCATTTCGAAGGAAAAACGCTCACCTCTACACACTCCACGAGGAAGGAGGGCACCATGGAGCCAGAACTCCATATTCCCCCTGCAATAGTCTTCCTGCTCCTATACGAGGATCATCAACGCCGGCGGCGAAGACCACGGTGAGTACTGCACCTAAGACATAGGGGAGGGGGGAGGCAAAAACACAGGGACACACACAACCAACATCCCAACCCCCACCCGACCCTCACCCACTACAACAAACACACCAATGCATATCTATACATTACAGTAACACCCACCAACCCCCCCGGAAGAATGCAAAGACAAAAGGAAATGAGTTGAACCATTGTAATATATCAAAATACGGTAAGGAAATATATACATATATATATACAATAAACAAAATATACACCACGATTAGTAGTGCAGGTATTGCACCATTCATAGTCCGTGGACCACTGGGCCCAAAATGCATGGGCAAGGCCCACACAAGATACCCGATCAAAACGGAGAGAACACTGCAGGGGCATCAGATAGAAATACAACAGGCACCTCAGGGGGAAAGGAAGGGGGGGCACCTCAGCCGGATGAGTGCAAAGCCAGATCCACGAGGGGGCTCCATGCCCATTGATGTATCCTGGGGAGTGCAGAGCCACAGTCTCTCAAGTCTCTGCAGTGGGTGGTTTGTCCACTGTACCATCCTGGGGAGTGCAAATCCACAGTCTCTCAAGTCTCTGCAGTGGGTGGTTTGCCCACTGTACCATCCTGGGGAGTGCAAAGCCACAGTCTCTCAAGTCTCTGCAGTGGGTGGTATGCCCATTGTACCATCCTGGAGAGTGCAAAGCCACAGTCCCTCAAGTCTCTACAGTGGGTGGTTTGCCCACTGTACCATCCTGGGGAGTGCAAAGCCACAGTCTCTCAAGTCTCTACAGTGGGTGGTTTGCCCACTGTACCATCCTGGGGAGTGCAAAGCCACAGTCTCTCAAGTCTCTGCAGTGAGTGGTTTGCCCACTGTACCATCCTGGGGAGTGCAAAGCCACAGTCTCTCAAGTGGATAACAGTCTCCACTGGTTCTGGAGGGGGCTTTGTGCCCAGAGTGCTTCATCCTGCCAAGGACTGAGGTAGTGGATGCCTTCCTCCACTGGTTCTGGAGGGGGCTTTGTGCCCAGAGTGCTTCATCCTGCCAAGGACTGAGGTAGTGGATGCCTTTCTCCACTGGTTCTGGAGGGGGATTTGGGCCCAGAGTGCTTCATCCTGTGCAGGACAGACGGAGTGGATGCAAGTCTCCACTGGTTCTGGAGGGGGACTGGTGCCCAGAGTGCCGCACACACCCCGTGACGGTCCCAGTTGCGTCACTGCCCCTGCCGCAAATGGGCTAGCGGTGCATTCCATGGCTGTGTTTGCCCTGTTCAGCGGTCCCTGGCCTGTTCAGCAGTGCTTGAGTTGCCAGTTTAAGACCTGTTCAGCGGTGCATTCCATGGCGGTCTTTGCCCTGTTCAGCGGTCCCTGGCCTGTTCAGCGGTGCTTGAGTTGCCAGTGTCAGACCTGTTCAGCGGTGCATTCCATGGCGGTCTTTGCCCTGTTTAGCGGTGCCTGGCCTGTTCAGCGGTCCTTGCCAAGGCGGTCCTTCATTGCCCAGCAGGGCTGTGGCTGGTGGTCCTTCATGGGTCAGCTGGGCTGTGGCTTGCAGGCCCTACTGTCCAGCTGGGCTGTGGCTGGCGGTGGCCTCCTGGCCAGTGACGATGGGGCTGGCCTCCTGGGCAGTGACTCTGCCGGTGGCCTCCTGGCCAGTGACGATGGGGCTGGCCTCCTGGGCAGTGACTCTGGCAGTGGCCTCCTGGCCAGTGACAATGGGGCTGGCCTCCTGGGCAATGACAATGGGGCTGGCCTCCTGGGCAGTGACTCTGGCGGTGGCCTCCTGGCCAGTGACGATGGGGCTGGCCTCCTGGGCAGTGACGATGGGGCTGGCCTCCTGGGCAGTGACTCTGGCGGTCGCCTACTGGCCAGTGACGATGGGGCTGGCCTCCTGGCCAGTGACTCTGGCGGTGGCCTCCTGGGCAGTGACGATGGGGCTGGCCTCCTGGGCAGTGACTCTGGCGGTGGCCTCCTGGCCAGCGACGATGGAGCTGGCGGTGGCCTCCTGGGCAGCGGGGATGATGGCGGTCTTCTCCACTGTGCTGCTCCTCCCAGACTTTGGAGATTTCTTCTGCCCCTTCCCCACCTTGGGAGGAGTCACAGCTGAGTCGACACTCCCCCGGGACCCTTGTGAGCTGCTTTGCTGGCTGGAGTCTTCCCCCTCTCCCGCCGGGCACTGTCAACTTCTGGTGCTTCACAGGGGGGGGACTGGCTGTGCTGTGGCTCCGTGTCACACTGGCTGTCCTGGTGGCCAGTGCACTCCACATACCTGTAACAACAGGCACCACTGGTCCCGGAGATTTTTTGACTGAGGTGCTAGTACCGGAGCTATGAGTTGGAAGGGGAGGGGGTGGTGGGAAATAGTTTAAGGGGGGGACAGGAAAAGTTTTTGGGAGACACTGGGATGGGTAGCTGGAGGGGGTTTGGGAGTGGAGGAAGAGGTGGTGGTTGTAGGCGGTGTAGGTGGACGGCTGTTGGGTGGGTGTGTGCCTGCGTTTGTGTATCTTCGGAGGGAGCGTCACAGACACACTGGGAGAGGACACAGGGGACGTGGAAATGGTAGTGGGGGCGGTGACTGCACATGAGCGGGGTGTGGTGGTGGGTGTGCTGGGGCGGGACTTAGTGGCTGTAGTGGTAGTGCATGCAGGTGTGAGTGTAGACAAGACTGGGAGGGAGGAGGGAGACGATGAGGAGGGGGACACAGTGGAGGCAGTGGATGTTGGTGTGTCTGTATGTGTGTGATGCTTGCGTGAGTACCTGTGGGATGTGTGGTGCTTATGTTTGCCTGAGCTTCCCTTATGTGGTGAGGTGTGTGCAGGTTGGTCTGAAGGTGTGCTTGGGATAGGCTGGGGTACAGGGGATTGGGTCTGGGTGGAGGAAGTTGGAGGGGGGAGGCTAGAGACAGGGACAATGGCTGCCATCAGTGCTGAGGCCAGAGTTTGCAGGGTTCGATGAAGGGCAGCCTGACCAGAATGAATGCGCTCCAGGAATGCATTTGTGTGTTGCAATTCCCTTTCTACACCCTGAATGGCATTCAAAATGGTAGACTGCCCAACAGTGAGGGACCTGAGGAGGTCAATGGCATCCTCACTGAGGGCAGCAGATGTGACAGGAGCAGGGGCTGAGGTGCCTGGGGTGAAGGTGATGCCCACCCTCCTGGGTGAGCAGGCACGGGGCGAAGGCTGAGGGGCTGATGGGAGGGCGGTGCTGGTAGTGGGGGTGGCGGCTGTACCTGTAGAAGTGGGGGGCACAGATTTTGCCGCCACCACAAGGGAGCTCCCATCTGAGGACGAGTCTGTGTCGCAGGTTGCAGATCCTGTGACCACTGTGGTGCTCCCCTCGCCCTTCGTCCCACTTGTGTATTCTGAGTCCGTGGTGTGGCCCTCCATCGCCATGTGGGATACAGCTCCCTCGTGCTCCGGAGCCACTGTACCTCCGCCTGATGATGCTGATGCACACAAGAACAGGGAGACCACAAAAAGGGGGGGGGACGGCAGAAGAAAGACAGGTTGAGTGCATGGCTTACCGCTACCCGCTACCCTTGGCGGACAATACAGACACAGCAGCCCCCTGCACTACGTCGCGCTGTTGGCCTCTACATATGGCCTACATGGCTATGGACGACATCTGCACACATAGATGACACAGGGGCATGAATACCTGTACTTGGCACTCTACAGAGTTGGAGTGGGGTGCCACATGGCCTGCATTACAGAGGGGCCTAGCCTACAGAACTCGCCCTGGCCTAGGGAAACCCACAGCCCTCCTCCCCCACCCAGACACCTTCACTGCGCGCAAAGTCCGCTGAATGATATTGTACTCACCCCCTTGTGTCTGCTGTGATGCCCTCAAGCGCTCATCCAACTCAGGGTAGGCCACCGCCAGGATCCGGAACATCAGGGGGGTCATGGTTCGGCAGGCACCCCTCCCACGTTGGGAGGCCATCCCCAGCTGAGCCTCCGCCGTCTTCTTGCTCCAGCGGCGAATGTCCTCCCATCTTTTCCGGCAGTGGGTGCTCCGTCTGTGGTGGACCCCCAGGGTCCGGACATCCTTAGCGATGGCACGCCAAATATCCTTCTTTTGGTGGGCGCTGACCAACATGACATGTACAAGGGAAGAAGAGACGTCATTACCAATTGCACCGTCTACGTGAGTGGCCCATATCCCTACCCTTGCCATGTGGCACATGCATTCACAGTCCTTCATGCACGCAGAACTGTGCCCCCTTCATTCTTACAACCAGCCCTCTCCACACAGGCATAGCCCATACAACATGCTCCCTGTGTACTTACCTGTTGGTCTGGAGGACCATAGAGTAGCGTGTACTGGGGGAGGACCCCATACACGAGCTTCTCCAACTCCTCTGCAGTGAAGGCAGGGGCCCTTTCCCCAGACGCACGAGCCATTGTCTCTTCCAGACCGAGGTCACAGCAGCACTTGCAGTGTAGGTCCTCTCCTGTCGAAGATCAGGTATCGAGTGATTGAACAGATAGAAAATGGCGGTCACGTCCGCAGAGGTGCGTACCATCACCGCCGGCGTACATCGTCATTGGCTCCTGGGACCCATAGGGTCCAATGTTAACCAATGCAGCATTGCACCGCGATCATTGACCGCCTACCGCGACGGTGTACAACGCCAGCGCAGTTACCTCACATCCCATTGTCCCAGTTTAGAGGTCAGGCAGCCGCCATTTCAGGGGCCCTCATGGCCTACTTACCAACTGCGTGACACATACCTAGGACTTTTCTCACAACACAAATACAAGCCACATTTTGTGTATGAATTGTGTTCTGTGTAGACTGTGGGTACATACCTCTGAGTTGTTTGACTCTGTGGTCGCTGTTGTCCTTCCTAGGCACCGTCAGCTGGGACATGTCAGGAGATGGCGGAATCCTCCGGTGTACCGACCGCTGGTGGACCTGTCGACAATGGAGGAAAGAAGTTTGATCATCAGCTACAGGTTTGACCGTGCCACAATCCAGGAACTGTGTGCCCAGTTGGAGCCTGACCTGATGTCAGCAATCCGCCATCCCACAGGAATCCACGCTTAAGTGCAGGTGCTATCAGTGCTCCATTTCCTTGCAAGTGGGTCATTTCAAACAACAGTGGCCATGGCATCAGGGATGTCCCAGCCTATGTTTTCCAACGTGTTGTCCAGAGTGTTGTCTGCCCTGCTGAAACACATGCGGAGCTACATCGATTTCCCTCAGGTGGAGGATTTGCCTACAGTGAAAGGTGACTTCTATGTCCTTGGACATATCCCCAACATCATAGGTGCCATTGATGGGACCCATGTAGCTCTGCCCCCCCCCCACAGGAGTGAACAGGTATACAGGAACCGGAAGAGTTATCATTCCATGAATGTACAGATGATATGTTTGGCAGACCAGTACATCTCCCAGGTGAATGCTATGTTCCCTTGCTCTGTGCATGACGCCTACATCCTGCGGAATAGCAGCATCCCTTATGTGATGGGTCAACTCCAGAGGCACTGGGTGTGGCTATTAGGGGACTCTGGTTACCCCAACCTGTCATGGCTACTGAACCCAGTGAGGAATCCCTGGACCAGGGCAGAGGAACGCTACAATGTGGCCCATGGGCGGAATAGGAGGGTGATCGAACGCACCTTCGGCCTCCTGAAGGCCAGGTTCAGGTGCCTCCATATGATACCAAAGAAGGTGTGCCAGATCATCGTGGCCTGCTGTATGCTTCACAACTTGGCTTTGCAACGACAGGTGCCTTTTCTGCAGGAGGATGGTCCAGATGACGGTGTTGTGGCAGCTGTGGAGCCTGTGGACAGTGATGAGGAGGAAGCAGAGGAAGAAGACATTGACAACAGGGACACAGTTATCCAGCAATATTTCCAGTGACACACAGGTGAGAAAACCTTCCTTCCTACTACAAGTACTTTCACACTTCTACCTCTATCCTGTCTGTCGATTTCAACCAGTATATGGTCACTGAGTTGTACATTTCCCTTACGGTTTCACAGGTGTGGTTTCCAACATGTGTCATCTGCTTAGATTCCTCATGGATTTGAGATGTGTGACATAGGTATGTTGACATTACATTTGAAAACTCATTTTGTCACTGTCATTGCTAATACACATTTTCGAAATCGCAGACTGACTCCAGATTGTTTTGTGCTTCAAGGGTGTTTATTGAAGTGCTCAATGTTGGAGGGGGTTGTAAAATGGTGAGGGGTGATGGTGGAGGAATGTCCATGGCAGAGTCCAGTCTATTAGTCTCACAGGTGCATTGCCCATATGGGCATAGGAAGTGGAGCTGGGGCAGTTCCAATATGGACAGTGTTACAGAGTGGGACAGTGGTTTGACAATCAGGGTGGTCTCATTTCTTGGTGGGGGTCTTGGCATTGTGCTCTGTCTTGTTCCGGGATCTCAGGGACCGCTTGCGGGTGGTTCTCCATCTGCAGGGGGAGGGGTGCTGGTGTGGTGGTCCTGTGGCGGTGCCTCCTGTCCACTAGCGCCGGCAGAGGTGGTGGGCAGTTCATCGTCCATGCTAGGTTCAGGGGCCCCTTGGTGTGCCACAGTGTCCCTCCTGGTGTTAAGTATTTCCTTTAGCACCCCTACGATGGTGCCCAGGGCGGAGCTGATGGTTCTGAGTTCCTCCCTGAACCCCAAATACTGTTCCTCCTGCATGCGCTGGGTCTCCTGAAACTTGGCCAGGACCGTTGCCATCGTCTCCTGGTAGTGGTGGTATGCTCCTATGATGGAGGAGAGGGCCTCGTGGAGAGTGGGTTCCCTTGGCCTGTCCGCCCCCTGTCGCACGGCAGCCCTCCCAGTTCCCCTGTGTTCCTGTGCCTCCGTCCCCTGGACTGTGTGCCCACTGCCACTACCCCCAGGTCCCTGTTGTTGTTGGGGTGGTGGGTTATCCTGGGTTCCCTGTAGTGGTGGACACATAGCTGATTGACGTGTCCTGGGGACGGAGGTATGGGCCCGCTGGGTGGGTGCTGTGCTGGTGGTACCAGAGGGTGGAAGGTCTGTGGTGGGCTGTGCCTGTGTGAGGGGAACCGACTGTCCCGAGGGCCACGATGGTCCGGGCTGGTCATCTGGATCCAGTTGGACAGAGCTGCTGTCATCACTGTGGGCCTCTTCTGTGGGTGGGGTGGAGATGTCTGGACCCACCTGTCTGGTGACGTTGGGTATTGGTCCTGCAGGGGTGTAAAAGCATGATTATTGCATCTGTGTGTGTCATGGTGTGCAGTGGGTGGGTGACCGTGTACCCCAGTGCTAGCGTTCCTGGGTCTGGGCTTGTGTGATGATGGTTGAGGGGGGTGTTATGGGTATGTGCAGTGGGCATGCTTTAGTGATGGGTGTCCATGCGTTGGGGTTGCATGCAGGGCTTGGTGTTGGGATGGGTGGTTTGTGATAGTGGGGTATATGTGAGTTGGTGGAGTGCTGAGGGTGAGGGTACGGGTAGGAGTGTGTGATGGCATGCAGGAAGGGTGGGGGATATATTAGTAAAGGTTTGACTTACCAGTGTCCATTCCTCCACCGACTCCTGCGAGGCCCTCAGGAAGCAGAATCGCCAATACCTGCTCCTCCCATGTTGTTAGTTGTTGGGGAGGAGGTGAGGGTCCGCCGCCAGTCCGCTGAACCGCCAGGTGGTGTCTTGAGACCACGGAACGCACCTTCCCCCGTAGGTCGTTCCACCTCTTCCTGATGTCGTCCCGATTTCTTGGGTGTTGTCCCACTGCGTTGACCCTGTCGGCTATTCTTCTCCATAGCTCCATCTTCCTTGCAATTGAGGTGTGCTGCACCTGTGCTCCAACTAGCTGTGGCTCTACCCGGACGATTTCCTCCACCATGACCCTGAGCTCCTCCTCTGAGAACCTGGGGTGTCTTTGCCATGCCATGGGGTGGTGTAGGTGATGTGTGGGGTGGTGTGTGTGGTGATAAGTGTGGCGATATGTAGTGGTGTGTGGTGTTTTGTGCGTGGAAGTTGTGTGGGTGATGGTGTTGAGTGCCTGTGGCTGCTAGTTTGTTGATGGTGGTGTCTCTCTCTCTGGCCTTCTCTCGGTAATTGTAGTCGTAGGGGTTTGTGAGTGATGTGGGTGTGTGTTTTATATTGTATTGGGTGTGTGGGAGTGGTGTGTATATGTGTATCAGGTGTGTGTATTTCAAATTCTCCAATGTGGTGGTGTTTTGGAGATGTGTGTGTATTTTGAGCGCAGCGATGTGTACCCCCAATGGAATACCGCGGTTCAAAGACCGCCGCGTGGATTTGTGGGTCGTGATAGCCTGGGCGTATTTCTGTTGGCGTGACGGTGGAGGTTTTGTTTTTGCCAGTTTATCACTGACCTTTGGTGTGGCGGACTTGTGTGGGTGTCTGGATTTTGTCGGATTTTGAGATGTGGGTCGTAATAGCTGTGGCGGAATTCCGCGGCCGCGGCGGTGTGTTGGAGGTCTTCTGCACGGCGGTAAGCGGCTTTTACCACCAATGTTGTAATGACCCCCATAATTGTTACCACATGTTAAGAACCTAAAGCAGAGTGGATTCTGCACAACAACAACACTACATTGCATCCTCCCATACCTTGTATACCAACAGCCATCCTCACACTCCTAATCTCCATGCTTGACAATTCCTATACCTTGGTGACCCAACCTTCATATTATGCAAAATACAACTCATCCATAGTACTGTTGCAAGATTTCTTATCTGCCTTCTCCCAAGAGAACTCTAGTTTTGCAGTCACTCCACTGGCTACCACTCACATGCCCACCTGGTTCCAACTGCAGAGATGACAGTGAAGCAGATGCTGTATAACCACTCCCTCCCCGGAAGACATAAGACCTAGGGATGCTATACCTAGATCCGCCGGCTTCCAGAGGGGGAAGGGCCACAATAAGAAAAAGAAAGCTTGGGGTACTGTGAAAAAGTAGCCTCTTTCTAGCAAGGTTACCCCCATTTTTGGCCTTTTTGTCAGTTTGTTTTGACTTTGTCACTGTGATCCTGCTAGTCAGGCCCCAGTGCTTATGGTTTGTGTCCTGCTTGTCAGTATGTTTCACTGTTTTTGTCAGTATGCTTGACTGTTTCACTGGAGTCCTGCTAACCAAGACCCCAGTGCTCATGCTCCCTCTGTTCCCAAATTTGCAACAGGTCCACCCTTATAAGTCCCCAGTATATGGTACCTAGATATCCAGGGCATTGGGGTTGAAGGGGGTCCGTATGGGCTGCAGCATTACTTTTGCCATCCATAGGGAGCCCATGCAAAGACCTCTACAGGGTTGCCATTGCAGCCTGTGTAAAATAGCTCATGCACTATTTCACAGCCATTTTCACTGCACCAGGTCACTCATAAGTCACCTATATGTCAGGTCTTCCATCCCTGAAGACTGGGTGCAAAGTACCTGTGTGTTAGGGCACCTGTGCACTAGAAGAGGTGCCCCCACATCATCCAGGCCCATTTCCTCAGACTTTGTGAGTGCGGGATGCCATTTACGTGTGCACTGGACATAGGTCAAGACCTATGTCCACCTTCACAATGGTAACCCCGAATATGGCCTTATAAGGTGTCTAACAACTGGGAATTGTACACCAATACATAATGAGTTGTTGAGAGCCCACCTCTGTCTCTCCTTCCTGGGTAGAGGCCACCAGATCCCTCCTGGTCCCGGGCAGTGCCATTTTCTGTTAACCCCGAGCTTTGCATGTGCCAAGGCTTGTGGGTAGAATCCAGTGACGCAAATCAGATTGCATTCATCCATCCAGCGTGGGACATCTTCTGCACCAACAAGGAGCCCACATCTGTCTTCTTTGCTGCAATACTGACTTTTTCTTCTCACCGGTGGTTCTTCTTTAGCACCTTCATCCGGGTTAGCAGGGGCTCCTGTTCTCCCTGGACTCTTCTGTGCTTCTTGGACTTGATCTCCTTCTTCTACAGGTCTTCAGGTCCAGGAATCCATCATGGTTATCTTGCAGTCTCTTCTGGTTCTTGCATAATCTTCTCTCACAACTTCTTGTGTGTTTCAGGAAATTTACTGTGATTTACGCCTCTGTTTTCCTGAGCTCAGGGGTGGGGTCTAATACTTACCTTTGGTGTTTTCTTACACTCCCAGTGCCCCTTTACACACTACACTTGCCTAGGTGGGAGACTGACTTTCGCATTCCACTGTTTCAGTATATGGTTTGTGTTCCCCCAGGCCTATTGCAACCTATTGTGATTTTTACTATTTGCACTGCTTTCTGACTGTGTACTTACCTGTTTTTGGTTACTAGTGTATGCATTGTGTGTATTACATACCTCCTAAGGGAGTATATTCTCCAGGGTATTTTTGGCATTGTGTCACTAAAATAAAGTACCTTTATGTTTGTCAAATTGAGTATTGTCTTTCACGTGTGTGAGTACTGTGTGACTCCAGTGGTATTGTGAGAGCTTTGCATGTCTCCTAGTTTAGCCTTGGCTGCTCTGCCTACAGCTACCTCTGGTCAGCCTGACTTCTAGACAAGGACTACATTTCACTAATAAGGGATAACTGTACCTGGTACCTGCTATAAGGTGTAAGTACCTTGGGTACCCACCACAAACCAGGCAAGCCTCCTATATTGGTGGTGCAGAGATGGAAGAAGTACTTGCTGTCGCCGGTGGTTTCCACAGGAAAGTGTACTCTATACCTAGAGCTATACAAACGTATACCTAACCTTTTCACTTGCTTTCTAAAAAACAAAAGGTTAGGTAAAGTAGGTCTTTCTCTTTACTTTCACTTTACTCTAACTTTCTATCACTATGGGGGTCATTCTGACCCCCGCCGGCGGTGGAAGCCGCCGGCCTGGCGGGAACCGCCAGAAGACCGTACCGCGGTCAAAAGACCGCGGCGGTCATTCTGACTTTCCCGCTGGGCTGGCGGGCGACTGCCAAAAGGCCGCCCGCCCCCCCAGCGGGAAAGCACCAGCAACGAGGATGCCGGCTCCGAATGGAGCCGGCGGAGTTGCTGGTGTGCGACGGGTGCAGTTGCACCCGTCGCGATTTTCAGTGTCTGCCAAGCAGACACTGAAAATCTCAATGGGGCCCTGTTAGGGGGCCCCACGACACCCGTTCCCGCCATCCTGTTTCTGGCGGTAAAAACCGCCAGAAACAGGATGGCGGGAAGGGGATCGGAATCCCCATGGCGGCGCTGCTTGCAGCGCTGCCGTGGAGGATTCCCTGGGGCAGCGGGAAACCGGCGGGAAACTGCCGGTTTCCCTTTTCTGACCGTGGCCTTACCGCCGCGGTCAGAATTGCCCCAGAAGCACTGCCAGCCTGTTGGCGGTGTTTCCGTGGCACTCTGCCCTGGCGGTTTTCAACCGCCAGGGTCAGAATGACCGCCTATGTCTTCCTCTGAGGCCACCCAAGGATCATAAAAACATCTTATGAGAACCTAACATTTAAAGTTTTAAGGGTGCTTTGCTCCGAAAGAAGCATAGAGGTAGGGAAGAACCGTAACACGATTTCCTTTTAAGTCTCCTTCTCCAGGATGACCAGGAGCAGTCTAGTAACCAGGAGGAGGAGAGTGCATGGGATTATAACCCTTTACAATCAGAGGAGCAGCCTGAGGATTTCGAGGAGGGTCCTTCACAAAATCTTCCCCCTAGCAAACCATCTAGTGTAGCTGTCAGTGGGAGGGGTTCACACACAGTTAGAGCCCCCGTCACACCTAGAGACCAGGTTACTAGGGTTACAAAAGCTAGGGAAAGATCTGCCTCTGGCTGCTCATTCCCATGTCACCTCAGTCTCTTAGGTGTCTCACACAACCAATCCAGAGGATAACTCCCTAGACAGGGAACTCAGAAAGCTGAGATTGGAGGAGGCTAAAATGAGGCTGCAACAGTTGGCCCTAGGGAAGCCTTAGCTGTGGAATGGGAAATGCAGGGGTTGGGTTAGTTGCCCTTGGTGTCAGTACCAACAGCAGTTCCAGAAGTTATGGGGCCAGGAAGGACAACATTGACTCAAGAAACTTACACAAAAGTGTTCCCCCATACAGGGTGGGGGATAATATCCAAAAGTGGTTTTCTGCACTTGAGAGGGCCTGAAAAGTTCAGAGGGTCCCTTATAGGCAGTGGGCTGCTACTCTTTGATTGTCCTTTTCTGATAAAGGGAGGGACAGACTCCTCACTGTTAGGGAGGAGGATTCAGGCATTCTTAAAAATGCACTCATTGATGGTTTTGGGCTCACCACAGGGCAATATACAATTAAGTTCAGTGAAACCAAGAAAGAATCTCACAAGATTGGGTTGACTTTGATGACTGTTCTGTCAAAGCTTTAGAAGGTTGGTTACATGGCAGCAAAGTATCTATGAGTGTCTATGTAATCTGATTTTGAGAGAGCACATTTTGAATAGTGGTGTGTCTGATTTGTTACACTGGTACTTGGTAGACTCAGATATGACCTCTCACCAAGAATTGGGAAAGAAGGCAGACAAATAAGTCAGAACAAGTGTGAGCAGAAAAGTTCCTACAGGGGGTGACAAAGAAACAAATAACAATGGTGCAAAATCTCAGGACAAGCATGGGGACAAACACAAACATAAATTTTCCTCTTCAGGTCCACACCACTCCTCTGAGGGTGGGGATAAAACTTCTTCTTCTGCCTCTTCTACGCACAATAAAAATCCTTGGTTCTATGTGTGCAGAGGTAAGGGCCATAGGCTAGGAGATAAGTCCTGCCAGGTAACGCCCCTAAGCCTACCACCACTAATACATTCACCTCAACTTCTAGTGCCCCTAGTAGTAGTAGTAGTAGTAGTAGTAGTAGTAATAGTAGTAGTAGTAGTAGTAGTAGTAGTAATAGTGGTGGGACTACTGGCAATAGTCAAACTAAAGGTGTGGTTGGGTTCACTTTTGGGTCCATCATAGAACTAGGGTAGGTGTAGAAGCCCCCAAGACAGTTTCTGTTTTGCCTGGTGGCATTGGCCTAGCCACCTTGGCTGCTTGTCCCCTTAACATGGATAAGTACAAGCGGTCAATTGAAATAAATGGTGTTGAGGCCCAGGCCTACAGGGACACTGGTACTAGTATCACTTTGACTGAAAACTTGGTGTCACTTGCACAACACCTCCTTGGACAGAAGTACCAAGTTACTTATGTCAATAACTCCCTCAGTCTTCCCCCTTAGCTGTAGTACAACTTAGTTGGGGTGGAGTTACTGGCCCAAAGCAGGTGGTGGTGTCACCTAGCTTGCCTGTAGACTGTCTCTTAGGTAATGACCTAGAAGCCTCAGGTTGGGCTGGAGTAGAGTTTAGGTCCAATGCATCCATGCTGGGTATCCCTGAGGCAGCGCCGCCATGGAGGATTCCCTGGGCCAGGGGAAAACCGGCGGGAAACCGCCAGTTCCCCTTTTCTGACCGCGGCTTTACCGCAGCGGTCAGAATAGCCCTGGAAGCACCGCCAGCCTGTTGGCGGTGCTTCCGCGGTCCCCGGCCCTGGCGGTCATGGAGCGCCCGGGTCGGAATGACCCCCTATATCTTTATCCACGCCCATACCCAGCATGACCCTCCACAATTTCTCCCTGTTAACTGTGTCAAAGGCACAGGACAGATCCATAAATGCTAGATGTATACAACCCCTTTTGGCTTTGGTATATTTCTGAACTATAATAGTCAAGTTAAGAGTTTGTTCTACTGTGCCCACGCCTGGGCGAAAGCCAAATTGTATTTCTGAAAGGGAGTGAGATTTAATCGCCCATTCTTCTAGCTTGTTTAGGATCACTCGACCTAAAATTTTGACTGACCTATCCAATAAAGAAATTGGGCGATAGCACAAGGGATCTGCCCTATCTCCCTTCTTAAAAATCGGGACGATGATCGCCTCTTTCCAAGAATCTACTAGAGGGCCTGCCACAGCCGATCTCAAGACATTGGTAAGCAGTGGTCCCCAGAAATCTGGAAGTGCTTTATATAAATCAGCAGGAATTCTGTCTGGGCGAGGGGCTTTTTCAGAGGGGCAATCTTGAATGACTTGTTTAACATCATCCACACTTATAGTATTGCTAAAAGCCAGACTTAGCTGATCATTTCCTGCAAGCTTCAAACAGTCTAACATTTCAGATTGAACATTTGTCTCTATGGCGAAAGTTTTCTTAAAATAGTCCACCCAAGTCTTTGCTGGAATAACAGTGTCCATGGGCGTCTCATGTTTATCATTCAGCAATGAAGAGTTAACCACACGCCAAAATGCAGTTGTGTTTTTGATTTTACTTGCAACCATCAGTTCCTCCCACGCAGATTCACTTAGTTTGACTTTCCTTTTGGCCAGTGCTTCTTTATAGTTTTTCCTAGCAATCTTAATTGCTTGTCGATCTTTGGGAGATGCATTGATTGTTTTCTTTAACTTGCTTAAGGATGTGGTACATGCGTGGTTAAACCATCTTGAGCCATGGACCTTGTTAGTGCGAGAGGGCTGTAATTTCTCCGCCATATACTTTGTCAGAGAGGAAAATGCACAGACGATTTCATGGGGGGCCCTATCTTCATCCAGGGATGTCATAACATCTGAACATTTGTTCAGGAATAGATCTTTAAAAAAGGTATTACTATTTATCCTTCCCCATTTAATTGTGAGTCCTTTTTGGGATGAGAGCTTCATAGCAGGGTGTCGCTTCCCTCTTCTTGTATCGCTCGTCAGATCTAAATTAATCACAATAGATAAGGGGTTATGGTCACTAATACAGGTCGGGGTCACCCTGAATTGTCCTGCAAAAGAGGATAACTCTCTAGAATAAATAATATAGTCAATAGTAGTGTGAGTATCCCCCTTACAAATGTTGGTATCCCTCTAATGACTGGTGTGGGGAAAAAAAGAGAATGTACTGTTATCAGAGAGTTAAGGGCATTCCCATATGGGGAGTGTTTAAAATGTTGAATGGGATTATCATTTTCATCCAAAAGTCCACAGCAATCCAAGAACTCTGGCTCACACAGGTGGGCATTAAAATCACCAACCCAGACTATTCTTAGGTCCTTTTTGCTAAGAGTTGTTACCTTATGTATTAACATCTCCAAACTACTGACCACACTTATATCAGAATTATCAAAGGTTTTATTATAATAGTTGATTAGTAGTATATCAAATGGCTCTGCCAATTTCAAAGATAAAGCCAGAAAAAAAGGGGATGTGCCCACAACACGTGCTTCCATCCCTCCGGCCTCCACAGATAGAAAGGTAGCCAAACCGCCCTTAGCTCTACCTGCGGAGTCCTTAGTTGCAGGAACACTATGGGGGTCATTCCAACCCTGGTGGTCGGTGTTAAAGCGGCGGCTAACCCGCCAACAGGCTGGCGGTTTAAAAAATGGAATTCTGACCCTGGCGGAAACCGCCAACAGAGACTGCCACTTTAACACTCCGACCGCCACAGCGGGACAAACAAACAGCGCAGCGGTCACCGCCAACAGACAGGCGGGAGTCAATGTACCGCCTGCCCTATCACAACCCACCAATCCGCCACCTTTTCCGGGGCGGTAGCGCCGCCGATAAAAACACGGCGGGAACAGACATTTCAAACAGAAAACGCTCACCCCCATACACCCCACGAGGAATCTGGACAGCATGGAACCCGAACTACACATCCTACCAGCTATTGTATTCCTGCTCCTCTACCAGGAGCACGAACGCCGGCGCAGAAGACTACGGTGAGTACTGCACCTACGACACAGGGGAGGGAGGAGGAGAAAATATTACGGGCACACATACGCTACACACCCACCACCACCCTCACCCACTACAACACACACATCATTGCATAGCAATACATCACTGTTACAACCCCCAAACCCTCCGGAAGAATGCAAAGACAAAATGAAATGATCATAAACAGTCAAATATATTGTATTATCGGCATATAAAAATATCACACATTTAAAACTAATATATACATAAATATAAAAAGTCAGATAATTTTAGCTGTCATTGTCTGTGGACCACTGGGCCCAAATCACATGGGCAAGGCCCACACAGGATACCTGACACCAACGGAGAGAACACTGCAGGGGCATCAGATAGAAAAACTACAGGCACCTCAGGGGGAAGGGAAGGGGGGGCACCTCAGCCACATGAGTACACAACGCCAGATCCACGAGGGGCCTCCATGGCCACTGTCCCTTCCTGGGGAGTGCAAAGCCACAGTCTCTCAAGTCCATACAGTGGGTGGTTTGCCCACTGTACCATCCTGGGCGTGCAAAGCCACAGTCTCTCAAGTCCATACAGTGGGTGGCTTGCCCACTGTACCATCCTGGGGAGTGCAAAGCCACAGTCTCTCAAGTCTCTACAGTGGGTGGTTTGCCCACTGTTACATCCTGGGGAGTGCAAAGCCACAGTCTCTCAAGTGGATGACAGTGTCCACTGGTTCTGGAGGGGGACTGGTGCCCAGAGTGCTTCGTGCAGCCCTGCCCGACACAGATGCGGCACTGCCCCTTCCGCCAATGGACCAGCGGTGCTTGAGATGAAGGGCCCAGTTCAGCGGTGCTTGAGACGGCGGTGCCCAGTGGAGCGGTGCTTGAGATGAAGGGCCCAGCGGAGCGGTGCTTGAGATGAAGGGCCCAGTGCAGCGGTGCTTGAGATGAAGGGCCAAGCGGAGCGGTGCTTGAGATGAAGGGCCCAGCGGAGCGGTGCTTGAGATGAAGGGCCCAGTGCAGCGGTGCTTGAGATGAAGGGCCCAGTTCAGCGGTGCTTGAGACGGCGGTGCCCAGCGGAGCGGTGCTTGAGATGAAGGGCCCAGCGGAGCAGTGCTTCAGATGAAGGGCCCAGTGCAGCGGTGCCTGAGATGAAGGACCCAGCGGAGCGGTGCTTGAGATGAAGGGCCCAGTGCAGCGGTGCTTGAGATGAAGGGCCCAGTTCAGCGGTGCTTGAGACGGCGGTGCCCAGCAGCGGTGCTTGAGATGAAGGGCCCAGGAAGCGGGGCTTGAGACGGCGGTGCCCAGCGGAGCGGTGCTTGAGATGAAGGGCCCAGCGCAGCGGTGCTTGAGATGAAGGGCCCAGTTCAGGGGTGCTTGAGACGGCGGTGCCCAGCGGAGCGGTGCTTGAGATGAAGGGCCCAGCGGAGCGGTGCTTGAGGTGAAGGGCCCAGCGGAGCGGTGCTTGAGATGAAGGTCCCAGTGCAGCGGTGCTTGCCCTGTTCAGCGGTGCTTGCCTTGGCGGTCCTTGCCCTGTTCAGCGGTGCTTGCCTTGGCGGTCGTTGCCCTGTTCAGCAGTGCTTGCCTTGGCGGTCCTTGCCCTGTTCAGCGGTGCTTGCCTTGGCGGTCCTTGCCCTGTTCAGCGGTCCTTGCCCTGTTCAGCGGTGCTTGTCCTGTTCAGCGGTGCTTGCCTAGTTCAGCGTTGCTTGAGTTGGTGGTCCTTGCCCTGTTCAGCGGTGCTTGCCCAGTTCAGCGGTGCTTGCCTTGGTGGTCCTTGCCCTGTTCAGCGGTCCTTGCCCTGTTCAGCGGTGCTTGAGTTGGCGCTCCTTCATTGCCCAGCTGGGCTGTGGCTGGCGCTCCTTCATTGCCCAGCTGGGCTGTGGCTGGCGCTCCTTCATTGCCCAGCTGGGCTGTGGCTGGCGGGGCCCTCCTGGGCAGCTGGGCTGTGGCTGGCGCTCCTTCATTGCCCAGCTGGGCTGTGGCTGGCGGGGCCCTCCTGGACAGCTGGGCTGTGGCTGGCGGGGCCCTCCTGGGCAGCTGGGCTGTGGCTGGCGGGGCCCTCCTGCACACCTGGGATGGGGCTGGTGGGGCCCTCCTGCGCAGCTGGCCTGCTGCCGGACTTGTCGGGCGTGCTGCCCTACCCACCCTTCCCTGGTCGTCTGTGGCCCTTTCCCACCTTTGGCGGTGTGCCAGGTGGCACCCCACTTCCAGCCGGAGCCAGGGTAGGGATTTTGGTCCCTGGTGTCCTTGGCCTCTCGCGCCGGGCACTGGTGATCTTTGGGTGTTTTTCCGGGGGTGGGCTGGCCGTGCCTTGGCTCCTACCAGAACTAGTTGCCCTTGAGGGTGGGGGACTCCACAGTCCTTGGACAACAGTCCTGATAGGTCCTGGTTTGGTGGTGGCAGAGGTGCTGATTGCAGTCTTATTCGATGGACGGGGTGGGGGAGTTGTTGGAAAGAGGTTAAGTTTGGAAAGGAAAATCAATTTGGAAGGAGAGGGACGGCTAGGTGTAGTGGGTATGGGAGTGGAGGAAGAGGATGTGGTTGTAGGAGTGTGAAGTCTGGTGTCTTTGGGTGCAGGTGCTTGGGCTGGAGGCTGTCGTGAGGCGGATGGCTGTTGGGTGGGTGGCTGCCTGCGTTTGTGTGGTTTGGAAGAGGGGGTGACAGACACACTGGGAGAGGACACAGGGGACGTGTAAATGGTAGTGGGGGTGGTGACTGCACGTGTGCGGAGTGTTCTGGTGGGTGTGCTGGTGATGGACGTAGTGGCTGAAGATGTTGTGCATGCAAGTGTGAGTGGAGACGTCACAGGGAGGGAGGAGGGAGGAGGGAGACGAGGAGTAGGGGGACACAGTGGAGGCAGTGGGTGTTGCTGTGTCTGCATGTGGATGTTGCTTGTGTGAATGCTTGTGTGAAGTGTGGTGCTTATGTCTGGATGAGCTTCCCTTGGGTGTTGAGGTGTGTGCAGGCTGGTCTGTAGGTGTGTCTGGGATAGGCAGAGGTACAGGGGATTGGGTCTGGGTGGAGGAAGTTGGAGGGGGGAGGCTAGAGATAGGGACAATTGCTGCCGTCAGTGCTGAGGCCAGAGCGTTGAACGATCGCTGATGGGCAGCCTGACCCGAATGAATGCCCTCCAGGTATGCATTACTCCGGTGCACCTCCCTTTCTACACCCTGGATGGCATTCAAAAGGGTAGACTGCCCAACAATGATGGTCCTCAGGAGGTCAATGACCTCCTCACTGAGGGCAGCAGGGGTGACAGGGGCAGGGCCTGAGGTGCCTGGGGCGAAGGAGATGCCCCCCTTCCTGGGTGAGCGGGCACGGGTCAAACGCTGAGGGGCTGCTGGGAGGGCGGTGCTGGTGCACTGGGTGGCTGCTGTACCTGTTGTTGCGGGGGGCACTGTAGGAGGCTGGACTGGCTTGTAGTGAGTACCAAGGGGTACTTGCACCTTGCACCAGGCCCAGTTATCCCTTATTAGTGTATAGGGTGTCTAGCAGCTTAGGCTGATAGATAATGGTAGCTTAGCAGAGCAGCTTAGGCTGAACTAGGAGACGTGTGAAGCTACTACAGTACCACTCAGTGTCATATGCACAATGTCATAAGAAAACACAATACACAGTTATACTAAAAATAAAGGTACTTTATTTTTATGACAATATGCCAAAGTATCTTAGAGTGTACCCTCAGTGAGAGGATAGGAAATATACACAAGATATATATACACAATAGCAAAAATATGCAGTATAGTCTTAGAAAACAGTGCAAACAATGTATAGTTACAATAGGATGCAATGGGGAAACATAGGGATAGGGGCAACGCAAACCATATACTCCAAAAGTGGAATGCGAACCACGAATGGACCCCAAACCTATGTGACCTTGTAGAGGGTCGCTGGGACTATTAGAAAATAATGAGAGTTAGAAAAATAACCCTCCCCAAGACCCTGAAAAGTGAGTGCAAAGTGCACTAAAGTTCCCCTAAGGACAAAAGAGTCGTGTTAGAGGAATAATGCAGGAAAGACACAAACCAGCAATGCAACAACTGTGGATTTCCAATCTAGGGTACCTGTGGAACAAGGGGACCAAGTCCAAAAGTCACAAGCAAGTCGGAGATGGGCAGATGCCCAGGAAATGCCAGCTGTGGGTGCAAAGAAGCTTCGACTGGACAGAAGAAGCTGAGGTTTCTGCAGGAACGAAAAGGGCTAGAGACTTCCCCTTTGGTGGACAGATCCCGCTCGCCTTGGAGAGTTGTGCAGAAGTGTTTTCCCGCCGAAAGAATGCCAACAAGCCTTGCTAGCCGCAAATCGTGCGTTTGGCGTTTTTGGACGCTGCTGGGGCCCAGGAGGGACCAGGAGGTCGTAAATTGGACCTGAAGAGGGAAAAGACGTCAAGCAAGACAAAGAGCCCTCACTGAAGCAGGTAGCACCCAGAGAAGTGCCAGAAACAGGCACTAAAAGGATGCGTGAAACGGTGCTCACCGAAGTTGCACAAAGGAGTCCCACGTCGCCGGAGACCAACTTAGAAAGTCGTGCAATGCAGGTTAGAGTGCCGTGGACCCAGGCTTGGCTGTGCAGAAAGGATTTCAGCCGGAAGTGCACAGGGGCCGGAGTAGCTGCAAAGTCGCGGTTCCCAGCAATGCAGCCCAGCGAGGTGAGGCAAGGACTTACCTCCACCAAACTTGGACTGAAGAGTCACTGGACTGTGGGGGTCACTTGGACAGAGTTGCTGGATTCGAGGGACCTCGCTCGTTGTGCTGAGAGGAGACCCAAGGGACCAGTAATGCAGCTTTTTGGTGCCTGCGGTTGCAGGGGGAAGATTCCGTCGACCCACGGGAGATTTCTTCGGAGCTTCTGGTGCAGAGAGGAGGCAGGCTACCCCCACAGCATGCACAAGCAGGAAAACAGTCGAGAAGGCGGCAGGATCAGCGTTACAGAGTTGCAGTAGTCGTCTTTGCTACTATGTTGCAGGTTTGCAGGCTTCCAGCGCGGTCAGCAGTCGTTTCCTTATAAGAAGGTGAAGAGAGAGATGCAGAGGAACTTGGATGAGCTCTTGCATTCATTATCTAAAGTTTCCCCAGAGACAGAGACCCTAAATAGCCAGAAAAGAGGGTTTGGCTACCTAGGAGAGAGGATAGGCTACTAACACCTGAAGGAGCCTATCAGCAGGAGTCTCTGACGTCACCTGGTGGCACTGGCCACTCAGAGCAGTCCAGTGTGCCAGCAGCAACTCTGTTTCCAAGATGGCAGAGGTCTGGAGCACACTGGAGGAGCTCTGGACACCTCCCAGGGGAGGTGCAGGTCAGGGGAGTGGTCACTCCCCTTTCCTTTGTCCAGTTTCGCGCCAGAGCAGGGGCTAAGGGGTCCCTGAACCGGTGTAGACTGGCTTATGCAGAATTGGGCACATCTGTGCCCAAGAAAGCATTTCCAGAGGCTGGGGGAGGCTACTCCTCCCCTGCCTTCACACCATTTTCCAAAGGGAGAGGGTGGCACACCCTCTCTCAGAGGAAGTTCTTTGTTCTGCCATCCTGGGCCAGGCCTGGCTGGACCCCAGGAGGGCAGATGCCTGTCTGAGGGGTTGGCAGCAGCAGCAGCTGCAGTGAAACCCCAGGAAGGGCAGTTTGGCAGTACCAGGGTCTGTGCTACAGACCACTGGGATCATGGGATTGTGCCAACTATGCCAGGATGGCATAGAGGGGGCAATTCCATGATCATAGACATGTTACATGGCCATATTCGGAGTTACCATTGTGAAGCTACATATAGGTAGTGACCTATATGTAGTGCACGCGTGTAATGGTGTCCCCGCACTCACAAAGTTCAGGGAATTGGCTCTGAACAATGTGGGGGCACCTTGGCTAGTGCCAGGGTGCCCTCACACTAAGTAACTTTGCACCTAACCTTTACCAGGTAAAGGTTAGACATATAGGTGACTTATAAGTTACTTAAGTGCAGTGTAAAATGGCTGTGAAATAACGTGGACGTTATTTCACTCAGGCTGCAGTGGCAGGCCTGTGTAAGAATTGTCAGAGCTCCCTATGGGTGGCAAAAGAAATGCTGCAGCCCATAGGGATCTCCTGGAACCCCAATACCCTGGTACCTCAGTACCATATACTAGGGAATTATAAGGGTGTTCCAGTAAGCCAATGTAAATTGGTAAAATTGGTCACTAGCCTGTTAGTGACAATTTGAAAGTAATGAGAGAGCATAACCACTGAGGTTCTGGTTAGCAGAGCCTCAGTGAGACAGTTAGGCACCACACAGGGAACATATACATGCACACCTATGAGCACTGGGGCCCTGTGTGACAGGGTCCCAGTGACACATACATATAGGCCACAAACCTATGAGCACTGGGGTCCTGACCAGCAGGATCCCAGTGACACATAACAAACATACTGAAAACATAGTGTTTTCACTATGAGCACTGAGGCCTGGCTATCAGGATCCCAGTGAGACAGTGAAAACAGTGACAAACACCCCGACATACACTCACAAACAGGCCAAAAGTGGGGGTAACAAGGCTAGAAAGAGGCTACCTTCTCACAGGCACGGATGTTGCCGCCACCACAAGGGAGCTCCCTTCAGAGGATGAGTCGCTGCCACTGACATCAGCACGAGTTCCCGCTGTGGAGCTCCCCTCGCCCTCCGTCCCACTGGTGTACTCAGAGTCCATTGCATGGCCCTCCAGGGCCATGTGGGATGCAGCTCCCTCGTGCTCCGATGCCACTTCTCCTCCGCCTGATGATGCTAATGCACACATGAATAGGAAGACCACAAAAAAGGGGAGGGGGAGAAAGAAAGACATGTTGAGGGCATGGATTACTGCTACCGTTGGCGGAGAGGACAGACACAGAAGACCCCTGCACTACGCTGCGCACTTGGGGTCCACTACTCAATCAGTGGGACATGGCCTACAAGCCTATGGACAACAACTGCACACATAGATGACACAGGGCCATGAATAGCTGTACTTGGCACCCTACAGAGGTGGGGGGCGGGGGCACAGGGCCATGCCTTACGGAGGGGCCTAGCCTACAGAAATCGCCCTGGCCTAGAGATACCCACAGCCCACCTCCCCCACCCAGAGACCTCCACTGCGCGCAAAATCACCAGAATGAGAGTCTACTCACCCCCTTGTGTCTGCTGTGATGTCCTCACGCGCCCATCCAAATCGGGGTAGGCCACAGCCAGGATCCGGGACATTAGGGGGGTAAATTGACGACTGACACCCTTCCTACGTTGGGAGGCCATCCCCAGCAGAGCCTCCGCCGTCTTCCTGCTCCAGGGTCGGATGTCCTCCCACCTCTTCCGGCAGTCGGTGCCCCGTCTGTTGTGGACCCCCAGGGTCCGGACGTCCTTGGCGATGGCATGCCAAATAGCGATTTTCTGGTGGGCGCTGACCTATGTAACATGTACAGGGGGAGAAAACAAAATCATCACCTTCTGCATGCTTGATGTGAGTGGCCCCCCATCCCCACCCTTGCCATGTGGCCAATGCTCTCATCTGTCGTCTGATGCATGCCTCAATCGCTCCCCTCCCCACCATCTTTCATCCACCCGACTCAACCCAGGCATTGCCCACATAGCATGGTCCCACTGCACTTACCTGTTGGTCTGGAGGACCGTACAGTAGTGAATACTGGGGGAGGACCCCATCCACGAGTTTCTCCAATTCTTCAGAAGTGAAGGCAGGGGCCCTTTCCCCAGTCGCAGCAGCCATTGTCTCTTCCAGACCGAGGTCACAGCAGCACTTGCAGTGTAGGTCCTCTCCTGTGGAAGATCAGGTATCGAGTGATTAAGTAGATAGAAAATGGCGGTCATGCCCGCAGCGGTGCGTATCGCGACCGCCGGCGCTCATCGTCATTGGCTCGTGAAACCCATAGGATTCTATGTTAACCAATGCGGCTTTGCGCCGCGGTCTCGATCGCCTACCGCCACGGTGTGCCACGCCAGCGCATTGACCTCACATCCCATTGTCACACTTCACAGGTGAGGCAGCCGCCATTTCAAGGGCCCACATGGCTTAATTTCTACTGCGTCACACATACCTAGGCCTTTCCTCAACACTCATACAAACCATTCAATGCATATGGAATCGTGTTGTGTGCAAGCTGTGGGAGCGTACCTGTGGGTTGATTGACTCGCTCTTGTCCTTCCTAGGCACCGTCCGCTGGGCAATGCGAGGAGATGGAGGAATCTTCCCGTGTACAGACCGCTGGTGGACCTGTCGACAATGGAGGAAAGACATGTCATACTGACATACAGGCTTGACCGAGCCACTATACAGGAACTGTGTGCCCAGCTGGAGGCAGACCTGATGTCACCCATCCGCCAACAAACAGGGATCCCCCCTCTAGTGCAGGTGCTGTCAGTACTCCATTTCTTAGCAAGTGGGTCATTTCAAACAACAGTGGCCATATCATCAGGGATGTCTCAACCTATGTTTTCCAAGGTGTTGTCCAGAGTGTTGTCTGCCCTGCTGAAACACATGAGGAGCTACATCATTTTCCCTGAGGTGGGGGATTTGGCTACAGTGAAGGGTGATTTATATGCCCTTGGACATATCCCCAACATCATAGGTGCCATTGATGGGACACATGTGGCTTTGGTACCACCCAGCAGGAGTGAACAGGTGTACAGGAACAGGAAAAGTTATCATTCGATGAATGTACAGATGGTCTGTTTGGCTGACCAGTACATCTCCCATGTTAATGCCAAGTTCCCTGGCTCAGTGCATGACGCCTACATCCTGCGGAATAGCAGCATCCCGTATGTGATGGGTCAACTCCAGAGGCACCGGTGTGGCTATTAGGGGACTCTGGTTACCCCAACCTGTCCTGGCTACTGACCCCAGTGAGGAATCCCAGGACAAGGGCAGAGGAACGCTACAATGAGGCCCATGGGCGGACTAGGAGGGTGATCGAGCGAACCTTTGGCCTCCTGAAGGCCAGGTTCAGGTGCCTCCATATGACAGGTGGATCCCTAATGTACTCACCAAAGAAGGTGTGCCAGATCATCATGGCCTGCTGTATGCTTCACAACCTGGCTTTGCGCCGCCAGGTGCCTTTTCTGCAGGAGGATGGTCCAGATGGTGGTGTTGTAGCAGCTGTGGAGCCTATGGAGAGTGAAGAAGAGGAAGCCGGAGAGGACGACATAGACAACAGGAACACAGTAATAGAGCAATATTTTCAGTGACACACAGGTAAGAGTACACACCGGCATATTACATTTACTTAAAGACTCGTACCTCTCTACTGTCTGACTTTTTCCGCCAGTGTATGGTAACTGTGTTGTGACTTTCCCTTCCGTTTTCAGAGCTGTGGGCCCCACTGCGTGACATCTGCTTTGTTTCCCCATGGACTACAGCTGTGTGACAGCGGTTTGTTGGAATCACAATGTGAATAACAATTTTGGCACTGTCATGTCTAATACATTTGTTAAAATCACAGACAGACTCCAGATTGTTTATGTGCAATAAGTGTGTTTATTCAAGTGCTCTAATTTGGATGGGTGGTTGCAAATCGGTGAGGGGTGATGGTGGAGGATTGTCCATGGCAGAGTCCAGACTATCAGGTTCACAGGTGCATTGTCCAAATGCCTGTGGGAAGTGGAGCAGGGGCAGTTTAAGGTTGGACAGGGTGACAATGTGGGACAGTGGGATGACAATCAGGGCGGTATCCTTTGCTGGCGGGGGTCTTGACATGTTACTCTGTCTTCTTCCTGGATCTCAGGGCCCGCTTGCGGGGTGGTTCTCCTTCAGCAGGGGGTGGGGTTCTGGTGGCCTGTTGGTCTTCTGTCGGGGCCTCCTGTCCACTAGCGCCGGCGGAGGTGGTAGCCAGTTCTTGGTCCATGCTAGTGTCAGGGGCCCTTTGAGGTGCCACAGTGGTCTGCAATGTGGAGATTAACTCATTCAGGGCCACTACGATGGTACCCATGGCGGTACTGATGTTTCTCAGTTCCTCCCTGAACCCCATATACTGTTGTTCCTGCAGAAGCTGGATTTCCTGAAACCTGGCCAGGACCGTCGCCATCGTCTCCTGGGAGCAGTGGTAAGCTCCCATGATGGAGGAGAGGGCCTCGTGGAGAATGGGTTCCCTTGGCCTCTCCCCCCCCTGTCACACAGCTGCCCTCCCAGTTCCCCTGTTTCCTTGGGCCTCCGTCCCCTGGACCGTGTGCCCACTACCACTGCCCCCAGGTCCCTGTTGTTGTTGGGGTGGTGGGTTAGCCTGGGTTCCCTGTAGTGGTGGACACACCACTGATTGACGTGTCCTGGGGACAGAGGTATGGGCCCGCTGGGTGGGTGCTGTGCTGGTGTTCCCAGAGGGGGGGAGGTCTGCTGTGGCCTGTGCCTATCTGAGGGGAACCGACTGTCCTGAGGTCCCCGATGGACAGGGCTGGTCATCTAGATCCAGGGAGACGGAGCTGCTGTCATCACTGTGGGCCTCTTCTGGGGGTGGAGGGGACATTTGTGGACCCTCCTGCACGGTGACCTGGCGTTCGGGTCCTGCAGGGGTATAAAAGTATGGTTATTGCTTCTGTGTGTGCCAATGGCGTGCAATGGGTAGGTGCCCGTGTACCCCAGTGCTGGTACCCCAGTGCTGGCATTCCTTTGTGGGGGCTGTTGTGACGGTATTTTGGGGGGGGGTGATGGGTATGTGCATTGGGCATGCCTTGGTGATGGGTGTCCATGCTTTGGGGCCGCATGCAGGGCTAAGTTTTGGGATGGGTGGGTTGTGATGGTGAGACATTTGCAAGGGGTAGTTGTGATGGGGTAAGGGTGAGGGTGGGGGTATGAGTTGGCATGCAGGTGGGGTGGGGGGATGAAGTAGTGAAGATGAGACTTACAAGAGTCCATTCCTCCACCGACTCCTGCGAGGCCCTCAGGATACAGGATGTTCAAGACGTGCTCCTCCCATGTTGTAAAATCTGGGGGAGGAGGTGGGGGTCCGCCGCCAGTCCGCTGTACCGCGATGTTGTGCCTTGATACCATGGAACGCACCTTCCCCCGTAGGTCGTTCCACCGCATCCTGATGTCGTCCCTATTTCTTGGGTGCTGTCCCACAGTGTTGGCCCTGTCGACTATTCTGCTCCATAGCTCCATCTTCCTGGCAATGGTGGTGTGCTGCACCTGTGTCCCGAACAGCTGGGGCTCTACTCGTACGATTTCCTCCACCATGACCCTGAGTTCAGCATCTGAGAACCTGGGTGTCTTTGAGGTGCCATGGGGTGGTGTGGATGATGTGAGGGGTGGAGTGTGTAGTGATAGGTGGGGTGCTATTTAGTGGTGTGTTGTGTGAGGTGCGTGGAAGTTCTGTGGGTATTGGTATTGTGTGCCTGTGGATGCTTGGTAGTTGACTGTGGTGTCTCTCTCTCGCCTTCTCTCAGAATTTCTGGTCGTAGGGGTTTGTGGGTGATGTGTGTGTGTGTTTTATATTGTATTGGGTGTGTGGAAGTGGTGTGTGTATGTGTATCAGGTGTGTGTATTTCGAATAGTCCAATGTGGTAGTGTTTTGTACGAGTATGTGTATTTCGACCGCAGCGGTGTGTACCGCCAATAGAATACCACGGTTGAAAGACCGCCGCGTGGATTCGTGGGTCGTAATGGCATGGGGGTATTTCTGTTGATGTGACGGTGGAGGTTTGGTCATCGCCAGTTTATCGCTGACCTTTGGTGTGGCGGACTTTTGTGGATGTCGGTATTTTGGCGGTTTGCCTGTTGTGGGTCAGAATGACCGTGGCGGTTTACCGCGACCGCGGCGGTGTTATGGCGGTCTTCTGTCTGGCGGTAAGCGCCTTTTACCGCCGAGGTTGGAATGACCGCCTATATGTGGTATAGCCATTAATATGCGGGGACTCTGTGAGCCAGGTCTCCTGGCAGCAGATAAAAAGATTTTCCGTCACTAATTTTATCCAGTCAGGGTTTCCAATTTTTGATTTTAAGCCTGCAACATTCCAGGAAATAATCCCTAGGGCTGTCATACCCTGTGTGTCATATATGTCAGGGACTCCCTTAGATTGTGAAGGGGACTGTGGCAGTATATTTGTCTCCAGGGGGCCTTTGCAAAAAAGGCTCGATTACTAATGGTCAATCTAACTGCTCTAGTGAGGTCAAAGGTTCATACCTGTTAGACAATGTCAAGGCAGTGTCAGGGGAGTTAGAAGGACCAGGGTTGCTGAAGTTCTGATTCCCAGGACGAGTTGGATCAGGATAGCATGGATTTGATGTCAGGGAGATAGACTTAGTCAAACGTTGTACTCTTATAGGCCCTGCAGATGGTCTCATAGTCAAAAGATGGTGGTACAAAGCATTGACAACCCAGGGACTCCTAAAGTTTATTATAATAGAATCCCCAGGTGATGCTTTAGGGGATGAGCCAACCCAAGGGACGCTTCTTACAGTTAAAATGTCCCTATGAAAGTCTACCCGTCCTCCCGAATGTTTTCCTACCCAGTGAGTCACTTTATTTAACAGTGACACATGGGATTCGGGGTGAGTATTTTCTAGTATAGGGACATTTTCCAGGATTAAAATATAGGGGGCATATGCCACCGGAATCCTCTGGCAGGCTACTTGAGTTCTTGTAATCTCATGACCCACTAAGCCTTCCCGTTTGGTTGTACCCCACTGAGACTGTAAGTTTATGGAAACCTGGAGTACCTCTGAGTTCAGAGGCTTTTGGGTTGGGTTCTGGGCAGGAGTCAATCTATAATTTCGATGCTGCTGAATGGGCGGAGCTGGTAAGCATTCAGGGACGGAGTGATTGTTCTGAGGTTCTGCCCTCGGTGGTATAGGTTTTATGTTTATTATAAGTTCAACCTTCTGCTCGACGATAGCCACTCTTTCCAGAACTGATGAACACAGCTTTTTTATGTCACTAAATTGATCTTCAATCTGAGAACAACTGGTTGTAATTGGATCCGAATTTTTACAGTCTTTTGGCTGTTTCCCTATAATTTGTTTTTTTTTCTTTTGAGGGTTAGGTAGACATTTCCTCTTGTTCTTCTTGGTTCCTGAAAGGGGCTCTCCAAAGTCATACCTGTCTGCAAGAGATCCAAATTGATCTGTCGGGGTTACTGCAGTATGGGGGGGAATTACTTGCCTTCTTTTTTTTGGAAATGGACTCTCTGGAGTTGTAGGAGTAATTAAATCAATTTCTGTTGTTATGCAAGGGTTTCCTATCTTAGTCTTGCTTAATAAAGATGTTACAGGCAGAGTCCTTCCCTCCCCCCTACCCTTTCGTGCTTTCTCAAGAGACGACTCTAGAGTGGCTTCTACTCTCCCTTCTCTGTCTCAATGGCGCCCATTACTGAAGTTAGGTAGCTTGTAATTAACCTAGGTGGGGGGGCCTCCTGAGTGGGTTCCCTTCCCCCGTTGTCTCCCTTACGTATTCTCATTTAAACAAGCTGATCCTTTATCCAAGAGAGAGGCGCAGTATATTTCTTTAACAGATGTATTTGTCTCGGTGCCCCAGGCTAGGGAGAAGTAAGGCCAAGTTATACTCAGGGCCTGCTTGGCTCAAATTGTCCAGCCACAACCTTCTACCACACCAAACCCCCTCAAGTTGTAGCGCAGTAGGCCTTACTGTCGCCTTGCGCGTATTTCGCATATATTAATAAGCAGGGTACAGGGGACAAACTAATTTAAAAATAAATACATTTTAAATACCCAAGTCACAGATGGCGAAGACTCCTCTTTGCCTTCCTTAAGTCAGAGCCTCTCCATAAAACAGGGCCTCCAGTAAAAAAATGAGGAAGAGAAAGGGAGGGGGCCCAGCCCAGTCTCTTCCTGGTGATGATGGGCGAAGGACGGGCCCGCCCTTGGCCCGGGCTTCTGCTGGGCGCCGCCCGCGCACGTCCCGCGAAGCGGGAGCGCGTCCTCGGTTTTAAAGGGCTCCTGCCCTGCTTTCCCGCGGCACCAACCAGCAGCCAGCAACACGCGCTTCCCGCGAAGCGGGAGCGCGTCCTCGGTTTTAAAGGACTCCTGCCCTGCTTTCCCACGGCACCAACCAGCAGCCAGCAACACGCAGTTCCCGCGAAGCGGGAGCGCGTCCTCGGTTTTAAAGGGCTCCTGCCCTGCTTTCCCGCAGCACCAACCAGCAGCCAGCAACGCGCTTTTCCTCTTTTGTGATATTCTTTGCCTACAGGAGACTTGGCAGGTTGGAAATACTCTTCTGCTTGATGGTTTTGCCAGCTTTATTTTGCCTGCTACTCTCTTCTTTCATGGTAGACCTGTAGGTAGAAGAGAAAAGGGAAACTGAACACGATTCCGTCAGTGAAATCAACCTAGCATTCTTTGCTATCTTAAATTCCAAGGCGGTGGGGCACTCTGAGAGCATCTGAGTGGTCAGTGCCAGCAGGTGATGTCAGAGACCTCCACTGATAGGCGCTTACCTGGTTAGGTTACCAATCCCCCTTTCAGGGCTATTTAGGGTCTCCTCTCTGGTTGTTTCTTCAGGTTCGGATTGCAAGACTCCAGCAGCAAACCTCTGCATCCTTTACTTCATCTTCTACCGACAGAACCGCAGGTGAACCCTCCAGGAACTCTACAAACTGCAACAAAGAAGCAAGGATGACTTCTGTAACATTGTAAATTCAGCTCCAGCCAGCAACTGCAACAGTTTCCAGGTTGTGCATCCTCTGAGGACTGCCTGTCTTCAGCCTGCACCAGAAGAACCGAAGGAATCTCCCCTGGAGTGACGGAGTCACTTTCCACTTCAGCAAGCACTTCTCTGCAGCGACGACCAGTGGTGTGGGTCCCCTCTTCAGATGACGAGCTTGGACCCAGCAACACAGGTGGTAGACTAAAGTGACCCGACAGTCCCACGGTTCAGCTGTCCAATTTTGGTGGAGGTAAGAGCCTGCCTCCCCACGCAAGACAGTACCCCTGTGCATCGCGTGACTTGCAGTTGCCAAAGCTTGTGTGCGACCTTCCAGGACGTTCTTCTTGCACAGCACAGCTTAGTCCCCCAACAATCTATCCTGTGACGCACAGCTTTCTGAGTGTTTCTCCAGCAGTGTGGGATCCCTTTGTGTCGTGCTGCATGGGCCTCCATTTGCACCTTCTTTGTCCCCATGCTGTGGGACTCCTGTGCATGCTGCCTGGTCTTTGGAGGGCTCTCTGAGTTGGCGAGAGCCCCTCTTTCCCCCCCTCCTGGGTAGAGGCCACCAGATCCCTCCTGGTTCCTGGCAAAGCTATTTTCCGCTAACTGCGAGCTTTGCGTGTGCCAAGGTTTGTTGGTGGAATCCAGCGACGCAAACCAGATTGCATTCATCCATCCAAAGTGAGACATCATCTTCTGCACCAACCAGAAACCCACATCAGTCTTCTTTGGTGCAATACTTTGTCTTCTCACCGGTGGTTCTTCTTTTACACCTTTATATGGGTTAGCAGGGGCTCCTGTTCTCCCTGGACTCTTCAGTGCTTCTTGGACTTGGTCCCCTTCTTCTACAGGTCTTCAGGTCCAGGATCCATCATTGGTGTCTTGCAGTCTCTTCTGGTTCTTGCATAATCTTATATCACGTGTTTCAGGAAACTTACTGTGATTTACTCCTGTTTTCCTGGGCTGTTGGGTGGGGTTTATTAGTTACCTTTGGTGCTTTCGTACACTCAGTGCCCCTCTACACACTACACTTTCCTAGGTGGGAGACTGACTTTCGCATTCCACTATTTTGGTATATGGTTTGTGTTCTCCCTAGGCCAATTGCAACCTATTGTGATTTTCACTATTTGCACTGTTTTCTGACTGTGTACTTACCTGTTTTTGGTTACTAGTGTATGTATTGTGTGTATTACATACCTCCTAAAGGAGTAAAGCCTCTAGGGTATCTTTGGCATTGTGTCACTAAAATAAAGTACCTTTATTTTTGGTAACACTGAGTATTGTCTTTCATGTGTGTGAGTACTGTGTGACTACAGTGGTATTGTGAGAGCTTTGTATGTCTCCTAGTTCAGCCTTGGCTGCTCTGCCTACAGCTACCTCTAGACAGCTTAGCTTCTAGACATGGATTACATTTGACTAATAAGGGATAACTGGACCTGGTATAAGGTATAAGGTGTAAGTACCTTTGGTACCCACTACAAACCAGGCCAGCCTCCTACAGGTACTGATCCTGCTCCTCAGCAACTGTACTTCTCTGCTTAACAGGATGCCTACCTCCTGGAACCTTTTGAGTATGCAAAGATGGACGTTTATGGGACCAGCATCTCTGATTTTGTGAAGAGGCAATACATTGGGAACAACAAGAATAGGCAATTACCATCAAGACATCAACAAGCCTGTACACAATGTACAATGCTCTACTTCAATAACCACCACTTAAAGGTTTCTTCAAAATCACAGTATAAGAGCAGAATAACCAGATTCTTGGAAGAGAATCTTCCAGGACTCCTGAGGTAGAACAGAGAACACTGATGTGAGCCTCTGACAATCCTGGGGTAAACTCCAAACATAGATTGGAGTTACTGGCACTCTCAAAGTCATATTCAATACATTGATTGGAGTAGGGGACATGCCCAAAGCATACTAGAAACAAGGTTGTTATTGATACATAGGTTGGAGCTTAAACACATTCCCAAGGTTTGCGAGAGACAAGATTACCCTCAGAATTAGGTTAAACTTAGTACACAGGTTACACTTGGAACCAATGTATACTCGAAGAAAGATTACACTTGGAACAAGGTTATGCAGGTTGGAGTTACTGCCACTCTCAAGGTTGTACTCAAAAACATGTGTTGAGTTACTGGTTCTCTCAAGGTTACACTCGGTACATAGGTTAAAGTTACAAGGTTCATACCGAATTCATTCTTTAGTCCATGAACAGCACAGTTCAAGCACCAAAGTTTGGAGAGAGTGTCCGAATCAAAGACAAGCAAGAAACGCTGAAGGAAAATTATGGAGAAGCAACTGAAGTAAAAGTCTAGAGTCTTGAAGAGGCACTAACCTGAAGGGAAAGTACTTAGCCTTTTCTAGTACTTTAACTAGAATCCAAAGACGGCAGGAGGCTCGTTGTAAGAAGCTCAAGAGGATGCGGAATTGTAGCTCATGAAAGGAGACACTGGAAGTGTTCAGACATCAGCATCACAGAGTCCACAGGAATACTTGGAATAATAGAATGCTAGGAGTTCCAGGCGACTTGGAAGAGGAGTGAAGGGATGAGGCTTATGCAGGGCTGGAGCTCTGAGATGTGGGCATCTCAGGATGTGAGAGCAGGGACAAAGCTTGCACTGGACAGGAACACAGGACAATCCAGGAGACTCAGAGGGTCAGGAACGTGGCTTAGGCAGGATGGGTATGGGTACAAGACCAAGCCACGATGCAGGTTCAGAGGGGGTATTTTTACAGGAAGCAAAGAGTGCTCCAGAAAGGCACATGTCCCACATGAAAGCGTAGAATCTTCCAATGATCCTGGGGAACATCACATATTAATAAAACAAATATGAGGCTTAGCAGGCAGCAGGTGCAAAAGGGTAATTGACAACAGAACAAGAACAATGGAATCTAAGTGCATGATAGTACAATTCAAGTGGTTCACAGTGGAAACATGACCATCCTAAATAGATATTTAATACCTGCAGGTGCCAACTAGATTAAACTTGCATAGCAACAAAACAGAAGGGTCAATGGTTCAGGTTTTCTGGGAAGGGGAAGTCATGGAGAACTCAAGACGGAAAGGCACCACAAGGGAAGGAATGACGTGAGCCTGGTGAGTAATACCCACCGCACAGAGGGCTTAAGATGGAGTTGTGACACTACCTATATGAAGAAGGGCAATGTTCAAGGTCCCTTTTCACTGTTCACAGAGCCTCCAAGGGAAAGGACCACTATACCTATTAGCTAAATTCAAGCAATAAAAATAAGTCAGGACACAGCGCTCCAGGGTTCCATCACTTATCATATACCATTTTACCATAAGAAGTACATAGGAGGCACTACTTTCTCAATACAAGCTGTCAAGCCTGGAGCACACTACTAGCCAGGATTCAAAGCATCCAGGAGCCAATACACTTTAGAAGACAGTTAAAAACATGGCTATATTCAAGACAACTGTACCATCAAACATCCTGGCAACAGAACCTGGAAAGACAATTGCAGCCTCAAGTTCAATTGTCAGCTTACAATCCACAGATTGGAAATAACCCAGCAATCAAACTACTTCTCTTAAGCTGGTAAATTCAGGAGAACTGACCTATGCTTCACCGAGGTATTATATAGTTATGTAAGTTCATACGTTACATTTCTAGCAAACATTCTCAGAAGTTGGCAGCCAACTAACTTACACCTCCTACATTCAATTAAGGCATATGTGCTATAAGGATTGACCATCACCAACACTGTGCAGCCAATGAACCAGCCATCACTAAATGAGCAGGCATGGAATAACAGAAGAAATCTGTTGCACACTCCGGGTCACTCAAAGGACTTTAATCTAGTCCATTACTGCAGGTCCCAAATATTTATACACCATGGCTGCTTCTTTTCATCTCTCAATGGCTTCAGATATGTGATAGTAAAAATGCACATCCCAGCAGATTTATCCACTTCCCTCTCCCTCCTACAATACTAGCTATAGCTCAGAACTATACACTGGGGGCAGATTTACTATCATTTTGTGTCAAGGTTGTGTCACTTTTGTGGCGCAGCCCAGACACAAAATAATTTCTGGTATTTACAAAGCCATGCAAAGTCATCTTGCATGGCTTTGCGTAGTTTAGTGGATACAAACTAACACAAGGCAGTGGATATCTCTGCCTCACATTGAGAAGGCTTTCCCTGGGTGGAGCATGGGTGTTCTCATGTGTCCACCCATGAATTTTAGTGCATTCCCAGATTTACTAAAGCTAGGAAAACTATGAATGCGTAAAATGCTGTGCTTTCCCAAGTGAGGCATAACAAGGAGAAATATCTTTATTTCTCCTTGTTACTTCCTCATTTTATGTGTGCTGCATTGTGCAGTTCACGTAGAAAGAGGAATATGCCTCTAAGGATTGTTTTTGTTTAAAAAGTTGTCCATTCCTGTCTGGAAAAAAGCACCCTTGCACCATGGCTCATGGGTGCTTGCTTTGGTGCTAGGCAGCACACAGTGTACCAATGATAAGAGAAAGCAGAAATACCCCATATCTTTGTGAATATGGCACATTTCTGCTGTCCTCATGTCCCACAAGGCAGTGCACCAAGTTACATTGCTGTGTTGTGGGAAATATAAGTAAATTTGCCCTGAAATTTCTTATTGGTCAACCCAGTGCAGTGACTAGCTAAACAGAGTCTAATCATAAAAAATACCATATTGGGTCCAGAGAGCTGTTCAAAGCTGCCAGCTTACTGAAAAAACATATATTGTACATTTGTGTCTCTCACACCTCATCATCCTCTCTACCCAGCTATGCGCGGTGTCTCAAAACACTATAACCACACCTTGGTGGTCATCATGCATGACATAGAAACGCGCCCCACATTGGATAACAAAACAAAGACAACGCCTTTCTAACCACAAACTACCTTATATGGCGTAGGTTGTAACCCGTGGAGGAAAGCACTTCGATGCCACACAATTGGGTAGTAAGCGCTATACAATTGTCTATACCATACAATATTTATCATTTGTGCATCACCAAGATTTGTTTTGATCACATTAGAATCTTTGTTTACATCACACTCAGAATTGTTAAAACAAAATGTGCTTCATTTGTGCTTTCATAACTGCTGGTATATGTTGAAATAATTTCACAGTTTATTTACAGGTATTTAATTTTTGGTGAAATAGTAACAAATTGACATCTTACAGCATTTATGTTTGCACTCCCTGTACACAAGGCTACTCAATTTATGAGATTCTGTGGCTGTGGAATTGTGCAATTGTGTGGTTGATACGCTTCCACTTTTCTGATGCTTTTTACCAATAATTAATTTTGTTTCTAGCTCAAACAGAACAAAATTTCAACAATGCTACAAAACGTTCTGTCATTCAGCAGATGGCCATTCTCAAAGGTGGCTGGTCACCTTTCCGTTACTTACAGCTGTATTTGGATGTGGAACTGGTACTAATGAAATGAAACCTTTGCTCATACAGTGCTAACATGCGCAAACATTACAAATTAATGAAGTCATACTAATAAAAAATGTGCTGCATTTGGCCACACAATTTGTGTTTTCTTGCCACATAATTTAGACAACATTGCCAAGTGATTTAGGCCTCCCCTTCTGCCTAATTCCATTGACCTTGTCTGTTCCACAGAGTCTGTCACATAGTTCAATTTACAAAATCCTTCCTCTTTGTGGTCAAAGGAAGAAAAGTAAACAACATCTCCACATTAGAAAAATAAGCAGCAATTTTTTAGAAGACATAGCCTGACATTTAACATGTCTTGGAACATACAGCAAATGCAACAAGATAAAAACAAAACATGTAGGCATTTTTGTTTCTCATTCGCTGTTTGAACTCCACTACCTCTATACTGTGCCAAGTCCCTCGTCGTTTGAAGGGCCAACGATTATTATGGGCTGGTCTGCCCCTCCAATGCACCCCAACCCTTCCCCCTACACCACCCGTGGCTTTGACCCTGATGTAGAACTTAAGTGCTTGTTCTCTCTCATTACAACATGATGCAATTGGCCTACACCAGATTGGCATATTTGATTTACTTATATGTCCCTAGTATTGGGTTCTACATGTACCCAAGTCCTATAAATTAAATGCTAATAGTGGGTCTGCAGCACTTAGTGTACCATCCACTTAAGTAATCTTTAAAACATGCCTCAGGGCTGTCACTGCAACCTGTATTGCAGGTATAAACTACCAATTACAAGTGGCAAAATAAACTTTTTGGCGGGCCTAAATCTTGCTTTCTAATTCATATAAGTCAACCATAAGGTAAACTCTAAATAGCCAATAGGACAGGGTGCATTGCTTTTGAAAAGCATGACATGTGTTTTAAAGTTTTACATGTTCTGGTAGTTAAAACTCCCAAATTCATTTTTCACTACCGGAAGACCTACTTCTCCCCTAGGATAACATTGGGTTTCCTCATTACATTTAATAGGTGCAAATGTTTGGTTGGGATCAGGTAGGACTATTATGTGTGGATTCAAATGGATTGTAATTAAAAATTCCCTTTAATGGTAAAGTCTGATTTTTAAATGCAATTTTGAAAATGCCACTTTTAAGAAATTGACATTTTCCTGCCGAAAACTGTGTGAGCCCTCGTAGAAATTTCCAGCTGCCTGGGCCTGTTTGTTCCCCATTAAGAATGCATTTTGGGCAGTGAACAATAGGGTACACGTTGTAGGCAAGATAGGGCATCCTGCCAAGATGGTTTGGGGGTGCAGCTGTTCCCTGCCCAATTATATTTCAAAGGGCTGGTTCCAGCACACACTAAAAGAACTTGACACTACCCTTTCCTCACACTAGACCCTGGAGCCTTGGCAGGGGAAGGAAATTTCCAGAACCATTTTTAGGCGTAGCCTAGAAACCTCCCCCCCTCTTCAAAGCATGGCACAGGGTATAATTAGTGGACCTTATAAACCACTCTTCAGTACACTTTTGGAACTGCATACATTACAGAAGTAGGACTGCCTTGTTCCCAAAAGGACTGCCCTGCTGCTTGAGGCCTGTATTATTCCCATGAGCACTGCCCTACTGCTTCAGGCTTGCATTGCTCTCTGCGAAGGAAAACTGGATCTGCTCCTTTCATGTCGGGCTACCTGAATGACTTCAAGGGTTAGTTGACTGACCTCCTGCTCTGAGTTAAAGTGACACAACAAGCTCCAGAAGCCTCCACACAAATGCCCACCTGACCTGCTGCAACTGGATCTGTCTCGACCTGCAACTAACCTGACTGAGCCCCTACTGGCCTCTGCTAGATTGAGACCCTGATGTCAAGGGGTGCTTCCCCAGATCCTGGACCTCTGGCTGGCATCGGATGCACTCCTCTACAAGAACAGGAGAATTCCGGGAGCTCTGGGCTCTTCATCCTAGACTCCGAGAAGGTATCTTTTTCAGTGGGACTAACCTGGTCCCTGTATCTGGCCCATGCTCCATCAAGGTTGCCCTAATTTGTGATTTTCCACCGGACTACAAGATTAGATCACTGTGAGTGGCCCTTTGTGCTTTTAGGCGCTATACCTACAGAAAACTGTAAAATGACATATGTCCGGTTCCACTGATTGGATTTTTGTTGTTTTGGTATAATTTTCTTTATTAGCATTTACTCTATTTTCTACGTTGGTTTTGGAATTTTCTTGTGTTGTGTTTTTTTACTTTATTATTATTTGTGTGCTGCATAACTACTTTACACAGTGCCTCTAAGTTAAGACTGACAGTTTTTTTGCCACCCTACCAGAGGGTTAAGCACAGGCTAATTTACTGGCTTTGTGGTTCACCCTGACAAGGATTGTGGTTGGTGCTTGAGAAGGGATTTTACCTTCCTCAACTTCTTACACTGTGGCATTGCACTCTTTGTGCCCATATCACATTTACGATTTGCTATTTCCTTTTTTAGATGACAATTACATGAGGCTATTTTGTTGATTGTGAAAATAATCTGTTTCTCATATATTCGTATGTGCATGCAAGTGTTGAGAAAAATGTTATTATATAGGAAATTGTATTTATACACAAACCTCCATCTTGCAACTATTGTGCTACTTAATAGTAAAACAATCCTCGTGGGTTATGAAACATAAATGTCTCAAAGGTTTGCATAACACGTAAAATATTGTAAACTAAACATTCACTTCACCCTGACTTTTTAAGTGTATATATGTTTGCAAAGTTTTTAATATTAGAAAAAGCAAACTACTTGTTCTCTACAATCTTTTCTCATTTTTTGATTTACAATACACATTACGTTAGAAAAGCACTTCTATTGTGTACACCCTTGCACATTTTACCTCCAAATTTGTAAATATGCAAAACATAGCCACAGCTATCTCCTTCTACAAATAAACATCTGAGGTTGAAAGGAGGGCCCTAGAGTATGCCGAGCCAATTAAGAAGGAGTCTAGGGACAGGGGTCTTGCATGAAGGAATCCCCCCAATTCACAAAGTCGTGAGGCGAATATGTTTGCAACTAGGAAAAAAACTTTGAAAGTCAGAAATCTAAACCTGACCAACTCAAAAAATTTAAAACGAACCAGAGTCCTATGTTGTGGAATCCAGAAAGCCTCTTCGAAATCTTAATACACAGTACCTTCAGAATGGGGAGCGTGTGAGGAGGTGGGGAACATACAAAAGGACAAGTTGATCAGAGGTAGAAAACTGCATTGATCTGACAAGCACCCTCCACCCATATCCTCGAACAGAAAGGAAGAATGAGATCCAGAATGGGAACACCCCACATCTTGCAGAAAGATTTGAACACAGCTAAGTCCACACAATATTCCAAAGAGGATAGAAAACCCTGCTGGATGCCTCCACCACTAAATTGTCCGTCCTATGGATGTTAATTGCTCTGAACAATGCAAAGACTCCTCGGCCGATTGACAATGGTGATTGCAACATCTGACATGGTCCTTGAGCAACTTTACACATGCGGATTGATGTAAGTATTTGCTGACATATTTTCCATCCAAACCAGAACTGCAGAACCAACATTCTTTAGAGTGAACACCAGCAGTGCCAGCCTGGTTGTCTCTCCCTTGAGCTAAGTTTGAAGAATGTCCCTGGTCTTGGGAACATCACTTATCCTGAAACTTTAAGGTTAGTAAGGTAACCTCAACCATTTCTTTTGGTGCTTATGCTCAGAATCATAGGAATAAATGGCAACGTTGAAATATCCAGATTCACTGACATTCCACCCGTTAGAGTGGTCATCATATATCCAATCTTAAGTAAGTAGAACTGTATTACTTTGAGGTTCTTTAAAGTATACATGTACTGCATACATCGGAAAAAAGACAAATAATAAAAATCATGACATTTCCAAGGCATCAGTACCTTAATATTAGCACACAGTAATTAGTGGTATCCCTGATGACTTGCCAAGGTATGGGACAAGAATATTAGATAAGCCCCACTGAAGTTCCTTTACTAGGAACATTCTCACTTAGTTGATTGATAATTATCCCCACCTTCTGCCTGGGAACAGCTGCATCAGGGGACGAAGAGATGGAAATAAGATGGTGTGTGGATCTCGATCTGCACTCCATTTGCCTTTTCTTTTCCTCTGTCAATACACTGTCTGCAACCTCTCTCACCAGCTGCTGTATGCACGGTCGATGCCCCCATCTGATGGATGGATAGTCTTCAGCATAAACAGGGTCAGATCATGGAAGTTTTTAAAATTTGTTGGCCAATTTGCGATCGATACCATTATGGTTCAATAATCTTAACTTGTGGTTGCATGTGGGTGGAATTATATGCTTCTGGTGTATTCCTCTGGTCTATTTGAGAGTGAGCCATTCTACTTTAATAGTAGGCACTACTATCCATATGCTTTTTTAGTAATACTTTAGGGTAGATTTAAGAAAAGTGATGCTGCACCTAGTGCCTGGCGCCACTTTTCATGCACCCCTTGGCGCCCTCCTACCGCTGCCATGTGTGTGCCGTATTTAAAAAAGGCCGCACAATGGCATAAGGTAGGCGGCAATACTGTGATTTCTTTCTCTATTGATGTACTATGTAGGAGTAGCACCAATATTTTGGCACTATTCCTGCAGAGTATCTAGGGGGGCATTATAATTAGTGGTGTTCCGCTTTTTAATGGCTGCTATGAGCAGGCATTAAAAGTGCTGAAAAGAATGGCACAAGGAAATCTCTTAGATTTCCTTGTGCCATTTTTGTGGCCCGCTAATGGGGGAACGCCCTCCCTTGCATACATTATACCTGGCGCAGGTATAATGTGGCGCAAGGGTTTACAAAGTGGCGTTGGGAAAATGCGCCTTAGCGTACAATAAAAAATGATGCTATGGCAGCGCTAGTGTGGCGCTAGGGGCTCTTAAGTCTGTCTCTTTGTGTGGATTTGTGGCCTTTTGACTGAATTGCTCTTTTCATTTTTCTCATCCTTGCACTTACTCCTTCAGCCGTATATACACACAATTCTCAATCAGACGAGCCAGTGGGGAAGGGTGAGGCCTTCTGGGGGTAAAGATTTGACAAAACTGGAAACTATTTTATTTTGTATGTAGTCTTCTGCCAGAGCTTGGGAAATGACTTCATGTGGAGCCCGCAGACAAGGATTGTCACAGTTGCACGACGGATGTTGTTGAGGCTCATTACACAGATGACACCATGCTAGCTCAGTGGCTTCGAAATGCAATGGCTAAATAACAAGAAAACAAAGCAAAGTGTATTCACGCTTGACATTTAGCAGTAGGTTAATTAGCTGAAAACTAGACACTTCGCACCGACCTGTCTGTTGATGCGAAATATAGACATATCTATACTGCTGGTTAAAACCTACTATGACGCAAGCAATACAGTTGTTCAATAGGGCTGCCTACAGATTCATACTATCCTAGGGATACTTTGCTTTAATAGACTGTATACAATCAAGCCATTTCCTTAATTAAATATTAATCTTGTCAGGCGAAATTTCAAAAATGTACTAAGGTATACCATGAGGTGAAATTACCTGCTAGTACCTCATCATCTTTAAATCATAAAACATGCTACATTGTCTGTAATGTTGTCTATACTTTTTTATGTCTAACGATGATGCATCTAAAAATATGATTTTGGTAATGGTATCCCCACGAGGCCACGACAGCAAAGGGAACATATTGAAATTAGCTCTATTATTATTTTGGTATTTCAAAACAACAAAAAACTAAATCTACCATCTCAGGAAGGATAGCACAGGGGAGTTAGCGTGTGTTCTTGTAGGAGAGTAAAAATGGGTTGCTTAGCAACAGAGATGTACATTGTGAGAATCAGTGAATAGAAAAATAGAAGATTCCATCTGGAGCAATTCTAAGCGGAAGAGATTAAGTGGCCTGAAGAGGGTGGCAGGAGGGGGCCAAACTCGGATATGCTTTTTAGTGGCTTAAGATTTGCTTTTATCCAAAATAGACCTGGGTTCATAAGTAGAGACTTCTTGCACTTTACAGCATTAGCTAAAACGGTTGTTGTTTTTTTTAAATTTTAAAAGCCTCCTTGCATTGAGGAAGACAAAACAAAAAAGTGATGGGGAATTATTTGTATTACTCTCAGACTCCAGTGATTACTAAAGGGCCTCATACTCTTCCATTATTTTCTTGCCCACCAAACCATCTCAGTTAGGAACACGTCATATGCAAACCAGTCTGTAGCCTGTTGCAGTAGGAGCAGCCCAGCCTGAACTGCTAGTCAGACTCTCTGAATAGCAATGCATGAGCCCCACACTAGTTTTGGCCTTCTTTGACCTCAATAGTAGGGTACACCTGATTCCTATGGTACAGTGCACAGCTACCAGGTTTTGGATTTGACTATGTGTGACATTTCTGTGTTGACAGTGTGCTGAAGTATGAAATTCCAATGTCACTTGTGACACTTTAAGGGACACTTCATTCTGAGTGGAACAAAGCAGTTATGTCCATGTAATAAGAAAGCAATATTAGAAAGAGTTCCTTCTGTGCAGCACAATGGTGTGGAAACAGCCCCCAAACAATTCAGAATGCAAGGCAACGTTGTTAGCGCGTCTGACGTAAATAAGTAAACTTACAAGGGGACACGGATAGGTCGATGAACCTTTTGACTCGCAATTAAGATGTTCTTACCATAGCTCCAGTACTTAATCAATAATCAATACACAATAATCAATAATCATTAGTAATCAATAAATCAATAATCAATGGAGTTAGTAATTATCACACACCATGACCTTTCAGTCATGAATAATCACACGTCTAATAAAAGTTTAGATCGTTTATGTCCCTATATTAACAATGCTAAGTTCATGTAGATTAATCTCAAGATCAGATGAAACACATCCAGATACAACACTTGGGGGGTCATTCCAACCCTGGCGGTCGGTGTTAAAGCGGCGGCTAACCCGCCAACAGGTTGGCGGTTAAAAAAATTGAATTCTGACCCTGGCGGAAACCGCCAACAGAGACCGCCACATTAATACTCCGACCGCCACGGCAGGACAAACAAACAGCGCGGCGGTCACCGCCAACAGACAGGCGGGAGTCAATGTACCGCCCACCCTATCACAACCCACCAATCCGCCACCTTTTCCGGGGCGGTAGCCCCGCCGATAAAAACACAGCGGAAACAGACATTTGAAACGGAAAACGCTCACCTCCATACACCCCACGAGGAATCTGGACAGCATGGAACCCGAACTACACATCCTACCAGCTATTGTATTCCTGCTCCTCTACCAGGAGCACGAACGCCGGCGCAGAAGACTACGGTGAGTACTGCACCTACGACACAGGGGAGGGGGGAGGAGAAAATATTACGGGCACACATACGCTACACACCCACCCCCACCCTCACCCACTACAACACACACATCAATGCATAGCAATACATCACTGTTACAACCCTCAAACCCCCCGGAAGAATGCAAAGACAAAATGAAATGATCATAAACAGTCGAATATATTGTATTATTGGCATATAAAAATATCACACATTTAAAACTAATATATACATAAATATTAAAAGTCCGATACTTTTAGCAGTCATTGTCCGTGGACCACTGGGCCCAAATCACATGGGCAAGGCCACACAGGATACCTGACACCAACGGAGAGAACACTGCAGGGGCATCAGATAGAAAAACTACAGGCACCTCAAGGGGAAGGGAAGGGGGGGCACCTCAGCCACATGAGTACACGACGCCAGATCCACAAGGGGCCTCCATGCCCACAGTGCCCATCCTGGGGAGTGCAAAGCCACAGTCTCTCAAGTCCATACAGTGGGTGGCTTGCCCACTGTCCCATCCTGGGGAGTGCAAAGCCACAGTCTCTCAAGTCCATACAGTGGGTGGCTTGCCCACTGTACCATCCTGGGGAGTGCAAAGCCACAGTCTCTCAAGTCCATACAGTGGGTGGCTTGCCCACTGTTACATCCTGGGGAGTGTAAATCCACAGTCTTTCAAGTGGATGACAGTGTCCACTGGTTCTGGAGGGGGACTGGTGCCCAGAGTGCTTCGTGCAGCCCTGCCCGACACAGATGCGGCACTGCCCCTTCCGCCAATGGGCCAGCGGTGCTTGAGATGAAGGGCCCAGTTCAGCGGTGCTTGAGACTACGGTGCCCTGTTCAGCGGTGCTTGAGACGGCGGTGCCCTGTTCAGCGGTGCTTGAGATGAAGGGCCCAGTTCAGCGGTGCTTGAGACGGCGGTGCACAGCGGAGCGGTGCTTGAGATGAAGGGCCCAGTGCAGCGGTGCTTGAGACGGCGGTGCCCTGTTCAGCGGTGCTTGAGATGAAGGGCCCAGTGCAGCGGTGCTTGAGACGGCGGTGCCCTGTTCAGCGGTGCTTGAGACAGCGGTGCCCTGTTCAGCGGTGCTTGAGATGAAGGGCCCAGTTCAGCGCTGCTTGAGACGGCGGTGCCCAGCGGAGCGGTGCTTGAGATGAAGGGCCAAGTGCAGCGGTGCTTGAGACGGCGGTGCCCAGCGGAGCGGTGCTTGAGATGAAGGGCCCAGTGCAGCGGTGCTTGAGACGGTGGTGCCCAGCGGAGCGGTGCTTGAGATGAAAGGCCCAGCGGAGCGGTGCTTGAGATGAAGGGCCCAGTGCAGCGGTGCTTGAGACGGCAGTGCCCTGTTCATCGGTGCTTGAGACGGAGGTGCCCTGCGGAGCGGTGCTTGAGACGGCGGTGCCCTGTTCAGCGGTGCTTGAGATGAAGGGCCCAGTTCAGCGGTGCTTGAGACGGCGGTGCCCAGCGGAGCGGTGCTTGAGATGAAGGGCCCAGTGCAGCGGTGCTTGAGACGGCGGTGCCCAGCGGAGCGGTGCTTGAGATGAAGGGCCCAGCGGAGCGGTGCTTGTGATGAAGGGCCCAGTGCAGCGGTGCTTGAGATGAAGGGCCCAGTGCAGCGGTGCTTGGGACGGCGGTGCCCTGCGGAGCGGTGCTTGAGTGAAAGGGCCCAGTTCAGCGGTGCTTGAGATGAGTGTTCAGTGCAGCGGTTCCGGCCCAGGCATGGATGTCACTCGCCACCTGACATGTGGCTGGCGGGGCCTTCCTGCCCAACTGTCTGTTGGCTTGCGGGGCCCTCCTGGCCTGCCGTACCGGGCCTCTGGGTGTCCTCCTGCACACCTGGGATGGGGCTGGTGGGGCCCTCCTGGGCAGCTGGCCTGCTGCCGGACTTGTCGGGCGTGCTGCCCTTCCCACCCTTCCTTGGTCGTCTGTGGCCGTTTCCCACCTTTGGCGGTGTGCCAGGTGGCACCCCACTTCCAGCCGGAGCCAGGGTAGGGATTTTGGTCCCTGGTGTCCTTGGCCTCTCGCGCCGGGCACTGGTAATCTTTGGGTGTTTTTCCGGGTGTGGGCTGGCAGTGCCTCGGCTCCTAGCAGAACTAGTTGCCTTTGAGGGTGGGGGACTCCACAGTCCTTGGACAACAGTCTTGATAGGTCCTGGTTTGGTGGTGGCTGAGGTGCTGATTGCAGTCTTATTCGATGGACGGGGTGGGGGAGTTGTTGGAAAGAGGTCAAGTTTGGAAAGGAAAATCAATTTGGAAAGAGAGGGACGGCTAGGTGTAGTGGGTATGGGAGTGGAGGAAGAGAATGTGGTTGTAGGAGTGTGAAGTCTGGTGTCTTTGGGTGCAGGTGCTTGGGCTGGAGGCTGTCGTGAGGTGGATGGCTGTTGGGTGGATGGCTGCCTGCGTTTGTGTGGTTTGGAAGAGGGGGTGACAGACACGCTTGGAGAGGACACAGGGGACGTGTAAATGGTAGTGGGGGTGGTGACTGCACGTGTGCGGAGTGTTCTGGTGAGTGTGCTGGTGATGGACGTAGTGGCTGAAGATGTTGTGCATGCAAGTGTGAGTGGAGACGTCACAGGGAGGGTGGAGGGAGACGAGGAGCAGGGGGACACAGTGGAGGCAGTGGGTGTTGGTGTGTCTGCATGTGGATGTTGCTTGTGTGAATGCTTGTGTGATGTGTGGTGCTTATGTCTGGATGAGCTTCCCTTGGGTGTTGAGGTGTGTGCAGGCTGGTCTGTAGGTGTGTCTGGGATAGGCAGAGTTACAGGGGATTGGGTCTGGGTGGAGGAAGTTGGAGGGGGGAGGCTAGAGACAGGGACAATTGCTGCCGTTAGTGCTGAGGCCAGAGCGTTGAACGATCGCTGATGGGCAGCCTGACCCGAATGAATGCCCTCCAGGTATGCATTACTCCGGTGCACCTCCCTTTCTACACCCTGGATGGCATTCAAAAGGGTAGACTGCCCAACAATGATGGTCCTCAGGAGGTCAATGACCTCCTCACTGAGGGCAGCAGGGGTGACAGGGGCAGGGCCTGAGGTGCCTGGGGCGAAGGAGATGCCCCCCTTCCTGGGTGAGCGGGCACGGGGCAAACGCTGAGGGGCTGCTGGGAGGGCAGTGCTGGTGCGCTGGGTGGCGGCTGTACCTGTTGTTGCGGGGGGCACAGATGTTGCCGCCACCACAAGGGAGCTCCCTTCAGAGGGCGAGTCGCTGCCACTGACATCAGCACGAGTCCCCGCTGTGGAGCTCCCCTCGCCCTCCGTCCCACTGGTTTACTCAGAATCCGTTGCATGGCCCTCCAGGGCCATGTGGGATGCAGCTCCCTCGTGCTCCGATGCCACTTCTCCTCCGCCTGATGATGCTAATGCACACATGAACAGGAAGACCACAAAAAAGGGGGGGGAGAAAGAAAGACATGTTGAGTGCATGCATAGGCGACACCGTTGGCGGAGAGGACAGACACAGAAGCCCCCTGCACTATGCTGCGCACTTGGGGTCCACTACTCAATCAGTGGGACATGGCCTACAAGCCTATGGACGACAACTGCACACATAGATGACACAGGGCAATGAATAGCTGTATTTGGCACCCTACAGAGGTGGGGGCACAGGGCCATGCCTTACGGAGGGGCCTAGCCTACAGAAATCGCCCTGGCCTAGGGATACCCACAGCCCACCTCCCCCACCCAGACACCTCCACTGCGCGCAAAGTCACCAGAATGAGAGTGTACTCACCCCCTTGTGTCTGCTGTGATGTCCTCACGTGCCCATCCAAATCGGGGTAGGCCACCGCCAGGATCCGGGACATCAGGGGGGTCAAAGTACGACTGGCACCCCTCCTACGTTGGGAGGCCATCCCCAGCTGAGCCTCCGCCGTCTTCCTGCTCCAGCGTCGGATGTCCTCCCACCTCTTCCGGCAGTGGGTGCCCCATCTGTTGTGGACCCCCAGGGTCCGGACGTCCTTGGCGATGGCACGCCAAATAGCGACTTTCTGGTGGGCACTGACCTATGTGACATGTACAGGGGGAGAAAAAAAATCATCACCTTCTGCATGCTTGATGTGAGCGGCCCCCCATCCCCACCCTTGCCATGTGGCCAATGCTCTCATCTGTCGTCTGATGCATGCCTCAATCGCTCCCCTCCCCACCATTTTTCATCCACCGACTCAACCCAGGCATTGCCCACAAAGCATGGTCCCAGTGTACTTACCTGTTGGTCTGGAGGACCGTAGAGAAGCGCATACTGGGGGAGGACCCCATCCACAAGTTTCTCCAATTCTTCAGAAGTGAAGGCAGGGGGCCTTTCCCCAGTCGCAGCAGCCATTGTCTCTTCCAGACCGAGGTCACAGCAGCACTTGCAGTGTAGGTCCTCTCCTGTGGAAGATCAGGTATCGAGTGATTAAGTAGATAGAAAATGGCGGTCACGCCCGCGGCGGTGCGTACCGCGACCGCCGGCTCACATCTTCATTGGCTCCTGAAACCCATAGGGTTCAATGTTAACCAATGCGGCTTTGCGCCGCGGTCTTTGACCGCCTACCGCCACGGTGTGCCACGCCAGCGCATTGACCTCACATCCCATTGTCACACTTCACAGGTCAGGCAGCCGCCATTTCAAGGGCCCACATGGCTTAATTTCTACTGCGTCATACATACCTAGGCCTTTCCTCAACACTCATACAAACCATTCAATGCATAGTGAATCGTGTTGTGTGCAAGCTGTGGGAACGTACCTGTGGGTTGATTGACTCTGTGCTCGCTGTTGTCCTTCCTAGGCACCGTCCGCTGGGCAATGCGAGGAGATGGAGGAATCTTCCAGTGTACAGACCGCTGGTGGACCTGTCGACAATGGAGGAACGACATGTCATTCTGACATACAGGCTTGACCGAGCCACTATATATGAACTGTGTGCCCAGCTGGAGGCAGACCTGATGTCACCCATCCGCCAACCCACAGGGATCCCCCCTCTAGTGCAGGTGCTGTCAGTACTCCATTTCTTAGCAAGTGTGTCATTTCAGACCACAGTGGCAATATCATCAGGGATGTCTCAACCTATGTTTTCCAAGGTGTTGTCCAGAGTGTTGTCTGCCCTGCTCAAACACATGCGGAGCTACATCGTTTTCCCTGAGGTGGGGGATTTGCCTACAGTGAAGGGTGATTTCTATGCCCTTGGACATATCCCCAACATCATAGGTGCCATTGATGGGACACATGTGGCTTTGGTACCCCCCAGCAGGAGTGAACAGGTGTACAGGAACAGGAAAAGTTATCATTCGATGAATGTACAGATGGTCTGTTTGGCAGACCAGTACATCTCCCATGTTAATGCCAAGTTCCCTGGCTCAGTGCATGACGCCTACATCCTGCTGAATAGCAGCATCCCGAATGTGATGGGTCAACTCCAGAGGCACCGGGTGTGGCTATTAGGGGACTCTGGTTACCCCAACCTGTCCTGGCTACTGACCCCAGTGAGGAATCCCAGGACCAGGGCAGAGGAAAGCTACAATGAGGCCCATGGGCGGACTAGGAGGGTGATCGAACGCACCTTTGGCCTCCTGAAGGCCAGGTTTAGGTGCCTCCATATGACAGGTGGATCCCTAATGTACTCACTAAAGAAGGTGTGCCAGATCATCGTGGCCTGCTGTATGCTTCACAACCTGGCTTTGCGCCGCCAGGTGCCTTTTCTGCAGGAGGATGGTCCAGATGGTGGTGTTGTAGAAGCTGTGGAGCCTGTGGAGAGTGAAGAAGAGGAAGCCGAAGAGGACGACATAGACAACAGGAACAGAGTAATAGAGCAATATTTTCAGTGACACACAGGTAAGAGTACACACCGGCATATTACATTTACTTAAAGACTCCTACCTCTCTACTGTCTGACTTTTTCCCCCAGTGTATGGTAACTGTGTTGTGACTTTCCCTTCCGTTTTCAGAGCTGTGGGCCCCACTGCGTGACATCTGCTTTGTTTCCCCATGGACTACAGCTGTGTGACAGCGGTTTGTTGGCATCACAATGTGAATACAATTTTTGGCACTGTCATGTCTAATACATTTGTTAAAATCACAGACAGACTCCAGATTGTTTATGTGCAATAAGTGTGTTTATTCAAGTGCTCTAATTTGGATGGGTGGTTGCAAATCGGTGAGGGGTGATGGTGGAGGATTGTCCATGGCAGAGTCCAGACTATCAGGTTCACAGGTGCATTGTCCAAATGCCTGTGGGAAGTGGAGCAGGGGCAGTTTAAGGTTGGACAGGGTGACAATGTGGGACAGTGGGATGACAATCAGGGCGGTATCCTTTGCTGGCGGGGTTCTTGACATGTTACTCTGTCTTCTTCCTGGATCTCAGGGCCCGCTTGCGGTGTGGTTCTCCTTCTGCAGGGGGTGGGGTTCCAGTGGCCTGTTGGTCTTGTGTCGGGCCTCCTGTCCACTGGCGCCGGCGGAGGTGGTAGCCAGTTCTTGGTCCATGCTAGTGACAGGGGCCCTTTGAGGTGCCACAGTGTTCCGCAATGTGGTGATTAACTCATTCCGGGCCACTACGATGGTACCCATGGCGGAACTGATGTTTCTTAGTTCCTCCCTGAACCCCATATACTGTTGCTTCTGCAGAAGCTGGATTTCCTGAAACCTGGCCAGGACCGTCACCATCGTCTCCTGGGAGCGGTGGTATGCTCCCATGATGGAGGAGAGGGCCTCGTGGAGAGTGGGTTCCCTTGGCCTGTCCCCCCCCTGTCGCACAGCAGCCCTCCCAGTTCCCCTGTTTCCCTGGGCCTCCGTCCCCTGGACCGTGTGCCCACTACCACTGCCCCCAGGTCCCTGTTGTTGTTGGGGTGGTGGGTTAACCTGGGTTCCCTGTAGTGGTGGACACACCGCTGATTGAGGTGTCCTGGGGACAGAGGTTTGGGCCCACTGGGTGGGTGCTGTGCTGGTGTTCCCAGAGGGGGGAAGGTCTGCTGTGGCCTGTGACTGTCTGAGGGGAACCGACTGTCCCGAGGTCCCCGATGGACCGGGCTGGTCATCTAGATCCAAGGAGACAGAGCTGCTGTCATCACTGTGGGCCTCTTCTGGGGGTGGAGTGGACATTTGTGGACCCTCCTGCGCGGTGACCTGGCGTTCGGGTCCTGCAGGGGTATAAAAGTATGGTTATTGCTTCTGTGTGTGCCAATGGCGTGCAATGGGTGGGTGCCCGTGTACCCCAGTGCTGACATTCCTTTGTGGGGGCTGTTGTGACGGTGTTTTGGGGGGGGGTGATGGGTATGTGCATTGGGCATGCTTTGGTGATGGGTGTCCATGCTTTGGGGCCGCATGCAGGGCTAAGTTTTGGGATGGGTGGGTTTTGATGGTGAGACATTTGCAAGGGGTAGTTGTGATGGGGGTGGGGGTGAGGGTGGGGGTATGAGTTGGCATGCAGGTAGGGTGGGGGGGATGAAGTAGTGAAGATGAGACCTACCAGAGTCCATTCCTCCACCGACTCCTGCGAGTCCCTCAGGATGCAGGATGTTCAAGACTTGCTCCTCCCATGTTGTAAATTCTGGGGGAGGAGGTGGGGGTCCGCCGCCAGTCCGCTGTACTGCGATGTTGTGCCTTGATACCATGGAACGCACCTTCCCCCGTAGGTCGTTCCACCTCTTCCTGATGTCGTCCCTATTTCTTGGGTGCTGTCCTACAGCGTTGACCCTGTCAACTATTCTGCTCCATAGCTCCATCTTCCTGGCAATGGTGGTGTGCTGCACCTGTGTCCCGAACAGCTGGGGCTCTACTCGTACGATTTCCTCCACCATGACCCTGAGTTCATCATCTGAGAACCTGGTGTGTCTTTGCGGTGCCATGGGGTGGTGTGGATGATGTGTGGGGTGGAGTGTGTAGTGATAGGTGGGGTGCTATTTAGTGGTGCGTTGTGTGAGGTGCGTGGAAGTTCTGTGGGTATTGGTATTGTGTGCCTGTGGATGCTTGGTAGTTGACTGTGGTGTCTCTCTCTGGTCTTCGTTCTGGATTTTTGGTCGTAGGGGTTTCTGGGTGATGTGGGTGTGTGTTTTATATTGTATTGGGTGTGTGGGAGTGGTGTGTGTATGTGTATCAGGTGTGTGTATTTCAAATTGGCCAATGTGGTAGTGTTTTGTACGAGTATGTGTATTTCGACCGCGGCGGTGTGTACCGCCAATAGAATACCGCGGTTGAAAGACCGCTGCGTGGATTCGTGTGTCATAATGGCATGGGCGTATTTCTGTTGGCGTGACGGTGGAGGTTTGGTCATCGCCAGTTTATCGCTGACCTTTGGTGTGGCGGACTTTTGTGGATGTCGGTATTTTGGCGGTTTGCCTGTTGTGGGTCAGAATGACTGTGGCGGTTTAACGCGACCGCGGCGGTGTTATGGCAGTCTTCTGTCTGGCGGTAAGCGCCTTTTACCGCCGAGGTCGTAATGACCCCCTTGTTGTCCAAAGCGGAGGAAAAAACTTAATCTAATCAAAGCTTGAACTACAACAAATTCTAAAGTTATGGTGCAAATCAGTAACAAAGTCAACTGTGTCAACGTTATGACACACATGGAATTCGGCAGAGAAATTCATCAAGCATTAGTCCCTGTCATCATAAGTCATCAGTGAGAATCCTTAACTATCATCAGATTAGCATCAGCATGTTGGGCTTCATGCAAAACAATTTAGTAACACGAATTTGGAAAAACATCTAACTACGGTAGAGCCATAAAACAAAACAGCGCAGTTGGTACCTAGAAAGAAAAAGCAAATATGCATGATAATTACAATTCGGATATCCCTATCCTCAGGGTGGATCAGCAAAGCAGAATCAACCTTCGTCCTCAGGACATCAGTCGATCAGCAAGGCATCTGGATTCAGCAGAAGAATTTAAGAAAGGCAAAGTCTTTAAGCATTAAAGTTAGGCACGTCTTTAGTCAATGAAAAATGGGCAGTAAGCTGTCTTCTCTCAGAATGACTCTCTTCCGTTTGTGCAGTGTTGTTAAGTCAAAGTTACCTAAACTACCCCCCAAATCCCTATTGGTCAGGTAATCGTATGATCACACTCTGTCCAATAAACCTAAAGTCCCAAATCTATGAATTCTAATATTTCTCCTCTCACATATTGTAGATTGGTTCTACTCTAGTTTATCTTTATTGTTCTTTATTGTTCTTGTCCTGGGAAAGTCAGTCTCACACACATTACACATAAAATGTGCATTAGCAAGAACATCATCTCCTAGCAATTGGTTCACATGAGAAGCTTCCTATATGAGCACTGTTAAGCAGTACAATCCGAATTCAAAGCTTAACTTTCGCTGGTCAGCTATTTCATTACACCCTAAGAAATACAGCTTTTACATGAAGCCTGGCAAGTAGGCAAAGACACTCGCAAAGTTAAGGCCTACAATTAATAAGGCTAATGCTTACTGCATAACCCTCATTATTATGACATATTACTGCATTAGTCTAACATATATTCAACATTTCACCCTATTTAATCATTGATTAGTAAACTTCATTAACATTGGTGGCCATTCTTCGTGATCACATTTTCAAACTTGTGCATTATTTTTCTTCGTTATTTTATTTTCTACATAAACATATTATTCAAAATACATAAACATTCATTAATATTTTTTATTAAAACACCTTCGCTAGCAATTCCTCCTCTGATTTTAAAATTCAATCTCTTCATAATTTTGTTTCCCCCTTGAATTTTCGCTGTAAAATCTTTCCCTTTTCTTTTCTTCCCTCCTCTGATTATTCTTTGATCTTTTCAATTGAATCCTTTTGCATAATTTGCACAATTCTGTTATCCCCAATAGACAAACCACAAAAATGTATATTCCCTGTAATATTGACCCCCGGGTAGGTCGCTCCCCGTGCCGCGACAGCGAGCGCCACCTCTGCCCCCTGCCCCCCTGGTTACTGCTGCCACTGAGCGTGAGTGTGCCCTTGTTGTCTGAGCGAGTGTTTTTCATTTTTGCCTTCTGTACCCCTGGTTGTCTGTGCGAGTGTTTTTCCTTTTTGCGTTCTGTACCCCTGGTTGTTTGAGCGAGTGTTCTCCTTTTTTGCCTTTTGTATCCCTGTTTGCCTGTGTGTGCCCCCCTCGCCGTGCCCGTCGTCTTTTTTCTGCCTCGTTTTCTCGATCGCTTTCTTCCTCGTTTTTTTCCCGCCGTTTTTTGCCCGCATCCCATTGGCCCCTACCCTCCCGCCACCCGCCTCCCAGCTGACCCCTCCTCCCAGCTAGCTTAAAATGGCGGCCGCTGCGCGACCGTGCTGCTGGCGCGCCTAAGGCAAGCCCGTCTGCGCCCGTCTGTGCCTGGACCGCGCCCAGCGACGGAACCCCTGGCCCCCCCGACCCACGTCTGACCTACGACTCCACCACCCTCACCACCTTCAACCCCGGCTGCACGCCGGGCTGCTACCGCGCCACCCCGAAACGAACCCACGGACCCTTTACCTGCAGCAGCTGCCGCTTCACCTGCCTACGGACTCACACCGCTCCCGTCAAGAACGACTCCCCCGGAAGCAATCTCCACTGCATCCTGGTCAACACCCGTTCCGTCCACAGACACGCCATCGAACTGTGGAACCTCATCAACTCAACGAACCCGGACATCGCCTTCCTCACCGAGACCTGGATGAACCCCTCCTCGGCACCCGACATCGCCATAGCCATCCCCGACGGCTACAAAATCATCCGGAAAGACCGCACCAACCGCATCGGAGGAGGCGTCGCCATCGCACACAAAAGCTCCATCCGTATCTCGACCCACATCGACAACTCACTCCCCAACGCCGAACACCTCCACTTCGCGATCCACAGCGACCCCAAGACCACCCTCAGAGGCACCCTCATGTACAGACCACCAGGACCACGCACCAAGTTCAGCGAAGACATCGCAGACTTCATCAACCCTCACGCACTCTCGACCACCGACTACATCCTCCTAGGGGACCTCAACTTTCACCTGGAGAACCACACCGACAACAACACCACAGCCTTACTGGACAACCTCGCCAACACATCTCCTTAGCCACACCACCGAACTCACCTGGCCGGACCACAGCTGTGTCCACTTCAGTTTCAAGAAGACCACCATGCACCACCACACCCAGCAACCACCAAGAAGACACTGGAATCGAATCACCACAGAACAGCTTGCATCGACCCTCAACCAGAACCAACCCACCAGCACCACTAACCCCAACGAAGCCGCCAACAACCTCACGAGCTGGATCTCAGACTGCGCCAACCTCCTGGCCCCCCTGAAGACCCAAGCTAACACCAACAACCACAAGAAAAACTTCTGGTTCACCCCCGACCTCAAGGACTCCAAAAAAGAATGCCGCACCCTCGAGAAGTCTTGGCGCCTCAACCAGACCGAGGAGAACATGTCAGCCCTCAAGAACGCCACCCGCCAACACCACCAACGCCTCCGCGCCGCACGAAAATCAGCCTACCAGAACAGACTAGACAACAACGCCCACAACAGCAAGGAACTTTTTGGCATCGTCAAAGAGCTCTCCAACCCCGACGCAGAAAACAACTCCATCCCTCCCTCACAGGACCTCTGCGACTCCCTCGCAGCCTTCTTCCACCACAAAATCGCTGACATATACAACAGCTTCACCACTACCAACACGAACCCACCCCCAGAACCCGCCACCGACATCACCACCATCCTCACCTGGAACCCAACCACCACCGAGGAAACCACCCGCGTCATGAACTCGATCCACTCTGGATCTCCATCCGACCCCTGCCCGCACCACATCTACAACAAAGCCGACAACATCATCGCACCCCACCTCCGAGACGTCATCAACGCATCTCTCACCTCCGCCACCTTCCCAGAGAGCTGGAAACACGCAGAGCTCAATGCCCTCTTAAAGAAACCAACAGCAGACCCCACCGAACTCAAAAACTTCCGGCCCATCTCTCTCCTACCGTTCCCCGCCAAAGTGATTCAGAAAATCGTCAACGCTCAACTCACCACCGCCTTGGAAACCAACGACTCACTCGACCCCACACAGTTCGGCTTCAGAGCTAACCACAGCACCGAAACCGCCCTCATTGCAGCCACGGACGACATCAGATCCCTGACCGACAAGGGAGAAACCGTGGCCCTCATACTCCTGGACCTCTCTGCAGCCTTCGACATGGTCTGCCACCGTACCCTGATACACCGCCTCAGCAACGCCGGCATCAGAGGCAAGGCCCTGGAATGGATCATCTCCTTCATCTCCGGAAGAACTCAGAGAGTCCGCCTCCCCCCCTTCAGATCTACAGCCACGGAGATCATCTGCGGCGTCCCCCAAGGATCCTCTCTCAGCCCCACCCTCTTCAACATTTACATGACCCCCCTGGCAAACATCGCATGAAAACACGGACTCAACCTCATATCCTACGCCGACGACACCCAGCTCATCTTATCCCTCACCAACAACCCCACCTCAGCAAGGACCAGACTACACGAAGGCATGAAGGAAGTAGCGAACTGGATGACAGACAGCAGGCTGAAACTGAACACAGAGAAGACGGAGGTTCTCATCCTCGGCCCTACACCCACCGCCTGGGACGACTCCTGGTGGCCTCCCACCCTAGGCAGCACTCCCCAACCCACCGACCACGCACGCAACCTCGGCTTCATCCTGGACTCATCCCTCTCCATGTCCAGACAGGTCAACTCGGTGACCTCAGCATGCTTCAACACCCTCCGCATGCTCCGCAAGATCTTCCGCTGGATCCCCACAGATACCAGAAAGACCGTCACCCACGCCCTCGTCACCAGTCGCTTGGACTATGGGAACACTCTGTACGCCGGCATCACCATCAAGCTGCAGAGGAAACTTCAACGGATCCAGAATGCTGCCGCACGACTCATCCTGAACATACCCCGCCACCACCACATCTCCGGACACTTGAAGAAACTTCACTGGCTCCCATTCAACAAGAGGATCACCTTCAGACTCCTCATACACGCACACAAAGCCCTTCACAACCTCGGACCAAAACTCATCAACCACCGCATCTCCTTCTACACTCCTCTGCGCACCCTACGCTCGACCGGACAAGCCCTGGCAGCCGTACCCCGCATCCGAAAAGCCACCGCCGGAGGAAGATCCTTCTCTTTCCTGGCAGCGAAGACCTGGAACTCTCTGCCCAGCCACCTTCGCACCATACCTGACCACCTCTCCTTCAGGAGGCAGCTCAAGACCTGGCTCTTTGAGCACTGACCCCCCCCCACCCCGCCAGCGCCTTGAGACCCTTACGGGTGAGTAGCGCGCTTTATAAATGCGAATGAATGAATGAATGAATGAATGAATTTAAAATGTTGCTGAGCCAATTTTCCACTGAAACAAACCCCTGGCCAACCCTTTCTCAAACACCTGGTTCTTTCAATTCTATCAAATCAGTACCTGCATAAGTTAAATCCGTAAGTAAGGGCCAGATGTAGGAAGCCGTTTGCATGGTGCAAACTGCGAAAATCGCAGTTTGCGCCATGCAAACAGCCTTATGCGATGCTCATTCACAATTTGCGAGTCGGTACCGACTCGCAAATTGTGAATGCAACTCGCAAATAGGAAGGGGTGTTCCCTTCCTATTTGCAACTCGCATCGCAATTCAGAATTGCCTTGTGACCGCGAATGCCGTCGCAAAGCAATTCGCAGTTACCATCAGTGTCACACTGGTGGTAACGGACCACTGCCTACACTGAAAAAACGAAACCAAATGGTTTTGGTATTTTTTTTATTTTGCAACTTGTTTTCCTTTAAGGAAAACGGGCTGCAAAAAAAAAAAAAAACTGCTTTATTTAAAAAGCAGTCACAGACATGGAGGTCTGATGACTTCAGCAGGCCACCATCCCTGTGAGTGTAGGGACTCGCTATGGGGTCGCAAAATGCGACCCACGTCATTAATATTAATGAGGTGGGTCTTTGCGACCCCATAGCGAGTTGCAGACGGTGTCTGAGACACCGTTCTGCATCCGAATTAGCGATTCTGAAATTGCGAGTCGCACCGACTCGCAATTTCTGAATCGCAAATTCGGACCTTACTACATCTGGCCCTAAGTCTCTTATCTCTTTACCATAACAGGTATATACAAACAACAGTGCCTAGAATTAATCATTCTACAGACTCCACCATCCTTCGCTAAAAGAATGTCTAAAGCAAGATGATTTTGAAGAGTCATAGGTATATCAGCAGCTAATTCAGTATCTCTCAGGAGTACGGCTCCTGAAAAAATTGTCAGCATGTTATCCACAATAGTAGACAACTTTTGAATCTTTAGCAAATTCAGAATGATTCCCACTGAAGGAATCACTGCTCCAAATACACCTCCCATTATATCAGAAGAGGACTCCCTCCTCTGTCTCTCGTGATGTAATTCAGTCACTTTTGGAAATTTCTTTAGGTCCTCCATTTGATAAATGTTTGGTAATACTATCCCCGAATAATATGTCCCATACCATCCTCTTGGATGACGATAATAAGCATAAAGTCCACAGATGTAGTAAATCCCTGGAGTGGCAGGGTCATGTCCATTCAACATAAACGTCCATTTACTCTGAAACAAAAAGACACCCCTGCATTCACTTGTTCCCACAAACAAAGCATCAGTGTGCGATTTAGGCATATATATACAAAGTTTCCCTCCTTGTGGTGCATCTAAAGCTAATTTCCCTTGCGTTTTAATTGCACTATAAGCATAAATCATTCTTGTAAGTCCTTTTCTCAAAGCCTTTTTCTAATTTCTCTCTTAATGCATTTCTCCTGTCATCTATGTGATCTAAGAAGCTTTTCTCTAAAGGTGTAAGCAAGCATGTCAAATTATTTCTATGCTCATAAGCTGTGCCAAACGTCAATGTCGATTCAAAGAAACCTATAATTATTACTATGTCATTATCCTTAGCTACTCTACTCCAATACCCAATTACAGGAACAAATGAAAGCACTACATTATAGTTTGGGTAAAAGTACTGAATGTACTCCTGGTTATAAAATCGTGTTAGTAACCGACTACAACTTATCCCATAGGTTAAAGGCAGACTATGATAGGTGACTCCTTCCTCTACTGATGAAGCAATCTGCGTACACACAAAGCTATTCTTCGCATCCATTGTCTCAACATACTCACTCAATAAGCAATAGAAAACATTAGAAGAAAGTTCTCCCTGCATATTAGTATCCTTATGCAAATATTTCTCATCAAACCTAAACTTCTCTAATTCCGCTAGTGCAGTAGTTATCTCAAAAGCAGAAGTATAGTTGGCTTCCCTCTTATCAAGAACAGACATACCCACAATCAACACCACAAACAATATCCCACACATAAACGCCAAACCAATGCTCATATATTTACAGCGCCTAGCATCTCTACCCTGTTGTCTAATGTTACTCATGATCTGTAAAGAATCAGAAAGCAGAAGACATTTTGAAAAATTTGCAGCAAAAATCAAAAAATAGACAACTCTTCTTTCAGCAGTTCAGTTTCACTTCCAGGATCCCTTGTCGAAATCGGTTAGCAGATTTGTCAAAATCAGGTTTCAAAAAGTCAAATCAGGTTATCAATGTCTCTTCTGGATTGTTTTAACAGTCTCTTTCTCAAAAACTTCCCTCAAATTGTTTCAACAGTTCAGTTCATTAGCTTCCTTCACGTGCCAAAATTCTGACCCGGAATCTCTCTATCAAAACAAAAAGACACACTCTTGTTGCCATTCGTTCGTAGTTGCATACGCCCATTCAGGACCTGCGTATCTTCGACTTGATATTCTCTTTCTTTTCAATTTTTTTAACCATTCAGCTCTCCTTCACTTAGATCTTCTCTCCTTGGGGTATCTACTTCTTCGATTGTTGGTTCAACAACCACCTCTTTCCCTTTCTCCACCAGCACCTCCGGCCACTTATCTCCTTTCAGTGGACCCCTTGTCAGTGTTCTCTTCAGAGTCGAACTTGAACCCTCTCCTTGTTCTGTGGTGTTTTCTCTTGACGGACCTGCAACCGGTTCAGGAGGAGTCAGATCACAGTAACTTTGATCCACCTCAACTCCTTCCCCTTCTGGGTCTGGCAATTGCTCTGTTTGCCTTTCAAGATCATCTGCTTCTGGGAAAGCCCTCCTTTGAAAAGGCTCTCCTGCTGCCTCAGTTGAGATGGGTTCTCCGTCGCCCTCCTGGAGGTCTTCTCCCTTGTCTCTCACAGGAGTGACTGAACCATCCTCAACGAGCTCAGATCCGGTCTCAGTTCCCCTTTGTTCTCTTCCCGGCCCTGAGACTTGTCTCACTGTTGTTGGTACTCTCAACAACGCTTCTTCATGAACCAGTGGACATGCCCCTTTCTTTATATGACTTGCATGAATCCAAGCACACTTCACAGCTGGAGTAGTTGTCAAAACCACCTGATATAGTCCGTTCCAACGAGGTTCCAAAAACGTCTTTCTCACATGCTTTTGGATCACAACCCAGTCCCCAGCTCTCAGGTTGTGCCCTGGGTCATGGATCAGTGGCAGTGTGGTGGCTTCTATCTGCTGAGAAAAAGAGCAAACTACATCTGCCAGACCTTTGCAGTAATCCAACACCATATCATCTGTAATGTTGACAAGTGCATTTGCAGGCACTGTTGGCAACCTCATTGCTCTGCCCATGAGGATGTCATGCGGCGACAATCCTATCTTCCTGTCAGGTGTGTTTCTCATTGACATCAACATTAAAGGCAATGCATCAGGCCATTACAAATTTGTGGACGCACACATCTTTGCAACTCATAACTTCAATGTACCATTCATCTGTTCCGCTAGTCATGATGCTTCAGGGCAGTAACTACAATGGAACTTATGCTGAATGTTCAATGCTGCCCACAGTAATTTAATTACTTCATTGTTAAAGTGACTTTCCCTACCTGATTCTAAAGAGATCAGAAACCCGAAACGTGCTATCAGTTCCCTAAGCAGTAGTTTTACAACTGTGTGACTATCATTTCTTTGTGTAGGGTACACTTCAATCCAATGACTAAAGATGCATACAGTCACCAACACACATCTCAAACCTCCACACACAGGCATCTCAATAAAATCCATCTGCATTCTGCTGAATGGACCTGCCGATCTTCCAATGTGGCTCAAACTAACCACTGTCCTTTCCCTGCATTTAGCTGTTGGCAAATGACACATCTATGGCAAACTGCTTCAGCAACTTGTCTAAACTTTGGGTTGAACCAATCATGTTTGAACAAACAAATCATTGCATCCCTCCCAATATGTGCTTGGCCAGGATAGTGCCATTTGAGACAACAGACTATTTGGGAAAACCACTGACCCTCCTCAGAGACCCACAATTCATCTTTGCTTTCCACACATTTAATTTTGTTCCATGCACATTTTTCCACCCTGTCAACATTATTCTGCGACGCTTGTAATTCTTCCCAAGTGTCAATTATTTTCAGTGCATAGCTTGTACACGTTTCATCTTCTTCAGTTAACAGTTTCCACTTGTCGTTGAACGATATACAGTTCAATGCGCAAAACCTTGTGACTTGATCCGCATATCCATTTCCCAATGATACATAGTCCTGTGACTTCAGATGTGCACTGCATTTCACCACGGCAATCTTTTCAGGCATTTGAATGGCATGTAACAATTCTTTAATTCTCTCACCATTTCTCACTGGTGAAACAAAAGAGGTCAGGAAACCTCTCAGGGACCACAACTGACCAAAATAATAGACTATTCCAAATCCGTATTGGCTATCTGTATAGATTGTAAATTTCAGCTGAGCAGAGACATGGCATGCTCTAGTAAGGGCTACCAGTTCCGCTACTTGGGCAGAATACACTCCACAAAGCCAAGAAGCTTCCAAGGTACCTGTAATTGTGCACACGGCATAGCATGCTCTCAGTGTCCCTGTATTGTCTCTCAGACATGAACCATCAACAAAGGTAATTTGGTCATTTTCTTCCAAACTGGTATCTCTAATGTCAGGTCTCAGTTTTGTGCACAAATCAGTTACTTCAAGACAATCATGCTCAACATCTTCCTCTTTTTCAATTTCAACATTTTCACTCTGAAGTAAGGTTGCAGTGTTCAGCACTGTACATCTTTTCAGTGACACATTTGGTGACCCCAGAATACTCGTTTCATATCTAGTCAGCCTCACACCAGTCAAGTATTGGTTTTTCATCCTTGTCAGTAAAATCTCAATAGAGTGAGTGACTATTACAGTCAGGGGATGTCCCATCACAATTCCCGCACACTGTGTAAGGCTTTGACCAACTGCAGCAACTGCACACAAACAAACCAGTAAGGATGCTGCAACTGGGTCCAAAGTAGTTGAAAGATATCCTGCTGGGTGGTTTACACCCCCATGGACCTGTGTCAAGACAGACAAAGAACATGCATCACGCTCATGACAAAACAATGTGAAAGGTTTCGTGTAGTCAGGCATACCCAACACTGGAGCCCTGCACAAACTCTCTCTCAATTCAGTGAACACTTTCATTTCATCCTGGTCTAACACTATGGGATCAGTGACTTCCTTATCAGTCAGCTTCTGAAATGACTGAAACATTTGGAATCCATTGGCAACAATAACCTCCATTCCCAAAAACATCCTGACATCTCTCTGTGTAGTCGGGGGAATAATTTGCAATATGGTTGTAATCCTTTCCGTGGATATCTTTCTTGAACCCTTTTCAACCGGATGACCCAAATATTTCACTACCTTCTGACAGTACTGTAATTTCAGCCGAGACACTTTGGCCCTCATTACGACTTCGGCGATCTTTGCTAAAGACCGCTGAAGCCGCAGGCGTCACAATACCGCCAGTGCTGGCGGTATGCGTGGTGCCTTATTATTACTTTTCTGCTGGGCCAGCGGATGGAAACAGCGTTTCTGCCTGCTGGCCCAGTGGAACAGTCACATCAACATTGAAGCCGGCTCGTAATAGAGCTGGGGGCAATGTTGATGTGCAGTGGGTGCAGCAGCACCTGTCGCTCACTTCACTGCCCGTAATTAGGGCAGTGAAATGCACAAGAGGGCTGTGCCTGAGGGCCCCTGAACTACCCATGCCAAGGGGTAGTGCAGTGCAGGGGCCCCCAGGGGCACCTGAGTCTCCCTAACCGCCAGCCTTTCCATTGCGGTGTTTACCGCTGTAGACAGGCTGGCGGATGGGGACTCATAATCCCCAGGGCAGCGCTGCTTGACCCCCCTTATGACCATTCTTTCCCAGATGGTTCAAAAGGGCAATCGTATCATACTTGCACTCGTCCCTTTTTTTAGATGCAATCAGCAAGCCATCAATGTACTGCACCAAGGTTGATTGGAAAGGCAATTCCAACGACTCCAATTTCTTTTTCAAGATCTGATTGAATATGGAAGGTGAATCTGAAAACCATTGAGGAGTCCTGCACTAGCAATAAACTCAATCCAGGAATTTGAAACAAAAGAGAAATTGTCTATCCTCATGAAGAGGCACAGAAAAGAATGCTTGTGACAAATAGATGACAGTGAACCACTCTGCATCACATGGAATTTGGAACATTTTCATAGCTGGATTTGGCACCATGGGACAACATTTGACCACAATCTCATTAATTTTTCTCAAATCCTGAACAATTCCAACCTTCCCACAGGGCTTCTTCAAACCCATTGTCGAGTTACATGGACTGCACAATACTTCTTTCAGAACCCCTTGATTTACAAAATCTGCAATTATCTGAGCCACTTTCATAAGGACATCCTTCAGCATGTGGTACTGCGGAAGTTGAGAGAAAAGTGCATTCGGTTTCACAGTAACTTTGACTGGCTCCACTCCCTTTATCAAACCTACTTATTTTCCTGTCAAATCCCACCCCTTCTCTTTTAGCGTTCCCTGCCAGTCAGGATGAACCTCTTACTGTGAACATCGGGAAAAACTCAATCAAAGGGTACTCTTTGTTTGTAGTTTCACACTCTATTTCTGGGGCTTGTTCTTATTCATCACCATGATTTGTCTGAATCTCAATTCCATCATTTGAACGAGTAACCAAACACCTTCTCTTCCCAGTAGGGATACCGGACTTGAATTGCAGAGTACAAATTTATGCAATCCCTGGAAATTGCCAATCTCAACTTGAACTTGATCTGTAATCGGGTTTGTCAAATATTGATTTGCTACTCCCACGGCCTGCACTGTTCTACCTGAGAGGGGCAAATTTGGAGCTTCTGCACGTCTCACTGTAGAGCATGTAGCTCCTGTCTTAACCAAGAATGAAACTCTGTGTCCCAAAACCTTTCCCTTCACAGGGGGATCTCTTTGATCTACTTCTAAGGAAGTCGCAGTAAGTCTCCTCATCTGAACTGTCACTCGTCCACTCGTTTATTCCATTCTCACTGCGTAACGGGAATTAGTGCACTGCATTACTATTTCTGTTATGCCTCTGACCTGTGACATATTAAGAAAGCATCATCTGTTGCTGCTCCATTGAGGCTTGAGGTATTTGAATTTGCTGTCTAGGCACCATGGAACCTGTTGTTGCATCGGCTGCAATTGTGACATTTGTGCACAGGGCATTTAGACCTGCTGCATGGGCTGAAAATTCAGTGCTTGATTCACATTATTCTGAAAATTTAGATTAGGACCCCTTATTCTCAGTCCTCTCACATTCCAGAATGAATTGATGTCATAACTCTGCTGAACAACACCTTCCTGCATTGGACACTCCCATTTCCAATGTCCAACGGTTACGCAAATGTGACATGGCAATAGCTTCTTCATTCCCTGCACATCATTCTGAATCACTGAAGTATTCAGGTCTGGACCATGATTCATATTGCCTCCGTGACCTCTACCTCTCATCTGGGGCTGAAACATCATGTTTCACTGCAGCTGCTCTTGGAACTGCTGTGAAAAAAAACCTTTCACTCCTGTTTGAGCGGCTTTAATCTGCATCACCATCAACTTCTCTTTCAACTTTTTCTGCTTCAACTCAATCTCATCACTGCAGTATTTTGCATACTGCAATACTTCATCAATCGGCTTTGCTTGCCAGCAAACCAAATGACTCTTAATCATCTGGCTACTTTCAGGTCTCAATCCTTCCACAAATCTGAACACAAAGTGAAGCATGTCTTTCGCCTCAATTGACTCTGTATCACCGTAATGCTTGAATGCCTGCAACAATCTCTCATAATACGCATGTATCTACTCCTTTGCTTCCTGAGCTGTCCTGTCAGTCCTCTGGCAATCAATATTCTTTTTGAAATCTCTATTTCAGAAACTCAATCACCTTATAGTAATATTTCATTACTTCGGGAGACTGCACCAGTATTCTTGTCTCTCTGTGTTTCACTTGTTGGCCAGTTTACACTCCTCTTACACTCGATCCACAGATCAGCTAGAACCACTATTTCTAGTAATGTGTTCAAGTCCTTCCATAAACACTTCACAAGTTTTACGAACCTGTCTGACTGCTGATACCACTCTGCTGGCTTTTCTCTCAATTTTGGATAATCATTTGTAAATTACAGAATGTCACTTCTGCTCCAAGGGACATGAACAAAATTCCCCCTGGAATCTCTCTCATTGGTAAAATCTTTACTGGATCTTTATCCTGCTGCACATTTTCAGTCAGCTCCAAAGAATCCCTTTTTCTCTAGTCTCTTTTCTTTACCCACCTGCCTTCTCATTTGTCTACTGCTCCCCAGGTCTGAGCACTTTGAAGCAATTCTTTTAGGTGTGCCTTCATTACGGCAGCTCTCATGTGCTCAAATATTTAGCTTCAAAATCTAATCTGTAGCTCCTTTTCAAATTCTCTGTTTTCTCTTTTTCTATGCCGTATTCCTCTGCCAAGTTGGCTAATCTCTGATGCACATTGCTGACTTCTCTCATCATCTTCACAAACAGATATCTCAATTCTGCCTCTGTGTAGGATTACAACCTATTCACCCCCATAGTTCTCTCAATGAGTTCACCTGCTTCCATGCTTAGTCTAGCACAATTCAAATACTCTTCTCCTTTAGCGGCACTCTGTGTGGTATTCAGCTTGTCTAACCATTCAGTTAATTGCTGAGCTCTCAATCCTTATAACAAAATGTTACTTGCTTGGACTGGTGGCACCTGCTGTGCAACTGTATTCGGGGCCTGCGGTGTCAATAATTTCAAACTTTGACTAGTGTTTGGCCCTGTCACCATATCTGGAAGTGCAACAAATGGACTAAGGTCTAGCAATGATCTTGATCCATCAAAAGTCTGTCCCACAGGAAAGACTACCTGGACATGTTTATTATGTCCTCCCCTCATTAGGTTCTGGGACATTGCTCCCTGTTTACCTACAGTAGGTTTCTTCGGTGCAAATAATGGTACTGCTGGACTAACAGTAATAGGTAGCAATATAGCATCTGGGGCTGCTCTGGCTCCAATGCTCTGTGGGAGAGTAACTCCCATATTCTGATTCATCGTAGGAGTCATACCTGACTGTGTTGCTGTCACTGGAGTAAATCTTGGCATTACTTGCGGTTGTACTTGGGGCAACAACATCGGAGTTGTCTCAGTCTGAACCAGTATCGGTCTCGGGAAGACCTGCTCCGTTGGCACCACTAAGTTTGAAGCTGTTTCCATAATGGACACATCAGGATAAATTCTCTGCACATGTGGCAGTTGCATCTGGGTCCTCACTACAGGAGCGGCAAGTACATTAAGACCACCTTGTACCGCATTCCGTGTCAGGTTAGCATTAACCTGCACTGGACTCACTGTCCCATTAACCTGTTTCAGAGCTGTGGGATCAACAATGGTGTGAGAAAGTAGCCTCTTTCTAGCATGGTTAACCTCACTTTTGGCCTATTTGTGAGTGTGTGTCAGTGTGATTTTACCATGTCACTGGGATCCTGCTAGCCATAACCCCAGTGCTCATAGTTTATGGCCTAATGTGTGTGTCTGTATAGTGCTTAACTGTGTCATTAAGAATCTGCTAATCAGAACGTCAGTGCTTATGCTCTCTCTGCTTTTAAATTTGTCACAATAGGCTAGTGACTTCATTTATCAATTACAATTGGCACACTGGACCCCTTATAAGTCCCTAGTGTATGGCCCCTAAGTACCCAGGGCATTGGGCTTCAAGGAGATGCCTATGGGCTGCAGCATTTCTTTTGCCACCCATAAGGAGCTCAGACAAACCCTTTCACAGGACTGCCACTGCAGCCTGTGTGAAATAGTGCACACATTATTTCACAGCCATTTTCACTGCACTTAAGTAACTTATAAGTCACCTATATGTCTAACCTTCATTTAATGAAGGTTAGGTGCAAAGTTACTAAGTGTGAGATCACACTTGCACTAGCATAGGTGCCCCCACATAGTTCAGGGCCAATTCCCGGGACTTTGTGAGTGCAGGGACGCCACTGCACGTGTGCACTACAGATAGGTCAATACCTATATGTAGCTTCACAATGCCAACTCCTAATACGCCATGTAAGGTGTCTAAGATCATGGAATTGCCACCCCATTCCAAATATGGTATTGGGGAGCCAATTTCATGCATCCTGGGCGATCCAGTACTGCCAAACCAGCTCTCTGAGGCTTGCAATGCAGCTACAGCTGCAGACACCTCACAGACAGGGTTCTGCTCTCCTGGGGTCTGAACAGCTTAGTCCCAGGAAGGCAGAACAAAGCATTTCCTTTGGGAGCAGGGTGTTAATATATTCACAATTCAGATATACCTATCCTCAGGGTGGATCAGCAAAGCAGAATCAGTCTTGGTCCTCAGGGCATCAGTCGATCAGCAAGGCATCAGGATTCAGCATAAGAATTTAAGAAAGGCAGAGTTTTTAAGCATTAAAGTTCTGCACATCTCTAGTCAAGACGCATAAGAAAATAATAACCTCTCGGTCAGGAAAAATGGGCAGTAAGCTGTCTTCTCTCAGAATGTCTCTCTTCCATTTGTGAGGTGTTGTTAAGTCAAAGTTACCTAAACTACCCCCCAAATCCCTATTGGTCAGTTAATCGTATGATCGGACTCTGTTCAATAAAACTAAAATCCCAAATCTATGAATTTTAATATTTCTCCATTCACATATTGGTAATTGGTTCATCCCTGCGATGTCCTCATCATCCGGTTTGTCAGGTACCATTATTGTTGCAGCTTCTACTCTAGTCAGTATCTTCATTGTTTTTGTCCTGGGAAAGTCACTCTCACACAAATTACACATGAAATGTTGCATTAGCAAGAATATCATCTCCTAGCAGTCAGTTCACACGAGAATCTTCCATTATGAGGAATTACTTGGATTAAACTGTCAGATATAAATATACTATGTCCTGGTTTTGAGGCACGAATGAATATTCACTCCATTATAAAATGGCCGCCGGGTTTGTCCATTCTAGTCATGGACATATAAGTTGACCGCTCAGCATGAGAATCAGGATATGGTATGGTATTATGGGTAAGGGTACGAGGCAGCAACCTTAAAAAGTGAGTACTAACGATGGCTCGGTTTCAATCTTATGCTTTGGTGACGGCTGTCACTGAAATTACGGAAGATGCAGTATTGAGGCTTCGATAAGGTAAGCTATTCTTAACATCGGTTCATCGGTGAAGATTTGTGTGAATTTGTGGGGTATAAAAAAAATTCCCCAACTATTTGATTGCGCTCAATTTCCGATGAATGACAAGCTTTTTAGTTAAAATGTGCGGGGGTTGCTGCCCAGAATGAGGTAACATTATACCCTTTGTCACTCAAGCCCTGGTTGAAAAGACTAAATACTCCCTGGTTAACATAGAATCATTCAGAAGAATTACAAAGAGGTATGCCTATTTGTTGTTGGTAGATATGTTGGCCCAATAGAGTACCCTTTTAGTTAAGGTTAAAGGTGTGATTATTTTGCTGTATGTTTGTGGTGAGGACTGTTTGGTTTTTTGAGAGACACGTGTGAGCAAGGATAGTGGCATCTCCGGTGTGGTTTGGCATTTTCCATTTTTGCATTATGTACTACGTCCTAGACAGGCAACATGATGTGGACAGTGAAATCATTAATTTGAACAGGAATGAATGTAATTGAATAAAAATCGAACAAAAAAAAGGTACGAGTGTCTTTATATTTTGGTTTGATAATAACAATTAGGAATACTGAATATATAAAAATATTTATCCCCTCTGTGTTAGTATCAAACATGTTCACACAGTAGATCTTTGGTAGACATGGGCAAATGGTACCGCATCTGTATCATGGAAGCGATGAAATTTTTAGGGCTATCACTGCAAATAATACCTTCATTTGAGGCAGTAATTATTAGGAAGTACTGCACAGCTTTTTAAAATAGGTTTTTATTGAGTTTTTTGTGTATATAGATGTGTGTTTTTTTATGACTTATATGAGTTATTATGTTTTGGTCTTTTCTGTTATCATTTTTGTAAGTTTGTTTATTTTATAGTGTTTGTATATGTATTTATGGTAGAAATGTGTGGAAGTCCTATTACAATATGTTTTTGTACATTGAATATGTTTGATATTTAAATTTTAGTGTATGTATTGTTGGTGTCCCTTGCCTGTATGTTTAGTTATTAGACAAAGGTCATTAGTCAATGTTAAGTATGTCATGATTGTTTTTAGAATATATGTTATTTATGTTGACTCTTAATGTTAGGGTATTATATTTATTGTATTTCAGCCCTGAAGAAGTCCTATGCTGAGGACGAAACGCATTGGCTGATGTTGTTATGAAGTGTTCTAAAGAAAAGAATAATAAAGAGAAGATAACAAAGAAACACCATTGAATTATTAGACTTGTCTAGTTATACTTAAAGTGGTGCACTATCTAAATATATACAGTATATAGTTCTCTTTGAGAATAGCATTTTGGCAGTAGGAGCTGAGTGCACACCTTACCATAGAAATTTGATCTTTGACTTCCTTGTGTTAAACACATAATAGGTGATAGGGGTCAGGTGCAATTTTTCTATCACCTGCTGCCTATTGCATTATTAGTCCACTATGAGCACAGTTAAGCAGTACAATAGGAATTCATAGGACAGCTATACACACATTTTTTTAGATTTATGACCAAGCGTTTCAGTTTGATCTATTTACCTTATGTTGTTCATGAATTCCATTATGCTCCTTTTGACACATTGATGTGAGCTAATATAACGTAATCACCTTTCATCTTTTGACAAATATTTTGTATTGACTATTGCAGATGTTTTTACATCTTGTGTTGCAACCGTTTTTATTTATAGATAAGTCTGGACTCACTAAGTAGGCTGTTTTCATCTGGGATTTATACAACAAATGGGTCAGTTTTCGCTTTTCATACTTTCTCATTCCACAAGTGAAGTGTGTTGTCCTTTTTCTATTTCTTGGAACCAAATGATGAAAGGCGGGCACGGACAACGATTAATTCTTATCCTGATTGGCTGTTCGTGCCCCAATCATTCTATTTGACCTAGGAGCCGCGGTCATTTCCTGCTTTTCAGGAACGCGGCCCTGGTGATGGACTGTCATTGACAATGTAAGTCTGCTCTAGGTGAGCGTCTTGATTTATTGTTTCTTCTTTATTGAGCCCATGTTTTAGCAGTTTGTGGTCTTTAAAATACTAACACCTTGAAAGAACGTTTTCCCTTTTTAATGTAGGATACGTGATTTACTATCATCTCCACACTAATCCGACTGCACCATGGCCCCAAGAAGTGCCTTTTCACTGAGGTATTGCCCTGATTCCAATGTATCGGTTTTGTTTATTTGAAGTTATGGTCTTTTCTGGTACATGACATACTCTGATATGATTGCAGTCATGAACGTGCCTAACAAGTACCATGTTTTGACTTGCTACTTTACACCTAATTGGTCCTTTCATCTTCCTGATTGTTCTACATTATACTTGAACCATACAATATATGCCAAATTTTAATACCTTTTACCCTACATTTTGAACAGTATTTACAAAGACACAATAATACTTTTTGTTCTGAGTGTTTATTGCCTTATAGAATTTCTTCTTTTACTGTACCTCTGTAGAAATAAAAATAATCTACAGCCTTGTTTTTTTCCCATGGGGTTCTGTCCTTAGTTAAGGATGGTAAGCAGTATCAATTTGATTGGATTTTTATCACTCAGCATGGCAACACATCAGCACTGAATGCCATGTGACGTTCATACAACTATATAAATTGTGTATTATATAGGTGGAACTTGCAACTATTTGGCATCTCTGTCTTGTGTTTTCACAGGTTTCTCTCAGTTTGTATCTATTTGACAAAGAACTGATGTGTGTAACTTTCACCCATTTTTTTTTTTTGCATATTCAGTATAGATTAACTGGGTGTAGTTTGCACTGTAAGCTTAGGAGAAGGTTATTGTAAATAGTCCTGATGAAGCGCCAAGTGATCTGTTCGGACTTTTTAAGGCATGAAACATGTTGACTTATTGTAGCAGTTAAAGAAAATTTATTTTTCTTCTCTTTTCATAGAGTGTGGGATCATTATTTCCCTTTCACTCTGCAGGTTTTTTTAAATCTTGACCGGCTCCTTTCTCACTCAATAAAATTTGTTTTTCAAGTAGGTGGCTGATCCAATTTTATTATATATTTTTTTTCTCTCCAGCTCTTTTTCCTTTCTCTGTAACCTATAGGGCTAAATTTACTCCTATTTTTCCATATTTTGCCCCAGATTATCACAAAAGATTTCTGGCAAAGAGCCCATTTGAGGGGCCCGTCAAACATTGTAGCACCGATCTGATGTGGAGCAAACCCAATGATGAAGCATGACATCGTACAGATGTGTGAGGGCTTTTGCTTCTATATTTAGAAGTGCCTGAGAGACCTGTGTTTTTCTTTTTCTTTTGGAACAGTGCACTTTCTTTTTTCAATATAACGATTAGGGAGAGTGTACACTGGACCAGTCAATCTCCCTGTCCCCTCTCTGTTTTGATCAGAATTGCACAGGAGCCCTCAATATGACATATTACTGCATTACTCTAACAGATATTCAACATTTTATACTATTTAATCATTGATTAGTACACTTGGTTAACATTGGTGGCCATGCTTCATAATCACATTTTCAAATGCGTGCATTATTTTTCTACAATATTTTCCTTTCTACGTAAACGTATTATTCAAAATTCATAAACATTCATTAATAATTTTTATTAAAACACCTGTGCTAGCAACGTTGGCCATAAAACTAGGACTGGCTGATGGCACTGTCACACAGGTCACAGGGCTATTTGGCAGCTCTATAATTGGCTTATCACTTCCCTTTCAAACATCCCCACACTCAACATACACAGTAATTTAAATACTTTTTAGTAAGTTTGTTTTAGGAAACATCAATTTATTATTAGCAAAACATGTAATATGTTACTTTTGTCCAAATTACGTAAACGGAGACTGCATTCGCAGAGCAAATTCCATAATTAACAGAGTGCTCAGGACTGGGTAATCCATTTCTCAGTGACTTCACCTGTCAAAACATAATCAAAAACAACTATATTCTTGCCCTAAGACGGATGGAGGCGTAGAAGGACCTAGCAGGATTGCAACTAGTGACCTAGATGAACAGCTCTTCACAGCAAGTGCTCAAACTACTTAGCTCTCTTTTCTTAAATGGATGTTATGACATCGAGTCTCTAAAACAGAATATAATTTCTCCAAATGTGATTCAATAAGATTGCATCACAGCACATCTCCTTGATACAGTGAGTGAGTGAGGAAACTTGGCGTTAGCATCAGCAACCAACTTTATAATGGGATGTAATGCGAGAGAGCGTGCAAAAAGCTAGGTCTTTGATAATTTTCTAAAGTATAGTAGATCCGATTGAGCTCTAAGTTCAAACCGACAGAGAATTCCATAGCTTGTAAGTAAAGACAGAAAACCTTCTGCCACCCAACCAAGCTTTATTAAGTCTAAGAATGGCCACCTTTTTTGCTGCAGAGGAGTGCACTGTGCACTTAGGAACATACCGCTGAGAGATTCCTTTAAAGTATTCAGGACCAGCATTATGCAGGGCTTTGTGTGCCAAGCAAAGAGCTTTAAACTGGACCCTCTAGGAAACCAATGAAGACTGATCAAGGCCTTTGCAACTGGATACATTTTGGAATTTTCAAAATTGGTTGGGCTGCAGCATTCTTGAGAATCTGGAGTTTATTTAGCAGTCGTTGTTGGATCTCCACATACATAGAATTGCAGTAATCAATCCTTGACATTACTAATGTGGTAATGACCAATTTTTGGAGATCCAACTGATTGAACTTAAAAATCTTCTTCAAGGCTCGCAGCAGAAATAAACCAACATATGTGGTTTTCTCAGCTGGACAGGGAAGAGAGCTGAGATTCTGGGGCCACCAAGCACTTTACCAAAACAAGAGATCCTTACCGAATATAAGCACCTCTGTCTTTTCGGAATTTAGCTTAAGACAGTTTTCCCTCATCGAAATCACAATTTATCCCATACATCTCTTAATTTGTTTGCCCACTGTCTCAACATCATATGTAACTGAGATTCGCTACCTTGGCCTGGAGTCAAAAACGTACTGCTAAGTGACCCCATTTATGATTGATAACTACCAGCCCCAGTGGCGGATCCTCTTAAAGAGTGGAGGAGTGTGGCCCCGTCTGATGCAAGTGAAGCAGGCAAACACAAATAAATGAAATGGCATAATAATACCACCAGTTCATGCTGTGTAAAGCACAATCATGAGGGCAGGGGGCATGGCTGACATCTGTGATTGCAAGATAATTGCTGCTCCTTTCAGTGTGCATGTTGGGTTGGCCGGCTGTCTTGCTACAGCGAGCCCGACATGCTCAAAATATTGAATCCAAAATTCATTTTATAGACCTAACTCCACATATGTGTCCCTTGGCAATAGAAATATATATATCTTCAAGATACATAGATGGGGAGTTAGACGTAGTAAATCTATACTTCCTCTATATGCACTCACCTTTGGTGTTCGATATTTTGTTCACAATATTTTTCTATTTTGATATTCTTAGCCTCAAAGTTCAGTAATACAATCTTTTACAGGGTAGTCATCCACTTAATAAATTACATATTAATGGAAATCCTACGTATTTCATGCCTGCCCCTCATGGTTACCAGTAGACTCAAATTTGCTAACATCTTAGTTTAAATTAGCAAAATTTAAACTATGGTACTTTCCTTCAATAGCAGTTCATCAGAATACACTGTCCAGTCTGGCCAACATGCCGTGCATTGCTGGAGGCGTTTGGGGCTTTGAAAGCAAAACATCGCTCAATTTTGAATTACCAAAATTCAAAACGACATAAGTCCAAAACAAGTCTTAATCAGGCGAAGCAACTGCGTAATGCATTCCTTTACACACAGAATACCATCCCAAACCCACTCTGCATCTCTGATTTCTTTTACACAAATCCTACAAACTTAGCTGTTCCACTACTTTCTGAAATAATTGAAATACAGTGATCCACTCTAAATTCAAGGTACCAGTGTCTGTTGCAATGACTGCTTGTTAGTTCTAACTGTTTTCTCTGTGAATCAGTAAAAACTTACTTGTAAAGTACCAAATTATGTAGGACAGGGGTTCCAAACTGGTAAATACATACATACGGAAATAAATTAGGTTGGAGAGATATTTTTAAATGTCTTCTGTCATTTGAAGATGCACGTAATAACATGAAGAACACATTCAAGTCAATTAGGGATGTTGATTACCAGGGTGTTGCTTGAGTTCAGTTGTGAAAAGGCCAACTCTTAGATTGTGACAATGGAGTCTGATTCTAGTAGGAAAGATATGACTTTCCTTAAGAGTGACCATGCTGTCTGGGACATTCGACCATAGACACACCAACATAAGCAAACATGACTGTTGGTTTATAATGTTTCCTAGTATACTCCTCAGAACAGGTGGCTCATGAGAAGTTGTGAACCAATCATCAGAAAAGAGATCAGCACAACAAGAAAAAACAACAGCGTTTTACATGTTTCGTATGGATGAATTTTGAATAGTAATTGAATAATATTATGTAAAATGTTTTAGGTGTTGAAGTATTGTAGGAAAATGTATGATATTGCATGGAATTGTATGGAAACTGTATGAAATTAATTTTGTGTTTTTTTTTCCTCTCTCCTGATTTATGGTAAACTATTTGTTCTGGATCTCAAATATGAAAGAAAGAAAAATCAACACCTCTGAGACACGACTAGACAACAGCCATCTGAGCACTAGCCAGTCAGCTTGCAATCCAGTCAGCTGATGTCAGCCAGCCGGTCTCCCCAGTTAGGTACATCAGCATTTTATCCTGAAATATGTTACTGTCCAGCCAGTCAGTCACTGCAGTCAGCTTTCTTGAAAATCAGCTGATGCAATAGCATCCAGCCCAACATCCTACCATGCCACCAGCAAATGCCAACCAAGAGAACTATCTAAGCTATCAAGTCAGGTCTAGCCAGCCCCTTTTCCTGGATGCATATGCCAGGCAGTCAGCAGTCTCTCTGGTATCAACCAGTGATGATCTAAATGACTTACAGTATCTCTAGCCTTCAGATGAAGTGCATGCCATTTTTTTGGAGACATCTATCAAATCAAAAGAAGAAGTTATGCTTCTGGAGAAAACACCATCAGGGAAAATACAATCTGTCAGTTCTACACCACCTTCTGAGACCTTAGCCCTGCTAAGTGACAGACTTCAAGCAATGACTGCCCACAGTCATTGTTGATCAACATAATCCATGGAAGCATTAAATGTGACCATTTTAAGCAAGCCTATGTATAGGAAATCCACATGGTCAGTTAGGCTTGCCATGAGATAGCGACATCAACAGGTATTCGTCTGGCTGGGAACATGCAGACCTTTGTGACACTGCCAGGGAGAGGCAGGATCAAGTGAATGCACACAGGGCCTGTTGGGGCTTTGTACTACTTATTTACCAAAGGGCCAATAAGATGGATTGGGCCGTGTGAGTCCCAAAGGACAAGTACCCAGGCAAATAAGAAACACTACACAAGGCATAATTCAAAGTCTAAACCATTAAGGTTTATTTAAAAATAAGTTACCAAAAATAGAAAAGGCAATTATTTAGTCAGGCAATTCAATAATTCTTATTTAGGAAGAGGATAACATAAGGACAATCTCCAGAAATATTCTGAGCATATAGTCAAATCACAATCCATCATAGACATTGTTCAATAGGAATGGGTAAAAAGCTCAGGCTTGCATCGCAAATAAGAGAGTTTTTATAGATTCACAGGAATAGAGAATCATGCTCCAGACATAATTTTAGGTGGTAACATTGGGCTGAATTAATAATGTTGTGTGACACAAATCAATCAACTTTGCAGAAATTGTGTTACATGAAACAGGGTACTCCAGAAACCTACTTAAAATTAATAAAGAATTATCCCTTTAAATTTACATACAAGAGGAAATTACATGCACTAATAAACAATGATGCATTCAATGATTAATAGGAGCATAATTAAACCAGCAGGCAGCATCCTCAACCTTGACCACTGCATCCCTACTAGAACATCTCGGGCATGGCTTCCTTTGAAGCCCACAGTTATTACAGCATAACTCCCTCCCCGTTCACCTTAGAACCACCCAGGACCACCTCGCCTTCAGGAGACGCCTAAAGACTTGGCTCTTTGAGCTGCAGTAAAAAAAAAAACCCTAGCGTCTTGAGACCCTCACGGGTGAGTAGCGTGCTCTATAAATGCCTTCATTGATTGATTGATTGATAAAAGGTTTCACTAGAAAATGAGCCTCAAATTGACTACTTTATGACTAGAAAATGCATAATAGAGAGAAAAACATGCACGCCGAGAAGTTCTCATTGAACTTGTAAAATCCATGTAGTCTTCAGCTGTCAATGCAACCAGACCAAAGGCTCAGTAAATTATTTGTGTGTTTTACTTTTGCTAACATAAACACATGAAAATGTTAATTTGTCTTTATTAAAATATCTGGTCTAGCAGGCCTTACACCTAGGTAGGACCTATTTTTTAACAAATACCCACATTAACTCATAAACATCTAGTTACAGTTGAAATTTTCAGATATTGAGGTGAACCAAGGGAACCTTTGGCACCTACTGCAGCCACCAATTTCCATATCAAGAAGGAAACTTGGATTTGGTGTTAGGGATGTGCCACACTGTCATATGCCTAGAACTGTTATGGCCAGAAAGATTGCAAAAAAAGTTCTTGAATCAAGAGATCCTCTAGGGATGACAGAGGTGTGAAGTCAGGGATGCAATGAAGGGCTGTCACAAGGGGGAAGAATGGATATTATGTCCAAGGGCTCACACTTTCCAAGGTCCTCCACTTATTATGCAAATGTATTTGTAGGTTTTTTAATCACACGCAAGTGTTCCATCTTCATCAGTAATGAAGCAGATAATGTGCCCATTAGACTTGAGAGCATCAGAAGCCATGTTTTTCCTTTCCTTCGAAACATGTGCTTATGACACCTGTGAAAAAAACAGAGAAAGCATCTATCTGGGCCCACGTTACGTTTTGGCCCCAGCCTTCACAAAAACATCTGACAGGTCTGATGAAATGATGGTAGACAGAGTATAGTACAAGCTTATCACATGCACCCTTGCTGGTTGACCATTTTGGCCCTCATTATGACTTTGACAATTTCTGAGTGAGATCGTCAAAGCCATGGGTGCCAAAGACCCCAGTGCTGGCGGACCTCCGCCCGTCATATTTTGGGTACTGACGGATTTCCACCACACTTTGGGTGGATATCTGGCAGTAGCCGTGCTGGTGGGCGGTGGCACACAGGTGTTGCTACCACCTGCACTGCCCCACCAGAAGGACACTGCCAGCCATATTAAGACCATTTATATGGCCTGGCGGTGTCCTGCTGGTGGGGCACTGTCGGCGGTGGCAGCTTCCCTTCCCTTTCCCTGCCGGAGGACCTCCTCGCCGGACGAAGTACGTCTAGCGCCTGAGAGGGGAGAGGGGGGTTGTTGTGTCGAAGTAAACCTCAGCGAAGCCTACTAGTGCAAGGGGTTCGCCCTTCTCTGCACAAAGTCCTCAGACCATATAGGAAGAAGTTGGCACAGAAACTGAAATAAAAGACAAAGGTCCATATTAATACATTTTTAGCGCCGCATTTGTGTCATTATTTGACGCAGAAACGGCGCAAACTTGCAAAATACAATGGTATTTTGTAAGTTTGAGCAGTTTTTGCGTCAAAAAGCGGCGCAAATGCGGTGCTAAAAAAGTATAAATATGGGCCAAAGTTTATTAAACCTCATGAGGTGGTACTACAGTTCAAACAGCACCCTTCGGTAATGTTTGAAGTAGCACACTGAACTAAGAGAGCATGATCCTTTTATACCCACACAGGGGCTAAAAGAAGGTGGTACAATTATAGAAGCAAGACTTATATACATATAAGGTCATATGGAAATGCACAGTCGACAGGTAGGAGGGGCCAACAGTTTTCAAGGACTAGTAGACACATTATTGTTGGTTACTAATTACTAACAGCTGCAGACCTTACTGGGCATGAGCAAAGTGAGAGATGCTAAATATAACTTGTCACTAGACAGATTTTCAAGAGTAGTTAACAGGAAGGTAGGACAGAGCACATGGCGAGCACATGGCAGCATGAAAATGGCTGCCATGAATACAAAATGGATTCTGCAAAATGTTTACAATAGTTGCTAAATACAAGATGTCTTCCGCTAATGCTTAATCTAATCGCTACTAAATTACAACAGTTGTGTGTGGGTGTCTGAGTGTGTGGTGTCTGCGTGTGTGTATGCATGTATGTGTGTGTGTGTGAATGTGACTGTGAATGTTTTGGTGTATGTGTGGTTATATGTGTGTGAGTGAATGCGTGTATGAATGTTGAACTGAGTGCGTGTCTGCATGTCAGTGTGTGTGCATGTGAGGATGCATGTTTGGATGTTTCTGTGTATGCGTGCCAGAATGCGTGTTATTATGTGTAAGTGAATGCCTGGATGGATGTGTGTGAGTGAATGAGTGTATGGATGAGTGTGAGTATATGCTTGTCTGGAAGTGTAGGTGAGTGGGTGTATGCTTGGTACGTGTGGGTGTCTGTGTGCATGTATAGGGGATGGGCACTATGTGAGTAGGGGGATAGGGGTGGGAGTGCTATGTTTTTTAGGGGGTGGAGGGTCAGGTGCTTGCTGGGGGGAGCTGACTACCGGTAACAGGGAAGGAATTCCCTGTCACCGGTAGCTCTAACACCATGGTTTTGGTGGTGGTGCTACTGCCACAAAAATCATGGTGTTGGGCCAGGTCCTAATACAGCCGGCAGTCCTCTGTGGAGCGCTGGGTCGGAGATGAACATCTCCAGCCCAGCGGTTCATACCGCCATGACGGTATGAGTGGAGAAGTGGCAGGCTGGTAGTGGCCAACCCACCACACTCATAATGTAGCAGTCCTCACCACCAGCCTGTTGGTGGTGATACCACCACATTAGGGTCATTATGACCACCTATATCACATTAGAAGACTTTGATGTAGGTCTGGCTAACTGAGCAATATTATTCTTGTGGTCCATGGCTATTATAACGTTTTTAAAGAAGACTGTCACATATACTTTATATATTAGTTTTGCTCTTGTCCTCCTTGAGGGTCACATCATCTCTGTACATCTGCAGTGTACACCTGCAGTACAACTTCTGATTCTTGCAAAGGTTGCAGCAGGATTTCCTTCATTGTTCAAGGCTTGGTCTCTGCTTTGGAAAAAATAGCAACTTACAGTGTAATTTCCTTGGTGATGCCTACCTCTGTGGTGGTAGAGAAGGGTTTTTCCAGAGATCCTTACAAAGACTATCTGCTTACTGAATGTGGCCTGTATTGTTGAATGGGCTCTGCATTTATAAAAAAATAGAGAAACTGTTGGGAAGCCAGGCCTGATCAAAATGAGCTCCAGGTAATGCAATCATAGACACAGGGAATCAAATGTGGGATCACATTCAATGCTTTCTTAAGGGATGTTTAAATAGATGCCATGGGCAGTTACCATCTGGTTGAGAAACTGTGGGATCCATGCATTTTGTTTAACAAATGGGATAGACCACAGTTTGCTTCAGCATCTGGATTGGGATATACACAATTTAAATATCTACAGGTGACATAAGCTATCTCTATCTATATCGAGGAGCATAACAGTGCCGGCAGTCAAATCAGTTTAGGTTAACCTTTTGTGCTCAGGCAGTGTTCTGGGGTGAATGTATCTTACAACATAAAAGCAGACTGGTTTGAAACTACAATGGGGTTTCTGAATCCTAGCCTCCTGGCTTTCACCAAGGAGAACCATGGCAAATTAGGTGTGTATGTATTTCAGTCTCCAACATTGCTGAAGGGGTTTCCCTTGGGGTGAGGGTATTACACTGATAATCTGCTCTTTTTCTCTATATGTTTGTGTATTTTCTGCAGGAGCCCCTGGCTTTATACACTGGTTTTCCAAACTCATGCAGCCATCTAATCCCTGCTGCCATTCCCAAAGGGGAGGGGTTTCACCTGGCCAGTGTTAGCAACATCTTGTTTCTCCACGGTTAGCCTCAGCCAGAGAAATGCTAACTTGTACTGATCATCATTGAGATCAGAGTTAATATGTAGGAGGACACACTTGGGATCACGACAGGAGATGGCTTGATTCCAGTATGGAACTAACATAGTCTCGTTTCAGATCATGTGGACAAAGTCACCCTCCTGAAGTAAGCAATGGAGATGGAGGGTGAGCCAGCCACACCTATGGTCCCTAGTTTGTGTCTCATAAGGTATACCCTATCTAGATATTTCAGTTGTACTAGGCAAAGCCTAGCTATAATTGCCGAGTGTTGTGGAGCTGCCCTAGTATCAGCCCACACCTCATCTGCGAGAGCACCCAGATCCTTCTTCCATGCAGTGTTGAGAACATCAATAGAGTCTGCCATGTAATGGATTATTGTGCGGTAAACTTTCATCATTTTGTGATCTCCCAGTTGACCCATAAGCAGTTTCACCTTTTAGTGGTTAAGTTATGGGAGGCCCTCTAAGTCTGAGATATAGGGGGTCATTACTACCCTGGCGGATGGCGGAGAAGCGGCGGTAAGACCGCCAACAGGCTGGCGGTCAAAGTTTTGCAATTATGACCATGGCGGTTACCGCCATGGTCATCCGCCTCTTCTCCATTCCGCCCGTCAGGGCCGAGACGACAGCTTGGCTGGAGACCTGGGTCTCCAGCCTGGCGGTCGTCACAATACCCCTGGCGGTATTTGGACCAGGCTGACCACCATGGATTTCATGTGGTTTGGAACCGCCATGAAATCCATGGCGGTAAGCACTATCAGTGCCAGGGAATCCCTTCCCTGGCACTGATAGGGGTCTCCCCCACCCTCCACCCCCACCCCTACTCCCTCCCCTACACCCCCACCACCCCTGCCACCCCCCAAAGGTGTCAGGACCCCGCTCCCCACCCCTACCCCCAACATCACATCACTCATTCACACCCGACACGCACGCAGGCAACACCAACACACATACACGCGCACACACCGACATACATGCCAACAGCCACACACACAGTCAGACACGCACATCCACATTCAAACATACATGCACACATCCATACAGACATACCTACAGACATACACGCACTCATTCCCAAACACACAACACCCCCGCAAGCATACACGCACTCACACACCTCCTCCACATACACAGACGCACATGACCATGCACGCACACAACACCCCCACCCCCTCCCCTAACGGACGATCAACTTACCTGGTCCGTTGATCCTCCAGGAGGGGACGGGATCCATAGGGGCTGCCCTGCTAACACCACACCGTCAACAGAACACCGCCACGCCGAATCACAGGACGTGATTCGGTTGGCGGTGTTCTGATGACGTGGCGGTGGAGGTGGAGCAACCTCCACTTCCCCGCCGAACGCCAGTATGGCTGTTGGTGGCTCTCCATCCGAAAAAAGGACGGAGGGCTGCCAACAGTCATAATACGCTGAGCGGAAAACCGCCACCACTGGCGGTCTTCAGCACAGCGGTCCCTCTGCGGTCTTGACGAAAGACCGCCGAGGTCAAAATGACCCCCATAATGTGCCAGGACATACCTAAGTTGTAAGTAGCAATAGAATTTGCTGTGATGTAGTCCAAATGCTCTTTCTACTGTTTGATAAGGTTTAAGTATTGCGCCATCAATCAAGTCGCCTAGGCTGGAGATGCCTATATCATCCCATTTGCGAAAGCCCTTCAACCTAGCCACTTGTCTGTGGTTGGTGCCCACCCATAGTGAAGTCTGCCCCACCAGTTTATTTTGTCATACCATGATAAGGCTCCTAGCAGAAGAATTAAAACCAAATAACTATTACTAACGAGGGAGAAAGTAGTTACACCAAAAACTGTCACTGCTTTTACTGTTTAAAAGCATGCACTGAATTTACATAACCCTTGCAGCTTGAATTGCAAACTTGTTAGGCTGGCAAATTCCTGAAGCTAAATGTTTCTTTCATAACCCTTCTTTGACTTATAAGATGTTGCAAAACATTGTCCTAAACAATGGACTCAGAATTAACTAAATCCTTTTCCACCTAATGACCTGCCATGGAATGTGTTGATGTGCATAGAAATTACCCAATATTTTGTATGAATGACTTAACATTGTTAAGGGATGAGAAAGGACATCAAAAATTAAACATATGTATGGAATATTGTTCTTGCCTAAGTAAAAGACACAGGGAAAAAAAGAACATGTATCCAAACCCTTACGCTTGCCAAGACACTCATTGTGTCAATCTACAATCTCTCAAGAAAATGTTTACAAATGTTAATAATTGTAATGATCACTGATGTGTAAAAAGGTATTCAAGGAAGATGCCATACAGAGAGATGCCGTAGAAGAGAAGCTGATTGTTAGACCTGACAGCCTTACAGTGGTCACCCATAACTTTTTGCCTGCCTCCTTCCACTTTTTGGGCACTGTTTTTGCTGGTTTTAAGACTCTGCGCACTTTACCACTGCTAACCAGTGCTAATGTGCATATGCTCTCTCCCTTTAAACATGATAACATTGGATTATACCCAATTGGATTATTTAATGTACTTATGAGTCCCTAGTAAAGTGCACTATGGCCCTCATTACAACCCTGGCGGACAGCGGAAAAAGGGCGGTAAGACCGCAAACAGGCGAATGCAGGAGGAACAGTATTTGGGCTTCAGGGAGGAACTCAGAACCATCAGATCCACCCTGGGCACCATAGTAGGGGTGCTGAAGGAAGTACTCAACACCAGGAGGGACACTGTGGCACAACAAGGGGCCCCTGGCACTAGCATGGACTATGAACTGCCCACCACCTCCGCCGGCGCTAGTGGACAGGATGCCCCGCCACAGTACCACCACACCAGCACCTCACCCCCTGCAGAGGGAGAACCACCCCGCAAACGGTCCCTGAGATCCAGGAACAAGACAGAGAACGATGCTAAGACCCCCGCCAAGAAATGAGACCACCCTGATTGTCATCCTACTGTCCCACTTTGTCACCCTGTCCATAATTAAACTGCCCCAGCTCCACTTCCTATGCCCATATGGGCAATGCACCTGTGAGACTAATAGACTGGACTCTGCCATGGACACTCCTCCGCCATCACTCCTCACCAATTAACTTCCCCCTCCATTTTGCATTGAAATAAACACACCTAAAGCACAAAATGCTCTGGAGTCTGTCTGTGATTTCAAAATAGTGTATTAGCAATTACAGTGAGAAAATGTGTTTGAAATAGTAATGTCAACATACCTATGTCACACAGCTCTAGTCCATGAGGAATGTAAGCAGATGACACACAGTGGGACCCACATCTGTGAAACCGTAAGGAAAAGTGACAACTCAGTGACCATACACTGGGTGAAAACGACAGACAGGATAGAGGCAGAAGTGTAAAAGTACATGTAGTAGGCAGGATTGTATTCTCACCTGTGTTTCACTGAAAATATTGCTGGATCACTGAGTCCCTGTTCTGCATGTCTTCTTCCTCTGCTTCATCCTCATCACTGTCCACAGGCTCCACAGGCTCCACAGCTGCCACAGCACCGCCATCTGGACCATCCTCCTGCAGAAAAGGCACCTGTCGTCTCAAAGCCAAGTTGTGAAGCATACAGCAGGCCACGATGATCTGGCACACCTTCAATGGTGAGTAGAATAGGGATCCACCTGTCATGTGGAGGCACCTGAACTTGGCCTTCAGGAGGTCAAAGGTCTGCTCGATCACCCTCCTAGTTCGCCCATGGGCCTCATTGTAGCATTTCTCTGCCGTGGTCCTGGGATTCCTCACTGAGGTCAGTAGCCATGACAGGTTGGGGTACCCAGAGTCACCTGCAAATGGCGAGGGACAACTGTTAGACACACACAAACCTGTAGGGATAACCCCAGACAACCATTCCCACTGTCTTGCTTCCAGGGGCTCACCTAATAGCCACACACGGTGCCTCTGGAGTTGACCCATCACATAAGGGTTGCTGCTAGTCCGCAGGATGTAGGCGTCATGCACTGAGCCAGGGAACATGGCATTCACATGGGAGATGTAATGGTCTGCCGAACATACCATCTGTACATTCATGGAATGATAACTCTTTCAGCTTCTGTACACCTGTTCACTCCTGTGTGGGGGGGGCAAAGCCACATGGGTCCCATCAATGGCACCTATGATGTTGGGAATATGTCCCAGGGCATAGAAATCACCTTTCACTGTAGGCAAATCCTCCACCTGAGGGAAAACGATGTAGCTCCGCATTTGTTTCAGAAGGGCAGACAACACTCTGGACAACACGTTGGAAAACATAGGCTAGGACATCCCTGATGCCATGGCCACTGTTGTTTGAATTGACCCACTTGCAAGGAAATGGAGTACTGACAGCACCTGCACTTGAGGGGGGATTCCTGTGGGATGGTGGATTGCTGACATCAGGTTTGGCTCCAACTGGGTACACAGTTCCTGGATTGCGACACGGTCAAACCTGTAAGTGATTATCAAATGTCGCTCCTCCATTGTCGACAGGTCCACCAACGGTCGGTACACCGGAGGATGCCGCCATCTCCTCACATGTCCCAGCGGACGGTGCCTATGAAGGACAACAGCGAGCACAGAGTCAACCAACTTAGAGGTACGTAGCCACAGTTTACCCAGAACACCAATCATACACAAAAGGTGGCCTGTATGTGTGTTGAGGCTAGGCCTAGGTATGTGTGACGCAGTTGAAAATTAGGCCATGTGGGCCCTTGAAATGGCGGCTGCCTGACCTCTAAAGTGGGACAATGGGATGTGAGGTAACTGCGCTGGCGTTGTACACCGTCGCAGTAGGCGGTCCGAGACCGTGGCGCAATGCTGCATTGGTTAACATTGGACCCTATGGGCCCCAGGAGCCAATGACGATGCACGCCGGCGGTGATGGTACGCACCGCCGCGGACGTGACCGCCGCGGACGTGACCGCCATTTTCTATCACTTCAATCACTCGATACCTGATCTTTGACAGGAGAGGACCTACACTGCAAGTGCTGCTGTGACCTCAGTCTGGAAGAGACAATGGCTCGTGCGTCTGGGGAAAGGGCCTCTGCCTTCACATCGGAGGAGTTGGAGAAGCTCGTTGATGGGGTCCTCCCCAGTACACGCTACTCTACGGTCCTCCAGACAAACAGGTAAGTACACATGGAGCATGTTGTATGGGCTATGCCTGTGTGGAGAGGGCTGGATGTTAAAAGGAAGGGGGCAGAGTGCTGCGTGCATGTAAGACGGTGAGTGCATGTGCCACATGGCAAGGGTAGGGATGGGGGCCACTCACTTTGACGGTGCAGTTGGTAATGACTTCTCTTCTTCCCCTGTACATTTCATGTAGGTCAGCGCCCACCAGAAGAAAGATATTTGGCGTGCCATCGCCAAGGACGTCCGGACCCTGGGGGTCTACCACAGATGGAGAACCCACTGCCGGAAAAGATGGGAGGACATTTGCCGCTGGAGCAAGAAGACGGCGGAGGCTCAGCTGGGGATGGCCTCCTAACGTGGGAGGGGTGCATGTCGAACCATGACCCCCCTGATGTTCAGGATCCTGGCGGTGGCCTACCCGGAGTTGGATGGGCGCTTGAGGGCATCACAGCAGACACAAGGGGGTGAGAACACTCTCATTCAGATGACTTTGCGTGCAGTGGAGTTGTCTGGGTGGGGGAGGAGGGCTGTGGGTTTCCACAGGCCAGGGCGAGTTCCGTAGGCTAGTCCCCTCCGTAGGGCATGGCCCTGTGTCCCCCCACCCCACCTCTGTACAGTGCCAAGTACAGCTATTCATGCCCCTGTGTCAGCTATGTGTGCAGATGTCGCCCATAGCCTTGTAGGCCATTTCCCAGGAATTGCACTGTGGAGCCCAAGAGCGCGGCATAGTGCAGGGGGCCTCTGTGTCTGTCTTGTCTGCCAACGGTAGCAGTAATCCATGCACTCAACATGTCTTTCTTCTGTCTCCCTCCCCTTTTTTTGGTCTTCCTGTTCTTGTGTGCATTAGCATCATCAGGCGGAGGAGCAGTGGCACCAGAGCACGAGGGAGCTGCATCCCACATGGCCATGGAGGGTGACACTAGGGAGTCTGAATTCACCAGTGGGACAGAGGGTGAGGGGAGCTCCACGCGGGGGACAGGAGCTGACACCAGCGACACGGACTCGTCCTCTGATGGGAGCTCCCTTGTGGTGGTGGCAACATCTGTGCCCCCCGCATCTACAGGTACAGCCGCGACCCCCCCTACCAGCACCGCCCTCCCAGCAGCCCCTCAGCCTTCGCCCCGTGCCCGCTCACCCAGGAGGGTGGGCATCACCTTCGCCCCAGGCACCTCAGGCCCTGCCCCAGTCACCCCTGCTGCCCTCAGTGAGGAGGTCATTGACCTCCTCAGGTCCCTCACTGTTGGGCAGTCTACCATTTTGAATGCCATCCAGGGTGTAGAAAGGCAGTTGCAACAAACTAATGCATTCCTGGAGGACATTCATTCTGGTCAGGCGGCCCTTCACCGAGCTTTTCAAACTCTGGCCTCAGCACTGATGGCAGCCATTGTCCCCGTCTCTAGCCTCCCCCCTCCAACTTCCTCCACCCAGACCCAATTCCCTGTACCTCTGCCTATCCCAAGCACCCCATCAGACCAGCCTACACACACCTTACCACACAAGGGAAGCTCAGGCAAACATAACCACCACACATGCCACAGGCACTCACGGAAGCAACACACACATGCAGACACACCAACATCCACTGATTCCACTGTGTCTCCCTCCTCGTCATCTCCCTCCTCCCTCCCAGTCTCGTCTACACTCACACCTGCATGCACTACCTCTACAGTCACTACGTCCCTCACTAGCACACCCACCACCACACCCCGCTCATGTGCAGTGACCACCCCCACTACCATTCACACGTCCCCTGTGTCCCCTCCCAGTGTGTCTGTGACACCCCCTCCCAAGATACACAAACTCAGGCACACGCCCACCCAACAGCCATCCACCTCATGACAGCCTACAGCGCATGCACCTGCACCCAAAGTCACCAAATGTACACCTCCTACAACCACCAAACCCCCTCCAGCTACCTGTCCCAGTGTCTCCAAAAAACGTTTCCTGTCCTGCCTTGACCTTTTTCCCACACCTCCCCCACCCCGTCCATCTCATAGGTCCAGAAGTAGCACCTCAGCCACAACATCTACGGGACCAGTGGTGTCTGTTGTCACAGGTATGTGGAGTGCACCGGCCACCAGGACAGCCAGTGTTGCACGGAGCCACAGCACAGCCAGTCCCCTACCTGTGAAGCATCAGAAGTTGGCCAGTGCCCGGCGGGAGAGGGGGAAGACTACAGCTACCAAAGCCGCTCCCAGGGGCCCAGGTGGGAGTGTGAACTCAGCTGTTACACCTCCCAAGGTGGGGAAGGGCCACAAGAAACCTGGCAAGTCTGGGAAGAGCTGAACGGTGGAGAAGACTGCCATCATCCCCACTGCCCAGGAGGGCCCCGTCAGCCCCAGCCCAGCTGCCCAGGAGGGCCCCGCCAGCCCAGCTGCCCAGGATGGCCCTGCCAACCCAGCTGCCCAGGAGGGCCCCGCCAGCCCCAGCCCAGCTGCCCAGGAGGCCACCACCAGCACAAGCCCCACTGGGCCATGAAGGACCGCCAGCACAAGCCCCGCTGGGCCATGAAGGACCGCCAGCACAAGCACTGCTGGGCCATGAAGGACCGCCAGCACAAGCCCCGCTGGGCCATGAAGGACCGCCAGCACAAGCCCCGCTGGGCCATGAAGGACCGCCAGCACAAGCACTGCTGGGCCATGAAGGACCACCAGCACAAGCCCCGCTGGGCCATGAAGGACCACCAGCACAAGCCCCGCTGGGCCATGAAGGACCGCCAGCACAAGCACCGCTGGGCCGGGCACCGCCAACTCAAGCACCGCTGAACAGGGCACTGCCAACTCAAGCACCGCCGGACAGGGCACCGCCAACTCAAGCACCGCTGAACAGGTCACCGCCAAATGAAGCACCGCTGAACAGGGCACTGCCAGCTCAAGCACCGCTGAACAGGGCACCGCCAACTCAAGCACCTCAAGCACCGCTGAACAGGGCACCGCTAACTCAAGCACCGCTGAACATGGTGGCACCGCCAACTCAAGCACCGCTGAACAGGGCACCGCCAACTCAAGCACCGCTGAACAGGGCACCGCCAATTCAAGCACCACTGAACAGGGCACCTCCAAATCAAGCACCGCTGAACAGGGCACTGCTAAATCAAGCACCGCTAGCCCATGAGCAGCAGGGCACTGACGCAACTGGGTCCGTCACGGGGTGAGTGATGCACTCTGGGCACCAGTCCCCCTCCAGAACCAGTGGAGACATGCATCCACTACCTCTGTCCTTTACAGGTTGAAGCACTCTGGGCACCAGTCCCATTCCAAAACCAGTGGAGACTGTTATCCACTTGAGAGACTGTGGCTGTGCACTCCCCAGGATGCAGCAGTGGGCAACCCACCCACTGTAGAGACTTGTGAGACTGGCTTTGCACTCTCCAGCATATGGCAGTGGGCAACCCACCCACTGTAGAGACTTGAGAGACTGTGGCTTTGCATTCCCCAGGATTGAACAGTGGGCATTGAGCCTCCTCGTGGATCTGGCATCGTGCACTCATCCGGCTGAGATGCCCCCCCTTCCCTTACCCCTGAGGTGCCTGTTGTATTTCTATCTGATGCCCCTGCAGTGTTCTCTCTGTTTTGATCGTGTATCGAGTGTGGGCCTCGCACATGCATTTTGGGCCCAGTGGTCCACGGACTATTAATGGTGAAATGCCTGGACTTGTATTATAGTGTATACATATGTTTGAATACTGGATTTTAATATATTACAATGGTTACACTTATTTCCTTTTATCTTTGCATTCTTCTGGGGGGGCTTGGGGGTGTTACTGTAATGTATCATGCTGTATTAGTGTGTGTGTTGTAGTGGGTGAGGATGTGGGTGGGGGTGTTGCGTGTGTGTGTCTCTGTTTTTTGCCTCCCCTGTGTCGTAGGTGCAGTACTCACTGTGGTCTTTGCCGCCGGCGTTCCTGCTCCTGGTAGATGAGCAGGAAGACTATCGCAGGTAGCATTTGGAGTTCCGGCTCCATGGTGTCCTCGTTCCTCGTGGGGTGTGTAGAGGTGAGCATTTTCCCTTCGAAATTCCTGTTTCCGCTGTGTTTTTATCCACGGTGAATCCGCCCCGGAAAAGGTGGCAGATTGGCCTGTCATAATAGTGTGGGTGGTACATTGTCTCCCGCCTGTCTGTTGGTGGTGACCGCCGCGCTGTTTGTTTGTACCGCCGTGGCAGTCGGAGTGTTAAAGTGGCTGTCTTTGTTGGCGGTTTCCGCCACAGTCGTAATTGCAATTCTTTTACTGCCAGCCTGTTGGCGGTATTACTGCCGCTTTAACACTGTCCGCCAAGGGTTGTAATGACCACCTTAGTCTTCTAATTTAAGCCTGACTGCTCAGTGCCAAGCTACCAGAGGGTGGGCACAGGATAATTTGGATTGTGTGTGACTTACCCTGACAAGAGTGAGGGTCTTTGCTTGGACAGAGTGTAACCTGACTGCCAACCAAAGACCCAATTTCTAACATTGGTGGCAGCTGTGGGATGGGACTTGTATTTGTGCAGTAACATACAGTAGCTAAGTGTTCACTACCTATTCACAGTTGAAAGGTCAACTCGATGTTTATCTTTTTCTGCAATTACATTTTTCTACCTGGCATTTTTTAACTAAAATCCTCACTCAAAATGTCTCTGGCTGGGTCTCAAGCAGATGAGGAGATGAGGATTTTGATCTGGCCATGCTGGAGACTTACACTGTTAAGCAGCTGAATGGGTTCTGCAGGGATATGGGAGTACCCACCGAAGACGCCTCCAGAAAGGAGGAATTTCGAATAGGACTGAGGGCCTGGGCAGAAGCCCAATCAGAGGAGGTGATTGTGGAAGAGGGTCCAGAGGATGGCTCCTCAGAGGATTTTTTTTCCATTAGTGAAGGATGTTATCACTGTAATTGTGCCCCTTGCCAAACCAGGGAGCAGTGTCTCTGACCGTCTCTGACCGTGGCCTGACTGCAGAGGAAAGGAGGGAGGAAAGTGAATTTCGGTTGCAATTGCAAAGTTAAACATGGAAGCAGAGGAAAGGAAAGCTCAAAGAGCAGCAGAGGAGAGGAGAGCTGAGGCTGAAGCTGAAAGAGCAGCGAAACAAGCTGAGGCTGTGGCTGAGAGATCCTTGGATGAAAAGAAACTTTTGTTGGCTCATGAACTGAATATCTATGAGCTGTAAATCAAGGCAAGATAGTCTGAGTCCAGCAGTGATGGTGGCAGCATACATGCAGGACCTGTTGGGTAGAGAAAGGTTCATATACCCAAAAATGTGGTGGCAAGTTTTGTGGTTGTCTGCCTATGAAGTTGCATGAAGGGCTCATGGGACCTCTGAGGAGCAATGAGGGGCAGCCTTATGGTTTTATGCACCAGCAGTGGAGAGGGACACACTCCTTACACTAGATCCACATGATCAGAATGTGTATGCACTCATGAAAGCTGCTTTACTGGCCATGTTTGGGCTGACCCCTGAAAAATGCAGAGGTTTAGGTTCAACACCAAACTTTTCACACAGACTTGGGTAGGCTGTTTTGATTTTTCCAATAATGCACTGAATGGATGGGTGCGGGGCAGCAAAGTAAATGATTACAAAGGGTTGTACAATTTGATTCTGAGAGAGCATATGCTCAGCATTTGTTTTACAGAGTTGTGCAAGCACTTAGTAGACAGTAAGCTGACTGATCCCAGGAAGCTTGCTGAGGAGGCGGACCTCTGGGTTAGCACCAGAGTGTCCAAAAAGGTATCTGGGGAGACACCCACCAAGGTGGTCAGGGTTCCCACCAGAAGAAAGAGGGGGGAGAAAAGCTTAAAGATAAGGAACTCTCAACAAGCCCCCAAAACAATTCCGGGGGGGTGATAATGATTCCTTATCTAAATTTGGGAAGAAACCAGGGTACTTCGACAAAAAGATAGGGAAGGTCATCCCCAAATGCTTAGAGTGCTACCAGCATGGACACTCTAAGGGCGAGTCCCAGTGTTCCAAGAGGGCACAGCCCACCACTGGACGGCAGACACCTGGGTTGGCTAGTGTAGCAGTCAGGGGGAGACAGTCCCAGTTAGCTTTGGGGGGCAGACAGAGGTGTCCCTAGTATCCCTGGGAGATAAGGAGATGGAGCCAAAAGCCCACATGCCTGCAAATACTTCAAAGTATATGAAGTGGGTCACCATTGATGGGCAAAGGGTGGAGGTTCTGCGTGACACAGTAGCCAGCATGACTACTGTCAAGAGTCAGCTGGTGTCAGCAGAGCAGATAGTCCCAAATACATTCCACCAGGTCATAGTCACTGACAATGGCGAGAGTCACCTACCGGTGGCTTTGGTTCCCTTTGAGTGTGGGGGGTCTATGATAGTCTAAAAGTAGCTGTGAGTCCTGCCGTGCCTGTAGATTGTCTGTTAGGCAATGATCTTGAGCATACTGCCTGGAAAGAAGTAGAGCTCAGATCCCACCTGGAGATGTTAGGTTTGCCTGAGAGGGTCTGCATGACCACAAGGTCCATGGCTGCCCGGAAAGGGAGTCAAGGGCGTCTGGAGCCTGGAACAATGGCCCAGACAGCTGGAAAAAGGAAGGGCAAGAGTTGCGGGAAACACACCTCAGATATTCCCACTGTGGTGGCCGGGGTCCCAGAGGAGGAGGAGGCCATTGAGCCAACCAGAGAGGATATTGTTGACCTGGGCAACATGCCTGAACTTGCTGGCTGGCAAATAGAGGGTGGGCCAACCAGGACAGAATTCTGCAAGGTGCAGAAAGTATGCCCCACTCTTGAGGGTCTGAGGCAACAGGCCGCAGCCCAAGCAGCTGGTGAAGCCTCTGGTGATCACCATATCTATTGGGAGAATGATCTCCTTTATAGTGAGCCTAAGGTTTCGGTGATTGGGGCAGCATGTTTGCTGGTGGTCCCCCAGTGTTACCAGGCCTTCCTACTGGGTCTGGCTCATGACATTCCACTGGCATGGCATTTGGGCCAAGACAAGACCTTTGCCAGACTTGTCACCCACTTCCATTGGCCTAGAATGTGGGCAGCCTCAGATAGTTTCTGCAGGGCCTGCCTCACCTGACAGGCTAGTGGGAAGACAGGGAAAAGACTTAAGGCCCCCAATCCCACTCCCCATTGTTGGCATCCCTTGGACCCCAAAACTGCCTCGGGCAACAGGTTTATCCTGGTTTTGGTGGCCCGTGCCACCCGCTATCCAGAGGCAATCCCTCTGAGAACAGTGACTGCACCGGTGGGGACCAGAGCCCTGATGGGAATATTTAGCCTTGTGGGGTTCCCAAAGGAGGTTGTGTCTGACAGAGGCACAAATTTCATGTCAGCGTACAGGAAGTCCATGTGGGATGAGTGTGGGTAACCTACCGGTTTACCACCCCTTCCCATCCTCAATCCAATGGGCTTGTTGTGAGATTCAATAAGACCCTCAAAGGCATGATCACTGGCCTACCTGAGGCCATGAGGCGTAAGTGGAAAGTCCTCTTGCCATGCCTTCTCTTTGATTATAGGGAGGTGCCCCAGAAAGGGGTGGGGTTCAGCCCCTTTGAGCTTCTCTATTGTCACCCTGTCAGGGGACCACTAAGCATAGTGAAAGAGGGCTGGGAGAAAGCTCCCAAGACACCTCCCCAGGATGTGGTCAGCTACATGTTGGCCCTCCTCAACCAAACCCAACGCTTCTGGAAGCTAGCCAAAAGTAACCCTGAGGCCAGTCAAGAGGTGATGAATGAGTGGTATGAACGGAAGGCCACTCTGCTTGAATTCTTACCTGGAGACATAGTTTGGGTAATGGAGCCAGTAGAGCCCAGAACTCTCCAGGACTGATGGACCTGCCCATTTGAGATCAAGGAGCGGAAGAGGGAGGCCACTTACCTAGTGGTCCTCAAGACCCATAGATCCCCCTAAGGGTTCTCCACCGCAACCAAGTCAAGCCTCATTTTGAGAGGTCTGAGGTCAGTATGCTCCTTATGACAGATGAGGGCCTGGAAGAGGAGAGTGAACCTCTTCCAGACCTCCTCTCTGCCAAGGAAGATGATGGGTGAGTGGAGGGTATCAATCTCTCTGAGTCCCTGACTCTAGGCCAGAGAGGAGACTGCTACAAGTTGTTGGAGTAGTTCTCTTCCCTGTTTTCCCTTGACCCTGGACTCACCCACTTGTGTGTCCACGATATTGACACGGGAGACAGTCCACCTGTAAAGAACACAATTTACAGGTTGTCAGATAAGGTGAAGGCTAGCATCAAGGAGGAAGTTGCCAAGATGCTAGCCCTAGGGGTTATTGAGTCGTGCAGGCCCATGCGCCAGCCATGTGGTGCTGGTACCCAAGGCTGCTGTACCTGGTGCCAAGTCAGAACTCTGGTTCTGTGTGGACTACCGGGGTCTCAGCTCAGTCACCCGGACTGATGCTCACCCCATCCCCCGAGCTGATGAGCTCATAGACAAACTAGGCACTGCCAAATTCCTCAGTACTTTTGATCTCACATCAGGGTACTGGCAGATCACCTTGACTGAGGGGGCTAAAGGGAGATCTGCATTTTCCACACCTGAGGGCCATTGCCAATTCTGGGTGATGCCCTTTGGGTTGAAAAATGCCCCCGCTACCTTCCAACGGTTGGTTAACGTGGTCCTAGCTGGCACGGATGCCTTCTGCGCAGCAAACCTAGACGACATACCCGTCTATATTTCCACCTGGGAGGAACACCTGCTCCACCTCAAGGAGGTGCTTCAGGCTCTGCAACAAGCAGGTCTGACCATCAAGGCTAGTAAGTGCCAGATTGGGTAGGGTTCTGTGGTGTACTTGGGACACCTAGTAGGTGGTGGCAAGATGCAGCCCCTCCAGGCCAAGATTGAAACTATCAAGGCCTGGCAACCACCTAAACCACAGACAGAAGTGAGAGCTTTCTTAGGCCTCACTGGATACTACCGTAGGTTTGCCAAGGGCTATGGATCCATTGTGACACCCTTGACAGAACTTACTTCCAAAAAAAGCCTAGGTTGGTGAATTGGACAGAGGCTTGTCAGAAAGCCTGTGACTCCCTGAAGGAAGCCATGTGCATGGCCCCCGTGCTCAAGTTCCCTGACCTCTCCCAGGAATGTATTGTTCAGACAGTTGCTTCAGAGCATGGCATAGGAGCTGTTCTAGTGTTGCGTAGGCTCTCATTATTCTAATGAGACTACTGGATTTTGAGCAGCAAGATCGTCCACAGTGTGGGAGACTGCGTCTGACCCACTGTGGGTGACACCTGTGACTCCAAATCCGGGTTTTGCTCCAGATAACTAGTAGTGCCTCATCTCTCCCGAAAGGTAGAGGTGATTGGGCAGCCGAGCGCATGACATGTCATAATTCTCAGGGAAGTCGTGGTCACTCAGGCTGCATCCGGTTCTCTCATTCACAATTCGGTCTCATATATAAATGACAATGAAAGCAGTATAAGTTTCAAAGATTGGTTTAATCAAACAACTGCATTTTAGATAGCAAAGCGTGAGCTGCAATAACCAGAATAACACAACATAACAATATTAAAATGGTGATGATGAGAGTGAAGCATAAGAATAACGCTATCATATTGCCACTAAAGTCGATGGACTATTTTCTATCTGAATCATTATTTGAGCACTGCATGTTAAGCTCTAATCCTGCCTTTCAGGTTCCCCCGGGAGGACATCAACCCTCATACCTGAGCAAAGGTCTGTAGTCTGCGTTAGCATCTGCAGCAAAGCATTCAGCATACAGTTGTGGTTCCCTGGCTGGAATCTCCCTCTTAATGTGTAATGGGACTAGGAAGTGTTTTTATAATAACACAGCTAATGTTCTAAGAAAATGTCCCTACGTAAGGATGTGTATTTTCTACGAATGTTGGAGACTAAGGGCCAGATGTATCAAGAATGCATTTTGCGAATCGGAAATAGCGATTTTTAAGAAATCACTATTTCTGATTTGCAAAATGCAATGTATCACATTTGCAATTCGGTAATAGTGATTTCCTAAAAATCGCAAATGCTATTACCAAATCGCAAATTGCGATACAGCCCCCATTCGCATCTGTGGGCCTGTCGGGCCATATTTGCGAGTATTTTGCATGTCCCAAATTACGAATTCCTAACTGGAATTCGCAATTTTGGGAAATGCAAAGTCCAGGGTGCTGGGGGCCTAAGACCCCCTCTGCTGCATCCCAAAACATTTTTTTACAACATGTAAGGTGCACACATGCCAAAAGGGCATGTGTGCTTTACACGTAAATTTTAAAAATGCATTTTAAAATTTGCACATGGTTACCACCAAGTTCAACTTGGTGGTAAGAGCGATCCCTTAATGCCCAATTCGCATTAAGGAATTGCTTCTTACATGTGCTTCAGAAATCGCAAATAAGGAATCCTTATTTGTGATTTCTTATTTAGAGAATCGCAATTTTAAGGAATCGCTAATTTAGCGATTCCTTAGAATTGCATTCAGAATGCCTTTGATACATTCTGAAATGGCTTTTTGCATTCACAATCAGGCATTCGCACTGTTTGCGAATGCAAAAAGCTTTGATACATCTGGCCCCAAACTTCTACCACGTTCACCGAGAATGGACCAAACTGTAGCCTTGACTGAAGCACAAAGGGCCTGATTACGAGTTCCATAGGATATACGGCTGGTGGTATGTCCGTCACTTTACCGTCACTTTTGGGATGGATTAACACCTCCTCCAAAGTTGTAATCTGGCCCATAGTGATCAAGAATGTTTTATTTGACAACACAGGGCTGGGCTAAGGAAAACAGTTAGATAGAAGAAATTAAAACAAGACCGTAAAATTGGTTATTGTAAAAATAACAATGTAAAGCTGAATAAAATATATCTAGGTCAAGGTGCACAGCGGCCTAGTGTATTAAATTAACATGCTTGGAGCTATAGCTAAAATGGCTACACAACACCCTCCCCTTGTCGGTTGAAAGTGGTTCAAGCCAAAACTAAAATTTCTCAACCTAAGATATATATAAAACCCTAGTAAATTTTGACAAGTTAAAAGGACACACAAGCACCCTACTTGGCAATTTAAAACATGAGCATGTGGCTTATAACCGAATTCAATGATAATGTCAATTTAGCAAAGTTCCAAATTAAGTATGAGTCATGGAAAGTAGGAGATCTTCCACTTCGGCAGATGACAGAACAGGAAAGTCCGCACCAAAAATGATCGAGGAGCAAGTGTGTTCCATAGCTCCAGTATCAACCAAGGCGGCATCCCATGGAGTGCCCATTGATGAGTTGATGGCAACTTCCTCCAGGAAGGGTAACTCATAATTAGCTTCACGTAGCAAATGCAGTCTCAGTGCGCATGTCTGGTAATGAACCCTCAGCGAGAACATCAACAGATCAGCATCTATTGCTGGGGGGCGCTGCTGTGAAAGACAAACTTCCAGTGCATGTTCAAAAGAGCACCAAAGGCACCGGAACACGGGCTGCACACAATACAAAACCGGTCTGAATGACAAAGACCAGTCACATTCCAAATGCTCCAGGAGTGTTGCTCCAAAATGCTGCATCATATGTTCACAACACAGCTGCGCTGATGGGAGCGCCGTCATTTGCCCTTGTTGCGGCAGGACAGCCATTGCGCATAAACAACAGCAACAGCAGGATGCCAGCTAATAAAGCCAAAGTTATCAGAAATCCCCCAAAAATACTACCGAAAATTGAGTGGTTAGCTGAAGGTATCAAGCTGAATATGGAGGAGAAGGTGTGAACAAAACCAGAACCAACAGCTTTGAAAAAATGTGCTATTCCAGTCGTGCTGGACGCATTAAATATTCGTCCCACGAGTTCACCAAAGTGTCTCGGAAAGTTCGTATTTAACAGGGACTGTATTTCTGCTGATGACCTTGCCACTTGAAGTGCATAGGTCTGGCATGCAGATGTAAGGGCCACATGCTTTTGAAACAATAAAGCCTTGAGCCTACTTAACTTGTCAAAATTCACGTTTGAAGTAGCAATGTAAGGCCAGATATCAGCTACCTCCTTAAATTTAATTGGGGGAACAGTAGGTACGCAGCATTTAACGGCCTTAGAGACCGAAACAACGTAAACTATTCCAGCCCACATGCCACAACAGCCTTCACTGTTGAGAAGGACGTAGCTGCCGTTTGAAAGCACCTGGAACGTAAGTCTAATCAAGGGGACTGGAACTCCCTTAAGAGAACAAGCCAAGTTGGCAGCCGAGGCGTTACACGCCCCATGCAAGGACAGCTGTTTACAAATCATTGAATGCTGACAGACGTCTTGCATTCACTACCGCTAAGAAAGACCTCTTTCATGCCATTAAAGCATTTGTACGAGAAGGGAAGCTCCCACACCTTATGGATGTAACTATCTCCCAACTTTTCATATCTGCCTACCGGAATGTGTTTCAAACAAGGGGTGAATTGTAGTCTGGAAATAGGCAGATTAATAACCCCGTGTATTAACCACTCTGCCGATGGTATTTCAGCCACGGTAAAAGGCAACTTTTCTAATTTCTCGATGTTAAGCATGACATAAGTCGCTTCTTTCTTAGCCATTAGCTGTTGTTGTCGTGTCCAGTTAAAAGAAGAAAATATCTCCCTTGCACTGACGTTCTGCCATGGAACGCGACCCGCCTTCAATGTTTGAAGCGTACAACCCATCTGCATAATGGACCTGATCTGACTCTGTCCACGGTATAAAGAAGACATATCAGATTGTATAATGTCTATATCAGAAGAGACAATGTTGTTAATTGTATTTATCCGATCGGACAAGGTGTTAATCCCATTATCCACAACAGCTAATGCCATCTTTAGATTTTCCTGATCTATTTGGCTTAACCGGGCAGCAGCATCTTGTTGGGAAAGTTTCCATATTTTATTGTATTACTGCATTTAAGAAACACTTCCTACGTGGTGTTCTGGGGCCTGACAAGAAATCTTGTAAGTCAGTGGTGTTAGACAAGAGATTGAGGTGTTCTTTAACCACGTTTAGTGAGGATGATTTTAGCCACGGTTGGCATAATTTTCCTACACTATGGGCCAGATGTAGAAAGCGTTTTGCATGGCGCAAACTGCGAAATTCGCAGTTTGCGCCATGCAAAACGCGCATCGTGATGCACGTTCCCATTTTGCGAGTCGGTACCGACTTGCAAAATGGGAATGCAATTCGCAAATAGGAAGGGGTGTTCCCTTCCTATTTGCGATTCGCACCACAAAGCAATTCGCAGTTAGCACCCATGTCAAGTGGGTGCTAACTCATTCGCAAAAGGGAAGGGGTACCCATGGGACCCCTTCCCTTTTGTGAATGTCGCCATAAACATTTTTTCAGAGCAGGCAGTGGTCCAATGGACCACTGCCTACTCTGAAAAAACTAAACCAAATGGTTTAATTTTTTCTTTTGTATTGCAACTCATTTTGGATTGTACTGGAAAACGGGCTGCAATACAAAAAAAAAAAACTGCTTTATTAAAAAAGCTGCCACAGACATGGAGGTCTGCTGTCTCCAGGAGGCCACCATCCCTGTGAGTGCAGGGAATCGCAAGGGGGTCACAAATTGCGACCCACCTAATTTTTGTGACCCCCTTGCGATTCGCAGAAGGTGTCATGGACACCATACTGCATATGATTTTGCGACTCGGAAATTCCTAGCCGCACCGACTCGCAATTTCCGAGTCGCAAAATTTATTCTTCCTACATCTGACCCTTAATGTTGGAATGATATCTGCATGTTCTGGAGATATATAGCGAGGGTCTGGCCTACTCGTCCTAAAAACCCTGAGGAGGTAATAGAATGTTGATGAAACCAATTGGTATCTATTGGCCACAATAACCACCCGCCTGGGCGTGTCAGTAAAGCATTAAACGTACCATTCTGAACCCACTCATCGACCTCATCTTTAGTTGCATTCGTGTATTTTTGCCATTTGTAAAATTTTGCAGGGGCAGGTATACTAGGCATGTTTAATTCTCTGATTGTTGCTAAGCCTAAACAACTCGTTTGTTGCTTAGTTTCATTTAAGAAGAAAATCTGAACAGGAATAAGACATGCCCTAAACAATGTTTATTTTCCCTTAATTTGCCAATTTTGTGTTCCCCACACTTTTCAGATCAATTGATTTGGACCAATATTCATAGCCTTCTATTGATAACCGGGAAACAAAGGATTCCGAATATATAAATTTTGTATTAGTCAATGACATGTGTATATCCTTAGTAGGTGGTAGCTTAAAGTAATACAACTCAGCATTCTTTTGATTGTGCCAAGAAAAATATGCAAACTTTTCAGAATATGTTTTAGAACTCCCTTGCGGTGGAGTTGGACAATGTTCCCATTGCGTGTAATTAAATACCATTTTGGGACTGCTCGCTCTATGTATGAAGTGGTTCCCATAATAAGTATAGCAAAACATATCACCATAATTTTCTTTGAATTGGTAAAGATCTTGTTTTTCAAAGACAGTATAATATCGCAATTCTGTCATCATAGAATCAACTGTTTTCACATCCCAATCATCAGATACAATGCCTGGTATTACTATTTAATTCATTGATAATTTGAACACATACAGTATTTGAATAATTTCCGTGGGACCATATATATCAAACATTACTTTGTCCCAAACAATCCCATCAGGAATTGGCACTGCGGAAATATTCACAAATGATAAATCTCTTTGGACATTGGGTGATGAAAAATGTGGTTTCAAAACCTCCTCCACCTGTTCAACTATTGATCTTTCAGGAAGAAAATGACCATGTATTAATAAGAAAAAGATAATAACAAAACCAATCCAAAGTAGAAAGGCTAGGACAGTCAGAGAAAGCTATATATAGTTTCATGGAAAAATGAAATATGTTTCTTTAAGCCAGTTTGTTAGCTTACGTGCACTTGACAAATCAGCTGTCGAAGAGGCGAATGAGTCTGAGAAATCATAGTTGAAGTCGGCAAAATCACCAGAGGCAGTTCGTGCAAATGGCGTAGCCGTTGTCAGTGGTGGAGTTGATGTTTCCTGTGGTGGTATACTATAGACAGCACCATCCACTTGGCTTGTAGTCGAGTTGGCTTGGTCAAATGTTTCTACGTTAGTTGATGTTAGTGGAACTAATGCAAGATCATCTTCCACCCTCCCCAAACTCGGAGAGGCGTCGGTGTTGGAATAAACAACTTGTAGTGGAACTTCTTCCCCAGTAGTGAGAGGGATTCGGGAACTACTGGATGTTCCTCTTGGTCAGCTGTGGAGGATCGGCCACATGGTGTAATTTGACATTGTCAATTGAGACAAAACGATTTTCTTTGGCACCTGCCAAAGGTGGTAGAATAACATTTCTGGTACCGTGTATCCCTAGTACAGGGACTGGTGCTCAATAAGAAGGGCCAAATTACTTTTTCACTGCGACTTTTTCACGTACAAGATCCCCAACTCTGGGAATCCAGCCGGTAGATGTTACTGGCACATCCTTAATTCCTGCGGAGGCGGCACTTTTGGAAGAATTATCATCACGGAACTGTTGCAATTCCTGTAAGACAGTGACACGTTCATTTATGTCAAAAGATGTTTCTGCTGCCTCCACGCCAGGACCATCAAGATCCGGAACATACATTCGAGTTCCGAACAGGCACTCATATGCAGGTCGACCCCCCCAAGGACCTTCTAGGCAGGTTATTTAGTGCTCTCTGGACTCCATACAGGTGATTAAGCCAACTACGACCCATACCTAAGACTCTGGCTGTTAAGGATTGCTTTAAATCGCGGTTTAATCGCTCCACAACACTATTTCCCTCGGGATGAAATGGAGACGAGTACTGTAGTTGGACCCCCACTGAAGCCATGGTAACCCTGATTGCCCTTGAGGTAAAAGCAGGGCCCTGGTCTGAATGGAAGGCCGCAACTGCATATGTACCGATAAAGACTTGCAAATCTTTAGTAACAGTCCGAGCGTCAGCCGAGCATTGTGGCCACCCCCATACAAATCTGGAGCATGAATCAACAGCTACTAATATGTATTTGTAAGCACTATCAGGTGTTAGGGGACCGCAGTGGTCCAAGTACACACACTGTAATGGTTTGTTTGAAATTAGGAGGGGTGTCTGCGTCGGGCGCTTGGCAGTGGAAACTTTGATTTGTTGACAGATGTCACAACAAAGGACATACTGCTTAGTCTCTTTGTAGAGACCTGGCCACAAATAACAGGCCTGTAAGATTGAAATTGTAGCCACCACACCAGCATGTGCAGATGCCACCCCCTCATGCGCTGCTTTAATCAATTGTGGTCTTATATCTTTGTTAGGGATGTCTCGTACACCTACGCCTGGTATCTTAACTTCAGCGTTCAGCATACTTCCCATATGATAATGATATTTGTTAGGAAATCCTTTAGGATGGGGCGTTCCATCAGCTGTAGCTTTCACGGCAGCCCAAATGTCTGTGTCTGGTTTGGAACTCGAACAAGTCACTGCAGCTACAGTGGCTACTGGCACTGCTGACTTTGCGGCTTCATCAGCCAATGTATTTCCAGCAACATGTATTCCAACGCGCTTGTGTCCAAGTGTATGTACAACATGGACATTCGGTAGCGTCTCTTTCAGGTCAGCTACTTTCCCCCAGAGTAGTCTGTGTTTAATGGTGTTGCCTTTGGAGTATCTGAACCCATTCTGGTGCCAATAATGCAGGTATTCATTAAAGGACTCGACACAATAATATGAATCACAAACAATCAGCGTAGGCTGTGCCAGATCCGTGTGTTCCAGTGCCATCAGCAGAGCTTTTAGTTCAGCCAATTGTGCTGTACAATCCCCTAGGGTCTGTGTAAAGGTATGTAGAGGACAAAATGTATCCCCTTCCATATAGCCATTTACGACTGCGCAAGCAGCAGAATATTGATGTTTAGTTCCAATTGCAGGTTGTGCAGAGCCATCGGTGTACATGACTGTAGGAGGCTGGCCTGGCTTGCAGTGGGTACCAGAGGTACTTACACCTTGTGCCAGGTCCAGTTATCCCTTATTAGTGTAGAAGAGGTGTTTCTAGCAGCTTAGACTGATAGAAGGTAGCTATGGCAAAGCAGCTTAGGCTGAACTAGGAGACATGTAAAGCTCCTATACCACTGGAGTCATATGCACAATATCATAAGAAAACACAATACACAGAAGTACTAAAAATAAAGGTACTTTATTTTTATGACAATATGCCAAAAGTATCTCAGTGAGTACCCTCAGTATGAGGATAAGTTAAATACACAAGATTAATGTACACAAACCAATATTAGGTAAGTAAGAGCAAGAAACGTAATGCAAACAGTGTAGAATTACAATAGGTTGCAATAGGAGCACATAGGTATAGGGGCAACACAAACCATATACTCCAAAAGTGGAATGCGAACACAAATGGACCCCAGACCTATGTGAACTTGTAGAGGGTTGCTGGGACTGTAAGAAAAGTGAGGGTTAGAAAAATACCCGACCCCAAGACCCTGAAAAGTAGGAGTAAAGTACACCTACTACCCCCAGAGAGCACAGAAGTTGTGATAGGGGGATTCTGCAGGAAGAACAAACACCAGCAGTGCACTGACAATGGATTTCCAGACCTGAGTACCTGTAAGACAATGGGACCAAGTCCAATAGTCGCGACAGTGTCCAGGGGGGGCAGGAGCCCAGGAAACCCCACCTGCAGGTGCAAGGAAGCTGCCACTGGATGGAAGAAGCTTGGTGTTTTGCAAGAATGAAGAGGACTAGGAACTTCCCCTTTGGAGTATAGAGGTCCCACATCGTGAAGAAGCTTGCAGAGGTGTTCCCATGCAAAAAAACAGCAAACAAGCCTTGCTAGCTGCAAGGGTCACGGTTAGGATTTTTGGATGCTGCTGTGGCCCAGGAGGGACCAGGATGTCGCCACTTGGATGAGGAGACAGAGGGGGCGCCCAGCAAGTCAAGGAGCCCTTACAGAAGCAGGCAGCACCCGCAGAAGTACTGGATCAGGCACTTAGAAGAGGAGTGAACCAGAGTCCACCCGAAGTCAGAAAAGGGAGTCCCACGACGCCGGAGGACAACTCAGAAGGTTGTGCACTACAGGTTAGAGTGTCGGGGACCCAGGCTTGGCTGTGCACAAAGGAAATCCTGGAAGAGTGCACAGGAGCCAGAGCAGCTGCAAATCATGCGGTACCCAGCAATGCAGTCTAGCATGGGGAAGCAAGGACTTACCTCCACCAAACTTGGACTGAAGAGTCACTGGACTGTGGGAGTCACTTGAACAGAGTTGCTGAGTTCCAGGGACCACGCTCGTTGTGCTGAGAGGGGACCCAGAGGACCGGTGATGCAGTCTTTTGTTGCCTGCGGTTGCAGGGGGAAGATTACGTCGACCCACGGGAGATTTCTTCAGAGCTCCTGGTGCAAGAAGGAGGCAGGCTACCCCCAGAGCATGCACCACCAGGAAACAGGCGAGAAAGCCGGCATGATGAAGCGATACAAGGTTGCAGTAGTCGTCTTTGCTACTTTGTTGCGTTTTTTCAGGCGGCCTGAGCAGTCAGCGGTTGATCCTTTGGCAGAAGATGAAGAGGGAGATGCAGAGGAACTCTGGTGAGCTCTTGCATTCGGTGTCTGAAAAATTCCCCAAAGCAGAGACCCTAGATAGCCAGAAAAGGAGGTTTGGCTACCTAGGAAGGAGGATTGGCTGCCAAGAGAGGTAAGAGCCTACCAGAAGGAGCCTCTGATGTCACCTGCTGGCACTGGCCACTCATATCAGTCCAGTGTGCCCCCAGCACCTCTAAGTCCAAGATAGCAGAGGTCTGGGACACACTGGATGAGCTCTGGGAATCTCCCCTGGGGGGTGCATGTCAGGGGAATGGTCACTCCCCTTTCCTTTGTCCAGTTTCGCGCCAGAGCAGGGCTGGGGGATCCCTGAACCGGTGTAGACTGGCTTATGCAGAGATGGGCACCATCTGTGCTCATCAAAGCATTTCCAGAGGCTGGGGGAGACTACTCCTCCCCAGCCTTCACACTTATTTCCAAAGGGAGAGGGTGTTGCACCCTCTCTCAGAGGAAATCCTTTGTTCTGCCTTCCTGGGCCAGGGCTGCCTGGACCCCAGGAGGGCAGAAACCTGTCTGAGGGGTTGGCAGCAACTTTAGCAACACAAAAGGATGATGGATGGAGTGCAGACAATGCAAGCACTCACCAGCAGCAGCTGCAGTGGAGACCCCGGAAAGGCAGTTTGGCAGTACCCGGGCATTATGCTAGAGACCCGGGGGATCCTGGAATTGTCCCCCCAATGCCAGAATGGCATTGGGGTGACAATTCCATGATCTTAGACATGTTGCATGACCATGTTCGCAGTTACCATTGTGAAGCTGTACATAGGTAGTGGCCTATGTACAGTGCATGCGTGTAATGGTGTCCCCGCACTCACAAAGTCTGGGGAATTTTCCCTGAACGATGTGGGGGCACCCTGGCTAGTGCCAGGGTGCCCACACACTAAGTAACTTTGCACCCAACCTTCACCAGGTGAAGGTTATACATATAGGTGACTTATAAGTTACTTAAGTGCAGTGGTAAATGGCTGTGAAATAACGTGGACGTTATTTCACTCAGGCTGCACTGGCAGGCCTGTGTAAGAATTGTCAGATCTCCCTGTGGGTGGCAAAAGAAATGCTGCAGCCCATAGGGATCTCCTGGAACCCCAATACCCTGGGTACCTCAGTACCACATACTTGGGAATTATATAGGTGTACCAGTATGCCAATGTGAATTGGTTAATTTAGTCACTAGCCTGTTAGTGACAAATTTGGAAAGCAGAGAGAGCATAACCACTGAGGTTCTGGTTAGCAGAGCCCCAGTGAGACAGTTAGGCATCACACAGGGAACACATACAGGGCACACACTTTTGAGCACTGGGGCCCTGCAATCGGGATTGTCTCACCTTCATTAAATGTCACATAGGTTGTACCGATGGCTCCAGCTATTACCCTGATGACCAAATGTGTTTTGTTGTTCCTTGTTTATAAATGTTGTGCTGCAAGCATGTCTGTCTGCAATTCTCTAAGGATGTGTGTATGTTCAGTTGTCCAAAATTTACTTGAAAAATCAGGTCAAAATGTAGCCAAATTCGGCGAACCCTACAACAATGCGGGCTACCCGTCTTAAATGTTGTAGTAATTCATCATCCGTGAGATATATATCATCTACATAGGACAATGCTTCAGGGTCGATGTCGTGTAAAATGGCAGTCCTGGGCTGTTCTTATACCCCTGAGGTAAACGACAGAATTTTTTCTGAGAGCCTAGTGCGCTAAAGCTTGTTAAGTCTCCACTTTCAGACGCTATATTCTGGAAGAAAAAAACATTGGAAATGTCTAGTGTTGTTTTGTATTTTTTACGCACTATGGTGGTCATTACAACCCTGGAGGTCGGTGTTAAAGTGGTGGTAAGACCGTCAACAGGCCGGCGATAAAAAATTTGCAATTACGACCGTGGAGGAAACCGCCAACAAAGACAGCCACTTTAACACTCTGACCGCCACGGCGGTACAAACAAACAGCGCGGCGGACACTGCCAACAGACAGGCGGAGGACAAAGTACCGCCCACAGTATCACAACAGGCCAATCCGCCACCTTTTCCGGGGCGGATTCACCGTGGATAAAAACACAGCGGAAACAGGTTTCCGAAAGGAAAACGCTCACCACTACACACCCCACGAAGAACTAGGACACCATGGAGCAGGAACTCTCCCTGCGATAGTCTTCCTGCTCCTCCACCAGGAGCACGAACGCCGGCGGCGACGACCACGGTGAGTACTGCACCTACGACACAGGGGAGGGGGGAGGGAAAAAACAGGGACACACTCACAGGCAACACCCCCACCCCCTCCCTCACCCACTACAACACACACACTAATACATATCAATACATGATAGTTAAAACCCCCAACCCTTCCCCGGAAAAATGCAAAGACAAAAGGAAAAGAGTGTAACCAGTGTAATATATTAAAATCAAGTAGGCAAAAATATATAAATACACCATAAACAAATTATACACCAAACTTAGCAGTCCAGGTCGTGCTCCAATTAAGTCCGTGGAACACTGGGCCCACATGGTATGGGCGAGGCCCAAACAAGATCCCCGACCATGACGGAGAGAACACTGCAGGGGCATCAGAGAGCAAGAAAACAGGCACCTCAGGGGGAGGGAAAGGGGGGCACCTCAGCCGGTTGAGTGCACAACGCCAAATCCACGAGAGGGCCACATGCCCACTGTTCAATCCTGGGAGTGCAAAGCCACAGTCTCTCAAGTCTCTACAGTGGGTGGGTTGCCCACTGCCATATCCTGGGGAGTGAAAAGCCACAGTCTCTCAAGTCTCACAAGTGGGTGGGTTGCCCACTGTTCAATCCTGGGGAGTGCAAAGACAGTCTCTCAAGTCTCTACAGTGGGTGGGTTGCCCACTGCCATATCCTGGGGAGTGCAAAGCCACAGTCTCTCAAGTCTCACAAGTGGGTGGGTTGCCCACTGATCAATCCTGGGGAGTGCAAAGTCACAGTCTCTCAAGTCTCTACAGTAGGTGGGTTGCCCACTGTTCAATCCTGGGGAGTGCAAAGACACAGTCTCTCAAGTCTCTACAGTGGGTGGGTTGCCCACTGTTCAATCCTGGGGAGTGCAAAGCCACAGTCTCTCAAGTCTCTACAGTGGGTGGGTTGCCCACTGTTCCATCCTGGGGAGTGCAAAGCCACAGTCTCTAAAGTGGATAACAGTCTCCACTGGTTCTGGAGGGGGCTTTGTGCCCAGAGTGCTTCATCTTGCTAAGGACAGAGGTAGTGGATGTATCTCTCCACTGGTTCTGGAGGGGGCTTTGTGCCCAGAGTGCTTCATTCTGCCTGTGACGGACTCAGTAGCGTCAGTGCCCTTGGCACTCATGGGCCAGCGGTGCTTGAGACGGCGGTGCCCTGTTCAGCGGTGCTTGGAGCATCGGTGCCCTGTTCAGCGGTGCTTGATACGCCGGTGCCCTGTTCAGCGGTGCTTGAGACGGCGATGCCCTGTTCATCAGTGCTTGGAGCGGCGGTGCCCTGTTCAGCGGTGCTTGGAGCGGCGGTGCCTGTTCAGCGGTGCTTGAGACGGCGGTGCCCTGTTCAGTGGTGCTTGAGACGGCAGTGCCCTGTTCAGCAGTGCTTGGAGCGGCGGTGCCCTGTTCAGCAGAGCTTGAGACGGCAGTGCCCTGTTCAGCGGTGCTTGGAGCGGCGGTGCCCTGTTCAGCGGTGCTTGAGATGGCGGTGCCCTGTTCAGCAGTGCTTGGAGCGGCGGTGCCCTGTTCAGCAGAGCTTGAGATGGCGGTGCCCTGTTCAGCGGTGCTTGGAGCGGCGGACTCCTTTGCAGTGACTCAGCTGCTGGCGGTCCTCTCTAGCCCAGCGGGGCTTGTGCTGGTGGTCCTCTCTGTCCCAGCGGGGCTTGTGCTGGTGGTCCTCTCTGGCCCAGTGGGGCTTGTGCTGGTGGTCCTCTCTGTCCCAGCAGGGCTTGTGCTGGCGGTCCTCTCTGGCCCAGCGGGGCTTGTGCTGGCGGTCCTCTCTGGCCCAGCGGGGCATGTGCTGGTGGTCCTCTCTAGTGCTGGCGCTCCTCTCTAGCACAGAGGGGCTTGTGCTGGCGGTCCTCTCTGGCCCAGCGGGGCTTGTGCTGGTGGTCCTCTCTGGCCCAGCGGGGCTTGTGCTTGCGCTCCTCTCTAGCCCAGCGGGGCTTGTTCTGGCGGTCCTCTCTGTCCCAGCGGGGCTTGTGCTGGCGCTCCTCTCTAGCCCAGCGGGGCTTGTGCTGGCAGACCTCTCTGGCCCAGCGGGGCTTGTGCTGGCGGTCCTGTCTGGCACAGCGGGGCTTGTGCTGGCGGTCCTCTCTGGCCCAGCAGGGCTTGTGCTGGTGGTCCTCTCTGGCCCAGCGGGGCTTGTGCTGGCGGTGCTCTCTAGTGCTGACGGTCCTCTCTAGCCCAGAGGGGCTTGTGCTGGCGGTCCTCTCTGGCCCAGCGGGGCTTGTGCTGGCGGCCCTCTCTAGCCCAGCAGGGCTTGTGCTGGGGGTCCTCTCTGGCCCAGTGGGGCTTGTGCTGGCGGTCCTCTCTGGCCCAGCGGGGCTTCTGCTGGCGGTCCTCTCTAGCCCAGCGGGACTTGTGCTGGCGGTCCTCTCTGGTCCAGAGGGGCTTGTGCTGGCGGTCCTCTCTAGTGCTGGCGGTCCTCTCTAGCCCAGCGGGGCTTGTGCTGGCGGTCCTCTCGAGCCCAGGGGGGCTTGTGCTGGCGGTCCTCTCTGGCCCAGCGGGGCATGTGCTGGTGGTCCTCTCTAGCCCAGCGGGGCTTGTGCTGGCGGTCCTCTCTAGCCCAGTGGGGCTTGTGCTGGCGGTCCTCTCTGGCCCAGCGGGGATGATGGCTGTGGCCTCCTGGGCAGCGGGGATGATGGCTGTGGCCTCCTGGGCAGCGGGGATGATGGCTGTGGCCTCCTGGGCAGTAGGGATGACGGCTGTGGCCTCCTGGGCAGCTGGGATGATGGTGGTCTCCTCCGCCGTGCTGCTCTTCCCAGACTTTCCTGCTTTCTTGGAATGTGTCGCAGCTGACTCCACACTCCCACCGGGACCCCTGGGAGTGGCTTTGGTGGGTGGAGTCTTCCCCCTCTCCCGCCGGGCACTGGCCAACTTCTGATGCTTCACAGGTGGGGGACTGTCTGTGCTGTGGCTCCGTGCCACACTGGCTGCCCTGGTGGCCGGTGCATTCTATATTCCGGTGACTACAGGCACCACTGGTCCCGGAGATGTTGTGGCTGAGGTACTAGTTCGGGACCCAGGAGACGGACGGGGTGGGGGAGGTGTGGGAAAGAGGTCAAGGTTGGACAGGAAAAGTTTTTGGGAGACACTGGGACGGGTAGCTGGAGGGGGTTTGGGAGTTGAGGAAGAGGTTGTGGTTGTAGGAGGTGTTCGTTTGGTGACTTTGGGTGAAGGTGCATGGGCTGGAGGCTGTCGTGAGGTGCATGGCTATTGGGTGGGTGTGTGCCTGCGTTTGTGTATCTTGGGAGGTGGCGTCACAGACACACTGGGAGAGGACACAGGGGACGTGTGAATGATAGTGGGGATGGTGACTGCACGTGAGCTGGGTGTGGTGGTGGGTGTGCTGGGGATGGCAGTAGTGGCTGTAGATGTAGTGCATGCAGGTGTGAGTGTAGACAAGACTGGGAGGGTGGAGGGAAACGAGGAGGAGGGGGACACAGTGGAGGCAGTGGATGTTGGTGTGTCTGCATGTGTGTGATGCTTGCGTGAGTGCCTATGGGATGCGTGGTGTTTGCCAGAGCTTCCCTTGTGTGTTGAGGTGTGTGCATGCTGGTCTGAAGGTGTGCTTGGGATAGGCTGGTGTACAGGGGATTGGGTCTGGGTGGAGGAAGTTGGAGGGGGGAGGCTAGAGACGGGGACAATGGCTGCCATCAGTGCTGAGGGCAGAGTCTGAAAAGCTCGCTGAAGGGCCGCCTGACCAGAAAGAATGCCCTCCAGGAATGCATTTGTTTGTTGCAACTGCCTTTCTACACCCTGGATGGCATTAAAAATGGTAGACTGCTCAACAGTTAGGGACCTGAGGAGGTCAATGGCCTCCTCACTGAGGGCAGCAGGGGTGACTGGGGCAGGGCCTGAGGTGGCCGGGTTGAAGGTGATGCCCACCCTCCTGGGTGAGTGGGCACGGGGCAAAGGCTGAGGGGCTGCTGGGAGGGCGGTGCTGGTAGTGGGGGTGGCAGCTGTACCTGTAGATGCGGGGGGCACAGATGTTGCTGCCACCACAAGGGAGCTCCCATCAGAGGACCAGTCCGTGTCGCTGGTGTCAGCTCCTGTCCCCGCTGTGGAGCTCCCCTCGGCCTCCGTCCCACTGGTGAACTCCGAGTCCGTAGTTTAGCCCTTCAGGGCCATGTGGGATGCAGCTCGCTCGTGCTCCGGTGCCACTGCTCCTCCGCCTGATGACGATAATGCAAACAAGAACAGGGAGACCACAAAAAGTGGGGTGGCGACAGAAGAAAGACATGTTGAGTGCATGCATTACCGCTACAGTTGGCGGACACGACAGACACAGAAGCCCCCTGCACTACGCCGCGCTCTTGGGCTCCACTGTTCAATTCCTGGGAAATGCCCTACTGAGCTATGGACGACATCTGCATACATGGATGAACAGGGGCATGACTAGGTGTACTTGGCACTCTACAGAGGTGGTGTGGGGTGCCACATGGCCTGCCTTACGGAGGGACCCTGCCTACTAAAATCGCCCTGGCCTAGGGAAACCCACAGCGCACCTCCCCCACCCAGACACCTCCACTACGCGCAAAATCAGCAGGATGAGAGTGTACTCACCCCCTTGTGGCTGCTGTGATGCCCTCAAGCGCCCATCCAACTCCAGGTACGCCACCGCCAGGATCCTGAACATCAGGGGGGTCATGGTGCGATGGGCACCCCTCCCTCGTTGGGAGGCCATCCTCAGCTGAGCCTCCGCCGCCTTCTTGCTCCAGCGGCGAATGTCCTTCCATTTTTTCCGGCAGTGTGTGCTCCGTCTGTAGTAGACCCCCAGGGTCCGGACGTCCTTGGCGATGGCACGCCAAATATCTTTTTTCTGGTGGGCGCTGACCTACATGATTTGTACAGAGGGAAGAGAAACTTATTACCAACTGCACCGTCACAGTCATTGGCCCCCATCCCTCCCCTTAGCATGTGGCACATGCACTCACCGTCGTTTCATGCACGCCGCACCATCCCCCCTTCCTTATTACATCCACCCCCTCCACACAGGCATAGCCCATACAGCATGCTCCCAGTGTACTTACCTGTTTGTCTGGAGGACCGTAGAGTAGCTTGTACTGGGGGAGGACCCCATCCACGAGTTTCTCCAACTCCTCTGATGTGAAGGCAGGGGCCCTTTCCCCAGACACTCGAGCCATTGTCTCTTCCAGACCGAGGTCACAGCAGCACTTGCAGTGTAGGTCCTCTCCTGTCGAAGATCAGGTATTGAGTGATTGAACAGATAGAAAATGGCAGTCACGTCCGCGGCGGTGCGTACTGTCACCGCCGGCATACATCGTCATTGGCTCCTGGGACCCATAGGGTCCAATGTTAACCAATGCAGCATTGCGCCGCGGTCTTCGACCGCCTACCGCAACGTTGTACATCGCCAGCGCAGTTACCTCACATCCAATTGTCCCACTTTACAGGTCAGACAGCCGCCATTTCAGGGGCCCACATGGCTTCATTTTTAACTGCGTCACACATACCTAGGCCTAGACTCAACACACATACAGGCCACTTTTTGGATTAGGAATCGTGTTCTGTGTAAGCTGTGTGTACGTACCTCTGAGTTGTTTGACTCTGTGCTCGCTGTTGTCCTTCATAGCCACCATCCGCTGGGACATGTGAGGTGATGGCGTCATCCTCCGGTGTACCGACCGTTGGTGGACCTGTCGACAATGGAGGAAAGACATGTGGTCATCACCTACAGGCTTGACCGTGCCACAATTCGGGAACTGTGTACCCAGCTGGAGCCAGACCTGATGTCAGCTATCCACCATCCCACAGGAATCCCCCCTCAAGTGCAGGTGCAGTCAGTGCTCCATTCCTTGCAAGTGGGTCATTTCAAACAACAGTGGTCATAGCTTCAGGGATGTCCCAGTCTACGTTTTCCAACGTGTTGTCCAGAGTGTTGTTTGCCCTGCTGAAACACATGCAGAGCTACATTGTTTTCCCTCAGGTGGAGGAGTTGCCTACAGTGAAAGGTGATTTCTATGCCCTGGGACATATCCACAACATCATAGGTGCCATTGATGGGACACACGTGTCTTTGGTCCCCCCCACAGGAGTGAACAGGTGTACAGAAACCGGATGAGTTGGCAGACCAGTACACCTCCCATGTGAATGCCAAGTTCCCTGGCTCAGTGCATGACGCGTACATCCTGCGAAATAGCAGCATCCCTTATGTGATGGGTCAACTCCAGAGGCACCGTGTGTGGCTATTAGGTGAGCACCTGGAAGCAAGACAGTGGGAATGGTTGTCTGGGGATATCCTTACAGGTTTGTGTGTGTCTAACAGTTGTCCCTCGCCGTTTACAGGTGACTCTGGTTACCCCAACCTGTCATGGCTACTGACCCCAGTGAGGAATCCCAGGACAAGGGCAGAGGAACGCTACAATGAGGCCCATGGGCGAACTAGGAGGGTGATCGAACGGGCCTTTGGCCTCCTGAAGGCCAGGTTCAGGTGCCTCCATATGACAGGTGGATCCCTATTCTACTCACCAAAGAAGGTGTGCCAGATCATCGTGGCCTGCTGTATGCTTCACAACTTGGCTTTGTGCCGACAGGTGCCTTTTCTGCAGGAGGATGGTCCAGATGGCAGTGTTGTGGCAGCTGTGGAGCCTGTGGACAGTGAAGATGAGGAAGCAGAAGAAGAAGACATGGACAACAGGGACTCAGTGATCCAGCAATATTTCCAGTGAAACACAGGTAAGAATACAAACCTGCCTACTACATGTACTTAAACACTACTACCTCTCTACTGTCTGTCGTTTTCACCCAGTGTATGGTCACTGAGTTGTCACTTTCCCTTATGATTTCACAGATGTGGGTCCCAATGTGTGACATCTGCTTTGATTCCTCATGGACTAGAACTGTGTGACATAGGTATGTTGACATTACAAATGAAAGAGCTTTTTGCCACAGTAATTGCTAATAACTATTCCGAAATCACAGACTGACTCAAGAATGTTTTGTGCTTTAAGGGTGTTTATTTTAGTGCTCAATATTGGAGGGGGTAGCAAAATGGTGAGGAGTCCAGTCTATTAGTCTCACAGGTGCATTGCCCAAATGGGCATAGGAAGTGGAGCTGGGGCAGTTTAAGGATGGACAGGGCCTTCTTACCCCTATACCAATAGACCTTCACATGACATTACCGCAATATCAACTGCCATGGTCACACACTACCTTTAAGTATCTCGGGATACAAATTTATCATTCCATTGCCGACCTGAAAGAGGGCAATATCGATAGGGCACTCAGTTCTACTCGCAGCTCACTGTCGTTCTGGGGCTCGCTCCCCTTATCCCCCATGGGTCGGGTAGCGATAGCCAAAATGCTCATCCTCCCCAGGTTTTAATATTTTTTTACCGCCCTTCTGCTACGTTTACCACGCTCGTTTTTCAATAATTTGCACTCATTATTAACTGACTTACTCTGGGGCAGGGACAGACGCAGGGTAGCGTTAGCTACAACACAATATCCGCAAGAGGCGGGCGGTCTGGGCATGCCCAACTTCGAAAGATATTATGCAGCTTCTCAGCTGATGTGGGTATCTACATGGCTCAAGGAAACCCCCCCTCCTGAATATATAATGCTGCAGGCATATATAGCCCCGCAAACGTTACTGTCCTCACTTTTATCCGGTCCTAATCGCCTACCCTCAAAACTTATATTGCTAGACGCAGCTCGTTTCTGCTGGCGCAGATATGTTCAAAGTAAGACCCCTTCATCTCCTTATTCCCCTCTGTTACCACTGTTCCAGTTTCCGAGCACCCAAATACTGTCATCAAACCACGATACGCGGGACATAAGTACACTAAATGTGGGTGACTACTACTCTAGCTCAAAAAAGCGTACCTTCGCGGACCTAGTGACTGCTGGGGTTATGCACACAGGAGCCTTTTTGCCATATAGCGCCATTAAACGGCTACTTAACAACCTCTGGGGATCTGGCAACAATGAACCACCCGAATCCCAATTACTTACCGTTATCCTTACCATAGGTAGCACAAAAGGCATCATAACTAAACTATATAAAGTACTGCTAGCTGAAGTCTGCTCTGCCTTACCGCTCGCTAAAGCACGCTGGGATTCTGCCCTCCCTGCACCATTACCACAAAAAACTTGGGTCGCGGCTTCCACAATGATTAAGTCAATATCCCGCAATCCCCGTTTGCGTTACACCCAATTCAATTATATTCACCACTCATACTTATCCCTGGCCCGCATTCAAAGAATATACCCGAGCGCAAACCCGACATGTCCTAGATGCGCTACTCCAGCAGCAGACTTTTACCACATGGTCTGGAGCTGTCACTCAATAAACTCGGCTTGGCATCGGGTTACAGACGCCACAGCAGACATTTTATCCCATACTCTGTTGCCCACCCCAGACTCTTGTTTACTCGGCATACGTCAACGCGCCAAAGGCGATAAACATCTACATAGATTTATTGATCTAGCATTTGTTATCTTCAAACGCCTAATAGCTACGCACTGGAAAGCCCCACACGTACCATCTCATTCTGCCTGGCTTCGCGACTTACACAGCCGCTCACAAGCCGAACCTCAGACATTACGCTTACTACAATACAAAGGCCTACTACAGGATGGCCCCGAAGTTTGGGACACTTTTGTGGTAGCGATCGAAAATATGGATGACACATACCCCCCTAAAATCAGTAACGGTATAGGTATTATCCTTCTGTATAATAACTATAACACGTTATCCTCAGTTGCCCCATCTTCACCTATTCTTTTCATTAACCTCCTCATATTCCCCCCTAATGTAATGATGTAGCACTTCTGGATGCTCCCGCCGGGGTCACGCCCTCATGCACTTCGTGCCTTGTTTTGCTTACCCCTAGAATGGCTCCGTGCCCTATTCTGCCCCCACAACTCACTTCTCAATTGTGATGCCCTGGCCCCCATACACAATAGTCGGATCTTTCTCATTTCCCCCCCACCCGCCAGTTGGTGTAGCCAGTACCAGGTGTGATATTAGCGGTGTTTAGGTGTGACTTCAGTTAATTGGTTGCACAGTTTTCAGTGGTATTTTTGGTACTTCATTGCGGAACCGCGCTGTACAAGCTTATAAATGTGTGTAAACAGGTCGAAAAATTATCAATAGCAAAACGTATTGTTGTGTGTGCATAAGGTTTAATAAACAGATTTTTTTTAAAAAAGGATGGACAGGGTGACAAAGTGGGATAGTAGGATGACATTCAGGGTGGTCTCATTTCTTGGCGGGGGTCTTGGCATCGTTCTCTGTCTTTGTCCTGGATCTCAGGGACTGTTTGCGAGGTGGTTCTCCCTCTGGAGGGGGTGTGGTGCTGGTGTGGTGGTCCTGTCCACTAGCACCGGCGGAGGTGGTGGCCAGTTCATCGTCCAGGCTAGTGTCAGGGCCCTCTTGTAGTGCCACAGTGTCCCTCCTGGTGTTGAGTACTTCCTTTAGCACTCCTACGATGGTGCCCAGGGTGGAATTGATGGCTCTGAGTTCCTCCCGGAAACCAAAATACTGTTCCTCCTGCAGGCGCTGGGTCTCCTGAAACTTGGCCACTACCGTTGCCATTGTCTCCTGGGAGTGGTGGTAGGCTCCCATGATATTGGAGAGGGCCTCGTGGAGAGTGGGTTCCCTGGGCCTGTCCACCCCCTGTCGCACAGCAGCCCTCCCAGTTCCCCTGTGTTCCTGGGCCTCCGTCCCCTGGACCGTTTGCCCGCTACCACTGCCCCCAGGCCCGTGTTGTTGTTGGGGTGGTGGGTTAGCCTGGGTTCCCTGTAGTGGTGGACATACTGCTGATTGACGTGTCCTGGGGACGGAGGTATGGGCCCGCTGGGTGGGTGCTGTGCTGGTGTTTCCAGAGGGGGGAAGCTCTGTGGTGGCCTGTGACTGGGTGAGGGGAACCGACTGTCCTGAGGTCCCTGATGGGCCGGGCTGGTCATCTAGATCCAGTTGGACAGAGGTGCTGTCATCACTGTGGGCCTCTTCTGTTGGTGGTGTGGACATGTGTGGACCCTCCTGTCCGGTGACGTTGGGTAGGGGTCCTGCAGAGGTATAAAAGGATGTTTATTACATCTGTGTGTGCCATGGTGAGCAATGGGTGGGTGACCGTGTACCCCAGTGCTTGCATTCCTGTGTGGGACCTTGTGTGATGATGGTTTAGGGGGGGTGTATGGGTATGTGCAGTGGCCATGCTTTAGTGATGGGTGTCCATGCTTTGTTGTTGCATGCAGGGCTTGGTGTTAGGATGTGTGGTTTGTGATGTTGGGATATTTTTGAGGAGTTAGAGTGATGGGGGTGAGGGTGAGGGTGGGGTATGTGCTGTCCCACTGCGTTCACCCTGTCCACTATTCTTCGCCATAGCTCCATCTTCCTTGCAATTGAGCTGTGCTGCACCTGTGATCCGAATAGCTGTGGCTCTACCCGGACAATTTCCTCCACCATGACCCTGAGCTCCTTCTCCAAGAACCTGGGGTGTCTTTGCCGTGCCATGGGGTGGTGTAGGTGATATGTGGGGTGGTGTGTCGGTTGATAAGTGTGCTGATATGTAGTGGTGTGTAGTGTGAGGTGCGTAGAAGTTATGTGGGTGATGGTGTTGTGTGCCTGTGGATGCTAGTATTGTTGATGGTGGTGTCTCTCTCTGGCCTTCTCTGAGTAATTGTGGTTGTAGGGGTTTATGGGTGATGTGGGTGGGTGTTTTATATTGTTTTGTGTGTGCGGGAGTGGTGTGTGTATGTGTATCAGGTGTGTGTATTTCGATTTGTCCAATGTGGCTGTGTTTTGTATGTGTGTGTGTATTTTGAGCACGGCGCTGTGTACCGCCAATGGAATACCGCGGTTGAAAGACCGCCGCGTGGATTCGTGGGTTGTGATAGTGGGGCATATTTCTGTTGGCGTGATGGTGGAGGTTTTGTTTTCGCCAGTTTATCACTGACCTTTGGTGTGGCGGACTTGTGTGGGTGTCTGTATTTTGGCTAATTCCGTGCTGCGGGTCATAATAGCTGTGGCGGATTTCCACGGCCGCGGCGGTGTGTTGGCGGTCTTCAGCACGGTGGTAAGCGGCTTTTACCGCCAATGTTGCAATTACCGCCTATGTTGCTCATTAGTGCAGTGCTATGTGAATTTTGTATAGCATAGGTGTGTGTATAACTATTTAGATGTTTGTAGTCTAAGACTATTCTGTATGAAGGGTCCGGTTTAGCTACGGGGAATAAAGGGTTATTCATTGGCGAGACACAGGGTTCAATCACACCCTAGTACTCTAATTGTGTGAGTATTTCTCTCACTGGTGCTTTTGCTTCATGTTTTATAGGATACTGCGGTTGTGGCTGAGGTTCACTTTTAATGGGAATTACATGGTAGGGGGAGTCTTTATCCCATCCTACGTGATTTCTGTATAATGCAGGTGCTTGTGCTACAGCCCATTCAATGAAATAGGATTCAGCTAGTTCCTCTGGAACAAGGGGCAAGAATGAAGGCTTAATGACATCTTATCCATATGGGCAGGTACGGACAAAATCAGGCGGCCAATCTTGTTTGGCCAACAAGACATCATACACTTTTTTTATACGATCCCAAAAAATTGCGTCAATTGTGCGTTTAATGTCTCCTTTTAATTGCTGCTTTACTTTGTACACCCTATCAGGCTTGGAGACAAGCATGTCCGCTGTTTCTACTTGTATAAGTTGCTTTCACCTCCAGATGCTCTAGAAGATTCCGGCGAACTATTGTGACCTCTGCCGCGCTGTCTAGCAATGCTAGAGCCCAATTCTTGTTCTTCAAGAGGACCCTCTTCCTGTGTGGCATGTTGTACTGCGACTGCTGCCACTTTTTTCTTTTTAATTTGTGGTTTTTGTTGGGCAGGTTTCTCTTCCATTTTAACAGAAACCTCAGAAGAGCATTGTGATTCCTGTCTCGGTTTCACGTACTCTGTTCTTTGCTCTGATCGCCCAGCTCTCTCATTTCTCTTTTCCGATGAGTCCTGAAAGGAACGAGATTGGCGTGTATCGGTATATTGATATCTATCAGGCGTTTTTATATTATCTCCATTTCTGAGATTATACCTATTCTGTGGGGTCTCCATACACGGAGATTCTCCCCTTTCTTTTTTAGGTGTTTGTTGCTTTTTATCCCAGCGTTTCTTACTACCCTCAGGTTGTTGTTTGGTGTTCTCTTTACTTGATTTACCCTGGAATTGAGTTTTTTTTGTGGTCTGGCCCCTAGGCTATCTCGACCGATACTTGAATAGGTTTCTGCTATTATTTTAGGCAGCTCTCGTTCCTGATCTTGTTGCGGAACGTCATGAGGCTGCATGCACACTGCAAGAGCGACTGCTTCCCCTTTTTGGTTACTTAAAATGATTGAGGACACTGTGGCAAAACTGCCCATCAATTGCATCCCCAAATCTAGGGCCGGGGCAGCCTCATATTCATCTTGAATTTGTTTTAGCACTTCCGGTAAATTGGCAAGTGTTGGTGTACTGTGTGCTGTTGTGTAGAGCGCGGCAAATACCGTACCCCAGATATTACAGTTTTCTACTGTAGGGACCTTCGCAAAGGGCAAGCACATCGTTAATATTCTATGTTTATCCTGAGGTCCCTTATGGGGAAATACTGCCTGCAGCGTACAAATTTTTTGTGTTAACCAAAACGGAGTTTCTTCTCGTTTGGTGGGTACTTTATCCATAATCTAATGTACAGTTGCAGGATTTATACCTAGCGTTACTGCATGTGGGTGTGTTGGAGCAGCATGTGCAGGGTTTGTATTTAATGTTTGCATCACAAATTGTACTAATCGTCTGTATATTGCTGTTAACTCAATGTATAAGCGACGAACCTCAGCTACTGCTAAATTTCCAACCGCAGGATGTGGTGTACAGGTGGTCAATAGAGGCCAGGTAGGACCGTCATTACATAGTGGACCTAACCTTACTGGTGTTTTGCTTTCCTTCTCTTATTTTATGACCGAGCTGACAAAACGTCTCTGGAATGCACTTCTTAGTTTAAAGAAGACATTTATTGGTATTATTACTTCACCACGAGGTTCCTGAAAGACGAGATTAGTAGGTTGGAAACACACGTTTAAAAGTAGTCGCAGCAATGAAAGCAAAATATATCAAAGTACTTCTCAGTTGCAATGTACACAACAAATACATGTGATTATATTATAGCATAACTTCAAAGCAAAGCATAAAAGTCAAAATTGCATCACCGTAGGGCCAATCACTCCGCTTCATCTTTCTAATGCCTGCAAGTTGATGACTCCGGTTCACCTGTGAGAAAGAGATTTTCCACCCAAACGGGAGACAGGCAGCTGACGTCTGCTCTTGACTGAAGTCCTGGAAGATCTTTTCTCGCTGCTGCCCAGGGCCACCGTTAAAAGCAAAAATGCTGGCTCAGTGTGGGAACCGAAATAAACCTGGAGAGTGGCCAAGTCTCCAAATTTCACTCGTTCCCAGACTGGATTGAGACGTAAACACAAAATCTACGCTCTCTTATCAGCTAGGGTTTGGTGTGAAAAACACAGCATGGTCTATCATGTGGAAAAACACAGCTTGGAAAAACACAGCTCATCTGCAATGTCTCAACTGCAATGTCTAACTCCACGTTAAAGCCAATAGGCAGCTAACCTAAATACCAAATGTAATGTCTAATGCCATGTTAAAGCCAATAGGCAGCTAAACTGAATACAGAATGTAATGGCTAATGCCATGTTAAAGCCAATAGGCAGCTAACCTAAATACCAAATGTAATGTCTAATGCCATGTTAAAGCCAATAGGCAGCTAACCTAAATACTAAATATAATGTCTAATGCCATGTTAAAGCCAATAGGCAGCTAAACTGAATACAGAATGTAATGTGCTACTGGTTAACATTGAGCAACTAATATGCGCAGTGGTGAAACACAAAGTCATTAGTCAAGCACAATTAATAGCATAAAACTCCACCCTATGACCAATGAATTTTGTTTACATACCTCTTATTCAAACAAAAACAACAACAACAACAAAAAGTATAAGCAAATCAGATTTGAATGATAAAAGCAATCACTGTAAAGCAATGGAAGTGGATTAACATATTGATCTCATAGCCTTTCACATCAGATACATCTACAATGAAAAGACTGAAACTTAAATACTCTGATTGGGATAATAGTGTCTCTAAAACAGCAAGTTGATGTAGCATGAGTTCTACTCATGTAAAGGTACACGGCCCACCTGAAAGATTTGCTGTAATGTAAGTGAAAGTCAGAGTTCCACATGAAAAAACACAGACAGTTAACTGGTAAGGTTGCTTAGTTCCAGTGGAAGAATGTAATCGAACAAATGGACAAACTTTATATTGATCCCATGTAGAACTTGAACTGAAGGCGCCAGTTGCACAAAATGCATCCATGGGGTTGGTACTTTAATCAATCAGGTTCAGGTTGGAGGTTCAGTCCCTCCCCCGACCCCATACGCACATGCCCAAAGGGAGACCACACAGCACACTCATGGTCAGTGGCGAGTCGTGGTAGGATCTGCAAAAGAAAAAAGTATGACTTTTCTTGCAAATAACATTTGTCATCTGAAATGTGCCCTTCCTCTTCCTTTCCTTGTTTCATGATCAACAGAACATTGTTGGGACCCTTTGCTATAATTTCTGCTGGTTCTGGAGGGTCATTTGGGGATTCAACACACACCTTAGCACTGAGATTTTTATCTGTTGCACCACAGCTTCCCTTTCCTTGCACTGTCAGAAGGGCTGGGGCAAACTCCTTCTTTACCAAACCTCCATTCACTGCACTTATGACAAGTTGGGCAATTCTGTCTCCAATCTGTCCGAATAAATCAGATTCTCTTCTAGTTATCAGCATAATTTTGATTTCTCCTTGGTAGTCTACAGCAATCACTCCCCCTAAAACCTGATCAATTTGCCGTATCTGTCCTGGTAACTTTCCTCTCCCCAACTGATCTTTGACTGTTTGTGGGACAGATCTCTGTTGCGCGTGCTGACAAATAGGACATTGCAAAATCACAGTTTGTATCAAATCTAGGGTAATGCGCATCTCTCTAATCTCTGCCCACCTGTAAGTGGCTTTTTTCTCCCAGATGTCCACATCTCTAGTGCACCCACTTAGCCATCCTCACTAAGTCAGATTTCTGGAAGGACAGTTCTGTCTCTGAATTTTGCTCTTTAACATCTGCAAGGAAATTGAACCAGGTAGGTACAAGTCATGTGGAAAACCAAATGGCTAAACCATTGGCAGTGAACCAAGAATCAGTGTAAAAATGACACATCTCAAGCAGCTCTTGCTTTAAAGTCTGACACACATTGTACAACTCTGTTCCTTCTCCTGTGGTAGACAACAATGTTTCAGTAACTGGATTGTAATCATTAGTCAAACACACACGCTTTTTATCCTCGGGGACAATAATTCAAATGGTGCACTCAATTTCAATGGGGACTCTTTTAACTGTGGTACTCCCTGCACCCTCTCCTCATCCTGAAAAGGGGCTTGTGACACCTGTTCATGTAGGGCTGCAGTGACTCTAGCCCTGTCTTGCATGTACCAGATCCAGTGTATGATACTAGCCTCCTGTGCCTGTCCTATACTGTGAGATTTAGGTGAACTCATCACCCACTGCATGCTTGATATTTAAAGTTTAAGAATTACATTATCATTTAATGTCATTTGCTCAGTATTCACTATAGCCCAATAACAAGTCAAAAGCTTAATCCAAAGTTCCAGTGGTACTCTTGTCCTCCCCTGTTCATGATTTACATGCAAATCAGTGTTTCCCTCTTGCACTGCGCACAAATATAAAGTCTGAATTATTTCATTTGCCAAATCAAAAGCGCGCAGCTGCTCATGTTTTTTCCTAGGTACTTTGTACCAAAGTGTTAAGATTTCACTCAGATGAGGGCTATACTGTTTCCAAAAATCAAACAAGCTCATGAAACTCGGTGTTTCTTGCTTAGTGCAAATAGTAAGAAACTCTAAAATCTTTTGTTTTACTTGTGACAACATCTGTCTATTTTCTGGATTCCACTGAATTCCCAGAAACTGCACATTTTGCGACAGTACTGCTGTCTTGTCTGAATTAATTTTAAACATCGTACTTTGCAAAAGTGGTCTGAAAATAACATTCTCAAATGTGTTCACAGTGTAATCTGTTAAGGAATGCACTTCAACTGCAAAAAACTGTGGGCTGCTCTGCGCTACGCTCTGCTCACACTGAGGTTCACACTGGCCGCCCCCTTTTTTAACCTTCTCATTACTGGAATGGGAAAAGACAGATTCTTCTACAATAGTTTTATAGATTTCAGCATTATCTTGCAATAATGTGTTCTGGCTAATTTGCTCACGTAAATTCTTATTTTCATGTTTTAACTACCTACATCTCTCCTGCATTTTTCTGTAAGCAGACAAAAGTATCCAAACCCTTCTGTCAAGAACAAAAGGAACATAATTTCTTTCAAAAGGCACATTTTCTAAATATGCATCAAAGCACTCATCCCATGACTCACAAAGTCCTGATAAACAAGAAAACATGTTTTTCACAGCACCATAAGGAAGTTTAACTGCACATGCATTTTCAAACATGGTCTGCCGTGCTTCTTTAATTCTCTAACCAACAAAAAACAATTACACTTTTAAATAGTGCACTTCCAATCTCCAATTCGACTCCCAGACTGCTGATTAACACCAAAATGTTTTGCTTTCCTTCTCTTATCTTATGACCGAGCTGACAAAACTTCTCTGGAATGCACTTCTTAGTTTAAAGAAGACATTTATTGTTATTATTACTTCACCACGAGGTTCCTGAAAGACAAGATTAGTAGGCTGGAAGCACACGTTTAAAAGTAGTCGCAGCAATGAAAGCAAAATATATCAACATACTTCTCAGTTGCAATGTACACAACAAATACATGTGATTATATTATAGCATAACTTCAAAGCAAAGCATAAAAATCAAAATTGCCTCACCGTAGGGCCTATCACTCCACTTCATCTTTCTAATGCCTGCATGTTGATGACTCCGGTTCACCTGCGAGAAAGAGATTTTCCACCCAAACGGGAAACAGGCTGCTGACGTCCACTCCTGACTGAAGTCCTGGAAGATCTTTTTCTCGCTGCTGCCCAGGTCCACCGTTAAAAGCAAAAATGCTGGCTCAGTGTGGGAACCGAATAAACCTGGAGAGTGGCCAAGTGTCCAAATTTCACTCCTTCCCAGACTTGATTGAGAGGTAAACACAAAATCTACGCTCTCTTATCAGCTAGGGTTTGGTGTGAAAAACACAGCTTGGTCTATCATGTGGAAAAACACAGCTTGGAAAAACACAGCTCATCTGCAATGTCTCAACTGCGATGTCTTACTCCACGTTAAAGCCAATAGGCAGCTAACCTAAATACCAAATGTAATGTCTAATGCCATGTTAAAGCCAATAGGCAGCTAAACTGAATACAGAATGTAATGGCTAATGCCATGTTAAAGCCAATAGGCAGCTAACCTAAATACCAAATGTAATGTCGAATGCCATGTTAAAGCCAATAGGCAGCTAACCTAAATACCAAATGTAATGTCTAATGCCATGTTAAAGCCAATAGGCAGCTAACCTCAATACCAAATGTAATGTCTAATGCCATGTTAAAGCCAATAGGCAGCTAAACTGAATACAGAATGTAATGTGTTACTAGTGAACATTGAGCAACTAATATGCGCAGTGTTGAAACACAAAGTCATTGGTCAAACATAATTAATAGCAGAACAACTGGTAATATTGTATGGGGTAGGGCGCCATCAAGCCAATTATTATGTTCTTGATAAGATAGAGGTATCTCTAAATATGCGTACACTCTGTATTGTCCAGGCGTGTTCGCAGGTGTATATTGGTGAAATGTATTTGTGTTTCCATCAACTGCTGGAAATGTGACCCAAGAGAAAAAACTTTCTGTTCTATAAGCTAAGTGGGCATCTAGCACAAATGTGACTGGACCTCCCTGGGCTCATGTTAACAGCTATTTGTACATGTTGGGGATTCGCCATGATAGTAACACTATGAGTTCAGAAAATGGGGTTTCCTTTTAAAGTTCAAGCTTGAACAACCGCCAGTTGTAATAGGATTACCTACACAGCTGTGGTGGAAATCCTCAGTACCACGGACGTCTCCGCATACAGCATTGAGGTGTCATTATATATAATGAGACAGGGATACTCCGGAGGTCCCGAAAATTAGAGCCTGACCAAGCGTTGGCAGCACCATGTTGCGTAGGCTCTCATTATTCTAATGAGACTACTGGATTTTGAGCAGCAAAATCGTCCACAGTGTGGGAGATTGAGTCTGACCCACTGTGGGTGATACCTGTGACTCCAAATCCAGGTTTTGCTCCGGCTAACTAGTAGTGCCTCATCTCTCCCAAAAGGTTGAGATGATTGGGCAGCCGAGCGCATGACATATCATAATTCTCAGGGAAGTATTGGTCACTCAGGTCGCATCCGGTTCTCTCATTCACAATTCGGCTCATATATAAATGACAATGAAAGCAGTATACATTTTAAAGATTGGTTTAATAAAACAACTGCATTTTGATAGCAAAGCGTGAGCTGCAATAACCAGAACGACACAACATAACAATATTAAAATGGTGACGAAGAGAGTGAAGCGTAAGAATAATGCTATCATATTGCCACTAAAGTCGATGGACTATTTTCTATCTGAATCATAATTTGAGCACAGCATGTTAAACTCTAATCCTGCTTTTCAGGTTCCCCGGGGAGGACATCAACCCTCATACCTGAGCAAAGGCCTGTATTCTGCGTTAGCATCTGCAGTGAAGCATTCAGCATACAGTTGTGGTTCCCTGGCTGGAATCTTCCTCTTAATGTGTAATGGGAATAGGAAGTGTTTTTATAATACACAGCTAATGTTCTAAGAAAATGTCCCTACGTAAGGATGTGTATTTTCTACGAATGTTGGAGACTAAACTTCTACCACGTTCACTGGTAATGTACCAAACTGTAGCCTTGACTGAAGCACAAAATGATCAAGAATGTGTTGTTTGAGAACACAGTGCTGGGCTAAGCAAAACAGTTAGGTAGAAGAAATTAAAACAAGACCGTAAAACTGGTTATTGTAAAAATAACAATGCAAAGCTGAATAAAATATATCTAAGTCAAGGTGCAGTGCGGCCAAGTGTAATAAACTAACGAGCATGGAGGTATAACTAAAATGGCTACACAACACTAGCACAACTAAATGAGGAGGGTCTAGACCAACCAGTAGTCTTTATTAGCAGAAGACTATAATCACGGGAACAGAGGTGGAGTGCTATTGAGAGAGAAGCATTTGCTGTGGTCTAGGCACTGAAGAAGCTGAGACCATACCTGTTTGGGACTTACTTCCATGTTCAGACAAATCATAGGCCCCTCAGATGGCTCATGCAGATGAGGGGTGAGAATTCTAAACTCTTGAGGAGGTCCATTTCCCTAGAGGGGATGGACTTTATGGTGCTGCATCACCTGGGGACTGACCATGCCAACTCTGATGGTCTTTCCAGATACTTCTGCCTTAGGGATGAGAGCTCCCAGGAGGTCAGGTAGCTCTCCTAACTTTTAGCTGGGGGACACACATGTTAGACTTGACAGCCTTAGGGTGGTCATCTCTAACTTTTTGCCTGCCTCCTTCCACTTTGTGGGTACTGTTTTTGCTGGTTTTAAGACTCTGTGCACTTTATCACTGCTAACCAGTGCTTAAGTGCATATGCTCTCTCCCTTTAAACATGATAACATTGGACCATAACCAATTGGATTATTTAATTTGTTTATAAATCCCTAGTAAAGTGCACTATATGTGCCCAGGGCCTGTAGATTAAATGCTACTAGTGGGCCTACAGCACTGATTGTGCCACCCACTTAAGTAGCTCCTTAACCATGTCTCAGGCCTGCCATTGCAAGGCCTCTGTGTGCAGTTTCACTGCCAATTCACTGTGGAATTTAAAGGTACTTGTCAAGCCTAAAAAACAATTTTTCTACATATAAGTCACCCCTAAGGTATGCCCTAGTTAACCTATAGGGAAGGGTGCTATGTAGGCAAAAGGCAGGACAGGTACCTGTGCAGTTTACATGTCCTGGTAGTGTAAAACTCCTAAATTCATTTTTACACTGCTGTGAGGCCTGCTCCTTTCATAGGCTAACATTGGGGCTACCCTCATATACTGTTTGAGTGGTAGCTGCTGATCTGAAAGGAGTAGGACGGTCATATTTAGTATGGCCAGAATGGTGATACAAGATCCTGCTGACTGGTGAAGTTTGATTTAATATTACTATTTTAGAAATGACACTTTTAGAAAGTGAGCATTTCTCTGCACTTAAATCCTTCTGTGCCTTACAATCTACGTCTGGCTGGGTTCAGTTGATAGCTCCCTTGTGCATTCACTCGGACACACCCCAAACACAGGATACTCAGCCTCACTTGCATACATCTGCACTTTGAATGGGCCTTCTTGGGCTGGGAGGGTGGAGGGCCTGACACTTACATGTCAAAGGACAGTAGCCTGCCCTTACACAAAGGACTGTCACACCCCTTACTGGGACCTTGGCAGACAGGATTGAACTGAAAGGGGACCTTGTGCACTTCTAAGCCACTCTGTGAAGTCTCTCCCACTTCAAAGGCACATTTGGGTGTTTAAACAGGGCCTCTGCCCCTACCAACTCAGACACTCCCTAGAGAAGAAAACCTGAACGAGAACCTGCATCCTGCCAAGAAGTACTGCCTGGCTGCGCAAAGGACTCACCTGACTGCTTTCTGAGAAGGACTGCTGCTTTGCTGTTGCCCTGCTGCCTTGCTGCTCTCTGGCTGTGGTGAGAAGTTCTCTCCAATGGCTTTGATAGAGCTTGCCTCCTGTTCCCTGAAGTCTCAGGACCAGAAAGACTTCATCTCTACAAGAAGGACTCCTTGTGTGGTGAAAATCGACACAGAGCCTGCCAAAAACGACATACAGCCTGCATCACGGTAAACAGTTTACTGCACGCCGATCTGGAACGACGCAGCCTGACTTCGCAACGCGAAGATCAATGCAGTGCCAGCGTAGAGACCAGAAATTCTACACACGGCCCACTGGATCGAAACACAGCCAAGCCTGAATGACGCAGCCCGTCTTCCAGAGAGGAATCGATGCAGCGCCTGCAGTGCAGTAGAAATTTTCACGCAATGCCCACCGGATCGATGCTGCCCCTGTGACTTCATCCTGTCAGCGCCGGAAATCCACACATCGCCCCTGGGGTATCCGAAAACCCCACAACCCAAAGGGGATCCAAGACCGAGCGCCGGAAATTGATGCAAAGCCTTTTCTGCGTGAAAACTAAATGACGCATCGCCATATGCGGCCTGAGAAATCGACGCACACCTCTGTGTTTTCCACGCATCTCATCCTCTATGGTTCCTTGCAGAGATTTTGTACGCAAAGCAGGTACTTTGTGCTTGAAAGAGACATTTATTGCTTTAAGAGACTAAAGACACTTCATATCATTTTTTCAGTGATATCTTAACATTTGCTTATTGCATTTTAATTGTTTTGACCTGCTTCTTATCAGATAAATATCATATATTTTCTTAAACACTGTGTGGTGTGTTTTTGTGGTGTTCTACTGTGTTTTTGCATGATTTATTGCACAAGTACTTTACACATTGCCTTTTAAGTTAAGCCTGACTGCTCAGTGCCAAGCTACCAGAGGGTGGGCACAGGATAATTTGGATTGTGTGTGACTTACCCTGACTAGAGTGAGGGTCCTTGCTTGGACAGGGGGTAACCTGACTGCCAACTACTAACACTAACACTGATGATCTGAAACATAGCTGAGACCGTTGAGATACCATTATTGACTGCCACCTTCTCAGTGTAAACTGCCTGGCTCTTGGGTTATTTGAGTATGAGATAGTTATTCATTCTGCTGCAGAATCGACTTACGCATTACACTGTGACAGAGAGGACTCGATAACGTGTTGCAGAGTAAAATGATAGCAGTAAGCACTTCGAACTAATAGATGTGGAAAACTGTGTTAAAGTAGGAAAGAGGATACTTTTTAACTTATTTGCTAAATATTCCCGGACTGAACCAACTACGAAAATTTGCTTCTATAAGTGTTCTTTCATTCTGTAAAGAAGGGAAGAGCAGAATAGGGACAGTGTTTTTGTATAACTATATTGAGATTCAAATTCTATAAACTCTCTTTATTAACTTCAAAAATACAAACCATAATTACATTTGAAGCTTATAAGTATTTTTGTGTCCGCTTATTAATACCTAACCGCCACCTCAAAGAAACATCCATGCCCAGGGCCCAATAAGAGAAGAGTAAGTGGTAGCAGGGAAAATTAATTGTCCAACTATAACTAAGACTGTGCTTCTCTAATGTGTGTGCACTCAGCAGTTTATCTGGTAGCAGAGTGACGGTTGAGTTCTAGGGAAAAAGAAGCTGAAAATATTAAAAAGCCATTAAAAGTTAGCAAGGGATCAAAATAAATTACCCAGATGCCTAGAGCCTGATTACAGTAGCAGACAAGGTGTGGTTGATGAGGCGGTCACAGTTTGCAATTGTAGAACTGGTGAAAGAATCCGACGAGTGTGAATAATAATAGGATTGATGTGTTAATATATGTGGAAAAAAATTGAGATGTTTTTTTCCTTTCAAATCTATAAAATTGTTGAGTAAATAAAGAGGTTATTAGACTAAGAAGTAGTCTAAGATCTTGAGATAGATAAATAAGGTAAAGAAAGAATTGTCTGTTAAGTGAAGTTTAAATCGTTACACCAGGATGGGGAAATAATAGAATCTTTGAGTGACTGTACTAACAGAAATTGGTGAGTGGGGGAACTGATGCGCAAAGGTGATTCATCACTAATTGGGTGACTTTCCGTAGGCTGAGAACTCACTCAAGTTAAATAGTGGATTAAAAAATCAGAAAGTTCTTAAAGGTCTTGTTCTGATTGATTGAGAGATTACCTTTGATTTCTCTTGAAAAAGTAGAGACGATTTACAGAATCTTTGTGTTTCTAGCTACTTTTTCTCTTTTCTTTTTTTCATTGCAACAAGAGAAAATTGTAAAGTAGGGTGAACCGCTGCAAAGAGTGAATTGCGATGTAATAGAGTGTTGCTCTGCTATTGGTCAGTTGGTGTAAGAGTTGAGCTGTGATTGGTTGAAGTTCAGCAAAGGACACACCTGGTTCTAAATCACTGTATTTCTGAGAAAATAGTAAAGTGGACAAAAAGGGAGTCTGCATTTACATATACCGAATCAGATCTATTATCATTAAGTCTTGATAATAATGGCATTTTTAAAAGCAATTAGAAGACGGATAAGAGGAGACGTAGGGGGTCATTCTGACCCTGGCGGTCTGACCGCGGAAGCACCGCCAACAGGCTGGCGGTGCTTCTGGGGGCATTCTGACCGCGGCGGTAAAGCCGTCGTCAGAAAAGGGAAACCGCCGGCTTCCCGCTGCCCCAGGGAATCCTCCACGGCGGCGCTGCAAGCAGCGCTGCCATGGGGATTCCGACCCCCTTCCCGCCAGCCTGGTTCTGGCGGTTTTCACCGCCAGAACCTGGCTGGCGGGAACGGGTGTCGTTGGGCCCCTGGGGGCACCTGCAGTGCCCATGCCACTGGCACTGTGTACTGCCATTTGATAAGTTTTGTTTTGACCAATTACTTTGTGTTTCACCACTGCGCATATTAGTTGCTCAATGTTCACCAGTAGCACATGGTATGTTTTGTTCAGTTTAGCCGCCTATGGGCTTTGACATTGCATTAGTCATTACATTCTGTATTCTGCCTATTGGCTTTGACATGGCATTAGCCATTACTTTCTGTATTCAGTTGAGCCGCCTATTGGCTTTGACATTGCATTCCTATTGGCTTTGACATTGCATTCCTATTGGCTTTGACATGATGTATTCAGTTTAGCTGCCTATTGACTTTGATATGCTATTAGATATTCTGCCTATTGGCTTTGACATGATATTATATATTGCATTTTATATTCAGCTTAACTGCCTATTGGCTTTGACATGATATTATACATTGCATTTTGTATTCAGCTCAGCTGCCTATTGGCTTTGACATGACACTAGACATTGCATTTGATACTTAGGTTAGCTGCCTTTTGCCTTTAACGTGGAGTTAGACATTGCTTATTGGCTTTGACATGACACTAGACATTGCATTTGATATTTAGGTTAGCTGCCCATTGCCTTTAACGTGGAGTTAGACATTGCAGTTGAGAATCCAAGCTGTATTTTTCCAAGCTGTGTTTTTGCACCAGAGAACCAAGATGTTTTTCTCACAGTAGACTAGACATGATAAGAGAGAGTACATGGGTGTTGTTTTCTTCGCTTGAGCTTGGGAACAGGAGTAGTCTTGGAGACCTGGCCAGTCTCCAAAAGGCTTGCTCAGTTTCCCAGGTCTGAGAGGAGGGGGCACACCTTTGTAACGAATGTAACAGGCTGCAGAGGGTCAGATTCGAATCTGCCGGACCTCGTGCTGGAGCTTGGCACAGGCTGCCAGCAATCCCGTGTGGGTAGATGAATCTCTCTTTCTCGCGGCTGACAGGGGTCATCAGCTTGCAGACCTTAGAAAGATGAAGCTGTGAATAGTTCCCACACGGTGAAGTATTTGTTTTGCTTTGCATTCAATATCTTATAAATATAACCTGCTGTGTATATTGCAAACTGATATATTTTGTTTGATTAACGCGGACTTGAAAGCTACTAATTCGTCATACATAAATATTGTGGTTGGGGAAGAATTAACAACAATAAAAGTCTTCTTTGACCTCAGAAGTGCATTTCTGTTGTGTTATGTTAGTGCTTAGAAACTAGATAAGAGGAAAGCACTACTCACTGGCATGGGCACTGCAGGGGCCCCCTAACAGGGCCCCACATAGATTTTCAGTGTCTGCGTGGCAGACACTGAAAATCGCGACAGGTGCAAATGCACCCGTCGCACCCCTTCCACTCCGTCGGCTCCATTCGGAGCCGGCATCCTCGTGGAAGGGGGTTTCCCGCTGGGCGGGCGGGCGGCCTTCTGGCGGTCGCCCGCCAGCCCTGCGGGAAACTCAGAATGACCGCCGCAGTCTTTTGACCGCGGTACGGTCTTCAGGTGGTTCCCGCCAGGCCGGCGGCATCCGCCGCCGGCCAGAATGACCCCCGTAGTGTTTCCAGTTCAGTAGGGTGAAGAGGCTTCTCCAGAAGGAACACCAGCGTACCATGCAATGGCTGAGCGAAGATTACATATGTGTATTTGGCTCCTTGAATGGAACAGAATTACTGAAAAGTAGGGAATTTCTGAGTTCCATGATGGGAAATGTTTATGTTGGCAATTGGTAGACAATTGAGAGATGTTCTGTGTGATTTAAAACCGCCTCCTAGACCCACACAATTTTAAGCATTGTGTAAACTGGAGAGAATGGCTTTAAAACATGATAAGGAGAGATTTAAGAAAATAACTAAGGGAGCAGTGAGGAACTATGCGGATGCAATTTGGGATAACAGAGCACAAGTGTGGAAGAAAAGTATAGCTGAAGGTATGAGATTGTATCCTAGGAATCCAACGAAAGAGCAGAAAATAACAAAGGATAGTGGAAGACCACATAGAAAGAAATTCAAGGGTGGAGATAAGGCAAAAAAATGAACCAAAAACAGCCACAGGTTCTGATTTAGGAGATGATATATTAGAAGAAATGTTAGCCATATGTCCGCCCCCTATACAGAACCCACTGTGGTAGATACTGAAAATAATGTGATAAAAGCTTCAGCTCCTGTAAATCTGGTGATTTCACAAATAACTAGTCAAATGTAAACATTGATGCCTATGAATGTACCACTTGCAGTGACACAACAAATTCCATCAAAAGTAGTAATCACCCAACCAATTTCTACACAGTCAGTTATTTCACATCCTTTAAGGCAACACACAGTTGTTTGAACACCTGCTGAAATTGGAACTTCTCAATCGATACTGCCTTCGGAAGTACCAATTAAGCAAATCACAGTGACCCACGTCACTGGATTAGTTATGCAACAGACAGGACCTACACACTTTAGAAAAACTACAGAGATTCAAAAAACATCTGGGGACACTCCAGTAACTAGGTTTGTCCTGACTTCACAAAATTCACAGATTGATGTTTGGACACCACCAAAAGATATTATGGCTTTGGGAGAGGTAACTTGGTTTGTCTTTATGAAACAACCTATCCAACAGAAGGGGCTGTAGGGGAAGGATTGGTTCCTCAATTGATTGAGGAAGTGTATGAGGCTGGCCTGGCTTGTAGTGGGTACCAGAGGTTCTTACACCTTGTGCCAGGTCCAGTTATCCCTTATTAGTGTAGAAGAGGTGTTTCTAGCAGCTAAGGCTGATAGAAGGTAGCTATAGCAAAGCAGCTTAGGCTGAACTAGGAGACATGTAAAGCTCCTACTATACCACTGGTATCATATGCACAATATCATAAGAAAACACAATACACAGATATACTAAAAATAAAGGTACTTTATTTTTATGACAATATGCCAAAAGTATTTCAGTGAGTACCCTCAGTATGAGGATGCCAAATATACACAAGATATATGTACACAATACCAAAATTATGCAGTAATAGCTAAAGGAAGTAATGCAAGCAGTGTAAAGTTACAATAGATTGCAATAGGAGCACATAGGTATAGGGGCAACACAAACCATATACTCCAAAAGTGGAATGCGAACCACGAATGGACCCCAAACCTATGTGAGCTTGTAGAGGGTTGCTGGGACTGTAAGAAAACAGTGAGGGTTAGAAAAATAGCCCACCCCAAGACCCTGTAAGGTAGGTGTAAAGTGCACCTACAACCCCCAGAGAGCACAGAAGTCGTGATAGGGGGATTTTGCAAGGAAAACCAACACCAGCAATGCAACAACAGTGGATTTCTGGACCTGAGTACCTGTAAGACAAGGGGACCAAGTCCAAGTCGTGACAGTGTCGAGAGTGGGCAGGAGCCTAGGAAATACCAGCTGAGGATGCAAGGAAGCTGCCACTGGATGGAAGAAGCTTGGTGTTTTCAAGAATGAAGAGGATTAGGAACTTCTCCTTTGGAGGATTGATGTCCCACATTGTGAAGAAGCTTGCAGAGGTGTTCCCACGCAGAAAGACCGCAACCAAGCCTTGCTAGCTGCAAGGGTCGCGGTTAGGGTTTTTGGATGCTGCTGTGGCCCAGGAGGGACCAGGATGTCGCCACTTGGATGAAGAGACAGAGGGGGCGCCCAGCAAGTCAGAGAGCCCTTACAGAAGCAGGCAGCACCCGCAGAAGTACCGGATCAAGCACTTAGAAGAGGAGTGAACCAGAGTCCACCCGAAGTCAGAAAAGGGAGTCCCATGACGCCGGAGGACAACTCAGAAGGTTGTGCACTGCAGGTTAGAGTGTCGGGGACCCAGGCTTGGCTGTGCACAAAGGAAATCCTGGAAGAGTGCACAGGAGCCAGAGCAGCTGCAAATCACGCGGTACCCAGCAATGCAGTCTAGCGTGGGGAAGCAAGGACTTACCTCCACCAAACTTGGAATGAAGAGTCAATGGACTGTGGGAGTCACTTGGACAGAGTTGCTGAGTTCCAGGGACCACGCTCGTCGTGCTGAGAGGGGACCCAGAGGGCTGGTGATGCAGTCTTTTGTTGCCTGGGGTTGCAGGGGGAAGATTCCGTCGACCCACAGGAGATTTCTTCAGAGCTCCTGTTGCAAGAAGGAGGCAGGCTACCCCCAGAGCATGCACCACCAGGAAACAGGCGAGAAAGCCGGCAGGATGAAGCGATACAAGGTTGCAGTAGTCGTCTTTGCTACTTTGTTGCGGTTTTTCAGGCGTCCTGAGCAGTCAGCGGTTGATCCTTTGGCAGAAGGTGAAGAGGGAGATGCAGAGGAACTCTGGTGAGCTCTTGCATTCGGTATTTGAAGAATTCCCCAAAGCAGAGACCCTAGATAGCCAGAAAAGGAGGTTTGGCTACCTAGGAAGGAGGATTGGCTACTAAGAGAGGTAAGAGCCTATCAGAAGGAGTCTCTGATGTCACCTGCTGGCACTGGCCACTCAGAGCAGTCCAGTGTGCCAGCAACACCTCTGTTTTCAAGATGGCAGAGGTCTGGGGCACACTGCCCACTCTCGTCACTGTGGTGACTCTTGGGCTTGGTCCCCTTGTCTTACAGGTACTCAGGTCCAGAAATCCACTGTTGTTGCATTGCTGGTGTTGGTTTTCCTTGCAGAATCCCCCTATCACGACTTCTGTGCTCTCTGGGGGTTGTAGGTGCACTTTACACCTACCTTACAGGGTCTTGGGGTGGGCTATTTTTCTAACCCTCACTGTTTTCTTACAGTCCCAGCGACCCTCTACAAGCTCACATAGGTTTGGGGTCCATTCGTGGTTCGCATTCCACTTTTGGAGTATATGGTTTGTGTTGCCCCTATACCTATGTGCTCCTACTGCAATCTATTGTAACTTTACACTGCTTGCATTACTTCCTTTTGCTATTACTGCATAATTTTGGTATTGTGTATATATATCTTGTGTATATTTGGCATCCTCATACTGAGGGTACTCACTGAGATACTTTTGGCATATTGTCATAAAAATAAAGTACCTTTATTTTTAGTATATCTGTGTATTGTGTTTTCTTATGATATTGTGCATATGATATGCCACTGGTGTCATATGCACAATATCATAAGAAAACACAATACACAGGAGTAGCTTTACATGTCTCCTAGTTCAGCCTAAGCTGCTTTGCTATTGCTACCTTCTATCAGCCTTAGCTGCTAGAAACACCTCTTCTACACTAATAAGGGATAACTGGACCTGGCACAAGGTGTAAGTACCTCTGGTACCCACTACAAGCCAGGCCAGCCTCCTACATTGGTTGTGCAGCGGTGGGATAAGTACTTGTAACTACTTACCACTTTGTCATTTTGTACTTTTCATAAGAGAATAATATACAAAACAAGTTCAGTGTATGTACACCTAACCAAAAAGTTTTCCTTTTCTTCTCTTACACTTTCTGCTAAGTGCTGAAAAGTACTTCTAAACTTTCTAAAGGTTTTCCTGTTCTTTAAAAGGTCCTGACACTTTTTCTCTCTTCTCACTGTCTCTAAACCTTCTTCTATCATGTCTGATGTAGGAACTTCTCTTAAAATGGTCAATACTACTTATGACAATATAACTTTAAGAGCCTAAGGAGTCTCTGCATTGATAGAGGTTTAGTGATAGGGAAGAATCCTTCAAAAGAATTTCTATTTAATTTGCTCATTGAGAATGAGACGTCCCTAGTTGGCACTTCAATTGAGAAGATGGTAGATAGCTCACACTCTGACTCAGGGGAACCCCTTGGGGAGGTTTGGAGGGTTCTATTCCAAATCTGCCCCTTAGCAGACCACATAGCAATGCTGGTAGTAATAGAAGCTCTCATCATAGTAGGGATGCTTTTGTTCCTGGAGGCCAGGTTGTTAAAGTCTCCCTCTGTTGGTTCCAATATATCCTCAGTGTCTAAACATTCCCAACCCACCCACCCTGAAGGCAACATGTTAGAAAGGGAACTCAAAAAGTTGAGAGTGGAAGAGACCAGGCTGAAGCTTAAACATCAACAGCTGGCTCTAGACAGGGAATCCTTAGACCTGGAGAAGGAGAGACAGAGGTTGGGGTTTGGATCCCATGGTGGCAGCAGCAGTATTCCTGATAGTAATCCTGTGAGAGAGCATGATTCCAGGAATCTGCACAAGATAGTTCCCCCTTACAAGGAGGGGGATGACATTAACAAGTGGTTTGCTGCACTTGAGAGGGCCTGTATGGTACAGGGGGTCCCTTAAAGGCAGTGGGCTGCTATTCTATGGCTATCTTTCAATGGAAAGGGTAGGGACAGGCTCCTTACTGATAGAGAAAGTGATGCTAATAATTTTGCAGTTTTGAAGGATGCACTCTTGGATGGATTTGGCTTAACCACTGAACAACACAGGATTAAGTTCAGAGACACCAGAAAAGAGTCCTCACAAGACTAGATAGACTTTGTTGACTGTTCAGTGAAGGCCTTGGAGGGGTGGTTACATGGCAGTAAAGTTTCTGACTATGAAAGTCTGTATAATCCTATTCTGAGAGAGCATATTCTGAATAACTGTGTGTCTGACTTGTTACACCAATATCTAGTGAAATCGGATCTGACCTCTCCCCAAGAATTGGGAAAGAAGGCAGACAAATGGGTCAGAACAAGAGTGAACAGAAAAGTTCATACAGGGGGTGACAAGGATGGCAAGAAGAAGGATGGTAAGTCTTCTCACAAGGGTGGGGACAAAAGTAAAACTGAGTCTTCATCAGGCCCACAAAAACACTCTGGTGGGGGTGGTGGGTCCAAATCCTCTTAAAATCAAGTAAAAAAGCCTTGGTGTTATTTATGTAAAGTAAAAGGCCATTGCACGACTGATGCCAGTTGTCCAAAGAAAACCACCAAACCTCCCACTACCACAACCACTACTGCAACCTCTAGTGCCCCTATTAATAGCAGTGGCTGTGGGAGCAAACCTACTAATAGCCAATCCAAGGGAGTAGCTGGGCTCGCTTTTGGTAATTTAGTTGGGGTAGGTATTGTTAGGGAGACCACAGAGGCTGTGTTAGTCTCTGAAGGTGCCATTGATTTTGCCACCTTGGTTACTTGTCCCCTTAATACGGAAAAGTACAAGCAACTTCCCCTAATCAATGGTGTTGAGGTTCAGGCCTACAGGGACACAGGTGCCAGTGTTACCATGGTAGTAGAGAAACTGGGACACCCTGAACAACACCTACTTGGTCACCAGTACCAAGTGACAGATGCTCATAACAACACTCTTAGCCACCCCATGGCTGTTGTGAATCTCAACTGGGGGGGGTTACTGGTCCAAAGAAAGTTGTGGTTGCTTCAGATTTACCTGTAGACTGTCTGCTAGGAAATGATTTAGAGACATCAGCTTGGGCAGAAGTGGAGTTGGAGGCTCATGCAGCAATGCTGGGCATTCCTGGGCATATTTTTACTTTGACAAGGGCTCAGGCCAAAAAGCAAAAAGGACAGGGGGACTTGGATCCTGGAACAATGGACCAAGTGCTCCCTAAGGCTAGGGGTAGCAAGGGTAAATCCCTACCCACTATCCCTCCCTCTACAGATGATTCTCCTTCTGAGGAAGAAGAATTTCCTCCCTGTGCAGAACCTTCACCAGATGAGCTAGCAGCAGACACTGCTGAGCTTTTGGGTGGTGGGGGGCCTGCCAGGGAAGAGCTGAGTGTGGCACAGCAATCCTGTCACACATTAGAGGGTCTCAGACAGCAAGCTGTCAAGCAGCAAAATGGGGATGTCAGTGACTCACATAGAGTTTACTGGGAGGACAACCTCTTGTACACAGAGGCAAGGGACCCAAAACCTGGAGCAGCCAGGAGATTGGCCATTCCCCTGCAGTACAGAGAGTTCCTCCTAACTCTGGCACATGACATTCCCTTGGCTGGGCATTTGGGCCAGATTAAAACATGGGAAAGGCTTGTCCCCCTGTTTCACTGGCCTAGGATGTCAGAGGACACAAAAGATTTTTGTAAGTCTTGTGTGACCTGCCAAGCCAGTGGCAAGACTGGTGGCACTTTATTCCACTACCTGTGGTTGGGGTTCCCTTTGAAAGGGAAGGGGTTGACATAGTTGCCCCCCTTGACCCTCCTACTGCTTCAGGCAATAGGTTTATCTTGGTGGTAGTGGACCATGCCACAAGATATCCTGAATCTATTCTTCTAAGGACCACTACAGCACCTGCAGTGGCAAAAGCCCTCCTGGGAATCTTTTCCAGGGTGGGTTTTCCAAAAGAGGTTGTATCAGACAGCGGTAGCATTTTTATGTCTGCATACTTGAAGGCTATGTGGAAGGAATGTGGTGTAACATACAAATTCACCACACCTTATCATCCACAGACAAATGGACTGGTAGAGGGGTTTAATAAAACTCTCAAAGGAATGATAATGGGACTCCCTGAAAAACTCAGGAGGAGATAGGATGTCCTGTTACCTTGCCTCCTTTTTGCTTACAGGGAGGTACCCCAGAAAGGAGTGGGATTCAGCCCCTTTGAACTCCTATTTGGGCACCCTGTAAGAGGTCCACTAACACTTGTAAAGGGGGGTTGGGAACAACCTTTAAAAGCTCCTAAGCAGGATATAGTGGACTATGTACTTGGCCTAAGATCCAGAATGGCCGAGTACATGAAAAAGGCCAGTAAAAACCTTCAGGCCAGGCAAGAGCTCCAAAAGCAATGGCATGACCAGAAGGCTGTTCTGATTCAGTACCAACCAGGACAGAAGGTGTGGGTATTGGAGCCTGTGGCCCCAAGAGCACTCCAAGACAAATGGAGTGGACCCCACTCATTGTTGAAAAGAAGGGCGAGGTCACCTACTTGGTTGACCTAGGCACTGTCAGGAGTCCCCTTAGGGTGATTCATGTCAACCGCCTAAAACCCTATTATGACAGGGCTGATCTCACTCTGCTCATGGCAACAGATGACAGACAGGAAGAAGAGAGTGACCCTCTCCCTGATCTCTTCTCTTCTACTGAAGATGATGCTTTAGTGGAAGGTGTAGTTTTGGCAGACTGGCTTACTGCTGAGCAGAAAGACAACTGCATAAATCTCCTTGGACAGTTTTCTGAACTCTTTTCAGCTGTGCCAGGCACCACATCTTGGTGTGAACACACAATTGTTACTGGAGACAGCTTGCCTGCCAAAGGAAGAAGTTCAGAAAATGCTTGCTCTAGGAGTGGTTGAACATTCTGAAAGCCCATGGGCTTCTCCTGTGGTGCTTGTACCAAAGCCTCACTCAAAAGATAGAAAAAGGGAGATGATGTTTTGTGTAGATTACAGAGGTCTCAACCAGGTAACAAAAACGATGCCCTGAATGATGTGGGGGTACCTTGGCTAGTGCCAGGGTGCCCACACACTAAGTAACTTTGCACCCAACATTCACCAGGTGAAGGTTAGACATATAGGTGACTTATAAGTTACTTAAGTGCAGTGGTAAATGGCTGTGAAATAATGTGGACGTTATTTAACTCAGGCTGCACTGGCAGGCCTGTGTAAGAATAGTCAGATCTCCCTATGGGTGGCAAAAGAAATGCTGAAGCCCATAGGAATCTCCTGGAAACCCAATACCCTGGGTACCTCAGTACCATATACTAGGGAATTATAAGGGTGTTCCAGTATGCCAATGTGAATTTGTGAAATTGGTCACTAGCCTGTTAGTGACAATTTGGAAAGCAGAGAGAGCATACCCACTGAGGTTCTGGTTAGCAGAGCCTCAGTGAGACAGTTAGTCATCACACAGGGAACACATGCAGGGCACAAAAAATACTTATGAGCACTGGGGCCCTGCCTGGCAGGGTCCCAGTGACACATAGACTAAAACAACATATATACAGTGAAATATGGGGGTAACATGCCAGGCAAGATGGTACTTTCCTACAGGAAGTCATCTGGACGTGTGCAAAAGTGGAAGGTGTAAACAGAGGAAATACTAGTACAGGCAAAGAAACTAGCCCAGTTACTCAAAAGGAAAGACCAGTAAATGTGAGACAATTGAAAGATTAATTAGAAGAAATTCTGCAAGGGTGTTTACATCTTGAACATATTGAACAGTATATTGTAAATATTTTTTTTTTCTGCACAGAAATTATGAGAAAAGCATCAATGGTATATGATCAATTAACGAATTGGCAAACAAATATGATGTTGATATTTCTAAAAGTGTACCTTTGCAGAGAGGTTTCAGAGTACAATTAGATGACAAATCAATTGAAAACATGCGTTCTCCAGGGTTACTGATGCATCTTACTGAATTGGTGAAATGTGTATGCAAATAGAGTGAGAAGGAAAAATATGAAACTATATGGGAACAGAAGCAGGACAAGAAAAGGAAAGTAGCTAAAGAAGCTGATGAGAGAAAAAAAGAAAGGAACAGTCAGAAAAGGAAGAAAGTACTGAAGCCTACCCTTTACGAGAAACACCAGGTGGACTACCCTTTACGAGAAACAGCAGGTGGAACATATGTTCATGTGCCATGGAGTCGGTGAGATCTTGTATCATTTACAGACAATTTCACAAAAGTGAGACATAGGCCCTCATTCCAACCCTGGCGGTCTCTGACCGCCAGGGCGGAGGGCAGCAGAAGCACTGCCAACAGGCTGGCGGTGCTTCCAGGGCTATTCTGACCGCTGCGGTAAAGCCGCGGTCAGAAAAGAGGAACCGGCGGGTTCCCGCCGGTTTTCCCCTGGCCCAGGGAATCCTACATGGCGGCACTGCTTGCAGAGCCGCCATGGGGATTCCGACCCCCTTCCCGCCAGCCTGTTTCTGGCGGTTTACACCGCCAGAACCAGGATGGCGGGAACGGGTGTCGTGGGGCCCCTGGGGACCCCTGCACTGCCCATGCCACTGGCATGGCAGTGCAGGGGCCCCCTAACAGGGCCCCATACAGATTTTCACTGTCTGCTTTGCAGACAGTGAAAATCGCGACGGGTGCCACTGCACCCGTCGCACCCCTGCAACACCGCCGGCTCCATTCGGAGCCGGCCTCTGTGTTGCAGGACCTTTCCCGCTGGGCCGGGGGCGCTCCTTTGGCGGGCGCCCGCCGGCCCGGCGGGAAAGCCAGAATGGCCGCCGCGGAGCGGCCAAATGGCGGTAACCGCATGGCTCTGTCAGAATGACCGCCATAGTCCAGTGCAATGGTATATGCAGGTTGAAGGGTTTGTGAAAGTGTCCACGGTGCTGTGGGTTGATTTAGATAATTTTTTTGGCATTGTGGTACCGATTGATCTATGGGCTGAATGTAAGGCAGCAGTTCAGTGGCCTGTCATAAGGACCCTTGTTCTCTGACGAGACTGCTGGATTTGAGGCGGCAGCACTTCAATGTTGTAAGCAATTGAGTCACCCCTACACCGACTTACAGCTGTTGGCCCAACCCTCCTGGCTCACTAGCAGTACCTCACAAACCCCAACCGGTAAAGGTGATTTGTGGTAGTCTTGACTTTGAAGATCCTTTAAGGAAATTGTGGTGGAAACAAGTCTTACCCTTCTCTCTTCACATGCAAGTCTCTTACACACACACACATAGGCAAGATACGAGGTGCAGAACAGTTTTCAATACATTTAGTGAAAGGACTGCAATCTATGATAAAATTCATGAGCTACAATGATTAGGATAATGAGGAACAAACAAAACAGGATTGTGAAAATTAGAGATGTGAATATAAACAACCCAGCATATTGTCGAAACATGACTATACAATTCCTACCTAAAAACCTAATCTCTGGCCCCTAAACAAGATCATGGCAATTTAAGCCAAATCTGTCCATACAGTGTCCATGAGAAGCACACCCCACATCCATTACCTTGGTTCAAGGTCAGGCTGCCAGTCCCCAGATCAAGATCTGTGGAGACACAAAGGCTGAAGTCTACCGAAAATCGACATGCAGCATGAATGGAAATTCTGCCTAGAATCCCCTCTAATTCCCTTTTTCCTACAAGGTGTTTTTATAGTGACAACTTTATGTTCATGCACAGAAGCCTGACGTGAGTATGTACTTAAGCGCTGGACTGTTTGCGCAGTCTTGGGGCCAGCAAAACAAAATATTGGCCCTCATTACAACCCTGGCAGTTGGTGATGAAGCGGCGTTAACACCGCCAACAAGCCGACGGTAGAAAAAATTGAATTATGACCACGGCGGAAACCGCTCAACACAGGCATCCACTTTAACACACCAACCGCCATGGTGGTAGCAACAAGCACCGCAGCGGTAACCGCCAACAGCCAGGCAGAAGGCAATGTACTGCCCACCGTATTACAACAGGCCTATCCACCAGCTTTTCGGGGGTGGTACCAACAACATCAAAAGCACGGCGGAAACAGAACACGGAGGGGAAACAACTCACCTCTGGACACTCAGGGAAAAACCACGCTGCCATGGAGCCCGAACTGCAGGTGTTCCCCATGCTGGTCTACCTCCTCCTACACCATAAATACCAACGCCGGTGAAGACGACCACAGTGAGTACTGCCACCTAGCACACAAGGGAGGGGGGAGGAAAAAAAGATTGACATACACACGTTACACTCAACACCCCTACCCCCAACACCATACACACAAACAGATGCAGTAACATTACATATTCACCCTGTACCTAATGAATAATGCAAGGACAAAAGGAAGTGTTTAAAGTGAGTGTAATAAGATAAAATACTAGAAATACGTCCTTAAAAATCAAAACTTTATATACATATATACAAATGAAGGGACACTGCCCAGTCCAAAATGTCTGTGGGCCACAGGGACACATCATATAGGCCAAGGCCCCACTTGACTCCTGCATCACCACGGAGAGAACACTGCAGGTGCATCATGTCGAAAATACACAGGCACCTCAGGGGGACGGGGAAAGGGGGGCACCTCAGCCAGAAGATGGTACAACACCACTGGTCCTGGAGGGGGCAACATGCCCTATGCGATGTACTGGGGAGTGCAAAGCCACAGTCTCTCAAGTGGGTGGTTTGCCTACTGCTTGGTCCTGGGGAGTGCAAAGCTACAGTCTCTCAAGTGGGTGATTTGCCCATTGCTTGGTCCTGGGGAGTCCAAGGCCACAGTCTATCAAGTGGGTGGTTTGCCCACTGCTTTTTCCTGGGGAGTGCAAAGCCACAGTCTCTCAAGTGGGTGGTTTGCCCACTGCTTGGTCCTGGGGAGTGCAAAGCCACAGTCTCTCTAGTGGGTGGTTTGCCCACTGCTTGGTCCTGGGGAGTGCAAGGCCACAGTCTCTGAAGTGGATGGCTTCTCCACTGGTTCTGGAGGGGGCTTTGTGCCCAGTGTGTATCATTCTGGCAAGGATGGGGTAAGTGGATGGCTTCTTCCACTGGTTCTGGAGGGGGCTTTGTGCCCAGTGTGTTTCATCCTGGCAAGGATGGGGTGAGTGGATGCCTTCTTCCACTGGTTCTGGAGGGGGCTTTTTGCCCAGTGTGCATCATCCTGGCAAGGATGGGGTGAGTGGATGCCTTCTTCCACTGGGTGTGGAGGGGGGTTTGTGCCCTGTGATGCAGATCTTGGGGAGTGCAAGGTCAGTCTCTCACCTGGGTGTCACACCCACACGATTTGCAGGGGTCAGGATGCATTACAGTTCATGGAGTCAGGACAACACACTGTCTGCCGGCGGCGACGGCTGCTCAGTGGTGGCAGTGGCAGTGTTGGTGTCGGGTCTGGCAGTGGTGGAGGGAGGTTCCAGCCCACCCCCTGCAGCCTCAGATGGCTGCCCACTGGGGCTGCTGCTGCTGGCAGTGGTGCTGGTGGCGGTGCTGGTAGTGGTGGGGGAGGCTCCAGCCCTTCCCCTGCAGCCTTGGACGGCTGCCCACTGGGACTGCGGCTTTTGCCAGTGGTGCTGGTGGTGGTGCAGGTGGTGGTGCAGGTTGCGGTGCTGGTGGTGGTGATGCCAGTGGTGGGGGGAGGCTCCTGCCCTTCCCCTGCAGCCACGGACGGCTGAACTGCCATGGTTGGTGGTGGGGGCTCAGAATCAGTCCAAGCACCAGGCCTCCTGTCCTTCCTGCCTGCAGGTGCAGGTCCTTTGCCCTTGTAAGCTGGTGGTGCCTCCTTGCCATCTGGTGGTGCCTCCTTGCCCTTGCGATCTGGTGGTGCCTCCTTGCCCTTGCCAGCTGATGGGGCCTCCTTGCCCTTGCCAGCTGGTGGTGCATCCTTGCCTTTCCCCTTGGCAGTTGGTGCAGGCACACTGCCAGTGCTGATAGGTGGTTCCTTGGAGCCTCTCACACCTGCAGTAGCTGCCGACACTGCTGTGGCCGTGGACTGGGTGGCTGAGGTGCTAGCCTGGGTTCTGACCACCCTGGTCCAACGAGAAGGATGGGCGGAAGGGTAGGGAAGAGGTCAACGGCGGAGAGGAAAAGCTTCTTTTGTGGGTGAAGGTTTGGGAGTGGAGGAAGAGGGAGTGGTTGTTGGAGGTGACTGTCTGCAGTGTTTGGGTGCAGGTGCATGGGCTGGATGTTGTTGTGAGGTGGACGGCTGTTAGGTGTCTGAGTGATTGCGTTTGTGTACCTTGGGAGGAGGGGGCACAGACACAGTGGGAGAGGACACTTGGGACGTGTGCATGGATGTGGGGTGGTGAATGCCAGTGAGCGGTGTGTAGTGATAGGCATGATGGTGATGGGATAGTGGATGAGGATGTAGTGCATGCAAGTGTGAGTGGAGATGCTACTGGGAGGGAGGTGGACTGCGAGGAGGAGAGCAACACAGAGGAGGCAGTGGATGTTGGTGTGTCTGCATTTGGATGTTGTTTGTGTAAGTTCCTGTGGGATGATGTGTGGTGCTTTTGTTTGCCTGAGCCACTCCTGTGTGTTGTCTTGTGTGCATGTTGGTCTGAATATGTGCTTGGGATAGTTTGGGGTTCAGGGGAATGGGACTGAGCAGAAGAAGTTGGAGGGGGAGGCTATAGATAGGAACAATGGCTGCCATCAGGGAGGAGGCCAGAGCCTGGACTGATCTCTGTTGGGCCGCCATGCCAGAGTGAATGCACTCCAGGAATGCATTTGTTTGTTGCAAATGACCTGCCAGCCCCTGGATGGCATTCACTATGGTTGACTGCCCAACAGAGATGGATCGCGGGAGGTCAATAGCCTCCTCACTCAGGGCAGCAGGGCTAACTGGAGCAGGGCCTGAGGTGCCTGGGGTGAAGGAGATTTCCACTCTCCTAGGTGAGTGGGCACGGGAAACTCGCTGAGGGGCTGCTGGGAGGACGGTGCTGGTACGGGGGTGGCAGCTGTACCTGTAGTTGGGGAGGGCAAAGAGGTGTCCGCCACCACTGGGGAGCTTCCATCGTCGGAGGTATCACTGTCAGAACTGCCCCCTCCTGTCTCTGCCGTGGTACTCCCCCTCCATCCCACTGGGGCCCTCATGTTCGGTGGATTCGGCCTTCTGGACCCTGTGGGATGCAGCTCCCTCTATCGCCGGTGCCTCTGCTCCTCCGCTAGATGATGCTAATGCACAGAAGACAGGGTGACAAAACAAAAAGGGGGGGAAGAGACAGAGGATACACTTGGTCAATGGCAGCAACAACACCACCGTTGGTGTACACGACACACACAAACACAGGGAACCTCCCTACGCACTAGGCAATGCACTACCAGTCGCAATGCTAGTCACAAGGCCATGGACAGGAATACCTAACACCAATTGCAGCATACCTGGGACCCAATGATCCCTGCCCAGTGGTCAATGCCTACTAGCTTTGTTGGAGGTGGTGTTCATCAGCCCCTGAACAACATGGAACCTACCCTGCAATGTCCGGTCTAACCTAGGGGCACTAACAGGCCCACATCCCCCACCCGAAGACTACTCCACCACGCACAAGTAGTATGATGTTGAACTGTACTCACCCCCTTGTGGCTGCTGTGATGCCCTCAAGCGCCCATCCAGCTCCAGATAGGCCCCCGCCTGTAAGCGGAACTTCAGGGGGGTCAGGGTTCGACGGACACCCCTTCCTCGTTGGGAGGCCATCCCTAGCTGGGCCTCTGCCGTCTTCCTTGCCCAGAGTCTCAGGTCCTCCCATCGTTTGGGACAGTGAGTGCTCCGCCTGCCGTAGACCCCCATGGTCCGCTCATCCTTGGCGATGGCACGCCATATACCCTTTTTCTGATGGGCACTGACCTGCAGAGAAATAAACATAGTAAAAAGGTATCAGTCATACCATCCGGCCTGTTACACTAATGGCCCACCATATCCCTCCTATCCCCTTATGCACAGACATTGCACACCATACATGCAGCACGTTGCCCAGGACCCTTCAACCACCCCTCCTTACACGAGGCCCTCACATGCAGCACTCCATGCATTCATGCCCCATGCATTGTGCTCACAGTGTACTCACCTGTTGGTCTGGAGGCCCATACAGCATTTGGTACTGGGGTAGGACCCCATCCACCAGTCTCTCCAACTCCACAGCAGTGAAGGCAGGGGCCCTTTCCCCAGTGAACCGAGCCAAGGTCGGTTCCAGACACAGGTCACAGCAGCACTTGCAGTAAAGGGCCTCTCCTGCTGAAGGTCAGGTAGCAAGTGAGTGAACAGATAGTAAATGGCAGTCACTTCCACGGCGGTGCGTACCGTCATCGCCTGCATACATCACCATTGGCCACTGTAACCCCTAGGGCCCGATTACAACAAATGAGGAGTTGCACAGCGGTACTCGACTGCCTCCCGCAACGGTGCACAACGTCAGTGGTATTACCTCATTTCCACCTGTCCATCCAGACAGGACATGCGGACGCTATTTCACGGGGGCAGGCCACGGCACCTAACTGCATCACAGCACACCTAGGCACCCTTTGGGCCTATATAACAACATACTGTTTCAGTCACAACATGCAATGCACTCTACATTTTGGAAATATTGAATACTGACAAGATGCTCATCGTTTTGCCCCCTAGATTGTTTGCTGCAGATGAATAGGAGATGGAGACATCCCCCCGTGTACAGCCCCCTGGTGGACTTGGCAACAATGGAGGACTGGCACATTATCCTCACCTATTTTTTACAAGGGTGTTTATTTATATGCTAATAAGTGGATGGGGTATTGCTATAGGCTGGGGTGGTGGTAGAGGAGAGTCCAGGGAAAAGTTCCATTCTATTTGTATCACAGGTGCACTGTCCAAGGGGGCATAGGAAGTGAAGCAGTGGCAGTTCAAGGTTGACAGGGTGAAAGAGTGGGACACAAGGGTGACATTCAGGAGAGTCTTATTTCATGGCGGGGATCTTGGCAATGTTCTCTGGCTTCTGCCTGGATCACAGGGATCGTTTGGGTGGTGGTTCTCCTTCTGCAGGGGGAGGGGTGCTGGTGGCCTGTTGTTTCTGTGGCGGGGCCTCCAGTCCACTAGCGTCTGCAGAGGTGGAGGGCTGTTCATTGGTGTGGCTAGTGTCGGGGACCGGTGTTGTGCCACTGCCTCCCTCATGGTGTTGGTCATGTCTGCCAGCACCCCTGCAATGGTGACCAGGGTGATGTGGCTGTCCTTCAGGTCCTCCCTGATCCCCAGGTACTGTCCCTCCTGCAGCTGCTGGCTCACCTGCAACTTGTCCAGTATCTGGCCCATAGTCTCCTGGGAATGGTGTTATGCTCCCTGGATGTTGGTGAGTGCCTCGTGGGGAGTCGGTTCTCTGCGCCTGTCCTCCCCCTGTCGCACAGCAGTCCTCCCAGCTTCCCTGTTGTCCTGTGCCTCTGTCCCCTGAACCGTGTGCCCACTGCCACTGACCCCAGGTCCCTGATCGTCCTGTGTTTGTGGGGTTGCCTCGGGTCCCTGTAGTGGTGGACACACTGCTGATTGACGTGTCCTGGAGATAGAAGGATGGGCCCGCTTGGTGCGTGCTGTGGTGGTGTTTCCTTAGGGGGTAGGTTCTGTGGTGGTATGGGACTGTGCCTGGGTAACCGACTGTCCGGAGGTCCCTGATGGGCCAGTTTGGTCATCTTGATCAAGGCGTGCAGAGCTGCTGTCATCACTGTGGGCCTCTTCTGGGGGGGACTGGATGTTGCTGGCACCTCTTCTGCAGTGATGTTGTGTGGGGGACCTGTGGGGATGTAAATGCAGTGTTATTGTTTCTGCGTGTGTCATCTTGTGCATGGGTGTGTTGCCCGGAATGGTTGTGATTGCCCTGGCAGCTTAGTCATGTGTGAGTGGTGATTTGGTTGGATAGGTGAGTGTCTCAAGTGTGCATGCTTTAGTGATGGGTGTCCATGCAGGTCTGTGATGGGTGTCCAGGCATTGGTGTTGCATGCAGGGCTTGGTAATGGGAGGGGTGGGTTGTGACGGTGGGGTGTATGTTAGGTGGTGTAGTGATGGGGGTGAGGGTAGGGGTGGGGGTTTGTGATGGCATGCAGGTAGGGGGTGATAGTAATAGAGATTTGACTTACCAAAGTCCAGTCCTCCTGCTAGTCTTGCCAGGCCCTCAGGATGCAGTATGGCCAAGGCTTTCTCCTCCCATGTTGTTAGTTGTGGGGGAGGATGTGGGGGTCCACCGCCAGTCCTCTGTACTGCTATCTGGTGTTTTGCTACCACGGAATGTACCTTCAGCCGTAGGCCATTCCACCTCTTCCTGATGTCATCCCTTGTTCTGGGGTGCTGTCCCATGGCGCTGACCCTGTCCACGATCCTCCGCCATAGCTCCATCCCATGACCCTTAGCTCCTCTTCTAAGAACGTGGGGTGTCTTTGTGGTGCCATGGGTGTAGTGTGAGTGGCATGTGTGATTGTGTGTGGGGTGATGTGTTGGGGTGTGTGCTGTGAGGTGCGTGGATGGTGTATAAGTGATGGCGTCCTGTGGCTCTGGTTCTGTGGGTGCTCTTGGTGTGTCTCTCCCTCAGTTATCGATTTTCTTGAGTTCTAAAAGGTTGTGGGTAATGTGTGTGTGTTTTATAGTGGTGTTGGTGTGGTGTGTGTATGGGTGTCAGGTGTGTGTATTCAAAATGTCCAATGTGGTGTTGTTTTGTTAGGTTGTGTGTATTTTGAGTTCGGTGGTATGTACCACCAATGGTTTAGCGCCATTGAGTGCCCGCTGCGGTGATTCGTGGGTCATAATGCTGTGGGCGTAGTTCTGTTGGCGTGACGGTGTGGGTTTTGCTACCGCCATTTTATCACTGACCTTTGGTCTGGCAGACTTGTGTGTGTGTCTGTATAGTGACGGATTGCTATGTGTGTGTCATAATATGGGTAGCGGTAAACCGCTGCGGCGGCGGTATGTTGCCGGCCGTCGGCATGGCGGTAGCAGGCCTTACCACCAATGTCATAATGAGGCCCATTATTCTGTGTGCTTTGCATTCTGTTCTTATGATTCTGTGGAAAAGAACATGATGCAAAATGTATGATTTATAGCACTGATAATGTTGCTTTCCCAGAACAGCAACTGATAATGAAATCAAAACTCTGGCACTAAAAGAAGAAATAATTGAATACAGAAACACAGAGCATAATTACTAGGTAAAAGGGCACAGGCCACAAGCTTAAGCTAAACTATAACTATGCCCAAGCGACTAACTAAAATGGACCCACGACACCTTAACCTATTGCCAGAAAAAGGGTGCAGTGCAAAATCCAAGCCCTAACATTAAAAATGCTCTAATAAAAGCGTAAAAACTCTAAAAACAAAGCTAAAAACATACATAAGAGACAAATAACTAAGATGATAAGCCAAGCAGACCAACAGACAGGCCGAATTAAAAGACAATATGGTGTCATGTTTTACTTTTGAAAAAACCCAATGGTCAAATTCCAACAATAATCATGTTCCTGCAACAATTCTCCAATGTCATCAAGGGAGATTAAGACCAGGAAGGACTCTACTTTGGCTTGAGGCAAGTTGATCAAGGCATTGGCAGAAGGATCCATGGAGCAAAAGTGTGCAGGTGCCTCCGGCGCAGATTGAACTGCGTAGGTAGCACTGTCCATTGTGCCAGATGTCATTGGAGCCAGTAAATCCACAAGTGGTGGCTCATTGGATGCCTCACAAATCAATGGCAGTCTCAAGGGGCATGTCCATGAATGAACACTCATTGAGAATATTAACAAATCCTTGTCCACAGAGTTACAGGCTGCACAGCAAGGCACATCAGAGGTGCACATTTGAAGAGACCAGATGCAATGAAAGACTGGCTAGACTCTTGTCAAGACTGGTCTGAATGTAAAAGACCTATCAGGCTCCAGCTCCCTAAGCAAGGAAGCACCAAAATACTGCACCATGCATTCATGACACAGCTGGGCTGGTGGAAGCTTCATCACTCAATTTTGCTGAGAGAAAACAGCCACTACATATCAAAAATAGCAGCAGCAGAATTCTGCCATTTAATGCCAAAGTTATGTGGAATCTGCTAAAGAAACTTGAAATAAGTGAGTGTACGGCTGCAAGTATTACTCCAAACACAGTCTGGAAGGTGCTAACAAATCCAAAACTGACAGCCTTAGAAAGTGTGCAATCTCCTCAGTATTCGGTGTGTTGAACATTCTACTGACCAATTCTTCAAAATGCTTTGGGAAGTTGGTACTTAATAGGGATTATGGCGGTCATTCCGAACCTGGCGGTCATGGACAGCCAGGGCCGGGGACCGCGGGAGCACTGCCAACAGGCTGGCGGTGCTCCCAAGGGCATTCTGACCGTGGCGGTACAGCCGCGGTCAGAAACGGAAAACCGGCGTTTTCCGCTGCCCTGGGGAATCCTCCATGGCGGCGCAGCTTGCTGCGCCGCCATGGGGATTCCGACCCCCATACCGCCATCCTGTTCAAGATGGCGGTATGGGGTGTCGTGGGGCCCCTGGGGGCCCCTGCAGTGCCCATGCCAGCAGGGGCCCCCATAACAGGGCCCCACTGAGAATTTCAGTGTCTGCATAGCAGACACTGAAATTCGCGACGGGTGCAATTGCACCCGTCGCACCCTTTCCACTCCGCCGGCTCCATTCGGAGCCGGCATCATCGTGGAAAGGGGTTTCCCGCAGGGCGGGCGGGCGCTTCTGGCGGTCACCCGCCAGCCCAGCGGGAAACACAGAATAACCGCGGCGGTCTTCTGACCGCGCAGCGGTATTCTGGCGGCTCCCGCCGGCACCGCGGTTACCGCGGCCGGCGGGAGTCAGAATGACCCCCTATATCTCAGCTGATGATCTTGCTATCTAGAGGTCGTAAGTCTCGCTGGCCGATGTCAGGGCCACATGTTTTTGGAATAATAGCACCTTTAGTCTCCTGAGCTTGTCAAAGTTTACATTAAAGTAACAATGTGGGGCCACAAGTCTGTCACTTTTATCTCATATGTGGGAAGGGAATAAAACATGGCTGCAACAAAGTACCATTAGAGTAACTGAACTCACATAAGCGATTCCTGGCTTCATTCCGCAACAACTTTGATGGTTCATGTAGGAGGCTGGCCTGGTATGTAGTGGGTACCTTGGGTACTTACACCTTATACCAGGTCCAGTTATCCCTTATTAGTGAAGTAGTAGTGTTCTATCAGCTTAGGCTGATAGAGGTAGCTATAGCAGAGCAGTACTTATACACAAGTAAAGACAATCCTCAGTGTTACAAAAAAAATGGTATTTATTTGGGTGACACAGTACCAAAAATATCTTAGAGACAATACTCCTTCTGGAGGTATGATACACAATATATACACTAGACACCAAAATTAGACAAGTAACCAGTCATAGAACAATGCAAACAGTAGGAAATCCTATAGAATGCAATGGGAGAAAATAGGTCTAGGGGCAACGCAAACCATATACTAAGAAAGTGGAATGAGAATCATGAATTTCCCCCTAGACAAGTGTAGTGTGTGCAGAATCGCTGGGAGAGTAAGAATACAGAAAGGTAAGTAAATTACCCCACCCCAGAGCCCAGAAAAGCAGGAGTAAAGCACTGCAAGTTTCCTTAGGACACACTACACCTCGTTTTTGGGATTTTGCAGCAGCCAACCAAGTCTGCAAAGAACAACTGCTGGATTATTGGACCTGAAGATCTGCAAAGGAAGAGGACCAAGTCCAGAAGTCGAAAAAAGTTCCAGGAAAGACAGGAGCCCCTGCCAACCCAGAAGAGGGTGCAAAAGAAGAGTCCCTGGTTAGTCGAAGACTGCAGAAATGCTCCCTAGGAAGATGCCAGTGGGTTCCTGCATGATGCAAAAGATGTCCCACAGCGTGAAGATCGTTGCAGACGAGATTTCATGTTGGAAGACACCAACATGCCTTGGCTATGGCAAAAGTGCGTTTTCCACTGGAGATTTCTTCGGTCCTTCTAGTGCAGGATGAAGACAGGGAATCCCCAGAGCATGCACACCATGGAAACTGTTGCAGTTGCTGACTTGGAGCTGAGGTTGCTGAAGGAAAGTGTCTCTTTTATACACTTTGTTGCAGTTACAGAGTTTCTTGGAGCAGGCTGCGGTTGATCCAAGGTCAGAAGAGTCTGAAGTTGTTGCAGAGGATTCCTGAAGGAAACTTACAAGCAAAATCTGAACAGAACCCACAGGAGAGACCCTAAATAGCCCTGAGAGGGGGCTTGGCTACCTTATCAGGTATGGACCTATCAGGAGGGGTCTCTGATGTCAACTTCTGGCACTGGACTCTCAGAGCCCTCCAGAGTGCCCCCACACCTTGCAAAGCAAGATCGCTGAAGTCTGGAACACACTGGAGGAGCACTGGGCACCACCCCTGGGGTGGTGATGGACAGGGAAGTGGTCACTCCCCTTTCCTTTGTCCAGTTTCCCACCAGAGGAGGGGAGAAGGGGTCCCTGAAACAGTGTAGACTGGTTTATGCAAGGAGGGCATCATCTGTGCCCTTCAAAGCATTTCCGGAGGCTAGGGGAGGCTACAACTCCCCAGCCTGTAACTCCTATTTCCAAAGGGAGAGGGTGTAACACCCTGCTCTCAGAGAAAATGCTTTGTTCTGCCTTCCTGGGACTGGGCTGCCCAGACCCCAGGAGGGCAGAACCCTGTCTGTGAGGTGGCAGCAGCTGTAGCTGCAGTGCAAGCCTCAGAGAGCTGGATTGGTTGTACTGAGGGTCCATGGTGGAGCCCCCAGGATGCATGGAATTGGCTCCCCAATACAGATTTGGAAAGGTAGGGACAATTCCATGATCTTAGACATGTTACATGGCCATATTCGGAGTTACCATTGTGAAGCTACATATAGGTATTGACCTATATGTAGTGCAAGCATGTAATGGCGTCCCCACACTCACAAAGTCCGAGAGAATGGCACTGAACTATGTGGGGGCACCTTGCTTAGTGCAAGGGTGCCCTCACACTTAGTAACTTTGCACCTAACCTTCAGCAAGTGAAGGTTAGACATATAGGTGACTTATAAGTTACTTATGTGCAGTGAAAATAGCTGTGAAATAGTGTGTGCACTATTTCACGCTGGCTGCAGTGGCAGTCCTATGTAAGGGTTTGTCTGAGCTCCATATGGGTGGCAAATGAAATGCTGCCGCCCATATGGATCTCCTGGAAACCCAATGCCCTGGGTACCTAGGTACCATATATTAGGGACTTATAAGGAGGGTCCAGTGTGCCAATTGAAATTGGTAAATGAAGTCACTGGCCTACAGTGACAAATGTAAATGCAGAGAGAGCATAAGCACTGAGGTTCTTATTAGCAGAGCCTAAGTGACACAGTTAGGTACTATACAGGCATACATATTAGGCCACAAACTATGAGCATTGGGGTCCTGGCTAGCAGGATCCCAGTGAGACAGGAAGAACACACTGACATCTAGGTTTGTATCTATGAGCACTGAGGTCATGGCTAGCAGGATCCCAGTGACACAGTAAAACACACTGACACTGTAGGAGGCTGGCTGTAGGAGGCTGCCTGGCTTATAGTGGGTACCTTGTGGTACGTACACCTTGTGCCAGGTCCAGTTATTCCTTATTAGTAGATTAGAGGGGTTCTAGCTGCTTAGGCTGATAGAGGTAGCTATAGCAGAGCAGCTTAGGCTGAACAAGGAGACATGCAAAGCTCCTACTATACCACTTATATCACTTAGCACTATATCATAAGAAAACACAATACTCAGAGTTACTAACAATAAAGGTACTTTATTTTAGTGACAATATGCCAAAAGTATCTCAGAGGATATACCCCCTTAGGAGATAAGTAATATACACAAAATATACACACACAAACCAAAATCAGGTAAGTAACAGTTAGAAAAGTAGTGCAAACAATGTAGAACACAATAGAATGCAACAGTGAGAAATAGGCCTAGGGTCAACACAAACCATATACTCCAAAAGTGGCATGCGAACCACAAATGGACCCCAGGTCTAGTGTAGTGTGTAGAGGGTCACTGGGAGTGTAAGAAAAAACTAAGGTTGTCCAAGATACCCCACCCAAAGACCCTGAAAAGTAGGAGTAAAGTTACCCTACTACCCCAGAAAGACAGTAAAGTTGAGATAGGGGATTCTGCAAGGACAACAACAACCGCAGGAGTGTTTATGCTGTCACATATAGATGATATAAGATGATCTATAAGATTCTGTTGACAAATTGTGACTTCAGCTGCGCTGTCTAGCAGTGTTGCTGCCTAAGTCCTGTTCTTCAGCAACATTCTCAGCATGACTGGCATTTTTTACCAAAATTGCAGCCACCTTTTTCTTTTTAAACTGTAAATTTGTTTGAGGAGATTTTTCCTCTTTTTTAATGTAAGCTTCTGAGGAATGTTGTAAGTCCTTTGGCTTCGTATAGTCAATTCAGGTTTCAGACTGTCTCACTCTCTCACTTGGTTTATCTGTTCTGTCCTGAAAGGAACAAGAGGGAAGTATATCAGTATAGTGGTATTTATCATGTGTTTTTAAAGTATCTCTATTTCCGAGATTATATCTTCCTTCAGAGGTTTCCAGTTGCAGAGATTCTCCTCTCTGAATTCTTCTGTCTTTATTTTCTTTGTGCTTTTTTGGTATCTTCCTTAGGGGTGGTACTCTGTAGTTGTGGTTTCATTGGTCTGGTCTCCAGATTATCCCATCCTATACTAGTATAGATGTCAGAAATAATCTTTGGCAGCTGAGCTCCAGTTTCTGCTGAGGAACCTCTTTGAGTCAGTGGAGAATAGCTGACACTGCTGCTTCTCCTTTATCACCTAAAATAATTGAGGAGACTGTGTCAAAATTGCACATTAGTTTCAACCCCAAATCCAGGGCCAGCCCAGTGTTCATTTTGAATTTGTTTTAAGACTTCCGGTAAGTTGGCAAGTGTTGGGGTACCATGCGTGGTAGTGTAGATTGTTGCAAACACTGAACCCCAAGTGGTACCCTCATCTATTGAGGGGACAATGCCAAACGGCAAGCAAATGGTGAGAACTCTTTGTTTGTCTTGGAGTCTCATGTGGGCAAACACTGCTTCCAACTGGTTTGTTTTTTTATGTATTCTGGAATGGAATCTTCTCCCACACTGTGGGTGCTTTTCCCATTATTGAGTGGACTGTCTGGGATAGCAGTACTTCTGTGTTGTAGGCAACTGAGTCACTCCTACAGTAGATGGCAGCTGTGGGCCCAAACCTCCCCGTTCACTAGCAGTACCTTACGGAATCCTAACCAGTAAAAGTGATTTGTGGCAGCCTTGCATGGACTCTGAAGATCCCTCAGGGAAATCATGGTGAAACAAGTCTTACCCTTTTTCTCCATATACAAGTTTCATACACACACATAGGCAGGAAAAGAGATGAAGAACAGTTTTTAATACATTTATTGAAAGGACTGCAATCTATGACAAAATACATGAGCTGCAATGATTAGGATGATGAGGAATAACAAAATCAGGATTGTGAAAATTAGACAAAACAACCCTAACATATTGTTGAAACATGGTTATACAATTCCTACCTAAAAGCCTAATCTCTATCCCCTAGAAAAGAGCATGGCGATGTAAGCCAACTCTGTCCATACAGTGTCTATGAGAAGCAAACCCCACCTTCGTTACCTTGGTTGAAGGTCAGGCTGCCAGTCCCCAGATCAGGATCCTTGCAGACACAAAGGCTGAGGTCTACCGAAAACCGGCATGCAGCATGGATGGAAATTCTGGCTGGAATCGTCTCTAATGCCCTTTGTCCTACAAGGTGTTTTTATAGTGGACATGTTTATGTTCATGCACAGAAGCTGACGCAGGTATGTACCTAAGTGATGGGCTGTTTACACTGTCTTGGGGCTGGCAATACAAAATATTATTCTGTGTTCCTTGCATTCTGTTCTTGTGATTCCGGATAAAAGATCATGGTGCAAAATATGTCATCCATAGCACTTATAATGACTCTTTCACAAAATAGCAAATGATACTGAAATTAAAACACTGCCACTAAAAGAATCAATAATAAAATGAATACATGTGAATACAGAAATACAGAGCATACTTACTAGGTTAAAGGGCACAGGCCGCAAGCCTAGGCTAAAGTATCACTGTGCCCAAGTGTCTAACTAAAATGGACCCATGACAGGCCAACCTCAGATCCTCCAAGAGAAACTGGTAGAAATGCCTTTTCCGGGAGCACGGAGCAGGGGTAGGTGTATACCGCCTTGTGGTTCCAAAAAGCGGGATAATTAGACCAGTTTGGACCACTGATGCTTGCTGCCATCCCGAAGGGGCCCATCCTTTAATACAAGGAGGGTTTCTGTGAAACAATTTGATTATTAATTTAATATCACATGTGGATTAGGTACGTTTTGGTCCTGACAAATCGCACTGATCTTGAATGACTTTAAATGCGAGAAACATGTTGACCTTATTAGTAGCAGTATAGTGATTTCTGTACTGTCATCCTTAAACATTCTCTGAATCTAGGTAGTGTAGACTAAACTTTAATTTTTTCCTTTGAGGGTGGATTAGACATTACCACTAATCCTTTCCACACATTACGGTTTTTAATCATGACAGGGGTCTGATTTTGATTAAATATGAGCTTTGCAGACTTCTAGCCATTTTTAACCTCACACACTCATATCTTTCTATATCAATCACACATTCCAGCACTCAACGACCGGCATCTCTATATCCAAAAAGATCTCTGGCAAAGAGCCCCCGTGAGAGGCCCGTCAGGCATTGCAGTGCCGGCCTGACGAGGAGCAAAAGCCTGATGATGAAGCATGTCACGATTGGGTGTGTGAGGGCTCTTGTTCGAAAGAAAACAGACTCACAGGACCTATCTCCTACTCACTGTATTTATATGTAATTTTCTGTCTGGAACTGTGTACCCTTTTGGTTTCTTTGTAGTTTGATGGGAGTACCGTACACAGGATCAACTATCTTTTAACACTCCCTTTGGAATAGCCCTCTTCTGTTTGTTTTGGAGAAATGCACCATCACCTTAACAAAATGCAGCACAGCTCCACCAGGTTGTGCCTTTGTCTCTGACCCCACCCACGCTGCTGTCGCGTGTTCGAGGCCCTCCACCACTCGCAGGCACCTGCCTGCGCCTCATCCCTGGTGTCTAGTGGGCTGCTCTGGTAAGTGCTCCTAGACTTGTGCTTCCTTTCTCTGTCCATTTTTCATTTTTCATTGTGCCTTGTTTCTTTTATTGTGCCTCATTGCTTTCATTGTGCCTTATTTCTTTTATTGTGCCTTATTGCTTTCATTGTGCCTTATTTCTTTTATTGTGCCTATTTTCCACTGTTTGCCCTGTTTTCTAAGACATTTTGCCCCTTGTGCGTTCCCTGCCCTTGCGATCCGTTTCTCGGCTCCCCCGAGCTCTTTCAGCCTCTCTCCCTTCCCGCTGCTGCGTCCCTGCGGCCCCACCCCCCTCGTGCCCCCATTCGCTCGTCCTTCCCGCCTCCCAGCTGCTCCTCCCTCCCACCTCCCCTTCTTAATGGTGGCTGCTGAGCGGCCGCGCCACTGGCGCGCCACTGGTGTGCCAGATGCAAGCCCGTCTGCTCCTGTCTGCGCCTGGACTGCGCCCAGCGCCACTCCCCCTGGCCCGCAAGGCTCCTGCATGCCGTTATACTGCTAGTGACCTCCATGCCCTAAATCCAGGACGCCTCTCCACCTGCTTCCAGTCCTCCCCGAAGAACACCAAGGGACCCTTCTCCTGCCAAGCCTGCTGCTTCGCCTGTACCACGAGAGAACCACTGACAACCACCTCAGCTGCACCCTACTCAACACCCGAACCATCCACAAACACGCAATTGAACTCTGGGACCTACTGACCTCAACCTCACCAGACATCGCCTTCTTCACCAAAACCTGGACAAACTCAGCCTCACAACCCAACATAGCCATAGCCATCCCTGAAGGCTACAAAATCACCAGAAGAGACCGCACCAACAAACCAGGAGGAGGAATCGCCATAGTCCACAAAAGCACCATCAAAGTCTCGAGCAGCACCCACGACACTCTCAACTCACCGAGCACCTCCACTTCAACATCCACATCAACGCCAACACCACCCTCAAAGGAACTCTGATCTACAGACCCCCGGGCCCCGATCCCAATTCTGCGACACCATCGCCGACATCGTAAGTGCCAATGCCCTCGACTCTACGGACTACATCCTCCTCGGCGATCTGAACTTCCACCTAGAAAACAACAATGACACCAACACCACCAAACTGCTGGACTACCTCGTCAACCTCGGCCTCAAACAACTCGTCACCTCGGCCACCCACTCTGCAGGCCAAACACACTCGACCCCATCTTCTCAGCCAGCATCCACGTCTCATTCAACCACACCACCGAACTCAGCTGGACAGACCACTGCTGCATCCACTTCTCCTACCAGAAACCAGTCACTCACCACCACCGCACACAACAACTGGAGCAAAATTTCAACGGAACAACTGATCTCCACCCTCACCCAGGTCCCACCCCCTGGGACCCCGGACACAGCCGCCACCAAACTGCATCGCTGGATAGAAGACCGCACCGACACCCTCGCGCCACTCAAAAAAAAAACTAACACCCTCCACAGAACCAAGGCCAGCTGGCTTACCCCAGACCTACTGAATTCCAAACGGTTATGTCGCAGAATGGAGAAAACATGGTGCCTCGAACCTACCGACTCCAACCACATCGCACTCAAGGATGCTATACGCAAACATCACCAGCTGATCCGTACCACCAAAAGGACCCACTTCAAAAACCGCATTGACACAAACACTCACAACAGTAAAGAGCTCTTTGGCATCATCAAAGAGCTCTCCACCCCCAGGACCTGCTCCAACGAACCCCCACCATCACAGGAGTTCTGCAACTCCCTTGCAACCCATTTCGTCCAAAGATAGAAGAAATCCACAACAGCTTCAAACCCCAGACCCACCAGCTGATTACATACACCCACAAACCCAACGCCCCGAGCAACACCTACCTCCACACCTGGACCCTCGTCAACAAAGAAGACACTGCCAACACCATGGCCTCCACCATGGCCTCCATCCACTCCGGTTCACCATCGGACCCCTGCCCACACCATATCTTCAATAAAGCAAGCAACATCATCGCTCCCCACCTCTGCAACACCATCAACAGCTCCTTCGAGTCAGCCACCTTCCCAGAAAGCTGGAAACACGCAGAAGTCAATGCCCTGCTGAAGAAGCCCAAGGCAGACCCAGACGACCCCAAGAACTACCGGCCGATCTCCCTCCTCCCCTTCCCAGCTAAGGTCATCGAAAAAATCATGAACGGCCAATTATCCCGGTTCCTGGAACACAGCAAGGCACTCGACACCTCGCAGCCTGGATTCTGCAAAAATCACAGCACTGAGACCTCACTCATTTCTGTCACAGATGACATTAGGACCATGCTCGACGAAGGGGAAACAGCAGCACTCATCCTCCTGGACCTCTCTGCAGCCTTCAACACGGTATGTCATCACACTCTCCACACATGCCTCCACAACGCCGGAATCCACAACAAGGCTCTCGACTGGATCTCGTCATTTCTAGCCGGCAGAACCCAGAGAGTCTGCCTTTCACCGTTCCTATCAGAAGCCTCCAAGATCATCTGTGGCGTTCCCCAAAGATTGTCTCTCAGCCCTACGCTCTTCAATGTCTACATGGCCCGCTCTCCAACATCGCACAAACCCACCACATCAACATAGTATCCTAAGCAGACAACACCCAGCTGATCCTCTGCCTCATGGATGACCCTCCACAACGGACTCCACGCCATCGGGATGGAATCAAGCCGCCTCAAGCTAAACACAGACAAGACAGAGATCCTCATCTTTAGCGCCAACCCCTCAGCATGGAACAACTCCTGGTGGCCCACCTCCCTAGGAACCGGCACCCACGCCCACGCCCACCACCCACACATGCAATCTGGGATTCATCCTAGACTCCACACTCATGTGGACGCATGACTCAGCAGGTCAACCCCATCTCCTCTTCCTGCTACAACACTCTCTGCAAGCTCAGCAAAATCTTCAAGTGGATTCCCGTTGAAACCAGGAAAACTGTCACCCACGCCCTGGTCAGCAGCCGACTGGACTACGGAAATGCTCTATATGCAGGAACTACGGCCAAACTCCAAACAAAGCTGCAAAGAATCCAGAAAGCATCTGCCCGCCTCATTCTTGATGTCCCACGCCACAACCACATCTCCCTCACCTCAGAGACCTACACTGGCTACCAGTATCAAAGAGGATCACCTTCAAACTCCTCACCCACGCACACAAAGCCCTCCACAACACAGGCCCAGCCTACCTCAATGACAGACTCACCTTCCACACCCCCACCTGCTGTCTTCGCTCCGCCAGCCTCACCCTTGCCTCCTTACCCCGCATCTGCTGCACCACCGCCGGAAGAAGATCCTTTTCTCACTCAGCCGCCAAGACCTGGAACTCCCTACTGCTCCACCTTCGCCAGACCCAGGACCACCTGACATTCAGGAAACGCCTCAAGACATGGCTTTTCGACCAGTAGCTCACCCCCCAGCCCCTTGAGACCCTAACGGGTGAGTAGTGGGCTTTATAAGTCCTTTGATTGATTGATTGATTGAGTAAGAGATGAAGCAGTGAAAGTTTGAGGAAAATTTCCTGTTAACTCAGACTAAGTTTGCGTAACAGGGTTTTCAAGGTACATCGGCTGCTGAGAATGGAACAGCTATTCAGAATATGAGAATAGTGAAGTCGAGTAGAATACGGACAGGAGTTCAGATGTTACCTGGATGACAAGGGGGGGTCCTATTGACTAAGGTACAGGTGTTGATGTTGCGATGCAGAAGAAAATGACTGCTTGTCATGTCTTTAATAAGGTGGGGAATTGGAAGCAGGAATGTAGGTTTAATCCAGATAAGAATCAAGTTAATCAGAGGCATTATACCACCCAGGCGCAAATGGCAAATGTTCCAGCAAGACAAGCACAAGCCCCAACACAGAATCAAAATCAAATTGTGCCTATGCCACAAGCCCTGTGATTCAACGTGTTGTGATTGGAGCTCAGATTAATCAAAATCAATTCCCTAGGATGACTGAAAATGTGGTGCAAAATCCTAAATTTATACAGCAATTTCCCATGTTTGATGGAAATGAGATCCTTGAATTTTGGCATGTCACAATTACGGTGCCCGAGAGGGGAGGCTGATTGCATGCTTGGTGTAATCTTAGCAGTAGACCAGAGTGGACCATACTTAGATGGAAACGTAAATGGCCACCAAGTTGTGTTTTAATAGACATAGGAGCTACCTGTTCCACAGCAAGAACAGCGAATGTGCCAGACCTGCCCCTCTCAGGAAGAGTAATAGAAGTAGTGGGAGTAGCAAAGAAGCTAGTTATCAATTTTGGAAGAAGTTCCAGTAAGAACATTAGCTCGAGGATAAAAATCGGCTTGTAGTCTGTGATCCCAGTCCTGTTAAGCTGTAAGGGAGAGACCTACTGTGCAAGTTAAATTGCATTATCAGTTGTACTCCAAATGAAGCTGAGTTTCAAATACATGATGACGAGGATGTAGAATTCAAACCTACATTGAGAAAACAGCAGGATTTTTCCCCATGTTAGTGTTAAATAATTTACCCAAAGAACTAATAAAAAAAGTCAGAGCTGAAGTTGGAAAGTAAGTAGAATGGAGTTGAGCCAGTGCAAATAAGTGTAAAACCAGATGTGATTTTCCAAAAAACACCTCCTTATCCAATGACACCAGAAATAATAGCAGGGATCAGACGATAATTAAACAAAATGCTAGAAAAGAGAATCTTGAGGGAACTGATGGGAGTCCATGCAATTCACCAATCATGGGATTACACAAACAAAATGGCACGTAGAGAATAGCTAAAGATTTGAAGAAAATTAATCAAATTGCAATCCCATGTTTTCCCATAGTACCAAATCCAGCCACCATAATTTATCAAATTCAATGCACAGCTGAATGGTGCCCTGCAATCGACCTTTCTCAGGCATTCTTTTCCATACCATTACATGAAGATAGTCAATTCCAATTTTCCTTTGTGTTCAAAGGGAAGGTAATGACCTGGTGTTGTGTCCCTCAAGTGCATAGGGAAAGCCTGTCCCTTTTTAATCAGATCTTAAAGTAGAATTTGCAGCCTTTGAATCTACCAGGAAAATCAGGTCTGATCCAGTACATCAACGATCTACTGATTGCTTGGAGTACTGAGGAAAACCGTCAGGTAGACTTCATAGCATTGCTAAATCATTTAGCTGAGAATGGACACAAGGGGGGTAATTACAACTTTAGAGGAGGTGTTAATCCGTCCCAAATGTGACGGATATACCACCAGCCGTATTACGAGTTCCATAGGATATAATGGACTCGTAATACAGCTGATGGTATATCCGTCACTTTACCGTCACTTTTGGGACGGATTAACACCTCCTCCAAAGTTGTAATAACCCCCAAGGTGTCACCACAGAAATTACATTACAGTATTGTGAGAAAGAAGTACAGTATTTAGGACAAATTATTAAGAAAGGTGTAAGGAAAGTGTTCAAGGAAAGTGTTGGCATGATTCTGAAAATGAACACCCCAAAAACACAGAAAGAGGTCAGAATGTTTCTTGGAATGGTTGTCTACAGCAGACAGTGAATACCCAACTTTTCCCTGGTGGTCTTTGTCGTGCACCTGCATTGGGAATGCCAGATTACACCAAAGACTTTATTTTATTTTTCAGGGAGAGGGAAGGGTGCACTTTGTCAGTGCTAACCCAGATTCATGGGGGTTACAAAAGACCAATTGCTTACTTCTCTGTGACTCTTGACCCTGTAGCGGCAACTTTGCTTGGGTGCCTGAAAGCAGTAGCTACAGTAGGTAGCAGTCTTGAGAAGTGTGAAAATATTATAATAGGCTTTACTTTGACTGTCATGGTCCTGCATTTGGTTGAGGGGTTACCAACAAAAACTACATCTCAGCACCTCATGGATTTGTGACTTACCAAATATGAGCAATAGCTATTGTCTGGAAATAATGTGGTGCTAAGGAGAAATCATATTTTAAATCCTAGCACACTGTTGCCAATACCTGTGGACAACAGGTGTCAATATTATGAACATGATTGCCTTGACGTTAAGGATTTGCGCACCAAACCCATCACAGACATAAAAGATGAGCCTTTAATCAATGCTTTGTAGTAGCATTTGCAGTCTGCACAATTCAATAAATTGTTGGAGCATCTTGGTTGCAAGAGGTTTCATCAGCTCAATTTGCAGAACTGATTGCTCTTACTAGGGTTTGCTACCGCACTACTGGAATGAGAGTGACAATTTTCACAGACACTCACTATGGATTTGGTGTTGTTCATGACTATGGGCAATTGTGGTCACAACAAGGTTTTATGACGCTTGCAGGCACATCCATTAGACACTACACAACAAGTAAAAGAACAATTGGAAGCCTTTCAGGAACCAACATAAATAGCTGTTGTAAAATGTTCGGCACATAGGAGCAACTGTAGCTATGTCACAATCGGAAACAAGTATGCTGAAGAGGTGGCATGGTACTGTGCAACTGTGTCATGCACTTACAATGGTTCACACATGACTGGGAGTCAGGAGGAAAGTCTTCTGCTTGCCATGATTTTGGGAACAGCTGATAATTGGGATGACTTGAGACCTGAGCAAGAAAATGTACCAATTGGAAAAACAAGGCTGGATAAGAATGGGTTGTGGAATTGATGACACCAATGTATTTGTCTTAGTAGATGGACAACCAATATTACCAGATAGTTTGCTTATCTCAATGACACAATAACTACACAGGCAGGCACATGCCAGGATCACCCTTTTAAAAGCATTGGCATCAACCAAATTTCAGAACACAAGCAGAAGAAATTTGCAGTAGGTGTGTTGAATATCAACAGATGAATGTGGGAATAAGAACAAGTCACCTTGAGTCATGTAGGCAGATCAGGAGGTCCCTTCAACAGGATGCAGATAGATTTAATTGAAATGTCACCTTGCAGTGGATTAAGGTACATTTTATTGATCACTTGTATCTTTTCTAGATGGGTGGAGGCATATCCAACAAGAAGAAATGACAGTCTCACAGTGGCAAAGTTGCTGATAAGACAATTAATACCTAGGTATGGTATTCCTGTCTCTCTGGAATCAAATCTAGGTATTCAATCCAATGTTATGTGCAGAATTGAGAATTGATCAAAAACTTAATTTCAGCTACCAACCGGAAGGTTCTGGAATTGTCAAACAAATGAATGATATTATCAAATTAAGATTAGCGAACGTCTGTGCATTAACATCATTGAGACAGCCAGTTGCTTTACCCTTGGTTCTAATGAGTCTATGAAACACAGCTGATCGAAGAACTGGGTTGTCCCCCAATGAAGTGTTGATGGGAAGGGCCATGAGGTTACCTGCAGTTCCAGCAAATTTACTTGTGAATAAGACAGATTACATAGTACACAATTAATGCAAAGGTCAGGCCGATGTCGCACATTCTATGTCTCATCAGTTTGAAGCTGTAACTGAAAATTCAAGTTAAGATCAGTGCCACAGCTTAAAGCATGGCTATTGAATTTACATGAAGAAGCCTGTGAGTAAGTTCAGTTTAGAGCCTCGTTGGAAAGGCCCATAGGTGATTCTGATCATGAACATACCCAGAGAACATGGAATCCATACTAAGAAATATAGCCTAGAGCTTTGGTGTACATACCACCAATCGTTGTACGAGATGAAACTAGCGATCAGTCAAGCAAGGAGAAAAAAGGGGTGAAGAAACTCTAACAGGTACAATTGTTCAATTGCCAGACATCTTGCAGAGAGGCAATGATAAAGAAGTACTGGAAATAATTGTGGAGACCAATGTCCAGAAGAAAACATAGAAGCAACTGAACAAATTAAAGACCGGGGAGAGGGTACAAGTTCTGGAACCAATATCAATGAAGGAACAGTAAACATGATTTGGCCAAGAAGTGTCAAAAAGAAACATAAATTGGGTGTGAATGACAAAGTAACATCACTAAAAACAATCAAGGAAGAGCAAGAATGAAGTAGTGCCAGTGAAACAGATGAAGAACTGAACATAATCAGAAGGTCAAAAAGAGCTTGAGTACCTTATCAAAGATATTCATCACCTAAATGGACATACTATTTAAGCCAGATACTTGACCTACCTATCTCTGACATGCTTGACTGGAGCAAAGTACTGCTAGAACCTCCTTGAAAAGAAGGGCATTGAAAAAGATATTAAATGAACTGTGTAATCAAAGAATAATAGGAAGATTGCTTAGAGCCGAGATACAAACTTAAGGATAACAATTAAGAAGAACATGAATTCGGGTTACGGATTTTCTCATGAAAATTGTATTGATGATAATATTAAGAATTTCTTTAACAACTGACTAACTGAAGTAAAGAAAATATTGAACATGAAAAGGTTAAATTGCTGTCACTAACTAATTAATTGGTAGTATATCTGGTTGTAGAGACAACATGTGTATTGCAACAAGAACTAGAGTTAAGATATTGTTGGGAACCTTACTTATCCTGAAAATGTTGAAAGCTATAGCAACTGTTCTAGTGATTCATTTTGCACCAGAATCTGATAGAACAGTGCTACACTTTCAGAATATAACACATCAGACTATAAGCAATGAGGACAAGCTATAAAACATCCTTTGAAGACTATATGGATAATGACTTAATAATGAATGTTCATTCTAGGTTAGTACAAGAATGCACTTAAACTTTAAATGTTAAAGATTGTTATGTCTGTCCACATATGCCATCTTCAGCTGATGAACAATTATTATATCATCACATACCACTCACTCATGCTGCATCCTATAGTATATTGCTTAGTTTAGTATATAGATTGTGTCATTTTAAATATTATTTTTCAAACTTTGAAATGGTACTTTTAAAAGTTCCAGTAATGAAGGACATGAACTGACACCCAAAAGCTTGAGAAATGGAGACAGTTTGGCATTACTTTGGATCATTCTTTTCTGTGAACACTGTTAAGGCACATGTGAGGTATTTAACATGAAGAATGAATGAGCAAGAAAAAGCCTTTATACAGATGTTGGCATAAAGGAATGAGAGACTAACAGGGGCTGAAAAGAAATAAAGAGAGTGTACAAAAGAATGTTTGTAAAAGCGAAGAAGATAATTTCACTAAAAAGGTATCAGTTAATATTAGAAGAAAGATTGAAAGGGAAAATATTTGCATTTAAAAGAGGAATATCTGGAAAGAAAACACCAGTGGATAATAGCTATTGTGAACATACATTTAAATTGTCTGGGGGTGAATGGACAGTTATACAAGAGGATGATCCAACCATACCAGGAGGACATTCAATTTGTGTAGGATACACATACTTTAGACTGCCTATATCTTGGGAGGGAATATGTTATTTAGGATTAATATTCCAAAGATGCATCATGTAGATTATTTAGATGCACTAACAATGGCACCAGCACACAAGACTTATACATTAAGTGTGAATGAAGGAACACAAATGGTGGGAGACATATTTGCAGCAATTATTCCATCTGTAGGTGTGGTGTTGAATGGTGAAAAGATAAGATGATTATGCACAGTAGTAGACAGACATGCAACAAGCAGATCTGGTGCCATATTATTAGAAAACACAGAGCTTAATGCTGTGAGATCAATGGCTTTACAGAATGGTTATGTATTAGACATTCTTTTAGCCGAAAAGGGCGGAGTTTGTAAGATGTTGAGGATTGAAAACTGCTGTGGCTACATACCTGATGAGAGTAAGAAGATAATCGATTATGCTAATGACATAACTAATTTAAAGGTAGAGTTAAAACCTTTGGAGAATTCTACTGAGAATGTTTCCAAAGAGCTTGCAAAAGTAGGAACCTGCTAAAGAAATCCTTACTACTATATTAGTTACTATTGTAGCGATAATAACATGCATCCTAGTTATATATTGTAAGTATAGGGTAGTAAAAATGCTAATTCTGAAAACAAAAGGAATAAAAGAATGGAAATGGACATAGAAAGGAGTAAAAGAGTGACTGAAGAAAACAAGAAAGTGAAAGAAAAAGAAAATTTGAAACAAAAGAAACAAGGGTTTGGTGATTTTGAGGACTGAAACCATTGAAGTAGATTATGATGGCCCCAAAGCATCGCAGGGGAAGTTGATAAGGGTCCCAATAAAATAATTAAAACCTAATAATTATTACTAACTAGTGAGAGAGTTGTTAACCCAAAAACTGCCATTGCTTTCATTGTTTAAAAGCATGCTCTAAACTTTACTTACTCCTCGCAGCTTGAATCGCAAACTTCTTAGGCTGGCAAATTCCTGAAGTTAAATGTTTCTTTAATAATCCTTCATTGAATTATCAAATGCTACAAATAGTTGTTCTAAACAATTGAATCAGTATTAACTGTATCCGTTAGCACCTACTAACCTCCTTTGGAATGTGCAGATGTGTATAGAAAATAACCATTATTTTGTATGAATAACCTAACATTGTAAAGGAATGGGAAACAACATCAGAAATTATACTTATGTATGAAATATTGTTCTTGCAGAGGCAAAAGGTGCATGGGAAAAGAGGGACATGTGTCCAAACACTTGCATTTGCCAAGACGCTTATTGGGTGAATTCACAATCTTTCAAGAAAATGCTTATAAGTGTTAATAATTGTAACAATCAATTATGTATTACCATGTGTTCAAGGGAGATGCCATAGAGGGAAACGCCATAGAAAGAGATGCCACAGAAGAGAAGCTGATGATCTGAACCTTAACTGAGACCCCTGGGACACCATTATCAACTATCACCTTCTCCGTTTTAAGCTGCCTGGCTCTTGGGGTGTTTGAGTATGAGATAGTTATTCAATTCACTGCAGAACAGACATAAGCATTTTACTGAGATAGAGAGGAATTGACAAAATACTGCAGAGTGGATTGATAGCAGTAAGCACTTGGCACTGATAGATGTGGGAAACTGTGTTAGTCTAGGAAAGTGAATACTTTTTGACCTATTTACGAAATAGTTCCAGACTGAACCGACTAGGAGAACTTGCTTCTATAAGTATTCTTTAATTCTGTAAAGCAGAGATGAGCAGAATAGGGATAGATTCAGGACACACTTTATTCATGTTTCTGTATAAATATATTGATTATTAAAGATGTATTACCAATTTGTTTTGACAAAAAATAATTATTAAAAGTCTATAAAACTCTCTTTATTGACTTCAAAAATAAAAACTATAATTACATTTGAAGCTTATAAGTATTTTTGTTACAGCTTATTGATACCTAGCCACCTCAAAGAAAGATTCATGGGAGTGATAGATGCACCCCACCCCCATTTAGCCCTTAGGGAAAGTTTGATTTCACAAAAAACTTTGAAGAAAAGCATTGATCTTACTGAAGAGGGAGCACTGAATATCATATGGGTAGTGTGGGTGGTTTTGTGGCTGGTCCAGAAACTGGGGAAGCAACACCATTTTGAGAATTGGAGATCTACCCAGGAGCGACATTTGGAATGCTCACCATGTGTCTATGCCAGATGTCAGGTTATGCATCAATGGCTGAATGTTCATCTCCCACACCACTTTGATGTCCAGAGTAACATGTACTCCCAAGTAGCAGAAATAATTTGTGATAACTTGCAAGTGGGCCCCCCTTCCCAGGTCCCGAGGGTAAGCATTAGCCAGGATCGAGGATTTGGCTATGTTAATAAAGTGGCTTCAAATTTCCTCCAAATTTAAAGGGTTATGGCCCAGATTTATGGTGGTCTAGTGCCATTCCAACGCCACATTAGCATCATCTTTATATGCTAATATGGCATTGGAAGGGCAAAAACGCTGGACCATGCAAAGAGTTGCAATGCTTGCATTGTGCCACTTTGTAACCCCTTGTACCAGATTATGCCAGCGCCAGGCATAATGTATGCTTGGGGAGCGTTCTGGTGCTAGGGGGGCTTTAAAAATGCCACAAAGGAATCTATGAGATTCCTTTGTGCCATTTTCATCTGCATTTTTTAACACCTACTAAGTGCACTCATTAAAAAGAGGCTCCAGTTGTGTGCAATGGTCCTCTGGGTGCTTTGCAGGATTAGCGTCAAAGTATTTGACGCTAGTCCTGCAAAGCACCAGACTAGAGTAAAGAATAATGAGACTAGCCCCCCTGACTTCCACCATGGTGCGCCGTATTTTAAATACAGCGCACACATGGTGGCGTTGGGGGTCGCTAAGTGGCGCAAGAAAAGTGGTGGTGCAGTAAGTGTAGCACCACTTTTCATATATCTGGGCCTTAGAGCGTCTGTGGATAAGAAGGGTCTGTCAAGAATATCAGCACCTCATACTCATATGAGGCCAATCTATTCAAAATCCAATCCCCCCCACTTGAATCCTTTCATATGTGTGTCGATATGGAGCCATTCCACCAAGGGCTTTATGTCAATGGCAAAGTAGAGCAGAGAAAGTGGGCAGCCGTGTCTTGTTCCCCTATGTATCAGAAAGTGTTCCTATGTTTTGTTGCCCACTAGAATGCAGGAGGTCAGTTTTCTCTACTGTAGTATGACATAGGCAATACATTTGGGCCTGAAATTAAGATGCAGAAAGAGGGCAATAAGTAATTTCAACTGACAGAATTTTCAGACTTTTTCAATGTCTGCCAACAGTGCTATGGCCAGATGCCTCAATCGCTCCACCAGGGCCAGAACATTATATAACCACCGGATGTTGTGTTGAGTGGCCTCACGCAGCATGAATCCTGCTTGTTCGGGGTCTAACAATGAGGAGATTACTCCCAGCCACCGATCTGCTAATGCTTTAGGGATGATCTTCACTGTGGTGCGGAAGAGGGAGATGGGGTGATAAGAGGAACACATTTCTAGGGAATGGCCTGGTTTTGGAATTGCCACAATATCTGCATGGTGAAACAGGGCGGTAGCTGTGCGTCCTTCACCACCTCCACCAGCACTTGTTCAAGTGAGTCATCCAATTTATGCATGAATGCATGAATGACTTGAAACATTCAGTAGGGAAGCAGTCAGGATCAGGACCTCTCCCCAATTTCAGGTGAGTTAGGGAAGTCAAGAGCACTCTTGCTGTTGTTGTGTTTCCCCGTGGTAGGGATGGCATGGGAAACACTTGCAAGAATCACTGGGCCGGCACACAGGTAACGGTTGTGGACTGGCGCGAAAACCTCGCCGTCCCCTTTTGATGACATTGTTGCCAAAGTGAGTGGGTCCAGGGGGTTCTCAAAGATGGATCTGAGGGCGTGCTATCACCAATTCATGCTTGACCCGGAGTCCTGAGCAATCACCACATTCTTGACTCATGTGGGACTCAGGAGGTACACCTGCTTTAGCTTTGGAATCTCCAGTGCTGAGGAAGTCTTTCAGGACATGATCAGAGGTGTGCTAGCGGGTCTTGAGGGCTTCATCAACGTCAGTGATGACATATTATTACACGCCCCCACCCTGGAAGGACATCTTGATAGACTGCGAGCCACATTCAAGCATCTCAAAGAGCATGGCCTCACACTGCACTTCGAAATCTCATTCTTTTCTTTGGATACCATTTTTCTGACAGAGGGGTAATGCCGGACCCGGAGAAGGTGCGTGACATTCAAATGGCACCTGCCCCCACATCAGTCACAGGTGTCCACAGTTTTCTTGGTATGGTCACGTACTGTGGCCGATTTATCCAAAATCTGGCATCCATCACGGCCCCTCTCTGAAAACTGACGAACACCAACACCTCCTGGGAGTAGGGACCTGCCCAGGAAGATGCTTTCTGTGCCATTAAGAAGGCGTTGTCAGCTCAGACTACGCTCAGGTACTTTGATCTGGCCAAAGAGCCAGAACTGGCGGTCGATGCGAGCCCGGTGGGGCTGGGTGCCATTCTATCGCAACATGATGAACAAGGTGAGTGGACCCCGGTGGCCTATGCTAGCCGAGCCCTAACAGAGACTGAAAAAAGATGCTCCCACGTCGAAAAGGAGGCCATTGCCATTCACTGGGGCTGTCGCCACTTCCACCTCTATCTATACGGCCAGCCGTTCATGGTGGTGACAGACCACAAACCCCTGGTTCCACTTTTCAACAGGTCCACATCCACTTCTCCTCCCAGGATAGAGAAGTGGATCCTCCAATTACAGGACTATCAGTTCACAGTAATCTATTGCCCAGGGTCTCATAATCCGGCAGATTACTTGTCAAGACATGCCAGGCCGGTGTCAGCACAAGAGGAGGATGAGGCCGAAGCCGTGGAAGAACATGTTTGGCTGGTGGTCGAGCACTCCAGATCATTGCCAGTGTCCATGCAGGAATTCATGAAGGCCGCCCAAGACGACGAGTACATCCAACTGTCCATAAGAGCTGTTCACACAGGGAGGTGGCATGAAATGACACACAACCTAGCTAGACGAACGGAAGAGGCTGGACACACTTTGGCTGCTGTGCATCCGGTCCTGCACGAGCTGTCGGTGTCACAAGAGGGGTGTCTGCTCCGTGGACTGTGGTTGGTGGTGTTCTGATCCCTGTAATCCCACATAGTGGTTTTGGCCCATGCTGCTCATCAAGGAGTAGTCAAGACAAAAGCCAGACTTCCGTGTAAGGTATGGTCCCCGGATTGGATCACCATGTTGAGAGAGTGGTGCGCATGTGTCACACCTGCCAGGTTGTGGGTCCATCAGAGCCTCAGCCCCGATAATCACAGAGCCAATTCCATCCAAATCATGGAAGCAGGCCTTTGCAGACCTGGGGAGTTTGCCTGACGGCCATCACATGCTAGTGGTCATTGATGACTTTTCCAAGTATCCTGAAGTGGAAATACTGGACACGACCACGGCTGGACAGGTCATCCCTTGTGTGGAAAAGGTTATGGCCACTCACGGTCTCATTCATGAGCTACGAACGGACAATGGTCCACCCTTTTCTAGTCAGGAGTCCGCTACTACCTCGTGAGGCAGGTAGTTGTCCACAGACAGATTACACCTTGCTGGCCGCAGGCCAATGGTGAAACTGAGCGCTTCATGAGGACCTTGAATAAAGTACTGAGAATAGCGGTGGCAAATGCCCACAATCTTGTCTGTACTTTATTCGCGTTCCTAAGGGAATACAGACTCACGCCACATACTACCACCAGGATAGCACCTAGTGCTCTGTGCATGAATAGACCAGTAGGAGACACCATTCCGCAGTGTGAGGTACCCACAACTCTGCAGGAGCAGGCCAGAGAAAGACTGCACCAAAGCAAGTCTGCCAATGACCGAGTGTCATGGAAGAGGCGAGCGAAATCTGCACCTCTGCATGTGGGTGACCAGGTGTTGGTTTGAAACAGACATCCCGGGGAGAAATTCAGACTCCTGTTTGAGATGACGCCATGGACTGTGGTGAGGCTAAAAGGCACCCTGGTTACTGCTCAGAAGGGCCACAAATCGGTGACCCGAAATATATTGTTCTTCAAATGATATCGATCTGACACTCACACTACTGCTACTGACATTTTGCTACCACCCACTGACGCTGATGGCAGAGAGTCGGAGACCAGTCGCCTCGGCACCTCGGAGCAGGATATCCATACACCTCATGGAGGGTGTGTAGAAAAGCAAAAGGGCCCTCAATGGTTGGTGTTAGGTGACGTTTGCGCCGGATTGCTGCATTGGGGAGCCTCATGTACACTCAGATTCTCACTTCCCCAGGCTGCTTAGGCTTTTGGGCGACCACGATTGTGGAGACCCACGGGGTGGGTCCTTCCACCTTCTCAATTATTCCTGCAGTCTCCAGTTTGCCTAACTCCTCCTCCACTTTGGGACGCAGATGGAAAGCGACCGAGTGGTGTTTCAGGGCCACAGGCTGAATAGTTTTGTCAATATGAAGACGTATTGATCTTCCCTTCAGACATCCTATTACATCGAATAGCTCAGCATATCCCGCTATCAAACTTTCAACGTTTTCTCGATAGACACTGACTGCAAACGACACCAGCCCAAACTGTTCAGCTGTTCGGCAACTCATCAGCATGCCGGACCCATCCTTGGTGACATAGATGTTGGTCATTACAGTTTGATCGTCATGCTTGATGTCCGTCGTGAACACTCCCGCTAGAGGAAGTGGACTGGACGACCCAAATGCAAATACTTTGGTGGCCGTGGGGCGGAGTGTCGGTTTCCGTTACAGATTCTTCAGCACTTGAAGAGCCATGATATTAATGGAGGCTCCCGTGTCTCTAAGTGCTGTCACTGGCTTGCCTCCCACCACTATGCTGCATTTGGGGATTCATTTCTTAAGACTGCCTCTGGGTTGCATTGTATGTATGACATGTATGACACCTTGTGACTCATCGTCATCCATGTCCCCTTCGGCTTCGTCCGAGGTATGGATTTGTGCTGCCTGCACTGTCTTGTGCTGAGTTGTCTTTATGGAGGCAAAATGGTTTAGTTTGTTGCAATTTGCACATCGTTTCCCCTGGGCCGGGCACTGTCCTTGATGGGGGTAGGACCCTTCACACATGTAGCATGCTTGTGACGTTGCACCTGACTCTACTTGTGACTTCTTTTCATCACATGAGGCCATGGTGACCACATTCACCGGTTCTGTCCTGTTCATTTTTCGCAGGGCTGCCTCCATGTGAGCTGCCCGAGCCTTTGATAGCTCCTTGGATCTCCCCAGCATGAGCATTGTGGCCATTGACATTCCAGGGACTTGTAAGATGTTCTCCTGAAGTTTGAAAGAGTGACAGTCTTGTATGAACTGGGCCCGCATTTCATCCTCGGCATCTGGTAGGGTGCAGGTGCTTGCCAGTTCCCACAATCTCACATAGAACATGTCTACTGATTCCTCCGGGAGTTGTCAAGCTTGACGTAGGAGGAACCTTTCATAATCTGGGTTGGCTAACAGCTCAAAATGGGCTGTGAGTGCTCTCTTCAGTGACTGGTACATGAAAGGAGGCCTTTCTTACATGATGGACTTACTGATCTTGTGTATGGCTGCCCCTCCCAGATGTAAGAGCATGGGACGGCGTTGATCATTGTCCAGGGAGACAGCTGCAAAGTACGTCTCCAGTCGCTCCACCCATTCTTTCCACTTCGCTGCCTGGCTGACGGTGGGCCATCGATTATGAAGGGTTCCAATGTCGGTATGGATGCCATTGTGTACCACCAGCAACGACCACAGACTTCCCAGTGATTAGTATCACACCTGACAGTCGCTCACCTGCGAAAATGGCCTTGTGCGCCACCAACTATGTGCAGGGGCCACCCTGGGGTTCCCCAGCAGAGTAAGTAGTGTGGGTGGGTTGATCCTTGGGGAAGAGAGTGTCCTTTGAAGCCACCAGCAACATTGCAGCCGTCACTGAGCTTATTCACCACTTTTGGGGTCTTATGATGTATGAGCAGCACAAATGCAAAAAGAACAAGTGATGGACGGAATGCTGAACATTGTCAAACATTCACCCCTAGTACAGAGATCTGGGCCTAAATTCATCGTTTTTTTGCTGCCCATGCCATTCCAGTTTGGACCCAGCCATATGCAAATCAGTCTTGACCCTGTTCCCCATGGAAACAGTCCAGCCCGAACTGCCAGGCCAGGTCTTCCCTGGATTGGAAACAAGCATCCTGGGACCGGTTTCGGGGTTTCACCCCTCATCAGCCAAGCTAGCTTGAATCCAGTGGCATGGGAAGCACGGGACCCACGTCTGGGCATACCCTTCCCACTTAGGGCGACAAATGCAGAAAGAACAAGTGATGGACGGAGTACAAGTATGAGCAGCACAGCCTGAGCCTGCCTTCATCCACCAGGAGCTCATGAGGCCAAAACCAGCCCCTGGCACTGTCCTCCAAGTGGTTGGCATATTGTGGGCCCCAGGAGGGGGAAACGGGCATCCTTTTGGCACGAGGAGCCCAATGGGGCGGTGCCAGCACGCTATGAAGGATGCACACTGAGCACCATCCACAGAAAAAAGGGTCAGGGAAGACTTCCCTGCTAGCCGACAGGAGAACAGGCACCCTGTTGTGCCTGACACAAACACTGCAGGGCGGGCGGGTCAGAGCACAGAATGGCCGCACCAGCCACAGCACAGTGCTACAGAGAGGGTGGGGCCACCAACCCTTGTCACCAGTTTGTTCTGTTTCCCTGCTGTGGGGATGATGTGGGAAACACTTGCAAGAATTACTGGGCTGGCACACAGGTAGCAGTTGTGGACGGGGGTAAAAATCTCGCCGTCCCCTTTTATTACCATGCCCCTTATGTCAGGGGCATTCCATTTTCACTCCCCACGCAGGGGTAATAGCAGCCTGGATGGGGGAGGATCCCCCTCCCAAATGAACCCATCCATGCCGCAAACATAATAGCTGTGAGGTCCTCCTCCAGAGGTTGCAACTCGACATCCAAGCGTACTCAAAGGGGCAGATCAAGCACAATGCTGTCAATCATGGTTTGAGGTATTGTCTCTCGGTTTTCCTATATAGAGCCATTAAGTATCGAACAAACTATCAGGCTGTGTATTCATCAACAGTAGTTTTCGAGCTGCCTGGAGCAACTAGCTACAAAATTGGGGTGTGATGTTGTATTTTATAGTAAAGTTGATAAAATACATTGCTTGGCTTGATTTGTCTCCCCACTGGTACAGATGTGTCTGCAAGGCTTGCCATATTTTGTTTGCTTCATCCACGAGTATTTGCCGGAGCAGTAATTGGGAATGGGCTAAGTTCCTATGCAGTTCTGACCCTACATCCATGAAACAGTGTTTCCAGTTCTCTAATCCATAGTTCCAAGTCAGCAACCAATTGCATCTTTCCACATTTCTCAGCTGCTAAATACCTTACGACATTGTTCATGAGGGTCCCTTTGAACGCTTCCCAGAAGACATCTGGAGAATTCACAGACCATTAATTCTGGGAGAAATTAATATCTCTTGGTGAAACACCAGTGGTAAATGAAGAATTTCTGAGGAAATCTAAACAAGAATTACCAATTCCCTGGACAATTCCTCCTTTATCAGGGGATTCTCTAGGCCCAACCTGTCAATCTAGTTAACCCCATAGTCCTTCCTCAAGTTGACAGGATTATGGTATTGTTCACTCAAAGGTGTAGAATTTACACCCAAGCAGGTGCATTGATGAAGAGACCCTTGGGTTCTGGTGCACTCTGTTATTAAAAAGACAAAAAATGGGGCACCTTCACTGGACTTGCAGACTGTTGAGTAAACCGAAGGAAAAGTTCTGGGGCAGGTCAGATACAACAAGTGCTGAATTGGGCAGTTTACATTTGCATATGACTACTTGTATCATTACATGTACAATACAGCAGAATAGGTTGATCTTGTAGACAACTTTGGGGGAAATTAGGAGGGCACCACCCCTGCTGTGCAGGTGGCAGAAGCTGTTCAATCGGACTACAAAGACAAAATGAAGTTCATTCCTTGATCATTCACTTGCCATGAGCATCTCAATGTCTGGAAGGGGCAGCCTCACTTAGGGCCAGATGTAGGCAGGTAAGAACTTGCGACTTGCAATTTGCGAGTCATAGCGACTCGCAAATTGCAACTCGCAATACGAGATGCAGAAAGGTGTCTCAGACACCTTCTGCGACTCGCTATGGGGTCGCAAAGACCCACCTCATGAATAGTAATGAGGTGGGTAGCAGTTTGCGACCCCATAGCGAGTCTAGGCACTCACAGGGATGGTGGCCTGCTGGAGACAGCAGACCACCATGTCCTTGACTGCTTTTTCAATAAAGCTGTTTTTTTTTTCTTTTTGCAGCCCGTTTTCCTTAAAGAAAAAATACCGAAACCATTTGGTTTCGGTTTTTTCAGAGTAGGCAGTGGTCCATAGGACCACTGCCTGCTCTGAAAAAATATTTTTATTGACATTCACTTCAAGTGGATGGTAACTATGAGTTGCTTTGCGACCACATTCGCGGTCCCAAAGCAACTCTGCATGGCGATGCCGTCGCAAATAGGAAGGGAACACCCCGTCCTATTTGCGAGTCGCAGCCACAAATTGCCAGTCGGTACCGAATTTGCGGTTGTGCATCACATTTGGCCTTTTGCGCCTCGCAAACTGCGTTTTCCGCCGTTTGCGAGGCGCAAAAGGCTTTCCTACATCTGGCCCCAAGAAACAGAAAAGGATTACATATTTGTTATGTTTTCTTTAAATATTTGTCTGACAATTGACACACATAGGTGTGATTGAATTCATGGTATGTGTCACAAAGCTGTGCTTTACTCAGGGATATGTCTTGGAAGAAGCTATTCTCATGGTCCAATTATTGTGTAGTTTTGTGAGAGTGCAGGTCTGGTTTGCCGTGGTAGGCTCCTGTGGCAAGCACGTTTGACACATGTTCCATACTGTGCTATTTGACACACTTCTGTGCTACAATGTATTGCATTGCCATTCGTGGTGTCTGATTTTTACATACCACAGATACAGGTACTATGTAGCAGGTATCTTGAAGTGTAATAGGCAACTTCTTTATAGAATCATATATGTATGACTTGATCTTGGGAATGTGGCATATATGTGTGAAGATGAGCTCGCTGTCATTTTTCATTTGCATGTTCATGGAGAGGCAATTAATTCTGTTGCTTAAGACGTACTTCTGTTTTTCGCTGCCACCAGATGAATGATGGTGCAGTCTATTGCAATTTCAGAAAACTAGAAATGCTGCATGTCACACATGAGCACGTTTACTGCTTTTTTATTCTGGTTGTTGGTAAACAATCAGTTGGAACTTGTGTGATTATAAGAAGTGTATCGCAATTTAAGGAATGTTATGCAAAACTATTTTGGAATTACGTGAAATATGTTTTGTGCTATCTTTGAGTCAAATGTCACTCGAGGGAATACTTTCTGTAAAAAAAAAAAAAGAGAGAGATAGACGTAGCACACATGATTCCGAGAAGAGATAGTCCAGAGAGGGAGGAGTTTTACGAACTCTCATACATTTTGCATTGGGCAAAATTTAAAAATATCACTTGAGTAATTTAAAATGGGTTCTATTAGTCCCAACATTGACATTCTGTTCTAAATGTCAAATATTTTGGCTGCGTCTAAACTGAGGGGGCATGGTGGGCGAAAAACGATGGATTGGGATGGGACACGAGCGATAGACAGTGACTGGGGCTAGACGTGCAGTGCCGGTTGGATTATAATCACACATTTTATTGCCACACAAGTGAGACCTCAGTCCAGTATTACCCGTTTGTTTTAATAGAAATAATTTTGTAAGGTTTGGTAATACTTATCTGCAAAGGTTGCTTTTTAGGTTGCCTACCCATGGCAATAGCTTGCTAACACTGTGATCATACTTCACACACGAGACAGCCCCTTTCTATTTTCATACATAACTGACACTTTGAACCTTTCGATGGCAGGAATAACCTGTTAAATAGCATGCAATGTCTTCAATCGTTTTAAACTGAGTTTTTAGTAGTTTGTATTTTCAATTTAAATGGTTCGTATGCATTATATAGTTCTAGTCAGTTTATATCCTGATAACACATACTACAGAATGTCGATTTTCATAACATCGGGACAGACGTCATCACCATCCCTTCAGTGTCTGTGGAACAGGTGTACGGTTTTCCAGTCCCCCACCCTCTCTCGGCCCCCAGAGGAGGTAAATCAAACTGTCTAATGCACCCTAAAAATAGTCTTTTATCACAGTAGATAAAGTGAAGAAACAGAGTTTAACATCTGTATGTCCCAGTGTGTTTACCAAAGGAGGTTGATAAACGCTCCTGAAATCAGTGGCAAACAGTTGTTCTGGCTTTATGAGTAATAGCCCTGTCAGCATCTTGACACGGACACTGCAACATCCACCGCATTAACATATTTCCATTTTCAGTCCCGGGGGTGCATGGTTTAGCATATTTAATGAAGAAACCATGAGGTATGAAAGATGTTGAACTGAATAAAAGAATATGCAATTGTTCTGAATCTACTTTTATTAATTCTGCAGTCAATGTTGTTGAAAAAGTACAATCCTTTCAGGTGAATATACTGGAAATTGTGCCTGTTGATATTCACGTTTTCGTGGGATTTTAAAAAGAAAACACAGGTTTTCTCCTATCCAGCTCTGCAAAGGACCTGTATAGTTAGAGTGTATCCTGTAACTGTAAATAAAACAGTAGACAATTCCCGCATATAAACCTCACTCATTCCTGTTTGAATATTAAAACCGCTGAAAAACTCTTGAAGTAACTAACCTTTACTGAGATGCTGAAATAAAAATGGAGAAGATGTTTTAAAAGGCTGAATCTTGTTTTTATGGTGCCTTTAGCCACACTCCTGATATTTCTAAACCTTCTAAGGGAGAGATGTTGTGATTACCCAGTTTAATGGTGCTCTATTTACTGACTTCGGGAGGAGGAAAGTTAAAAAGGCCCTCATTACGAGTCTTGTATATTTTGCACCCCATAACAGGCATTAACAAGCATGAGCAAAATAATAGAAGTTATGCCATTCTGATTTTTACATGGGGGTCATCCTATTGCAAGTACCTTTCCAATCCTTTATGTCGCAAGGCTTTACTTCAGACTTAAGTTAGTATTATTATTATACTATCTTTAGTACCCTGGGTATCAACTTTTAGGTGAAGAGCTCTGCAACACCACTGACTCTCCAAAACTGCTCGCCTCAAATGTAATTTTTCTAGCAGAGCTTTTGACCATAGAAGTAGCAAAGTGTCATCCATGGCAAGCTAGAAAAGTGAGAAAGTCTTTCGCCATTTTTGTAGCAATCTTTAAGCATAGGGTTAGCTAGTGCCATTTTGATCTCTGAAATTAACATTTATAATTATTTCATGTATTTCGATATTTGATTTAACATAGAAAGGCCCTCATTCTGACCTTGGCGGTCTTTTCGCAAGACCGCTGAGTTACCGCCGCGGTGAAGACCGCCGACCGCGGCGGTGTGCCGCTGTGCGCATTCTGACCGCTGGGAGCGTTCCGCCGGAAAACCGCCAGCAGCCACACTGGCGGTCGGCGGGAAAGTGGAGACTGGTCAACCTCCACCGCCACGCCAGCAGAACACCGCCCACAGAATTACGACCCACATTTCTGTGTGGCGGTCTTCTGTTGGCGGTCTTCTGTTGGCGGTCACGTCCCTATGGCTCCCGTCGCCTCCCGGAGGACCAACGCACAAGGTAAGTTGATCGTCCGTGAGGGGAGGGGGTGGGGGGGTGTTGTGTGATGTGGGCGTGCATGGGGGTGTGCGTGTGAGTGTGTAGAGGGAGTGTGTGAGTGCGTGTATGCGGGCGGGGGGTGCTGCTGTGTCTATGGGTAATGTGTGCTGTTCGGCAGGTGCGCATGTCGGCATGTATGTGTGCGGGTATGTGTCCCCGTTGTGTATGTGTGTGTAGGGGGTGTGTATATGTGCATGTTGGGGGTGTGTGCATGTCGCGGTACATGTATGTGCATGTCGGGGTGGGGGTGGGGAGGGGGTTCGTACCACCTCTGGGGGGTGGCAGGGGGGTGGAGGGTGTGGGGGGAGGACTCGGGTGGGTAGTGGGGGGTGGGGGAGACCCCTATCAGTGCCAGGGAAGGAATTCCCTGGCCCCGATAGTGCTTACCGCCATGGTTCGCACGGCGGTTCCCGCCCGCAAGAAACCGCGGCGGTAGGCAGGGTCATAATACCCTTGGCGGTCTTGGGACGACCGCCGGGCCGGAGTGCGCAAACTCCAGCCCCGCGGTCATGACCGCCGCGGCGGTCGGAGTGGAGAAGTAGCGGTCGGTCGCGGCGGGGACCGCCGCGGTCAGAATGCCATTTTTAATACCGCCGGTCTGTTCGCGGTCCGACCGCCGTCTCTCCGCCGACCGCCAGGGTCAGAATGAGGGCCAAAATGTATTAACATAGAAAATAACGTGTGACTTGAAATGTGCCTACTTGATCGGCCACTATAATATACAAAGTTATTCAATAATAGAGCATTAACATGTACTAAGGAGTTTATATATATTTGTCATTGCAGTACTATGTCATACTTACAGCTAAACATTATGAATTTTACTTGTGCTAACTAAAAGGCCTCAAGTTAGCAAGGCCCAAGCTTAAACTGAATGCCAAATACGGAAAAATGAAATGCTAGTAAAATGATCTCATGTCCGCTGTATAACAAATCCTTTGTTTGAGTCTTAAACTTGTCCAAAACCTGTATTAACAAAATGCATTTCTTCAGAGGAAATGTGCATAAACCTGAATGTTTCTACATCATTGCAACTGTTGACACGAAGCGTACAGGAAAGCAATTCTCTCATGAACTAACAATGGGCCTACTGATAGAGGACGGAAGGATCTACAAATTGATTGTTATTGTATCAACTGATGTATGCAAATGGAGAGGAACCAATCATTGATGTGTGAAAGACTGTCTAATATATCTCTGATTTGTAAAAAAACATATTATTGGAGAACCGTTTCTCGCAAAATGCTTCTGACCAATGACAACGTGGGACAACTTTAACTTAACCGCACTGTTCTTGGAGTTCTGGGTCATTCATTAGCCATTATTCTGATGACACCCTATGACATCCAGCCTCTCTGTCACTTTGACACTTGCCAGCCTGTCTACTGACATTCTTGTACTTTACTATTTTTGAGTTTATTTCTTATGCTCCATGCAATGATGCTGGTGCTTACTTTAGCACTTGATCATTAGAGCCTGTAGCGCTTTGCTGCCTGCCTTAGAAATTTACTTGATGGGATGGAGAACTTAGAGCCCCGATTCTGAACCGTCCCCCCTTCCCCAATCCTTTCTGTCCTGATGGCCCCCTGATGAAGATAGCACTGCTTACTGATGCTTAAGGACAGGTATTGTGCTGAAATATGTTTTGCCTATTTGTCTTCTGTTTTCTAGGTAACAACTGCTGCTTTCGATAGAGCCATAGTTAGATATTTTCAAAATTTGTGTTACTAAAACCTTTACATGCTGCCCAACAGTTTAATGCTAATCTGGAGTTTATGAGGAGTTTTCTCTGTTCATCTGTTTTTGACAAAGAACTGACGTCATTCAATTACTGATCAAATGTATGTTATTTCCATTGTGCAATTACTCTTGCTATTGATTTGTATTATTGTTATTGAGAGTCTTGTCATAAATGCTTTGATAAAGTTGAGATTCTTCAGACGTTTTGGTCAACCAGTGTTATCATGTGGTTTTGAGACTAATTTACGTGATCTTAGCATTGTTAATATAGGGAAATGAATATTCTAAATGACTAAAAGGTGTGGTTATTCGTGACCGAATGAGTCATGGTGCATACAGTAATTGACTAGAAGAATTTATTTGTTTATTTGTTGATATTCATGTGATGTACAGAGTTAATGGTGTGATCATCTTAAATGAGTCAATAGGTCCATCGGCGTAAGGACGCGTCCCCTTACTAATTAACATATGTAAACAGATAAGGTAAGACGCGCTCACAAGAAATGGTAGCAGAGTATGATGGTTTGTCTCTTTAAGAGCACATCATTACTTACAGCTTGAGGTTTGCCCATTAGAGAAATCAATAGAGAGTCCTGTAATTAAGCTAGGGAGACGTAGGTTGATTTCGGTCAAGATTTTTTGATTCAATGATGCAAAGTAGAGCGAAGATGTGCCCCTAAATGCCCATAGTGACTTTTCCAGGTCTTTAGAGTTTGCCTATGCTTGTTTGAAAACGTTCTTGGCATTCTACCGATAGGGTGAATAGAGTAGATTATGCACTTGCACAGCTTTTGCAAATCGCAGGTGAATTGAGTTGTTTGCAAGGGTTAGGGAGTTTGATGTTGTAGAAGGAGTGTGTGTACTCCGAAGTGTGAGAGTAGGGAAGCGGCGAACTTCATATGTATGTGGCGCTTTGTGCTAAAAAAAATGTCAACGTGGTCGTTGGTATATGGGCCCTGCGAGATCTAAGACTCTGGAGTATATAGAAAAGTGTATTGAGACACTAGGTTTTGTTGTAATTTGTCTGTTTAATAGGCAAAAAGGGCATGGTTGGCAAGTCGAGGTTGTGTGCTGTGGTGAGTGAAAAGTTTTTCAACTGAGATTTGGCAAGTCCTATGCGCACCAGGATAGACCCATTGATCAGTCGAGAGTAAAATTTACGGGTCGAATTTTGCTTGCAAGTTTGGGGAACTGAGAAAGAAAGAATAGCTGCTAGAGAGAAAGCCGCCAGTGAAAAATCCGTAAGGTACCTGAAGCAATTGTGTTACCCTACCCGTAGTAAAGGGGCAAATTGTTTTTTGTTGATGTTCTCACAATAATTTTGCATTAGTGTTGAGTGGTTCTGAGTGTAGGAGGACAAGCCACAAGATTTTGGCAGCCGCAGTACATATGAGTGTGATGTAATTGGAGCCGCTCAGGGGTAGGTTGGTTAGTGGGAAGGGTCACGCAGGGATTTGTGGACAACTGTATGTCGCAATTGGTTGAGAAGGTAATCGAAGAGGATTTCAGGATTAAAAGTCACTTTCTGATTATCGAATTTCAACACAAGTTTGTGAAAATGATGTTTTTCAATGTGTTAAAGAGTGCACTTAGTGGAGATGAGTATATTCCAGCTAGAGTAGGAGAAATTTGTCCACCAGAAGGTACTCCAGCATACATCGTAATTAAGGAGAGAGGTACCGGAACATGTCTTTGGTTAAAATATTGGTGCAAAATCACAGAGAAGGAAGGGAGCTTAGTGTTTCCTGTAAACAGAACCTTTAATGTGAGAATTTTTGAAAATGTGAGACAAGTGCTGTATGATTTAAAACCTCCGCTGAGACCAGCTAAGTTTGAAGCATTAGCGATTTGGGAGCTAGTAGCCAAACAACAACAACAGTTGAAATTTGAGAGAAAGATGAAAAGGGCAGAGAAGACACAAGAAGAAGCTAGGTGGGACAAGGATCAGAGGTTAGACACCTTACAAGGAATTAGAATGTTTCCTGCAATTTCGCAGGACAATGAGAAAGAAGCAAGGAAAGCTATTAGAAAAACAAACAGGAGCCCTTCTGAGGATACAGAGCCGAAATCAAAGGAGTCTAAGAAGTCTTTGACACCTTATGAAGAATTAGATGATGGCAATTTTTTTTACAGTTATTGAGAGCATATATAGCACAAGAGACCAGTCCAAGCACTAGTGTGAACCCCTCTGCACAGACACAGGTTAACATGCCACAGAGTCCAATACTGAGTAACCCTAACACGACTGAGAGTTCTGTACAGGTTACTCCTAACATGACACAGAGCTCAGTACAGACTAATCCTCACTTAGTGCAGGAAACAATGCAGAGCAGTCTTAACCTGCCTACCACACCTGCAGTACAAAATCAGATGCCACAGCTGAGTATTCCTCGGATTTACCCTGATGTGCCTATTGTAGACATTGCAACCATTCTAATAGTGCCAACAGGACAGGTTTATCAGAAACCGACATTGGTTCAGTCAGAGCCAACTCCACTTTTACTGCCTCAAATGCAGCCTCAAACAAATCCAAAACACACTCCTATACCAGGGACACAGACAGACATGTCTGTATTGAGAAGCCAGAACACGGGAGTGATACAGTCTCAGAACGCAAATTTTAATACAAGTCCAGACACTGTGTCTGTACCTGTCACCATTGGTCCAGTCATACCATGGTTTGCTCAGGGAAACAACCACACAAATAAACAGAAATCCTGAGTCAGAGTCTAGTGGGAGGAGGACTCAATGAGAATGCCAGAATAGTCTCTCCTGTGGGACGGATTTTTGATGGAACAGGATCATTGTTAGACTTCAGCCCTTACAGAGCTCCTTGGAATACTGAAGCAGGGACACACATCGGTCCCAACTTGAAGTTAATGACACCCTAACCTCCAAACTTAACTGTACAACAGCTACCAAGTACTTAGCCCAACAACATCTCACTGCAAGGTTTGACAGCTCAACAATTAACCGAATGGTTAGAGAAGTTGTATAGCCCTCAAGATGCTCCCAGTGGAGGGAATTATCTAGACTATACTAGACTTAGGATGGAAGAAGTTGAACTCCTTTAGGGAACCATGGTTGTAAATCGACTTGAGTCCTTCACTGAAGCAGAATTGTAATATTTGTGCCTCAAAAGTACTAAGGAAACAGATGAGGTACATCAAAGGTTAGCAGACTTAGCAGAAAAATCTGATATAGACATTGAGAAAACTAAATATTTGAGGAGAAGTTACAGGTTAGAGTTGGACCCAAAAGATTTCGAACACATGAGAACTGCATGAATGAAAAGGCATCTTAGGGAATTGTTTCAAAGCATCCAGATATGGAAAGCATTAAACAAATGGGAAGGCAGATGGGTGAAGAAACGAGATAAAAATAAGGGGGATTCTGACATTCTCCCTTCAAATATGCAGCAGGCTGAGGATCCAGTAAATTTTTTACCAATGAGGCAGATTCCGGGGGGTAATTTTGTACATGTTCCCTGGAGCTGAAGTGACATTTTGTCATTCACAAATGATTACCCCACGCTGTAGGAGAAACCAGTAGAATGGTATCAGCAGACGGGTAGGTTCGTAAAACTTGCAAAGTGCCTGTGGGAAGACTTGAACACTCTTTTAGAGATAGTAGTTCCAGCAGACTTATGGACTGAATTCAAAAGGAGCAAAGATCGGCCAACAAGAGAGCCACAGAGAGAGCCAGCAACAGGTGCACCATCCCCTGAAGTAATGAAATATTACTATAAGGTCATTTAATTTTTGAAAATGAGAATTTCACCTAAGAACATTGATTGGCAGCACATAAACAGGACAACTCAGGAAGCAAAAGAGTCAATTCACGCATACTATGAGAGATTGTTGCAGGCGTTTAAGCATTACAGTGGTACAGAGACAATCGATCTGAAAGACATGATTCATTTTGTGCTTAGATTTGTTGAAGGATTGAGACCTGAAATTAGTCGGATGATTAATACCTATTTGATTTGCTGGCAGGCAAAACCAATTGATGAAGTGTTGCAGTACGCAAAATGTTGCAGTGATGAGACTGAAATGAAACAGAGAAAGTTGAAAGAGAAGGCAATGGTGATGCAGATCCAGGATGCACAGACAGGGATTCAGGGACATTTTCAGCCTCAGCAGCAGCCGCAGGGAAACATGCTGTTTCAAAGCCAAGGCAGAGTTAGAGTCGTGGAGGAATGGGAAGTGTAAATCGAGGTCCTGATTTGAATAAAGTGGTGGTACAGGTGAAGCACAAGGAATGAGAAGGATGTTACCATGTCATACTTGCAGGATCCTTGGGCATTGCATTGGAAACAGAAGTGCCCAATGGTAAATCAGAGAGGTGTTGTTCAGCAAATGAGTGATTTCAATTCTTTCCAGAACATGAGAGGGCTGAAAATGAGAGGACAAAATAAAAAAATTCAGAATAATGTGATTCCCATTCAAGGTTTTCAACCCATGCAGCCCATGCAACCGATACACTATTGCAGGTACAAGTGCTCCAGACACAACAGATGCAACCACAGGTGCAAATGGTGCCTAGACAACAAATTAAAATACTTTAAGCCCCAATGGACCAGCAGCAGGTGATGCTTTTTCAGATGGTCACAGGTCAAAGACTTAACCAGAGTAATAATACTGTACGCCAATTCCCCCTACACATTGAGAATGGAATAAACAATAATTGGATAAGTGAGAGTTCAGATGAGGAAGAATGTTTGTGGGCCGCATCACTAGAGGTAGATCAGAAAGGTCCTTACGTGAAAAGGAAAGGTCACAAAGTCTCGTCTTTAGACGACACTAGAGCTACATGCTCTACAGTGAGAACTGAAGAAGTTCCAGACCTGCCCCTATCAGGGAAGACAGTTCAGATTGTAGGAGCTGTAAACCAATATTTGACAAACCCAGTCACAGAACCAGTCACAATCAAAATTGGCAATTTCAGGGGATTGCACAAATTCGTAGTCTGTGACTCAAGTCCTGTGTCCCTACTGGGAAAGGATTTATTGTGAAAAACAAAATGCTTGATTACTTGCTCAAAGATGGTATTGAGATTCAGACAAACAGTGATGAAGAAGATGATCCGAAACTTGATGTAAACGATGACACCGTCAATGAGGTATAACCCCTAACCAGTTTCTTTCCAGTTTTCACTCTGAGAGATCTTCATTCTCCTAGTGCGCCTGGTCCTTAGTAAGTAAACTTACAAGGGGACGCCTATAGGTCGATGAACCTTTTGGTTCGCATGGAGTATCCTAGCTATGTAGTACTCAATGAACATCAATTATCAATGTAATCAATCAACAACCACTAAGAGAATCATTAAGCATGAGACAATCTATCAACATTTCATGATTAATCACAACTCAATTATGCGTTTTATCAATTTTATTTCCCTATTAGTTACAATGCTAAGTCATCAAGTTAAGTCAAACTTTAATCAATCCGCACAGAATTAGTTTATTAATGACCATCAATATCATTAACCAAGCGGAACTTGAGAAAACATATGCTTGAATGCTTCAACATAAGCCAATAAAGATGAATACAACGGCATTAATAGCAGAGTTCAGCAAGCAGTCCGTCAGTCATTTGTCACTGTTAATGTCACCCAGTAAAGAAAACCTTCCTAACCCAGATTAGCATCAGCATGTGATGTTTCATGCAAAACAATTTAGAAAAACTATGAATTTGGAAAACATCTAACTAAGGAAAACTATAAAACAACGCAGTTGGTACCTAGAAGGAAAGGCACAAAGTTAATCAGTCACATTGTCATATCTACCTATCCACAGAATGGATCAGCAAGAAAGTCAGTCTTCGTCTTAAGGTCATCTATAGATCAGCAAAGTATCAGACTCTCAAGAGTTTGAGCCCAATGACAGAATCTTGAACCGCGTCTCCTTACGTCATCAATTCTCCCTTCGCATCTCCCGCATCTGAAGTTTTAGTCCCTTATCATGACTTTTTATTAGAGTTTTTCAGTCCATCTCCCTAATTCCCAATTGGTCAGTCAATCAGCAGATATGACTCTAACCTATAATATTAATTTTTCAAATCTATGAGATCTAATTTTTCTTCTTTTTCATTTTATGGATTGGTCCACTGTACGATGTCTTCATCATCCGGCTCTTCAGGTATCTTCTTCAGTCAGTGCTCTCATTGTTCCCATCCTGAGAAAGTACATTTAGCCTACTCTACACATAATTTTATCAAATTGACTTCATAATCTCCTGTCTGTCGGTACATTGCAGAAAATTCTAGCTAAGCGACTTTAACATGGGGAGGTCCAAGGTCGGGTCATGCACCGGCTTCTCTGTAGTGAGCTAGAAATTCAGCTTCTCGTGCGAGGCCTGGAAAGACTAGGCCACAACCTCAGCTAAGCTAATTCTACAAATTAATGCAAAACATAGATTATACATCTTAATATGACATATTACTACATTCTTCTTATCCATTCCCATTATTTCACACATTTCTAGTTATTTTTAGTACAACTTTCGTATAAGTGACTGCTACACCCTGTGAGCACGTTTTTCAAATGTGCACATTATTTTCTCTACGATTAATTTCTCTACGAACTTTTCATTAATCATAACTTATAAACATTCATTAATAATTTCTAATTAGCATATCTGGGTCAACACTTCTGATTTACAGAAATCTGTTGTGTCGAAGGTATGGGATTTGTCAGGAAAAGACATTGGTTTGATAAAAAGGACTGAGCCAGTAAGAGTTGCAGTTAAGCCTAATGCAGTTTTTCCCCAAATTCTGCAATACCACATGACAAAAGAGGCAATCGAAAGTGTGGCACCAATCATTGCAGAATTCCTAGACAAAGGAGTTGTGAAAGAAGTGCTGAGCAGCCTGTGTAATTCAACAATAATGGGATTATGTAAGCCATGTGGGAAAGTTCAAATTGTTCAGGGTTTGAGAAAAATAAATGACATTGTGATTAAATGCTGCTCAGTAGTGTCAAATCCAGCTGTGATTATGTTCGAAATCCCATGCGATACTGAATGGTTCACTGTAGTGGACCTGTCACAAGCGTTCATTTCTGTGCCACTTCATGAGAATAGAAGATTTCTCTTCTATTTTAAATTCTTAAATAGAGTCTTCTGTTGGTGTCGGATCCCACGAGGGATTTCAGAGTCACCATCCATTTTCAAACAGATCTTGAAATAGAATTTAGAGTCATTGACAATGCCTTACCAGTCAACATTGGTGCAGTACATTGATGATCTACTGATCACATCCAAGATGAGAGAAGGGTGCAAATATGACACAATTGTGTTGCTGAACTACTTGTGAGACTTTGGTCATAAAGTGTCTCCAACCAAATTCTAGTACTGTCAAAAAGAAGTAAAATATTGGGGTCACTTGATTGAAAAGGGATTCAGGAAAATCTCCAGAGACAGGGTCACAACCATATTATAGATGACAACCCCAACTACCCAGAAAGATGTAAGGGTGTTTTTAGGAATGGTGAGTTACTGCCTCCAGTGGATCCCGAATTTTTCAGTCATTTCAAAGCCCTTGCAGAAACTGACTCACAAGGATGTTTCAGATCCTCTAGTGCTAGATCAAGCCTGTGTGAAAGCATTTACAGATTTGAAAGAGAGCTTGTGCCAAGCCCCAGCTTTGGGTATACCTGATTACACTGTAGTGTAGCCATTTTAGCTATTGCTGCGTGTACGTTATTCTGCTTTATTTTATTGTTACAATAGCCACTTTTACGGTCTTGTTTTATTTTCTGTTTATCTACTTGTTTTCCTAAGTCAGCACAATGTTCTCAAACAACACATTCTTGCTCACCCTGTGCTTCTTCCAAGGCCATAGCATGGTACATTGCCGGTGAACGTGGTATAAGTTTAGTCTCTGACATTCATAGAAAATACACAGCCTTACGTAGGGACATTTTCTCAGAAAATCAGTTGTTTTATTATAAAAACACTTCTTTGTCCCTTAACACGTTAGAGGGAGATTCCAGCCAGAGAACCACAACTGTATGCTGATTGCTGAATGCTTCACTACAGATGCTAATGCAGACTGCAGGCCTTTGCTCAGGTATGGGGATGATGTCTTCCCAGGGGAACCTGAAGGGAAGAATTAGAGCTTAATATGCTGTGCTCTATGATAGCTTAGGTAGGAATTAGTCTATCAACCGTAGCGACAATATGATAGCATTATTTCTATGCTTCACTCTCCTTGTTACCATTTTAATATTGTCATGCTGTGTCGTCCTGGTTATTGCAGCTCGTGCTTTGCTATCTAAGATGCAGTTTTTTTATTCAAATCATTATTAAAACATATACTGCCTCTATTAGTCGTTTATATATGAGAGTAAGGTAACTGAGAGAAACGAATGAGACCTGAGTGACCACGGCTTCCCTGAGAAACCAATTATGTCATGTGCTCGGCTGCCCAGTCATCCCTGCCCTTGGGTGGAGATGAGGCACTGCTGGTTGGCCAGAGCAAACCCCGGGTTGGAACAACAGGTGTCACCTGCAGTGGGTTAGACTCAGTCTTCCACACCATGGGCGATTCTGCTGTGCAAAAACCAGTAGACTTGTTAGAATAATGAGAGCGTACGCGACATGGCGCTGCCAACGTTTGATCAGGCTCTAACTTTCGGGTCCTCCTGAGTATCTCAATCTCATTATATATAATGCCACCTCTATACCGTGTACGGAGACGTCCATGGTACTGAGGGTTTCCACCCCAGCTACGTAGGTTATCCTATCTGGCTCTAAGTAATGATGGTCCTACCTGACCTTTATTGGCCACCTATACCCCACACCCTGCAGTAGAGACTTTAGCGGTAGCTGAGGTTCGACGCTTATATACTGAGTTAACAGCGACATATAGACGGTTGGTACAGTTTGTGATGCAAACATTAAATACAAACCCAGCATGTGCTTCACCAGCACAACCACAACCAGTAATGCCTGGTATAAATCCTGCGACTGTACATTTGATCATGGATAAAGTACCTGCCAAACGAAAGGAAAACTCCATTTTGGTTAGCACAAAAAATAAATGCGCTAGAAGCAGTATTTCCCCATACGGGACCTCAGGATCAACATAGAATAGTAGACAACTGTAATACCTGGGGCACGGTATTTGCTGCGCTCTATACAACCGCACATGGTACACCGACACTTGCCAACTTACCGGAAGTGTTAAAACAAATTCAAGATGAATACTGGGCTGCCCCGGCCCTGGATATGGGGATGCAATTGATGGGTAATTTTGCCACGGTATCCTCAATTATTTTAAGTAATCTTAAAGGGGAAGCAGCTGCACTAGCAATGCGCATGCAGCTCCGTGACGTTACTCAACAGGATCAGGAACATGAGCTGCCTAAGATTATCACAGAGACCTATTCTAGCATTGGTCGAGATAGTTCAGGGGCCAGTCCAACTAAACCACAATTTCAGGACAAATCTAACAGAGATTTTTCCAAGTAAGCTCCTGAGGGTAATATAAAACGCTGGGATAAAAAACAACACACTACTAAAAAAGAGAAGGGAGAATCTCCGCAGATGGAGACCCCCACATAATAGATATAATCTCTGAAATAGAGATAATATAAAATCGCCTGATAGATATCAATATACTGACACACGGCAATCTCGTTCCTTTCAGGACTCATCGTAAAAGCAAAACGAGAGAGGTGGGCGATCAGAACGAAGAACAGAGTATGTGAAACGGAGACAGGAATCAGAACGCTCATTGGAAGTTTCTGTTAAAAAGGAAGAGAAACCTGCCCAACAAAAACCCCAATTTAAAAAGAAAAAAGTGGCAGCAGTCGCAATTCGACATGCCACTCAGGAAGAGGGTCCTCTTGAAGAACAGGAAGTGGGCATTAGTGCTAATAAACAGTGCAGCAGAAGTCACAATAGTTCGCCGGAGTCTTCAAAAGCATCTGGAGGTGAAAGCAACTGATGACTTTCTACAAGTAGAAACTGCAGACATGTGTGTCTCCACACCTGCTAGGGTGTATAAAGTAACACTACAGTTAGAAGGAGACATTGAGCGCAAAATAGACACAATCTTTTGGGATCGCGTAGTAAACATATATGATGTATTGTTAGCCGAACAAGATTGGCCACCTGAATTTTTCTGTATCTGCCCATATGGAGAAGATGTTATTAAACCTTCTTTCTCGCCCCTTGTTCCAGAGGAACTCGCTGAATCCTATGCCATTGATTGGGCTTTGGCACAGGCACCTGCGTTATATCGCAATCACGTAGGATGGGATAAAGAATCCCCCTACCATGTAATTCCTATTGAAAATCAACCACAACCACAACCTCAGTGTCCAATAAAACATGATGCTAAAGCACCTGTGAGGGAAATACTCACACAGCTAGAATACCAGGGCGTGATTGAACCCTGTGTCTCTCCAATGAACAATCCTTTATTCCCCGTGGCTAAACCAGACCATTCATACAGAATATTCTTAGACTACAGACATTTAACCATTCATACACGCTCATATGCTATACAAAACTCACATAGCACAGCACTGATGAACAATATAGGGCGTAAAAAATATAAAACAACACTGGACATTTCCATTGTTTTTTTTCTTCCAGAATATAGCACCAGAGAGTAGAGACTTAACAAGTTTCAGCGCACTAGGCTCCCAGAAAACATTCTGTCCTTTTCCTCAGGGGTATAAGAACAGCCCAGGCTTGTTCGCAGTTCGTGTCACTGCCATTTCGCACGAGATTGACCCTGAAGCATTGTCCTATGTAGATGATATATATATGATGGATGATGAATTACTACAACATTTAAGACAGCATTGTTGTCGGAATTTCTGAATTTGGCTACAAACTCAACTTTAAAAAAAAAATTGCCTTCCTCAGCGTCCTGTTTCTGGGATATGAGCTGTCAAGTGAAGGAAAGAGCCTAGGGCCACAATTAAAAAAAAAATGCACACAATAACAAACCTCAAATCAAAAAAACTCCAATCTCTATTGGACTTCCTAAATTTTGGCAGACCTTACATTCCAGATTATGCTACACTCATCAAACCTTTATATGATTTGATTCGTCCCGATTTCTCAAGTAAATTTTGGACAATTGAACATACACACATTCTCAGAAATCTGCAGACAGACATGCTTGCAGCCCAACATCTACACACAAGGGACAAGACACACTTGGTTATCAGAGTAATTGCTAGTGCCATCGGTTTCACCTATGTGACATTTAATGAAGGTGAATCAGTCCCGATTGCATATAAATCTCACTTATACTAAGCAGCAGAACAACGTTTTGCTCCCACAGAGAAAATTCTCACTGCTGTACAGATGGCTGTCATTCAAGAAAGACCTCTAGCTCAGGGCAAATGCATAATTGTTGTTTCCCCAATCCCAGCCCTAGAGGCAGTCACAAAAGCCAGCGTTCCAAACGCAAAAGCATTATATCCATGTTGGATACAATGGGCCAAGTCTTTGACAGCCACTGATGTAGACTACATTTTAGACCCAAAATGACATACTCAAGAATTTGTGATTCGTACTATTGCGTACTATTGCGTTAAGTCCTTCAATGAATATCTGCATTACTGGCGCCAGAATGGGTTCAGAGATTCCAAAGGCAACACCATAAAACACAGATTACTGTGGGGGAAAGTAGCAGATCTAAAAGAAACGCTACCAAATGTCCATGTTGTACATACACTTGGACACCAGCGTTTTAGAATACACGTGGCTGGAAACACACTGGCTGATGAAGCCACAAAGTCAGCAGTAGCTATGTCTGCTGTAGCTGCATTAACACGTTTAAGTACAAAACCGGATGCAGACATATGGGCTGCCGTGAAAGCTATGGCTGATGGTACGCCCTATCCTAAAACATTTCCAGCTAAATATTTCTACCGAATGGGAGATCACCTGAATGCTGAGGTTAGGATACCAGGTGTAGGCGTGAGAGATAGTCCCAATAAAGATATAAGACCAGAGTTGATTAAAGCAGCGCATGAAGGAGTGGCATCTGCTCACGCTGGTGTGGCGGCTACAATACAAATCTTACAAGCTCGCTATTGGTGGCCAGTCCTCTACAAGGATACCAAACAGTATGTCCTTTGTTGTGACATCTGTCAACAAATTAAAGTTTTCACTGCCAAATGCCCGCCGCAGACACCCCTCCTAATTTCAAACAAACCTCTACAATGTGTGTACTTGGACCATTGCGGTCCCTTAACACCGGATAGTGCATACAAGTATATATTAGTCGCTATTGATTCTTGCTCCAGATTTTTATGGGTGTGACCACAACGCTCGGCAGACGCTCAGACTGTTTTTTTTTTTAAGATCTCTTTTATTGCTTTATAATTGGATGAAACGCATACAAAACAAAATAACTTCCCATCTTTTTGTAACTCCCCCTCCCTCTCCCCTTTCGCACTTCTCATCAATTATACAGAGGTATTTGTTCGGTTCACAAATGAATCACTTATTTGGTCTCTTGTACGATCTTCAACAGGAATGTCTTGATCAATTATACATGATCTGTTTCTGGTAAATCTGCCTCCGCATCAGAGTTAGAAGTGCCAGGTGTTCTAAAATTCTCCAGTATCATGTTCCAGTGCTGAGCATTGTCTCTAGTTCCTAGGCTCCTGAGTGTTTCCCTTAGTAATACTGTCCCTTCAGTTTCCGCCCACTTGATTAATGCATTTCTCCAACGATTTATCTGTGGTCCCTTCGGATCTTTCCAGTGTGAAGTTATTTCTCTCCTTGCAAGTATCAAAGCCAGGTCTATGAATCTGTTTGTGATTTTATGCTTGCTGGGGCGAGGAAAATCTCCCAAAACCACCACCATGGCTGATCGGGATAATGTTCTGCCTGTGCAAGTGGAGAGTGCTTCAAATATCCCCATCCAGTAGTCCCCGATTAGTGGGCAACTCCAGAGCATGTGCAGCAACCCTGCTGCTAGTTCTGCACATCGGGGGCAGCTGGCATTTTCTACACCATAAATCTTTGATATCATATAGGGGGTTAAGTAAGCTCTGTGATAAACATATATGTTTATTAATTTAAACCTGGCATTTCTTGAAACTGTATATATGTGTGTGGTTATTCTGGTCCACTGTGTGTCATCTATTGTAACATCCAGTTCCCCCTGCCATTTGGTCTTAAGTTTATTTAAGGGAAGACATATGCTGGTTAGTAGAGATGTATATATCCCTGAAATCAACTTCCCTTGGTCTCCTATAGTGCATATTTGGTCACAGGTGTTATGTCTGGGGGGCTCTTCTAGTCCTGTACCCCGTTGTCTATGAAGAGTCCTAGCAATTGCGTTAAAGGTTAGGAACAGCCCTGGTGGTATCTGGAACCTTTCCTGCAGTTCTGCATAAGTGCACAGTTTCCCGTTATTATATAGATCCCCTATGGTGTCGATCTGAAGTGCCATTAATTGGGTGATACCCCTTATTACATGATTTCCTGTGACGGTTCCTATACAGATCAGGGGGGCCTCTGGCGAGTACGGTGTTCTGGTGTGTGTTCGTTTTAGGTAATGTTCCCAGCATTGACGTGATGCTTCCCATTCTATCGGAAGTGTTTTATTCTGTTTCTTGGGGTTTAGTAGAATGCCCAGAATTCTATCACGGGGGCAGTGGAAAGGGGTTCTCAGTGCTTCCCCCACTGGGGGTGCTCTGATGAATCGCGCCAGCCATTGGAGTTGGCTCACCCAATAGTATAATTCAAAGTCAGGAACAGCCAAACCACCCTCTGCTGTTGTTCTCTGGAGGGTGCGCAATGCTATCCTTTGTCTGTTGGTTCCCCATATAAATCCTGTAATCAAGGACGAAATTGTTTTAAATACCACCCTCGGTATAATGAGTGGGATGGTTGCAAAATAATATAACATTCTAGGTAACACTATCATCTTAATCAGTGCAACTCTCCCAGTAACCGCTAGCGGGAGTGTCTGCCAGAATATCATGCTGTTTTTGATACTCCTAATTGTGCTCTGAATGTTCCCTTCTAGTAAATCCTCAGCGGAGTGATAGATATTGACCCCTAAATATTTGAATGTGGATGGGGACCACGGAAGACCCCGATTGTCCATTGGTTCTTCGATACCCCTAGCAGCTGGAAAAATGGACGACTTCCCCCAGTTTATCCGGAGTCCAGATGCGGTTCCAAAGTTGTCTAACATTGTCATTGCTCCTGGTAGATCGGTCTCTGCGTTCCGGAGGAAGAGTAACATGTCATCCGCATAGAGAGCAATATGATGCATCCAAGCATTGATTGTAATGCCTTCGTAGAACCTCTGGGACCTAGCTGATTGGGCGAGAGGTTCAACTGCCAATGCAAAAAGCAAAGGTGAAAGCGGGCATCCCTGTCTTGTACCCCTACCTATGGCAAAGGAAGGGGATATTGTACGGCCAGTGCGTACTCTCGCTGTGGGGTTTGTGTAGAGAAGCCTCGTCCATTTGACAAACCCTTCTCCTAGTCCTAGCTGCAGCATCACTAGTTCTAGGTAGTCCCATCGTAGGCTATCAAAAGCCTTCTCGACATCTATCGAGATGATTACTGCTCTATTTGCATCAGGGTGTAGGGCATGAAGGAGTGAGATCAATCGACGGATATTTTGGGCAGTGCTTCTCTTTGGGATGAATCCCGATTGGTCCTGATGGATTAATGAGGACATATATGGTAGAAGTCTATTAGCTAGTACTCTGCTTAGTATTTTATAATCTAAGTTCAACATTGATAGTGGGCGGTATGATCGAACTTCTGTGGGGGGTTTGGTAGGTTTCAGAAGGGGAATCATTATTGCCTCTGTAGCGGAAGGAGGTAAGCTGTTGTTATTCCATGCCTCTGCATATAAGATGCTGAGCTGGGAGGTTAATGAGTCCTGATATGTTAGGTAGAACTCCAGAGGGAGACCATCTGCTCCCGGTACCTTGCCCCTTGCCATACTCTGGATTGCAGCCTTTATTTCTGTAAGTGATATGGGAGTCGCCAGGGCTATTCTATCTTCCCCTTTCAATGCCGGGAGGTTGAGGTTCCCCAGATCTTGTAATTGAGCGTCGCTGAGTACTTCGGAGGGAGGCGCATACAGCTCTGAGTAATATTTAAGAAAGGTGGTATTGATCTCCTTCTGTCCATATACTTTTATACCCGGGGTAGTCTCTAACTCCACCACTATGGTTTGAAGTTGGGGCGGTTTGGCCAGCCATGCCAGTAGGGCGCCTGCGTCGCCCTCTGTATGTTGCTTCTGCAAGAATTGTTTGTAATCGAAACATGACAATCTAGTGATAGTTTCTATTATTCTAGTCTATGTCTCTTCTAGTTGTTTTGAGAGGTCGGGTTGTGATGGGTGCTTATGTTCGAGTTCCCTAAGGGAATTCTCGAGATCGGTTAGTTCTGTCTCTAGCACTTTCCGTACTCCCACAGTAGTGCTAATACAATATCCCCTGATCACTGTTTTAAAGGATTCCCATTCGACAGATCTGGACGAGGCAGTTCCAGCATTGTTCTCGAAGAATTCCGTAATCTGCGTGCCCAGTTGGGTTCTAAAAGCTTCGTCTTCAAGTGACTCTGCTCTCAGGTGCCAAGTGGGAATCAAAGGTCTTTCGCCGCACCAGGCCAACGAGATCAATAAGGGATTATGATCTGAGATGGTGCGGCCAAGATACTCGGCCTTCGCCACCACAGATTGCACCTCTGGAGATGCCAGAATGGTGTCCAGTCGTACATGCAGGCCATGAACTGCTGAATAAAAAGAGTATTCTCTATTGGGGGGATTAAGTTTGCGCCAACAATCCGTTAATTGCCAGTGTTTTTGCCACTGCTGGAAATGCAGTGCTGTTTTATGAGTTACGGATTGTGACAATGGTGGGTGCAATCTATCCATTGCGGTATCCACTATACAATTAAAGTCTCCTCCTATTAATGTAGTGCTAGTGAGAAGTGTGCTCATGATCAGTGATAATCTGTCTAGGAATTTTCCCTGTTCGTGATTTGGGGCGTACAGTCCCGCAAGAGTTACCTCTCTCCCGTCCAATCTACCAGATATCACTACGTATCTCCCCTCAGTGTCGATCAAGGTATGAAGAACCTGTAATGGAACGCCTGGTCTGATCCATATCAACACTCCCCTCGCAAATGCTGAGTGATTAGTGGCGAATATTTGTCCCCTCCAGTGCTTTTTCAAGGCCTTGATCTCCTGCTCCAACAAGTGAGTTTCTTGTAAGATAGCTATGTGCACTCCCCTTCGTTTAAGAAAGCTGTGAACTTTGTACCTCTTGGACATGTTATGTAGGCCCCTGACATTCCATGTGATTATCTTGTATTCTGTGGTCATAGTTTAGGGAGAGGTGTGGAGGCGGTCCGCTAACACCGCTCTATTACTACTACTGGACAAACCTATTGAGTCTCGTAATCTAAGGTGTGAACCGTTTGGGCTGCGAGATAGATGTGCCTGATAAACCCTGAAGACAACACAACCAAAATCAAACCCCCTTTGTAACTCCCTCTCCCCAGGACCGGTACCTACAACTCTCCCCGTCCAAACCATTACAACTATTGTAATCCTAATTATCAACCTATTGGAGGGAGGCGTGCCAGAGACCAAGAGGCAGCGTCCCGGACTCTCCCACAGGCCCGATTATATGTAATGTGCCGGTTAAGAAATGACATCTAGGTTCCTATAGCTCTATATTTACGGTTGGGTCTTATCAATGTCCCTAAACAGATTGAGGTTCCCCCACAATTGTCCGCTCACTTGCCAACTTGTTCTTTTAGCGAGGTCAGATAATCTCGTCTGCCGTTCCTGGGGTGATCAAAGGCAAGCCGACGAGAGTGTCCTGGGAGGATATTGAGGACTGTTCGCAGTTTGAGTCAACGTCTGATGTAGCATCTGGGGTCCGGCGTGTGTGGAAGTCTCCCCCGCTTAATGCTGCTGCTGTTTCCACCGCATCACGCATCTCCTGTTGTGATTGATGTTTCGATGGAGCCGCTTCTGTGGTCTTTTTCCGGGATCTGCTACGTTTCTTCCCGGGGTTTCGGAATGTCCGGTCGCGGGTTGCTCTGCAGTGGATGTTCAGCGATTCAAGCCATTCCATCGCCAGCTGAGGTGTGAGAAAAAAGTGGGTTCTGTTATCGTATTCCACTCGGAGTTTTGCCGGAAAGAGCATGGCATATTTTATACCATGCTCACGCATGGCTCGTTTTACTGCGATGTAGGATGCCCTTTGTGCCTGTGTTTCTCTCGTAAAGTCTGGGAATATCATAACCTTTTGGCCATCCAATTGAATCTCATCTAGCTGGCGGGATTGTGACAGTACTTAGTCTCTATCTTTGTGGTGGAGTAATCTAGCGATTATTGGCCGTGGCCTGACTCCTGGTGGGGGTGGTCCGCCAGGGATCCTGTGGGCACGTTCCACCGCAAAGAATGGTGAGAAGCCCTCTAATGCTATCGTGTCTCTGAGCCACTGTTCTATGAATACTTCTATATTAGCTGCGGAGGCCTCCGCCCCCTCCGGAACCCCCACTAATCTGATGTTGTTCCATCGGGCTCGGTTTTCTGCATCCTCCGCCCTTGCCTCCAATGTTTTCAGCCGGGTGGTCAGGTCTTTAATTTCTGAGGATGTGCCTTTGTGCCCCGCTAACACTCCTGTCAACGTGGTCTCGTGCAAACCCACCATTTCCTTTAATTTACGGTGGTCGTCTCGTAAAAGGGAAAGATCTGTGGTGAGGTTATCGATTTTACGCTCAAGCGCTTCCCGGGAATCTTTAATGGCCAGTAGCACAGTGTCCAGAGTTGTTTCTTGTTGTTCGTGCCCCGTTTGCGATTCTCTGGCGGGCGTTGGGGGTGGATTCTCAGTGTGCGGGGAGTCCCCCGCTGGTGATTTGTCTTGTTTTTTTGGTTTTACCATTGTAACAGTTCTCAGACGCTTCTCTTCAGTTTTTGAGATCTTAGGTTGTTATTATGGCAGTATCTAAGCTTTGGGCCGGGATTGTGGCCCGAGGGCGCTGCCCTACACTGTCTTCGCTGATGTTCCGTACTGTTGCTCTCGTCGTTAGTGGCAAAAGTGTCTGAGTCCTTTGCGCTCTTCAATGGATCGAGGGCCGCGGCTGTAGCTGGTTTCCTGCTCCGTCGCGGCCGCCATTTTATGTCGTGGCAGCCGCGAACTTGTCAGGGGGAGTTTTTTTTGAGCGATCTCTGCCCCAAAGTGGAGCGCCGCGGTTCCTACTTGTGCTGCATATTCTCCGATCGCTTCTCTACAATTTTTAAGACCTCTGGTCGTTATTATGGCAGGATTTAAGCTTCGGGCCTGGATTGTGGCTTGAGGGCGCCACCTTACTCACATTCGCTGATGTTCCGCTTCGTAATGTTGTTCTCGCCGTTGGTGGTGAAGGTGTCTGAGCCCCTTGTGTTCCTCGATGGATGGCGTGAGGGTCCCCACCTCCACGAGACCCTCGTGTCCTCACAACCGAGGGCCGCAGCCACAGCGAGCTCTCTGTTCTGTCGCGGCTGCCATTTTGGGTTGCGGCAGCCGCAAAGTTTTCGGGGGGAGCTTTCCGGGTGATCTCTGCTCCAGGGTGGGGCGCCGCGGTTCCTACTTGTGCTGTATATTCTCCGATCACTTCTCTTCAATCCCCAAGACCTCCGGTCGTCACTATGGCAGGTTTTAAACTTCAGCCTGGATTGTGGCCCAGAGGCCCCACGCTATGCCGCTTTCGCTGATGTTCCGCTTCATACTGTTGCTCTCGCCGTTTGTGGCGAAGGTGTCTGAGCCCCTCGTACCCTCCAACGAATGATGTGGGGGCCCTCACCTTCACGGGACCTTCGTACCTTCTCAGCCGCGGACTGCGGCTGCAGCGGGTTCACTGCTCTGTCGCGGCCGCCATTTTAGGTCACGGCAGCCGCGGAGTTGTCGGGGGGGATTTTCTTGGTAAACTCTGCCCCAAAATGTATCGCCTCGGTTTATACTCGTGCTGTATATTCTCCGATCACTTCTCTTCAACTTTTAAGACCTCCGGTCGTTATTATGGAAGGATTTAAGCTTCGGGCCTGGATTGTGGTCCGAGAGCGCCGCACTACGCGTGCAGCTCCATTGGTCCCAGGCCACGCCCCCCTAGATGCTCAGACTGTTATTAAAGATTTATCGGTACATATGCAGGTGCGGCTTTCCACTCGGACCAGGACCCTGCTTTTGCCTCAAGGGCATTCAGGGACCCCATGGCTTTGTTGGGGGTCCAACTCCAGTATTCGTCTCCATTTCATCCTGAGGGAAATAGTAGTGTGGAACGATGAAACCGTGATTTAAAGCAATCCTTAACAGCCAGAGTCTTAGGGAAAGGTCATAGTTGGCTTAATCACCTGTATGGAGTTCAGAGAGCACTTAACAATCTGCCTAGAAGGTCCCTGGGGGGGTCGTACTTCATATGAGTGCCTGTTCGGAACTCAAATGTATGTTCCAGATCTTGATGGTCCTGGTGTGGAGGCGGCAGAAACACATTTTGACATAAATGATCGTGTCACTGTCTTACAGGAATTACAACAGTTCCGAGAGGACAATTTTTCTGCCAGTACTTTCTCTGTAGGAATTAAGGATGTATCAGTAACATCTACCTGCTGGATTCCTAGAGTTGGGGATCTAGTATGTGAAAAGGTCACTGTGAAAAAGGAATTTGGTCCTTCTTATCGAGCACCGGTCCCAGCCTTGGGGATACATGGTACCAGAACTGTCATTCTACCGCCATTGGCAGGTGCCAAGAAAAATCGTTTTGTCTCCATCGACAATGTCAAACTACACCATGTGGCCGATCCTGCACAGCAGACCAAGAGGAACAACCAATAGTTCCCGAATCCCTCTCACTACTGGTCAAGAAGTTCCTCTACAAGTTGTAAGCAGCAACACTGACACCTCTATGATCTTGGGGAGGATGGAAAATGATCTTGCATTGGTTCCACTAACATCAAATAATACAGACACAGTTGGTCGATTTGATACAGCATCAACACAAACGGATGGTGCTATTTATTCTGTGCCACCACGAAAAACACCAGCTCCACCAGTAAACACAGCTCCAGTTTTTGCACAAACTACTTCTGGATATTTTGCCGACATCAATGATGACGTCTCAGACTCAATCGCCTCTTCGACACCTTAACTGTCAAATGCACATAAGCTATTGAAGTGGCTTAAAATAACATACTTTGTTCTTCCATTGAACTATCTATGGCTTTCTTTGACTATAATATCTTTCCTACTTTGGATTGGTTTTGTCATAACTTTCCTTTTGTTAATACACTGACATTTTCTTCCTGAAAAATCAACAGTTGAATTGGTGGATGAGGTCCTAAAAACCACATTTTTCATCACACAAGGCCCGAAGAAACTTGTCTTTTGAGAATATTTCTGCAATACCAATTCCTGATGGGATTGTTTGGGACAAAGTAATATTTGATATGTACGGTCCCACAGAGGTTATTCAGATACCATATGTGTTCAAACTTTCTATTAATTATATAATAATACCAGGCATTGTTGCTGATGATTGGGGTGTGAAAACAGTTGATTCTATGATGACTGAATTGCAGTATTATACTGTATTTGAAAATGAAGATGTTTATTAATCTAAAGCAAATTACGGTGATATGTTTTGCTATAATTATTATGGGCACCATTTTATACACAGAGCAAGAGCCCAAAAACTGTTTTTAATTATACACAATGGAAACATTGTCCGACTCCGCCACAAGAGAGTTCTAAAACGTATTCTGAAAAGTTTACGTATTTTTCTGGGCATGATGTTAGAAATGCTGAATAGTGTTATTTTAAATTGCTACCTAAGAACGACATACACATATTATTGACGAATACAAAATTTATATATTTGGAATCTTTTGTTTCCCGGTTGATTATAGAAGGCTATGAATATTGGCTAAAGTCGATTGACTTAAAAAGTGTGTGGGGAACTAGACATTGGGAAATAAGGGGGAAGGAAGCTTTATTCAGAGCATGCCTGACACCTGTACAAATGATATTCTTAAATGAAACTGTACAACCAACCAGTTGTCTAGGCTTAGTAAAGATCAAAGAATTAAACACACCTAGTATACCTGCCCCTAATTTTTTTTATAAATGGCAAAAATATATAAATGAAACTGAAGATCAGCTCGATGAATGGGTCCATAATGATACATTTAATGTTTCACTGACACGTCGTGGCGGGTGGTTATTGTGGCCAGTAGATACCAATGGGTGTCACTATCGTTTTATCAACTCCTCGGGGGGTTTTAGAACTAATAGGCCGGTCCCTCGCTATATATCATCCGAACATGGGGGTATAGTTACAACATATAGTGTGGGGAAACTATGCCAGCAATGGTTAAAAACCTCCTCACTAGATGCGGTTAGAGAACACCTCAGTCTCCTGTCTAGTAATAGTGATTTACAGGATGTCCTGTTAGGACCCAGAAAACACTGCAGAAAGCTTTTCTTACATGAAGTATATAATGAAATTTGGAAGCTTTCCCAACAAGAATTCACTTCAGTTCACCTCCTGTTGAAGACACATTCCGGTAGGCAAATATGAAAGGCTGGGAGATAGTTAAATCCATGAGGTGTGGGAGCTTCACTTCTCATACAAATGTCTCAGTGGCATGAAAGAAGTCTTTCTTAGCGGTAGTGAATGCAAGACTTCAGTCAGCCATTCGATGGTTTGTAAACAGTTGTCCTTGCATGGGGCGTGTAACACGTCTGCGGCAAATTTAGCTTGTTATCTGAAGGGAGTTCCAGTCCCCTTGATTAGATTTACATTCAAGGTGCTTTCAAACAGCAGCTATGTCTTCCTGAGTGTTGGAGGGATGTAAGCCAGAATAGTTTATGTTGTTTCGGTCTCTAAGATCGTTACATGCTGCGGGAACGTACTTTTTCCCCCTACTAAGATTAAAGAGATAGCTGATATTTGGCCTCACATTGTTACTTCAAATGTGAATTTTGACAAGTTGAGCAGACTCAAGGCTTTATTATTTCAAAAGCATGTGGCCATTACATCTGCATGCGAGACCTACGCACTTCAGGTGGCAAGGTCATCAGCAGAGATACAGTCCCTTATAAGTACAAACTTTCCGAGACACTTTGATGAACTCATGGGACGGATATTTAATGCGTCCAGTACTTCTGGAATCGCAAACTTTTTTAAGGCTGTTGGTTCTGGTTTCATTCACACCTTCTACTCCATTTTTGGTATAATACCATCAGCCATCCACTCAATTTTCTGTAGTATTTTCTGGGGATTTTCAATAACTTTGGCTTTATTAGCTGGCATTTTGCTGTTGCTATTTTTCATGTGCAATGGCTGTCCCGCCGCAACAATAAGGAATGAAAGTGCTCCCATCAGCGCAGCTGTGTCGTGAATGCACAATGCAGTATTTTGCAGCAACAATTTGGAGCAATTGGAGTGTGACTGGTCTCTATCATTCAGACCAGTTCTACAGTGTGTGCAGCCCGCGTTTCGGTGCCTCTGGTGCTCTTTCTAACACGCACTGGAAGTTTGTCTTTCTACGCAATGCTTGCTTTCATTGGATGCCGATCTGTTGATGTTCTCTCTGAGGTCTCGTTACCAGATGTGCGTATTGAGGTTGAGTTTGCTACGGGAAGCTACTTATGAGTTTCCCTCCCTGGAGGATGTGGCTTTAAACTCATCTTTGGATACACCACGGAATGCTGCCATGGTTGAGGCTATGGAACACGACTGCTTCTTGGTCCTTCTTGGCAATGCTTTTTCATCCTTAACTTCTGCCGAAGTGGAAGATTTCCTGTCATCTATGGTCCTTGAATCGATTGGAACTTTTAAAAAATAACTTTGACTCTGAAAATTTGGTCCCTTATACCACATGTTCCTGTTCTAAATTGTCCCTTTATATGCCCATGTGTCCTTTCGACTTGTCATAATTGACATTCATTTTTACATATATATTTTGAGTTGAGCTTATAGTAGTAATTTTATATGTCATTAGGCTTTGAACCACCTTCAACCGACAAGGGGAAGGGGTAGTGTAACCATTTTAGCTATAGCTCCGTGCACGTTATTTTAACAAACTAGGCCAAGCCGCTGTGCACTCTAACCTAGATGTATTTTATTTGGCTTTATTTTATTGTTACAGTAGCCACTTTTATGGTCTTGTTTTATTTTCTGTGTATCTACTTGTTTTCCTAAGCCAGCACAATGTTCTCAAACAAGACATTCTTGCTCACTCTGTGCTTCTTCCAAGGCTACAGCACGGTACATTGCCAATACATTGCCGGTGTACGTGGTATAAGTTTAGTCTCCGACAATTGTAGAAAATACACATCCTTACATAGGGACATTTTCTCAGAACATCAGCTGTTTTATTATAAAAACACTTCTTTGTCCCTTAACACGTTAGAGGGAGATTCCAGCCAGAGAACCACAACTGTATGCTGACTGCTGAATGCTTCGCTACAGATGCTAATGCAGACTGCAGGCCTTTTCCCAGGCATGGGGGATGATGTTGTTTTATTAAAATCATTATTAAAAGATATACTGCCTCTGTTTGTCATTTAATATATGAGACTAATGTAATTAAGAGAAACGGATGAGACCTGAGTCACCACGGCTTCCCTGAGAAACCAATTATGTCATGCGCTCGGCTGCCCAGTCATCCCTGCCCTTGGGTGTAGATGAGGCACTGCTAGTTGGCCGGAGCAAACCCCGGGTTGGAACAACCAATATGGATTCAGCATAGTGCATGATTTTGGCCAATTTTGGTCACAGAGAGGTTTCCTGACCTCTTCTGGCTCACTAGTAAGACATAGTGAGAGAATACATGAACTGTTACAAGCGATTCAGTTGCCTGAAAAGATTGCTGTGGTGAAATACAGTGCACATCAGAGATCACAGGATTTCGTGTCATTGGGAAATGGATATGCAGATCAAGTTGCAAGATTTTGAACAGTATATCATTCAAGGAAAGGTGGGAATTGTTACCTGAAAATGATGAAATCTATGCAACTTACGCAATGTACATTATAGATACATTAGAAAAGTTAAAGACCCTACAGGACAATGTGCCAAAAGATGAACAGAAGGAGTGGTTAAAATTGAAGTGCATGCAAATGGATTTCAGGAGAGGGAACTTTGGTTTTGCCAATGAGCTTATCCACTCAAATGGTTAGATACTATCATGGTCAAGCACGTGTGGGGAGGAATGCTATGCTCAGAACCTTTAAACAATACTGGTTTAATCCAAAATTTAGTCAGGCTGTAGAAGCAATTCGCCACAGGTGTGAGATTTGCCAGAAAATTAACGTGGGGAAAGGAACATGTATTTAATATGGGCCATAAAGCTTGAGGACCATTCAGCAGAATGCTAATGGATTTCATTGAGATGCCGGTGTGTGGTGGATTGAGATAAGTGTTGGTGATTGTGTGCATCTTTAGTCATTGGATTGAAGCTTATCCCACACAAAGAAATGAAGGTCTTACAGTAGCAAAGTTACTGCTTAGGAAGTTGATTCCATATTTTGGTTTCCCAGTCTCTTTAGAATCAGATAGGGGAAGCCACTTCAACAATGAAGTGATAAAACTGTTATGTTCATCCTTAAGCATTGAGCAGAAACTGCATTGTCGTTACCGCCCAAAGCCTCAGGGCTTGTAGAACAGATAAATGGTACCTTGAAATCGAGAACGGCAAACATGTATGCATCCACAAATCTGAAATGGCCCGATGCATTGCCACTAGTTCTAATGTCAATGAGAAGCACGCCTGACAAGAATTAAGGACTGTCACCACATGCAAATTATCTTGTGAACATTACACATTACATGGTATTGGACTACTGCAAAGGCCTGGCTGATGTAGTTCGCTCTGTCGCTCATCAGGTGGATGCTATCACACTGCAACCATCTCAAGACCAAGGACACAACCTGAGAGCAAGAGACTGGGTTGTGATCCGAAAGCATGTGAGAAAGTCGTGTTTGGAGCCTCGTGGAAAGATCCTTACCAGGTGGCATTAATCAGTACCACAGCTGTGAGGTGTGCTGGACTTCCGAACTGGGTTCATGCCAGCCACACTCGGAAAGTACCCAATCCTACGGAGCAAGAAGAAGAGTTGTTGAGATTACAAACAACATCCAAATACACTCCAAGGCAATAAAAAGAGGAAGTGAATTGGAAACGGTGCCAGGGCACCCCACACCCAACTTACTCACTCCTGTGAGAGATGAAGTGGAAGGGACACAAGAGAATGAAAATGAACCGAACTCAAGTGGAACAATAGAGGAACCTGACCAGAGGAGGGTTTTCGTGGAAGCAGACGGTCTTGAGAGACAGACAGAACAAACGACTGACCCCAGCGGAAAAGGAGTTGAGGCAGCTCAAAGCCAAAAAGATTTGTCTCCTCCTGGACCGGTTGCCGGAACATCAAAAGAAGACAACTCCTGTCCAATACTGAAAAGCGCACTGACAGGATAACCACTGAAAGGTTACAAGTGGCCAGAATCACAGCCAAAGGAAAAGAAGATAATCTCAGTAGCACCAATCCAGGAAGAATTCAACACCACTAGAAAAGAAGATCTGAGTGATGGTGAATTAAGTGGAGATCGAAAGTTGAAAAGAAAAAGAATCGCAAATCGAAGGTACTCAGGTCCAGATTGGGCATATGTAACTACCAATGAATAACAAGAAGAATTTTTATATTTTTGTTTTGATCGAAATATTCCAGGTCAATATTTTGGCATTTGAATAAAATCGATGAACTGAACTATTCAAAAGTGTAAACTGAGAAAGTTCAAAGAAAAGTGACTGTAAAAATTAATCGGAAAAGACTTTGAAAACCTGATTTTTGACAAGCTGCTACCTGATTTTGACAAGCTACTAAACTGATTTTTGACAACCTTACTGATTTTGACTGAAAGCTGTAAATAATTGCTGAAGACGATTAAGAATTGTTTTAGATTTTGCTGCATAGCTATATATTTTTACTGTCTACTTTCTGATTCTTTACAGACCTTAGGTAATAATAGCCAGCAGGGCAATAGGAATAGATTCTTTAGATTCATGGGTATTGATTTGTCGATTGTTTGTGTGATAGTGTGCCTGATATTGATTGTAAGTGTAAATGTTCTTGGCAAGAATGAGGCCAACCATACCATAGCTGTAGAGACAACTACTACACTCTCAGAAATTGAGAAGTTTAAGTTAGATGAGAAATATCTGCACATAGATAACACACAGGGAGAACTTTCTTCTAATGTTTTCTATCACTGATTGTCTGAGTATGTTGACATAATGGATGCGAAAGAGTGTTATGTTTGTACAGACATTCCGGCCTCAGTCGAGGAAGGAGTAATCTATCGAAGTCTGCCTCTAATGTATGGCATAAGTTGTAGTCTTTTACTAACAAGATTTTATAACCAGGAGTACATTCAATATTTTTACTCTAACTTCGATGTGGTGTTTTCATTTGTTCCTATAACTAGAGATCCTAATAAAATAGTTAAGGATAATACCATAGTAGTAGTGAGAGATTTCTTTGAGCCTACATTAACATTTGGAACTGCTTACGTGCATAGGAGTAACCTGACATGCTTTCTCACACTCATAGAAAAGAGACAGAAGATAGGAGAAGGGCAATAAAGGCAAAAATAGATAAAGGATTTGTTCTGTGAAAACCTGGACATGACCATGCATTTAGTGACATAACTAAGCAAGGGAAATTAGCTTTAGATGTGCAACATTAGGAAAGCTTTGTATATTTAGGCCACAATCTAGAGTTGATAAGATATTTGTGGGAACAAAGTAACTTGTATAACAAATCCTTTGTTTGAGACTTAAATTTGTCCAAAACCTGTATTAACAAAATGTATTTCTTCACAGGAAATGTGCGTAAACCTGAATGTTTCTACATCATTGTAACTGTTGACATGAAGCGTACAGGAAAGCAATGCTCTTATGAACTAACAATGGGCCTACTGATAGAGGACGGAAGGATCTACAAATTGATTCTTGTTGTAGAGACTGATGTACGCGAACGGAGTAGAACCAATCATCAACGTGTGAAAGACTGTCTAATATATCTCTGATTTGTAAAAAAAACTTATTATTGGACAATTGTTTCTCGGAAAGTGCTTCTGACCAATGACAACTTGGGACAACTTTAACTTAACTGCACTGTTCTTGGAGTTCTGTGTCATTCATTCGCCATTATTCTGATGTCACTCTATGACATCGAGCCTCTCTGAAACTCTGTCACTTTGACACTTGCCAGCCTGTCTACTGACATTCTGATACTTTGCTATTTTTTAGTTTATTTCTTATGCTCCATGCAATGATGCTGGTGCTTACTTTAGCGCACAATGCTCAGAGCCTGTAGTGCTTTGCTGCCTGTCTTAGAAATTAACTTGATGGTTTGGAGAACTTAGAGCCCCTATTCTGAACCACCCCCCTTCCCAAATCCTCTCTGTCCTGATGCTGATGCCCCCCTGATGAAGATTGAGCTGCTTGCTGATCCTTTCATGAAAGGTATTATGCTGAAATATGTATTGCTGATTTGTCTTTTGTTTTCTCTGTCCCAACTGCTGCTTTTGATAGAGCCATAGCAAGATATTTTCCAAATTTGTGTTACTAAAACCTTTGCATGCAGCCCAACATGCTAATGCTAATCTGGAGTTAGTGTGGAGTTTTCTCAATTCATCTGTTTTTGACAATTAACTGACGTCATTCAGTAATCATCAAATGTATGTTATTTCCATTGCACCATTACTCTTGCTATTGATTTGTACTGTTGCTATTGAGAGTCTTGTCATAAATGCTTTGATAAAGTTGAGATTCTTCAGACGTTTCAGTCAACCAGTGTTTTGTATGTTTATCATGTGGTTTTGAGGCTAATTTACGTGATATTAGCGTTGTTAATATAGGGAAATAAATATTATAACTGATACTAAAAGGTGTGGTTATTCGTGACCAAATGGGTCATGGTGCGTACAGTTATTGACTCTAAGAATTGAATTGTTTATTTAGTGATATTCATGTGATGTACAGAGTTACTGGTGTGATCATCTTATATGAGTCAAAAGGTTCATCTGCATAAGGACGCGTCCCCTTACTAATTAACATAACTAAACAGATAAGGTAAGATGCGCTCCACACCATCCACACTGACTTGAAAAATGCCTAAAGTCTTTTACCACTCTAGGAGCAGTAGTACAGCTTTGGATTGGTAAAATATAATTTAAGTCAATGTGTCATGAATAAAAGCAGCCCATGACACAAATGTTTTTTCTCATTAGAGCTCGTCAGAGAGACATAGCTTTGTCCTGACATAAGAAAGCACAACACATAAGTCAACGCAATACTCTTTCAGGCTTAGAGGGTCACATAAATTATGTAAAAAAGGAAGTAGGGAACCCTGAGTAGTTCACACATTTTAGGTGGAGAGCAGCTCCTCTATACTGAACACCCTAGGTCACCACCAACGCTCCAAAACAGCTGTCTTCAAATGTCTGTTTTTCTGCGGTTGTTTAAGCATAGGTTTGGCATAGTACAACCAATGCTGAGCTGGAAAAGTGACAGCCTTTTGCGATATTTGCAGAACAGTCTTTATCATTAAGATTAGCTAGTGCCATCCACGCCAAAGAGAACAATGACAAAAACCTTTTACAACTCCAGGCACAGTATTAAAGCTTTGAATAAGTAAAATATCATCCACGCCAACCTGGAATGAATAAAAGCAAGCCTGCAAGCGAAACTGCAGAACTGAGGAAGCCTTCAATTAGAAAAGGTCCACCATGAAGAAAAGATTCAGAGAGAGAGGCTGCCCTTACAGAGTTCTCAAGTAAAACATAAGGTATCCAAAGTCAAAAAGGAACCATGTTTGTTCTTTAAGGACAAAACAATAGAAGGAGGAACAACACAGTTCATCTGCACATACCTCATAGCCAGTAAATAAATAATAGAGCTATGTGCAAATATTGACATTTGATCAAGGTGAACTGTATACTAGGTCCAGAGGTGCAAACAAATTCCACTGTCACATATTGCAAGTCCAAATCCCTGAGAGACACTCTAACATCTATCTACTTATAAACTAAAGTAGAAAATAGCTGGTTGAATTCCAGAGCACCCAACCCCCCTAAGGCCAGCCCAAAGCTGTGCACGCCAATGCCCATACACAGTAGGCTAGTTAGGTATGGTCTAAAATATAACTTTACATTTAAAAAAAACAGAAATGTACTGTAAAAACAAATATGAAAGGGACATTATAGGTAGGTGAAAATATCGAATAAAATATAACATTTTAAACTTTAAAAAAATCACCAGATATAGCTAACTGAACTATATAACCCACTCTCTCATCATACACTGCATATGATCTCACAAATTGCATCGACCATGCCATGTCCTATGACATCAGTGATAATGTCCTTACAACATCTGAAATTACATCATTGATAATAACACTGTATGGTGGGGGCACAAGTTACATTCACTTCAGTTAACTATACCATGAATTTGAGTGTTTTTTGAGTTTAAAATGTTACCTTTTAACTGACATGTCATACTGTATACACGCAGACACACACACACACACACACACACACACACACACACAAACATTTGGTTTGAAAAAAACAAAGATTAACGGAACATTATGGTTAGGTGCAAATGTTAGCTGTAACGTACCATTTTAAACAAACAAATCCACTGATATTCACCAGTTATAGTTATCTCAATTAACTATAACTTGTGCCTTAAGGTAACTATAATTCGAGCCCCGCCATGCATAATCTTGTCATCAATAATGTTATTGCAAATGTTGCAATGATGTTATTAATGATGTCATAGAGCATGTAATGAGTGATGTAATATGTGTGGTAATTAGCAATGCATGACGAGGGTGCAAGTTATAGTTACCTTAATGCACAAGTTGTGATCAAGGTATCGTTACTTGAGAAAATTATAACTCCTAAATTAAAGTGGTTTTGTTAGTTTTAAAAGGTATGTTTTAAATGACATTTTCACCTAACTATAACACCCCTTTAACCTTTGTTTTTTTAAATGAATTTCTAAGATTTTGTCAATGCAAAGTAAGATATTCACAAATATCATCCAACCAGAGCAGCGAACCAATTAGCCCAACTGCACCTCCCCTTTGTCCAAAGTATTTTGTTGTGTCGTGCTCCCAACCAAGGGACCTGCTGCTCCCAAGGTGCAACCAAAGAAAGGTCAAATGTCTATATATTACAATTGGTGGGGCACCAACAAAATTTGAGAAAATGTAGAATTATACAAGCACATTGTTACAACAAAGCCTTTATTTTCTTCAATTCAACAGAAAATAGCTAACAAGTTTCGTTCACCACCTGTGAACTTCCTCAGGGCTGTAAAACAAACGTCCTCAAAATATACATAATTTTCATTTACAATATCACACATCATCATAGTTCAAACATATAATAGAACAACTGAATAATACATAGAAATGTCACTCGGTCCTCACATTATGATCTTTCTGATTTCGTATTTGTCCAGTTTGGTCCTAGAATTCTGGGCCCACTTCTGAGCCACTGTAATAACCCCTCTGGAGTACTAAACAACTCACCACGTCCTAGGCTCTGAGTAAGGTCCTTGATGTCCTTGATGTACTTAAGCCAGGTAATATTCATTGACCAGCCGAGTGCCATACAATCTTTTAAAACATGCTTGTTTAAAGTAGCAGTGGGACGTATCCAGATGTCTAGCCATAATGCGAGAGGGTAAAAGGCCGTTATGTCTGTTACATAGCCTCTGCCAAACTCCTCAAGAACAGAAAATATTGGCATGCTGCACGAGACACAAAGTAAGTATCTTGGGAACGAGTTTTCTGTGGCTTGCAGGTTTTTCTGGTTTACAAACCCCCATACCACACTCCCATATATTGCCTTAGAAGCACATTTTGCCTGATGCATCTTAAATAAGGCCTTGATCTGTCTTCTCCCTAGACGTGAGGCAAATCTAAACACTGCTGTATTAGCCTTAGCAAACTCCTCCTTCCTCCCAGTCACCAGGGGCTGCCAGCACAAGTAAGAATCAAATAGCAACACCAAGTAGGAAAAAGCTTTAGTTTTATGGAGAACAGTATTCCCCAGGGAAAACCTACATGATTTAGTCCTACAAGGGCCTACAACCATCACATGTGATTTTTTAACACTGACTGTTAAGTTCAAATCCTCCATAAAGGTTGCAAAGGTGTTCAACAGGGCCTGCAACCCCCTAAATCTTTGGGCCATGATGACAGCATAGTCTGCACAAAGGGACACTGGCAAACTCCGGATTCCCACATGCGTACAATCTGCCCTGGTATCAATCAAGGCCTGCTCTAATATAAATATATATGTGTGTGTGTATAGATAGATATTCCCTGAAAACACACACATTAAAGTAAAGTAATGTTATAGTTAGGTAAAAATGGCTTTGACAACATTTTGAACTGAAAATATACAGAAATTTACCATAGATAATAGAGCTACCTATAACTTGCACCCCCACCATGAACTGCTTATGACCTCATGTCTCACATATTACCTCACTTATGACATGTTATATGATGTAATTAATGACATCACTAATGACATCTCAAATTACATCATTGATGAGATCACTGATGATATCACTGATATCATCATCCAATAAGTGTACTAGCTTGTTTTATAGTCTACATAGGAGTGGTAGCTACCATATTACCTTTCTACCTAATTTTGTAAAGCCTGTGTTCAGGTTTAAGTGTTTCCAAAACAGATGTGCTTCTAATGCATCATAGGTGTGTAGAGATATTCAAAACATTATACATTTTTGTATGCAAATGACAGTTGATTAATTCTGTCCAGCATGTTCCAAAGAAGTTTTTTCAAAAGGGGAAAGATTCTACACAGTAGACACCAAGGGCCTCATTTGTGACGCTCCGGTGGCGCTGTGCAGTGCACCATATCTACAAGGCGGTGTGAAGCCGCTTTTCCTGCTTAATGTGTCCTTGTAGATATTGGCCGCCGAATGCAGTTTTCTGCGTCTAAGGGTGGTGCAATGGGTGTTGCTATGGGCAAACCCACACAACACCCATTGCTTTTTGACATTGCCTCAGATTTACGAGAAATCTTAAGCCTGAGGCGCGTAAAAGATGAATGCCTTCCCAGACAAGGCATTAGAGTGGTGCAACAAGGGTAAATACTTTTATTTCTTCTCGGTTTTTGCTCTTTCTATGTGTGCTGCATTCTGCAGCACACCCAGAAGGAGCAAATCGCCATTAAGCATTGTTTTTGTGCAGGAAGGTGCCCCTTCCTGCACAAAAACAATCTCACCCTCAATGCAGCCATCCTTGCACCATGGTGCAAGTGCGGCTGCGTTAGGGCTAGGCAGATAATTTAGCATTAGCGCACGTGGAAACACAGGGATGTGATGTGTCCTTTTAACCCCTTCGCTGCCAGGCCTTTTCCCCCTCAGGTGCCAGGCCTTTTTTGGCTATTTGGGGCAGTTTGCGCATAGGCCCTCATAACTTTTTGTCCACATAATCTAGCCACACCAAATTTGCGTCCTTTTTTTCAAACATCCTAGGGATTCTAGAGGTACCCAGAGTTTGTGGGTTCCCCTGCAGGACACCAAGAAATTAGCCAAAATACAGCAAAAATTTTCATATTTTTTTAAAATGGAAAAAAGGGCCGCAAAAGAAGGCTTTTGTTTTTCCCCCTGGAAATGGCATCAACAAAGGGTTTGCAGTGCTAAAATCACCATCTTCCCAGCTTTCAGGAACAGTCAGACTTAAATGAGAAAAACGCGTTTTTCAACATATTTTTGGCATTTTACTGGGACACACCCCATTTTTTCTATATTTTGTGCTTTTAGCCTCCTTCCAGTTAGTCACAGAAATGGGTGTAAAACCAGTGCTGAATCCTAGAAAGCTAAACATTTCTGAAACGTAGACAACATTCTGAATTCAGCACAGGGTCATTTGTGTAGATCCTACAAGGGTTACCCACAGAAAATAACAGCTGAAGAAAAAGAAAATTGAAATTGAGGTAAAAAAAAGGCCATTTATCTCCACGTTTTACTCTGTAACTTTTTCCTGTGATGTCAGATTTTGGAAACCAATATACCGTTACATCTGCTGGACTCTTCTGGTTGCAGGGATACATAGGGCTTATAGGTTTATCAAGAACCCTAGGTATCCAGAGCCAATAAATGAGCTGCACCTAGCAATGGGTTTTCATTGTATACCGGGTATACAGCAATTCATTTGCTGAAATATAAAGAGTGAAAATATGTATAAAGGAAACCTTTGAATTTCCAAAATGGGCATAAGATAAGGTGTTGAGAAGCAGTGGTTATTTGCACATCTTTGAATGCCGGGGTCTCCACATTAGCATGTGAATTACAGTGCATTTCTCAAAATTGGGCCTAATAAGTACTTTGTCCTCACATTTCGGTGACAAAAGGGTCTGGAATCTGAGAGGAGGCACAAATTTCCTTCCACCCAGCATTCTCCCAAGTCTCATACTCGAGACTCATACTCCGATAAAAATGGTACCTCACTTGTGTGGGTAGACCTAGTGCCTGCAGCAGTAAATGCCCCAAAATACAACGTCGACACATTACATTTTACCAAAGAAAACAAAGCTGGTTTTTGCAAATGGTACCTCACTTGTGTGGGTAGGCCTGGTGCCCGCGAAAGGAAATGCCCAAAAACACTATGTGGACACATCAAAATTATCAAATACAACACTACCTGTTTTTGTGGGGGGACACCTGCGTTTTTGGTACGGGGCTCAGCAGCCCTATCGGAACCTACCAAACCCAAACATTTCTGAAAACTAGACACCCAAGGAAGTCCAGGGAGGTGTGACTTGCGTGGATCCCCCAGTGTTTTCTTACCCAGAATCCTCGGCAAACCTCAAATTTAGCTAAAAAATCAAATTTTTCTCACATTTCTGTGTGGGATCACTGTACCAGGACTAATTTCCTACCACCCTACTTTCCCCTCAGTCTCCCGGTAAAAATGATACCTCACTTGTGTAAGTGGGCCAAGTGCCTGTGACAGGGAAGAGCTAGAAACATATGAAAATAGAGGGGGGAACCAAAACGGGTCTAAAAGGGCAGTTTGGAAAAAAACATTTTCAAGCTAAGTGGGGTAAAATTTTTATCGGTATAGATGTGACAATGCTAGGTGGTAGGAATTTTGCAGATTCCTACAGCCACCACCCCACTTCTTTTTTTTAATTCCCTGGCATCTAGTAAGCTTTCTGCCCTCCTGGGGAGTGGATCGGGGGTAATTGTCCCAACTGCCCACCGGTTGGCAGAACAACTTTAGCCCCATTTATTTGGGATGGGGGTATGGCCATACTCCCACCCTCTTTTTTAAAAAACAGTAATGTGCCCCCTTGCCCAAGGGGATACCCCCCAAACAAAATACACATATACACACACCAATACCTGGTGCTTAAGTGGTTTCTGCCCCCTGGGAGCTGATTGGCCTAATAGAAATAGGTCAATGTGCCCCCAAGGGGGGCATAAATGGCCTAAAATAAATTTGCCCCCCAGGGGAACGACCCTTGCCTTAGGGGTCGCTCCCCTTGTGTGAAATTGACACACAAAAAAAAATAAAAGGTGTCTTGTGGTTTCTGCCCCCCTTAGGGGCAGATTGGCCTAATGAAAATAGGTCAGTCTAGCCCCAAGGGGGGTAGAAACAGCCTAAATTAAATTGTCCACCAGGGGAGTGACCCTTGCCTAAGGGGTCCCTCCTCACATTTAAAATAAAAAATAAAAAAAATATCCCTGGTGCCTAGAGATTACTGCCCCCTTGGGGGCAGATCGGCCTAATTACAATAGGCTGAAATGGCCTAAAACAAATTTGCCCCCCCAGGGGAGTGACCCTTGTCTAAGGGGTTGCTCCCCTTGTGTGAAATTTACAAAAAAAATTCCTGATGTCTAATGGTTTCTATTCCCCTTGGGGGCAGATTGGCCTAATAAAAATAGGCCAATCTGCCCGCAAGGGGGGCAGAAATGGCCTAAAAATGTGTTTCCCCCCATGGGAGTGACTCTTGTCTAAGGGGTCGCTCCTCACGTCAAAAAAAATCCCTGGTGCCTAGAGGTTTCTGCCGCCCCCAGCCTAATTACAATAAGCTGATCTGCTCCCAAGGAGGGCAGACATGGCCTAAAACAACTTTGCCCACGGAGGGAGTGACCCTTGCCTAAGGGGTCGCTCCCCTCACGTGAAACTGACCTAAAAGAAAAAATCCCTGTGGTCTAGTGGTTTCTGCCCCCTTGGTGGCAGATTGGCCTAATCAAAATAGGTCGATCGGCCCCCAAGGGGGGCAGAATTGGCCTAAAGTAAAATTTGCCCTCAGGGGAGTGACCCTTGCCTAGGGGGTCCCTCCCCACATCTAAAAAACATAAAAGAAAAAAAATAAAGAATCCCTGCTGTCTAGCGGTTTCTGCCTCCCTCCCCCCCAGGCAGATAGGCCTAATTAGAAAATGGCAGAAATGGCCATAAAATAATTTCCCTCCCTGGGAGGCGGCCCTTGCCCAAGGGGCAGCTCCCCTTATGCATATAATTTTTAAAAAAACTCTCTGGTGTCGAGTGGGCATTTCTGCTGCCTGATCCAGAAATGCTGAGAGAGACATCAAAGGAAAGGAAAGGCCTTTCCTTTCCGTTGATGCCTCTCTCATCGCCTTCACGTGATCAGAGGAGAAATGCTTTTGCGCTGAGCTTCCAGTGCTGTGGGGGCAGCCTCTGATGAGGTCAGCGCGCGATGGAGCGCTGACCTCATCAGACGCCACGGGGAGGTCATGGAGGGCGATTCCCCCTCCATCCCTGCCCAGGGGATGGGGGTGCCAGGCTCTCGGGGTGAGCGCTAGCGCTCCCCTAGAGGGTGCATAGCAGGATGAGCTGGTCTCATCCTCGGCACATGGTTACCATGGCCGAGGGCAAGACCAGCTCGTCCAGGGCACCGAGGGGTTAAAAGTGGCGCATCCCTGCGCTTTGTAAATGGTGCAGCTCGGCGAAGCAAGATTGCTTGCTGCACCATTTCCATGTAGCTGAGGCCCTGAGTACTGTAAGCAGCCTTGAGTTATGAGAGAGAATTGTCTCAGCGTGACATTTCTACATAACATGGAAGACTGTGAGCCCCAGGTACAAGCTTATGTACTTAAGCTTGTTTAGCTGTAGAAGATGATGTATCTGTAAAGTTTTCAGCATAATAAGGCTGCAGAGAGTATAACATTTAGCACCTTCAGACTTTTTTTAATTGTAAGTGAATAGTGCCTCTTTGGAGACATTTAGAGTAAGCACTGTTTAAAGTGCCCACATTTCTACTCATATCAATTTAATTTCTCAATGTAGGTTTGGTGATTGTCAGATATTTGATACAGATAAAGGCTGCCCGTAGTAAGTTATTATTTTTGAAGAAATGTTGAGGATCTTGAGGGACTCTGCTCTCTCTGAACACTTGTATAGAGATTGAACACCGTGTGCAATAAGTGTTTCCCATATATCTGTGGTTGATTGCTCGTGGGAACTAGGCAACCCATGAAGTGTATTTTATAGGGTCAACGTTGCACATAACCTATGCTTGCTATACCCAAAGAGGCTTTTTTTCTTTGGGCCATCTTGCTCCAGTGGGAGTCAGACTCGTAAGGGAGCAGGCCTTCTGATTGGCTGAAAAGCAACTTTTGAAAGGTGTTGCTGGCAGCCATTGTGGGACTCAGGGACTTAGTCACCTGTCGTGAAGTTTTTAAAAAAAATAACATAAGGGGGCAGGTGAGAGAAACCCTGCCCCCTAGGCCCTGTGGAAGGGACCCAGAGGGAAGCCCCTGGCCGAAATACAAAAACTTTGGCAGCTATTGATCCAATCTTGTTGGAGCCCAGCAGAAATGCTGCAAAAAAAATGGCAGCTGACATTTTTTTATTTATATATGGGGAGGGGGCCTGACTAGGGCCCCCCTCCATGAGCCACTAGAGGCCCCATACCCGGGGCTTGGTATGTTATAGAAGGGGAGGTGGGATGCACGGTCCCCCTCCCTGAGTCATTCTCAGCCCCTGGGATCCCAACCTCCAAGGCTGAATTCAAAGTGAAAGAGGAGAGGGTGCCACGCAGCCCTTGCCTGAGCCTTAGTATTTAAAAAAGGGGAGGGTGCTGCGCAGCCCCCTCCCCCGAGCCTTAAAAAGGCCTGAGGACCCCATCCCCTGATGCTGTGGCTCTAATTAAAAGGGAGGGGCCATATGTCACCCCTCCCTGAACCTTTGATGGACCCGGGGACTCTATCTCTGTGGACGGCTCATTTACTGTCTCACGGGGAGCCCACCCTCAGGAAACAGTAGTTTCCCTGTCCGCACTACTACTTACTCCTTACTCTGTCACAAACATGACAGATATTCTGTCCGCAGTATTACGATCTCTATATGCTACAATGGGAACGTAATACAGCGGTCGGGATATTCATCATGATTGTTACAGAGTAACACCCTTCACCAAACTCTAAATCAGGCCATAATTCTACTCCCAGCCAGCAGGAGATTTTAAATGGTCTGACCAACTGGGAGCAGAGTTGTGTTTGGGCAGGGAAAGATACCACATATTGTACTCTCCAGGGATGGGGTCCATGGTGACTAAGAAGGCTTAGAGAGATGGTTATTTTTTTATCTTGGGGAGGGAGTCACACAGCCCTCTCCCCTTTTTATTGGAATTAGCCCTAGAGGTTGGGGCTAAGTAAGGCTTGAAGAGGGGGCTGCATGCCTCTCCCATTAACATATATGTTTTCGCCCCGGTGGATGGGGTCACAGGGCTCGAAGTCCAACCCTATGCTCTGCATGCCAAAGGCTGTGCACAGCGTGGGGTTGGCAGTCTGATGTGGGTTTGTCAAGTTACTGTGCACAGACAAAAGCTGTGGGCAGGCTAGGGTTGGCTGCCTGTGGCGAGTTGGACCCAAGGTAGGGTGACCAGATTCAGAAAACCAAAAACCTGGACAGTGTGCAAAAAAAGAAGTAGGACTACAGTTTTGCATCAACTGGAGACGGGTGGAGATACACAAGGTTTCATCAAAAATATTTGTCTTTGATACCATTTGGAACCAATAAGAAAACATAACACCTTTCTTTGAAATGTGGTATAGCATTAAACTTTGCTAACTATCCATTACAAACTAAAACGGTACAAAGAAACCCTTTCTTTCTATCCTACAAGTTGTTCTGAAGCTAAGGAGAATGCTTGGGTTCAGCTAAGGGCATTCTGAAATACTTATTTTCTCCTCTTTAGATCCTGCTGTGTGCTTCACGGAGACACTAAAGCACAGCAGGGAGTCTTTAAAAGAACTTTATAACAATTGACTTTTCTCCCTGCAGTAATGCAACAGGAGCGGGCTCTAGGATACGTGAGCCCACACTCAACTTTAAATCAAATGTGCATGCTCACAGACCCTCTCCCCAGAACAGGGACATTCTTTTGTTTTAATTAAACTGTCAGGACACCCTGACTGAACATAGAAAACTGGGACTTTCTGGGGAAATCCTAGACGTCTGGTCACCATATTGGAGGGCATGGCTACAAACTAGGCCCTTCAGCCAACCCCACGCCATTCACAACCAACGGATGTGTGCAGTGTGAGGTTGGCTCCTATGGGGAGTTGAATGCCGGGCATGGCTGTAACTGCATGGCCTGACTGCAACCAACCTCACATCACACATGACCAAAGGCAATGCGCAGTTTGGTGTTAAGTGTCTGTGGGGGGTTGCCAACCCCTGCTCTGCACTTCTGAAGGCTGTGCACAGTGTGGAGTTGTCAGCTTGTGCGGATTGGCCGCAGAGTCTAGCCACAGGCCAAGCCCTGTGGTCAAACCCCTGCCGCGCAAGGGGGAGTTGGTTGTAAGTCTGGTGATAATATATTACTTTTTGTAAAAGAAAAACCTAGAAAATCATCAGAAAAAAACAAAGGTGAAAGTAATGTGACAGGTGTGATAAAAAGATCTTATTTTGTTTTTAAAATACCTTATAAATTCACTGAAAAAACACAAAGGTTAAAGTGATGTTATATTTAGGTGAATATGTGAGTGACAGCATTAATGCTTTGAACTAAAAAAAATCAGAAATTCACGTTATGGTTAGCAGAGCTAACATTACTTGAGCCCCCACCATGTGCTACTTATGACCTCACATATTACATAACTCACAACATGTTCTATAACATCAATTATGACATAATTCATGACATTTCAAATGACATCATTGGTGACATCACTGATTATATCATTGATGGTATCATCCAATGAGTGTGTAACTTTGTTTTGTAGTTTACATAGTGGTACACATGTACAAATATAAACATATATAAATTAAAAAAACAACATACCATTTTATCTGCGAGGTAAACTACTCCCACATTAAGGTACCTCAATGTAAAACTACTTTGATGTAGTGACGCTATGTAATGACTCTGTGTAAAAACTAGTGATGTAAAATCGTCATTAAAAAATGTGGTCTCCAGTGAGAAAGATGTGGGGAACAGAACTGCTGATAACATCACGTTAGCCCCTACACTGGCATTTGCCCCATCAACATCATTAGCCACACCACGTTCAGAATCATTGGCAGGCACATAACTGTAGTGTCAACAACATCCGCCATCAAAACATTCTAGATGACAATCACCTCAAACACAACAACTACCCTCTCTGTATTGGCTTCTATCCCACCACCAGTGACCCTACTGTGAGTGAGGATGTAGCCACGTTGACATCAGCAAGGGCTTGAGCCACTAATCTTGACTGAAGACATTATTCATCTGCAATTGGAGAACATGGATGTTTTGACAGAGAAAGCAAATCCCGTATTTCCATTAGATGGGTACTGAGGTCCCCTTAATATGACAGCCAAAAAGGATGCCACTACCACCTCTGAAGATAAACTTCAACCAACACCATCCTCCAGTCAGATCACATAAGTATTGGGTATGAATAACATGAAACAAGAGCAAACAACATTACTAGTTATTTGTAAAATGTGTAGAGTCATTCCGCAATTCCAAAGCTATCAGAATTCCTTAAGGCAAAGCTGCTGCACATGCAGTAGGCAGATATTGTGCGGACACGGCTCATGCTTTAAAACAGCTGACTTCTGAAACACAATCGTGTCAATACTAATTTTGAGAGGGAAGGCCATACATCAACTGGTTCAGCTCTGAAGACCATAGGTGGGCTACTAGAGAGATAATGATTGTCATTGTCCTCCTTGACAGAATTAGCTACAAGATAAATCACCACTTTAAATGCACCATCTACCACGTCCTCCTCTCCATCATCTCAGGTACCACTTTAGAGAGGACAGAGAAGATCATCCCGTAGGCAAACCCTCTGGCTCCTCCAGGGGGTGCTGTCACTAAAAAAGAAAATTAGCTCCTTATTACTTCGCTGGTCTTTCATTTGTCTGCAGTTTTATTGTTTAGTATAAATATTTTTGCAGTTTTATGTGCTTATGCATAGTTTTTATTTTAAGATAAGCAGATGCATACATTTTATTAATGGTTCATGTTAACGGGCCCCTCCGCGTCATCACAAGTTTTGTTTCGGATGCACTTGTTCTTATATGTCTGGCAACTATCAGGCTTGCGTTTTGTTCCTATTTATAATAAAATGACGCATTACATACTGCTGAGTCGTGGTTTTTGTTAAAGTATTTTTATTTTGTTATAACTCCTCCTTCCATTTTATTTCAACTAAAATGGGAGGGGGAGTTTGCAGAGGTTAGCAAGCTACACAATGGATAATGCAGTTTCTACTCTACTCTTGCGCTCATAATAAAAGCAGCCTTGTATGTTCCAATTGTGTTTTGACATTTTATGCAGTGTTTAGATCAATTGGCATTGTTGTAATTTATTGATTTGTGCAAATTATGACTTTTCATAGTTTAAAGTTTGAAAGTTTGTGCTTTATTGTGTAATTACTTAAAATCATTGCAACCGCACAAGTGGAGATGTTAAAAAACACCATAATACAACTAATACATTCTAGCTTTCTTTGTGGTTTTTAGTCCAGTTAAGCCCTGTTCACGTGTTGATCATCTAGAGATGTATAGTGTTACTTACTGGACAACACTGAGTTACTGACTGTTAAATTAGACATTTCTCGAAGGGAATCTAGGTGAAAAAAATCGGAAAGCGTTTTTATTTTACTGATAAAATATAAATAGTTCAGTCCACAGGTGGAGTATGCAGAGTGCCATTGGTGTGTATGCTGCGGCCATTACTCATAAGCCTGGGGCTGCCAGTGTTCATTTCCTATGCCAGTAGAGGGCTTGTTTTCTCATCTTGGTTTTTTTGTGGCATGTTTTAGGGAATGTTCTGTTTTTAAAACAAATTTTGCAAAACAGGCCATGTGTTGTGGTGTCAATCTTTTCAGACTAAACAGGATAGCCTGCCAGCATGTTCTGATACCATTGGTGTTGATACTGTTTTTCAGATACAGCTTTCTCCAACGTAGTAGAGCAGGGCAAATACAAAGGATGTGTATGAAGTCTTCCTGGCGATGTGCACAAAGTCTGCATAGTCTGTTGTTTGTGGGTCTAAGCCATTTTGGTTCTGCCTCCAATGCAAGTAGTAGTCCTCGCCTGGTGTGCAGCACCTTTATTTTTAGTGACATTTTTAATATTTCTGCCATATAAGGTTGTGCTGTTGGAACCTTATATGTGTTGATTGTCATTCAAGAGTGAGATCAATTTCTGAACTTATCTTTGTCCTTGCTACAGGAGAGCACCTTGATTTGTTTGTTTAAAAGTTGCTTTACATTTTTATGGGGTAAAGACTTTTGACATAACTCCTCTGCCTGCAGATGCTTTATGGCGAAAGTGATTCTGTTTAGCCATGGATTTGGGACTTCCGCCTGGTTTGTGTTGATTTCCTCCCAAATCAGTGCCTTTAGTGTGTTTGTTTGGGCCTGTCTTAGCGTGGATGCATATTTGAGCAATGCCCCATCTTGTACTAAGGTTTGATCTTGTAATATGAATTCCAATCTAACCTGCGCTGGCGAGGAGCTGTGTGGAAGGCAGAAGAGAAGGCGAAAGACCTTGCTTTGTGCAATGTTCATGAAGTTGTTCAGTTTGCTTGGATATATTTCCGAACCGTATGTTAGGGCTGTCAGGAATTTAGCTTTTATAACTGTAAGAAGTGGACACCAGATTGGGTTTTGTAGTTTTGAGGGCAGAGCTGGACTTATGCAAGTAGCGATGCCAACCTCCCTTTCAGGGTGTTTAGGTGCAGGTGATGCGACCAGCGCTCCTGTAGCCAGACGCCAATGTATTTATAGCTTCTGCTTCTTTCCACAGATTGATTCCCACAGAACCACTTATTTATCTTTATTATTCATTTGCCAAAGATGATTACCTTGGTTTTCTCCAAGTTTATCACCAGCTCGTTAGTCATGCAATATTGATTGAAGATGTTTAGCACTTTTTTGACTCCTGTACCTGAGAGATTCAGTAAGACGATGTCATCTTCATATAGTAATGCTGTTAGGGGATGGTTACTCAGTTTGGGGAGATAGGAGCTATTGGTGTTTAGCTGTGTGCACAGATCTGCCAGGTAAAGGTTGAAAAGCATTGGAGCCAGAACACAGCCCTGCTTAACACCTCTGTCTATCTGAATTCTGGCCCACACTCTTCCGTTATTTCCAACTTTCACCCTTGCCCAATTTTCTGAATACAGAAGCTGTATTCCTTTTAGCAGCTATGGCGGGTTTTAAGATTTGATAGTTTCCCCCACAGCTTGTTCCGGTCCACTGAATCAAAGACTTTGGACAAGTCCACGAAGCAGATGTAAAGGGCCATTTTTTTGTTTGTATATTTTTCAGTGAGCATGGCTAGCGTTATCAGGTTGTCAGAAGTGCTTGCTGATGGCCGGAAGCCAGTTTGATTCAGAGGTATTAGATTGAATTTGCTAGCCCATTCTTTGAGATCCTCGAGCAGGAGATCCGCAAATATTTTTGCGTCAATGTCAAGCAGTGATATTAGTCGATAGCTGTCTGGGTTCCCGTGGGTGCCCTTTTTGTAGATTGGGTGGAAAATTGCACCTTTCCAGGATTCCAGAACTTTGTTTTCCATGCTGCTGACATTAAAAAGGTTGCAGAGCAGGCCAGTCCAAAGGGCAGGGTCGTGTTTTAGTATTCCTGCTGGGAGACCATTTGGCCCTGGAGCCCCAATCTGTCTGCAGCATCGTAGTGGTTCCTCAACGTTTTGTATTTCAAATGATAATGGCTTTGCCTCGCTGCTTGCGGTGGGAGACGGCTCCTCTGTGTTGGGGCTCCTGTAAAGGTTGGAGATGTGTTTAATCCACTTTCTCTCAGGAACCACGTTACTTTGGATCCCGGTTGTCCTGAGCTCCAGCTGATTGACAATAGACCACAGCGACCGGCTGTTCTTTTCTTTAGTGGCTTCCACAATTGTGATCCATTCCTGATCTATGTGAGCCTGCTTTGCTTCCCATATTGCCTTCTTGTATTCCTTTCTTAGTTCATGAAAGGCACTCTGGTAGCTGTTACCTGGTGGTTGATTCTTTAGGAGTCTGTCGATTTTGTTAAGCTGTTGTCTTTGTTGCCTTAATGTCTGCGTGAATAAACCTTTTCTGCTCAGTAGTGGACTGGCCTTGAATGGTTGATTAGGCTCTAGCTGGTTCCTTAATGATGTTAAAGTGGCCTCCCATTTTGAAATTATGTTTACCTGTTCTGTTTGATCCGACGTTAAGTTGGCTTTCCATACTTCATATTTCTCCATGCACTTGTTGGACTATCTTATGCGATGAAGGTGGCTTCCTGGGTCTTGTTCGCCTATCCTTAATAGTGGAGCAACAAGAACTTTATTGTTCGCTATTTTCATTGTTTGTGGATGGTGGTCACTTTTGCATCTAACCTCTATGCTGAAATCTTAGAAGTACTTGAAGATGTCCGTTGAGACAAAAGTGTAGCCTAGGGTGGAAGCCGACTTTTTGGCGGTGTGGCTCGGGTTCATTGGGATGTTTTTAGGGAATCTGCCATTTAGGGCCTTTAGTCCTAGTGCCTCTAGGAGTCTGACCAGAGGGCGATCACATTTGTCCTTGTCCTTCAAAGGCGATTCTTGTGGTGGAATACCTAGACGCTGGTCCAGGGCACCTTCCAGGGGACTTCTTTTGCCATGGTTGGCCATGTTAAGGTTACAATCACCTGTGATGATCCAGGGGACGTTTCCAAATGCCGTTTTTAGAGATAGCAACTATTTTTCGGTTGTGTCTAGTAGGTGCTGATTACGCGTCATACTAGGGTTGATGTAAATATGTATTATTATGGTGGACATGGGTATTTGTTCCAACATCCAGTTTTTGATAATAATAGCTAACATGTGAGCTCACTTCAGGTCTATGATCTTGGCATTGAAATGTTTGCATGTAGTTATGTAGATTGAGTTGCTGCCTTTTGGGTGCTCTTTGGGTTTAGTTCTAGCTGCCGGGCTTAGGAATTCTTCAAATCCAGATAACGGATTTTAGATACTTTCCAGGATTCCTGTAGGCAGATGATGTCGAAGTCATTCAAGTAAGTTTCCAAATTTGGGTCTCACATGATTTTACTGGCCCCTGCAATGTTCCAAGATATTATGTTTGTGATACACAACTTGCTTTTGGACAGCATTAGTCCGGATGGGATTGTTTTGTCAGAGCAACTTCCAGATCTCACATTATGCTGCAGGGTTCCGTCACGATCGAGAAGTGGATCTGAACCAGCTGCATCCCTCGTCTTGCAGTCCACCTTCCTGACAATGCCTTCTCTGTGAGATGCCCTGGGCGATGGATATAGTGATCTCTCTTGGGCTCTTGGTGAAGGTAGGGGATTCCCCTTTACCGTGTTGCAAAAAAGATTGCTGATTAGCTGCTCAGGAGATAGTTGTCCAGAAGTTGTCCCTTTTATTGGTCTCTTCTTGCGGTATTAGAAAGGAGGGGTATTTTGCTTTACACGCTTCCTTTAGCTCCATGCCCCAGTCTGTGAATATCTCTGACTTGGACTGTACTAACTGTGCTATCTCTGTGCTGTTGAAGCAGACTTCGGTACTTTCACTTATGTCGCCTTTTTTGATGTTATGAAGGCCACGTATTGCAGATCTTTACTACTTATTGTTTCTAGTTCTTGGATTGCGCTGCAGATTCTCAGAAGATTGCCTTCATTAAGGATGTCCCAAGGGCCCTGAGATTTGTAGGAAGGGCAAAAAGTAAGGGTGTTAGTGCCCCCGACTTTTGGGGGTGTGAGCTTAATTGTTGATTTCACGACGTTTGTGGTGTGCAGGGCTGATGAAACTGCAGCATTTATGGTTGCCTTTTTTTCTAATTCGGTGATCACTTGATTTATGGTATTTGTATGATGCTGGTGATTTGGGGGGTTTGGGTAGGACATAATTGATTTTTAAGTTTAGCGTGCAGACCCCTTGTAATTGGGATCACCGATCCGCTTGCTGGCGCCCCATGAGTCCCTTCCGAGGAAGGATACCTGTGTGAGTGCCTTCCGTTGGTCTGAGTAGAGCTGGTTCTTGCTGTGTTCTTGTTCACTTATTCTTTTCCAGGTTGTCATTGAGCTGGGGATCGATCTATGATTTAACCCAGAACCATTCGTCTTGATGGAAGCTGAATGGTTCCTTCTGGGGTTACGGATTGTGTCTCGGTTGTGGGTCCTGAGTGGTTTGATTGTAAACCGTTTGAGTCTCCTATTGTTATTTTCGGGCCCCCATGATCTTATATCCAGTTTGTCCTGTTCTTCCTTCTTCTTGCAGCCTTGTAGGATTGTTCCTGGGCAGTGGGGGCAGCCGCTGGTCTGTTGTGGTCGGTGACTTTGAGTCACCCGGTTGGGCGGCTGTGGATTGCTTTTGTTTTGCCCTGGGGTTTCCTCTTGTTGAGCTGTGATTGCCATGGCTGGAGGGGTGTGAGTATTTACTTTTAAAGTCCATCACTGTTTCATTGTGTATTTTCCTGAGGCGTTTTTTGTTTTTCCTTGAAAGGACAGGAATGAAGGTGCCTTTCGTAGCTGTGTGTTCCTGGTTTGGGCCTTCAACTGAAGATCCTAAAGACTGTGCTAGACTTGCTGGGCTTGCTGGACTTGCTGCTTCCTGGGCGGAGTTGATAGGTGTTTTTTTTTGTGGGTTGTTTGCGCCTTGTGGGCACTGTGGGAGCTGCTTGACGTTTCCCCACTGGAGCAATTCCTGTTTTAGATCTGTCAATAATATGGACATGACTGATGGCAGTTCTTGGAGTTTATCCAAAATTGGGCTACAGTGACACTGGTATGTCTGATTTACCTTGCCCTTGTCAGCCTCCATATGGGACTGTGCTCTTCAAATTAGCGTATTTAACTTGTCCAGCTTATTGTCTAATGTCATTATGGTGGTTGCCCAACTTTGCATAATTTCGATTTGGATGTTTAATTTGTCTGTATTAAGGATCGCTGCATTGGTTATGGCTGTTACTGTGTAGTTTAGGACATCCCATCTAGTCAGCGGGGCGTCCTTCGTGTCCATGGGGCTGTGGTTTTGTACTGTTTCAAGTGCCTGTTCCCCTATAGAGCAAGGATTTTTGAAACTTTTTTCTGTGTGTGTGAGGAGAGCGTCCTCTCCCCCTTCCTCTGCACACTGCTCCTCTTCTTTGTTTAAGACCTTTGTCTAATTCTTCCTGTATAAGTGAGACCTCCCAGCAGGGGGAGGTTGAATGTTTTGCGAAGGCTGATGCTGGTGATACTGGACCCGGTTTTTCGTGGCTTTCTTCTGTGCTGTTTTCTTTGGGGTCGTGGTTTCTGGGTGTCCCTCCCCCACTCCTGCCTTTTATCACTATGATTGGAGATACAGGGGCTTCCCACTTTTGAGGCTTAATGGTGTGCTCGAGTGAATTCTCATGAGTTATATGAAGGGGTTGTGTGCTTGACGCACTTGGGATGGACAAGTCCGGAATGGATTCTTGTTCCGTTTTACTTGGGGGAGCAGTTTCCCAGTAGGTGCCCAGTGTAATGGCACTGTCACTGAAGGATCTCCCGTTTGGCTGCGGTCTTGAAAATGTTCCTCCTTGGGGGGGTTTGCGGCAGACGTTTTTCCCCAGTGGTGTGAAGTACTTGTCAGTTCCTTGGCACCTGGTGATTCGGCTTCCCCCTTGTGCCTGCTTATGTTTTCTGGGTGTGCACACCATTGGCTCTGCCTCTATTGTGTTTTGATGCCTCCTGGTGCGCTTCATCTTTCCCCCACCCTGCTTGGTTGGTGCTGCTTTCTCTTTTTTCATTAGGTTTTGGATCCTGTCGTGGGCACTCAGGAGGAGGGAGCTGCGTGTTCACATAGTCACTTGCTATTCCCACCTACTCAAGGTGTCTGTTGGTTGTGGCTGATAATGTCGCTGCTGATTGGGAAAATGGAATTTGGTGGTGTGGCGACGCACATACCTTGATTCCTGGATTGCACCCCCATCTGGGCTGCTGGGCTGCTGATGGGGCCGTCTGAGCCCTTCTTGGTCCAGCTGAGCCCTGATGAGCCCTGCTGGTTGCCTTGCTGTGGTCCTGCCATATTTTTGGTTGGTTCTGGTTAGTCCTGGTGGGGGCCTGGGGCCATGGTGGGGCCGGTTGGCTCCTACTGGGTCCTGGTCCTGGCCTTGCTGTATGGCCTGAGGCAGGGGAGCCTTGCGTGATACCTTGCATGGTGTCCCCAAGAGAGTGCGGCAGGTGAGCGGGTCTCACCGGCCCCCCATAAGCCACACCAAGACCTGGCCGGGCCGCTTCTGTGGAGGGCTGGGGCTCTCTCTTTGCAGCAGCCTCCTACGGCTGCTGTGCTCACACTGTGCTTCACCTGCTTCACTTGCCCTCCCTCTCCCTTTCTCCTCCTGCCTCCTGTCGTCCACTGCTCCCCACCGAAGGAAGGGAGGCTGGGGGAGGCTAGGGGCTGTGAGGGGTGTGGGGGCTGTGGGAGCCCTCCGCAGGGCTTTTCGGGTCGGACTGCGACTCGTCCGCGGCATTTCTGCGCGGCCTGATCCACTTCCTCCTTGCGATGTGTTTTGCGCTGTGCTTCCAGTTCAGCATTTAGCGTGCTCAGCGTTCAGCGCATTCAGTCATGACTTTTCATATTTTATCCCGTGCTGGAGGGTAGGGCTAAGGTTTAGTGGTAAATTCCGCTGGATCCTAAACTACCAACTCAATTGTAATTGCATTTTATTTACCCCATGCAGAAAATATTGTGTTTAGTAATTATTGCACATTATTTACAGCACATAACTTTTTCTGCCTGCGGTAATCGTGCAGGCAGTTATCACACCCGATTTTCACAGATAAATAATCGATACCAAATGAATTGTATACCAATATCTTCTACAGTCATTTGCACAGTATCCTATTATTACTCCACGAGGGTCATAATATTGACCTTAAACAGATGAGACAGAGAACACATTGGGAAGAATTAGAACCTTTTGTTTTGAGGTTGTATCTCTGGAGTGCAAGCAGTAGTCTACTGAAAAGGCTTCTCTGTTTATCGTATACTTAGGACCACTGGAATTATGAGGCAGGTGAACAGCAAATTATGTGGCAGGGATGGCTAAATTGTGAAGCAAAAAAAGGCAAATTATTCAGCATAATGTGCCACTTTTTTCTAGGATTACTCCATGATTTTGTAGCCTTTAAACATGGCAATACTGTCTGGGTGAGGATTTCCAGTTTAGCTACCAAATACAGACATAAGCATGTAAAGAGGACCAGTTAATCTTTGGTGAAGGGCCTTACACTACGCGCAAACACCTTCGGACAGGTTTTTAGTAATTTTTTATCTGTCTGAGCTGCCAACAACTTTTCTTATTAAAATCTGAAAATTATGCAGCAGATTATGGATTATGTGGCAACTGCTGCAAATCTTTTATTATGGGGACATTGCTGTGGCCGCCCAACCACATAATTCCAGTTGTGCTTCTTATACTATAGTACTGTCAAAGATTGAGTACCATGGCATCACAGTGAAAACTGTTATCACCTTTAGGACTCAAAGTTCATGGGTGTACATGCCTAAATGTCTCTTTACTGAATCCATCTAGACCCCAGTTTATCTCTTTGTTATCTCTTTTTAGGTGTAACTGATTCCATCTTCCTAATTTGTTACTTCACTAAAATACAATGGTGTTACTTTTTCCCAAATGGATAACTGCATCCTGTGAAATGAGAACGGGTGTAGCAGAAGCGCCCTCGTCACCTAATGAATGTTGCCCTTCAATGGGACATAAAAGCTTCCCAGAAGTGTTCATAATATGGACTGTACCAGCTAAAGGGGTCATTTATACCTAGTTGCAAATAGGCCATGCAACTACCTCTGGCATAAATACGTTCTAACTCGGATTTTCCAGTGAGATTAGCTTCGTGTTTATAACCTAGTTTGAAAGAAATGTAGAATAAGATGTGCAAACTTAATTTTATCAGTTTTGCTCTCGCTGTTGGTGTTAATCTGGGCTACATGAATTATGCCGTATAAATGGATGAAAATATTTGGCATAACATATCACTTTCTGTGGAGCATTATTTCACGGTTTTGTCACTTGAACACGCAATAGTATTCTGAGCAAAGGGTTTGCCTTCTTAGTACCAGTTTGATATCTGAATACAGTAATCAGCCACTGAAATGTTCCCATTTAACCTTGCAAGGATTCTGCCACTACGCAGCACTGTACTTGGTGCTTTTTAAGTAACTCTTGAAGCTTTTGAGCTAGAAACATTTTTTTATTGAAAACTGTAATTATGTAGCAAATGGGGTATTAGGTGACAAATAATTGTGCGGGAAATGCAGCAGCTGCAAAATCACATAATCTTAATGGCCCAGCTGTTACTTCACTGGCTAGTCTGGTTAAACATAAGCAGGTAAACCTGGTGACAGTGTGTCGGCCAACAAGGGAACAGTGCTATTTACACCTGAATGCTAAATGGAGTCAGTGCTAGAACTGGCTCAAATGTTATTTACTCCTGTTTTAAAACTGACTAGCATTCATTAATTATACCTTTTTTCTCGGACATTGAGAATACCACAAGATTCCAATTTGGGATAACAGCCACTTTATTCCCCACACTATGGGTAATGGAGGTGTGATCTCACATTTGCTCTTTATACACTAAGCAAGTAACTGGTGAGCAAATGGGTTGTGTGTTGCACAAGTGAGTGCGACAGATTGGCTGCACATCCTGCAGAGGGTTAGGGGTAGTGCTGCTGGAAGTGGTGATAACAGTGCAACTGAAGGTCGTTGTGCCTGAGGCCGAATGTGTTCGCCCAATGAGTAGGGTTTGTTGTTCTAGCCAAGAGAATAATTAATTAGTAAACTGACAATTTTTAGGGCTAAACAATGTAAGGCGTGGTAGCAGGGCAATGAGCTAGCTCTATGGGTCAGTCTAGTTTGTTTGGTTATTATTACGGCTTTGATGAGGTAAAGGAGTGTAGGGACACACACTCCAGTAAAAATGGATTAGCAGTCTTTTTTGACATTGAGATAAATGTTAATGGAGGTTTGAATCGTTTACACAGCGTAATGAGCCTTCATTATTCAAGCTCCTATCTATTTGCTGATATTTTGCGGCAGTTGTATCCTTCTCAAGGGTGTTATGTCAAAAATGACCTTAAGTGGAATAACAAAAATTAAAAAATGTTGAACAGAAGTCTAACAAGCAGTTTGTGCACACCCTCATAAATGGGTATTTTAACTGGGAATGTTCAGGTGCAAATGATGTAGGAAGGAAACCAGCTATCCACAGACCCTGGGAGGGGAAGGTTCTGAAGACACTGCATACATGTGGGCAGCAGCAGCAGCACTGCACCACGTTAACAGAAAGAACAAACCACAGGTAATTTCATACTTCCATTTTCCACTCTTGTGACTTTTTGCACCATTCTGTCTCCAGGCATTGCGTCTTTTAACCCCTTCGCTGCCAGGCCTTTTCCCCCTCCTGTGCCAGGCCTTTTTTTGGCTATTTGGGGCAGTTTGCGCTTAGGCCCTCATAATTTTTTGTGCACATAAGCTAGCCAAGCCAAATTTGCATCCTTTTTTTCCAACATCCTAGGGATTCTAGAGGTACCCAGACTTTGTGGGTTCCCCTGAAGGAGGCCACGAAATTAGCCAAAATACAGTGAACATTTCGTTTTTTTCAAAAAAATGGGAAAAAGTGGCTGCAGAAGAAGGCTTGTGGTTTTTCCCCTGAAAATGTCATCAACAAAGGGTTTGCGGTGCTAAAATCACCAGCTTCCCAGCTTTCAGGAACAGGCAGACTTGAATCAGAAAACCCAATTTTTCAACACAAATTCGGCATTTTACTGGGACATACCCCATTTTTAAATATTTTTGTGCTTTCAGCCTCCTTCCAGTCAGTGACAGAAATGGGCATGAAACCAATGCTGGATCCCAGATACCTAAACATTTCTGAAAAGTAGACAAAATGCTGAATTCAGCAAGGGGTCATTTGTGTAGATCCTACAAGGGTTTCCAACAGAAAATAACAACTGAAAAAGAAAAATATTGAAATTGAGGTGAAAAAAAATCAATTTTTCTCTACGTTTTACTCTGTAACTTTTTACTGCAATGTCAGATTTTCGAAAGCAATATACCATTACATCTGCTGGACTCCTCTGGTTGCGGGGATATATAGGACTTGTAAGTTCATCAAGAACCCTAGGTACCCAGAGCCAATAAATGAGCTGCACCCTGCAGTGCGTTTTCATTCTATACCGGGTATACAGCAATTCATTTGCTGAAAAATAAAGAGTGAAAAATAGCTGTCAAGAAAACCTTTGGATTTCCAAAAAGGGCACAAGATAAGGTGTTGAGGAGCAGTGGTTATTTGCACATCTCTGAATTCCGGGGTGACCATACTAGCATGTGAATTATAGGGCATTTCTCAAATAGATGTCTTTTTTACACACTCTCTTATATTTGGAAGGAAAAAATGTAGAGAAAGACAATGGGCAAGTCTCCCGATAAAAATGATACCTCACTTGTGTGGGTAGACCTAGCGCCCGCGACAGGAAACGCCCCAAAACGCAACGTGGACACATCACATTTTTTTTAAAGAAAACAGAGGTGTTTTTTGCAAAGTGCCTACCTGTAGATTTTGGCCTGTAGCTCAGCCGGCACCTAGGGAAACCTACCAAACCTGTGCATTTTTTAAAACTAGAGACCTAGGGGAATCCAAGATGGGGTGACTTGTGGGGCTCTGACCAGATTCTGTTACCCAGAATCCTTTGCAAACCTCAAAATGTGGCTAAAAAAACTCATTTTCCTCACATTTCGGTGACAGAAAGTTCTGGAATCTGAGAGGAGGGACAAATTTCCTTCCACCCAGCGTTCCCCCAAGTCTCCCGATAGAAATGGTACCTCACTTGTGTGGGTAGGCCTAGCGCCCGCGACAGGATATGCCCCAAAACGCCACATGGACACATCCCATTTTTTCCCAGAAAACAGAGCTGTTTTTTGCTAAGTGCCTACCTGTAGATTTTGGCATCTAGCTCAGCCGGCACCTAGGGAAACCAACCAAACCTGTGCATTTTTGAAAACTAGAAACCTAGGGGAATCCAAGATGGGGTGACTTGTGGGGCTCTGACCAGGTTCTGTTACCCAGAATCCTTTGCAAACCTCAAAATTGGCTAAAAAAACACATTTTCCTCACATTATGGTGACAGAAAGTTCTGGAATCTGAGAGGAGCCACAAATAGAGGGGATAGCATGACTCTGCTTTGGGGAGCCACATAAGTGAGGTGTCATTTTACTTGGGAGGCTGAGGGGAACACTGGGGAGTAGGAATTTTGTGCTGGAGCGGTGATGATACTAAGAAAAGTCAGGAAAATATGCTTTTTTAAGCACATTCTGAGGTTTACAGAGGAGTCTGGGTAAGAAAATGTTGGGGGAGCCACGCAAGCCACACCTCCCTGGACTCCTTGGGGTGTCTGGTTTTAAAAAATGTCTGGGTTTGGTAGGTTTCCCTAGATGAAGGCCGCACCCAGGACCAAAAACATAGGTGCCCCCTCCACCCCAAACACAGATAGTTTTGTAATATATCATTTTGATGTGTCCACATACGTCCGTGATGTGCCAAACACTAAAATTGTGAAAAGAAACGCACTTAGGTTATGTGAAAAAGACCCCTCACCCACCAACCAAGTTGGTGGCATGCTTCATCATCGGGGTCCCACCCGAGGCACCTAGCGTGTCACAGGTGTGCTGCGACGCCTGATTACAGCAGAGCAGGTTTTGCCATTTTTACCACACATACTGGTTGGATTTGGCACGAGGGTGAGTGATGGTTCAGTGGATCAAATTTTATTAACAAGAGATTTCACAAAAATGAAATGCACTGTTAATAACTGAAAGGCAAAAAACTAAACCAATGACTCACAGCTCGTGAGCTGTAAAGCCGCGACAAGGCACCAACCGCTTTACAGTCCATTCACACACCTTTCATACATGACACGCACAAGACCATTCACACCACCAGCCACGGGCCCAGCACATTACAACACTCACATCGACAGACCGCGCCACTCAAGGGCCCATCACTTACATACGCCCACATGCCTGATACAAGAATCACACCAGCTGATGGGAGTGTGGACTGGCGTATGGCTGGCACCGCCAGCCAAGCGCCACCCCACCCACACTGCCAGCAAAGCCCCACCCCACGCACACTGCCAGCCAAGCGCCACCCCAAGCACACCACTAGCCAAGCCCCACCCCAAACACATCACCAGCCAAGTGCCACCCCACGCACACCGCCAGCCAAGCCCCACCCCACGCACACTGCCATCACTTTTTTTTGTTCATAAACAACAAAGAAACCACTAACTAATTATAAAATAAACACAAAACTACAAACACAAAAGCTGTAACTAAATACATGACAGAGATGCCAACCGTGAAACATATGAAAATATAAAACAGACAGCTTACGCTCACGGTATTTCCCAGAAGTTTTTCCTTGTGTGGTAACTTCTAAAACAGCTGGGCACACACAGCCCAGGCTTTAAAGGGCATTTGGGGCAGTACATCCGGCTCTCCCTACGGATTAATCTCCGGGCACATACTCTACATTTATTTGGGGGCAAGTCTTATTTGGGAGTGGGAGGAATGTGATCTGGAAAGTGCAGATCTTTCAATCTAGCCACATCCTCCACCACTTCTACTCTAGGAACTCTTGCCGTTTCCACCATGTAGGAGGCTGGACTGGCTTGTAGTGAGTACCAAGGCGTACTTACACCTTGCACCAGGCCCAGGTATCCCTTATTAGTGTAGAGGGGTGTCTAGCAGCTTAGGCTGATAGAAAAGGTAGCTTAGCAGAGAAGCTTAGGCTGAACTAGGAGACGAGTGAAGCTCCTACACTACCACTAGTGTCATATGCACAATATCACAAGAAAACACAATACACAGATATACTCAAAATAAAGGTACTTTATTTTTATGGCAATATGCCAAAAGTATCTCAGTGAGTACCCTCAGTATGAGGATAGCAAATATACACAAGATATATGTACACAATACCAAAATATGCAGTAATAGCAATAGAAAGCAGTGCAAACAATGTATAGTCACAATGGAATGCAATGGGGGCACATAGGGATAGGGGCAACACAAACCATATACTCTAGAAGTAGAATGCGAACCACGAATGGACCCCAAACCTATGTGACCTTGTAGAGGGTCGCTGGGACTGTAAGAAAACAGTGAGGATTAGAAAAATAGCCCACCCCAAGACCCTGAAAAGTGGGTGCAAACTGCACCTAAGTTCCCCAAAGAGCACAGAAGTCGTGATAGGGGAATTCTGCAGGAAAGACCAACACCAGCAATGCAACAACGATGGATTTCCAGACGAGGGTACCTGTGGAACAAGGGGACCAAGTCCAAAAGTCACGATCAAGTCGGGAGTGGGCAGATGCCCAGGAAATGCCAGCTGTGGATGCAAAGAAGCTGCCACTGGATGGTAGAAGCTGAGGATTCTGCATGAACGACAAGGGCTAGAAACTTCCTCTTTGGAGGATGGATGTCCCACGTCATGAAGAGTCGTGCAGAAGTGTTTTCTTGCAGAAAGACCGCAAACAAGCCTTGCTAGCTGCAAGGATTGTGGTTAGAGTTTTTGGGTGCTGCTGTGGCCCAGGAGGGACCAGGATGTCGCCAATTACGTGAGGAGACAGAAGGGGCACCCAGCAAGAGAAAGAGCCCACTCAGAAGCAAGCAGCACCCGCAGAAGTGCTGGAACAGGCAGTACGAAGTGGAGTGAATCAGTGCTCACCCGAAGTTGCACAAGAGAGTCCCACGCCACCGGAGGACAACTCAGGAGGTCGTGCAATGCAGGTTAGAGTGCCGGGGATCCAGGCTTGGCTGTGCACGAAGGAAATCCTCAGTGAGTGCACAGGAGCCGGAGTAGCTGCAAAACACGCGTTTCCCAGTAATGCAGTCTGGCGTGGGGAGGCAAAGAACTACCTCCACCAAACTTGGACTGGACAGTCACTGGATTGTGGGAGTCACTTGGACAGAGTTGCTGAGTTCAAGGGACCTCGCTCGTCGTGCTGAGAGGAGACCCAGAGGACCGGTGATGCAGTTCTTTGGTGCCTGCGGTTGCAGGGGGAAGATTAAGTCGACCCACGGGAGATTTCTTCGGAGCTTCTAGTGCAGAGAGGAGGCAGACAACCCCCACAGCATGCACCACCAGGAAAACAGTCGAGAAGGCGGCAGGATCAGCGTTACAAGGTCGCAGTAGTCGTCTTTGCTACTTTGTTGCAGTTTTGCAGGCTTCCAGCGAGGTCAGCAGTCGATTCCTTGGCAGAAGGTGAAGAGATAGATGCAGAGGAACTCTGATGAGCTCTTGCATTCGTTATCTAAAGAATTCCCCAAAGCAGAGACCCTAAAATAGCCAGAAAAGGAGGTTTGTCAACCTAGGAGAGAGGATAGGCTAGCAACACATGAAGGAGCCTATCAGAAGGAGTCTCTGACGTCACCTGCTGGCCCTGGCCACTCAGAGCAGTCCAGTGTGCCAGCAGCACCTCTGTTTCCAAGATGGCAGAGGTCTGGAGCACACTGGAGGAGCTCTGGGCACCTCCCAGGGGAGGTGCAGGTCAGGGGAGTGGTCACTCCCCTTTCCTTTGTCCAGTTTCGCGCCAGAGCAGGGCTGAGGGATCCCTGAACCGGTGTAGACTGGCTTATGCAGAGATGGGCACCATCTGTGCCCATCAAAGCATTTCCAGAGGCTGGGGAGGCTACTCCTCCCCAGCCCTGACACCTTATTCCAAAGGGAGAGGGTGTAACACCCTCTCTCTGAGGAAGTCCTTTGTTCTGCCTTCCTGGGCCAAGCCTGGCTGGACCCCAGGAGGGCAGAAACCTGTCTGAGGGGTTGGCAGCAGCAGCAGCTGCAGTGAAACCCCGGGAAAGGCAGTTTGACAGTACCCGGGTCTGTGCTAGAGACCCGGGGAATCATGGGATTGTCTCCCCAATACCAGGATGGCATTGGTGGGGCAATTCCATGATCTTAGACATGTTACATGGACATATTAGGAGTTACCATTGTGAAGCTATACATAGGTAATGACCTATATATAGTGCACGCGTGTAATGGTGTCCCCGCACTCACAACGTCCGGGGAATTGGCCCTGAACAATGTGGGGGCACCTTGGCTAGTGCCAGGGTGCCCACACACTAAGTAACTTAGCACCCAACCTTTACCAGGTAAAGATTAGACATATAGGTCACTTATAAGTTACTTAAGTGCAGTGTAAAATGGCTGTGAAATAACATGGACGTTATTTCAGTCAGGCTGCAGTGGCAGGCCTGTGTAAGAATTGTCAGAGCTCCCTATGGGTGGCAAAAGAAATGCTGCAGCCCATAGGGATCTCCTGGAACCCCAATACCCTGGGTACCTCAGTACCATATACTAGGGAATTATAAGGGTGTTCCAGTATGCCAAAGTAAATTGGTAAAATTGGTCACTAGCCTGTTAGTGACAATTTGGAAAGAAGTGAGAGAGCATAACCACTGAGGTTCTGATTAGCAGAGCCTCAGTGAGACAGTTAGTCATAACACAGGTAACACATACAGAGCTAACACTGGCTGGCAAGGTCCCAGTGACACATACAACTAAAACAACATATATACAGTGAAATATGGGGGTAACATGCCAGGCAAGATGGTACTTTCCTACACACCACAATTAGGCTTTCTATCACCGACTCCTGAAATTTAACAAATGTCATCCTTGACTCAGGTGAACAATCCTTGTATACAATAAAGGCATTAAAAGTTGCCAAATGAAATAAATGTAGGGCCAACTTTTTATACCACACGTAAGACTTACAAAGAGCAGTGTAAGGTTCCAACCTCTGATCTACTCTATCAATACCACCCATGTGCCTATTGTAGTCCAAAATGCTAGCAGGTTTGCGCACTTCCGCAACCTGACCCCAAACAGTCACAGGGGAAGTACTCTCATCATGGATGGTAGATAGCATGTACAAATCCTTCCTGTCTGGAAAATTCAGCGCTAGCAGCTCATTATTCCGCAAGGCACTGCACTGTCCCCTCTCAATTTTTTTACAGACAAGCTCCCTTGGATAGCCTTTCCGGTTAGAACGGATTGTGCCACAAGCAACAGTGTCCACTCTAAACAATTCCTTGAACAACTGCACTCCAGTGTATAAATTATCTACGTACAAATGGTGACCTTTGTTAAACAGCCTGTCTACCAAGTTCCCACACAATTTTTTCGCTAACTCCAAAAGTGGCCGGACAACCAGGAGGGTCAATACTGGAATCCCAACCAGTGTAGACCCGGAAATTATACACATATCCTGTACTGCTTTTTGACAGCATATACAATTTAATCCCATAACGTGCCCTCTTACTAGGAATGTACTGCTTAAAAACTAAAAGCCCCTTGAAAAGGACCAAAGACTGGTCCACACTTATCTCTTTGCCTGGAACATAGACCTCTGAAAACCGATCTACAAAATGATCAAGGACAGGCCTAATCTTAAAAAGACGGTCACAATCAGGGTGATCTCGTGGCAAGGCTAAATCATTGTCTACAAAATGCAGCATACGAAGAAGAAGCAAATACCGATTACGTGTCATAGTTGCAGGAAATATAGCCGTGGCCATCAAGGGACTAGTGGACCAATAAGAAGCCAGTGACTGCTTCCTGATCAACCCCATCAAAAAAGACAAACCTAAAAACTTTTTCATCTCTTCCAGATATGTGGGAACCCACTGAGTAGCTCTAGACTGAGGCTTAAGTCTGGCAGCATTGTCCCGCAAATATTGCTCTGCATACACATTAGTCTGCTCCACAATCTCCTCCAAAAATACATCGTCCATAAACAAGTGAAAGAAATGGACAGGCAAAAAGTTTTCCGTATTAACTCTACACCCTGGGAGACCAGTAAATGCAGGTAACTGTGGATGCTCCCTGTTTGGGCCAATCCAGGTGTCAGATCTTCTAATGGGAAACCCTTCAGCCCCAGGCTGCTGCACTCTTGGCACATCAATGTCCTCCTCTACAACAGGCCCTTCATCTGCACTGAGAGTAGCTTCCTCATCAGAAGAATACTCTCGGACAGAAAACTCACTTCCAGAATCTCCCACTTCCTCCTCTGCCTCAGATGCAGAGTCAGTCTCGTAATCATGGTCTGAAGACGACTCAAAGAGCATGCCAACAACCTGCTGAGCGGTCACTCTGCGGCTAGCCATGATCCTCAATAACAACAAATGGATAGCCAACAACAACTAGCACTAAAATAAGTAATAAACAAAGTGTAGCTTTATCACAAAGAGGTATGTACTAAAAAAACTATGCCTGAAAAAGCTACTCACCAAGCAACTACTCTGCACAGACACATCAATCACCAATGATATCCAACTAAAAAGAAAAAAGAAAAAAGCAAATTAGACATATGACAACACAAATATCATTGTGCTCAAATCTTAGGACAATTTCACACACAATACTGCATTTAGTACATCACCTACAAACATGTTATTCATGCATGTCAACAATACTCCTTTGTACCAATACTAGAGAAGTACTAGAGGAGAATGGGGCTCTCTGACAAGCTTTGCATTCCACCACAAATATTACTGTCTGCACAGGCTTTGTCAGAATTACTCCTGAATTTCCAAAAACCTGTGCTGGCGATATTGTTTATAACTTTCATGCTCTCTGGTCGCTGCTCAATTCTAGTGAGGCAATTGCAATAGGCAATACCTTACAGTCATGAAACCCCGTTTTGCATCAAATTTAAATGCCTGGGTCTGCCCAGGCATTAAAATGAGGCACATACACCACTACTTAAGGAAAATTCACAGAAGGAACATGTGCTACCTCCAGGACAACATGGAAGTTGTACTGCTCCAGCTAGGCACACGCCGCAGATGTCCACAACGACAGCTGCTCCCTCCACCTCCACAACAGCAACCCCAATCACCACCATGGCACCCACAAAGGCAACACAGAAGGCAGGAGAGGATCTTTCAGCAGAGGACAACCCTCCTTGGCCTCAGGGAGCAAGACATCATCATGATTTACCATCTCAACTAGGAGTCCATTCTATGCCTGCTGAACCAGATTGCACCAGACATTACAGCAAGACTGCAAACTCCCTACAACATACCACCCATCACAAAGCTCCTCACTGTTCTGCTTATGCTGGCTTCTGGATCCTTTCAGACAACATGGGCAGTAGTGGTTGGTGTCTCCCAGCCATCAATATCTATTTCCTGCCTAAGGTCCTAGATGTTATCATCCGCCTCACACCTCACCACATCTGCTTCCCAAACACCCAGCAACTACAGCAGGAGACCAAGCAAGGATTCTATCCAATTGCTGGGTTTCCGCATGTGCTGAGTGCAATGGACTGCACCCATGTACAACTGTTGACACCTGCAGCTGCAGAACACCCATACAGGAACCAAAAGCACACACATTCGACAAATGTGCAGGTCATTGTGGACCACTGTGGGCTCTTCATGAACATCTCAGCCAAGTACCCCAGCAGCGTCCATGATGCTTACATAATCCGGCACTCCACGATCAATGAGCGGTTCCAGGATGCATAATTTGGCAATGGCCTACTTGTCAGTAAATTTACCAACCAATCAATACACACACGATACACCAACCCTGTAGGACAAACAACATATACACCACAACAAAGTTGCATGGTCATGGGAGCACAGATGTACTGGCAACAACACATATGCAACATGCCGCCTTACACTGCAATGATTGGACATCACAAACGCAGACACCCACATGTACCTAACACAGCCACAAACTAACAGCCACACCACGTTAAGGACAGATAGGTCTATGTCCCCTTTGCATAGAGAATAAGACCACAAACCACCACAAGTGTCCACTGGTTGACTACTAAGTATACTTCACACACATTAGACAAAACCAACAATAGCTCTGCCATGTCAGTGGCCTATGGCATGGACATATAAAGAAAGTCACACAGAGGCACATCCCCACCTCATTCATGTTGTGCAAGTCTCAGGCACAATCTACATCAAATGCCACCCAAGTGGTGTCAACTACAACTACATCCCATCTACACATACCTGACATGCCTGTAGGCTGCACATACATCTGTTGAATGCATTGTATTGCACACATGCGAAGACTAATGCACCTGCCATTAAAGACAATGAGACAGAATCATGACAAATGGCGTCACGACTACTCAACTAACACCTCACATGCTCCACTTAGTGCCCTCTAACACCATCATGCCTCTACTGTAGACCAACAATAGTACACCATGGTGCAGATTCACTGCTAAACTGTATTGTACATGGATGCCATAGTAGGCCCCTGTAGGAGTATGGAGGACATTACTGGTCATACATGCACTGTACTAAGTGACACTTCATAAAAATAGCAGGGCTGAAAATCCAATTACTAAGATGCTAGGACATACACCTGTACCAAATGTGATCATCACACTAATATGTGATACACACCCTTAGACACCTGGACACTCATCACAAGTTTATTGTCTGGCAGAGGCCACTTGGCAAACTTCCACCGCTGTTAGAAAGACATTGTGGTCTGAACCCTGCCGGCCCTATTAGGAGTTTACTGCTGGACCTGTGGGCGGAAACAATTGTTCTGCACGCCGGCCCAGCTGGGAAGAGGGCCAAAACATTGCAGCCAATTCGTAATTGATCTGGCTGCACTGTGGTGTTGGAGTGGGTGCAGCAGCACCGGTTGTGCTTTCAGCTGCATGTAATTCGTGCATTGGAAAGCGCTACAGGTCTGTCCATGGGGGCTCTGGCACTGCCCATGCCAAGTGCATGGCCAGTGCAGGGCCTCTAAGGGGCACCTGACACCCCCATTTCGCCAACGCTTCCATGGGAGTCGAAATCCAGAGGGCAGCCCGGGCGGATTAAGACCGCTAGGACTGCCAGGCAGCTTGCTTGTGGCAACCTGGCAATGTTGGCGGTCCAACTGTGGTGGGTCCACCACGGTCATAATGTGGCAGTCATACTGCCATGACTGCGTCGGTCCAGCTGCCACTGTGAGTCTTGCATTCTTGAGACTGCCAGATTTGTAATGAGGGCCAAGATGACTGACACAACCATCATCTGCCACTAGGGCCAACTAAGTGTTGCACTGCATGCGTAATGCCACATTCAAACATGGATGGCTTTGTAGGGCAACTATGCTGGCTACACATCTGACACCATTGTGCTGCAAGGAGGTGGTTGCCTCCATCTAATATTAGGACCCTGCTACTAAAATGGACTACAAAAAACATGTTACATACATGATGAACATACATATTGGAGCCCTGATGGTCGTATACAGGTCCTTGCGTCAGTACTCAAGAATGTCATTTACATCAACACAGTCAAATTGACCCATATTACAAGACCTGGAACATACACAACACCACAATCACCTCTGATTCACCACTCAAACTGCAACCAACTACTGCCATGTAATATTCCAGATCCCTCTCAAGTCTTCACTAAATTTCTCCCTCTTATCTTTGCAGCTGACCAAGGTTATGGCATACAGCCGTGGGTCATGACCACATTTGCAATTCCAACTGCCAATGAACAGCGTGCCTCCAATGAAGCACACCGGAAAACACGCCATGTGGTGGAGATGACCTTTGGCCTTCTCAAATCCAGGTTCTGTTGTCTGGACATGACAGGAGGAAGCCTCCTGTATGTTCCCCCACTGGTATGCATGATCATATCGGTATGTGCTATCCTGCACATTATGTGTGTCAGTAATACATGAAGACTGATATATGGGTGTCTGTACTAGGTATCAATGGGTATGCCATTATTCACAATGCTTGACCTGTATCTGCATGTCTACACAGTATGCCCCATATAACAACATTACACAGCACATAGCAATACAAACCACTCATTGGTACTTACATGACAGATCTATTGCATGTTACCAAATGTAACAAAATAGCACATACATGTACTGGCCTTGAATTTCACAATCATGTGTGGCATGTGCGAACATGTGCAGCATTGTCCTATAATGTCAGAGACCCACATCACATTGAGTGAGAGTAGACACAGCCATATCGTTAGCATCTGGCAAAGGTTAAATACAGCTCTAAGAAGATAATACACCTCAACATCAGTCAGTCATGGTAGGAGTCAGCTAGGCTGTGGCATGCTGGGAGAATTGCATTGCCATGTTTAACGGTGGATGTGGATGTACAGCTCTGAGATACCCACAAATTCTTGCTGATACAACACGCCAAGTCACATGGAGAATACTCAAGTGCTGTGGCATGTGTAATGTCATGTGTGTCTGGCACTCATTACATGTCACTAATATCGCCAATGGGCCGGTCACTACTAATTTGATGGTTTTAGGAGAAGAGAATATCTCCCCATTACACAAGTCACATGTTGTATCCTGTCCCTACATCACCTGAAAATGTTGCTGTAGAAGATGTGTACAAGGTGTTAGCAGACAAAAGACTGGGCGCAATGGAGGACACAAACATACCTCACCAGTTATGGCAGATAAAAGGGATAATGACCAGACAAACACCAAAACAGACACTGTAAGACACCAATGTCTACATGTCAAACGTTAACTGATACACAGAGAAGGTGGGCACGTTAGTACATGACCCGGACATGTTTGCCACTACCATACCATGGTATTTGCCCTTTACATGGTACCAGAACAGGAGAGAGTCACATACAACTCCATCTGTACCATTTCATTTGTCCAAACTTTACGTCACAACAGTTATGCAACCCTTAAGCAGGCTGAACATGGACATAACTTTGGTCTCCAAAACATCCATAAATGTCCTACATGTGTAAGCACACGACTTTTGTACCTGAGAGAGGAAGGCTGACTTTGGAATTCATTACAACCAGGTCTGTATGATCACATTTGTGCATGTCTCCATCTACTAGGGAATGTGCACAGGCTGGAAATTATCTATCATAAATGGCAGAGATCCGAGCTCAATAAACCCATGCACCACTGCTCTGACAACATGAATGTATGATAATGTCAGATGCTTGATGCACATGCACAGGGGGCAGAGGGAAGTGGAGCACCATTAACCTGCACCTTAACATGCAACAATGGGTTTGTGTTGCCACACAAACTCACACACTGATGAAGATGGGTAGGCATGCCATCTATGCCACACTGCAATGCTGCAATACAGTGGGATGGCATTGTATGTGACAGTCATGAATGACATGATGTTGACAGATATAAAAATACATTTGGAGGCAGGCACACATATCCCAAAGATCTGTACACACATGTACCATCATAATGGGCCAGCAATGGTAATGTGAATGGATTCAGTACAAATTCCAGCCTAACAGCAACATAATGGTTTTGGCATCACAAAACCTGTGAGAGTAAACATTTTCTCCTCAATTGTGTACTGACATAGAGAACATAGGTGCCAATTATGTGACTACTCAGGCAATAGTAGAAAAGACAACTTCTGTCTATGCAGGAAGATGCCAATGTGAGCTTGCACATCCCTTTGACACAGCAGTGTTGTGATATATGACACAAATGACACAACACATGTCAGTCCAGACACTTGGCACATAGCATTGTTCACCAACACACGTGTCCATAACATCTGCAGCAACTATGATGCATGTGATACTCCATGGCACATGTTTAGCTGACCTATAACTAGTTAAATATCATGCACACTCAACGTGACAGGGAATACCTGATGTCAATGCAGTCCCAGTCCATTGCATACTCTGAGTACAAAATGTAATGGTTTACACATGCCTTAGCCTGTGTTTGACACTGGGCCTAACTACAAATATGTTTGTAGGTGTGTAGACATATATTGCCCACAGACATTACTATGTACTCCACCTCCTACTCACTAGTCATACACATATGTAAACAAATAGCACACATGTGCCAACATGCATGTGTACACAGTATCGGACACATGCACATATAAACAAAGAACGAGTGAGTGCCTACAGCTGAGTCATGAATACATGTATCGGTTGCACATACTAATTACACCACAATGAAATTCATGCATAGACTTGCACATGTAGCCCAAAAATATATACCATATAGTAGAACAGCCCATTTAACATGTGAAATAAATCAGGGTGCATTCAAGGACTACAATGGCAAAAGTGACGCTATCCCAATATGTGTAAAAAAAATAGTGCAAATGCATCAGCACCACACTGCACCACACCACAATGTTGCACACCGCACCGCAACATTGCGAAAACGACACCTGGGCCCTGAGTGGCAATTCAACGTTACCACTACTGTCAGTGCATCATGGAGAAAAATCGATGCATGACTCTCATGCGTTAAAAACCCCCACGCATGATGCTAAAAACATGACACACACACACACCCAGGAAGTAATGTACCAGGATATCCTGCCTACAAACATGGTGTAGTAAATGTAGTTTTGCTTTCACTTCAAAGTCTGTTCCCTTGTCACTGTGTGTGGTTGTGTTTTGGAGATGCTGGTTGACTTGTAGTGTGTTTGGAGGTCTTGTTGTGTCCCTTCTGCTGTGTCCTGTGTTTTTGGTGTCTAAATTTTCTATTTACTTGTAATTTGTATCTATAGTGCACTGTTTTTGTCATTGTATTGTGGGGTATCTGTCTGGGGTAGTCTAGTTGTTGGAGTAGTTTGGGGAGTTTGGGGTAGGTGTTGGGTTTAAGTTTCCTTTCTTATTTTATTTTGGGTGACGTCCTGTACCCTTTTGTAATGTCTAGGAAGGGTAGGGTGGGGAGAATGTTGCCTGATGAACTGGGGGGCTTCATATGATTGGTGGCCCATTGCAACTTGGTGGCCAGGTGATCCTGGTCTACCCCAACGAGGCAAGGCGGCTGCAGTGGGGCAAGGTCGTATACCATCTGGCAAGAATATTCAAGACCAGATGCAATGTTCACCAGCTCACACATTGTGGGGCTGATCTGGTGGTAAGAAGCAGGATCTGCTGGATCATTTGGGAATAGAAATCGGCGGAACTGTTGGTAAGTCTCCCATTGCCATATAATCGGCTGCATTTAGCATTTGACTGATAGTTGCAGATAAGTCTGAGTGCTACTTCTAATGGTTGTGAACATGTTGTATGCAACCTGCATGAAGAGTCTCTGTGCCACTTGAGGCCTGCAGTTCAAATGTTGTACAATTTAGCCAATGCAGGACACATGTATGATGAACCCTGCATAACCATCATGAAAGGGCATATGTAAGAGCCCCTAGCGCAACCTTTGCGCTGCCATAGTGTCATATGATTGACAGTAAGGCAGCGCTAGCTTGCCATTTACCCCGCGTAGTCTTTACATAGTGGTGCAATGGATGCATTGCACCACTTTGGAAAGGCTTGGCACACATCATGGTTGTGCCAGCCACAGTGTATGCAAGGGGGCCATTCTGGCACAAAGGGATCCTCCAAATTAGCACAAAGAAGTCAATGAGACTGATGCACGCCTTTTGTGGCAGATTTGTTAATGCCTGCTCTAAGCGGGTGTTATAAATATGCTCCCATCATGATCAACAGGTGCTTAGCAGGACTAGGGAACAAAAATTATGATGCTAATCCTGCAATGCGCCAGACTACTGCCAAACAAGTTTGAACCTACTCCCCACAACTACCAACGTGGTGCACAGTCTATTGGAGACGGAGCAACTAATTTTCTTGAGGAATGTGTGTAGGACTGTATGTGTAATCAGCTGTAGCAGTGCAATTTACAAATCTGTACATACTCCACCCAATGCTGATACTGATGGTTGCTTGTCCTCATTTTTCAGCTGCCAACATGACCAATGATAAAAGGAGCCAGTTCAACCGGATGTTCGAACTCTATTACCACATCCTGGAGGTGCACGCAGGATACCGCCGCATGGCACGCCGTTTCCATGCCGAAAAAGCTTCTGGGGATTGCCGTGCATTCCCACACGGGGGACCCACTCATCCGCCTAAGACAAAGGATGGAGCAGGCACATCACCGATGCAGGGGCTCCCAGCTGCATCCACCCCATCCACATCTGCAGCACCAGTCACCAACAGGCACCAGTTTTGCCACCGCCAGCTGCTAGGCAATCAAAGTTTGAACAGGACTTACATTGTAAAATCAACATAATACTCCAGGGTTTGGTCATTGGAGGAGGCGCTGGCAGAGGACCGCAAGCTCCTAAAGTTCATCAAGAAGAAGGTGAAAAAGTCATGGAAATGAACTTGGACAGTGATGGACTACCTCCCAGTTCCTTCCCCTCCCTTTTAAAGTTGTACCATATTTTAGTTTGGGTTTTATGTAGTTAGTGGTAAGTTAGTGTAGTGTAGCTAACAGTTAGGATAAGTGTAGTTGGGTGGTGGGGATTTATTCTTATGTTTTTATTGGTGGCTTGTTGGGCGGGGGGTCATGTTGGGGTTTATACTTATTTCTATGAAATAAAAAAAATCAAAAAATATATATATTTGTTTAGGCCTTTGGGTTAGTTATTACATGTGTAGTTATGGTAATTGTTGTCCTACTTGTTTCTTGTTTCTTAAGGGGGTGGAGGCCAGTGTGGTGTTTTATGTGTAAGTTAAGTTTGACATAGGTTAGATAGATTTAGTTATATGATAAGTATAGTAAGTATAGGTTAGTTTAGGATAGGGTAGGTTTTAGTTGTTTTTAAGGAGTTCATTTTACTAATAAATATCTTGTAATAATTGCAAACAGTTTCTCAGAATTCTCCGCATGAGTGCACTGGGTAAATTGAGAAAACAGCCTAGGGAATCCGTCCTGCCTTCAAAAGACTCATTTACCATGTGCTACTCCTATTGAGCTGTCACATTGACTGCAACATCACATTTACTAGTCTATACATCTGCAATCCAGTGTACCCACTATTCATGATGAGTATGTACACTTGTATTGGACAGGTAAGTCTGGTAGTTCAGCTGTCAATGTTGGAGACCTGTAGTAGCAATGTTGGGAACTGTGACACATCTGACAACAGCAACGATTGGAACTCTATCCTCCAAGACTGACCGGTGACCATCACTAATTAGGTTAGCTACCTCTGTACCACACCAATGAGTTCTTCTGGTACTGCCAGCTGACGATATTGCCCTAGACTTGCTTTTCAGCCATATCTGCCATTCTTGTACATTATTGTTCCAATTTATCAGCCCTTTGCCCCACCTGAGTGTCATATAAAGGGAAGCGCAGGTGGCACAATAGACTGCATCATATTAACAAGGTGTGATGTATTCCTTTATGGTGGCTTGAAACCACCTTGTTATTGTGGCATCAATTTGCATGGGAAGGCCTTGCAATGGCTGTTGTGGAGGTCAAGCCACATCAACACATATTGCATTTTTCCCCTGTCCCAGTTTTACATGTTTTCATACACTGGAGGAGGCACCAAAATCTTACACCACCACAGGATGGCATTACCAAGGTGCAATAATGAAGTTTACTTTGTTTGCTCCTCATGTTAATGTTTGTGTATGTAATGTTTCGGCGTTCTACAGCACATATGGACCGAGCAGATTGTCATTTCAGTTTCTGGTGTTGCTGCAAGGTGCTCCGCCTTCACAACTATGGTCTCCCCCTCAACACAGCCAAACTTGCATTACGGTGCAAGGGATGCAGCATTGTGGCAGGGCAGCTAATATACTACCGGCACAAGGGTGGACCCAGGGATCGTCGGTATGGTTATCATTTATTGATGTGAACAACATTTTGTACATGACAGTGTCTGATCCTACTACGGTATGGACATAGTCAGTTGACTTATTTTCAACTTTGATCAGGGTGTCTAGATAGTTTGATGGAGATATTGCAGCTAGCTGTACTAGTGCACACATGGACCCTCATTACAAGTCTGGCAGTCCTATGACCACCAGACTGCCATTGCCAATAGGACCACCACCAACAGCAGAGGTAGAACTAGCTAATTTTGACGTGGGGAAAGCCCCACGGGCCAATGGCATGGCACCAGCCATCAGCTTACAGACTTGCAATGTCACCTGTCTTTTGACACCAGCCCAGCGTTATGATCAGCGCTACCCTCTTAACAATGCCAGACTTGCCCATGAGCCACCCCCCACCCATCATTGTGATGATGTGCACCATGATGTTCACAGACATACACCATATATTGTGTTTGTATGATTGTTTCCCCATTCCTGTGTGGCTCACTTGGTTGTGTCAGAGTTGTTGTGGGTTCAGCCTGTATGTGTTGTGTTCTACAGATTGCAATCTGTAGTGAAATGTTTTCTTTAGTGGCACAGTTCTGATCAGCGTCAACATCTGTGGCTCAACACTGTGCTAGGTTAGTTACACAGAGTAGTGCCATGTTTAATGTGATACGGGACAACTCTGCAATTCCCCAAGCAGCTGCAAGAATTAGTTCTCCCTGCAACAGGCAGGAATTGTTGCAGCATAATGAAGAAGTGGCTGCCTTATCGGGATGTCTTGTTTCTGTGCGGGGTGGTGTTTCTTCCTGCGCATGTATAAGTAATGTTAGCTAGAGTGCTATTTTAATGTGTGCTGTAAGATGCAGTACACATGTGTTTTGGCAATGGGACATGGCAGTAGTGAAGTCTTTCTGCAAGAGACACCACCATGACATAACCCCCAGGAATGGTGTTGATTTTCTTCATCGTCTCTGATGTCTCAGCTGTGTAGGTTTGACTATATGCATGTTGTGATGACACAGCCACAGGCACAGTAATTAGATGTGCCTTCCATCCAATGTGCTGGATATGTACATGATGGTATATAGCCCCGGTGATTAAAATATGCCCAGGTTGTGTTGTGGTGCTGTGCCAAGGCATGTGTACATGTGTTGCTTATGGTTGAATAGTGCATCTTGATTCATGGGCAATGTGTTTGGCTTCACTTCGTTAGCATGCATTAAGTGTGTCCTATGTGCCTCCCCCTTCTAGCATTAGTAAAATTGGCAGTTATTTCCCCATGCAACTTACCCTGCATTTTTGGTGGTTGTTAGAAGTCTGTCCTGTCCTGTCCTTGTATTCCTGTGAACAGCTCTCCCGGGATGACCGCTGCAACCATCTCCTCCATCTCATCCAGGTCTTCCTGTGGTGCAGGACTTCCGCCTACAGTTTGCAGTGCTGCCTTACTGTTCTTGGCCATTTTCTCCTTAGTTCTATGCTTACAATCATGCCAGCGCTTCTTGCACTCCATGATAGTTTGCTTCACCTTTGCCACACTGTTGATTTTGTCCACTATCTGCTGCCATATTACCTCTCTCTTACAAATTGCCAATTTGGAGGTGACGATTAGCTGGTGTTGGTGCTCCGTCACCTCTCTGACAAGGATCTCATGCTCCTCCTCACTGAACTGACACCTGCGCCTTTTCTTTTCCTTCTCCGGGACTTCTGTGTATCCTCCTGGCTGGTTCCTGGGTGAATGGGGTCACCCTGGGAACTCTCCTGGCCAGCTGCTTCCATCTTCCATTTGAATTTCACTCTTTCCTGCTTGTGTGTCTTAGGTTGACACAAATGTGGTGTTAAAATGGGGCAAATCTGTTTGCAACATGTTTACGTGCTGCAAAATGGGTTAGAGACAGTTTTGCAGCATTAACTTCAGTTTGCATTACTACAGGGCACAAGGGTTTATGTCAAATGTTTTACTCAAACCCTTTCTTAGCACCATCGATATGATGTATTGATGGCGCTGTGAAATGATGCAAGCTGGCGCTAAAACTTTTTGACACAAAACTGCGTTTGCGCAGTTTTGCGTCAAAAAGTATAAATAGTATAAATATCAGCCTTTCAGTTTAACTCTGGCTTCCCCTAGGAGACAGTCAGTTAGCTTGTATGTGGGTTTGATGTCATCCCAAATACAGAGGTTATGGTACGTTATGAGCTTAGCAGTAGTTTTCGAAGGAAACCAGAATAGATGATCAAACTGTAATTGGGTCTTCTAGACAAGGGCCCTGATCTGTTCCGCTTAGTTGCCAGGACAAAATACAGTATAACTTTCTGGAGAAGGTCAATTTACAGGTTCACATACTTTAGCCTTGTGTTGATTTGAGGAGCAAGGGTTAAGTCGGAATTAAAAATAACTCACACTTCCTCACTTTTGGTGAGGTGGATGGAGAGTTCCAGCGCCTAGGGGGAGTAAAATGCAATTGATTGCTGCTAAGGGTGTCTGATTAACATAATATTCAATAAGTATTTCCGATTCAAGCACTTTATAATAATTTAGAGAGAATAAATGAATAAAGAATTGCATGTAAAATGTTTGTGACAGGAAATTTGAGTGAAATATCTAATAATAACGCTCTCTGACCACCTGTCCATCAATACTACATCCACTATAGCCCTTCTCTCCTGCTGCATGTTCCTATGTCATTTTGGTAACATATGGTACGATTTCTAGTCTTACCAGAGCTGTAAACACATATTTGGTACTTGTCAGGACAACTCTCACTTCGCATGCTATTGCTGGTGCAACATTGGCACATATTAAGGTTCAGAACCTACACTCAAGGCTTACTGGTCAACCCTTGCAAATTATGTCTAGTGTCTAGGCAGTTGAGCGGGTAATTTATGCTTGAAATATTTAGGAACATTTGATGCAGATGTTAATCAAGCACTTTATAATAATTTAGTAAGAATAAACCGCCGTCTCAAGCACCGCATTTTTGTGACACTAATAGGAGGTTTGAGAGAAATAATGAACAATAATTATTAGGACTAACATACTCTGACCACTTCTCCATCAATACCACATCCACAAGAGTCCTTCTTTCCTGCCTGCATGTTCCAATGTCTTTTTTGGCTTTAGCAACATATGGTGAGATCCCTAGTCTTGACAGAACCACAAACACATACCTGGTACGTCCGAAGGACAACTCTCACTTCACACGCCACTCGTGGTGCAACATTGGAACGTTAGGGTGCAGAACCTGCACTCAATGGTGATGCTTACTAGTCAATCCTTGCAAATTAAGTCCAGTGTGCAGGCAAGTTGGGTGGATAACTTATGCTTGAAATATTTATGAACATTTGGTGCAGACATTATTAATAAATGATCATGAACATCATGCAAATGGGAGATAGTTTACATTTACTAGTTGTGCCTGTGTACTTAGCTGATCATGAACTGACCACAAATTTCTTGCAATATGTATATGTAAGAATGGTGTTTGTAGGATGACGAATGGATGCTGCCCATAGAGTACAACTTGGACACTTGCTCTTCCTTTCCATTTCTGAGGGTGGTGTGCAAAGTTCCCACCAAAACAGACTCCAGGAGGTGGCACATGGCTATCTGCTTATCTGCAGCAGCCACCTCAATGTAGTCTCATAGGAAGGCAATGTATTCCCTGGCTGAGAACCTCCCTCAGGATGGAAACTCTATTTGAGACCTTTGAAGCACGCAGAGGGTCTGATTGGCAGGAAGCAGCTGTCTAACTGTGAGGGCTTGAAATTACAAATGTGAGTTTCCGTTCAGTTTATGAAACATGTCTTTGGACACAGGCCTTCAAGACCTCTGTTGGTGTTATGGTGCTTCCAGAATGTGGAGCTGAGAGCTTATTCCTTGTAGTTAGCAATGTTAGCGCATCAGTCCTTAATAAGTAAACTTACAAGGGGACGCGTATAGGTCAATGCACCTTTTGACTCGTTTAGGATGTTCTTACCACAGTTCCAGAGCAGAAACACAATGATCAATGCAAAATAATCAATATTCATTAGTCAAATCAATAATCAATGGAGTCAGTAAAATTCACACACCATGACTGAAAGGTCATGAATAAACACACCTTTAATTAAAGTTCAGTAAGTTTATTCAGTCATATAGATTAAGCTTCACGTCAGATCAAACGCAATTACTTATAATTGTTAATCAAAAGACGCAAGAAACATGCACTCATCAAAGCTTGAATCACAATGCATTCTAAGGCATCAGTACAAATCATTAGTAAAACCAATTTCAATAAGACTGCAGTGTCCATAGAATTCAGCACAGTGGTCCATCAACCATTTGTCCCTGCAATTTTTCAGTCGTCATATGAATAGCCTTAACTGACTCCAATTAGCATCAGCATGTGGGGCTTCATGCAAAACAATTTTGAACACAAATTTGGAAAACATCTACCTAAAGAAAATTATTAAGACAGCGCAGTTGGTACCTAGAAAGGAACGGCACAAAAATGCAATTCAGTCACATTGTCATATCTACCTATCCACTGTATGGTTCAGCAAGCAGAGTCAGTCTTCGTCCTCAGGTCATCAGTTGATCAGCAAAGCATCAGGCTCTCAGTCAGAGAATATCAGCCCAATGACAGAATCTCAAATCTCTCCTAAGTCTCTTCTTCTTGACAGCGGTCTGCCTAAAATCTATTCTGCCTCCTTTTCCTCTGACATGTTGTTTTATCAAAGTCACATAGACTATCCCCTAATTTCCAATTGCTCAATTAATCGTATGTTATTACTCTGTCCAATAGTTTTAATATTCCAAATCTATGAATTCTGGTATTTCACACTTCACACATCGTTGATTGGTCTGCTTTACGATGTTCTCATCATCCGGCTCGTCAGGTATCGAATTTGTTGCATCTTCGTCTCCAGTCAGTGTCTTCATTGTTCGCGTCCTGGGAAAGTACATCCTACACACATTACACACAATTGTTGCTCTTTTAAGGGCACTGTCTTCTGCTAGTCGGTTCTCATGGAAAGCTTCTGCTAAGCATTTTATTAAAACAATGAGCAGTTCACATGAGTTAGTTCACTCTATCAGCATTTTCTCATTAACCGTTAAGAAATACAGCTTCTGCATGAGGCATGGCAAAACTAGGCCAAGACACTTGCAAAGTTAAGGCCTACAATTATTAAGCAAGAACATATTCCATAACCCTTTATATGCCACATTACTGCATTAATCTAATACATTTTCAATATTCCATGTGGATTAATAATCATTTAATAAAATTTTTGAACACTGGTGGTTATTCTTCGAGGTCACAATTTCAAACGTGCACATTGTTTTTCTTCGTTATTCATTTTCTACAATAATCATTATTCAAAAATACATAAACACTCATTAATAATTTCTAATTAAGACATCTGCTTAAGCAGGACAGCCCAAGCATACCGGACATGATGCAGATTCAGTGATCAGTAGCCTTTTCTACCTCTAATTGGCCCTTAAAGAAGAGCTGCTTTAAAGAAATACTATAACAAGTTCTGGTGACCTTATGTGTGATTTTGCATTGCAAGTATACTTCTTCCCTACACTTCTCTTTCCTTTTTGTTCTGTATCTGACATTGTTCTTCGTTCAGAGGTCCAGCACTCATTTGGTCCTCTGCTAGCAAGCTTCAGAAGGCCTCAAGTGGTCTAGTCATAGCCCTTTGTTTATGTGGGACTGCAAACTATTGTGTGTGGTACAAACTGAATTTGTCCCGTTTGTCTTCAAAGTTTCTCCTTTCCCTAAAGAATGGACCTCCAGAACCTGAGCAATCCCAGGTTGCATTACATACCCCATGCAAAGAGACAACACTACCTAACCTAAAATTGGAAAAGAGACTTATGTCCCTGGACCCTGTTACCCCACTCACTCAATTCTAAGACACTTCGGGGCAGATTAGACCCTTGTGCCATGATATTGCCATATGAGAAAAACAATTTGGGCTAATGTAGTGATATTATGGCAAAATGCCACAGCAGATTTAGAAAGTGGAGCAATGCATGCATTATACCACTTTGTAACCCCTTACGCCACATTATGCCTTCGCCAGGCATAATGTATGCAAGGGGAGTGTTCCCCCTTTAGTGGGGCCAAAAAAAGGCACAAAGAAATCTAAAAGATTTATTTGAGTCATATTTCTCAGCATTTGTAACACCTGCTCAAAGCAGGAGTTAAAATGGGGCATACCATTGGTTACAATGGGCTCCTATGTACTGTTCAGGGTTGGTGCCAACATTTTTTATGCTAATGCCCCCTAACCTGTGCCATGGTGCCCTGTGTTTTAAATACGGTGCACACATGGAGGTAGTGTGGCACTAAGGTTTGCAAGGAAAGGGGTGCTGCACTTTTCTTAAATCTGCCCCTTCCTGTATTACTTCGAGGTTACTCTTGCACTATATATTGTTTGCTACAGTGTTTCTCCTTGTTTTCTCCTTGTTTCAGACTGTTTTTGTTGTTTGTGATCTCAGGTTTGTGAATTATAACAAAGTAACTCAATTGTGGATGGGGATTTGCAATCATCCCTTTTAAATTGTGTTTCTAACCCATCATCCTTTTGCCCACCATGCCACCTCAGCTTGGACCTACCCTATGCTTATCAGTCTGGACCCTGCTTCAATAGGAACAGTCCAGACTGAACTGTCAGGCCAAGTCTTCCTTGATCCAGAACGCTATCAACACAAGACTGGTTTCGCTTAGATTGGGGCTCTCCAGTCAGATGTAGCTTGGCTCCAGTGGTACAGTGAGCACATGACCTCTTCTGGGCATACCGTTGCCACTTACGGTGGTACATCAAACACACAAAAGGTGGTAGGAGAACTGCTTGAAATTTGTCCAACCACTGTAAATTGCTCGAGGCTATTTTGAATTTGTCGTTTTGTTCTGTGCAGCAATTGTGTACTGTTATTTGTATAGTTTTGTTGTAATTGTGTCAAACTGAGTTGTCAATATGCTGGTGTCTTGCTCTGTGTTGTTTGTTAGCTATTTCCCACCCTCACTTCACATAGTTCACATTTTTCGTGATCGCATCCTCTTTGATTATAATGACAAATACTCATTTGAGCTTCTGAAACATTTTTGTTGTTCCCACTGGTTTCATGTGCATAGTATTTCAAATAAGGCCCAATTATTTGTAAGTTTATTTGAAGTGGTTGATGTTTAATCTGGCTGTGATTCATAGATATTATCTCACATTCTAATGTGTACTTTAAACAAAGAAGGTAGATGTACAGCTCAGCAGAAGTGTGCTCCACAATTATACTGTGTTTTTTAATTCGTTTCTCTAATTTCGCTAAATACATTTTTAAATATTTAGAAAACCAGTTTCAAAAGGTAAAATAATAATGTATATTTCTTGTTTGAGTCTTTTTTTAACGATTATGTTGACGTTTTGCAGAAATATGATAATGAATACGGTTTTGTTCAATTTGGACACAAAGAAAGTCCGAGGATAGAGGAAAACTAATTATGTTGCCTTTTTATGGCCTTTAATCATCGATAAATGCTTGAATTGTGCGACTAAGACACTCTCTTTGAAACGTTCATCTAATTTGCATACTGACTCTGCACTTAGCACCTTGTCAATTTTTTCTCATTACAATTTGAATGCGCCCTTGATTAGAAGTGGAAACATGCAGCAGGCTGCCTGTGGCGTTCATACGAAAAAGTTCAAATTCATGACCTACAGCAAAGTTCTGTGGCATTAAAAAAAACCTAGTCATGCCGTGTGTGGTCCTTGTTGTGGACAAGAATGATATGCATAGATTCAGGTTGTTCTTGCTCTACTTACAAAAAAGTCGTCATTCTACATGTGTAAGGTACGCCTAGATCTGAGTCGAGATTTACTACTTTTGGAAATTCCAAAACATTCCCAGCGCTATGCTTGGATATCTACACCAGGGGGAGGTTTCCAAGTGTGCGGTTGTAAATCTCATCTGACATCTTCTGCAGGATCCTATTCCAACTGTTTGGAAATGTTCTTAATGTAGAATTATGCAATCTAGAAAGGAGGGTTCTGTACAAATATAAATTTGTTTTTATTTTCTCCTCTGGGAAAAAGTTTCCACATTAAGAATGCCCTTCATCTACTCCCCCAACGATCTGTTCATTTTCTCACCTGGAAAGGGAGTTACTGCACCCCTTGGCAGGAGTAATTTTCCAATCAGTTCCAAGATGGGAAAGGATTTAAGTTTGGGAACGTCTACAAATGTTCGCTTGCGAGCGTTAACAATCTAACATGACTAAATACACATTGTATCGCTCATGCTTTCATAGGATTTGCTAATGTCAATTTCTCCATACTCATGGAAGAGAAATAGGCAATGGAAAATCAATTTTACCTGATAGTACCTTTTGTGAATTCATGGCAGATCTAAATTGAGATCATTTCGACTGTAAATAAAAGTTTACAGCCAAAGATGTATTTGTGAGCTGGACCCTGTGACATTTCTCAGTGGAGGCATGGTTCCAAATTTCTCCCAATTGTCCATAAAGCTATGTTTGAATCCTCAACCTGCCAGATGATTTTATTGCCATAAAAGTCTCTGTGGGGACACAACTATCATTACAGATTTCTAAATCATATTTTTGTCTAATTCATTTTGAGTTTCAGTTCTGTACCTCTTAGTTTTGAAAAATAAAATACGGATACTGTTGGTGGACTCACCTTAAATAGTATTGGTTTAGTAATTTTCTTGCATTATAACCACAAACTAAAAAACGAAGGCGTGTGTAAAATTAAGCCCTAGGCCACTAATATCTTTGATGCTAACATTGGTGTTTGCAAACTGTACAGCCACTCTTACCAGTATTTTAGGGCTGATGTAGAATTTGGAGGAGATGGTACTTCATCACAAGGGCAACTGACAATATGTCAATGATGGAGCATACTTCAGCTCTGTCATGGACATAGTCCTCAATGGTGCAAAGGGGTAAATAATGTCAGAGGTAAGTCAATAGACCATGGTAAGTAATTGGGTTACTAGTTGAGGGGGTGGAACCCTAGTGAAGCAGCAACCACAATCCTTGTCAGGATGAGGACCAAGAGAACCCCAGATTAACCTATGCGCTACCCTCTTGTAGCTTGGCACAGAGCAGTCAGGCGCAACTTAAAGGCAATGTGTGAAATATTTATGCAGCACTTCAAACAGTAATCAAGTGAAAACACAACACAAGACAAATCCCACACTGATTTAGAAAAACAGAGCATATTTTAATTAATAAATCAAGACCAAAATGGCAAAGATGCAATCAGTGAAACCAGAGATATTCAATTGTAAAGATCTAAGTGAAAATAGCACCAAACACCACATAGCGCCACCTGTGGATATCTGGTCATGCTAGACCAGAACAAAGTAATTCCATGCCAACCATGATGGAGTATGGGCTGGCTACTGGGACCCAGCAATGCTCACTGAACAAGAGTACCTTAAATCCTGGTTGCAGGAGATTTCAGAGTCCCGTGTTGAGGATGCATCATGCACTGGTGGTTCCTATGAGCTGACAAGCTGTGATTCGAGGTCATCATTGTTGAGGATGCCGTCAACATGGGGCTTGCAATGCAAAGTCCTGACTCAAGGTGGGTTGCACACAGGCTGTTTCCAAGGAAGCTTCAGGGCTTGCAAAGCGGTGTCCTGTGTCGCCATTGAGGCTGGGGTGGACTAGAGACTAGTGTTGCAAAAGCCTGTGGCAAAGAGGCGTCATGTAGCTGCAGTTCCTGGGTGGCTGTGGACAGCAATGTGAAGTCCTTGCTTCACGGAAATCTACGCATCAGAGTTGCATCTCACAGCAGAGGAGATGCTTCGATTATGCTGAATCCACAGATTAACTGGCACTGCACCTTCTGCCCTCCCAGGCTCCTGGACTAGGATGGTAGGACTTGGCCGGACAGGACTCACAGATGGCAGAGTTCAGGTGCTGGGTTCAAGGTTGTTGGAGCCTTCTGTCTCTGAGGCTCTAGTCAGGAGGCCAGCCTGCTAACCATTGGAGTCACTCTGGGCACCTGGGTTCAAAAGATGCAGGTCCAGTTCTCACCCATGCAAGAGGGCATCAGGTCAGCACATCAGGGCGGCAGTTCTTCAGAGCAGCAGTCCAGTAGTGTGGGAGTCCTTTCAGCAGTGCAGCAGTCCTTTCTGGCAGAGTACACAGGTCCAGAGTGTACTGATGAGTTGAGGTCTGAGATCCAATATTTGTACCAGGTGGTCACTTTGAAGTGAAGGAAAATTCTGTTAATTTCCACCCCCTGAAGTGTCAGGCATCCCCTTCCACCCTGTCCTGGCCCTAGCTTGTCTGGGGTCACAATAGACCAGTGTAAAACCCATTGTGAGAGTGCTAGGAGAGAGCCTTTGCGAATGTGGTAGATGACAGCTCCTCCCCTCGTTAGCTCAGAATGTCCCATCCTGCCAACACCTTTCTTCCCTTTGTCTGACTGTCTAGTAGCAATACATAAAGATCAACTGCCAGCTGCACCTAGTCATGTGACCCAGGTTCAGACTGCAGGTACCAAATGATTAGGACAAAAAATGGTAACTTTCTAACAGTTGCATTTTCAGAACTGTTATTAAAGATCCACCTTACCATTAAAAGGGACTTGTATTGACAATGTTTTAGACACCAGTTGGATGTTACAGCTTATTAAATGTAATTTGGTAACTCCAAGGTTATCCTATGGAAGAGATAGGCCTTGCAATAGTGAAAAACTTATTTAGGAGTTTTTCACTAGCGGTACATGTAAAACTGTCCTATTTGTTTTAAATACACTGCACCTTTCCCTCTTGGCTCTTGATTGTTCTCTGCCTACCCTAGGGGGGACTTATAGGTATGAAAAAGGCTTATTTTGCAAGGTCGAAATGGCAGTTTAAAACTGCACACACAGGCTGTATTGGCAGGCTTGAAACATGTTTAAAAGGCTATTTAGTTAGGTGGTACTACCTGCAGGCCCACTAGTAGCATTTAATTTGTAGGTCCTGGGTACATGCTGTACCACTTTATTAGGGATTTCAAATAAATTAAATAAGTAAAGATCACAAGCACTTTGCACTGGTTAGCAGTGATACAGTGTGCAGAGTCCTAAAATCAAACTGAAAACTGGAGGGTGAGGGCAAAAGGTCTGAGGATGATCTTGCAGACAGGATTAAGACCAAAAAGTACTTGTGCAATTTAGAGTGTGCAGTCAAGGGGCTTTTTATGCTATCCATCACCTCCAGGTAAGAATTGGCAATGACGGACAGTAAAAACAAAACAAAATGATGCCTACACTACTGGAGAAAACTCCTATGGTGTGGGAGTCATTAGATTCACATATTTTCAAAACAAACTACAGCTTTCTGAGTTCATTTAAAAAAATGTAAAACTATGAAAATGAAAAACTTTTCACAGCTGGCCATCATGTTTGATGGAGCCATCTGTCAAACTTTACTAGCACTGACCGGAACAACGATGACAGCAGCTCCTGCCAATTTATGGAGATGTTATCAAGGTTGATGGACATCTCTAAGCTTGGTGGACTGGTTATCCACCAGGCCGACATAGTAAAATACTCTGTCACCCTGACAGACAATAAACCACCCATCTAACTCTAGATCAGGCTCTTAATTATTTAGTTGCTTTACAAGTCACTAATCTATTGTCAATGCTGTTTGCTGTGCTTGTAAACAGTTTTAGTGATTGAATCAGCAAGAGAAGAAGAGAAAGGTAGTAGAGGCAAAAAGACAGAGAAAAGGTATTTCTTGTCTAAAGGGACAATGTCACTTCAAATAAAAGGGAGATGGTCCAAATAGAGATGAATCAAGAGTTAAATGCCTCTATGAAGAAGCTGGATGTTTCTATCTCAGATGAGGATCCAGCAAATATTCTCCAACCATGTTTTTATACTTGTGTAAATAGTACTAATATGCCAATCTATTGGGTTTAAAGCAAGAATTGTTTACGATCTATGTAGTGCACAGTGGAATGGGACAGTCCAACATTCCACACAGGGGCATAGCTTAGTTAGTGTTATACCAAGGGTGTGAATCTCAAACTTCCCAACTAAAAAAGCATTGGATGGCAGGGAGTTTGGGATGGCCTGTTTCCGTGAGGAACTGAGCTAGTACTGCTTTGCATTATGTGAGCCTTTGCCTAGAGTGCCATAGTGGGTGGAAAACGATGGGTTGGAATGCTACCCTAAGCGATTGACACTGCAAAGATTATTTGGTAAGCATTCTTCCCATCCCCTTTTGGGTGTTTGCTTGCTAGAAATATACCTTGAAACAAACTGGCTCAGCTTTCTAAGCCTACTATTGCCAGCGTTTGAGAGTTCTAAAAAGTAGTAAATGTGCAAACATTCGAAGAGTACTTACATAGGTGCAGATCTACTACGTTTTTGTTTAAGGGGTCAATATCGAGGCCTTATTCACAAAGGTAAATGTGCACTTTTGTGTAAGTTTACATTTTTTTGCAATTCACAAATACATTTTATGAGTGGTATCTTTACAACTGTGAAGCCTCCACACTTCTGGCAGAGACTCTGCACATAAAAAGCTAAGCATTTGTGAAGGTACTACTCATAAAATTGCTTTGTGATTTGCTAAAAATTCCTCAACCTACACGAAAGGGTACGTTTGCCTTGAGGCCCTATGTATTTAAGATCCCAATCAAAAAATTAATATGTTAAAAACTTTTACTGAATTGAGAATGATAAGAAAAACTGACACAGACATGATAGACCCAACGCAGGGCCCCCAGTCCTAACAACAAAACAAAGAATGCAATTGAGTGGTGTTGCACCCCAAACACCCCAGTCCATCCCACCCGGGCAGGTAGTTCTCCCTAGGAATTCATATCTACTGTCATGTACAACACAACATCGTGGAGCCCCTGCCCTGGGATCACTTATTTTAAGTGTATTTTCACTACGCACACTCTTCTTCATATTCAGCTACGATAAACATTAATAGAAGATTTGTCAAATTGATGAATGTAGGCAGGGCTCCTTGTTTTTAGTCATGGTATTTTACAGATAATTTTATCAAGTGACTGACGATCCTATTTACTAAGCCTGAGTCACAAACATAGAAGGGGGTACATGCAAATCAATAGGGTGAGCCAACCAGAGCTGAGCCAGGGGTCTGGTTTGGCTCTATGAGTCCGTGCACGAGCCAGGCCATAAAAACATTTAGCATGTATATTGTGCAATAAACATAATGTAAAACTATGGTGCAATCTCTTCAAAATTCAAAAAAGTGTAGTGCTTTACCATGCAGAAGTGTTTCACCTTAGGCTATCAGATTATATCACTGTATAGACAAACATTTATTAAAAGTGACAGTTTTTAGAAATATTCATGACTCGCCATTAGTAAACTAAGAGTCAAGTCAGTAGTCATGTAAACCCTAAAAATTGCCTAAGTTTCCATTGCAGATGAAGCATCATTGTAGTCTATTAAATAAAATATGAGGTGCTTCTGCTCCACAAATCCTGGACTCAAGTATTTAAAAGTATTCTATTGTGTGATAATAAAAAAGGAGGCTCTGTAAAATAAAATATTTGCCTTGGATCACATAATTTGGACAAGCAGGGAATCCGGTATTGATTCCAGCTTACATGGTTTCACATTTTGAAATTCAGCCACCAGTTGGTGAACTCTGCCTCACTATCTCTCTCATTTACATCAAAGGTCACTGTTTTGTCTTTCTTCGCTCAGGATGAAAAACCCACACATAGGTAGCAGGCCCAAACCAGTGCCCTCAGCTCCAACTACCAAGCCAATAATGCATTTATTTAAGAAGAGTCACACCCCTTCAGGTGACACCCCTGATCACACAGGAAGTTTATTAGGCATGGAGTTCACCAAGGAATGAAGCTACAGCTTACATAATCTCAAACCTTGTCAAGGTAAGGAGCCTAACAGCACAAAAGCATATCAGACTATGGAGTGTATTGCAACCAATGCCTTTGGTCTCTGGAGTCTCCCTAGGAGTGCAGAGGGAAAACTAGATATTTATTGAGTTAGATGCATCCTGAACATTATCTCTTGTTACAAATATTTTTATTTTCCTGATATTTAATTCATGCTTGCAGATCATTTCAATTACTATAGTACAAAGTAAGATAATATGGTGGTCATTCTGACCTCGGCGGTAAAAGGCGCCTACCGCCGGTCAGAAATCCTCCATAATCCCGCCGCGGTCGCGGAAACCCGCCACGGTCATTCTGACCCGCAGAAGGCAAACCTCCGAAAATCCGACCGCCACAACAGACCGCCAGACCAGCGGTCGGCGGAAAGGTGGAGGTGACCAAACCTCCACCGCCACGCCAACAGAAATACGCCCATCCCATTACGACCCACGAATCCACGCGGCGGTCATTCAAACGCGGTATTCCATTGGTGGGACACACCGGCGCGGTCAGAATACACACAAACGAACAAAACTCACCCACATTGGACGATTTGAATCCCACACACCTGATACACATACACACACCACTCCCACACACACAATACAATATAAAACACCCACCCACATCACCCACAAACCCCTACGCTTAAAAATTCGTAAAGAAGGCAAGAGCGAGACACCAGCATCCAAAACATAACAGCCACAGCCACTCAACACCATCACCCACACACTATCCACACACAAAACAACACACACCACCACACTCAACTCACTTAAATACACATACTCCACCCCACACATCATACACACCACCCCATGGCACCCCAAAGACAACCCCGCTTCACAGACGAAGAACTCAGGGTTATGGTGGAGGAAATCGTTCGTGTAGAGCCCCAGCTGTTCGGCACACAGATACAATACACCAGCATTGCCCGGAGGATGGAGCTATGGCAGAGGATTGTCGACAGGGTGAACGCAGTGGGACAGCACCCCAGAAATCGTGAAGACATCAGGAAGCGATGGAACGACCTACGGGGGAAGGTGCGTTCCATGGTATCCAGGCACAACATCGCCGTGCAGAAGACTGGCGGAGGACCCCCACCTCAACCCCCACAATTCACATCATGGGAGGAGGAAGTCTTGAACATCCTGCATCCTGACGGCCTCGCAGGAGTCGGCGGAGGAATGGATACTGGTAAGTTGAAGCTTCAATACTGCTTCCCCCCCACCTGCATGCCAAATCAGACCCCAACCCTCACCCCCTTCCTCGAACCCCACCCTCACCCCCACCCCCACCCTCACCCCCACCCTCACCCCCACCACCATCCTCACCCCCACCACCATCCTCACCCCCACCCCCAGCACACCTATTCCCCGCCAATGTCTCACCATCACAACCCACACATCCCAAAACCTAGGCCTGCATGCGTCCACTAAGCATGGACACCCATCACCAAAGCATGCCCAATGCATATACACATCCCCCCCACAAGCCACCCTCACCAAAGCCCCCACACACGAATGCCAGCACTTGGGGACACGGGAACCCACAGATACACCCATATGCCACACATTGAAACTATAACCATACCTCTATACCCCTGCAGGACCCGACCGTCAACACACCGCGGCGGAGGGGCCAGAATTATCCACACCCCCCACCCAAGAGGCCGTCAGCGATGACAGCAGCTCTGTCGATCTGGACACCGATGACCAGCCCGGACCATCGGGGACCTCTGGACAGTCGGTTCCCCTCACACAGGCACAGGCCACTATAGACCCTAACCCCTCTGGGAACACCAGCACAGCTCCCACCCAGCGGGCCCATGCCTCTGTCTCCAGGGCGCGTCAATCTGCGGTGTGTCTACCACTACAGGGCACCCAGGATAACCCACCACCCCAACAACAACAGGGACCTGGGGGCAGTGGTAGTGGGCACACCGGCCAGGGGGCAGAGGCCCAGGGAAACAGGGCAACTCGGCGGGCAGCTGTGCGACAGGGGGGGGAGGAGAGGCCCAGGGAACCCACTCTCCACGAGGTCCTCACCACCATCATGGGAGCATACAACCGCTCCCAGGAGACGATGGCGACGGTACTGGCCCGGTTCCAGGAGATCCAGGTGCTGCAGGAGGAACACTATCGGGGGTACAGGGAGGACATCCGAGCCATCAACACCATCCTGGTTACCATGGTAGGGCTGCTGCAGGACCTCGTAAACAGCAGGGCGGACACTGAACAACACCCAAGGGCCCCTGCCACTAGCCGGGACCAAGAACAGCCATCCACCTCCGCCGGCGCTAGTGGACAGGAGGCCCCCGCACAGCAGCAGCCCACCAGACCCCCACCTCCTGCAGGAGAAGAACCACCCCGCAAGAGGGCCCTGAGATCTCGCAAGACAGAGTAGGATGTCAAGACCCCCGCCAGCAATGGATACCACCTGATGTCATCCCACTGTCCCACATTGTCACCCTGTCCATCCTCGAACTGCCCATGCTCCATCTCTCCACAGGCCTCTGGACAATGCACCTGTGTGACTGTTACTCTGGACTCTGCCATGGACATTCCTTCACCATAGCCCCCACCCACTTGAAACCACCCATCCCATTTTGAGCACTTCAATAAACACCTATTTTGCACCAAAATATCAGGAGTCTGGCTGTGATTTCAATAGATTGTAATTGACATGACAGTGCAAATATGTCCTTGTACATGGTGAAGTCAACAAACAGCTGCCACAAAGCTGTAGTCCATGGGGAAACGAAGCACAGGACTCGTAGTGGGGACCCCAGATCTGAAATAGGGAGGGAAAAGCCAAAACTCAGTCATCATACACTGGGGCAAATAGACAGGCAGCAGAGATGCTGCAGAGTAGTTAACATTTACTAAATTATCTTTGAAATGTTACCTGTGTCCTATTGGAAGTACTGTTCAATGATTCTGTCCCTGTTGTCTGTTTCAGCCCCGTCGTCTTCCTCCTCGTCACTCTCCTCAGGTTCCACCGCTGCCACAACACCACCGTCTCGACCATCCTCCTGCAGGAAAGGCACCTGGCGGCGCAAAGCCAGGTTGTGAAGCATGCAGCAGGCCACGATGATGTGACACACCTTCTTAGGTGAGTACATTAGGGATCCACCGGTCATATGCAGGCAGCGAAACCTGGCCTTTAGGAGGCCAAAGGTGCGTTCAATCACCCTCCTAGTACGCCCATGGGCCTCATTGTACCGTTCCTCTGCCCTGGTCCGGGGATTCCTTACTGGGGTCAGTAGCCACGACAGGTTGGGGTACCCAGAGTCCCCCACTAGCCATACACGGTGTCTCTGTAGCTGTTCCATCACGTAAGGGATGCTGCTATTCCTCAGGATGTAGGCGTCATGCACTGACCCTGGGAATTTGGCATTTACATGCGAGATGTACTGGTCAGCCAAACACACCACCTGGATGTTCATTGAATGGTAACTTTTTCTGTTCCTGTTCACCTGCTCCCTGTCTCTTGGGGGAACCAAAGCCACATGGGTCCCATCAATGGCACCAATTACGTTGGGAATATGTCCAAGGGCGTAGAAATCACCCTTCACTGTAGCCAGTTCGCCCACCTCAGGGAAAATGATGTAGTTCCTCACGGATTTCATCAGGGCAGACAACACTCTGGATAACAGCTTTGAAAACATGGGCTGAGACATCCCGGAAGCAATTCCCATGGTTGTCTGAAATGACCCACTTGCCAAGAAATGGAGTACTGACATGACCTGCACCAGAGGGGGAATCCCTGTGGGTTGGCGGATGGGGGACATCAGGTCGGGCTCCAGCCGGGCACACAGTTCATGGATAGTGGCACGGTTAAGACGGTAGGTCAGGATAATGTGGCGTTCTTCCATTGTCGACAGGTCCACCAGCGGTCGGTACACGGGAGGATTCATCCGTCTCCTCGCCCAACCCAGCGGACGGTGCCTAGGAAGGACAACATGGAGCACACAGTCAAGCAACCCACAGGTACGTACTCACAGCTAGCACAGTATACGATTCTCTATGCAGTGAATGGCGTGTCTGAGTGGCTATGCAAGGCCTAGGCCTGTGTGACGCAGTTGAAATTGAGCCATGTGGGCCCTGGAAATGGCGGCTGCCTGACCTGTGAAGTGTGACAATGGGATGTGAGGTCAATGCGCTGGCGTGGCACACCGCGGCGGGAGGCGGGCGAAGACCGCGGCGCGAAGCCGCATTGGTTAACATTGAAGCCTATGGGTTTCAGGAGCCAATGGCGAAGGGCGCCGGCGGTGGCGGGACGCACCGCCGCGGTACGCACCGCCGCGGACGTGACCGCCATTTTCTATCTACTTATCCACTTGCGACTTGAACTTTCACAGGAGAGGACCTATACTGCAAGTGTTGCTGTGACCTCGGTCTGGAAGGGACAATGGCTGCTGCGACTGGGGAAAGGGCCCCTGCCTTCACTGGAGAGGAGTTGGAGAAACTTGTGGATGGGGTCCTCCCCCAGTATGCGCTACTCTACGGTCCTCCAGACCAACAAGTGAGTTTAATTCTATCTGGATTTGGGGCCACTGGCTAGCTTGGGGGCCTGGCGGGGATGGGGGGCATGTTGGGCCTGGCGGGGGGCCTGGCGGGGATGGGGGGCATGTTGGGCATGGCGGGGGGCCTGGCGGGGGGCCTGGCGGGGATGGGGGGCATGTTGGGCCTGGCGGGGGGCCTGGCGGGGATGGGGGGCATGTTGGGCCTGGCGGGGGGCCTGGCGGGGATGGGGGGCATGTTGGGCCTGGCGGGGGGCCTGGCGGGGATGGGGGGCATGTTGGGCATGGCGGGGGGCCTGGCGGGGGGCCTGGCGGGGATGGGGGGCATGTTGGGCCTGGCGGGGGCCTGGCGGGGATGGGGGGCATGTTGGGCATGGCGGGGGGCCTGGCGGGGATGGGAGGCATGTTGGGCATGGCGGGGGGCCTGGCGGGGGGCCTGGCGGGGATGGGGGGCATGTTGGGGCTGGCGGGGGGCCTGGCGGGGGGCCTGGCGGGGATGGGGGGCATGTTGGGGCTGGCGGGGGGCCTGGCGGGGGGCCTGGCGGGGATGGGGGGCATGTTGGGCCTGGCGGGGGGCCTGGCGGGGATGGGGGGCGTTGGGCCACTGGAAAGGAAAATGCTGAGTAACTTGAACGTGGTATTTCTCCCTCCCTGTACGTGTCACATAGGTCCGCGCCCATGAGAAGATCGGGATTTGGCGTGCCATCGCCAAGGAAGTCCGGGCCCTGGGGGTCCACCATCGACGGGGCACCCACTGCCGCAAGAGGTGGGAGGACATCCGCCGCGGGACCAAGAAGACCGCCGAGTCTCTGCTGGGGATGGCCTCCCAACGTAGGCGGGGTGCCTGCCGTCAACTGAGCCCCCTGATGTTCCGGATCCTGGCGGTGGCCTACCCTGATTTGGATGGGCGCGTGAGGGCAGCACAGCAGACACAAGGGGGTGAGTCCAAGCATTATCTACTCTGTTGTTGCGCAGTGGAGGTGTCTGGGTGGGGGAGGAGGGCTGTGGGTCCCCCTAGGCCAGGGCGATATCTGTAGGCTGGGCACCCCCGTAAGCCCCTGTGTCCCCAGCCACCACCCTCAGTAGTGTGTCAGTACAGCCATCCCTGGGCCGTGTCATCCATGGGTGCAGTTGTCAACTCTAGGCGTGTAGGGCATGTTCCACGGAATGCGTAGCGGGCCCCAAGTGCGCAACTTAGTGCAGGGGGCATCTGTGTCTGTCATGTCCGCTAACTGTACCGGAGATCCATGTAATCAATATCCCTTTATTTCTCTCTCCCCCCCCCCTTTTTGTTTGTCTTTCTGTGCTTGTGTGCATCAGCATCATCAGGCGGAGGAGAAGTGGCATCGGGGCAGGAGGGAGCTGCATCTCACATGGCCCAGGAGGGCCATGCCACAGAGTCAGACTGGACCAGTGAGACGGAGGGCGAGGGGAGCTCCACGACGGGGACGACTGGACCCTGCAGCGACACGGACACGTCCTCGGAAGGGGGCTCCCTTGCGGGGGTGGCACCATCCGTACCCCCCGCCATTACAGGTACAGCCGCCACCCAGCGCACCATCTCCGCCCTCCCAGCAGCCCCTCCGCGTTCGCCCCGTGCCCGCTCTGCCAGGAAGCCGGGCATCTCCTTCGCCCCAGGCACCTCAGGCCCTGCCCCTGTTACCCCCGCTGCCCTCAGTGAGGAGGTCATTGACCTCCTCCGAACGCTCATTGTTGGGCAGACTACCCTTTTGAATGCCATCCAGGGGGTGGAGAGGGAGGTTCATCGCAGCAATGCGTACCTGGAGGGCATTCATTCGGGTCAGGCTGCCCATCAGCGATCGTTCCAGGCTCTGGCCTCAGCACTGACGGCAGCCATTGTCCCTGTCTCCTGCCTGCCTCTACTAACTCCCTCCTCCCAGTCTCCTGTTCCTCTGCCTGTCCCACCCACACCATCAGACCAGCCTGCACACACCTCAACACCCGAGAGAAGCTCATCCAAACATAAGCACCACAGATCACGCAGACATTCACACACGCAACATTCCGATGCAGACATGCCAACAGTCACTACCACCTCTGTGACCCCCACCTCCTCGTCTCCCTCCTCCCTCCCTGTGACGTCTACACTCACACCTCCATTCACCTCACCATCAGCCAGTGTTTCCATCACCAGCACACCCTCCACTCCAGTCCGCACACGTGCAGTCACCACCCCCACTGCCATTTACACGTCCCCTGTGTCCTCTCCCACTGTGTCTGTCACCCCCTCTTCCACACCACACAAACGCAGCCACCCACCCACCCAACAGCCATCCACCTCACGACAGCCTATCCCTCCTGCACCTGCACCCAAAGACAGCAAACGTGACTCACCTACAACCACATCCTCTCCCTCCACTCCCATTCCCACTGTACCTACCACTCTCCATTGTCCCAAGAAGCTCTTCCTCGCCACTACTAACTTCTTTCCTGACCCTGAGCCCCCCCCCTCCTTCTCGTCGGGGTAAGAAGAGCACCTCAGCCACCACCAGCCCTGCAGCCCCCTTGACAAGGGTGCAGGGGTATTGGAGCCCGCCAGCCCGCATGTCTGGATCTTCGCCCAGCAGCAAGGGGACAGCCAGCCCACCCCCTGGAAAGAGGAGCAGAAGGCGGAAGGGGCGCCGCAGGAGCCCGCCTTCTACATCCCCCCCGGACACCACCCAGAGACAGTCACCAGCCACAGCTCCAAAGGGAGGAAAGGGCCACAGGCCGACGACTAAGGAGGGCAAGGGCAGCAAGTTGGAGAGGTCAGGCAGCAGGCCTGCTGCCCAGGAGGAGCCCACAACCCCCATAGCCGCTGCCCCGGGAGGAACCGGCACAGCTGCCCCGGGAGAGCCCACCAGCCCCATAGCCGCTGCCCAGGGAGGACCCAGCCCAGCTGGCCAGGAGGGCCCCACCACCCACAGCCCAGGTGGGCAGTGAAGGAGCACCATCCCCGCTGCCCAGGAGGGCACCACCAGGCATTTAGCAGTTGGCCATAGACCGTCCGCCGTCTCAAGAACCGCTGAACTGGGCCCTTCAAGGCAAGAACCGCTGAACTGGGCCCCGCCGTCTCAAGAACCGCTGAACTGGGCCCCGCCGTCTCAAGAACCGCTGAACTGGGCCCTTCAAGGCAAGAACCGCTGAACTGGGCCCCGCCGTCTCAAGAACCGCTGAACTGGGCCCCGCCGTCTCAAGAACCGCTGAACTGGGCCCTTCAAGGCAAGAACCGCTGAACTGGGCCCCGCCGTCTCAAGAACCGCTGAACTGGGCCCCGCCGTCTCAAGAACCGCTGAACTGGGCCCTTCAAGGCAAGAACCGCTGAAGTGGGCCCCGCCGTCTCAAGAACCGCTGAACTGGGCCCCGCCGTCTCAAGAACCGCTGAACTGGGCCCTTCAAGGCAAGAACCGCTGAACTGGGCCCCGCCGTCTCAAGAACCGCTGAACTGGGCCCTTCAAGGCAAGAACCGCTGAACTGGGCCCCGCCGTCTCAAGAACCGCTGAACTGGGCCCCGCCGTCTCAAGAACCGCTGAACTGGGCCCTTCAAGGCAAGAACCGCTGAAGTGGGCCCCGCCGTCTCAAGAACCGCTGAACTGGGCCCCGCCGTCTCAAGAACCGCTGAACTGGGCCCTTCAAGGCAAGAACCGCTGAACTGGGCCCCGCCGTCTCAAGAACCGCTGAACTGTGCCCCGCCGTCTCAAGAACCGCTGAACTGGGCCCCGCCGTCTCAAGAACCGCTGAACTGGGCCCTTCAGGGCAAGAACCGCTGGCCCTTTGGCAGACGTGGCAGGGCAGGATCTATCTCGGGCAGGGCTGCAGGATGTCCTCTGGCCAACTTGCCTCCTCCAGTGGCAGTGGGGTCTGTTATGGACTGTATGGACTGTGGCTTTGCTCTCCCCAGGATGGCCCAGTGGGCAGGCCACCCACTGTATGGACTGTATGGACTGTGGCTTTGCTCTCCCCAGGATGGCCCAGTGGGCAGGCCACCCACTGTATGGACTGTTTGGACTGTGGCTTTGCTCTCCCCAGGATGGCCCAGTGGGCAGGCCACCCACTGTATGGACTGTTTGGACTGTGGCCTTGCTCTCCCCAGGATGGCCCAGTGGGCAGGCCACCCACTGTATGGACTGTATGGACTGTGGCTTTGCTCTCCCCAGGATGGCCCAGTGGGCAGGCCACCCACTGTATGGACTGTTTGGACTGTGGCTTTGCTCTCCCCAGGATGGCCCAGTGGGCAGGCCACCCACTGTATGGACTGTATGGACTGTGGCTTTGCTCTCCCCAGGATGGCCCAGTGGGCAGGCCACCCACTGTATGGACTGTTTGGACTGTGGCTTTGCTCTCCCCAGGATGGCCCAGTGGGCAGGCCACCCACTGTATGGACTGTTTGGACTGTGGCTTTGCTCTCCCCAGGATGGCCCAGTGGGCAGGCCACCCACTGTATGGACTGTATGGACTGTGGCTTTGCTCTCCCCAGGATGGCCCAGTGGGCAGGCCACCCACTGTATGGACTGTATGGACTGTGGCTTTGCTCTCCCCAGGATGGCCCAGTGGGCAGGCCACCCACTGTATGGACTGTTTGGACTGTGGCTTTGCTCTCCCCAGGATGGCCCAGTGGGCAGGCCACCCACTGTATGGACTGTTTGGACTGTGGCTTTGCTCTCCCCAGGATGGCCCAGTGGGCAGGCCACCCACTGTATGGACTGTATGGACTGTGGCTTTGCTCTCCCCAGGATGGCCCAGTGGGCAGGCCACCCACTGTATGGACTGTTTGGACTGTGGCTTTGCTCTCCCCAGGATGGCCCAGTGGGCAGGCCACCCACTGTATGGACTGTTTGGACTGTGGCTTTGCTCTCCCCAGGATGGCCCAGTGGGCAGGCCACCCACTGTATGGACTGTATGGACTGTGGCTTTGCTCTCCCCAGGATGGCCCAGTGGTCATGGAGTCCCCTCGTGGATCTGGCGTCGTGTACTCAAGTGGCTGAGGTGCCCCCCCTTCCCTTCCCCCTGAGGTGCCTGTCCTATTTTCTTTCTGATGCCCCTGCAGTGTTCTCTCCGTGGAGTTCTTGTCGTGGGACTGGGCCTTGCCCCTTTGCACAGGACCCCTGTGATCCACGGACAGTGGTTGGACTACATTTAGTAGCTGTATATATTTTGTACATAGTTTATTTATTTTTTGGGATTAATGGCGTACATATTTCAATATATCTGCCCGTTTATGATCTCTACTTTTGGTCTTTGCATTATTTCGGAGGGGGGTGGTTTGTGGGTTGTGACAGTGATCTGTGGGAATGCATTGATGTGTGTGTTGTAGTGGGTGTGGGTGGGTGGGTGTGTGCCGGTAATCTTTTCCCTCCCCTGTGTCGTAGGTGCAGTACTCACCGATGTCTTCCGCGCCGCCGGGCGTGCTCCTGGTATATGAGGAGGAATAGGAGTGCGGGGATGACCTGTAACTCTGGCTCCATACTGCCGGAATCTCGCGTGGAGTGCGTAGAGGTGAGCGTTTTCCCGTTCGTAGTCTGTTTCCGCCGTGTTCTTATCGGCGGTGCTCCCGCCCCGGAAAAGGTGGCAGATTGGTGGGTCGTAATAGGGTGGGCGGTACTTTGTCTGCCGCCGGGCTGTTGGCGGGAACCGCCGCGCTGTTTGTTTGTACCGCTGTGGCGGTCGGAGTGTTAAGTTGGCGGGCTGTGTTGGCGGTTCCCGCCAGGGTCAGAATGCCATTTTTAATACCGCCGGTCTGTTCGCGGTCCGACCGCCGCCTCTCCGCCGACCGCCAAGGTCAGAATGAGGGCCTATATCTTCATGAAGTCTATTGCACTAACATTATGTTTCTTATTATAATTTTATCAAAAATCTCCAGATCTTCTCTTGTTAGGTCATTTGCAAACAGTTTAGTTGTAGATTATCCCTATCTACTGACAGTTATTCACGTTTGCTTATGCATAAATTTCATCAGCATGACTATTTTCAATACTTTAGATAACACAGTAGCAGAGTACAGAACCATCAAACAAAAGAATTGTGCTAAAATAGATTTTTGTGCTTTGAAATTAAAGTTTCATTTGTCTAACATAAGTCATCCCATTACCTCTTCTCATTATCTCATATTCTCACTATTCAGCATAAACCTAAAACAACTAGTTAACCTCCTTACACGCAGGGCATGGCACATGCTGGATACCATATTTTCAAGCATTGTTGATCTGCAGATGAATAAACATCTCCCCCTGTAATGAAATTTGTGTTTTGACCACTGACTAGGTTGCACTTAGCCTAGCACCACACTGTCACATTAGTGACCACCATCTACATTATGCCTCTTGACTTTATTTTAGCAGTAGCAACCGCCACGTTAAAAGCTGCAAGTATTTTTCCATGATACAGTGTGCTTCTTGCTCATGTTTTTATTCTGCATGTTTGCATGTTCTTTCTCACCAAGGGCTTAGGCTGATAAGAAGGTACTAGGACGGCAGGGAACGGTTTTGTTTTGATAGAGGGCACCTTGGGATTGAGGCCAATTTGCGACATGTTCTCTTCAAAACTGACCTAAAGTAACCAGCATTTTTTTAATAATAAACTTATGGAGTGGGAGAGTTCCTCGAATTCTCCTTTCGTATTTATTCAAAGTATATAAGAGGCCGAGACCAGATGGACTGGGGAGTGACTCAGATCTTGGACATGCTCAGGACGCTGAGGTGTGTCATTCTTCCCATGAGGATAATTGCTCTCTCTCTCTCTCTCTCTCTCTCCATGATGGATTCTGGGATCTGGCTGTCATAATGCTGATGAGGAGGGAAAAGCAAAAAAACACAAATAATGGATGAAATGCGGAACCAATCAAACATTCACCCCCAGTCACAGATCTGGGTTTAATCCATCAATTCTTTTGCTCACCATGTCACCCGAGTTTGGACCCAGCCATATGCAAGTCAGGCTAGACCCTGTTCCCTATAGGAACAGTCCAGCCCAAACTGCCAGGCCAGGTCTTCCCTGGACCAGAAACAAGCATCCTAGGACCGGTTTCATGGTATCACCCTTCACCAGCCAGGCTAGCTTGAATCCAGTGGCACAGTGAGCCCGTGACCCACGTCCGGGCACACTTCTGGCAACAAAAGCAAAAAAACACAAATGATGGACGGGGGGAGATGACGCAGATTACCCATGCCTCATGGTGATGCATTTTAATTCATTATTTTCTTTGCATTGTAATATAGATACATGTATTTGTTGTGTATATTTCAGTGACAAATCATTTGTACATGTTGTCATTTAATTGCTGTGACCATTTTTAAAGGTGTGCTTTCAGCATGCTAATGTCCTCTACGGACCTTGCAGAGTGAATTAATAAATGTTTCCTTTAGACTAAGAACCACATTCCAGAGATTTTTGTCAGTGCATGAGTGTTTCATCTTAGTCATTAGTGAAGGAAAACACCCCCTCACTTGGACAATCATCTGGTTTTCTTGTGACAGTGTGGTTTTTGCCCTTCCCATTCACAACAATATTTTCTTGAAAAAGTAGCTGGAAAATGGTCTAATGTGACAAGGGATGGTTTTGAAAAAGCCCTAGGAACAATATCTCCAGTCTGACCAAATGACATTGAATCTGATGCAAATTTATTAAATTCTTGGATTGCCTCATCATTAGACATTATTGCTTCTTACACAGCCAATAGCTCCAATCCGAACATGCCTTCAGTGCTTTGGTTTATAGAAGAGTTGCAACAGAAAGACATGCTTTAAAAGCCCTTGAAAGGAGATGAAGAGCAATGCATGATGTTCACTTGAAAGTGCTTCATTAATATGCTCTCAAGAAGTATTGCAATTCCATAAAGCAGGCACTTTTACTTTTCTATGCTAAAGAACTTGAATCGTCTGGCAACTCATCAATCAAATAGTTTCAGTAGTAAACTCCTTTCATAAACCACAGAGCTGCATAGAAGTTGTCCAACTGACCCAAGAGATCTATGGTAAACTCAACATCTTCTTCCGTGGCAAAATTGCTGATATCTACAAACATTTTAAGCCACAACCAGATATTGGCAATTTCATACAAACAAACATTTGGGTTGAATCAGGAGGTGAACCTACCCTTACAATCCTAGAACCTGTCACAGAAGACATGGTTAAGCCACCTCTAGAGGAACATTTATCAGGTTTGCTTCTTGCCATGGGTCCCTCTAACATCCTCAAACTGGAATCAGAAATCAGTGCTCCTCATCTATGTACACTACTTAATGCCTCCTAAAGTGTGTCACTCTTGCAGGTGATATTAAATTAGAAATAATTATCCCTTGCTCAGGAAACTGTCTGCAGACCCTTCCATCCTGAAAGTCAGGCCTATATCCTTATTACCTGCAGCAATAAAAATCTTGGAATGAGCAGAAAACAAGCAACTATCATGAGTCTTTGAAACTCATTGCCTGCTGGATGATTCCCAGTCAGGCTTTAGACAATAATATAGCTCAGGGTCCACCTTAAATACTGCTTCTAAACAACTATGCAAGCTATGCAGGATTTTGGATCAGGGTGGTTGTGCCGTTTTAGTATTACTAGATCTGTCAGTTTGACACTGTGGGCCTGATTACAACTTTGGAGGAGGGTGTTAATCCGTCCCAAATATGACGGATATCCTGCCCACTGTATTACGAGATCCATAGGATATAATGGACTAGTAATACGGCGGGTGGTATATCTGTCACATTTGGGATGGATTAACACCCTCCTCCAAAGTTGAAATCAGGTCCTGTATCTTATTTCTATCTCATTAAAAAAGCTGATCAATAAAAGAATCCATGGCATATTGCTCAGATTAATCCATTGTTTTCTATCAGGGCATACCAAAACTGTCATCTTAAGCCCTGTCAAATAAACCCCAGCATCAAAAAGGGGCTCTCTCAGGACTCCTTGCTCAGCCCCACCCTATTTAATGTTTATGTAGCTCCATAGGTTTAATTAAAGCAGTCGTTAGGCTGCTCCATCACATTTGATGCAGATGATACACAGCTTATTGTAGTTACATTGGATCAAAAGGTTCTTAACTAGGAGCTTTTCAAAGAACACTTACTAACTGTCACTAATTAGGGGTGGTTGGAGCTAGTGGAACTTGACTTCACTGAAATTAATGGAATTACAAAAAAGAATCTTGTGTTGTTCCTCGAATGGGTGGAAATAGGCATGTTGCACTGATTGCACTGTGATTTAGCAGCAGGAACATGTTCGGCACTGGAAATTCAGTGCGAATCGCACCACGTGCTGCACCAGAGGGTATAGATACTTGAGTTGATTTTGCTGCTGCTTGAGATGATTTTCTACTTGAGCAGCAGCCTTCAGACCATGAATGATCATGACTGCCCTCATTGGAAAAGTCTCACTGGATGTCCTCCTCTTTGCGACTGAAAATCACACTAGGGGATGCCAAATCTTTCTTGCGCTCACCAACATACTGTTTTGAGATGCAATCAAGAACAATTCTGCCATGCGGTGATTGGTGGATGTAGGAAAGTACCATCTTGCCTGGCATGTTACCCCCATTTTTCACTGTATATATGTTGTTTTAGTTATATGTGTCACTGGGACCCTGCTAGTCAGGGCCCCAGTGCTCATAAGTGTGCCTGAATGTGTTACCTGTGTTATGACTAACTGTCTCACTGAGGCTCTGCTAATCAGAACCTCAGTGGTTATGCTCTCTCATTTCTTTCAAATTGTCACTAACAGGCTAGTGACCAATTTTACCAATTTACATTGGCTTACTGGAACACCCTTATAATTCCCTAGTATATGGTACTGAGGTACCCAGGGTATTGGGGTTCCAGGAGATCCCTATGGGCTGCAGCATTTCTTTTGCCACCCATAGGGAGCTCTGACAATTCTTACACAGGCCTGCCACTGCAGCCTGAGTGAAATAACGTCCAGGTTATTTCACAGCCATTTTACACTGCACTTAAGTAACTTATAAGTCACCTATATGTCTAACCTTTACCTGGTAAAGGTTGGGTGCTAAGTTACTTAGTGTGTGGGCACCCTGGCACTAGCCAAGGTGCCCCCACATTGTTCAGGGCCAATTCCCCGGACTTTGGGAGTGCGGGGACACCATTACACCCGTGCACTACATATAGGTCACTACCTATATGTAGCTTCACAACGGTAACTCCGAATATGGCCATGTAATATGTCTATGATCATGGAATTGCCCCCTCTATACCATCCTGGCATAGTTGGCACAATCCCATGATCCCAGTGGTCTGTAGCACAGACCCTGGTACTGCCAAACTGCCTTTCCCGGGGTTTCACTGCAGCTGCTGCTGCTGCCAACCCCTCAGACAGGCATCTGCCCTCTTGGGGTCCAGCCAGGCCTGGCCCAGGATGGCAGAACAAAGGACTTCCTCTGAGAGAGGGTGTTACACCCTCTCCCTTTGGAAAATGGTGTGAAGGTAGGGGAGGAGTAGCCTCCCCCAGCCTCTGGAAATGCTTTCATCGGCACATTTGGTGCCCATTTCTGCATAAGCCAGTCTACACCGGTTCAGGGACCCCTTAGCCCTGCTCTGGCGTGAAACTGGACAAAGGAAAGGGGAGTGACCACTCCCCTGACCTGTACCTCCCCTGGGAGGTGCCCAGAGCTCCTCCAGTGTGCTCCAGACCTCTGCCATCTTGGAAACAGAAGTGCTGCTGGCACACTGGACTGCTCTGAGTGGCCAGTGCCACCAGGTGATGTCAGAGACTCCTCCTGATAGGCTCCTTCAGGTGTTGCTAGCCTATCCTCTCTCCTAGGTAGCCAAACCCTCTTTTCTGGCTATTTAGGATCTGTGTCTCTTGGGATTCCTTAGATAACGAATGCAAGAGCTCATCCGAGTTCTTCTGCATCTCTCTCTTCACCTTCTGCCAAGGAATCGACTGCTGACCGCGCTGGAAGCCTGCAAAACTGCAACATAGTAGCAAAGACGACTATTGCAACTCTGTAACGCTGATCCAGCCGCCTTCTCGACTGCTTTCCTGGTGGTGCATGCTGTGGGGGTAGTCTGCCTCCTCTCTGCACTAGAAGCTCCGAAGAAATCTCCCGTGGGTCGACGGAATCGTCCCCCTGCAACCGCAGGCACCAAAGAACTGCATCACCGGTACCTTGGGTCTCCTCTCAGCACGACGAGCGAGGACCCTTGAATCCAGCAACTCTGTCCAAGTGACTCCCACAGTCCAGTGACTCTTCAGTCCAAGTTTGGTGGAGGTAAGTCCTTGCCTCCCTACGCCAGACTGCATTGCTGGGAACCGCAACTTTTGCAGCTACCCCGTCCTCCGTGCACTTCCGGCAGAAATCCTTTGTGCACAGTCCAGCCTGGGTCCACAGCACTCTAACCTGCATTGCACGACTTCCTAAGTTGTTCTCCGGCGACGTGGGACTCCTTTGTGCGACTTCGGGTGAGCACCGTTTCACGCATCCTCGTAGTGCCTGTTTCTGGCAATTCTGCGGGCGCTGCCTGCTGCTGAGAGGGCTCCTTGTCTTGCTCGATGCCCCCTCTGTCCCCAGACACAATTGGCGACATCCTGGTCCCTCCTGGGCCACAGCAGCATCCAAAAACCTTTACCGCATGATTTGCAGCTAGCAAGGCTTGTTGGAGGTTTTTCGGCGGGAAAACACTTCTGCACAACTCTCCACAGTGGGAGAGATCCGTCCTCCAAAGGGGAAGTCTCTAGCCCTTGTCGTTGTTGCAGAAACCTATGCTTCTACTGTCCAGTAGCAGCATCTTTGCACCCACAGCTGGCATTTCCTGGGCATTTGCCCATCTCCGACTTGCTTGTGACTTTTGGACTTGGTCCCCTTGTTCCACAGGTACCCTCGACTGGAAATCCATCGTTGTTGCATTGTTGGTTTGTGTCTTTCCTGCAGAATTCCCCTATCACGACTTCTATGTCCTTTAGGGAACTTTAGTGCACTTTGCACTCACTTTTCAGGGTCTTGGGGTGGGCTATTTTTCTAACCCTTACTATTTTCTAATAGTCCCAGCGACCCTCTACAAGGTCACATAGGTTTGGGGTCCATTCGTGGTTCGCATTCCACTTTTGGAGTATATGGTTTGTGTTGCCCCTATCCCTGTGTGTCTTCATTGCATCCTATTGTAACTATACATTGTTTGCACTGTTTTCTAATACTATTACTGCATATTTTGGTATTGTGTACATATATCTTGTGTATATTTGCTATCCTCATACTGAGGGTACTCACTGAGATACATTTGGCATATTGTCATAAAAATAAAGTACCTTTATTTTTAGTATATCTGTGTATTGTGTTTTCTTATGATATTGTGCATATGACAACAAGTGGTACTGTAGGAGCTTCACTCGTCCCGTAGTTCAGCCTAAACTGCTCTGCTAAGCTACCATTATCTATCGGCCTATGCTGCTAGACACCCTATACACTAATAAGGGATAACTGGGCCTGGTGCAAGGTGTAAGTACCCCTTGGTACTCACTACAAGCCAGTCCAGCCTCCTACATTGGTTGTGCAGCGGTGGGATAAGTGCTTTGAGACTACTTACCACTCTTGTCATTGTACTTTTCATAAGAGAAAAATATACAAAACAAGTTCAGTGTATGTACACATAACTAAAAAGTTGTGCATTTCCTCTTTTCACTCTTTTCTAAAGTGCTGAAAAGTACTTCTAAACTTTCTAAAAGTTCTTAAAAAGTTTTAAAAGTTTTTTTTCTGTCTTTCTAAAAGCTCTAAAAACTTTTTTATCACTTTTTCTATCACTTAAACTCTTTCTAAAATGTCTGGCACAGGCCAAAATGTTGATCTGTCCAAACTTGCATATGACCACCTTAGCTGGAAAGGAGCAAGAAGTCTCTGTGTAGAAAGAGGTTTGAGTGTAGGGAAGAATCCTTCCTTGGAATTATTGCTTAACATGCTTACAGAACAAGATAAGGCCACAAGGGCCCCATCTGTTGAAAAAGTAGCTAATGGTTCCCAATCTGATCCAGGGACTCCCCTAGAAAAAGATTCAGGAAAGAAACTTCCTAGCCTGCCCATTACTAGACAGTCTAGCATAGTTGGTACTGATGTTGAGTCACACCATACAGATAGTGTTGCCTAACATCATAGCAAGAGCATTCATTCTCACCACAGTAGAACTGATGTTTCTGTTAACCAAGCTGTTAGGGTGCCCTCTGTAAGGGACAGGTCTCCTTCTGTCCATTCTCACCATACTTCTGTTTCAAGACATGTCCCTCCCACCCACCCTGATGACAGATTGTTAGAAAGGGAGCTCAATAGATTGAGAGTGGAACAAACCAGACTGAAGCTCAAGAAGCAACAGCTGGATTTGGATAGACAGTCCTTAGAAGTAGAGAAGGAGAGACAGAAACTGGGTTTAGAAACCCATGGTGGCAGCAGCAGTATTCCCAATAGTCATCCTGCAAAAGAGCATGATTCTAGGAATCTGCACAAGATTGTTCCCCCTTATAAGGAGGGGGATGACATTAACAAGTGGTTTGCTGCACTTGAGAGGGCCTGTGTTGTACAGGATGTCCCTCAAAGGCAGTGGGCTGCTATCTATGGCTATCATTTAGTGGAAAGGGTAGGGATAGGCTCCTTACTGTGAAAGAAAGTGATGCCAATAATTTTACAGTTCTTAAGAATGCACTCCTGGATGGTTATGGCTTAACCACTGAACAATACAGGATAAAGTTCAGAGAGACCAAAAAGGAGTCTTCACAAGACTGGGTTGATTTCATTGACCATTCAGTGAAGGCCTTGGAGGGGTGGTTACATGGCAGTAAAGTTACTGATTATGACAGCCTGTATAACTTGATCCTGAGAGAGCATATTCTTAATAATTGTGTGTCTGATTTGTTGCACCAGTACTTGGTGGACTCTGATCTGACCTCTCCCCAAGAATTGGGAAAGAAGGCAGACAAATGGGTCAGAACAAGGGTGAACAGAAAAGTTCATACAGGGGGTGACAAAGATGGCAACAAGAAGAAGGATGGTAAGTCTTCTGACAAGGGTGGGGACAAATCTAAAAATTAGCCTTCATCAGGCCCACAAAAACACTCTGGTGGGGGTGGTGGGCCCAAATCCTCTTCTAATCAAAACAAAGAAAAGAAACCATGGTGCTATTTATGTAAAATAAAAGGCCATTGGACAACAGATCCCAGTTGTCCAAAGAAAAGCACCAAGCCTCCTACCACTACAACCCCTACTGCTACACCTAGTGTCCCTACTAATAGCAGTGGTGGTGGGAGTAAACCTACTAATAGCCAATCCAAGGGAGTAGCTGGGCTCACTTTTGGTAACTTAGTTGGGGTTGGTCTGATTAGGGAGACCACAGAGGCTGTGTTAGTCTCTGAGGGGGCTATTGATTTAGCCACCTTGGTTGCTTGTCCCCTTAACATGGATAAGTAAAAGCAACTACCCCTAATAAATGGTGTTGAGGTTCAGGCCTACAGGGACACTGGAGCCAGTGTGACTATGGTAATAGAGAAACTGGTCAACCCTGAACAACACCTACTTGGTCACCAGTACCAAGTAACCAATGCTCACAACAACACACTTAGCCACCCCATGGCTGTTATAAATCTCAACTGGGGGGGGGGTACTGGTCCAAAGAAAGTTGTGGTAGCTTCAGATTTACCTGTAGACTGTCTATTAGGGAATGATTTGGAGACATCAGCTTGGTCAGATGTGGAGTTGGAGGCCCATGCAGCAATGCTGGGCATCCCAGGGCATATTTTTGCTTTAACAAGGGCTCAGGCCAAAAAGCAAAAGGGACAGGGAAGCTTGGATCCTGGAACAATGGACCAAGTGCTCCCTAAAGCTACGGCTAGTAGAAGTAAAACACTTCCTACTATCCCTCCCTCTACAATGGATTCTACTTCTAAGGAAGAAGAATTTCCACCCTGTGCAGAACCTACACCAGAGGAGCTGGAAGCAGACACTGCTGAGCTTTTGGGTGAAGGGGGGCCTGCCAGGGAGGAGCTGAGTGTGGCACAGCATATCTGTCCCACACTAGAGGGTCTAAGACAGCAAGCTGTCAAACAGGCTAATGGGGATGTCAGTGACTCTCACAGAGTTTACTGGGAGGACAACCTCTTGTACACTGAAGCAAGGGATCCTAAACCTGGAACTGCCAGGAGGTTAGTGATTCCTCAGGAGTACAGAAAGTTCCTCCTAACTCTAGCCCACGACATTGCCCTAGCTGGACATCTGGGACAAATGAAAACTTGGGACAGGCTTGTTCCCTTGTTTCATTGGCCTAGAATGTCTGAGGACACAAAAGAGTTTTGTAAGTCCTGTGAAACCTGTCAAGCCAGTGGCAAGACAGGTGGCACCCCAAAGGCACCCCTTATTCCACTGCCTGTGGTTGGGGTTCCCTTTGAAAGGGTAGGGGTTGACATAGTTGGCCCCCTTGACCCTCCTACTGCTTCAGGCAATAGGTTTATCTTGGTGGTAGTGGACCATGCCACAAGATATCCTGAAGCAATTCCTTTAAGGACCACTACAGCACCTGCAGTGGCAAAGGCCCTCCTGGGATTATTTTCCAGGGTGGGCTTCCCAAAGGAAGTAGTATCAGACAGGGGAAGCAATTTCATGTCTGCTTACTTAAAGGCCATGTGGAAGGAGTGTGGTGTGACTTACAAGTTCACTACACCCTATCATCCTCAAACAAATGGACTGGTGGAGAGATTTAACAAAACTCTCAAAGGCATGATTATGGGACTCCCTGAAAAACTCCGCAGGAGATGGGATATCCTTTTACCATGCCTCCGTTTTGCCTCCAGGGAGGTACCCCAGAAAGGAGTGGGCTTCAGCCCCTTTGAACTCCTCTTTGGACACCCTGTTAGGGGTCCACTAACACTTGTCAAGGAGGGTTGGGAACAACCTTTAAAAGCTCCAAAGGAAGATATTGTGGATTATGTACTTGGCCTCAGATCAAGGATGGCTGAGTATATGAAAAAGGCCAGTAAAAACCTTCAGGCCAGCCAAGAGCTCCAGAAGCAATGGCATGATCAGAAGGCTGTTTTGGTTCAGTACGAGCACTCCAAGATAAATGGAGTGGACCCCACATAATTGTTGAAAAGAAGGGTGAAGTCACCTACTTAGTTGACTTAGGCACTGCCAGGAGTCCCCTTAGGGTGCTCCATGTCAATCGCCTGAAACCCTACTATGACAGGGCTGATCTCACCCTGCTCATGGCAACTGATGAGGGACAGGAAGAAGACAGTGATCCTCTACCTGATCTCTTCTCTTCCACAGAACAGGATGCTCTAGTAGAAGGTGTAGTTTTGGCTGATTGTCTTACTGCTGAGCAGAAAGACCATTGCATAAATCTCCTGGGTCAGTTTTCTGAACTCTTCTCTACTGTGCCAGGTACCACTTCTTGGTGTGAGCACACTATAGATACTGGAGACAGCTTGCGTGTCAAAAGTAAGATCTATAGGCAGCCTGACCATGTCAGGGACTGCATAAAGCAAGAGGTTCAGAAAATGTTAGAACTAGGAGTGGTGGAGCACTCTGAAAGTCCATGGGCTTCTCCTGTGGTACTTGTACCAAAACCTCATTCCAAGGATGGAAAGAAGGAAATGCGGTTTTGTGTAGATTACAGAGGTCTCAACCAGGTAACCAAAACTGATGCTCACCCTATACCCAGGGCAGATGAGCTCATAGATACACTGGCATCTGCCAAGTATCTAAGCACTTTTGATTTGACTGCAGGGTATTGGCAGATCAAATTATCAGAAGATGCTAAACCTAAAACTGCATTTTCAACCATTGGAGGACATTACCAATTCACAGTAATGCCTTTTGGATTGAAAAATGCACCTGCCACTTTTCAGAGGTTGGTGAACACAGTCCTGCAATGGCTGGAAGCTTTTAGTGCAGCATATTTGGACGATATAGCTGTCTTTAGCTCCAGTTGGGATGATCACCTGGTCCACCTATGGAAAGTTTTAGAGGCCCTGCAAAAGGCAGGCCTCACTATCAAGGCTTCAAAGTGCCAGATAGGGCAGGGGAAGGTGGTTTATCTGGGACACCTTGTTGGTGGGGAACAGATTGCACCACTTCAGGGGAAAATCCAAACAATTGTTGATTGGGTTCCCCCTACTTCTCAGACTCAGGTGAGAGCCTTCCTAGGCCTCACTGGGTATTACATGAGGTTCATTAAGAACTATGGCTCCATTGCAGCCCCTCTTAATGACCTCAGATCCAAAAAAATGCCTAAAAAGGTATTGTGGACAGCTAGCTGTCAGAAAGCTTTTGAGGAGCTGAAGCAGGCCATGTGCTCTGCACCTGTCCTGAAAAGCCCTTGTTACTCTAAAAAATTCTATGTCCAAACTGATGCATCTGAATTAGGAGTAGGGGCAGTCCTATCACAACTTAATTCTGAGGGCCAGGATCAACCTGTTGCTTTTATTAGTAGGAGGTTGACCCCTAGAGAAAAGCGTTGGTCTGCCATTGGGAGGGAGGCCTTTGCTGTGGTCTGGGCACTGAAGAAGTTGAGGCCATACCTGTTTGGCACTCACTTCCTTGTTCAGACAGACCATAAACCTCTACTCTGGCTAAAACAAATGAAAGGTGAAATCCTAAATTGTTGAGGTGGTCCATATCCCTACAGGGAATGGACTATACAGTGGAACATAGACCTGGGAGTAGCCACTCCAATGCAGATGGACTCTCCAGATATTTCCACTTAGACAATGAAGACTCATCAGGTCATGGCTAGTCTTATTGTCCTTCGTTTGGGGGGGGGGGGTGTAGGAAAGTACCATCTTGCCTGGCATGTTACCCCCATTTTTCACTGTATATATGTTGTTTTAGTTATATGTGTCACTGGGACCCTGCTAGTCAGGGCCCCAGTGCTCATAAGTGTGCCTGAATGTGTTACCTGTGTTATGACTAACTGTCTCCCTGAGGCTCTGCTAATCAGAACCTCAGTGGTTATGCGCTCTCATTTCTTTCAAATTCTCACTAACAGGCTAGTGACCAATTTTACCAATTTACATTGGCTTACTGGAACACCCTTATAATTCCCTAGTATATGGTACTGAGGTACCCAGGGTATTGGGGTTCCAGGAGATCCCTATGGGCTGCAGCATTTCTTTTGCCACCAATAGGGAGCTCTGACAATTCTTACACAGGCCTGCCACTGCAGCCTGAGTGAAATAACGTCCACCTTATTTCACAGCCATTTTACACTGCACTTAAGTAACTTATAAGTCACCTATATGTCTAACCTTTACCTGGTAAAGGTTGGGTGCTAAGTTACTTAGTGTGTGGGCACCCTGGCACTAGCCAAGGTGCTCCCACATTGTTCAGGGCCAATTCCCCGGACTTTGTGAGTGCGGGGACACCATTACACGCGTGCACTACATATAGGTCACTACCTATGTGTAGCTTCACAGTGGTAACTCCGAATATGGCCATGTAATATGTCTATGATCATGGAATTGCCCCCTCTATACCATCCTGGCATAGTTGGCACAATCCCATGATCCCAGTGGTCTGTAGCACAGACCCTGGTACTGCCAAACTGCCTTTCCCGGGGTTTCACTGCAGCTGCTGCTGCTGCCAACCCCTCAGACAGGCATCTGCCCTCCTGGGGTCCAGCCAGGCCTGGCCCAGGATGGCAGAACAAAGGACTTCCTCTGAGAGAGGGTGTTACACCCTCTCCCTTTGGAAAATGGTGTGAAGGTAGGGGAGGAGTAGCCTCCCCCAGCCTCTGGAAATGCTTTCATGGGCACATTTGGTGCCCATTTCTGCATAAGCCAGTCTACACCGGTTCAGGGACCCCTTAGTCCTGCTCTGGCGCGAAACTGGACAAAGGAAAGGGGAGTGACCACTCCCCTGACCTGTACCTCCCCTGGGAGGTGCCCAGAGCTCCTCCAGTGTGCTCCAGACCTCTGCCATCTTGGAAACAGAAGTGCTGCTGGCACACTGGACTGCTCTGAGTGGCCAGTGCCACCAGGTGACGTCAGAGACTCCTCCTGATAGGCTCCTTCAGGGTTTGCTAGCCTATCCTCTCTCCTAGGTAGCCCTCTTTTCTGGCTAATTAGGGTCTCTGTCTCTTGGGATTCCTTAGATAACGAATGCAAGAGCTCATCCGAGTTCCTCTGCATCTCTCTCTTCACCTTCTGCCAAGGAATCGACTGCTGACCGCGCTGGAAGCCTGCAAAACTGCAACATAGTAGCAAAGACGACTACTGCGGTACCTTGGGTCTCCTCTCAGCACGACGAGCGAGGTCCCTTGAATCCAGCAACTCTATCCAAGTGACTCCCACAGTCCAGTGACTCTTCAGTCCAAGTTTGGTGGAGGTAAGTCCTTGCCTCCCCACGCCAGACTGCATTGCTAGGAACCGCGACTTTTGCAGCTATTCCGGCCTCCGTGCGCTTCCGGCGGAAATCCTTTGTGCACAGTCCAGCCTGGGTCCACAGCACTCTAACCTGCATTGCACGACCTCCTAAGTTGTTCTCCGGCGACGTGGGACTCCTTTGTGCGACTTCGGGTGAGCACCATTTCATGCATCCTTGTAGTGCCTGTTTCTGGCACTTCTGCGGGTGCTGCATGCTGCTGAGAGGGCTCCTTGTCTTGCTTGACGCCCCCTCTGTCCCCAGACGTAATTGGCGACATCCTGGTCCCTCCTGGACCACAGCAGCATCCAAAAACCCTTACTGCACGATTTGCAGCTAGCAAGGCTTGTTGGCAGTCTTTCGGCGGGAAAACACTTCTGCACAACTCTCCACGGCGGGAGGGATCCGTCCTCCAAAGGGGAAGTCTCTAGCCCTTGTCGTTCTTGCAGAAACCTACGCTTCTATTGTCCAGTAGCAGCATCTTTGCACCCACAGCTGGCATTTCCTGGGCATTTGCCCATCTCCGACTTGCTTGTGACTTTTGGACTTAGTCCCCTTGTTCCACAGGTACCCTCGACTGGAAATCCATTGTTGTTGCATTGTTGGTTTGTGTCTTTCCTGCAGAATTCCCCTATCACGACTTCTATGTCCTTTAGGGAACTTTAGTGCACTTTGCACTTACTTTTCAGGGTCTTGGGGTGGGCTATTTTTCTAACCCTTACTATTTTCTAATAGTCCCAGCGACCCTCTACAAGGTCACATAGGTTTGGGGTCCATTCGTGGTTCGCATTCCACTTTTGGAGTATATGGTTTGTGTTGCCCCTATCCCTGTGTGTCTCCATTGCATCCTATTGTAACTATACATTGTTTGCACTGTTTTCTAATACTATTACTGCATATTTTGGTATTGTGTGCATATTGTCATAAAAATAAAGTACCTTTATTTTTAGTATATCTGTGTATTGTGTTTTCTTCTGATATTGTGCATATGACACTAAGTGGTACTGTTGGAGCTTCACTCGTCTCCTAGTTCAGCCTAAGCTGCTCTGCTAAGCTACCATTATCTATCAGCCTATGCTGCTAGACACCCTATACACTAATAAGGGATAACTGGGCCTGGTGCAAGGTGTAAGTACCCCTTGGTACTCACTACAAGCCAGTCCAGCCTCCTACAGTGGATTTGGCCAGACCGTCGCATTAACAAGAGTAATGCAGAGTTGCCAAAATTCCACAAAATTTTGTCTCCAGAATGGAATAATTCCCTAACCCTATCACTAATTAGATGCGTTAAAGCTGTTTTCGATTCAGTTCTGCAAAAACTAAGGTAATTGTCTTCATTCTATGTGGACAAAAGTATGATGACATCCAGATCTTGGTCAATCTCCTATTCCCACCACCAGTGTCAGAAATGTCCAGTGTCATTTTATTTGTCCAAGAACTGTTGTTCAGTGCATGGGGCCACTGCAGTATCATCTTTCTATTTTTAGTTATAAAGGTATAAAAGTTAAAGGCTTTCAGAAAAGTTTCAGACTTCCTCCTATTATCATGCAAAAAATGTATCAACCAGACTCTAATCACCCTGAGACAGTGCTATTCTAATTCTCTTTACTCAGGTCTACCTAAATATGTCATTCAAAGCTTACAGACTGTCCAGAATGCTGTTGCCTACTTGGTTTTAAAACTCCCCTGCCATGCCTCAGACCGAAGTCACTTTTGTGATCTACATTGTCTTTCCATCTATAAGCGGGTCTGGCTCAAAACACTAATGCTCACTTATTGAGCCTTAAACCATATGGGTCCCAAGCATCTGTAAGAATTGGTCTGTTCTTATACCCAAGGACGAACCTTCATATCCTCTGAAGTGAAGCTACTCATAGAGCCCAAGCTGCATAGGTCTGGAATGTATGGAGGGCCCATTTGTGGTTCTTGCCGCTAGACATTGGGGCCTCCTTCCAAATGACCTATGTAAAGTTCCAACCATTGCAAAGATATGAAAAGCCTTGAAAGTTGCCTTTTCAATTCTGTTCTTTTCTATGAAGCATTTATATGGCTCATAGAAACCTGAAGGCATCCCACCACTAAAAGTGTTACACAGACTGGCTAAAGGAATCTAGAGGGAGCTGTTCTGGAATAGCCAGGTTTTAGGAAATTTACGGAAGGCCAGTTCTTTTATGGCAGTTCGCAGGGGAAGGGCGTTCTACAGTTTGGCAGCATTGTAGCTAAAGGACTGCCCTTTGTACCTTACCCTCCTAAAGAGCGATATCTTAAACAACTTAGCTTTGGAGTACCACAGGGCTCTCCCAGGAAAGTAGGGAGGGATCAAAGGTTAGAGGATCTGAGGCCCTTTGTTGAACAATGACTTGTGGGCAATACAGAGGTCTTTTAATTTAATCCTTTCTGCCACTGGGAGCCAATGGAGTGTACTGAGGGCTTGATGGACAGATTTGTGCTTAGGAATGCTCTACAGTATTCATACTGTGGAGTTCTGTACCACTTGCTGTTTACTGATAGTGGTTTCGGGGCTCACAAGCAGAGCGAATTACCGTATTTCAGGCAGAAAAGAATAAGAGCCTGGACTACCATCTTCCTAGATGTTGGAGGAAGTAAGTGGAGAATTTTTCGCAATATCCTGAGAATACCATAACAGATTGCTGAAAGCTTTATTGCTTGGAGAGATTAAGGGTTTTATCCAACCACACACCCAGGCTTTTTATGGCTGTTTTAAGGAAGAAGAAGGGCCTAGACAGTTCGGCCAGTCCAGGTTAATTGGGGAGTTGGCATTATTGCCTAAAATCATAAGTTTGGTTTTGTCTCTATTTAATTTAAGAGAAGAGCTAATCATCCAACTTGCAACTTTTTCTAAACAGGGGCTTAAGGAAAGGGAGAGGGGGTTTTGATTCTGAGTAAGAGAAAAGACTAGTTGAGTATTGTCCGCCTAAGAGATAATCGAGGTACTCAGTAGTTTAATACAAAAATATCTGAAGTGCAACCACCATCAAAGACCTGGAAAGACCTGCCCTAAAGAAAAGACTTCAGCCACTTGAGGTTCTGCCCTGAGATTCCAGGACTATGCATTCGGTTAATGTGAATGTCAAGGTGTACAGTGTCAAATGCTGCACTGAGAATGAGAAAGTTTATAGAGACTATGCCTCCACATTCTAGTAACCCTTTGGCTTCCTCTACCATCACTAAGAGAGCGGTTTTGGTGCCATGGTAGGGTTGGAATCCGGTTTGGGTAGAGTGTATAATGTCATAATTCTGTATAAAGTATGATGGAATTGAATTAACACATTTTTCCAATATCTTATTTCTGCCAGGAAGGAGAGAGATAAGCCTATAGTTTTCTAGGTCAAGTGGGCCCTGATTAGGCTTTTTAGTAATGCTTTTACAAAGGCCTGTTTCAATGCCATCCAGACTGAACTTCAGTCAACGAGAGATTTAATAGTTCCAGTAGAGTGGGAATTATCGTATCAGCATCTTTGGCTTGAATACATGGTGGAGGGGTGGATCAATAGGAAAGCCAGACTTAACTTTAGACAAGATATCTAAGAGAGTGTCTGGCCTTAGATTAGGGAACTCTGTTTGAGTGGAGAGGCTGAAAGCAGACCAATCTTCATTAGGGGCAGAGTGTGAGATTTCACTGGGCGGTTGAAAGGGTCAATGGATATTCTGGATTTTGTTCAGAAAAAATCCAGCCAGATCCTTACATCGAGTGGCTGAGGGTTTAGGAAGGGGCAATTGATAGATGGCTCTAGTAATGTTTTTACCACCTGAAACATTTCTCCAATGGAGTTGGAAACACAACTGATTTTATCATCATAATATGCTGTTTGTGTTTTTTTTTATTTCAGAGTGGTAGAGTCTTATAGTTTCTTGATGTTTCAGTTTATTAGTCTCACTGTAATCCTTTCTCCAAATTCTTTTCGCTTTTTTACATTCTTGTTTATGTTTACAGAGATAAGGAGTGTACCAAGGTGCAGATGTATTTTTGTTTCGTCTATTTTGCGTTTTTAAAGGAATAACTTGATCAATTGAAGATTCGATCCACTGGGAGAATGTATTATTTGCTACTATAGGATCAAGGCCCAACATAGGTGTGGTGTCATTAAGGACCTGTATCCAAAGGTTGTAAGGGAAGTTTAGACCAAGAACAGGTAACAGATTTCAAATGTGAGGGCCTATCAGGAGCTTCCAACATGAAAGGGATTATGAAGTGATCTGACCAAATTACTGGGGCTGTATCTTCAACGTTTAATATGTTAACATTGGGGAAAATGGGGTTTAGGGGCTGACTTTTGTCATGTGTAGGTTGAGACACCCTCAGACTCAATTGGATGGCAGAGAGATCCTGAAGCAGAACAGTGGCCTGGACACAGGACGGCTCCTGCAGGTGGATTTTAAAATCCTCTAATATAGAAAGGTAGCTTTAGTGCTTGTCAAAGTGGCAATTACTTCCGGGAGAGACTGAAGGAATTTTCCAGGAGGCCAGTACAGCAAAGCTCCTGAGAAAATGGTTGTAGGAGAGAAGGAAATAGCGAACATCATGCTTTCAACTTAGATGAACCTCCCCTCTGTGTTACCTATATTGTTCTCAGTGCCAGGATGCTCCTTTGGATAGCTGTCTGCACTTTATAAATATCTTTCTTCTAACCTTCCTCAGGACCAATTATTTGCAAGACTGTTGAGAAACCATCTTGAAATTTACATCACAAATAGTACAATAGGAACCTTCCACATTTCTTTTATGCCTTTGAATTAATTCCAATAATTTTTATTAAAAAATCCCGATTTTCATTACTCATTTTCTTTGCCATTATTTCTAAAATGCAATTTTTCAACAAAGGAATGCTTTTTTGCTTTCCTTTATTATGCTTAAATGACTCAGGTGGTCATTACAACCCTGGCGGACGGTGTTAAAGCGGCAGTAAGACCGGCAACAGGCCGGCGGTAAAAAAATAGCAATTACGACCGTGGCGGAAACCGCCAACAAAGACAGCCACTTTAACACTCCGACGGCCACAGCGGTACAAACAAACAGCGCGGCTGTCACCGCCAACAGACAGGCGGGAGACAATGTACCGCCCACACTATTATGACAGGCCAATCTGCCACCTTTTCCGGGGCGGATTCACCGCGGATAAAAACACGGCAGAAACAGGAATTTCGAAGGGAAAACTCTCACCTCTACACACTCCACGAGGAATGAGGACACCATGGAACCGGAACTCCAAATCCTACCTGCGATAGTCGTCCTGCTCCTCTACCAGGAGCACCAACGCCGGCGGTAAAGACCACATGAGTACTGCACCTACGACACAGGGGAGGGGGGAGGCAAAAAACAGGGACACACACATGCAACACCCCCACCCTCACCCACTACAACACACACACTAATGCATATCAATACATCACAGTTACACCCCCCAAACCTTCACGGAAGAATGCAAAGACCAAAGAAAATGAGTGTAACCATCGGAATATATTACAAACAAGTAGAAGTAGAAACATAGAAATATATATATACACCATGTACGAAATATATACCCGGCATAGTAGTCCAGGTACTGCACAAAGAAAGACAGTGGAACACTGGGACCACCCGGTATGGGTGAGGCCCACACAAGATCCCCGACCATGACAGAGAGAACACTGCAGGGGCATCAGACAGCAAGAAAACAGGCACCTCAGGGGGAGGGAAAGGGGGGGCACCTCAGCCGCTTGAGTGCACAACGTCAAATCCACGAGGGGGCCACATGCCCACTGTTACATCCTGGGGAGTGCAAAGCCACAGTCTCTCAAGTGTCTACAGTGGGTGGTTTGCCCACTGTTCAATCCTGGGGAGTGCAAAGCCACAGTCTCTCAAGTCTCTACAGTGGGTGGTTTGCCCACTGTTCAATCCTGTGGAATGCAAAGCCACAGTCTCTCAAGTGGATAACAGAGTGGATGACAGTCTCCACTGGTTCTGGAGGGGGACTGGTGCCCAGAGTGCTTCATCCTGTGAAGGACAGAGGTAGTGGATGACAGTCTCCACTGGTTCTGGAGGGGGACTGGTGCCCAGAGTGCTTCATCCTGTGAAGGACAGAGGTAGTGGATGACAGTCTCCACTGGTTCTGGAGGGGGACTGGTGCCCAGAGTGCTTCATCCTGTGAAGGACAGAGATAGTGGATGGATCTCTCCACTGGTTCTGGAGGGGGACTGGTGCCCAGAGTGCTTCATCCTGTGAAGGACAGAGGTAGTGGATGGATCTCTCCACTGGTTCTGGAGGGGGACTGGTGCCCAGAGTGCTTCATCCTGTGAAGGACAGAGGTAGTGGATGGATCTCTCCACTGGTTCTGGAGGGGGACTGGTGCGCATAGTGCATCACTCACCCCGTGACGGACCCAGTTGCGTCAGTGCCCCTGCCGCTCATAGGCTAGCGGTGCTTGAGTTGGCGGTGCCCTGTTCAGCGGTGCTTGAGTTAGCGGTGCCCTGTTCAGCGGTGCTTGAGTTGGCGGTGCCCTGTTCAGCAGTGCTTGAGTTGGCGGTGCCCTGTTCAGCGGTGCTTGAGTTGGCGGTGCCCTGTTCAGGGGTACTTGAGTTGGCGGTGCCCTGTTCAGCGGTGCTTGAGTTGGCGGTCCTTCATTACCCAGCGGGGCTTGTGCTGGCGGTACTTCATGGCCCAGCGGGCCTTTTGTTGGCGGTCCTTCATGGCCCAGCATGGCTTGTGCTTGCGGTCCTTTCTGTGCCCAGTGGGGCTGGTGCTGGTGGTGGCTTCCGGGACAGCTGTGCTGGGGGTGGCCTCCTGGCCAGCTGTGCTTGGGGTGGCGGTGGCCTCCTGGCCAGCTGTGCTGGGGCTAGCGGTGGCCTCCTGGGCAGCTGTGCTGGCGGTGGCCTCCTGGGCAGCTGGGCTGGGGCTGTGGGTGGCCTCCTGGGCAGTGGGGATGATGGCGGTCTTCTCCGCCGTGCAGCTCTTCGCAGACTTGCTGGGTTTCTTGTGGCCCTTCCCCACCTTGGAAGGTGTCACAGCTGACTCCACACTCCCAACGGGACCCCTGGGAGTGGCTTTGGTGACTGGAGTCTTCCCCCTCTCCCGCCGGGCACTGGCCAACTTCTGATGCTTCACAGGTGGGGGACTGTCTGTGCTGTGGCTCTGTGCCACACTGGCTGTCCTGGTGGCCGGTGCACTCCACATACCGGTGACTACAGGCACCACTGGTCCCGGAGATGCTGTGGCTGAGGTGCAACTTCGGGACCTATGAGATGGATGGGGTGGGGGAAGTGTGTGAAAAAGGTCAAGGGTGGACAGGAAAGGTTTTTGGGACACACTGGGACGGGTAGCTGGAGGGGGTTTGGGAGTGGAGGAAGAGGTGGTGGTAGTAGGAGGTGTACGTTTGGTGACTTTGGGTGAAGGTGCATGCGCTGGAGGCTGTCGTGAGGTGGATGGCTGTTGGGTGGGTGTGTGCCTGCGTTTGTGTATCTTGGGAGGGGGCGTCACAGACACACTGGGAGAGGACACAGGGGACGTGTGAATGGTAGTGGGTGTGGTGACTGCACGTGAGCGGGGTGTGCTGGTGGGTGTGTTGGTGAGGGACGTAGTGGCTGTAGAGGTAGTGCATGCAGGTGTGAGTGTAGACGAGACTAGGAAGAAGGAGGGAGACGTCAAGGAGGGGGACACAGTGGAAGCAGTGGATGTTGGTGTGTCTGCATGTGTGTGTTGCTTGAGTGAGTGCCTGTGGGATGTGTGGTGCTTATGTTTGCCTGAGTTTCCCTTGTGTGTTGAGGTGTGCGCAGGCTGGTCTGATGGTGTGCTAGGGATAGGTGGAGGTACATGGGATTGGGTCTGGGTGGAGGAAGTTGGAGGGGGGAGGCTAGAGACGGGGACAATGGCTGCCATCAGTGCTGAGGCCAGAGTTTGAAAAGCTCGTTGAAGGGCCGCCTAACCAGAATGAATGCCCTCCAGGAATGCATTTGTTTGTTGCAACTGCCTTTCTACACCCTGGATGGCATTCAAAATGGTAGAATGCCCAACAGTGAGGGACCTGAGGAGGTCAATGGCCTCCTCACTGAGGGCAGCAGGGGTGACTGGGGCAGGGCCTGAGGTGCCTGGGGCGAAGGTGATGCCCACCCTCCTGGGTGAGCGGGCACGGGGGGAAGGCTGAGGGGCTGCTGTGAGGGCAGTGCTAGTAGGGGGGGTGGCGGCTGTACCTGTAGATGCGGGGGGCATAGATGTTGCTGCCACCACAAGGGAGCTCCCATCAGAGGATGAGTCCGTGTCGCTGGTGTCAGCTCCAGTCCCCGCCGTGGAGCTCCCCTCGCCCTCCGTCCCACTGGTGAATTCCGAGTCCATAGTCTCGCCCTCCAGGGACATGTGGGATGCAGCTCCCTCCTGCTCCGGTGCCACTGCTCCTCCGCCTGATGATGCTAACGCACACAAGAACAGGGAGACCACAAAAAGGAGGGGGACGACAGAAGAAAGACATGTTGAGTGCATGGTTTACCGCTACAGTTGGCGGACAAGACAGACACAGAAACCCCCTGCAATACGCCGCGCTCTTGGGCTCCACTGTTAAATTCCTCGGAAATGGCCTAAAAGGCTATGGACGACATCTGCACACATAAATGACACAGGGGCATGAATAGCTATACTTGGCACTCTACAGAGGTGGGCTGGGGTGCCACATGGCCTGCCTTACGGAGGGGCCTTGCCTACAGAACTCGCCCTGGCCTAGGGAAACCCACAGTCCTCCTCCCCCACCCAGACAACTCCACTGCGCGCAAAGTCAGCAGAATGAGAGTGTACTCACCCCCTTGTGTCTGCTGTGATGCCCTCAAGTGCCCATCCAACTCCGGGTAGGCCACCGCCAGGATCCTGAACATCAGGGGGGTCATGGTGCGATGGGCACCCCTCCCACGTTGGGAGGCCATCCCCAGCTGAGCCTCCGCTGTCTTTTTGCTCCAGCGGTGGGTGCTCCGTCTGTGGTAGATCCCCAGGGTCCGTACGTCCTTGGCGATGGCACGCCAAATATCTTTCTTCTGGTGGGCGCTGACCTACATGAAATGTACAAGGGGAAGAAGAGAAGTCATTACCAACTGCACCGTCAAAGTGATTGGACCCCGTCCCTACCCTTGCCATGTGGCACATTCATTCATTGTCTTCCATGCACGCAGCACTCTGCCCCCGTCCTTCTTACATCCAGCCATCTCCACACAGGCATATCCCATACAACATGCTCCCTGTGTACTTACCTGTTTGTCTGGAGGACCGCAGAGTAGGTTGTACTGGGGGAGGACCCCGTCCACGAGTTTCTCCAACTCCTCCGATGTGAAGGCAGGGGCCCTTTCCCCAGACGCACGAGCCATTGTCTCTTCCAGACCGAGGTCACAGCAGCACTTGCAGTGTAGGTCCTCTCCTGTCGAAGATCAGGTATTGAGTGATTGAACAGATAGAAAATGGCGGTCACGTTCGTGGCGGTGCGTACCGTCACCGCCAGCATACATCGTCATTGGCTCCTGGGACCCATAGTGTCCAATGTTAAGCAATGCAGCATTGCGCTGCGGTCTTCGACCACCTACAGCGACGGTGTACAACGCCAGCGCAGTTACCTCACATCCCATTGTCCCACTTTACAGGTCAGGCAGCCGCTATTTCAGGGGCCCACATGGCTTCATTTTCAACTGCATCACAAATACCTAGCCCTAAACTCAACACAAATACAGGCCACCTTTTGTGTATGATTGGTGTTCTTGGTAAACTGTGGTACGTACCTCTGAGTTGTTTGACTCTGTACTCGCTGTTGTTCTTCATAGGCACCGTCCGCTGGGACATGTGAGGAGATGGCGGCATCCTCCGGTGTACCGACCGTTGGTGGACCTGTTGACAATGGAGGAGCGACATTTGATAATCCACCTACAGGCTTGACCGTGCCACAATCCAGGAACTGTGGGCCATATTTATACTTTTTGACGCACAACTGCGCCAACGCAGTTGTGCGTCAAAAATGTTAACACCGGCTAGCGCCATTCCAAAGCACCATGCAGGCGCCTTATTTATGGAATGACGTTAGCCGGCGGAGCTGACTGGTGTGCGTCAAAAAAAATGACCCATACCAGGCAGCGCCGGCGTAGGGGAAAATGGAGCTTGGGCGTCAAAAAATGGGGCAAGTCGGTCTGAGGCAAAAAATCTGCCTCAACCCGAGTTGCGCCATTTTTTTTTACTCCCACCCTCGATTGACATGACTCCTGTCTTAGCAAAGACAGGAGTCATGCCCCCTTGCCCAATGGCCATGCCCAGGGGACTTCTGTCCCTTGGGCATGGTCATTGGGCATAGTGGCATGTAGGGGGGCACAAATCAGGCCCCCCTATGCCACAAAAAAAAAAAAAAAAATACTTACCTGAACTTACCTTAACTTCCCTGGGATGGGTCCCTCCATCCTTGGGCGTCCTCCTGGGGTGGGCAAGGGTGGCAGGGGGTGTCCCTGGGGGCATGGGAGGGCACCTCTGGGCTCATTCCGAGCCCACAGGTCCCTTAACGCCTGCCCTGACCAGGCGCAAAAAAATTACGCAAAAGCGGTTGGACGTCATTTTTTTTGACCCGCCCACTCCCGTGCGCCATTTTTGCACGCGAGTTTAAATAAGGCGCACATGCCTTGGAGTCATTTTTTCGACGGGAACGCCAACCTTGCATATCATTAACGCAAGGTAGGTGTCCACGCTAAAAAATGACGCTAACTCCAAGATCTTTGGCGCTAGACGGGTCTAACGCCAAAGTATAAATATGGAGTTAGCTTTGCGTCGGATTTGCGTAAAAAAAAAAACACACAATTACGGCGCAAACAGAGTATAAATATGCCCCTGTGTACCCAGTTGGAGCCAGACCTGATGTCAGCGATCCGCCATCCCACAGGAATTCCCCCTCAAGTGCAGGTGCTGTCAGTGCTCCATTTCCTTGCAAGTGGCTCTTTTCAAACAACTGTGGCCATGGCATCAGGGATGTTCCGGCCTATGCTTTCCAAAGTATTATCCAGAGTGTTGTCTGCCCTTCTGAACCACATGCGGAGCTACATCATTTTCCCTCAGGTGGAGGATTTGCCTACAGTGAAAGGTGATTTCTATGCCCTGGGACATATCCCCAACATCATAGGTGCCATTGATGGGACCCATGTGGCTTTGGTCCACCCCCACAGGAGTGAACAGGTGTACAGAAACCGGAAGAGTTATCATTCTATGAATTTACAGATGGTATGTTTGGCAGACCAGTACATCTCCCATGTGAATGCCATGTTCCCTGGCTCAGTGCATGACGCCTACACCCTGCGGAATAGCAGCATCCCTTATGTGATGGGTCAACTCTAGAGGCACCGTGTGTGGCTATTAGGTGAGCACCTGGAAGCAAGTCAGTGGGAATGGTTGTCATGGGTTATCCCTCCAGGTTAGTGTGTGTCTAACAGTTGACCCTCGCCATTTGCAGGTGACTCTGGTTACCCCAACCTGTCATGGCTACTGACCCCAGTCAGAAATCCCAGGACCAGGGCAGAGGAACGCTACAATGAGGCCCATGGGAGAACTAAGAGGGTGATCGAGCGGACCTTCGGCCTCCTGAAGGCCAGGTTCAGGTGCCTCCATATGACAGGTGGATCCCTATTCTACTCACCAAAGAAGGTGTGCCAGATCATCGTGGCCTGCTGTATGCTTCACAACTTGGCTTTGCGACGCCTGGTGCCTTTTCTGCAGGAGGATGGTCCAGATGGAGGTGTTGTTGCAGCTGTGGAGCCTGTGGACAGTGATGAGGAGGAAACAGAGGAAGAAGACATGCACAACAGGGACTCAGTGATCCTGCAATATTTCCAGTGAGACACAGGTAGAAATCTAAACCTGCCTACTACATGTACTTTGACACTACCTCTCTCCTGTCTGTCGTTTTCACCCAGTGTATGGTCACTGAGTTGTCACTTTCCCTTAGGATTTCACAGATGTGGGTCCCACTGTGTGACATCTGCTTAGATTCCTCATGGGCTAGAGCTGTGTGACATAGGTATGTTAACATTACTATTTAAAAAACTGTTTAGCACTGTAATTGCTAATACACTATTTTGAAATCACGGACAGACTCCAGATCGTGTTGTGCTTTCGGTGTGTTTATTTAAATGCTCTAAATTGGAGGGGGTAGTGAAATGGTGAGTGGTGATGGCAGAGGAGTGTCCATGGCAGATTCCAGTCTATTAGTCTCACAGGTGCATTGCCCATATGGGCTCAGGAAGTGGAGCTGGGGCAGTTTAATTATGGACAGGGTGACAAAGTGGGGCAGTAGGATGACAACCAGGGTGGTCTCATTTCTTGGCGGGGGTCTTGGCATCATTCTCTGTCTTGTTCCTGTATCTCAGGGACCGTTTGCGGGGTGGTTCTCCCTCTGCAGGGTGTGGGGTGGTGGTGTGGTGGTCCTGTGGCGGGGCGTCCTGTCCACTAGCGCCGGCAGAGGTGGTGGGCAGTTCATTGTCCATGCTAGTGTCAGAGGCTCCTTGTAGTGCCACAGTGTCCCTCCTGGTGTTGAGTAGTTCCTTCAGCACCCCTACGATGGTGCCCAGGGTGGAGCTGATGGTTCTGAGTTCCTCCCTGAAGCCCATATACGGTTCCACCTGCATGCGCTGGGTCTCCTGAAACTTGGCCAGTACCGTTGCCATCGTCTCCTGGGAGTGGTGGTAGGCTCCCATGATGGAGGAGAGGGCCTCGTGGAGAGTGGGTTCCCTTCGCCTGTCCGCCCCCTGTCGCACAGCAGCCCTCCCAGTTCCCCTGTGTTCCTGGGCCTCCGTCCCCTGGACCATGTGCCCACTACCACTGCCCCCAGGTCTCTGTTGTTGTTGGGGGGGTGGGTTATCCTGGGTTCCCTGTAGTGGTGGACACACAGCTGATTGACGTGTCCTGGGGATGGAGGTATGGGCCTGCTGGGTGGGTGCTGTGCTGGTGTTTCCAGAGGGGGGAAAGTCTGTGGTGGCCTGTGCCTGTGTGAGGGGAACCGACTGTCCAGAGGTCCCCGATGGTCCGGGCTGGTCATCTAGATCCAGTTGGACAGAGGTGCTGTCATCACTGTGTGCCTCCTGTCTGGTGACCCTCCTGTCTGGTGACGTTGGGTAGGGATCCTGCAGGGGTATAAAAGGATGTTTATTAAATCTGTGTGTGTAATGGTGTGCAATGGGTGGGTGACGGTGTACTCCAGTGCTAGCATTCCTGTGTGGGAGCTTGTGTGATGATGGTTTAGGGGGGTGTATGGGTATGTGCAGTGGGCATGCTTTGGGGATGGGTGTCCATGCTTTTTTGTTGCATGCAGGGCTTGGTGTTGGGATGTGTGGTTTGTGATGTTGGGACATATGTGAGGAGTTTGGGTGCTGGGGGTGAGGGTGATGGTGGGGGTATGTGATAGCATGCATGTAGGGTGGGGGATGCAATATTAAAGCTTTGTCTTACCAGAGTCCATTCCTCCACCTACTCCTGCGAGACCCTCAGGATGCAGAATCGCCAAGACCTGCTCCTCCCATGTTGTTAGTTGTGGGGGAGGAGGTGGGGGTCCGCTGCCAGTCCGCTGAACCGCCAGGTGGTGTCTTGAGACCACGGAACGCACCTTCCCCCGTAGGTTGTTCCACCTCTCCCTGATGTCCTCCCTATTTCTTGGGTGTTGTCCCACTGCGTTGACCCTGTCTACTACTCTTCACCATAGTTCCATCTTCCTAGCTATGGAGGTGTGCTGCACTTGTGCTCCGAATAGCTGTGGTTCTACCCAGACGATTTCCTCCACCATGACCCTGAGCTCCTCCTCCGAGAACCTGGGGTGTCTTTGCCGTGCCATGGGGTGGTGGAAGTGATGTGAGGGGTGGAGTATGTGGTGATAAGTGTGGTGATATGTAGTGGTGTGTTGTGTGAGGTGCGTGGAAGTTGTGTGGGTGATGGTGTTGTTTTTCCTGTGGATGCTGTTGTTCTTGCTGGTGGTGTCTCTCTCTGGCCTTCTTTCGGAATTTTTTGTCTTGGGGGTTTGTGGGTGATGTGGGTGTGTGTTTTACATTGTAATGGGTGTGTGGGAGTGGTGTGTGTATGTGTATCAGGTGTGTGTATTTTGAATTGTCCAATGTGGCTGTTTTGTAAGAGTGTTTGTATTTTGAGCGCAGCGGTGTGTACCGCCAATGGAATACCGCGGTTGAAAGACCGCCGCATGGATTCGTGTGTCGTGATAGTTTGGGCGTATTTCTGTTGACGTGTCAGTGGAGGTTTTGTTTTTGCCAGTTTATCACTGACCTTTGGTGTGGCGGACTTGTGTGGGTGTCTGACTTTTGGCAGATTCCGAGATGTGGGTCATAATAGATGTGCCGGAATTCCGCGGCGCTGTGTTGGCAGTCTTCTGCATGGCTGTAAGCGCCTTTTACCGCCAATGTTGTAATGACCGCCTTAGTTTTATTTAACTAAAGTTGCCTTCTTATTGCTAGTGGTAGTAGTAGTAAATTATGATTATGAAAGCCAGGGTCTTATAAACAACAGAAAAAGTCTTCCTATGCCCAAACAACCACTAACAAAATTACCAAAAACGTCTTGCCTTTATCTCATATTTAATAAAAACATGTTTTGAAACTGAACACCCTGCTGACATGAAATATATACAATCAAACAATATATGTACATTAGAACTGCGTACCTTTAACCCACATCAACACTTTCTGTCATCATCTAAAAGATCATTTACTGTGTCTCAATGGGCATAGAGTCTGTTTAGACGTATTTGAAATTTTAACAATGCTTTTTGTATAATAAAAAAATGATAAAAAAGGGAGGTCTTCAGTCCAGTTGAGTTGTACTCTTACTTTTTTGCCCACTTAAACACACTATATACACAATGACATATTTTCTTAGTGCAAAGAATCAATACTTTAACTTTCAGTTTGGGAGTGGTTAGGCGCTTATACCAAAAGTGCACAGTGAGGTTCACCTCTACTAGTTTCTAAGATTTCATATTGGTGTCCACTCTTACGGCTTGGACCATTGCACATGATGGGAGACCTAGTACCTTTTTAAGGCATTTTCTCTTAATCTTCTCCTAGTCAACTTTTAAAACCAGGCATACAATGTCTGCCCCATGTAACAATTGTGGGGGGGACTAACGCTTTATACTTTATACTTCTAAGGATAGAATGACAAAATCCCTTTTAAACTTCTTTAGGCCTCCTATGGTGGTCGGAGCTTGTGTCTTTAAGGCACCAAGATGCATTTTCCAATTTATTTTTTTGTTGAAAATGCTACCTTTCTCCTCCTTTATCGTTGACAAACTTGCCTCACAATATTTATTAACAGCATCTCATTTTTTTAGAGACCCCCAATTGAGCCATGTCCAAAGTGCCCAATTCATCCACATGCAATAAATATGGAAAATGTCCCCTGTTCTTGGGCAGAAACCAGGTACACCTGCAAGGCTGCTTGAAGATCAGCAAGGCACAATGCAAAAAGTGGACGTTAGGACACTGTGGCAGTGGGTGTAGCGACAAGAAGGACTAAGGTACTCAATCGGAAGGGTGAGTAAACGTGGTTTTATTATATCAAGTTTTAATTTTGAAATGTCCAGTGTTTTGAGGCCGGTTGGTTAGTAATTCTCCGTTGTCCTCTTCTCCCTCAGGGTTCCTCATGACTCAAGATGATATTCCCCGACGGTGTTCCAGGTGGACCGGGAAAGTAAGAGGAAAGGAAATATCGGTAAGTCTAGCGTTGTTATACTGGTGTGTGTTTTCGTGAAAAGAGAAAAGAGAGAGAGAGAGAGAGAGATTGTAGTAAGTAAGGGTCCCCACCCCACAGATAGAATATCATGGTGATAATGGGCTCAGGAGTCCAGTGTAGTCACCTCTGTGAGTGTTCAGTTATTAATTAAACAATCTCTATTTTTGTGCTCCTTGAGGGTATACAAGTACCTTTCTCAAACCCTTCCCTCTCCCCCTTTTTGTCCCCCTCTCTCCGCCCCCTCCTCTCCTCTTCTCGCCTCCCACAGCCCCCTCCCTCCCTACCATAAAACGAATGCTGTCCTTTAAACAGGACCGTACCTGACTGAGCCACGTCCCTCCGGGGACGTGGTGGCGTTCGAGCTCCTCAGGACCTTCCTGTCCCGTAATGGTATCTCCTGGACTGGTGTTCGTTGGTTCTTCCTTCTTCACTCGTTTAGTGGATGTCTCCGCTCTTCTGCTGTTCTCTGCATCTCCTTCCTCAGCGTCTGTTTTTGTAAACATGCGCCGCGTGCGTAGTCCATCCTCTCTTTCTATTGCATCGGGATCCCGGATATCTGGGTTCCCAGTCATGGCGATCGTCTTCCCTTCTTCAAGTTTCTCAGGTATTTGTTCGGGAATCCGGCCCTCCAGATTCCCGATATCCTCGTTGTCGTGTCTGCTGGAGTCGGTGAAGCGGCATTCCGCTCCCGGTTTAATCTGTGATGTAGCCGGGGATTCCGACACCCGGCTACACACCCCATCCCAAGATCGGGACTGATATAGTTCCGAAGGTTCAGGGAATTTAAACAAATAGTCCGCAGCACATTGGAGAGTGCCCGGAATGTGACGAACCTGAAAAGAAAAGGGTTGTAGTTCCATAAACCACCTGAGGATGCGGGCATTGGTGTTCTTATTGGAGGCCAACCAAGTCAGGGGAGCATGGTCAGTGTATAAAACGAAAGGGTGTCCTAGGAGATAGTATTGCAGGTTCTCAATGGCCCACTGTATAGCAAGACATTCACGCTCGATTATCGGATAATGATGTTCTCTAGGTAACAGTTTCCTACTAATGAACACAATGGGGTGGTTATGGCTATCATCGTCTGGCTGGGATAGCACCGCCCCTAACCACACATCAGAGGCATCAGTTTGAAGATGAAAGGTCTTAGTAAAATCGGGACACCTTAGGACAGGTTCCGTAGTGAGACAGGATTTTAGGTGTTGAAAACTAGAGTGTTGGTCTGCTGTTAGGGTTGGTATTTTGGACGGTAGGGTTTTTTTAAGGAGGTCTGTAAGGGGGGCTGCTAAGGTGGAATATCTGGGTATAAATCGTCGGTAATAACCTATCAATCCTAAAAAGGAGCGGAGTTATTTCTTTGTTGAGGGAACAGGAACTTGTTGAATAGCCTCTATTTTACTTTTCTGAGGTCGGAGTTGTCCCTTCCCTATAAAGTACCCCAGATATGCGATGTGACCATATGCCAGATGGCATTTCTTCGGATTAGCCGTGAGACCAGCTGTGTGTAAAACATGGAAAATACTATTGAGATGGTCAATATGATCTTCCCAGGTTTTGCTGAAGACCACTATATCATCTAGATAGGTGGCGGCATACTTTTGGAAAGGTCGTAAGAGATGGTCCATTAACCTTTGAAAAGTAGCCATAGCTCCGTGGAGGCCAAACGGGAGTACCGTAAATTGATAGAGCCCCGAGGGAGTGGACAAAGCGTTTTTTCCCCGATCTGCGGGAGCCAGGGGTATTTGCCAGTATCCTTTTGTTAAGTCAAGCGTTGACATGTACTGGGCTATGCCTAAACGTTCGAGTAGATCGTCAACTCGGGGAATAGGATAGGTATCAAATAGGGAAATGTAATTTAAACGGCGAAAGTCAATACAGAAACAGATAGAACCATCCGGTTTCGGGACCAGCACGACGGGGAAACACCAAGGGCTAATAGATGGTTCTATCACTTTCATTTGTAACATGGCCTGTACTTCTTGTTCGATTAGATGTCTGCGGGCTTCAGGAATACGATAGGGTCGAAGTCGTTTTACTTGACCCTCTGGGATTCTAATATGATGTTGTATCAAATGTGTTTTACCGGGTTTTCCCCCCCAAAAAACTGTTATGTAGCGTCAACAGGCTCTCAAATAGTTTTAGCTGTTGTTCTGTGATGTCTGGATTAATTTGGGGTCGTTCTATGGTTATATCTGTATTGGCAGGGCACAGTTCAATGTCTAATGGTTTCTCTGGTGTTATCAAAAATCTGTAGCAGTATGAGTTAGGGAGATAGTGGGCTCTTCCCATTTTTTTAATAAGTTGATATGGTAAATTTGCACTCTTTTTGGAGTCCTGGATAGTTCCACGAGGTAAGTAACAGGGGAGACTGATTTTAATACTGTATATAGACCTTGCCACTTGGCTATTAGTTTATTGTCAGAACAGGGGCGTAATATAAGAACTTTATCATTGGGTTGCAGGTATCTTGTTTTTGTACCTCGGTCATAGTATCTTTTTTGTGTATTTTGGGCTTTTTCCATATGACTACGTATGTCTTCCCACACTGTCTGTAGTTGGTATTTAAGTTCGTGTAAATAGTCCAATAGGGGTTTCTCGTTTTCTCCTTCCTCTTCCCACATCTCAGCCGTCATATCTAATAGGCTACGGGGTTGTAATCCAAAGACGAGTTCGAAGGGACTATGTCCGGTAGAGGCTTGTTCATGCGATCTTATGGCGTAAAGAACCAAGGGAAGCTTTCAGTCCCAATCTCGCCCCGACTCTGAGACAGTTTTTCTCAATAGTGTTTTTATGGTGCAGTTGTATCTTTCAACCAAACCATCCGTTTCTGGATGATATACCGAGGTTTTAATTTGTTTGACTCCTAAAGTCTTACAAATATCGGCCATTAAGGAAGACATGAAAGGTGTCCCTTGATCCGTCAGGATTTCATTAGGAAAGCCGACGATGGTAAAGAAGGCAATCATGGCTTGGGCTACATTTTTAGTTGTCATGCTAATGAGAGGTATAGCCTTGGGATACCTAGTGGCATAGTCAATGAGAACTAAAATATAAGTGTGTCCTTTGGTGGATGGGAGAAGGGGGCCTACTAAGTACATTCCAATTCTAGAAAATGGTCCGTCAATTATAGGTAAAGGTTGAAGGGGCGCTTTCCTTTGGGGGCCTGGGTCTACGAGTTGACATCTGGGACATTGGGCACAATACCGCCGGAGGTGGGCATACACCCCTGGCCAATAAAATCTTCGTAATAAATATTCTTCAGTTTTTTCCCTCCCATAATGCCCCCCTCCCGGTTGGTTGTGAGCCAGGAAGAGCACTTGGGTACGGTAGGGTTCGGGTACCACTAATTGGCGTTTCTCCCCATCGTCCCGTTTGATGACTCGGTAAAGGAGGTTTTTTTGTATAAGGAAATACGGACCCACCTCATTGGTACTTTCTGTTTTAGCTGTTTTCCAAGCGTTATGGAGAGACGGGTCCTCCCGTTGACTGGCCCGGAAGGAAGGGTAGGGAGGTGGAATAGTGGCCACGACCTTCTCTAAGTTCTTTTCCTTCTCTGTGGACCAATAGAGTTGTTTTGGTTGTCTCTTCTATTGTCTGGTGGGTTTATGATGGTGAGGTTTACTCTCTGTATGGGAGTCAGAAAAGGGGGCCTCGCCCCACCAGGAGTCTGACAGGATTCTGGATTTCACCCCTTTAACAGTTCTGGAAAGCGTATTTAATCGGTCCCTAGTATACATTCCTCGACCAAGCGGTCCATGACACCCACGTGTATCAGGTCTTGTTTTCCCTCCCACTCTATCTGCAAGGAGGCAAGGGTGTAGTTTCTTTTATCCCCGTGGATGCAACATATAGAGACCCATTGTGGTGTCTGTTGTCCTGACAGGTTTATCACGTTGGCTCTTATGACGGATTGGCTCCATCCTGAATCGATCAAGGCTACAATAGGTTTTCCGTTCACTTTTATTTACTGTCTGTACTGTGAGTCACCCCCTCCTGTGCATAGGACTCTTCCCCTCGTAATCCCAATCTCCATAGGCTCTTATTTGTCCCTCTTTCGAGGGCATACCCGTGCTATATGTCCCCAATCGTCACAACTGCAGCATTGTGGTTGTTGCATAGGTGGGTTTTCCCCTACTTTGGGTAGTCCCATGTCCTCTGGGGTTTCCGGGGAAAAGATCAAACAGGTATGGGTGACAGTCTGGTTGTTGCTTTAGGTATTCCGCCCCTAAATTCCATTGACCTATGGGAGGCATAGGCCAAGTCTACAGCCATAGTTGTATCTACGTTGGGGTGTTGACGTATCCAAATACGGGTGTGGGAAGGGAGGGATTCTAGATACTGTTCCAAAATCACAGCTTTGATAATGTCTTCTCTTTCTGTCCCTAAAGGGCCGAGCCACTTAAGTCCTAGATCCTTTACTTTATAATATAGTGTTCTGGGATCTTCAGTAGGTCCCCATTTTATTTTCCGAAACCGCAGGCGGTAGTACTCTGCGTCGTGGCCTACCCTCTCCAGGATACTCTTTTTGATGTCTTTATAGGGGGTTGTACCGTCCGGATTTGCAGCTTGATAGGCGGTTTGGAGTATGCCTGTTAATAATGGGGCTACGTATTGACCCCAGCGTTCTTCAGGCCATTCGGCGGAGGAGGCTACTCTTTCAAAGTTTGTAAAAAAGGCATCGGGGTCCTCCCCGTCCTGATACTTTTGGAGGACCGAGCTAGGCACATTAGGATGGACCTTGCTAGCTGCAATAGTGTCGGTTAGTTTTTGGAGGGCCGTTTCGTGTACTAACTGGTTGTTTGCCATGATGGTGGGCTGGCTCTTTAACGCACTCTGGAGGGCCTCTCTATCTTCTTTAGCTTCTCTTTGTTGGGCCTCCCATACTAACTGGAGATGACGTTGACCTTCCGCTAACTGCTGAATCATATCTTCCAAAGTAGGTTTTCCTTCCATTTTTTTTTTTTCTTTTTGGTCTGTCCTCTGTCGCTCAATTGAATCCCACTTCTGACACCACTGTGGCAGTGGGTGTAGCGACAAGAAGGACTAAGGTACTCAATCGGAAGGGTGAGTAAACGTGGTTTTATTATATCAAGTTTTTATTTTGAAATGTCCAATGTTTTGAGGCCGGTTGGTTAGTAATTCTCCGTTGTCCTCTTCTCCCTCAGGGTTCCTGATGACTCAAGATGATATCCCCAACGGTGTTCCAGGTGGACCGGGAAAGCAAGAGGAACGGAAATATCGGTAAGTCTAGGGTTGTTGTACTGGTGTGTGTTTTCGTGAAAAGAGAAAAGAGGGAGAGAGAGAGAGAGAGAAATTGTAGTAAGTAAGGGTCCCCTCCCCACAGATAGAATATCATGGTGACAATAGGTTCAGGAGTCCAGTGAAGTCACCTCTGTGAGTGTTCAGTTATTAATTAAACGATCTCTATTTTTGTGCTCTTTGAGGGTATACAAGTACCCTTCTCAAACCCTTCCCTCTCCCCCTTCTTGTCCTCTCTCTCCGCCCCCTCCTCTCCTCTTCTCGCATCCCGCAGCCCCCTCCCTCCCTACCATAAAACGAATGCTGTCCTTTAAACAGGACTGTACCTGACTGAGCCACGTCCCTCCGGGGACGTGGCGGCGTTCGAGCTCCTCTGGACCTTCCTGTCCCGTAATGGTATCTCCAAGACTGGTGTTCGTTGGTTCTTCCTTTTTCGTTCGTTTGGTGGAGGTCTCCTTTCTTCTACGGTTCTACGCGTCTCCTTCCTCGGCGTCTGTTTTTGTAAACGCGTGCCACGCGCGTAGTCCATCCTCTCTTCCTATAGCATCGGGAACCCGGATATCTGGGTTCCCAGTCATGGCGATCGTCTTCCCTTCTTCGAGTTCCTCAGGTATTTGTTCGGGAATCCGGCCATCCAGATTCCCGATATCCTTGTTGTCGTGTCTTCCGGGGTCGGTGAAGCGGCGTTCCGCCCCCGGTTTAATCTGTGATGTAGCCGGGGATTCCGACACCCGGCTATAGACACATTCTTGAAGGAGACAATTCCCTATGGGGATTTTACAGGATAGTGAACCATTCCTGTCTAATTCCACCTTAGCCCAGTTTTATCTATGAAGTTCTTTCAGTGCCGCTAGGAAACAGCTGGGTGTTTTTGTGGCACATAATTTGTCCAATAAAGTTATTCGGTTTATTAGATCAAATGTGGAGAAAAAATTGACAAAGCAACAATAACAACTCCCTCCCTTTTTGCCCTATAGCTCAAAGGCTAAAACAATTATCAAACCTGGAATGCCCTTCTTGAAGGCTACCTTGCTCAGTCCTGACTAAATAATCGCTCTCTATCCAATCCTTCAAATAGTGAAGGATGGCTTTTGCAGATATATGTGCTCCCACATATATGAAACTGATTAGACTGCAGTTTTTGGGCACAAAGGGATAATTGTTTGTGAAGAATTGGTTTGATAATTGCACCTTTCCAGCTTTTGAGGTAGTGACCTGATTTTGTGATTAATTGATTGAAACACTATTGAAAAAATCCTAGAGATCCAGTTTAGATTTCTTTTTATTTTAACAGCCTGGAGATTTTTGGGATCCACACCTCTTGATAGATTCAGAGTAGTTTTTATCTTTTTAAAAGAATCAGGCATCAAATATGAGATAACATCTTTCTCAGGCCTGTGCACCTTCCTGATACTAAGGTTATTTTATTTTGCTTAGGTGTTATTTAACCGGTTGGGTGCCCAGGGCGAGGTGGTCACGTCCTCATCTGTGGTGTTCAGGCGCCACGGACGTAACCACCTATTCCTGGTATGGGCCCTAAGGTGAAGTACTAGCGCTCCACAGGGGCCCCTCGTAACCCCCTCCCTTGGGCAGGGCTGGAAGGGGAATCACTTCCCCTTCCACCCCTGCCCCCCTAAACCCCGAGTGACGTCTGATGATGTTAGAGCGCAAGCACGCGCTGACCTCATCAGAGGCCGCCTCCACTGGCAAGAGAAATGCAAAAGCATTTCTCTTCCAATCTCAGGCTGGGGGCGGGAGAGGCATCAAAGGAAAGGAAAGGCTTTTCCTCTCCTTTGAGGTCTCTCTGAGCATTTCCGCTACCCGACTGTGAAGCGATCGGACAGCAGAAATGCCCACGAGACACAAAGGATGTACGTTTTTTAAATTATTTCTGCATAAGGGGAGCGTCCCCTTTGGCAAGGGGCACTCCCCAACTGGGCAATTAATTGTTATGCCTTTTCTGCCCCCAGGGGCAGATCGGCCTATTATAATTAGGCAAATCTGCCCCCAGGAGGGGCAGAAACCCCTAGACACCAGAGATCTTTTTTTGTTGTTTTCTTTCATTGTTTACACATGCGGAGCAATCTCTTGGGCAAGGGTTGCTCCCCTAGGGGAGCAAATTGTATTTTGGACCCAATTGGGGGCAAATCAGCCTATTTTTATTATGAGGGGCAGAAACCACTAGACACCAGGGATTTTTTTCTGTTGCGTCATTTTCATTCAAGGGGAGCAACTCCTTAGGCAAGGGTCGCCCCCCGGGGGGCAAATTCATTTTAGGCAATTTCTGCCCCCTTAGGGGGCAGAATGGCCTATTTTAATTAGGCTTATCTGCCTCAAGGGGGGGGGGGCGGAAACCACTGGGCACCCGGGATTTATTTGATTTTTTTACTAATGGGGTGCGATCCCCTTAGGCAAGGGTCACTCCCCTGGGGGGCAATTTCATTTTATGCCATTTCTGTACCCCATGGTGGCAGATCAACCTATTTTTCTTAGGCTGATCTGCCGACAGGGGGGGGCAAAAGCCACTAGGCGCCAGGGATTTTTTTGCACCAATTTCACACAAGGGGAGAGACCCATTAGGCAAGGGTTGCTCCTCTGGAGAGCATAATTAATTTAGCTGATGTCTGCCCCCCTTTGGGGCAGATCGGCCAATTTCTATTAGGCCAATCTGCTCCCGGGGGGAGGGCAGAAAACACTTAGGCACTGTGTGTTTTGTTTGGGGGGCAGCCCCTTGAGCAAGGGTCACTCCCCATGGGGGCACATTACTGTTGGACATTTCTGCCCTTGGGGGCAGATCAGCCATGGGGCAATTACTCACCATCCACTCCCAGGGGGGGGGGGGGATAGAAAGCCTCCTGGATGTCCAGGAATTGAAAAAAGAAATAGTGGGGTGGTGGCTACCAATCAGTATGGGCAAGGTTCTGTACCCACCCCAACTGAAGGGGATAAAAGTCCTTCAGCTCTCCCCATGGACACTAAAACATCTAACCACTGTAAGCATGAGGACATTTGATTATTTTGGGGTTTTGTTTTACATTTGGGCAATGAGAGCTTGTCTAACTCTCAAAATCGTCCCACTTGGAATGGTGAGGGCTGCACTTTTTGGACGCTGTCATCTAGAAAAATCTAAGAGACCTAGACACATCTGAAAATTAAACATCTGGGTGAGTCTATGGTGGTGTGCTTCACATGCACCCGCACTATTTTCTAACCCGCAACGCAATGCAAACCTCCAACTTTGTTAGAAATCACACATTTTCCCCACATTTTTGTGATGAAACCTTACGGAATCAGCAGAAATCCACAACACAACATTCCTACCACCCAGCATTGTCGCATCTATACCGATAAAAATTCTGCCCCACTTGTCAGCCTAAAAACATTTTTTTTCAAACTGTCCTTTTGGACCCAGTTTGGGTCCCCCTCATTTTCAACATGTTTTTGGCTCTTCCCTGTCACAGGCACTTGGCCCACCTACACAAGTGAGGTATAATTTTTCCTGGGAGACTGAAGGGAATGTTGGGTCTTAGGGAATTTGTGCCGCTGTGGTGATCCCACACAGTAATTTCTTAGCTAAATTTGAGGTTTGCTGAGGATTCTGGGTAGGAAAACACTGGGGGATCCAGACAAGTCACACCTCCCTGGACTCCCTTGGGTGTCTAGTTTTCAGAAATGTTTGGGTTTGGAAGGTTTCCCTAGATGGCTGCTTAGCCCAAGACCAAAAGCGCAGGTGCACCCCTTCAAAAACAGGTAGATTTGTATTTGATAATTTTGATGTGTTCACATAGTGTTTTGGGTAATTCCTGTTGCAGGCACTAGGCCTACCCACACACTGAGGCACCATTTTTATAGAGAGACCTGGCGGAATGCTAGGTAGATGGAAGTTTGTGGCTCCCCTCAGAATGCAGAACTTTGCAGCACCGAAATGTGAGGAAAAGTTTTTTTTTGCCACAATTGAGGTTTGCTAAGGGTTCCAGGTAACAGAACCTGGTGAGAGCACTACAAGTTATCCCATCCTGGGTTTCCCTAGGTATCTAGTTTTCGGAAATGTCCAGGTTTGCTAGGTTTTCCTGGGTGCCGGATGAGCTACAGCCCAAAATTCACAGCTAGGCACTTTGCAAAAAACAGGTCAGTTTTCTTTGGGAAAAAGTGATGTGTCCACGTTGTGTTTTGGGGCATTTCCTGTCGTGGGCACTAGGCCTACCCACTCAAGGGAGGTACAATTTTTAATTGGGAGACGTGGGGAAATGCTGGGTGTAAGGAAATTTGTGGCTCCTCTCAAATTCCAGAACTTTCTGTCACCGAAATGTGAGGAGAAAATGTTTTTTTTTTTTTTCCAAATTGTGAGGTTTGTAAAGGATTCTGGGTAACAGAACCTGGTGAGAGCCCCACAAGTAACACCAGCCTGGATTTTTCTAGGTGTCTAGTTTTAAAAAATGCACAGGTTTGGTATGTTTCTCTAGGTGCTGGCTGAGCTAGAGGCCAAAATCCATAGCTAGGCACTTTGCGAAAAACAGCTCTGTTTTCTTTGGGAAAATGTGATGTGTCCATGTTGTGTTTCGGGCCATTTCCTGTTGTGGACACTAGGCCTACCCACACAAGTGAGGTACCATTTTTATTGGGATACTTTGGGGAATTCTGGGTGGAAGGAAAATTGTGGCTCCTCTCAGGTTCTAGAACTTTCTATCACTGAAATGCGAGGAAAAGGTGCTTTTTTGACAAATTGTGAGGTTTGCACAGGATTCTGGGTGACAGAACCTGGTGAGAGCCCAACAAGTCACCCCATCCTGGATTCCTCTAGGTGTCTAGTTTAAAAAAATGCATAGGTTTGGTAAGTTTCCCTAGGTGCCGACTGAGATACAGGCCAAAATCCACAGCTAGGCACTTTCCAAAAAACACTTCAGATTTCAATGTAAAAATGTGATGTGTACATGTTGCATTTCCTGTTGAAGGCATGAGGCCTACCCACACAAGTGAGGTACCTTTTTTATTGGAAGACTATGGGGGAACACAGAATAGCAAGTGTTATTGCTCCTTGTCTTTCTCTACATTTTTTACTTTCAAATGTAAGACAGTGTGTAAAAAAGACATCTATTTGAGAAATGTTCAGTGTGCAAATAACCACTGCTTCTTAACACCTTATTTTGTGCCCATTTTGGAAAAACAAAGGTTTACTTGATACCTCTTTTCTCTCTTTATATTTCACCAAATAAATTGCTGCATACCAGTTGTACAATGAAAACCCATTTCTAGGTGCAGCTCCTTTTTTGGATCTGGGCACCTAGAATTCTTGATGAACCTACAAGCCCTATCCCTGCAAACAGAAGAGTCCAGCAGGTGTTAACGGTATATTTCTTTTGAAAATCTGACATCGCAGGAAAAAGTTACAGAGTAAAACGCAGAAACAAATTGCTATTTTTTCACCTCAATTTCAATTTTCTTTTTATTTCTGCTGTTATTTTCTGTAGAAAAACCTTGTTGGATCTACACAAATTATCCTTTGCTGAATTCAGAATTTTGTCTACTTTCCAGAAATACTTAGCTGTCCGGTATCCAGCATTGGTTTCACACCCATTTCTGTCACTAACTGGAATAAGGCTAAAAGCACAAAAATAGTAAAAATGGGCTATGTCCCAGTAAAATGACAAAATTGTGTTGAAAAATGTGTTTTTCTGATTCAAGTCTGCCTGTTCCAGAAAGCTGGGAAGATGGTGATTTTAGCACCACAAACTTTTTGTTGATGCCATTTTCAGGGGAAAAACCACAAGGCCTTTTTTCCTATTTTTTTTTTTTTAATGAAAATGTTGCTGTATTTTTGCTAATTTCCTGGTCTCCTCCAGAGGAACCCACAAACTCTGGGTACCTCTAGAATCCATAGGATGTTGGAAAAAAGGACACAACTTTTGTGTGGGCAGCTTATGTGGACAAAAAGTTATGAGGGCCTGAGTGTGAACTGCCCCAAATAGCCAAGAAAAGGCTGAGGGAGAAAAGGCCTGGCAGCTAGAGGGTTAATTTATTAACTCAATCTTCTTCTGGGACAATACACCAGAGGGGGTGGTGGCTGGGAGGGGTATTATCGGTGATATGCTCTTCTGAAGAAATATCCACGTTTGTTTTGTGACATTAGCGGATATAACACAAAACATTTCATCCCACTTTGATTTTTATTAGAGCTGCATATCCTGCTCTTAAACTGGAATTGTACTAGGCTGGGATTATATAGAATCGTATCCCTACGTTTATAGATGTTGCTTTTTAATTTTTGAAATTTGCTACCAAGAAATTCACAACTTTTGACATTAGTTGCAAATACCAGTGCAGTATGTCCCCTTGGCTTGTAAAACAGATGTCCAGTGGTAGTAATAATTGCAACTGTGACAGCAGTTCAAAATGTTTTGCATCTATGTACATTGTGCTGAGTTTTGGAAAAATAATTTGCAAAGAAGGAATTTGCTTCAGTTGCTTAAGTTCTTCGGGGTATATTTAAGAGCTCTTAGCGCCATTCCAATGCCACATTAGTGTAATTTTCTTAATGCTAATGTGGCATAAGAAGGCCAAAAACGCTGCACCGGGCAGAATGTCTGCAAAGGGGGACCTCTCCCATTAGGGGTCAACAAAATGGCACAAAGAAATATAAGAGATTTCTTTGTGTCAATTTTTTCTGCACTTTTAATGCCTGCTCAGAGCATGTGTTAAAAGGAGGCTTCCATTGGTTACAATGGGCCTCTTGGTGCTTTGCAGGATTAGCATCAGAATTTTTTATGCTAATCCTGGAAAAGCGCCAGACTAGCGTAAAAAATTCTGACGCTAGTCACCTAACTAGAGCCATGGTGCACTATATTTTAAATACGGCGCACACATAGTGGCATTAGAAGGGCACAAGAAACATGGCACTGCACTGTGTGCAGCGCCACTTTCCTTAAATATGCCCCTTTGTGTATTAACACCCTTAAAGCCCAATGTTCCCCTCCGATTGCTTACATGCTGCTTATTTGCCAGTTGGTTGGTTGTATGTAAGTATATGGTGTACAAACTTTTTGCCTAAATAAATGTTGTGTTGTTGGACCTGGCCCTTTTTGCAGGGTTATCCTCAAACTGTTTGCCTCCTTCTTCCTATTTTTAATGACTAGTTTTTGTTGGCTTTAGGACGCTGGGCATTTCACCATTGCTAACTACTGCAAAAGTGCATATGCTGTCTGTGTAAATTGTATTGGTGATTGGGTTATCCCTGATTGGCATATTTGATTTACTAGTAAAGTCCCTAGTAAAGTGCACTAGATGTGCCAAGGCCTGTAAATCAAATGCTAGTAGTGAGCCTGCAGCACTTGTTGTGCCTCCCACATGAGTAGCTCTGTAAACATGGCTCAGACCTGCCACTGCAGTATCTGTGTGTGCAGTTTTATCACTGCCAATTCGACTTGGCAAGTATACCCACTTCCCAGGCCCAAACCTTCCTCCTTTATACATGTAAGGATCCCCTAACGTAGGAACTAGATACCCCCAAGGGCAGTATGTTAAAGGTGGGACATGTACTGATTTGTTTTACATGTCCTAAAAGTGAAATACTGCCAAATTCATTTTTCACTGTTGCAAGGCCTATCTATCTCCTGGGTTAACATAGGGACTGCCTTTAAATAATCTTAGAGTGCAGTTTCCTTTGAGAGCAGATGCAAAAATGGAGATTGGGGTCTCTGAACTCACAATTTAAAAATACATCTGTTAGTGAAGTTGGTTTTTAGATTGTTAGTTTGAAAATGCCACTTTTAGAAAGTAGGCATTTTCTTGCTTTAACCATTCTGTGACTCTGCCGGTTTGTGGATTACCTGTCTGGGTCAAACTGACAGTTGGATTGTTTGTGAATCTCCTCTAGACAGTGACACAAAGGGAGCTGGGGTGTAACCTGCATATCCTGATGAGCCATCTGGGCTAGTGTGGAGGGAGGAGTGGTCACTTACACCTGAATGGGCTGTGCCTGCCCTCACACAATGCAGTCTCCAACCCCCTAGTGTGTGGCTGGGGCCTGGCTTGAGCAAGGCAGGATCCTGTAAACAACAGAGACTTTCCTTTGAAGTTTGCCAACTTCAAAGGCAGAAAGGGGTATATGTATTGGACCCAAACCCCAGACTTTAGATTTTTTCAAGATCACTTCTGAATTCAGGAGGAACCTCTGCCAATGAGAAGACCTGAGGAGAAGTGCTGCCCTTGTCTGTGACTGTGTTTTTTGGGGCTATGCTGCAGTTGCTGCTTCTGCCTGTGAAAGGGGACAAAAACTGGATTTTGTTGTGCATTAATGCTTGAGAAGAATCTCCAAGGGCTTGAACTGAGCTTGCCTCCTGTTTTGATATCCTAGGGCCATCAAAGACTTCCTCTGCCAGCACCTAGACTCTCTGCTGAGACTCCTGTCCTGCCAAGTGGTGCCTTATCCAGCCCTGGGCCCTTGAAAAGTGAAGTTGGCAGAACAAGGACTGAAATTCACACACAGAACACTATGAAGGGACATTTTTGATACACCGACTGCGACTCAGCTGAACAACAATGCACCACCCTCTTTTTGGTAAAGATCGAGACTCCATCTGTATCGTGGCTGGGAGATCGATGCATCGTGAATGGAGAAACAACGCAACACCTGCTTGCAGCTGTTGATAACAATGGTTTTCTAACACTGTGCGAGTGGATTTCTCATGCATCGTCGCTGGACATCAAAGTCATTGTAAACCTGCACAGATTCGAGGCACCCTGTCTGGAAATCGACACATTTCTCTCTTGTGAGGGAGAAAACCAACGAATCGCCTACCCGACCAGAGAAGAAAATGAGGACGCATCACTGACTTTTTTGAAGAACGCTTGACAGCTTTATTTTTGACACAAACCAGGTACTTTGTGTGAAATCAACTTTTTCATTATTTTCTATGGAGTAAGACTCTTAGGGCCAGATGTAGGTAGGTAAAAATTAGCGACTCGCAAATTGCGACTCTTTGCGACTCGCAATTTCCGACTCGCTAACTGCAATGCAGGTAGAAAATGCGAGGACAATTTGCGACTCGCACACGGAGTCGCACCGCAGATAGCGAGTCCGCAGTTTGCGAGGTCGCTTTTTGCGACCGCACGAAAAACGGACACGCAATTTGCGAGTGGGTGTCGCAAATTGCGACTGTGCCGAAAATTGAATGCAGGTGCTGCAGAACACTCTGGAAAACACTTCCTGGCACATGATGATGACATCACAGCCAGGAAGTTTACAAATACACCTTGGAGGAGGGAGGACCACACCCATTTCAACTGCAGCACTGCAAAGATACAGAGCTCCAGCAACAATGGCAGAGACCCCAAGAAAGAGAAAACTGAAGTTTGCTGAAAAAGAGTTGGAGGTGCTGACTGAGGAGTGTTGTCAGCACCATGACCAGTTGTTTGGCAGGGCAGCCCTCACCGTGCCAGAGACAGAGAAGAGAAGACTCTGGCTGGAGATCCAGGACAAAGTCAACTCCCAGGGGGTCAGCCACCGGAGTATTGAAGAACTGAAAAAAAGGTGGTACGACCTGCGCTCCCGGACCAAGGAGAGGGTGGCAGAGCGGCTCTGGGAGATGAGAGGCACAGGAGGGGGACCATCAACAGTACCACCACCCACACCCCTGGAGGAAAGACCCTTGAGCCTGAGGCTGTAAGCGGGATTGGAGATCTGGACACCTCTGAGGCAGGACCATCAACCGGTAAGTACCATGTGACATGCATGTACCCTCATTAATGCCATACCCCCACCCACCTTGTACACAGGAGCATGCATAACCAAAATAGCTCCATTTCAGAGTAGCAAACACCAGAATGATGCATTATGGGCAATGTAGTCAAGTAGGCAGTTCATAGGCAATAGTTTATTAGGAAGTTGATAACAGATAGTGGATACTGACAGTGTGTTCCCTATTTCCCACAGGTCTCCCACAAGACACCCCCACAAGACACCCCCACCAGCCCAAGCAGCCAGGGGCCACTGGTCAGCCAGCAGACACATGAGGGAACAGGACCAGCCACCACTGCGACCTGCACCACCGACACCATGTCCCCTCATGAAACACCTGTTGCAGTAGTGGTGTGTGAGCCTGCACTAGGTACGAGCCAAAGTGCCACGAGAGACATCACAGGGCCTCCACCGCGTCGCAGGCGACATGGAACACCATCCTCAGAGCGGCAGGCAGAGTCTGGGGATGCCTCCACATCACAAACCGAGGCTGCACTCCTACGGGGTCAGCGCCTGCAAACACAGGAATTAAGGAGGATTACCGGGGCATTGCAGCGCATGGAGCGCAATCATGGCAACAGTATGCAGCTTGTACAATCAGAGTTGCAAGTGATCAGTTCCAACATAAGTGACCTTGCACTCTCCATGCGCCAACTAGTGGCAGGACTGCTAACGCAGACTGAGAGTGCACGGCGCAGGGACCGCCTGCTGCTGAACCGCCTGGACAGGATGTCCTCCTCAATTGTAAGGCTGGCTGTGAACACAACAGGTCTGTCTAGGCGCACAGGTGGACATGGGCCACTTTGCTAGTGACATGGCACGGGGACTGGGCCGTCTCAGCCATGCTATAGACCTAATGGAGGCACGACAGGTGGCCAGGGGCACAGGTGACACGCCACAGGACAGTGAGGAGGGCTCCACTGTCAGCAGTGTCTCTGCCGGTGACACCAGGGTGCTTCGCAGTGGAAGCACAAGGCAGGGCACTGCTGACCCCCCTAGTACCAGCCATGCTGGCCGAGCCCGCCGTAGGGTCTGAGCTCCACACAGTCCTGGGGTTGGGGCACATGACGTCAATGTGTCCCATGCCAGGTGGACTATTGAAGCCCCTGAACTGTTCCTATTGTACATAGTTTTTGTGTTTGCACTTATTAAATCACTTGTTCTTTCCACTTAACACATGGACTCTTTGTGTGTTACATTGGTGAGTATGGTAAAAGTTAGCACGTACCTGCCAAAGTATTGGTTTGCAATGTGTTCCCGTCTCAGTCTTCCTTGATTTGTGATGCTCCTATCCCCATGATGGCGATGTGGTAGCTCTTGCTCTTCATCCTCAGAATCTGGGTCTTCAGGGGTAAGAGGTAGCCCACGTCTGGTGGCAATGTTGTGCAGTATAGCGCATGCAACAACTATTTTGAAAGCTGTTATTGGGGTATACTGGAGGGCACCTCCACTTCGGTGGAGGCATCTGAACCTTGCTTTCAGCAGTCCAAAGGTACGTTCGATTATATTCCTGGTCCTCTTATGGGCACTGTTGTATCGCCTCTCTGAATCATTGCTGGGTGTTAGGTAGGGAGTTAGTATCCATGGTCGTAGTGCATATGCACTGTCACCTGTTTGGCACAAAAAGTACAATGTTAGCAGGGCATGTGTGGTTTGCACATTGACCTGTGTGTATGTCTGCAAGGTGTATTCAGCTATACCTAGGAGGTATCCGTCTCCAAACTCCCCACGTTCTAGGCGTTGGTGTATCCCACTGTGCCTAAAAATGTAGGAGTCATGAGTACTGCCAGGAAATTTAGCAACCATGTCAGTGATGACATAATGGGCTTCGCATACCACCTGAATATTGAGTGAGTGGGTACACTTCCTATTGCGGAACAGATATTCCAGGTTTGCAGGAGGGCATATTTGTATATGTGTCCCGTCTACACACCCTATGACATGGAGGAAGTTGGCAATCCTGTAAAATTCCAACTTGGTGCTGTTGATTTCTGCCTCATTCCTGGGTAGGTATATGTATCTTGACATGTGTGTGAGTAAGGCGTCTAGGAATGCCCTAAAGAACCGTGAGAGTGCACTTTGGGATACCCCACCTGCCACAGCAATGACCCCCTGATAGCTACCCGAGGCCAAGAGGTGCAGTGAGCATAGCACTTGCACATGCGTAGGGATGGCGCAGCCGCGCACAGTCTGGCGTTGTAGCTGTGGTTTGAGTAATTCTATTAAATCTAGTATAGCTGCGCTGCTAAGTCTATATTTATCATATATTTCCTCCTCAGTTTGTTGGAAGAGTGTCTGCCTTGTTCTGTATATCTTCTCCTGTCTCTGGCTCCTCCTCCTCCTCTGCTGTGCGGCGTGGGCTCTCCTCCTCACTGCTATCAGGTATATCTCCGCCATCTTGAGTAACCCAGATGTCTTCTGGGTCTCCTTTTATACTTTGGTAATGGTTACCACCTGCTCTGAGTTAGTGGTAAATTGGAAGTGCAAAATGGGCTTTTTGTAACTAGTCGCAATTTGCGAGTGGCTATTGCATATGGTTTGCGACTCGCAAATTGCGACTTCCTATTTGCGGGTCGCAAAATGGGGTCCCACATTTTGCGAGTCGGTAATGGCTCGCGTCGCATTTTGCGAGTCGGAAATGGGATTTTTGCATCCCATTTCCGATTTTGCAGAGTCGCAAATTGCGAATCGGGCCATTTGTGACTCGCAAAAGTTTGCTACATCTGGCCCTTATTCTTTTGAAAATTATTTTCTCGATTTGAGTATGTTGGATTTTTGTCCTTTTGGTCTTTTTTGATTTAGATACATTTCACCTATTTTTCTAACCTGGTGTGGTGTCCATTTTGTAGTGTCGTCAGTATATTACTGTGTGTGTTGGTACAAATACTTGACACCTTGCTTCTGGATTAAGCCTTTCTGCTCGTGCCAAGCTACCAAGGAGGTGAGTAGGGGTTAACCAGGTATGTTTCGCCTTTGCCCTTACTAGAGTGAGGGTCCTGGCTTGGTCAGAGGGTAACCTGACTGCCAATCAAAGACCCCATTTCTAACAAGTGCCCTAGGGAGAAAACGTTTCACGATTAACTCCAATTAATTTATATTTTTGCAGATTATATTTGGGGTACAATATTTACAGCAGATTAAATTGTGGCAGTGATATTATGGCAGCATACCATGTGAACAAAATCTCGTTTATTTAGAAACCCCATTTCCCTGCTGTTTGCTTCTGCCCTATTCAGCCATTTGTGTCAATCATAATGTATGGCATTTTACAAATTCTTACTTTTAGAAGAGCGATAATCAAAGAAATATGTTTTCGGATTGCAGTTGATGGGCAAAATGGGAACTGTAGGGGAGTGTGTCACATCGTTACGACTCTAGCAAGTTTTGGAGCCCCTAATGTGTCTGTCGTCTATTGTGACGAAATTGGTTGGCAGTTGCATTGGTTTAGGGTTTGGCACAGAAAAACGCTGACTATCTGAACACTGATGGCCTTGCTGGTGAACCCTATTGAATTTGCACACGTGAACGTGATTATGCAACTGCCAATTTAGTTACGGGTATATCAGGATGTACTAATTTTATGTTCAGAATCCACTGGAGCACCGTGCTGTTCCATCTCTCACTACGGCTGTCAATTATCACATTTACAGAAATATAAAGGCCAGTGGTAGAAACGGGGAAAGAAAGATGGGTTAAGAAAGAAAACAGAGACGTTAGACTCTGACATGCTCTCTCGTTACTTCTGTTGTTCAATTACGTCTGCAGTATGTAACGAATATCTAAAGGCAAACAGGTATATTTAGCAGTTTCCCATAGTGGGCATGAACTTAACTGTAATAGTGAATCGATATTCCTTAGGCATATCTCTGCGTAACCAGTTGTCTGAATTTTGATGGCAAACCTGTAATTCCCGAAACTAAACATGCAAAGTACCTTAAATATATGTTCACTGACCCTTCACCCTATGAATACAATAACTGCCTGAGGCTTCATCACTATACACTGTCTGTGGAAGATGAGTATAGTTTCTAGGCCTGGTATGAGAATCATTCCTGTTCTATGGCAGGATAACACTTAAGTAAAATGCTACATTTCCAAAGTCTTTAAAGAGTTCATTTTATATGTTCAAATAGTTTAAAGGTCAGAGGAAAGAAAGGATACCATGTCATGCGATGAAATCTCATGAATGAGTGGGCTGGGTAGACAATGAGTGGCTGCTCGGCTACGAATGTTCGGATGTGGTGTTTTTTTCTTGTAAGTTCTGGGATCCAGTTCTATGGCGGTGCTTCTTTTCTTTTTTGTCAATGTATCTGTTTGGACGAAAATAGAAACATTAAGGCCCATATTTATACTTTTTGATGCAAAACTGCGCCAACGCAGGTTTGCGTCAAAAAAATTAGCGCCGGCTAACGCCATTCTGAAGCGCCATGCGGGCGCCGTATTTATTGAATGACGTTAGCCGGCGTTAGCCGCCAGCGCTGTCTGGTGTGCGTTAAAAAAAACTACGTACACCAGGCAGCGCCGGTGTAGGCGGAAAATGGCGTATGGGCGTCCAGAAATGGTGCAAGTCAGGCTGAGGCAAAAAAATCGCCTCAACCCGATTTGCGCCATTTTTTTACGACGCCCATCCCCCATTGAAATGACTCCTGTCTTAGCAAAGACAGGAGTCATGCCCCCTTGCCCAATGGCCATGCCCAGGGGACTTCTGTCCCCTGGGCATGGTCATTGGGCATAGTGGCATGTAGGGGGGCACAAATCAGGCCCCCCTATGCCACAAAAAAAAAAAAAAATGCCTACCTGGACTTACCTTAATGTCCCTGGGGTGGGTCCCTCCAGCCTTGGGTGTCCTCCTGGGGTGGGCAAGGGCGGCAGGGGGTGTCCCTGGGGGCAGGGGAGGGCACCTCTGGGCTCATTCTGAGTCCACAGGTCCCTTAACGCCTGCCCTGACCCAGGCGCTAAAATCCGGCGCAAATGCGGGTTTTTTAGACCCGCCCACTCCCGGGCGTCATTTTTGCCCGGGAGTATAAATCCGACGCAATAGCATCGGAGTCATTTTTTAAGACGGGAACGCCTACCTTGCATATCATTAACGCAAGGAAGGTGTTCACGGAAAAAAATGACGCTAACTCCATGAACTTTGGCGCTAGACGCGTCTAACGCCAAAGTATAAATATGGAGTTAGTTTTGCGTCGAATTTGCGTCGAAAAAAACGACGCAAATTCGGCGCAAACGGAGTATAAATATGCCCCCAAGATTTAAATAAAATTGTTCAGAGTTGGTTCCTACCATACTAGGTGACTTTTGGAAATACTTTTTATGGGACTCGTAACGTTCTTCAGTAGAATCGACAGGAAGCAAGTGATCCTTCACATAGGAAATCTTGCCACATAACAAGGTCTTGCCTGAAGCAACTTTGTATCATAACACCCAGGGTCATGAGCAAAGTGTTATCCAGATATTAAAGATGGAGTTCATTGCCTGCTGGGAAATGCAGTTCTTTTCAGAACGCTATCATGCCCCAAGAATCATTAGTGCAGACAGCGCTGACACTGCAAGGCTGGTTTAGTAAATTGTTCTACTGCGCAAGAAACAATATTTCCAGTCATGCTTCACGATAGAGTGTTACCCTCACAATCAAGTGGGGTTCAGTGGCCGGTTGGGTTACAGCGTAAATGCAGTGGAGAGTATCGGGACCCATTCAGTGACACAGTCCTATAGTGTAAAAGGCCATTTATTTAGGACAGGTTTGCAAAATTATACATAACTTTTAACTTTCAACAAAAACCCAACTTTAGGAACCCCACCCCTTTACATTTCATTGATCATCTTTTTTCACTCATCCCTTCACTTTTCACTTCCATTTCCCCACACATTCCTCTTTTTCCTTTCATGCCCTGCCTGCTTCGGGCATCCCCAACATTCTGATCCTTCACCTGCTTCTTTTTCCCCTGCAAGGGTGGCCAGACCCGCATCTGACTCTCCATCCTCCCCCATCCACTGCCACCCAGCACAAACCCTATTGGCGTTTTGCTGCCTCACCACAAACCCTACTGCAACATGACATCCTTAAACCTTCTCTTTCAGCCACATCTTCTCACCCCACAAGTCACCAACCAGTAGCCTAAGATCCGTAAGTTAATAAGCATTTCCCAATGCAGACAGGTGCACACCATCTGCCCTGAAAAGTGCTTCATCCTGCTCCGTGATGTGCTCATGCCTTAAAAAATTGATATCATGAGCCCAACAGAAAACCCTCATAGCCCGATTAAGCTTCCTTCAATCTTGTTCCATGGCTCCCTGTTTGATAGCCTCTCGCCATGTTCGTCGAGGCACGAACTCAGTCCAAACCAAGCAGGTGCCGTGCAATTTCTGCTTGAGCAGCTCCAAGTCTCACTGCATATGTTGCAGTAGTGTGAGCCTCGACAATTTCACAAGATAATTTTCCCCCAGATGAATCAATAGCAGGTCAGGACCACCCCAATTCGGCAAAACAGATGTTATGAATGGAAGCAAATTACCCCACCTCATGCCACTTTTTCCCCACCAGAATACTTCATGCTGGATACTAGGCAGTCCTAATGCACGTCCGTAAATCTGCTTCTCTGCAAATTTTGCTGCCCAATGGATAAACAAGTGCCCTACCAGCCATGTGACTATTTTTTCTTTCCGTGGACCAGACACACAACCTGCAAAGAAAACAAACTGCAATATCCCCCTTTACCAATCTTCCCAGCATCAGCTAACCTACTCAAAATTTAAATACCCACCCTCAAAGCCTCACGTATTGCTCTCAGCACCTAGATTTCCATCTCCCAATTCTCCTGATCTGTGCCCAGTCCCAACCTAGATGCGCCGCAGCTGCAGCTGTCCCAATTCTGAATGAATGTGTGCCAAAACCTAAAGCTTGACGACCCATCTGCCGCAATGCCATCCTTAACACCTGCAAGAGCTGGAAGGCCGTAAGCTTAGCACCAGTCTTGTGAGTAAAAACCCCCACTCCCCCCGAAGGAACCCCTCAAAAACCAAAAACTCATCCATTCCGAAACACGGGCATGCCGCTAAATCACCACCTTTCTCCAACCAATCTCCTTTCCCTAACTGATCGTTTTTTGATGGCCTGAGCCAAATGCCCAAACGTTCCCTTTGCATACGAACTCCTCAACCTTAACACCTACAGCCTTCCCAACTCCAAAAGCTCAGACACACGAAAAGCGCCAAAAAACATCCACAGAAAAGAACCAACTCATAAGCGTCCACACAGCAGACTAGCAAAACATGCAATATTTCAAGCAACAGCTCAAACGTAATCAGTTCCCTGACCGCCTTAACTGACCCTACTCTGACCCGACCCCAACCTTTCAACATCTTCCCCAACAGGTCATCCTTAGCTGGATCGCAACCAAAAAACAGCATTCCATAAAAGGAAACCCCTGCCAACTTGTCCCCTATCGTGGCAAACCCTTCTGTATCAGAGAAAGTACAAAATTCAACGTGTGCAACTCAAGCTCTCTGTTACTCTGTAGCCAGAAATTGCCCCAAAAACTTTAATAATTCTGAAACTTCAACCATGCCAGTTGGCAACTCCGCGGGTGGATTCCGCTAGAGACATCTCCACCAGCCTAGTGATCATCACGCCCCCCCCACTCCCAAATGTCTGCTGGGACCGCTGTCTTGGTCTGTTCTGCTCCTGGTGCCAGGCTGCGAAATCGTTTACACTGTGAATGAGACAGGGGATCTGCAATCTCGTTGTACACCCCAGGTATGTGTGCAGCTTTGAAAATCACGTTAAAGGATAAGCATCTAAGTATGAAATGCCGCAATAAATGCAGCACCCTGAGATCTTTCGTTCTCTGCCTGTTCACTAGTTCTACAACTGTCATGTTGTCAATATGAAAAACAACAGTCCTGTTCGCAAGTTCTTCTCCCCATACTGCCAGTGCCGCCAGAAGTGGAAAAAAATCCAGAAAAGCAATTATCCTACCCTGCTGCAACTAGTGCCTTGACCAAGTCTCTGTACACCATATCCGGTCCCAAAAAAGCCCAAAACCTGTGGCTCCTGCTGCATCAGAGAATATCTGCACCTGCCAGACTGTGTCTTCTTCACAGAAGAACATGGAGACACCATTGAACTGTGACAGAAAAGTTTCCCACACCCTGATGTCGTCTCTCAGTCCTATTGACACACGGATTCTGTGGCGTGGAAGGGCAACCCTGGACATAGCTAGCCCTCTCTGCCTACAAAAGGTCCTGCCCCCCCCGAACAACCCTACAAGCACAGTAGAGGTAACCCAACAGCTTCTGCGCTGTTCGCAGATCAATCTTGTGAAAGGACCGTATGCGCCCCAAGAACTCCAATATCTCGGCCATTTTAGCAGCTGGTAATCTTGCAATTAAGGATTTCGCATCCAGCTCAATGCCCAAAAAGGTCAGCACACAATGCAGCCCTCCTGTCTTCTCAGGAGCCAAAGGTACCCCCACCTGTTGAGACAATCTCTGAAAGGAAACCAGGGCCCGCCCACAAGCCCCAGATCCTGCTGCTCCTACAAAAAGGAAATCATCCAAATAATGAGTAACTGCACGATGCCCACTCATTTTGACAAAAAACCACTGTAAGAAAGTACTGAATGCTTTACATGAGATGGTGCAGCTCATCAGGAGAACTCTGTCAACATATATTGCCCCATTGTGCTGCATTCCCATCAACTCAAAATCATCCAAGTGTATCGACAGCAGCTTGAAGGCTGATTGGATGTCGCATTTTGCCAACTCCGCTCCCCTGCCACACCCACAAACCAGTTTAATGGCATCGTCCACAGATGCGTACACCACTTTAGTGTCCTCTGGTGCAATAAAATCGTTCACTGACGGACCCTCCGGCTATGACAAGTGATGTATAAGGCGAAACTCACCTGGTGCCTTTTTAGGGACCACGCCTAACAGGGAGATCATAAGATCCTGAGTTGGCCAATCATAAAACGGGCCCAGAATTCTGCCCAATGACACTTCCTTGGCTATTTTGTCCCTCACTAATAGTGGCATATCTCTTGCAGACCGCAAGTTGTCTGCCCATATCCTCATTCTCGGGCACTGGTAGCTTACACGAAAACCTTCTCTGAAACCCCATTATAACTTGCAAGCCATGACCCTATCTGGGTAACCATGCAGCCAGGGCAGAAGAGCCTCCAGCCTAATTGGTGTAGGAGCCCTTTGGCGCAGGAGCACCTTGCATGCCTCTTCCCTTGGTCGCTCTCCACTGCTCGGCTGGGCTAGAGAGTGAGAAACATTGAGTGACTGTGTGACGACACCCGCATTTGGCACAGCCATGTTTAAATTTGCAGGGCTGCCTGGAACAAAAACCTTTATTGAAGTTCCAGCAGGCTCCTGTCGTGGGTACTGTGGCCCATTGACCCACACCTCCCCCTCCCTGGGCGGGATGGGCCTGAAATGGCTTGTATACTACTGGCAAGCCACTTGCGGTGTGCGTAGAAGCTGTGGACTGCGACAACGCCATCCACTACATCCACAATTCAGGATCTACATCCCCCCATGGCGTGTCAGGATTGACACTCACTCTCGCCCTAAATTCCTCATCGTAGCTCAACCAAGAGAAGTCCCCAAAATGCATCTGGGCCTTCCATATAATGGCCATGTATTTAAACAATGCTATGGTCCTATCAGGGAACTTCTCACAATAAATACTAACAAACATCAAAAAGGGCAAGGTCCAATTATCCATAGTTTTTGGTACCCGCGCTCTGTGAGCTAGGTCCCACTCATCTTCCTTGGAACCTTCCTTGGCCTGTTTGTCTCTATGTAAGAGCTTAAAAACATTGACATACTTGTGTTTCCATATCCTTGCCTTTGTTTTCTCCGCTACGTGGGAGCCCAGTGGCATTGCCAAACCCATATATGGAAGCCTCTTCTTGTGTGTCTCCCTCATCCTTGTCCTCAGACCCTATAGCCTCTCCAGTTGCCTTATCTCCAGCCTCGCTCACTACTGCCGCACTTGCATCCTTTGTCTTGATGCTGTCACCTTCTTGTGTCGCCCCGGCCACAGGGGTCTCATTAACCAAAAATCTCCTACCCCAATAGACTTATGTGTGCTAGCCCCACCTGCTCCTGAACAGTCCCCCCACACTGATCACCACTCGTTTGCCTCATGACACCAGAGGCCGCGATTCCTTCCGTGCCCCGTGACCACGTGCCAGTCCCCGAAGCACCTCTTGTGGTTCACCACGACCTTGCTTTCCTGTAAGATAGAAACAGAAGAAGGGGTTGCAATGCTCCTGTGCCCTCTCCCTCTACCACTTCTCAAATGAGCCTCAGGAATCTCCCCGTCCTCCCACTCAGCTTTACTACATCCTCCTCATCCGTCTCCCACCTGCTGTCATCACCACCAGTCATTAGCACAATGGTTGACGGATCCTCTCTTGACCCCATGGCTCAAACCATCTCTGCGATGACCCCATTCCTGCGTCATAGAGAAGGCAGCTGAAGACCCTTTTAGTGCTTCCGACCAATGTCCCGAGGTCTTGTTGCTTCCCGTTGGTATCACCTTCCTTCTGCCAGTCTCAACCACTGGCATTGACTCTCTGCGCCCTTTATGGCCGTGTGCGCCACTCATGCTCATAGCGCCGCCAGACCCTGGCTGCACAAGCCTCTTGACCCCTCCCATCTTCTACCTGGGGCACCCATACCAAGCTACCTCGCCCTAGTGTCTGTACCGGAAGTCCCATTACGTCCACTAACTCTGATGGCCTCTTCAGTTGCCTGCCCCTTGCCCATGTCCCGTCCCTGTCTCTACGCAACTGTGCCAACCTCTCCTCTGTCTCTGCCACTATGCGCCTTTGTTCTTGTATCCTTGCTTCTAAATCCCATGCATCCCCAACATACAGTTTGTGCTGCCTTGGCCTACTCACCACTGTGCCCTCCTGTGCTGCAACTGGCATGCCCCCAGCCTGCCCTGCTTGCTCACTCACTGCCTTGGGGGCACTGTCCCCCTCACCTCCCCTGCCCTCTGTTCTTGGCTGCCCCACCCACTGCCCTACCAGCACTCTTATTCTTCTTCTTAGAAGGGGGCCCCCCTGCCTTGCCCATGCTATGCCCACTCTTGGGCAACGAGAGGTCCAGCGGCATAAGGCCAGTACTGGGCCCGATTCCTCCTGTGCCAGGTTGTCCACCTCCTCTAAGGCCTCTACTGCTGCTGATTGCCCCTCTGGGCCCTGTTCATCCTCCCCCATGTGTCCCTTTCCCTCCCCCCTTGGCTGCATCACCCCCATCCTGGCCTTCCTTGGCATTAATCTGGGGGCCCAGGGGTGGAGTCACTGCGCACCCCACCCTCCCACCTGCTGATTTCTTCTTCTTCTTGGGGCGCTCGGGTGAATCACATGCGGTCACAACTGTTCCTACCTGGCCCCACGCGACACACGTCGGGCGCGTCATGCCAAACCAGGCCTGGTCTAACACACCAGGCCTGAACAAGTCGGCTCAGCCGGCTTCGCCTACTATGCGAAGCGCAGCCTGGACAGCCTCTGCGTCGTGGCTAGTTGCCATGGCACCAAGGCTAAAGAAAATACACCACACTCGCCTGATTATTCCCAGGGGACCGGCCAACTTCTTGACTGCGTGATGAGCAGCACGAAAGAGGCCAGTCCCTCCCTTTCAGCCCTTACAAGCCCCCTCCCCATGTCCCGCCCGCACTTACTTGCATCAAATTCTGCCGTCCCCTGTCACTTCCTCTCCCAAACGTTTCCCCGGAAATACTAGACAGTGTTTCTCTCTCCGCTGGACCCTCCATTGGCAAGACAAGCAGGTAAAGGCATCAGCCACGTTTTATCCCACAGGGCTGAAAGTGGTAGTTCTTGTGCTAAAATCCCAGAGATGAAAACTCAGAGCACTGCAAGCCAGGCTGTTGTACACATTGTTAGAGGAGCATGCGCTGTAGTTTGTTACAAACACTGACACGCGGTGATAGAGGACTGTGAACCAAAGCACAAGACTTAACAAATACGTTAAAGGAGGGGTGCAAGCTACAGACAAAGAGAAAGGAGAGGAGAACAGAGCACAGTTCCAGCAGCATGAGGATCACACGGTGGCTGAACTACCTTGCCATACCAGCCACTTGTCAGAACTGAAGAAGAGAGGGTGTCATAGAAATAAAAGTACACCTGCAGCCACATGTGAAATATATGGGAAACCCAAAGCCATAACATTAGGCATGAGAGCAATATTTCATACGTTGAGGGACTGAACTGTAGAAAAGAAGCCAGGCCCCAAACAGTACCTTACAACTGCCTGTAGATTGAAAAGGTATAAATATGTGTTTTTATATAAATGATGGTTGGTGTTAAAATACAGAAAACAATGCAGATGTTGGCAGAGATGGAAGTTCGCAAGAGGTGGGACATCTCTTACACCGCTGATGAAATTGTATTCTATTGTTCATGGTGAATGCCGGTGGAAGATGGTTGTCAGCGATACAGCAAAATTAGAATGTGGTGAATGGGAATGCAGGTGAGTAACAATATGAGCCAATGGATAAATAGATGCTTCCATCCATGCACCCACTCACCCATCTCACCAGACACCCATCCACAGTACAAAACACACACGCTGTCAACGAACAGGCAATTTTAAGTCATACCTATTGAGTTTGACGGTACTTAATGATGTATTTTCCTTTCATTTTAGTTCTCACAGTGTAAATTTTTGTTAAAGGTTTATTCCTTATTATTTTAAGGCTGTTCATCTGCCACTTAGTTCAAATTGCGGCTTTTTTTAGAGGATTCTATTCCATTCTTAATAAAGTAGTGTCTTCATTCTTTTGTACTTTTCAAGGCGTAGTTATTTAATTCCAAAAGTATCTTATCATCTATATTGTTCAGTCAGTTCTCTGTGCAGTTCGGCAAAGTCACTCATTTTCAGTAAAAAAATGTAGCAGGGGTGCAACTCACAAAGCTTTCACGACCAACCAATGTGTATGATATGTGCAGAGGTTGGACTGATAGGTGTGATTCTTTCATTATTTATTAGGTGTTTAAAGGTTACAATTATGAAAACTCAGCATACTAATAGTAGCTGTCAAGCCAGAAAGGTGCTTCAAAGGATTTCTTTGCATACAGTTCCACGCAGTTTGTAAATCAAGACAGAAGTCTGCTAGAAGCAATAGTAAATTTCAAGAACCTCTGGCGGAAAAACCATTTGGGTAGGGCATTAGCAATGCATTATGTTCTATATGTGCTTTTATTTATTGGAACTTTGCACTGCGAGACTGTTTAACACTGTTTAATACTGCAGGTGCTATGGCTAGCTTCTCATTGGTAATAAACAACACAATGGATCTGACTCATAAAAACGTAGTAAATCTGCACTTGCAGGTTTTCGACCTCTCCTTGGTCCAGAGTACTGACTGTTTAGTGCTCACTAACATTTCCTACATTGTGCCTGGAAATCTGCAAAGAATGTAGGTTTTGGAATGACGAGGAGACGTAAAGTGAGGTAAATACCTCTTTCTTTATTGACTTCTCTCCTCGAATGCCGCAACCGTAGTCTCACCGTTTTTCCCTCCCCAGTGTCAGCCGCGCGCACAGACTCATAAGGTAAAACCGAAGGAAGGGAATAAAAACACACGTCACACGGGGGGCAAATTACAACATTATGGGGGTCATTCTGACCCTGGCGGTCGGTGATAAAGCGGCAGCCAACCCGCCAACAGGCTGGCGGTTAAAAAAATGGAATTCTGACCCTGGCGGGAACCGCCAACAGAGCCCGCCACTTTACCACTCCGACCGCCACGGCGGGACAGACAAACAGCGCGGCGGTCACCGCCAACAGGCAGGCGGCAGACAATGTACCGCCCACCCTATCACAACTCACCAATCCGCCACCTTATCCGGGGCGGGAGCCCCGTCGATAAAAACACGGCGGAAACAGACTACGAACGGGAAAACGCACACCTCTATACACTCCACGAGGACGGAGGACAGCATGGAGCCCGAATTACACATCCTACCCGCTCTCGTCTACCTGCTCATCTACCACGAGTACGAACTCCGGCGCAGACGACAACGGTGAGTACCGCACCTACGACACAGGGGGGGGGGAGGAGGAAGGGTTACGGGCACACACATATGCATCACACCCACCCCCCAACTATCTACACACCAATGCAGAGCACCAAGTCAAAGTGACCCCACCCAAACCCCCCGGAATAACGAAAAGATATGATTCAAGTGAGAAACAACATTTATGTACAAAATAGGTTCATGGAAGACATGGTTAAATAGGAAAATGATGGAAAAAAATTCAAATGTAAACATTGCGTGACCGAGAAATAGAGGCAGAAAGTCCCGCACAGTCACAGAAATTGCAAATGTCCGTGGGCCAAAGTGTATCAACACATGGGCAAAGCCCACACAGGAGACCTGAGTCCATTGGAGAGAACACTGCAGGGGCATCAGATGACAAAACTACAGGCACCTCAGAGGGAAAGGAAGGGGGGGCACCACAGCCACATGAGTCCACGACGCCAGATCCAAGAAGGGGCCACCATGCCCACTGTTCAATCCTGGGGAGTGCAAAGCATCAGTCTCTCAAGTCTCTACAGTGGGTGGCTTGCCCACTGTCATATCCTGGGGAGTGCAAAGTCACAGTCCATCAAGTGGATAACAGTCTCCACAGGCAATGGAGGAGGCAGGGTGGGCCGAGTGCAGCGTGAACATTAGCACGACACAGAACCGGCACAGTCATTGGGCCAGCAGTGCTTGAGACGGCGGGGCCCAGCGGAGCGGTGTTTGACAGGAAGGGCCCAGCGGAGCGGTGCTTGACAGGAAGGGCCCAGCGGAGCGGTGCTTGAGACAGCGGGGCCCAGCGGAGCGGAGCCTGAGATGAAGGGCCCAGCGGAGCGGTGCTTGACAGGAAGGGCCCAGCGGAGCGGTGCTTGAGATGAAGGGCCCAGCGGAGCGGTGCTTGAGATGAAGGGCCCAGCGGAGCGGTGCTTGACAGGAAGGGCCCAGTGGAGCGGTGCTTGAGACGGCGGGGCACAGCGGAGCGGTGCTTGACAGGAAGGGCCCAGCGGAGCGGTGCTTGAGATGAAGGGCCCAGCGGAGCGGTGCTTGAGACGGCGGGGCCCAGCGGAGCGGTGCTTGACAGGAAGGGCCCAGCGGAGCGGTGCTTGACAGGAAGGGCCCAGCGGAGCGGTGCTTGAGATGAAGGGCCCAGCGGAGCGGTGCTTGAGACGGCGGGGCCCAGCGGAGCGGTGCTTGACAGGAAGGGCCCAGTGGAGCGGTGCTTGATACAGCGGGGCCCAGCGGAGCGGTGCTTGACAGGAAGGGCCCAGCGGAGCGGTGCTTGAGACGGCGGGGCCCAGCGGAGCGGTGCTTGACAGGAAGGGCCCAGCGGAGCGGTGCTTGAGACGGCGGGGCCCAGCAGAGCGGTGCTTGACAGGAAGGGCCCAGCGGAGCGGTGCTTGACAGGAAGGGCCCAGCGCAGCGGGCCTGTCTTGGCGGGGCCCTCTTCAGCGGTGCCTTCCTGCACGGCGGGGCCCTCTTCAGCGGTGCCTTTCTGGACGGCAGGTCCCTCTTCAGAAGTGCCTTCCTGCACGGCGGGGCCCTCTTCAGCGGTGCCTTTCTGGACAGCGGGTCCCTCTTCAGCGGTGCCTTCCTGCACGGCGGGGCCCTCTTCAGCGGTGCCTTTCTGGACGGCGGGTCCCTCTTCAGCGGTGCCTTCCTGCACGGCGGGGCCCTCTTCAGCGGTGCCTTCCTGCACGGCGGGTCCCTCTTCAGTGGTGCCTTCCTGCACGGTGGGGCCCTCTTCAGCGGTGCCTTCCTGCACGGCGGGGCCCTCTTCAGCGGTGCCTTCCTGCACGGCGGGGCCCTCTTCAGCGGTGTTTGTCCTGTTATTCCAGGGAGTCAGACCTGGGAAGGACTCCCTGCTCAGTCGCCCTCCGACCGTGCAGTTGCTGGACCCTTCGGTGACGGTGTCCTGGGCCCTTGGGTGTCCTCCCTCACACCCGGGATGGGTCTTGTGGGGCCCTCCTGGTCTGCGCTCCTGCTGCCTGACTTCTCCGCCCTGCTGCCCTTGCCCTCCTTCGCTGTGGCTCTCTGGGCCTTGCCTTCCCTGGATGTTGTGGCAGGTGAAGTGTCCGAACTTTGGTCCTTGGGGGCAGCCGTGGCACTCCTCCCGCGGTGGCCCCTCACTTTCCGGGTCCTCTTTCCAGGGGGGGGGCTGGCTGTCCCCTTGCTGCTGACCGATGTCTCACTGCTGGCAAAGGGGGGACTCCAAAATCCCTGGACTACGCTGACACGTGAACCCGGGCTGGTGGTGGCTGAGGTGCTCTTGGGACTCTTAGCAGATGGAGGGGGTGGGTCAGGTGAGGGAAAGAGGTCAAGATTGGAGAGGTAAAACTTTTTAGGACCAAGGTAAACGGTAGGTGCAGTGGTTATGGGAGTGGAGGAAGAGGAGGTGGTTGTAGGAGAGTCAGGTGTGCTGTCCTTGGGTGAAGGTGCATGGGCTGCAGACTGTCGTGAGGTGGTTGGCTGTTGGGTGAGTGGCTGCCTGCGTTTGTGTGTCTTGGAAGAGGGGGTGACAGACACAGTGGGAGAGGACACAGGGGACGTGTAAACGGCAGTGGGGGTGGTGACTGCACGTGTGCGGAGTGTACTGGAGGGTGTGCTGGTGATGGGTGTACTGGCTGTTGGTGGTGTGCATGCAGGTGTGAGTGTAGACGTCACAGGGAGGGAGGAGGGAGACGAGGAGGTGGGGGACACAGAGGTGGTAGTGGCTGTTGGCATGTCTGCATCTGGGTGTTGCTTGGGTGAATGTTTGTGTGATCTGTGGTGCTTATGTCTGGATGAGCTGCCCTTGGGTGTTGAGTTGTGTGCAGGCTGGTCTGATGGTGTGGATGGGATAATTAACCAAAAGGGGAACCCTTTAACTCAACCCAGCCTAGGGTAAATAAAGCATCAACAAAACAAGCATTGGCGGGTAGAGACAGATTTAACCTAAGTTATAAGCACAGTCTTGAATTCTGTTACTATTGAGTTTATTTCTTACTCAGAATTATTTCAAAACCAATTATAATAGTCAAAAAACGACAGGGAAATTAGAAAAATGAAAAGGCTTGTATGCAATACAATGACTGAAAACACATAACAAATTGTACTTTACTAGGTATAACAATCGACCTACACAAACACAGGACTTATACAATCACAATTAATGGTATTACAGGAGGACAAAAACACAAACATAAGCCCTATACATTTAAATAGTGGTCACCGTTAACATTTCACATGTAATCCACTTCTGCATGCTAAGGTACTGGGCTTCTGCGTACACTTACTAATCTAGTGTTAAATATTGCTTTCACACTAGTGTATTCTAGTGTACCTACACTCTTTATATTCTCATCAATTATTTAATGAACCCAGTGCTCTTGCACTCTATAAAGTCAACGCGTTTCGGCCTTTCAATTTAAGGCCTCATCAGGACTGGAAAAGGGCAGAAGGAATTCTAAAAAAAGAAAACCAAAAAGAATTCTTACAAATGTGCCTACCACATATCATTTATAACCCAATCACCAAAAGTGTATCATACATATATACAACACATCTACAAAATGTTTTTATTTTATGTTAAAAACTTATTTAAGATCTATCTAAAACCGATAGTGCCCAGGTATTTGTTGTGTGTCCTACTACAACCAAAGAATCAATTAAATGGCTTAACTGCAGAAAAAAAATTTTTTGAAAAACATTCTAGGGCCCTAATTATTAACATTATCTCTGCTGGATAATTTCTATATTTCAAATATATCTCTACTTAGTTTGCACAATGAAATATAACACATATTTACCTTAGTTCTTATAGCCCACATATGGGAAACCGAACTTGTTTAAAATCAATTCCTGTTCAGAGCCGACTGAAGATGCTTCTAGTCGCCTTTCTCTAGCGAAAAAACGAGTGGTCTCGTCAGTATATACTTTCTATGGCTGTATCTCAAACCTGTCACCGAAATCAGAGCCACTTCATTTGTAAGACTTTCGGCTTACCGTGACCGGCGTCTAAATTGGGAACGCTTGCGTTTAGGAACACGTGAAATTTTGAAGCCGTGTTCCGTGCAGCACTCGCTACTCGTCGGCAGGCTACTCGCGTCCTTAACTGGCGTCTTTCCGAATACTGTCTGGTTGCCTTGGCGACCCCATAGAATTGTGGGAACTCTAACCCTTCTTAACAAACAACTAAATCCCGGCAGCCATCTTAACACTGTTAAACTCGTAAATCTTCTAATGATTATAACTACCAAAGGGTAACTAAAATGCATCTTTTGGTGATATGAGGTGGGGAATCTGCTTTACTATCTATATGGCTGCTCAAGCGTTTCATTTTGTCATAATTGACTGAATTTGCCAAGTTGTCTGAGCTGATCTATTATTGGGGACTTATATGATTAACACTGCTCTTTTTATGTTCTAGTCAAACAAGAGCATTTCGTCCTTCTTCAAACTAGCTACCTAGGATAATCTTACACCAATTGTATCGGCAAACACTAAACTGTGTGCCCATCGATCTGCTTATATCTCTGATATCACATATCACAATTGGCGCATTCTTTAATAAAGCAGTAACCCCAACATAATTTACGGATTTCTGGCAATAGTTACCATTTTTACTTAATTAGAGCCCATATTTCATCAGCATCATTAAGTCCTGTTTTTGCAGTTTGAAATTTTTCAATCAATCTTGCTTCCATTCGTAGAAGGTTCTTAGTTGTCAATGATCCGTTGGGTTGTATTGTCAGTAGAACTGTCCACCGGATATCTTCCGCTGTATGCAACCATTCTTGGAAGTGTTCAACACACAGTGGATTTCACTTTCACTATGAATAAGGATAAAGAAAAAATCAATTTCCTTGACCTATGGTTATGGAATAATGATGGCAATCTAGCCGTCAAGCTATATAAAAAACCCACTGATCGTAACACTCTCCTGCATTTCTCAAGTGGACATCCACGCTCACTTAAACAAAACCTACCTTTTGGACAATTCCTAAGGATCAGGAGAAAGTGTACAGAAAAAACTGATTATTTGGAGAATGCAGATGAATTGATTAAGAAACTTATTGATAGGGGATACCCTAGGAAATTAGTTAAAAATGCAGCTAAAAGAGCTTGGTTTATACCGAGAGAAACATTGCTGGTCCCTAAAGAGAAATCAAAAAAGCTCCCGCTTACATGTGTGATCACATTTAGCCCTAAGGCAAATAAAATACGATCAATCATTGAACGTAATTGGAAAATTATTGGTGACTTGCGCATAGATCAACCACTGTTCTCATTCAAAAAGGCACGCAGTTTAAGAGATCAATGGGTCAAGGCAGAACAGCCTCAAACTGATAGAAAGAAAGATCTAAGGACGCTTTTACAACTGCCAGCGGTCCAAGGGCATTATAAATGTGGAAAATGTGTGGCTTGCCAGTTTACACAAGACACCAAAGAGGTTAAAATAAATGGGAAAACACATGTACAGAAAGATTTCACAAATTGCAATTCGAAAAATGTTATTTATTGCATTATGTGTCCATGTGAGAAAGCATATATTGGACAGACTTCACAAGTAGTCAAAACCAGAATTCTCCAACATCGGTCGAGAATCAAGTGTGGAGTCAAGGGAGCCCCTCTTGTTGAACACTTCCAAGAATGGTTGCATACAGCGGAAGATATCCGGTGGACAGTTCTACTGACAATACAACCCAACGGATCATTGACAACTAAGAACCTTCTACGAATGGAAGCAAGATTGATTGAAAAATTTCAAACTGCAAAAACAGGACTTAATGATGCTGATGAAATATGGGCTCTAATTAAGTAAAAATGGTAACTATTGCCAGAAATCCGTAAATTATGTTGGGGTTACTGCTTTATTAAAGAATGCGCCAATTGTGATATGTGATATCAGAGATATAAGCAGATCGATGGGCACACAGTTTAGTGTTTGCCGATACAATTGGTGTAAGATTATGCTAGGTAGCTAGTTTGAAGAAGGACGAAATGCTCTTGTTTGACTAGAACATAAAAAGAGCAGTGTTAATCATATAAGTCCCCAATAATAGATCAGCTCAGACAACTTGGCAAATTCAGTCAATTATGACAAAATGAAACGCTTGAGCAGCCATATAGATAGTAAAGCAGATTCCCCACCTCATATCACCAAAAGATGCATTTTAGTTACCCTTTGGTAGTTATAATCATTAGAAGATTTACGAGTTTAACAGTGTTAAGATGGCCGCCGGGATTTAGTTGTTTGTTAAGAAGGGTTAGAGTTCCCACAATTCTATGGGGTCGCCAAGGCAACCAGACAGTATTCGGAAAGACGCCAGTTAAGGACGCGAGTAGCCTGCCGCCGAGTAGCGAGTGCTGCACGGAACACGGCTTCAAAATTGCACGTGTTCCTAAACGCGAGCGTTCCCAATTTAGACGCCGGTCACGGTAAGCCGAAAGTCTTACAAATGAAGTGGCTCTGATTTCGGTGACAGGTTTTAGATACAGCCATAGAAAGTATATACTGACGAGACCACTCGTTTTTTCGCTAGAGAAAGGCGACTAGAAGCATCTTCAGTCGGCTCTGAACAGGAATTGATTTTAAACAAGTTCGGTTTCCCATATGTGGGCTATAAGAACTAAGGTAAATATGTGTTATATTTCATTGTGCAAACTAAGTAGAGATATATTTGAAATATAGAAATTATCCAGCAGAGATAATGTTAATAATTAGGGCCCTAGAATGTTTTTCAAAAAAATTTTTTTCTGCAGTTAAGCCATTTAATTGATTCTTTGGTTGTAGTAGGACACACAACAAATACCTGGGCACTATCGGTTTTAGATAGATCTTAAATAAGTTTTTAACATAAAATAAAAACATTTTGTAGATGTGTTGTATATATGTATGATACACTTTTGGTGATTGGGTTATAAATGATATGTGGTAGGCACATTTGTAAGAATTCTTTTTGGTTTTCTTTTTTTAGAATTCCTTCTGCCCTTTTCCAGTCCTGATGAGGCCTTAAATTGAAAGGCCGAAACGCGTTGACTTTATAGAGTGCAAGAGCACTGGGTTCATTAAATAATTGATGAGAATATAAAGAGTGTAGGTACACTAGAATACACTAGTGTGAAAGCAATATTTAACACTAGATTAGTAAGTGTACGCAGAAGCCCAGTACCTTAGCATGCAGAAGTGGATTACATGTGAAATGTTAACGGTGACCACTATTTAAATGTATAGGGCTTATGTTTGTGTTTTTGTCCTCCTGTAATACCATTAATTGTGATTGTATAAGTCCTGTGTTTGTGTAGGTCGATTGTTATACCTAGTAAAGTACAATTTGTTATGTGTTTTCAGTCATTGTATTGCATACAAGCCTTTTCATTTTTCTAATTTCCCTGTCGTTTTTTGACTATTATAATTGGTTTTGAAATAATTCTGAGTAAGAAATAAACTCAATAGTAACAGAATTCAAGACTGTGCTTATAACTTAGGTTAAATCTGTCTCTACCCGCCAATGCTTGTTTTGTTGGTGTGGATGGGATAGGCAGAGGAACAGGAGACAGAGACAGGGTGGAGGCAGTTAGAAGAGGGAGGCTGGAAACAGGGACAATGGCTGCCGTCAGTGCTGAGGCCAGAGAATTGAACGATCGTTGATGGGCAGACTGACCCGAATGAATGCCCTCCAGGTATGCATTGCTACGATGCACCTCCCTCTCTACCCCCTGGATGGCATTCAAAAGGGTAGTCTACCCAACAATGATGGTCCTCAGGAGGTCAATGACCTCCTCACTGAGGGCAGCAGGGATAACAGGGGCAGGGCCTGAGGTGCCTGGGGCGAACGAGATGCCTGCCTTCTTGGGCGAGCGGGCACGGAGCGTAGGCTGAGGGGCTGCTGGGAGGGCGGAGCTGGTGCGCTGGGTGGCGGCTGTACCTGTAGAGGCGGGGGGCACGGATGTTGGCGCCACCGCTAGGGAGCTCCCATCCGAGGACGTGTCGGTGTCGCTGGTTTCACCACGGCTCCCCGTTGTGAAGCTCCCCTCGCCCTCCGTATCACTGGTGGCCTCGGTGTCTGTGCCATGGCCCACCGGGGCCTTGTGAGTCGCAGCTCCCTCGTGCTCCGGTGCCAAGTCTCCTCCGCCTGATGATGCTGAAGCACACATGCACAAGAAGATAAAGAAAAAGGGTGGGGGGAGACATAATAAAAGGTTGAGTACATGCATTGTCAACACCGTTGGCGGAGAGGACAGACACAGGAGCCTCATGCACTAAGCCGCGCAATCGGGGTACACTACTGAGTACTTGTGACTGGGCCAACAGGTCTAGGGACAACAAATGCGCACATGGGTGATGCAGGACCATGGCTAGCTGTACCTGGCACCGTACAGAGGTGGGGGGCGGGGGCACAGGGACATGGCTAAAGGAGAGGAAAACAATACAGAAAGCGCCCTGGCCTAATGTCACCCACAGCCCTCCTCCCCCACCCAGGCACCTCCACTGCGCGTAAAGATAGCTGAATGTGCTGGTACTCACCCCCTTGTATCTGCTGTGATGTCGTCACGCGCCCATCCAAATCGGGGTAGGCCACCGCCAGGATCCGGGACATCCGGGGGGTCAGGGTACGACTGGCACCCCTCCTAGGTTGGGAGGCCATCCCCAGCAGTGACTCGGCGGTCTTCCTGGTCCCGCGGCGGATGTCCTCCCACCTCTTGCGGCAGTGGGTGCCCCGTCTGTTGTGGACCCCCAGGTTCCGGACTTCCTTGGCGATGGCACGCCAAATGTCGATCTTCTGATGGGCGCTGACCTATTTGACATGTACAGGGTGGAAATTGAAATATCATCAAATTTCCGCATGATAGATGCGATTGGCCCCCCATCCACAACCTTGCCATGTGGCACATGCTCTCATCTGTCGTGCCTTGCACTCGTCATTGTCCCCCTACCCCACCATCTTACATCCACCATACACAACCCAGGCATAGCCCATTCAACGTGCACACAGTGTACTTACCTGTTGGTCTGGAGGACCGTAGAGTCGCGCATACTGGGACAGGACCCCATCCACAAGTTTCTCCAACTCTTCTGTAGTGAAGGCAGGGGCCCTTTCCCCAGTCGCAGCAGCCATTGTATCTCCCAGACCGAGGTCACAGCAGCACTTGCAGTATAGGTCCTCTCCTGTGGATGATCAGGTCTCGAGTGATTAACCAGATAGAAAATGGCGGTCACGCCCGCGGCGGCACGTACCGCTGCGGTGCGTTCTGCGACCGCCGGCGCAGCTAGTCATTGGCTCATGAAACCCATAGGGTTCGATGTTAACCAATGCGGCTTTGCGCCGCAGTCTTCGACCGCCTACCGCCACGGTGTGTCACGCCAGCGCATTGACCTCACATCCCACTATCACACTTCTCAGGTCAGGCAGCCGCCATTACAAGGGACCACAGGGCTTAATTACTATTGCGTCACACAGGCCTAGGCCTTGCATTGCCACTCATACAAGCCATTCAATGCATTGAGAATCGTGTACTGTGCAAGCTGTAGTTACGTACCTGTGGGTTGCTTGACTCTGTGCTCCATGTTGTCCTTCCTAGGCACCGTCCGCTGGGACTTGCGAGGAGAAGGATGAATCCTCCCGTGTACCGACCGCTGGTGGACCTGTCGACAATGGAGGAACGTCATATAATACTTCACTACCGACTTGACCGAGCCACTATACATGAACTGTGTGCCCAGCTGGAGCCAGCACTGATCTCCCCCATTCGCCAACCCACAGGAATTCCCCCTCTGGTGCACGTTCTGTCAGTCCTCCATTTTTTGGCAAGTGGGTCTTTTCAGACAACAGTGGCCATGTCATCAGGGATGTCTCAGACTATGTTTTCTAAGATTTTGTCCAGAGTGTTGTCTGCCCTGACGAAATACATGCGGAGCTACATTATTTTCCCTGAGGAGGGTGATTTGGCCACTGTGAAGGCTGACTTCTATGCCCTTGGACATATCCCCAACATCATTGGTGCCATTGATGGGACCCATGTGGCCTTAGTACCCCCAAAAGACGATGAGCAGGTGTACAGAAACAGGAAAAGTTACCATTCGATGAATGTCCAGGTGGTCTGTTTGGCTGACCAGTACATCTCCCATGTAAATGCAATGTTCCCTGGGTCAGTGCATGACGCGTATGTTATGCGAAATAGCAGCATCCCCTATGTGATGGAACAGCTACAGAGACACCGTGTGTGGCTAATAGGTGACTCTGGTAACCCCAACCTGCCGTGGCTACTGACCCCAGTGAGGAATCCCCGGACCAGGGCAGAGGAACGGTACAATGAGGCCCATGGGCGATCTAGGAGGATCATAGAAAGGACCTTCGGCCTCCTGAAGGCCAGGTTTAGGTGCCTGCATATGACAGGGGGATCCCTAATGTACTCACCCAAGAAGGTGTGCCAGATCATCGTGGCCTGCTGTATGCTTCACAATCTTGCATTGCGACGCCAGGTGCCTTTTCTGCAGGAGGATGGTCCAGATGGTGGTGTTGTAGCAGCTGTGGAGCCTGTGGAGAGTGAAGAGGAGGAAGACGACGGGGACGACACGGACAACAGGGACACGGTCATACAACAGTATTTTCAGTAGCACCCAGGTAAGAATCCCCCACGTCATTTTACATTTACTTCTGGCCTCCTGCATCTCTACTTTCTGTGTTTCCCCCCAGTTCCTTTCAACTGAATTGTGACTTTCCCTTGGCTTTTCAGAGCTGTATGACCCACTGCGTGACTTCTGGTTTGTTCGGCCATGGAGTAAAGCAAATTGACATTGGTATGTTGTCATCACAATGTAACTGTACATTTTTGACCCGTTATGTGTAATACATTTGTTAAGAATACAAGCAGACTCCTGAGTGTTTTAAGTGCAATAAGTGATTTATTTAAAGTGCTACATATATGTCCATGATAGTAAAACGGTGATGGGTGGGGGTGGAGTGATGTCCATGGCAGAGTCAAGTTTTCGGTCGCACAGGTGCATTGTCCATATGCCTGTGGAAGGATGGAGCAGGGGCAGTTCAAGGTTGGACCGGGTGACGATGTGGGACAGTGGAATGACATCCGGGGGGATCTTAGGCTGGCGGGGGTCTTGGCATCCTACTCTGTCTTCCTTTGTGATCTCAGGCTCCTCTTGCGGGGTGGTTGATCTTCAGCAGGAGGTGGGGTTCTGGTGGCCCGTCGTTGTGTGGGGGCCTCCTGTCCATTAGCGCCGGCGGAGGTGGTAGGCTGTTCCTGGTCCGGGCTGGTGACAGGGGCCCTTTGGGGTGCCACATGGTCCCGCAATGTGGTGACTATTAGGTTCAGGGCCTGGCCGATGTTCCTGAGCTCCTCTCTGTACCCCATGTACCGTTCCTCCTGCTGTGCCTGGATCTCCTGGAACCTGGCCATTACCGTCGCCATTGTCTCCTGGGAGCGGTGGTATGCTCCCATGATGGTGGTGAGGGCCTCTTGGAGAGTCGGTTCCCTGGGCCTGTCCTCCCCCCCTGTCGCACTGCAGCCCTCCCAGTTGCCCTGTTTCCCCGGGCCTCTGTCCCCTGGACGGTGTGCCCACTACCACTGCCCCCAGGTCCCTGTTGTTGTTGGGGTGTTGGGTCAGCCTGGGTGCCCTGTAGTGGCGGACACACCGCTGATTGACCTGTCCTGGAGACACAGGCATGGGCCCGCTGGGTGGGAGTGGTGCTGATATTCCCAGAGGGGGTTAGGTCTGCTGTGGCCTGTGTCTGTGTGTGGGGAACCGACTGTCCAGAGGTCCCCGATGGTCCGGGCTGGTCATCAGGTTCCAGGACGACAGAGCTGCTGTCCTCACTGCGGGCCTGTTCTGGGGGTGGGATGGACATATCTGGACCCTCCTGGCCGGTGTGTTGACGTTCGGGCCCTGCAGGGGTGAAAGAGTATGGTTATTGCTTCTGTGTGTTCCATGGCGTGCGATTTGTGGGTGCCCTTGTCCCCCAGTGCTGGCATTCCCTTGTGGCAGGAGTTGTGAGGGTGGTTTGTGGGGGGGATGGGTATGTGCAGTGGTCATGCATAGGTGATGGGTGTCCATGGTTTGTGTTGGCATTCAGGGTTTGGTTTTGGGTTGGGTGGGTTGTGCTGGTGAGACATTGGCAGGGAGGCTGTGTGCTGGGGGGTTGGGGGTGAGGGTGGGGGTGTGGGTTGGCATGCTGGTGGTTGGGGGGGGGAGTAGTTGAGACTAGACTTACCAGAGTCCATTCCTCCGCCTAATCCAGCGAGGCCCGCAGGATGCAGGATGCAGGATGTTAAGGACCTCTTGCTCCCATGCTGTGAATTCGGGAGGGGTGGGTGGTGGTCCGCCGCCAATCCTCTGCACAGCGATGTTGTGTCTGGAGACCATCGACCGTACCTTCCCCCGTAGGTCGTTCCAGCGCTTTCTGATGTCTTCCCGGTTTCTGGGATGCTGTCCCACAGCGTTGACCCTGACGACAATCCTCTGCCATAGCTCCGCCTTCCTGGCTATTGTGGTGTGTTGCACCTGTGTGCCGAAGAGCTGGGGCTCTACCCTTATGATTTCCTCCACCATGACCCGGAGTTCTTGGTCCGAAAACCTGGGGTGTCTTTGGGGTGCCATGGGGTGGTGTGGATGAGGTGTGGGCTGGTGTTTGCGGTGATGGGAGTGGTGGTGTGTGGTGATGTGTGCGTAGATGTGGTGTGGTTGATGATGTTGGGTTCCTGTGTGTGTTGGGGTTTTCGATTGCTGTGCTCGCTCTCTCTCTCTCTCTCGCCTTCTCTCCGATTTCCAACTAGTGGGGTTTTGTGGGTGATGTGGGTGTGTGTTTTATAGTTGCTTGGATGTGTGGGAGTGGTGTTTGTATGTGTATCAGGTGTGTGTATTTCAAATTGTCCAATGTGGCTGGGTTTTGGAGCCTGGGTGTGTATTTTGACCGCGGCGGTGTGTACCGCCAATGGAATACCGCGTTTGAAAGACCGCCGCGTGGATTCGTGGGTCGTAATGGCATGGGCGTATTTCTGTTGGCGTGACGGTGGAGGTTTGGTCATCGCCATTTTTTCGCTGACCTTTGGTGTGGCGGACTTTTGTTGATGTCGGGTTTTTGGCGGTTTGCCAGTTGTTGGTCAGAATGACCGTGGCGGGTTACCGCGGCGGTAGAATGGCGGTCTTCTGACCGGCGGTAAGAGCCTTTTACCGCCGAGGTCAGAATGACCCCCTATGTGTCTCTGCACTTTGATGGAACACTACATTTTTGCCCTTTTATCAACAATTAATTCAATACGTAATCTTTGAATCTGACAGGTGGTACAATAGCTCTTTTGGTCGTTACAGTGCCATTTGGACTGGTTACAACTGTAGTTGAAGACATTTTAGAAGGGTTACCATTTGCGGCATTTACATGGTTTCTACACTGTTCACTGTGGTTTGCAGTTTAGCTGTGTTCAGGCAAACTATTATGAACAACTTCATGGTCCCTGCCTGGTTATGGTAACTTAACGCTGAACACATTCGATCCATTCCACCATTGACCATTATCCAACAAGACAGCTGTGCCCCTAGTTTTAACCACCCGCCTCGGCTCACTGTATTTGCTCATATTAACACCTTTCTTCCACTATCTCACTCTCACCAAATCACCAGCGCATACATTCATTTCCTTGACTGCATGTCTTCCATTATGGTTGCTATGCATGCGTTTTTGATGTTGGTCAACTAGTTTTCTCATCCCAATCTCCTTTTCCTTCAAGCTCTTTGTCTTCCATTTCTTCCATGCCACTGACCAGTATGGCTGCAATTGTGTGTTGGCCACTCCACCCCTGAGCAACTCAAAGAGTGTTCTGCCTGTGGTGTTGTGTAGAGTGGTGTGATATGACCATAGTCTAGTTTTAAGAGCTGCTTCAATAGGAATGTGAGATCTTAATGCCATATAAATAGTTTCTTTGACTAAGCGAGTGGCCCGCTCAACCTTCCCATTGCTTTGGGGGTGTTATAAGGATGACCGTATGTGCTCTATGTTATTTACTTTTTCAGGAACATGGTCATTTCTTGTGACAGGACTTGCACACCATTGTCTGAGACCAACTGATGCGGAAAGCCCTCCTTACAAAACACCTCCTTCAGGAATGTCGTCACCTCAGACGTGGTGGGTTGTGATACAAACTTTGCTTCAATCCATTTACTAAAGTAGTCAATAATAACAATGGCATAACGCATGTTTAGGCGTTGAACATTCATTGGCCCAATAAAATCAATTCCGATTTTTATCCACGAGCCTTCGGGTAACTCAACAGATAACATTGGACAACCGTGAGCAGACATGTTTTTTTCCGCTTTAGCACATGCGGAACATCGGCTGACAAATATGTCAGTGTCACGATTTATGGCTGGCCACCAATACCTTTCCCTAAGTTTTTGTTTAGTTCCTGTCATTCCTACATGACCTTCATGTGCTAGGGCCATGAACCTCCCTCTCAATGACATTGGTGCAATAAAGGTTTCACCTCTAAGGAGGACCTCATCAACAATGGTAATGTCATCTTTAATTTTCCAATATGGTTTCATTGTTTCCTTCAATCGCTTTTCACGCGGCCAGCCTTCCATTATGTACTTTTCATTTCTGTAAATATATTGTCATTTCTATTGGCCCCCTCCCATTCTTGTTTTGCAATAACACTATGGGGCTCTTCACCATTAAACAAACATGCAACCAGAACATCATCATCATACTCGTTTTCTTCACAGTCAGTTTCACTAATACATGGTGCACATGACAAGTAGTCAGCAGTAACATTTGCTTTGCCAGAAATATGCTCTGTTCTGAATTAGTACTCTTGTAACTTATATACAAGCTTTGCTATTCTTCGAGTAGGTTTACTCAAACCTTTTCCATCTAGGATGCTGACTAATGGCTTGTGATCTGTACGTAATATGAACTATTTTCCCCAAAGAAAACTTTTAAACTTTGTAACAGCCCAGACACAGGCTAAAAGCTCACGTTCAATTACTGAATACTTTGACTCAGATTCTCTCAGTTTTCGTGAAGCAAAATAAATACTTTTCTCCTCTTTAGCTACTCTCTGGATTAGCACCGCCCCCAACCCACCCTGACTAGCGTCAGTGGTCACTATGCTCTGTAGTTTTTCACTGAAAGACTGCAAGGAAGGTGCTATCTGAAGTTCTTTTTTTTATGTTTTTCATGCTTTCTTCACAAATCTCGTCCCATATGAACTCTGCATCCTTCTTTGTTAGCTTCCGAAGTGGTTCCACTTTTGTTGCATAATTCTGTATGAATTTAGAGTGAAATTCACACATTCCTAAAAATGATGCAAGTTCTTTCTTGTTGCTTGGGGTTGGTGAGTTTGAAATTGCAGATATTTGGGATGCCTTTGGTTGAACACCTTGTTCATCAATAAGATGCCCAAGGCACTCTACTGTTCCTTTGAAAAATTTACATTTGTCTTTTTGTAGTGTTAGACCACTGTCTTGAATTCTCTGTCATACTTTTTTTTTAAATAGACAGGTGTTCTTCCTCTGTTTTACTGTAGATTAGTATGTCATCCTGAAATGACCTTACACCTTCCATATCTGAAAAAGTTGATTCCTTACTCATTGGAAGACCGCCGATGCTGAACACAGCCCAAAAGATAATCTACAGAACTGGTAAGCTCCTTCAGGAGTGATGAACGCTGTGCAACTCTTTGAACCTTCCTCTAACTGAACTTGATGGTAAGCTGCACTGAAGTCCAGAGTAGTGAAGAATTTTGCTTGGTCTAAAGTCATCACCATCTCATTTAACAGAGGCAATTGTTGACAATCAGCTACCACGTGATTGTTGAGTTGGCGAAGATCAATGCATAAACGGAGTGAGCCATTCCTTTTCTTAGCTAAGACCACGGCGAAAGCCAATCGGATGCATTGATGGGTTCAATTATTCCCTCGTCACACCAATTCTTTAAAATAGCCTTGACCTCAGAGCGAGCAGACAAAGTTATGTTTCTTACATGTTGTTTCATGGGTTGTAGGTCTTCCTTCAAACTTATTTTATGTTTGAAATTCTTTAAGCATCCCAGTTTTCCATTGAATACTTCCTTGAATTCCTCAAGAATGTTTTCAAAATTGTCTTCTTGGATACTGAACACGTAGGACGGTTGACATGCGTTGAACAACATCCTAAGGCTCTGTTGCTCTAACCAACCTAGGATATTGACATTGTAGGCTACCACAAACACCTTTGAAGATGTACTTTTGTCCTTGAACTTGAGATCAGCGTTAAGCACTCCTTCTAGCTTTATTTTGTGACCTCCATAGGCTCCTGGAATAATCTTGCTATCCTGTGGTGGTGCTTTACATCCTAAGGTCTCAGAAGTGTTCTTTGACACAATAGTAATTCTGGATCCAGTATCAACTAGCATTTCCACACTCTTCCCATTTACATGAATGTTGGGTTGATAATGTAAGTCTTCCTTAATGATGATGGCCACAAGTAACACTAAATTCTCCATCATTTCACTGTTGTCTGAGTCTTCGTCTTTTTTATATTCTTCCACCTTGAAGTCTTTCTTCACATGAGAAGACTTGCAAACTTTAAGGAAGTGTCCAACCTTTCCACATCCTTTGCAAGTTTTGCCGATGGCAGGACATCCTCTGCTGGATGCTAAATGGGTACCGGATCCACAGCGGTAACATGTCATCTTGTTGCTGCTTGAATTTGAACTGCTTTTCCTCTTGCTTTTCCTTACTTGACTTATAGATGATTCACCTTCTTTGCGGATCAGATTGACATCCACTGAATGGTTATCAGGTTTGCACAACAATATTATTCCCTTTGCAGATCTTTCCATACTTTTAATGGTTGATACCACCTTCTCCAGGCTAAGGTTGCGATGGAACAACAGTTTTTCTTGCGCTTTAATACAAGTTGTGCGCATAACTACCTGATCGCAGATCATTTCATCCATGTCTCTGATTGAGCATGTTGTAGCTAACATCTTCAAGGTTGTGACATATGACTCAACTGACTCTCCTGGAGCTTGGTAATGGTAATAAAATTATATCTTTTCATAATAACGCTCATAGTTGTATTAAAGTAGTTTTCATTCTTGCCTTGGCTTCAGTGAACAAATCCCATTCTTGGACTTCCTCCTCCTCTTTCTCAACAGGAGCTATGTGATCAAACAACCTTCTTCCTTCTATCCCCAGACAGTTATACATCATGGCTTGTTTTCCGGCTGGATCATACTTGGTTCCATCGATAGCCTCCAAGTGTTTTTCAAAACATTTGATCCATTGTGTCCAGCTTTCTGCAGGTGGTCCTGGGACATCTAAGAAGGTACTTGGCATTGCCACTGCATTCATTGTGCCAGCCATTATAATGTTAATTTTCTGTGGTTTTGTTTATAACTTATAGGTAATGATCTATCAAGTTGTTTAACTCCTCAGATTTAGATTGTACAATGCCTTTGTTTAACTATAAATATCACTTTTTAGGATCTGGCCTCTTCCTGTGGCAGTTTCAGGTATAGCACATTGGTTAATTCAGGGCATGTAAAGGGTTAATCACTCACAGTTCAGCTCACAAAGTCATCTCAGAAGCCAGAAAATCAGGGTCAAGAGGTCATAAGTTGCTGGCAGGAATTCAGATGCCTAAGCGGATAAGATCTTACACACCTCGGGCTCTTCACATGACTTAAGCTCGAAGAATGCACTGGGTAAACACAGCCTGCTCCTCATCGAATGGATTTTGCTTTTGATCCCATCCTTTGTCGCCAAATTTCCTTGTGTAATGACAAGGAGACGGATAGTGAGGTAAATATCTCTTTCTTTATTGACTTCTCTCCTCGAATGCCGTTACCGTCTTTCTCACTGTTTTTCCCTTCCCCAACATTCCAAAAGCCCGCATGCAGGAACAGGAAAGGGAATAAAAACACACGACACACGGGGGCAAATGACAACATTATGGGGGTCATTATAAAATTGTCGGTAAAAGCCGCTTACTGCCGTGCAGAAGACCGCCAACACACAGCAGCGGCCGCGGAATTCCGCCACGGTCATTATGACCCACAGCACGGAATCCGCCAAGATTTAGACACCCACACAAGTCCGCCAAACCAAAGGTCAGTGATAAACTGGCGATAACAAAACCTCCACCGCCACGCCAACAGGAATATGCCCACACTATCACGACCCACGAATACACGCGGCAGTCTTTCAACCGCGGTATTCCATTGGCGGTACACACCACCGCGCTCAAAATACACACACATTTACAAAACACTACCACATTAGACAAATTGAAACACATACAGCTGATACACATACACACACCACTCCTACACACCCAATACAATATAAAACACACACCCACATTACCGACAAACCCCTACTACCAAGAAGTCCGAAATAAACACCACAATCTACAAACAAGCATCCACAGGCACTCAACACCATCATCCACATAACATCCACGCACCTCACACAACACACCACTAAATATCACCCCACACATCACAACACACACCAACCCACACATCACCCACACCACCCCATGGCACGGCAAAGACAACCCCAGGTTCTCTGAGGAGAAGCTCAGGGTCATGGTGGAGGAAATCATCTGGGTAGAGCCACAGCTATTTGGATCACAGGTGCACCACACCTCCATAGCTAGGAAGATGGAGCTATGGCGAAGAATAGTGGACAGGGTCAACGCAGTGGGACAGCACCCAGGAAATAGGGATGACATCAGGAAGAGGTGGAACGACCTACGGGGTAAGGTGTGTTCCGTGGTCTCAAGACACCACATCGTGGTACAGAGGACTGGCGGCGGACCCCTACCTCCTCCCCCACAACTAACAACATGGGAGGAGCAAGTCTTGCTTATTCTGCATCCTGAGGGCCTCGCAGGAGTAGCTAGAGGAAGGGACTCTGGTAAGTCAAATTTTGAATACTATATCCCCCACCCTACCTGCACTCCATCACATACCCCCACCCTCGCCCTCACCCCATCACTCCAACTCCTCACATATGTCCCAATGTCACAAGCCACCCATTTCAACACTCTTCCCTGCATGCAACAACAAAGCATGGACACCCATCACCAATGCATGGCCACTGCACATACCCATACACCCCCCTAAACCATCATCACACAAGGTACCACACAGGAATGAAAGGACTGGGGTACACGGTCACCCACCCATTGCACACACAGATGCAATAATCATGATTTTACACCCCTGCAGGACCCCTACCCAACGTCACCGGACAGGAGGGTCCAGACATGTCCACTCCACCAACAGAAGAGGCCCACAGTGATGACAGAAGCTCTGTCCAACTTGATCTAGATGACCAGCCCGACCCATCTGGGACCTCGGGACAGTCGGATCCCCTCACACAGTCACAGGGCACCACAGAGCTTCCCCCCTCTGGAAACACCAGCACCGCACCCACCCAGGAGGCCCATACCTCTGTCCCCAGGACACGTCAATCAGCAGTGTGTCCACCACTACATCCACCACTACATCGAACCCAGGCTAACCCACAACCCCAACAACAATAGGGACCTGAGGGCAGTGGCAGTGGGCACACGGTTCAGGGGACAGAGGCCCAGGGAAACAGGGGAACTGGGAGGGATGCTGTGCGACAGGGGGAGGACAGGCCCAGGGAATCCACTCTCCACGAGGCCCTCTCCAACATCATGGGAGCCTACCACCATTCCCAAGAAACGATGGCAACGGTACTGGCCAAGTTTCAGGAGAACCTGCGGCTGCAGGAGGAACAGTAGTTGGGCTTCAGGGAGGAACTCAAATCCATCCATTCCACCCTGGGCACCATCGTAGGGGTGCTGAAGGAAGTCCTCAACACCAGGAGAGAGACTGTGGCACAACAAGGGGCCCTTGACACTAGCCTGGATGATGAACTGTCCACCACCTCCGCCGGCGCCAGTGGACAGGAGGCACCGCCACAGGACCACCACTCCAGCAACCCACCCCCTGCAGATAGAGAACCACCCCACAAATGGTCCCTGAGATCCAGGACAAAGACAGAGAACAGTGCCAAGACCCCCGCCAAGAAATGAGACCACCCTGATTGTCATCCTTTTGTCCCACCTTGTCACCCTGTCCATTCTCAAACTGCCCCAGCTCCACTCCCTATGCCCCTTTGGACAATGCACCTGTGAGACTAATAGCTTGGGCTTTGCCATGGACATTCCTCCACCATCACCCCTCACCATTTTACAACCCGCTCCAATATTGAGCACTTAAATAAACACCCTTAAAGCACAAAACAATCTGAAGTCTGTCTGTGATTTTGAATTAGTGTATTAGCAATTACAGTGACAAAATGTTCTTTCAAATGTAATATCAACATACCTATGTAACACAGCTCTAGTCCATGAGGGAACAAAGCAGATGTCACACAGTGGGACCCACATCTGTGAAATCGTAAGGGAAAGTGGGAACTCAGTGACCATACACTGGGTGAAAAGGACAGACAGTAGAGAGGTAGTAGTGTTAAACTACATGTAGCAGGCAGTGTTGTCTTCTTACCTGTGTCTCACTGGAAGTATTGCAGGATCACTGAGTTCCTGTTGTCGATGTCATCTTCTTCTGCTTCCACATCTTCACTGTCCACAGGCTCCACAGCTGGCTGGCTCAACATCTCCACCTGGACCATCCTCCTGCAGAAAAGGCACCTGTCATCGCAAAGCCAAGTTGTGAAGCATACAGCAGGCCACGATGATCTGGCACACCTTCTTTGGTGAGTAGAATAGGGAACCACTTGCATATGTAGGGACCGGAACCTGGCCTTCAGGAAGCCGAAGGTCCACTCTATAATCCTCCTAGTTTGCCCATGGGCCTCATTGTAGCATTCCTCTGCCCTTGTCCTGGGATTCCTCACTGGGGTCAGTAGCCATGATAGGTTGGGGTAACCAGAGTCACCTGCAAATGGCGAGGGACAACTGTTAGACACACCCTAACTCATAGGGACATCCACAGACCCAGACAACTATTCCCACTGATTTGGTTACAGGTGCTCACCTAATAGCCACACACGGTGCCTCTGGAGTTGCCCCATCACATAAGGGATGCTGCTATTCCGTAGCATGTAAGCATCATGCACTGAGCCAGGGAATTTGGCATTAACATGGGAGATGTACTGGTCTGTCAAACACACCATCTGCACATTCATTAAATGGTAACTCTTCCGGTTTCTGTACACCTGTTCACTCCTGCGGGGGGGGACCAAGGCCACATGTGTCCCATCAATGGCACCTATGATGTTGGGGATATGTCCCAGGGCATAGAAGTCACCTTTCACTGTAGGTAAATCCTCCAGCTCAGGGAAAACGATGTAGCTCTGCATGTGTTTCAGCTGGGCAGACAACACTCTGGACAAAACGTTGAAAAACATAGGCTGGGACATCCCTGATGCTATGGCCACTGTTATTTGAAATTACCCACTTGCTAGGAAATGGAGTACTGACAGCACCTGCACTTGAGGGGGGAATTCCTGTGGGATGGCGGATAGCTGACATAAGGTCAGGCTCCAACTGGGCACCCAGTTCCAGGATTGTGGCATGATCAAGCCTGTAGGTGATGATCACATGTCTTTCCTCCATTGTCGACAGGTCCACCAGTGGTCTGTACACTGGAGGATGCGGCCATCTCCTCACATGCCCCAGCGGACGTGCTCTATGGAGGAGAACAGAAAGCAGAGAGTCAACCAACTCTGAGCTCCGTATACACAGCTTACTCTGAAAACTATTCATAAACCAAAATTTGCCTGTATGAGTGTTGAGCCAAGGCCTAGGTATGTGTGATGCAGTTAAAAATAAAGCCATGTGGGCCCCTGAAATGGCGGCTGCCTGACCTGTAAAGTGGGACAATGGGATATGAGGTAATTGCGCTGGCGTTGTACACCGTCGCGGTAGGCGGTCGAAGACCGTGGCGCAATTCTGCAGTGGTTAGCATTGGACCCTATGCTCCCAGGAGCCAATGACGATGTATACCGGCGATGACGGTATGCACCGCCGCGGACGTGACCGCCATTTTCTATCTGTTCAATCACTTGATACCTGATCTTCGACAGGAGAGGACCTACACTGCAAGTGCTGCTGTGACCTCAGTCTGGAAGAGACAATGGCTCGTGCGTCTGGGGAAAGGGCCCCTGCCTTCAGCACAGAGGAGTTGGAGAAACTCATGGATGGGGTGCTCCCCCAGTACACGCTACTCTACGGTCCTCCAGACAAACAGGTAAGTACACTGGGAGCATGCTGTATGGGCAATGCCTGTGTGTAGTGGTGTGGATGAAAGATAGGGGGGGGAATGAGGCCTGCATGAAACGACAGTGAGTCCATGTGCCGCATGGCAAGGGTAGGGATGCTGGCCAATGACTGTGATGGTGCAGTTGGTAATAACTTCTCTTTTTCCCCTGTACAATTCCTGTAGGTCAACGCCCACCAGAAGAAGGATATTTGGCGTGCCATCGCCAAGGACGTCTGGACCCTGGAGGTCTACCACAGACGGAGTGCCCACTGCCGGAAAAGATGGGAGGACATTCGCCGCTGGAGCAAGAAGACGGCGGAGGCCCAGCTGGGGATGGCCTCCCAACGTGGGAGGGGTGCCTGTCGCACCATGACCCCCCTGATGTTCAGGATCCTGGCGGTGACGTACCTGGAGTTGGATGGGCACTTGAGGGCATCACAGCAGCAACAAGGGGTGAGTACACTCTCATTCAGCTGACTCAGTGCGCATTGTAGGTGTCTGGGTGGGGGAGGTGGGCTGTGGGTTCCCCTAGGCCAGGGCGAGTTTTCTAGTTAAGTTCCCTTCTTCAGGCAGACCCTGTGGCACCCCACCCCACCTGGGTACAGTGCCAACTACACCTAGTCAGGCTCCTGTGACATCCATGTGTGCAGAAATCAGCCATAGCCTTGTAAGCCATGTCACAGGGATTGAATAGTGGACCCCAAGTGCGCGGCGTAGTGCAGGGGTCTTGTGTGTCTGTCGTGTCCGCCAACGGTAGCGGTATTGCATGCACTCAACATGTCTTTCTTCTGTCTCCCCCCCCTTTTTGTGGTCTCCCTGTACTTGTATGCATTAGCATCATCAGGCGGAGGAGCAGTGGCACCGGAACAGGAGGGAGCCTCCTCAGGTCCCTCACCTTTTGGGCAGTCTACCATTTTGAATGCCATCCAGGGTGTAGAGAGGCAGTTGCAACAAACCAATGCATACCTGGAGGGTATTCATTCTGGTCAGGCAGCCCTTCAGCGAGCTTTTCAGACTCTGGCCTCAGCACTGATGGCAGCCATTGTCCCTGTCTCTAGCCTCCCCCCTCCAACTTCCTCCACCCAGACCCACACCCCTGTACCTCAGCCTATCCCAAGCACACCATCAGAGCAGCATGCACACACCTCAACACACATGTTAAGCTTAGGCAAACATAAGCACCACACATCCCACAGGCACTCAAGCAAGCATCACACACATGCAGACACACCAACATCCACTGCCTCCACTGTGTCCCCTCCTCCTCGTCTCCCTCCTCCCTCCCTCCCTGTCTCGTCTCCACTCACAGCTGCATGCACTACATCCTCAGCCATTACGTCCATCACCAGCACACCCACCACCACACCCCGCTCACGTGCAGTCATCACCCCCACTACCATTCACACATCTCATGTGTCCTCTCCCAGTGTGTCTGTGAGGCCACCTCCCAAGGTACACAAACACAGACGCACACCCACCCAACAGCCAGCCACCTCACGACAGCCTCCAGCCCATGCAACTTAACCAAAGTCAGCAAACGTACACCTCCTACGACCACTACCTCTTCCTCCACTCCCAAACCCCGCCATCTACCCGTCCCAGTGTTCCTAAGAAACTTTTCCTGTCCAACCTTGACGCTTTCCCTCACCTCCCCCACCCCGTCAGTCTCCTCGGGCCCTACTCTCCAGGTCCCAACCTAGCACCTCAGCCACAACATCGACGGGACCAGTGGTGCCAGTAGTCACCGGATTATGGAGTGCACCAGGCAGCAGGGCAGGCAGTGTGGCAAGGAGCCACAGCATGGACAGTCCTCCACCTGTCAAGCATCAAAAGTTGGCCAGTGGTGGGAAGACACCAGCCAACAAAGCCGCTCCCAGGGGTACAGTTGGGATTGTGGAGTTAGCTGCGACACCTTCCAAGGTGGGGAAGGGGCACAAGAAAACCGGCAAGTCTGGGAGGATCAGCACGGCGGAGAAGACCGCCATCATCCCCGCTGGCCAGGAGGGGACCGCCAGCAGCCACACTGCCCCAGACAGGACCGCCAGCAGCAGCCCCGTTGCCCAGGAGGCGACTGCCAGCAGCCCCACTGCCCCAGACAGGACCGCCAGCAGCAGCCCCGCTGCCCAGGAGGCGACCGCCAGCAGCCCCACTGCCCCAGACAGGACCGCCAGCAGCAGCCCCATTGCCCAGGAGGCGACCGCCAGCAGCCCCATTGCCACAGATAGGACCGCAAGCAGCTGAACCGCTGCCAAGGACATCATCGCCACAAGCACCGCTGCCAAGGACACCGCCGCCACAAGCACCGCTGCCAAGGACACTGCCGCCACAAGCACCGCTGCCAAGGACACTGCCGCCACAAGCCAAGGACACCGCCGCCACAAGCACCGCTGCCAAGGACACCGCCGCCACAAGCACCGCAGGCCCATGAGCGCCAAAAGCTCTGATGCTACTGAGGCCACCACAAGCAGGATGAAGCACTCTGGGCACAAAGCCCCCTCCAGAACCAGTGGAGATTTACATCCACTACCTCTGTCCTTGGCAGGATGAAGCACTGTGGACACAAAGCCCCCTCCAGAACCAGTGGAGATTGACATCCACTACCTCTGGCCTTGGCAGGATGAAGCACTCTGGGCACAAAGCCCCCTCCAGAACCAGTGGAGATTGACATCCACTCCCTCTGTCCTTGGCAGGATGAAGCACTCTGGGCACTAAGCCCCCTCCAGAACCAGTGGAGAGTTACATCCACTCCCTCTGTCCTTCGCAGGATGAAGCACTCTGGGCACAAAGCCCCCTCCAGAACCAGTGGAGAGTTACATCCACTACCTCTGTCCTTGGCAGGATGAAGCACTCTGGGCACAAAGCCCCCTCCAGAACCAGTGGAGATTGACATCCACTTGAGAGACTGTGGCTTTGCACTCCCCAGGATTGCACAGTGGGCAACACACCAACTGGAGAGACTTGAGGTGACTTTGGCTTTGCACTCCCCAGGATTGCACAGTGGGCAAACCACCCACTGTAGAGACTTGCGAGACTGTGGCTTTGTTCTCCCCAGGATATGGCAGTGGGCATGGGCCCCCCTCGTGGATTTGGCATCGTGCACTCAACCGGCTGAGGTGCCCACCCTTTCCTTTCCCCCTGAGGTGCCTGTTTTATTTCTATCTGATGCCCCTGCAGTGTTCTCTCTGTCTTGTTCGGGTATTGAGTGTGCCTTTTGGGCCCAGTGCTCCACGGACTGTGATGGTGGACTCCCTTGGACTTGTGTTCTTGGTGTATATAATTGTATATAGTATAAATGTATATATTTGTAAATATTTGGATATATGTAGTTGAATATATCACAATTATTCAACTCATTTCCTTTTGTCCTTGCATTCTTCTAGGGGGATTGGGGGGTGTAACTGTGATGTATCATGATGTATTAGCGTGTGTGTTGTAGTGGATGAGGGTGGGGGTGTTGCGTGTGTGTGTCACAGTTTTTTCCCTCCCCCCTCCCCTGTGTCGTAGGTACAGTACTCACCGTGGTCTTTGTCGCCGGCGTTCGTGCTCCTGGTAGAGGAGCAGGAAGATAAAGGCTGGAAAAATCTGGATCTCTGGTTCCATGGCGTCCTGGTTCCTCGTGAGGTTTGCAGAGGTGAGCGTTTTCCCTTCGAAGTCCTGTTTCCACTGTGTTTTTGTTCACGGTGAATCCGCCCCAGAAAAGGTGGCGGATTGGCCTGTCATAATAGTGTGGGCGGTACATTGTCTTCCGCCTGTCTGCTGGCGGTGCCCGCCGATGTGTTTGTTTGTACCGCCGTGGCGGTCGGAGTGTTAAAGTGGCTGTCTATGTTGGCGGTTTCCACCACGGTCGTAATAAAAAAAAAATTACCGCCGGCCTGTTGGCGGTCTTACCGCCGCTTTAACACCGACCGCCAGGGTTGTAATGACCAGCTGTGTGTCTTTGCACTTTGATGGAACACAACAGTTTCCAGTTTCACTACTGGAAATATGTTATACATTTCATTTCCTCAGGTGAAAGTATATGTTTGCATGATAAAATCATCAGCAGCACTTCACATGGATTTTCTTTTTTTCTATTCATGGGGGCAACTTGTTTTTCCAGTGGACGGGCCAGTTTTAGGGTGCAAATTTACCTATTTTAACCTTAGAAAGGGATTTAGGGTCAGATGTAAGTAGGTTCCAAATTGCGAGTTGCAATTTGCGAGTCACAGCGACTCTCAAATTGCAACTCGCAATTTGGAATGCAGAAAGGTGTCTCAGACACCTTCTGCGAGTTGCTATGGGGTCGCAAAGACCCACCTCATTAATATTAATGAGATGGGTCGCAATTTGTGACCCCATAGCGATTCAGGGCACTCACGGGGATGGTGGCCTGCTGGGAACAGCAGACCACCATGTCCGTGACTGCTTTTAAATAAAGCAGTTTTTTTTTTTCTATGTGCAACCCGTTTTCCTTAAAGAAAAACGAGCTGCACTTTGAAAAAAAAAACGAAACCTTTTGTTTCTGTATTTTTCAGGGCAGGTAGTGGTCCATTGGACCACTGCCTGCTCTGAAAAATTAATTTTTCCCATTTGCGCCTGGGTTACCATCCACTTCAAGTGGATGGTAACTGCGCTCTCATTTGCGACCGCAATCGCGGTCGCAAATGAAAATGCATACCAGTGCGACTCGCAAATAGGAAGGGAACACCCCTTCCTATTTGCGACTCGGAAATGCATTTTGCGAGTCGGTTCCGACTCGCAAAATGCATTTCTACATCTCAAAGTGGCTTTAGCGACTCGCAAATGGCGATTTTCGCTGTTTGCAACTCGCTAAAGCTTTGCTACATCTGGCCCTTACTCCTGTCCTTCTGCAGTTGATGCCCGAATTTTCTAAAGTTTGGAAAGATTCACAGGCAAGTTTGCAAAAAGCTCCACACTTATGAAAGTTTGTTTGTTCATAAACTCACAGGACATTTAAGCTCTGTAAAGACTGCTTGGAAATCCTGTTCATAAATTTACCTGCACAAACATCTTTGTGGGAGTAAATCAATTAAGAGAGCACAATCACTTTCCTGAATGAGAAGTGTTTTTTCACTTGTAATCAGGGAAGGTTTGCTTGTGAAGCAGTGTAGTGAAGACCAATAAGTCAAGTAAGTAGGTGTATATTAGTGTTTATTACAAGTTAGGTACGAAGAAGCCTGAGCTTGTCCTTCCACATGCACAGAGAATTCCCACATTTCATTGGGTGGAACAGTGCACCGTAGTCGAAAAGCAACTTGGGCCCGTATTATGTAATGGCCGCATCCGCGCTCCGTGTGCAAACAGGGACCGTGAGCCCTATTACATTCAGGGGCATATTTAGGAAAATTGGCACTGCACACAGTGCATCTGCGCTTTTCTTGCACCCTTTAATGTGCCGTACCACCACCATGTGTGCACCGTGTTTAAGATACAGCACACCATGGCAGTAGTTAGGGGACTAGCATCAGAATTATTTACAGTAGTCCGAAACTTCGCAGGATTAGCGTAAACAAATTTGATGCTAATCCTGCAAAGCTCATTGAGGCCTATTATCATCAATATTGTGCCTCCTTTTAACGCCTGCTCTGAGTCGGCATTAAAAGTGCCGAACAAAAAGACCCAAAGAAATCTGTTAGATTTCTTTGCACCATTTTTTGGGTCTCTCTAACTGGGAAACACCCCCTTTGCTTACATTATGCCTCGCGCTGGCATAATGAGGTGCAAAGGGTTACAAAGTGGAGCAATGCATGCATTGCGCCACTTTGTAAATATGGCGCTGGGATTTTGGGCTCGTTGGGCCACATTAGCGTAAAATAAAAATTACGCTAATGTGGCGTAAGGAGGTGCTAGGGGCTCTTAAATCTGTCCTTCAATGTGATGTCTCAGTGAGAAACTGGCGCTTGCCCTGGAGGAAGTGCAGCTGCTGAAAGAAGCCTCTCCATCTTTTACAGTGCAAGTGGAACCGCATGCAATTCACCGGGAGGTGGCGATCACCCTGCAGATGGGTTCAGTGAATAACTGCATGTGTCTACAAGGAGATGTCTGAGGGGGTCTGAGTGATACCCTGGGCACCATCCAGAGGTCTGTCCTCAGGCAGTGCATTAATAATGCACTGCCTTTTTGTGGCACACTGTCAATGTACCTCCTAGGGCATGTTTACCACTGCACATGCGTCTGTAATAGTGCACGGGCTCATAGGCAAAGTGATTCCTTCATTTGCATGGGGCCACGCCCCATGTAAGTGAAAGAATGTCCTCTCAAGATAGCTCTGGCACTACATGACCCCGAGCTATCAGTATTAAGGAAGGGGTCACACAAGCAATAAACGTTTAATAACATAGTGCCCAGGGGGCTCAAAAAGAGATACACATACCTATTGCACCCAAGGGGCACTATACATGTTATGGCCTCTGCAGCACAGCGCTCGAGAAGAAGTGTGCCCCTGTGTACACATAAACTATACATAGAAAGAACTTGGTACAAAGCAAGTGTACACAAGTGAAATTTGCAGTATACTACAATAAGCATTACACAAGTGTGTGCCATTCATTGGAAGCTAAATGGTTATGAGATTTTACAAATGTATTGTCATGAATTTTAACGGGCCTAACTCACAAAGATTTTGCAATAGGTAGGTGAAACCCTTTATTATGGGACTCCATATTTACTCCTAAATTCCAGAAACAGGCCAGGTTCCCGCCAGACCGTTTAAATTCAGGAGTAAGAAATAGTTCTTAAAGAGTAAGGCTCAGCAAAATCTTTGTGAATTGGGCCTAAAGTCTTTTTTTAACTACTTAACATTCATTTGTCTATTTTCGCATCCAGACAATCAGCCATCCCAATTACAAACACAGGTCCAGATTAAAATGGGTCTAGCACCTCCTTGCACCACATTAGCGCCATTCGTTTTAAGCTACTGTGGCCCAATGAGGCCAAAATCACTGCTCCATATTTACAAAGTGGTGCAATGCATGCATTGCACCACTTTGTAACCCCTTGTGTCACATTATGCTTGCACCGGGCATAATGTATGCAAGAGGGCGTTCCCCATTAGGGGGCCAAACAAATGGTGCAAGGAAATCTAAAAGAGCAGGTATTAAAAGGAGGCACACCATTATTTATAAAGGGCCTCAATGTGCTTTGCATGATTTGCTTCAACATTTTTGAAGCTAATCTTGCAATGCACCACACTAGCATCAATAATGTTAACACTAGTTCCCTAACTACCTCCATGGTGCGCTCTATCTTAAATATGGCGCACACATGGTGGAGCTAGGGGGGTGATAAGGGGCACAAGAAAAGTGGTGCTACATTGGATGAAACATCACTTTTCTTAAATCTGCCCCACTGTTTTTATGTGCTTGCACAAAAAATGTCATGTGTAGGCACCCCTAACTTATAAACTGTCAAACTTTACATACCTGCTATATTTTGGTCAGTAACCTTGGCTTTCACTTTAAAAACATTCAAAAGCATTTTGCACTCGCAATTTGTACAGAACTTTATTACGTCATGCCATGGTGATGATTCATAGAAAATGCTGTGACTGTTAAACAGTGCAGTGGTTTATTTTTAAATAAAGTAGGACATTAAATGTGAAAGCAATTCATATAGTCTCCTAGTGGCTAGGAAGTGTGCATGCACAGATATGGCTGGGCTCGAGGAGATGGAGGTGTAATGGCCTCAAAAAACTGTTAACCTTAGTGAAGGCCAAACCTTTTCTGAATTGATGAAATATTATAGAGACAAGAAACAACACATGGTCAAAGCATGCCTGACCTTAGATGCTGTCATCTTTAAAAGGAGGTGTGCAATTCACTCAGTTTACAACAACCTGTCTTCTAAAGTTCACCTAATGAATGAAAAAACTCCTGGGGTAAACACCAACAGGTGCAGTGACACCAGAACCCAGTGGAGTGAGGCACCACGTGCACCCTAGTTATGCCTGCCTTTTCCAGCAAACAAGGGGATAGGTAGGCCGATTTTCCTTGTTAGAATTATGGCGTATGGCGCCCACGCCACCACTGCGGCAAGGCTGCTTGACTTACATAGAGGAGGGCAGTCCAAAAATGTACCTTAACTCTAAGCATTGGAAAAAAACCCGTCTATTTGTAGATAATTGAACAAAAGGGGGAAATCATGTCACTACAATACAAGTGATCATAAGGGGGCAACAGTGTAAAGGATGGATTGTATGAAGGCGCTGTAGAGTAACTCTGCAGTGCTATAAATTCTGTACAGGATTTGTGAATTTCAAACCCTCCTTGTGTCCCCAGGCCATTTTCAGTGTCACACAGCTCACAAATCTGGCACAGGATTTTCTGATTCTCAAAAAACAAATTACAGAAGGAATTTTGTGGATTACAACAGTGCTTGATCAACCTCTGTTGTGGGTTCAGGGCAGGTCCTTACCAAATGCTCAGGATGTATGTCCAACTGCCCTCTGCAGAGATTTGTTGCCTCTGGTGGTTGGGTGCAAGACCTGGATATAGGCCAGACCTTGTGTTCAGCCCCCATTGTGCACAGCCGGTGCCACGAACAGCCAAAGGCTAGGACATGTACCAACTCCCACTGCCCACAGCTGAATGCCATGCTCTGAGGGGGATTCTACCCATTGTGGGTTGAGTATAATGCCTATGGAAATGCCAGGGCTTTAGCCAATCCCCATTCACATTGCAGAAGGCCATACACATCAGGGGTTGGCCATCTGTGGCCAAATCCCTTCATGCACAGTCAAAGTCTGAACTCCATGGGAGTTGCTCACACATGGTGGCATGGGTGAATGGCCAGGCTAAATCCCAAGTGCTGCAGTGAAATCTGCCTTCACACAACCAAAGGCCAATGGCAGCAGGGGCTGGCGCTCCATGGTTTGCTGGGCACATGGACTGGCCATGCACTAGGCCCTAAGTCCAACCCCAATGGTGTGCAGCAGAAAGAGGGGGACTCGAAGTAACAATTGGCATACCTGCTCTCTCAAGAGAATTGGACTTAGTTAAATTAGGTTTGGCAATTGTAAATCTCGGCGTACTCAGGGTTGGCTGCTTGAATTGCTCATAAATTTTATTTGTAGGTCTATGTTTTCTTTTATGGTTAGCTCCGATAAAGGATTTGGGCTTGCATTTCTTACTGTTAGGCATTTAGGGCCACATGTACAAAGATCCATTTTTGCGAGTCGCAAAACCGGACGTACAACAGTGTACTTTACACTGTTTGCGATTCTCAATGGGGTCGCAAATGACCTACCTCATGAATATTCATGAGGTAGGTCGCAATTTGGGACCCCATTGGGAATGGCCGCCCTCACAGGGATGGTGGCCTGCTGAAGACATGCCTGCACTGAAAAAATAATTTCGCTGCCATTAACAAAGGGGAAGGGGTCCCATGGGGACTCCTTCCCATTTGCGAATGGGTTAGCACCAGTTTGATATTGGTGCAAACTGCAAATGTGTTGTGACTGCATTCATGGTCACAAAACAATCCTACATCGCACTGCGACTCACAACTAGGAAGGGAACGCCCCTTCCTAATTGTGGCTCGCAAACTTATTTTACGATTCGATAAATAGATTACCGAATCGCAAAACAGGCTCTGTAGATACCAAAATGTTTTTTTCCAGTTGCAAACGGTCCAATTATGCAAATCGGGTCGTTTGCAACAGGAAAAATGGTACGTACATGTGCCCCATATTAATTTACCTGAGCATTAGAGATGATATATACCTCAAGTGATAGGAGTAATTCGACCTCCACAATCACAGTGGTCGTTTTAGCTAAATGTTTGCCTAAACACACAGCATGTTTTCCTCTATATTGCCAGCAGAGATACCTGAATACCCCTTACATTCTCCCTTCTCCCCTATTCATACCCTCAAGACTCCCTAATCAAACTAAGAAGAAAACAGTCCAATCTAAAAAGGAACAAGAGCACAATGTAAGATATAAGATAAATATAACAATCAGATCAAAGGTCCACTGTGCAACACTGCAGTACAATATAAAGCAATTTAGAATATACCCAAGCAAGATAGAACAATCCAAGAGAGTACAGAAACAGAAGTGCCTTTAATTTATCATATTAATACTCTATTTTGGAGGGCATGCCCAACTGATACAGATGTTGCTTTGCTGAATCAGTAGAAATCCTTGGAGTACAATAAGTGCCAGCTCAGGCTTTTGTGAACATCTGTAGTGAGATTCATTAGGACTGAATGGTTTGCTCAAATGGATCCTTTCCACTTCTAAAGGCTTTATCCTTCCTATCTTGATTTTTATGTTCCTCACAACTTGCCTTAAATTCAGCTCTCATCTCACACAAACATCTACATCATATCTCTCTCCTCTTCTAAATGTCTAATTTATAACCTTCTACTGTAGACACTCACCTATGCCCTGTCACCTTCCATGTGAATTCTCTGTATTCTTCCCTTTTCCTAAAGCAATTCCAGTGACCTGTCACCTCCCAATAGTCTCTTTGTTCTTGCTCCCTCTTCAGAGTACCCCTCTGTCCTCTCATTTACCTCAAGCACTCACAGGGGGTCATTATAACCCCGGCGGTCGGCGGTAATATGGAGGAAAGTACTGCCAACAGGCTGGTGGTACTTTCCTCCACACCACACCGACTGCCACAGCGGTAACGGCCATCTGGCTGGAGACAACAATCTCCAGCCCGGTGGCCGTCACTTGCCCGCCTGCGGTATTATGACCCCGCTTACTCTATGGTTTTCGTGGCTCCCTTACCACCACGAAAACCATGGTGGTAGGCATTATCAGTGACCGGGAATCCCTTCCCTGTCACTGATAGGAGTCTAACCCACTCCCCTCCCCCTCCACAGGGTCCGCCCACCCCATTCCTCTCCAGACCCCTTCATACACGCCCCGCCCTTCACACACGCACACATTCACACACACACCTATTCCCACATTAATCCACTCTCGCATGCATCCATTCACACACACCTCCACACACACTTACATACATACACGCAGACACGCATTCACACTACTCACCATACATGCACTCACACCCCCAAACATGCACACACATACAACACGCAACACACACCTGCATACACGCACGCATGCACAGACATACACACACACACACACACACAACACCCCCCTCCCTTGTCGGAGCACCCACTTACCTGGATCCATGGGGTCCCTCGGCACGACATGGGACAGACACTGCTGCCAGCAGCAGCGTCCACCAGCAGAACACCGCCAGGCCGTATTATGCTCATAATACATCTGGCAGCGGTCTACTGGTGTGGCCTTGCTTCTGGCAGCAGCGCCACCTTACCCCCATCCACCGGCATGGCCACAGCTGGATTTCCGCCATCCTTCTGGCGGAAGTGTGGCTCTGGTCATAATTTGGCAGTTGTCTGGTAGCCACGGCAGCAGTCTTTTGGTGGCCCTTGCTGTGGCAGTAGGCGGTGTTTACCGCCGGGGTCATAATGACCCCCACAGTGCGCCACCCACCACTGTATGATACGTTTGTTTCAACACTATCTACTTTTATGCCCCATTTCTCAATTCCCACAAGAGTTGCCCATTTTCTGTCCTATTAGCAAGCAGTCTGGATTTTGTGATTTTTATAACTATAGTAATTTTGTATAAAAGAGCTAAACCTAATGTGTTCCTTTGAAAACGTGTTTAAATGAATGAATTGTTCTGTTAATTAATAGTATTGTCTTGCTTAGAGTTGTATAGTGCTTCTTACACAGTAAGCATGCAAAAAGTCTTTAAGCCATTGTTAGAAATGGGGTCTTTGGTTGGCAGTCAGGTTACCCTCTGTCCAAGCAAGGGCCCTCACTCTAGTCAGGGTAAAAGAGAATTACCCTCAGCTAACCCCCGCTTACCCCTTTGGTAGCTTGGCACGAGCAGCAGGTTTAACTTACGAGTGCTAGGTGTAATGTATTTGTACCAACACACACAGTAACTTAATGAAAACACCACAAAATGACACAACACAGGTTTAGAAAAATACAAAATATTTATCTAAACAAAACAAGACCAAAACGAAAAAAATCCACAATACACAAGTCAAGTTATCAATTAAAAACTAAAAAGAGTCTTTGGGGGTCATTCCTACATTGGCGGGCGGCGGGAACCGCCGAATGACCTTTTGACTGCGGCGGCCATTCTGGCTTTCCCGCTGGGCTGGCGGGCGACCGCCAGAAGGCCGCCCGCCGACCCAGTGGGAAACCCCCTTCTACGAGGATGCCAGCTCCGAATGGAGCCGGCGGAGTCGAAGGGGTGCGACGGGTGCAGTGGCAGACACTGAAAATCTTATTGGGGCCCTGTTAGGGGGCCCCTGCAGTGCCCATGCCCGTTGCCCGTTACCGCCATCCGGTTCCTGGCGGTGAAAACCGGCAGGAACAGGATGGCGGTAAGGGGGTCAGAATCCCCATGGCGGCGCTGCAAGCAGCGCCGCCATGGAGGATTCCCTGGGCCAGGGGTAAACCGGCGGGAAACCGCCGGTTGCCCTTTTCTGACCGCGGCTTTACCGCCGCGGTCAGAATGGCCAAGGAAGCACCGCCAGCCTGTTGGCGGTGCTTCTGTCATTTTAGCCCTGGCGGTCGCCGACCGCCAGGGTTAGAATGACCCCCTTTATGTAATTTTAAACACAACGCTAACGCTGTTAGTGTGAAAATTTACCTGGGAGCGTCACAAATAACCCTGCATGGGCGAGTGTGTTGCAAAAAGGGCTTGCGAATCGTCGATTTCACTCACGAGCGAGACCGTGCGTCGTTTCTCCTTCAGTCGAGTCGGCATGCACCGTTTCTTCTCTCCACAGAAGAGGTACGGGCAGGCCTTGCATTGTTTTTACACTCCCAGCGGTGTTTGCGTCGGAAATCCTGCTACACAATGATCCGAAAACTAAGCACCGCAGGTTGCGATCTCACCATCCTCCATCAGCGATGCTGCGAGTCGTTTCTCCAGCTGCGGGCATCGATCTTCCAGTCGCATTGCAGCCAAGTGTCGATTTTCATCTGTGAAGCCGGCAGCGCGTACATTTTTCAGCCGCAGATCGGAGTCGTGTCCACCTTTTTCTGGCACGGCAGTTGGTGCGTGGATTTCCCACTCTTGGTTTGTCAACTTCTCCTTTCAGGGTCAATATTGATATACCAAGGCACATCATAAAAGTCAGTTCCTTGTTGTTGTAGTAATAAAGTTCCAACTCAACATGAGTATATAGTAGATATTTTTTATTCCTCAAAGTGCTTCAGAAAAGTAACAGCCATCATGAGTCCAGAGATATATCAGCCAACACATGTTTCGTCAACAAGACTTTTTCAAGGCCCATTACTAGGGATACTCTGAAAACCCAAAATTTCTTGCAGGGTGCAGAAATTTCTGAACTATTCAAAATCTGGAAATGGGATTGTCAAATCCTCATCAAGTATGTGCTATAGCCAAGAGAGTACGGCCATGATAAGCCATTTAGTGATCGCAACCCAAGTGCAGGAAGTGTTGCCGCTTAGCCACTGTGTTTTGTTGTCCCTTCTCCTCTCAGGGTCCCAGGAACTGGATGAGCACCACTTGGCAGAGTAGGAGTCTCAGCAGAGGCTACAGGTGCTGGCAGAGAGAAGTCTTTCCTGTCCCTGAGACTTCAAACAGGAGGCAAGCTCTAATTCAAGCCCTTGGAGAGTTCTTCACAAGAAGGAAGGTACACAAAATCCGGTCTTTGTCCTCTAGCCCAGGAAGAAGCAGCAACTGCAGGATAGCTCTACAAAACACAGTCACAGGTAGGGCAGCTCTTCAGCTCTTCTCCAGGCAGAGGTCCCTCTTGATTTTGAGAAGTGTTCTAAAGTCTGTGGTTTTGGGTGCCCTTCTTAAACCCAGTTTGCCCTTTGAAGTAGGCTTACTTCAAAGAAAAGTCTCTCTTGTTTGTGAAACCCTGCCTTGCCCAGGCCAGGCCCCAACTACACACCAGGGGGTTGGAGACTGCATTGTACCTGGGCGCGTCACAAATAACCCTGCATGGGCGAGTGTGTTGCAAAAAGGGCTTGCGAATCGTCGGTTTCACTCACGAGCGAGACCGTGCGTCGTTTCTCCTTCAGTCGAGTCGGCATGCACCGTTTCTTCTCTCCACAGAAGAGGTACGGGCAGGCCTTGCATTGTTTTTACACTCCCAGCGGTGTTTGCGTCGGAAATCCTGCTACACAATGATCCGAAAACTAAGCAGCGCAGGTTGCGATCTCACCATCCTCCATCAGCGATGCTGCGAGTCGTTTCTCCAGCTGCGGGCATCGATCTTCCAGTCGCATTGCAGCCAAGTGTCGATTTTCATCTGTGAAGCCGGCAGCGGGTACATTTTTCAGCCGCAGATCGGAGTCGTGTACACCTTTTCCTGGCACGGCAGTTGGTGCGTGGATTTCCCACTCTTGGTTTGTCAACTTCTCCTTTCAGGGTCAATATTGATATACCAAGGCACATCTTAAAAGTCAGTTCCTTGTTGTTGTAGTAATAAAGTTCCAACTCAACATGAGTATATAGTAGATATTTTTTATTCCTCAAAGTGCTTCAGAAAAGTAACAGCCATCATGAGTCCAGAGATATATCAGCCAACACATGTTTCGTCAACAAGACTTTTTCAAGGCCCATTACTAGGGATACTCTGAAAACCCAAAATTTCTTGCAGGGTGCAGAAATTTCTGAACTATTCAAAATCTGGAAATGGGATTGTCAAATCCTCATCAAGTATGTGCTATAGCCAAGAGAGTACGGCCATGATAAGCCATTTAGTGATCGCAACCCAAGTGCAGGAAGTGTTGCCGCTTAGCCACTGTGTTTTGTTGTCCCTTCTCCTTTCAGGGTCCCAGGAACTGGATGAGCACCACTTGGCAGAGTAGGAGTCTCAGCAGAGGCTACAGGTGCTGGCAGAGAGAAGTCTTTCCTGTCCCTGAGACTTCAAACAGGAGGCAAGCTCTAATTCAAGCCCTTGGAGAGTTCTTCACAAGAAGGAAGGTACACAAAATCCGGTCTTTGTCCTCTAGCCCAGGAAGGAGCAGCAACTGCAGGATAGCTCTACAAAACACAGTCACAGGTAGGGCAGCTCTTCAGCTCTTCTCCAGGCAGAGGTCCCTCTTGATTTTGAGAAGTGTTCTAAAGTCTGTGGTTTTGGGTGCCCTTCTTAAACCCAGTTTGCCCTTTGAAGTAGGCTTACTTCAAAGAAAAGTCTCTCTTGTTTGTGAAACCCTGCCTTGCCCAGGCCAGGCCCCAAACACACACCAGGGGGTTGGAGACTGCATTGTACCTGGGCGCGTCACAAATAACCCTGCATGGGCGAGTGTGTTGCAAAAAGGGCTTGCGAATCGTCGGTTTCACTCACGAGCGAGACCGTGCGTCGTTTCTCCTTCAGTCGAGTCGGCATGCACCGTTTCTTCTCTCCACAGAAGAGGTACGGGCAGGCCTTGCATTGTTTTTACACTCCCAGCGGTGTTTGCGTCGGAAATCCTGCTACACAATGATCCGAAAACTAAGCAGCGCAGGTTGCGATCTCACCATCCTCCATCAGCGATGCTGCGAGTCGTTTCTCCAGCTGCGGGCATCGATCTTCCAGTCGCATTGCAGCCAAGTGTCGATTTTCATCTGTGAAGCCGGCAGCGCGTACATTTTTCAGCCGCAGATCGGAGTCGTGTACACCTTTTCCTGGCACGGCAGTTGGTGCGTGGATTTCCCACTCTTGGTTTGTCAACTTCTCCTTTCAGGGTCAATATTGATATACCAAGGCACATCTTAAAAGTCAGTTCCTTGTTGTTGTAGTAATAAAGTTCCAACTCAACATGAGTATATAGTAGATATTTTTTATTCCTCAAAGTGCTTCAGAAAAGTAACAGCCATCATGAGTCCAGAGATATATCAGCCAACACATGTTTCGTCAACAAGACTTTTTCAAGGCCCATTACTAGGGATACTCTGAAAACCCAAAATTTCTTGCAGGGTGCAGAAATTTCTGAACTATTCAAAATCTGGAAATGGGATTGTCAAATCCTCATCAAGTATGTGCTATAGCCAAGAGAGTACGGCCATGATAAGCCATTTAGTGATCGCAACCCAAGTGCAGGAAGTGTTGCCGCTTAGCCACTGTGTTTTGTTGTCCCTTCTCCTTTCAGGGTCCCAGGAACTGGATGAGCACCACTTGGCAGAGTAGGAGTCTCAGCAGAGGCTACAGGTGCTGGCAGAGAGAAGTCTTTCCTGTCCCTGAGACTTCAAACAGGAGGCAAGCTCTAATTCAAGCCCTTGGAGAGTTCTTCACAAGAAGGAAGGTACACAAAATCCGGTCTTTGTCCTCTAGCCCAGGAAGGAGCAGCAACTGCAGGATAGCTCTACAAAACACAGTCACAGGTAGGGCAGCTCTTCAGCTCTTCTCCAGGCAGAGGTCCCTCTTGATTTTGAGAAGTGTTCTAAAGTCTGTGGTTTTGGGTGCCCTTCTTAAACCCAGTTTGCCCTTTGAAGTAGGCTTACTTCAAAGAAAAGTCTCTCTTGTTTGTGAAACCCTGCCTTGCCCAGGCCAGGCCCCAAACACACACCAGGGGGTTGGAGACTGCATTGTACCTGGGCGCGTCACAAATAACCCTGCATGGGCGAGTGTGTTGCAAAAAGGGCTTGCGAATCGTCGGTTTCACTCACGAGCGAGACCGTGCGTCGTTTCTCCTTCAGTCGAGTCGGCATGCACCGTTTCTTCTCTCCACAGAAGAGGTACGGGCAGGCCTTGCATTGTTTTTACACTCCCAGCGGTGTTTGCGTCGGAAATCCTGCTACACAATGATCCGAAAACTAAGCAGCGCAGGTTGCGATCTCACCATCCTCCATCAGCGATGCTGCGAGTCGTTTCTCCAGCTGCGGGCATCGATCTTCCAGTCGCATTGCAGCCAAGTGTCGATTTTCATCTGTGAAGCCGGCAGCGCGTACATTTTTCAGCCGCAGATCGGAGTCGTGTACACCTTTTCCTGGCACGGCAGTTGGTGCGTGGATTTCCCACTCTTGGTTTGTCAACTTCTCCTTTCAGGGTCAATATTGATATACCAAGGCACATCTTAAAAGTCAGTTCCTTGTTGTTGTAGTAATAAAGTTCCAACTCAACATGAGTATATAGTAGATATTTTTTATTCCTCAAAGTGCTTCAGAAAAGTAACAGCCATCATGAGTCCAGAGATATATCAGCCAACACATGTTTCGTCAACAAGACTTTTTCAAGGCCCATTACTAGGGATACTCTGAAAACCCAAAATTTCTTGCAGGGTGCAGAAATTTCTGAACTATTCAAAATCTGGAAATGGGATTGTCAAATCCTCATCAAGTATGTGCTATAGCCAAGAGAGTACGGCCATGATAAGCCATTTAGTGATCGCAACCCAAGTGCAGGAAGTGTTGCCGCTTAGCCACTGTGTTTTGTTGTCCCTTCTCCTTTCAGGGTCCCAGGAACTGGATGAGCACCACTTGGCAGAGTAGGAGTCTCAGCAGAGGCTACAGGTGCTGGCAGAGAGAAGTCTTTCCTGTCCCTGAGACTTCAAACAGGAGGCAAGCTCTAATTCAAGCCCTTGGAGAGTTCTTCACAAGAAGGAAGGTACACAAAATCCGGTCTTTGTCCTCTAGCCCAGGAAGAAGCAGCAACTGCAGGATAGCTCTACAAAACACAGTCACAGGTAGGGCAGCTCTTCAGCTCTTCTCCAGGCAGAGGTCCCTCTTGATTTTGAGAAGTGTTCTAAAGTCTGTGGTTTTGGGTGCCCTTCTTAAACCCAGTTTGCCCTTTGAAGTAGGCTTACTTCAAAGAAAAGTCTCTCTTGTTTGTGAAATCCTGCCTTGCCCAGGCCAGGCCCCAAACACACACCAGGGGGTTGGAGACTGCATTGTGTGAGGGCAGGCACAGCCCTTTCAAGTGTGAGTGACCACCCTTCCCCTCCCTCCTAGCACAGATGGCTCATCAAGAAATGCAGACTACACCCCAGCTCCCTTTGTATCACTGTCTAGTGAGAGGTGCAACCAGCCTAACTGTCAAACTGACCTGGACAGGGAATCCACACAGTCACAGAAATGTTTTAAGCAAGAAAATGCTCACTTTCTAAAAGTGGCATTTTCAAACACACAATCTTAAAATCAACTTTACTAAAAGAGGCATTTTTAAATTGTGAGCTCAGAGACCCCAATCTCCACATATAGGTAGCCCCCATGTTAACCTATGAAGGGGACAGGCCTTACAACAATGAAAAACGAATTTAGCAGTATTTCACTGTCAGGACATAGAAAACACATTACTATGGTCCTCATTACAACCCTAACGGTCGGTGTTCAAGCGGGGGTAATACTGCCAACAGGCTGGCGGTAACAAAAATGCAATCATGACCACAGCGGAAACCACCAACACAGACAGCCACTTTAACACTCTGACCGCCACAGCGGTAGCAACAAACACTGTGGCGGTAACCGCCAACAGCCAGGCCGAAGACAATGTTCCACCGACCCCATTACAATCCGCCCATCCGCCAGCTTTTCCGGGGCAGTACCAACGCTATCAAAAGCACAGCGGAAACAGTATACAGAAGGGAAACCACCCCCCTCTCAATACTCAAGTAAGAACCAGGGCGCCATGGAGCCCGAGCTGCAGGTCCTCCCAATGCTGGTGTACCTTCTCATATACCAGGAGTACCAATGGCGACAGCGATGACCACGGTGAGTACTACAGCTAGCACATAGGGAGGGGTGGAGGAAAAAGAGAGTGGCACACACACACACACGCAACACCCCCACCCCCAACACCATACACACAAGCACATGCAATACCATTACACATACACCTCGTAACCCTCTGGAATAATGTAAGGACAAAAGGAATGGAGTCAAATGAGTGATATTAGAAATAGTCAGAAATACGTTAATATTTCAAAAACAGTATTTACAAAATATACAATATGTACAAAAGGCGGGACAATGTCCACTCAACATGTCCGTGGCCCACTGGGCAAAACACATAGGCCAAGTCCACTCTTGACTCCTGCCTCAATATATGTAGAGAACACTGCAAGGGCATTAGGTCGAAAATGCACAGGCATCTCAGGGGGACAGGGAAAAGGGGGGGTACCTCAGACGGAAGATGGTACAACACCACTGCTCCTGGAGGGTGCTCCATGCCCACAGCGATGTCCTGGGGAGTGCAAACCCACAGTCTCTCAAGTGGTGGTTTGCCCACTGCTTGTTCCTGGGGAGTGCAAAGCCAGTCTCTCAAGTATCTCAAGTGGGTGGTTTGCCCACTGCTTGGTCCTGGGGAGTGCAAAGCCAGTCTCTCAAGTCTCTCAAGTGGGTGGTTTGCCCACTGCTTGGTCCTGGGGAGTGCAAAGCCACAGTCTCTCAAGTGGGTGGTTTGCCCATTGCTTGGTCCTGGGGAGTGCAGGGCCACAGTCTTTCAAGTCTCTCAAGTGGGTGGTTTGCCCACTGCTTGGTCCAGGGAGTGCAAGGCCACAGTCTCTCAAGTGGAGGGCTTCTCCACTGGTTTTGGAGGGGGCCTTGTGCCCAGTGTGCTTCATCCTGCCAAGGATAGGGTTAGTGGATGCCTTGCTCCACTGGTTCTGGAGGGGGCTTTGTGCGCAGTGTGCTTCATCCTGCCAAGGATAGGGTGAGTGGATGCCTTTTCCCACTGGTTCTGGAGGGGGCTTTGTGTGCAGTGTGCTTCATCCTGCCAAGGATAGGGTGAGTGGATGCCTTTCTCCACTGGTTCTGGAGGGGTTTTGTGTCCAGTGTTCTTCATCCTGCCAAGGATAGGCTGAGTGGATGCCTTTCTCCACTGGTTCTGGAGGGGGCTTTGTGCCCAGTGATGCAGCACTTGGGGGTGCCGCCAGGTCACAGTCCCTCATCTGGGTGTCAGAGCCACAAGATTTGCAGTGACTAGGATGCATGATAGTCCATGGAGGCAGGGCTTCAGTCCATTAGACGGCAGCTATTGCTGCACAGTGGTGCTAGTGCCAGTGCTGGTGCTGCCAGTGGTGGGGGGAGGCTCCAGCCCTTCTCCTGCAGCCTCGGACGGCTGCCCACTGGGGCTGCTGCTGGCTGTGGTGCTACTGTCAGCAATGCAGGTGGCAGTGCTTGCGGTGGTGCTTGCGGTGGTCAAGGCGATGCCCACTAAAACCATTGGGGTTGGAGTGCTTTGGAGCCTGCCCAACAAGGGACCTACCCTGCCATGTTCGCCCTGTCCTAGGGGCACCCACATTCCACATCCCCACCCAGGTAAAACCTTAGCTCGCGCAAAATCATGAATCTGAATTTGTACTCACCCCCTTGTGGCTGCTGTGATGCCCTCAAGCGCCCATCCAACTCCAGATAGGCCACCGCCAGGATGCGGAACATCAGGGGGGTCAGGGTACAACAGGAACCCCTTCCTCGTTTGGAGGCCAGCCCCAGCTGGGCCTCCGCTGTCTTCCTTGCCCAGCGGCACAGGTCCTCCCACCGGTTGCGGCAGTGGGTGCTCCACCTGCCAAAGACCCCCAGGGTCCGCACCTCCTTGGCGATGGCACATCAAATACCCTTTTTCTGATGGGCGCTGACCTGCAGAAAAATACAGCAGAAAAGGGATTAGTCATACCATTCGGACCGTCACACTTATGGCCCACCATATCCCTCCCATCCCCTAACGCACATACATAGACCACCATACATGCAGCACTCTGCCCAGGACACCTCAGCCCCCTACATGTGGCTTACACACACAGCATTCCATAAATTCATGGGCCACGCATCATGCTCACAGTGTACTCACCTGTTTGTCTGGAGGAGCATAGAGTAAAGTGTACTGGGGTAGGACCCCATCCACCAGTCTCTCCAACTCATCCGCAGTGAAGGCCGGGGCCCTTTCCCCAGACATATGAACCATTGTTGCTTCCAGACACAGGTCACAGAAGCACTTGCAGTGTAGGTCCTCTCCTGTTGAGGGTCAGGTAGCAAGTGAGTGAATAGATAGAAAATGGCGGTCACGTCCGCGGCGCTGCGTACCGTCACCTCTGGCGTACATCGCCATTGGCTCCTGGAACCCATAGGGCCCAATGATAACCAATGCAAAGTTGCATGGCGGTCATCGACCGCCTACCGCAGTGACGCACAACACCAGCGGAATTACCTCATTTCCACTTCTCCCTCCTCACAGGTCCGGCAGCAGCCATTTCAGGGGGGCATAGGCCATGGCACCTAACTGCGACACAGCAGACATTGGCACATCAACTGACTCTCAGATTCACATGCTGGTTCTGTAAAGAGATGCATCATTATTTCAATAGATGTGTGAATATGACCCACTGCTCACCGTTTTCCTCCCTAGGCTTCAACCGCTGAGGATGAATATTAGATGGAGACGTCTTCCAGTGTACAGACCCCTGGTGGACCTTGCGACAATGGAGGACAGACACATTATCCTAACCTACAGACTTGATTGGACCACAATCCAAAAACTGTGTGCCCAATTAGAGCCAGACCTCTTGTCAGCACTCCGCCAGCCCACAGGTATCCCCCCTCTAGTTCAGGTCCTGTCAGTGCTCTATTTCCTGGCAAGTGGTTCCTTCCAAACAACAGTGGCCATGGCATCAGGGATGTCTCAGCTAATGTTCTCCAACCTGTTGACCAGAGTATTGTCTGCCCTGCTGAAACACATGCACAGCTACATCGTATTCCCCCAGGTGGAGGATTTGGCCACAGTGAAAGCTGACTTTTATGCCCTGGGACATGTCCCCAACATCATTGGTGCCATTGATGGTACATATGTAGCATTTGTGCCCCCCCGGAGAAATGAACAAGTGTCCAAATAGAAAAAACTATCACTCTCTGAATGTGCAGATGGTGTGTTTGGCGGATCAGTACATCTCCCATGTGAATGCCAAGTATCCTGGCTCTGTGCCTGACGCCTTTATCTTGAGGAATAGCAGCATCCCATATGTGATGGCACAACTCCAGAGGCACCGGGTGTGGCTAATAGGTGAGCCCAAGGTCCCCACCCAGTATATGTTGGTGTCTGGGTATCAGGTTGTCCCTAAGGGTTAGTGTGTGTCTAACAGTTGTCCCTCGATATTTGCAAATGACTTTGGTTGCCACAACCTCTCATAGCTACTAACCCGAGTGAGGAATTCCAGGACAAGGGCAGAGGAACATTACAATAAGGCATATGGGCGAACAAGGAGGATAATTGAGAGAATCTTTGGCCTCCTGAAGGCTAGGTTCCGGTGCCTCCAGCTGACAGGTGGATCCCTGTACTACTCACCCAAGAAGATGTGTCAGATCATCGTTGCATGTTGCATGTTGCACAACCTGGCCTTGAGACGCCAGGTGCCTTTTCTGCAGGAGGATGAGCCTGGAGATGGACTTGTGGCAGCGGTCGAGCCTGTGGACAGTGAGGAAGAGGAGGCAGAGGATGAAGATGTGGACAACAGAAGCTCTTTCATACAGCAGGACTTCCAGTGACACTCAGGTAAGACACTGTAACTTCACTTTACATTTCAGTTTTCTGTTGGACATTGGACATGGCAGCATGATTTCCCTATGTCTATGGCCACTTACTATACCCTTTGGCATCTCTATTTTCAGATCTCTGTGCCCCACTCTGGCTCCTGGTGTGTTTACTGCTGCGCACTACAGGTCATACCAATGTATGTATAACTGTATATATGATTGGCAATGTTTTCAGATTGTTGTACTAATACATATTTCAATCAATTGACAGACTCCAGAATTGTATTTGTTCCAAGGGTGTTTATTTAAGTGCTAATAAGTAGAGGGGGGTGTGCAATGGGCTGGGGTGATGGTGGGGGAAATGTCCAGTTAGAGTCCATTGTCTTGGTATCACAGGTGCATTGTCCAATGGGGCATAGGAAGTACAGAAATGGCAGTTCAATATGGACAGGGTGACAGAGTGGGACACAAGGGTGACAATCAGGAGAGTCTTATTTCCTGGCAGGTGTCTTGGCAATGTTCTCAGGCTTCTTCTTGGATCGCAGGGACATTTTGCGGGGTGGTTCTACTTCTGCAGGGGGTGGGGTGCTGGTGGCCTGTTGTTCCAGTGGCGGTGCCTCCCGTCCACTAGCGCCGGCGGAGGTGGAGGGCTGTTCATCGCTGTGGCTAGTGGCAGGGGATGGTTGTTGTGCCACTGCCTCCCTCATGGTGTTGCCATGTCAGCCAGCACCCCTGCAATGGTGACCAGGATGGTGTGGATGTGTTTGAGGTCCTCTCTGATCCCCAGGTACTGTCCCTCCTGCAGCCGCTCGGTGTCCTGCAACTTGGCCAATATCTGGCCCATGGTCTCCTGGGAATGGTGATATGCTCCTAGGATCCCTGCAAGTGCCTCGTGGAGAGTGGGTTCCCTGGGCCTGTCCTCCCCCTGTCACACAGCAGTCATCCAAGCTTCCCTGTTGTCCTGTGCCTCTGTCCCCTGAACCATGTGCCCACTGCCACTGACCCCAGGTCTCTGTTGGGTTTGTGGGGTTGCCTGGGGGCCCTGTAGTGGTGGACACACTGTTGATTGACGTGTCCTGGGGACAGTGGTATGGGCCTGCTGGGTGGGTGCTGTGCTGGTGTTTCCTGAGGGGGGAGGGTATGTGGTGGTTTGGGACTGTGGCAGGTAACCAACTGTCTAAAGGTCCCTGATGGTCCAGGTTGGTCATCGTGATCCAGGTGTGCAGAGCTGCTATCATCACTGTGGGACTCTTCTGTAGGTAGACTGGATGTTGGTGGCACCTCCTCTGAGGTGACATTGAGTGGGGGTCCTGTGGGGATGAAAATGCAGTGTTATTGTATCTGCATGCGCCATCTTGTGCATGGGTGTGTTTCCCTGTATGATTGTGATTGCCCTATCAGCTTTGCCTTGTGTGCGTGGTGATTTTGTGGGCTAGGTAATTCTCTCTAATGGGCATGCTGTGGTGATGTGTGTCCATGCATGTCTGTGATGGGTGTCCATGCATTGGTGTTGCATGCAGGGCATGGTATTGGGATGGGTGGGTTGTGATAGTGGGGTTTATGTGAGGTGGTGGAGTGATGGCGGTGAGGGTAGGGGTAGGAGTTTGTGATGGCATGCAGGTAGGGTGGGGGTTATGTAGTAAAGATTTTACTTCCTAGAGTCCAGTCCTCTTGCTACTCCTGCGAGGCCCTCAGTGTGGATGATCGCCTAGACTTGCTCCTCCCATGTTGTTAGTTGTGGGAGAGAAGGTGGGGGTCCACTGCCAGTCCTCTGTACGGCCACCTAGTGTCTTGCAAACACGAAACGCACCTTCCCCCATATGTCATTCCACCTCTTCCTGATGTCATCCCTTGTTCTAGGGTGCTGTCCCCTGGTGTTGACCTTGTCCATGACTCTCCGCCATAGCTCCATATTCCTTGCAATTGACGTCTGCTGCACCTGTTGTAGTGTAGCCATGTTTAATATTGCTTTATGCACGTTTGCTTAATGTATTAGGCCTCTGTGCACTTTGCCCTAGATGCATTTTATTTAACCTTGCACTGTTATTTTACAATAACCAGTTTCACAGTCTTGTTTTATTTCATTCTATCACGTTGTTTAGCTTACTTTAGCACTGTGTTCTCAAACAATACATTCTTGCTCGCTCTGTGCTTCAGTCAAGGATACAGTCTGGTACATTGCCGATAGATGTGGTAGAAGTTTAGGCCCATATTTATACTTTTTTAGCGCCGCATTTGCGCTGCTTTTTGACGCCAAAAACGGCGCAAATTTACAAAATACAATTGTATTTTGCAAGTTTGTGCCGTTTTTGCATCAAAAAATTATGCAATTGCGGCACTAAAAAAGTATAAATATGGGCTTTAGTCTCTAGGGTTCGTAGAAAGTACACATTCTTACGTAGGGACGTTTTTCAGAACATCGGCGTGTTAGTTATAAAAACACTTCCTAGTCCTGGTACACGTAAGAGGGAGATTCCGACCAGGAACCCACAACTAGATGCTGACTTCCCTGTGCAGATGCTGATACAGATTACAGGCCTTTGCTCAGGTGTGAGGGTTCATGTCCTCCCGGGGGAACCTGAAAGGCAGGCTTAGAGCCTCATAGGCTGTGCTCAAAATATAACTTAGAGAGAACATAATCTAGTTACACTATGATAGCCTTATTCTTGTGTTTCACTCTCCTCATTACTATTTCAATCCTACTGTGTTGTATAGTTCTGGTTATAGCAGCTCACGCTTTTTTTAATCTAAAATGCAGTTGTTTTATTAAACCAATCTTTAAAACTCAAACTGCCTTTGTCATTTATATATGAGACCACATTGTGTATGAGAGAACCGGTTGTGACCTGAGTGACCAGGAATTCCCTGGGAAGTATTAAGATGTCATGCGCTCGGCTGCCCAATTGTCTCTTCCCTTCGGGAGAAATGAGGCACTGCCAGTTAGCCGGAGCAAAAAACGGGTTTGGGGTGATAAGGGTCCTTCACCCTGGGTCAGACTTAGTCCCCCACACTGCAAACGATCTTGCCACCCATAAATCCAGTAGTCTCATGAGGATAATGAGAGCCTACGCGACATGGTGCCGCCAACGTTTGGTCTGGCTCTAATTTTCGGGTCCGCCGGATTATCTCTGTCTCATGTAATATAATGATTCCTCAGTTCCTTTAAGTGGAGACATCCGTGGCACTGAGAATTTCCACCACCGCCGTATAGGTAACCCTATTTATAGCGGGTGGTTGTTCAAGCTTGAACCTTAACCTGTTCTGTGCCTTGGACGAGATGATCTCGTCCAAGGCTACAGTTCCCCTGTGCCTTGGACGAGATGATCTCGTCCAAGGCACAGGGGAACTTGGGGGAGCGCTAGCGTGCCCCCCCATGCACCCCCCTCCCTTCCCAAGGTGGGAATGGAAGGGGAAGACCTTCCCCTTCCACCCCGACCCCCCCCACCCCCCCCTGTGATGTCAGCACGCGAGCGCGCGATGATTAGTCACAGGGGCATCCCCCATCGCGCTGGAAGCAGAGCTTCCAGCGCGATTGAAAGAGAAATGCTAAGCATTTCTCTTTCAATCACGTGGGGGAGGCCCGGAGGGGCTTCAAAGGGAAGGAAATGTATTTCCTTCCCTTTGAAGTCTCTCCGAGGGTTTCAAAAGCCGGATTGCTTGCAATCCGGCTTTTGAAACCCCACTAGACACCAGGGATTTATTTTTTGTGATATTGTCATAAGGGAGCGACCCCTTGGGCAAGGGTCGCTCCCAGGGGGGGCATGTTTTCGGGAAGGCCTTTTCTGCCCCCCCTGCGGGCAGATCAGTCTATTATTAGAAACCTCTAGGCACCAGGGATAAATTCTTTTTTTTTTTTGTTTTTTGTTTTTTTAGGTGGGGAGCGACCCCTAAGGCTAGGGTCGCTCCCCTTGGGGGAAAATTATATTTAGGCCATTTCTGCCCCCCTTGGGGCAGATTGGCCTATTTTGATGAGGCCAATCTGCCCCCAAGGGGGGCAGAAACCACTAGACACCAGCGAGTTTTTTCTTTTCGTGAATTTCAGAAACCTCTAGGCGCCAGGGGAAAAAAAATTTGTGTGTTTTTTTTTTGTTTGATTGTTTTTTTAGAGATGGGGAGCGACCCATCAGGCAAGGGTCGCTCCCCTGGGGGGCAAATTGTATTTAGACCATTTCTGCCCCCCTGGTGGCAGATTGGCCGATTTTAGGTCAATCTGCCGCCAAGGGGGCAGAAACCACTAGGCACCGGGGATTTGTTTTTTGGCGCCAATGTCACGCAGGGGGAGCGACCCCGTAGGCAAGGGTCGTTCCCGGGCAGGGGGGGTTTGGGGGGTGTCAAATTTATTTTAGGGCATTTCTGCCCCCCCCCCTCCCGGGGCCGGCTGAGCTAGAGGCCAAACTCCACAGGTAGGCACTTTGCAAAAAACACCTCTGTTTTCTGTGAGAAAATTTGTTGTGTCCACGTGTTTTGGGCCATTTCCTTTCGTGGGCGCTAGGCCTACCCACAGAAGTGAGGTACCATTTGTATCGAGAGACTTAGGGGAACGCTGGGTGGAAGGAAATTTGTGGCTCCTCTCAGATTCCAGAACTTTCTGCCACAGAAATGTGAGGAACATGTGTTTTTTCAGCCAAATTTTGAGGTTTGCAAAGGATTCTGGGTAACAGAACCTGGTCCGAGCCCCACAAGTCACCCCATCTTGGATTCCCCTAGGTCTCTAGTTTTAAAAAATGCACAGGGTTGGTAGGTTTCCGTAGGTACCGGCTGAGCTACAGGCCAAAATCCACAGGTAGGCACTGTTTTCTTTCAAAAAATGGGATGTGTCCACGTTGCGTTTTGGGGTATTTCCTGTTGCGGGCGCTAGGCCTACCCACACAAGTGAGGTATCATTTTTATCGGGAGACTTGGGGGAACGCTGGGTGGAAGGAAATTTGTGGCTCCTCTCAGATTCTAGAACTTTCTGCCACAGAAATGTGAGGAACATGTGTTTTTTTAGCCAACTTTTGAGGTTTGCAAATGATTCTGGGTAACAGAACCTGGTCCGAGCCCCGCAAGTCACCCCTCCTTGGATTCCCCTAGGTCTCTAGTTTTCAGAAATGCACAGGTTTGGTAGGTTTCCCTAGGTGCCGGCTGAGCTAGAGGCCAAAATCTACAGGTAGGCACTTCGCAAAAAACACCTCTGTTTTCTTAAAAAAATTTGGATGTGTCCACGTTGCGCTTTGGGGCGTTTCCTGTCGCGGGCGCTAGGCCTACCCACACAAGTGAGGTATCATTTTTATCGGGAGACTTGGGGGAACGCTGGGTGGAAGGAAATTTGTGGCTCCTCTCAGATTCCAGAACTTTCTGCCACAGAAATGTGAAGAACATGTGTTTTTTTAGCCAAATTTTGAGGTTTGCAAAGGATTATGGGTAACAGAACCTGGTCCGAGCCCCGCAAGTCTCCCCTCCTTGGATTCCCCTCAGTCTCTAGTTTTCATAAATGCAAAGGTTTGGTAGGTTTCCCTAGGTGCCGGCTGAGCTAAAGGCCAAAATCTACAGGTAGGCACTTCGCAAAAAACACCTCTGTTTTCTTAAAAAAATTTGGATGTGTCCACGTTGCGCTTTGGGGCGTTTCCTGTCGCGGGCGCTAGGCCTACCCACACAAGTGAGGTATCATTTTTATCGGGAGACTTGGGGGAACGCTGGGTGGAAGGAAATTTGTGGTTCCTCTCAGATTCCAGAACTTTCTTCCACAGAAATGTGAAGAACATGTGTTTTTTTAGCCAAATTTTGAGGTTTGCAAAGGATTATGGGTAACAGAACCTGGTCCGAGCCCCGCAAGTCTCCCCTCCTTGGATTCCCCTAGGTCTCTAGTTTTCAGAAATGCACAGGTTTGGTAGGTTTCCCTAGGTGCCGGCTGAGCTAGAGGCCAAAATCTACAGGTAGGCACTTCGCAAAAAACACCTCCTGTTTTCTTTAAAAAATGTGGATGTGTCCACGTTGTGCTTTGGGGCGTTTCCTGTCGCGGGCGCTAGGCCTACCCACACAAGTGAGGTATCATTTTTATCGGGAGACTTGGGGGAACATAGATTAGCAAAACAAGTGTTATTGCCCCTTGTCTTTCTCTACATTTTTTCCTTCCAAATATAGGAGAGTGTGTAAAAAAGACATCTATTTGAGAAATGCCCTGTAATTCACATGCTAGTATGGTCACCCCGGAATTCAGAGATGTGCAAATAACCACTGCTCCTCAACACCTTATCTTGTGCCCTTTTTGGAAATACAAAGGTTTTCTTGATAGCAATTTTTTACTCTTTTGCAGCTCATTTATTGGCTCTGGGTTCCTCGGGTTCTTGATGAACCTACAAGCCATATATATCCCCGCAACCAGAGGAGTACAGCAGACGTAACGGTATATTGCTTTCGATAATCTGATATTGCAGGGAAAAGTTACAGAGTAAAATGTAGAGAAAAATTGATGTTTTTTTCACCTCAATTTCAATATTTTTCTTTTTCAGTTGTTTTTTTCTGTAGGAAACCCTTGTAGGATCTACACAAATGACCCCTTGCTGAATTCAGAATTTTGTCTACTTTTCAGAAATGTTTAGGTTTCTGGGACCCAGCTTTGGTTTCATGCCCATTTCTGTCACTGACTGGAAGGAGGCTGAAAGCACAAAAAATTGCAAAAATGGGGTATGTCCCAGTAAAATGCCAAAATTGTGTTGAAAAATTGGGTTTTCTGATTCAAGTCTGCCTGTTCCTGAAAGCTGGGAAGCTGCTGAGTTTAGCACTGCAAACCCTTTGTTGATGCCATTTATCAGGGGAAAAATCACAAGCCTTCTTCTGCAGCCACTTTTTCAAATTTTTTTGAAAAAAACTAAATTTTCACTGTATTTTGGCCAATTTCTTGGCCTCCTTCAGGGGAACCCACAAAGTCTGGGTACCTCTAGAATCCCTAGGATGTTGGAAAAAAAGGACGCAAATTTGGCTTGGTTAGCTTATGTGGACAAAAGGTTATGAGTGCCTAAGCGCGAACTGCCCCAAATAGGCAAAAAAAGGCCTGGCACAGGAGGGGGAAAAGGCCTGGCAGTGAAGGGGTTAAAATGATAAAGAACCTCATCTTGGTGTGCCTTCTCTGAACTCAGGTCCGTTTTTATAAAGGTGAATCCCCAGGTTGTACAAATAGCTCTTAACATGAGACAATCGCTCACATCACATTTGCTAGCAAATGGCCTCATGGCCCAGGGTGGTCCCGTCACATTTCTGGTGGACGCCCATGCAGCCTATAGAACAGAACTTTTTTACTCTTGGGTCACACTTCCAGCAGTTGATGGGAACACAAATACATTCCATACATACACAGTAGCGAACGCGCCTGGACAAAACAGGGCGTACGCATACTTAGAGATACCTCTATCTTATCAAGAACATAATAATTGGCTTAATGGCGCCCTACCCCTTACAATATTACCAGTAAGGTTAGGTCCACTAAGCAATGATAGTCCTACCTGGCATTTATTGCCCACTTATACACCACATCCTGCGGCTGCTAATATGGCAGTGGATGAGGTTCGACGCTTATATACTGAACTTATAGCAATATATAGACGATTAGTACAATTTGGGATGCAGACACTAAATACAAACCCAGTGCGTGCTGCTCCAGCACAACCACATGCAGTAACACCAGGTATAAATCCGGTGACTGTACACTCTATTATGGGTAAAGTACCAGCAAAACGAGAGGAGACTCCATTTTGGCTGGCGCAGAAAATGTATACTCTGGAGGCAGTGTTTCCCCATACGGGACCTCAGGACAAACATAGAATACTAACTATGTGTTAACCTTATGGGATGGTTCCCACAGTGGAACATTGTAATACATGGGGCACGGTATTTGCAGCGCTCTATACAACGACACACCGACATTAGCAAACCTACCGGAAGTGCTTAAACAGATTCAGGATGAATATGGGGCTGCCGAGGCCTTAGATTTAGGAATGCAACTAATGGGCAATTTTGCCACGGTTTCCTCGATAATCATAAGCAATCTTAAAGGGGAAGCAGTTGCACTTGCAGTGCGCATGCGTCTTCGTGACGTCCCACAACAAGATCAAGAGCGGGAACTGCCTAAAATAATAGCGGAAACATATTCCAGTATCGGTCGAGATAGCCTAGGGGCTCTACCGCAAAAAACTCAATTTCAGGGAAATATTAATAAGGATAATGCTAAACAGCAATCTGAGGGTAATAAGAAGCGCTGGGAGAAAAAGCAACAAACACCCAAAAAAGAAAGTGGAGAATCTCCATGTACGGAGACCCCACAGACTAGGTATAATTTAAGGAATAGAGATAATATAAAAACGCTTGATGGATATCAATTTACTGATACACGCCAATCTCGTTCCTTTCAGGACTCATCGGAAAAGAGAAATGAGAGAGGTGGGCGGTTAGAGCAGAGAACAGAGTACGTGAAACCGAGACAGGAATCACAACGCTCCTCGGAGGTTTCTGCCAAGAAGGAAGAGAAACGGATACAACAAAAACAGCAATTTAAAAAGAAAAAGGTGGCGGCAGTTTCAGTCAGACATGCCACACAGGAAGAGGGTTCTCTTGATGAATAAGACATAGGCACTAGCACTGCTAGACAGCGCGGCAGAGGTCACAATAGTTCGCCTGAATCTTCTAGAGCATCTGGAGGTGAAAGCAACTGATGACTTCATACAAGTAGAAACAGCAGATATGCGTGTCTCCGAACCCGATAGGGTGTATAGAGTGACTATACAATTGGAAGGAGACATTGAACGCACTATACACGCAATCTTTTGGGATCGTGTAGTTAAGATATATGGGGCCATATTTATACTTTTTGACGCAAAACTGCGCTAATGCAGTTTTGCGTCAAAAAAATTAGCGCCGGCTAACGCCATTCTGAAGAGCCATGCGGGCGCTGTATTTAATCAATGACGTTAGCCGGCGTTAGCCGGCGTTAGCCGCCTGCGCTGCCTGGTGTGCGTGGAAAAAAACGACGTACAACAGGCAGCGCCGGCGTAGGGGGATATGGAGCTTGGGCACCAAAAAATGGGGCAAGTCAGGTTGAGGCAAATTTTTTGCCTCAACCCGATTTGCGCCATTTTTTTTTACTCTCAACCCCCATAGAAATGACTCCTGTCTTAGCAAAGACAGGAGTCATGCCCCCTTGCCCAATGGCCATGCCCAGGGGACTTCTGTCCCCTGGGCATGGTCATTGGGCATAGTGGCATGTAGGGGGGCACAAATCAGGCCCCCCTATGCCACAAAAAAACAGTTAAAAAATTGACTTACCTGAACTTACCTTAATGTCCCTGGGATGGGTCCCTCCAGCCTTGGGTGTCCTCCTGGGGTGGGCAAGGGTGACAGGGGGTGTCCCTGGGGGCATGGGAGGGCACCTCTGGGCTCCTTCAGAGCCCACAGGTCCCTTAACGCCTGCCTTTTCCAGGCGCTAAAAAACGGTGCAAAATCGGCCGTACGTCATTTTTTTTGACCCGCCCACTCCCGGGCGTGAATTTTGCCCGGGAGTGTAAATACGGCGCACATGCCTCGGAGTCAATTTTTTAGACGGGAACGCCTACCTTGCATATCATTAACACAAAGTAGGTGTCCACGCTAAAAAATGACGCAAACTCCATGGACTTTGGCGCTAGACGCGTCTAACGCCAAAGTATAAATATGGAGTTAGTTTTGCGTCGGAATTGCGTAAAAAAAAACTACGCAATTCCGGCGCAAACGGAGTATAAATATGCACCATGACATCTTGTTGGCTAAACAAAATTGGCCACCTGATTTTGTCCGCACCTGCCCAGTAGGGGAGGAGGTTATTAAACTTTCCTTCTCGACACTTTTTCCAGGGGAACTCGCAGAGTCTTATCGATTAAATGAGCTCTTGCACAAGCACCTGCCTTATATAGAAATCACGTAGGGTGGGATAGGGATTCTCCATATCATGTAATTCCTATTAAAGGTGATCCTCAGCCACAACCGCAGTATCCAATTAAACATGAAGCAAGGGCACCGGTGAGGGAAATACCTACACAATTGGAATACGGGGGGGTAATTGAACCCTGTGTCTCACCGATGACTAATCCCTTATTTCCTGTAGCTAAACCGGACCATTCGAATAGAATAGTCTTAGACTACAGACAGTTGAATGGACATACCCGTACATATGCTATACAGAACTCGCATAGCACTGCAATAATGAATAACATTGTGCGGAAAAAATATAAAACAACTTTGGATATCTCGAATGGATTCTTCTGCCAGTATATAGCTCCTGAAAGATGAGATTTAACAAGCTTTAGCGCACTAGGCTCACAGAAATATTTCTGTTGTTTGCCTCAAGGGTATAAGAACAGCCCAGGACTGTTTGCGGCTCATGTGACGGCTATTCTACACGAGTTCGACCCTGAAGCGTTGTCATATGTGGATGATATATATCTTACGGATGACGAGTTGTTACAACATTTAAGACGGGTAGCCCGCATTGTTGTGGGGTTTGCTGAAATCGGCTACAAATTTAACTTCAATAAATCAAAAATAGCCTTCCTCAGTGTCATATTCCTGGGATATAAGCTGTCGCATGAAGGTAAGAGCCTAGCGCCACAATTCTTAGAAAAGTGTGCACAATTGCAACCACCAAATACAATTAAAAAACTCCAATCGCTGTTGGGCTTTCTAAATTTTGGCAGAACATACATTCCTGATTATGCAACACGCATAAAACCTTTATATGAATTGATACGTCCTGATTTTTCAAGCAAATTCTGGACAATTGAACATACACATACTTTTCAGGAGTTACAGGCAGATCTGCTAGCAGTGAAACATTTACACACGGGACAATAGGACGCATTTGGTGATCAGGGTAATAGCTGGGGCCATTGGGTTTACTTATGTCACATTTAATGAGGGTGAGCCAGTCCCAATAGGACACAAGTCGCACTTGTATTCTGCTGCTGAACAACGATTTGCACCCACTGAGAAAATTCTCACTGCTGTACACATGGCTGTTATTAAAGAAAGGCCTCTTGCCCAGGGGAAACACATTATTGTCCTATCTCCTATTCCGGCCCTCGAGGCTGTTACAAAAGCTAGCGTTCCGAATGCAAAATTACTTCACCCGCGATGGATACAATGGGCTACATCTTTAACAGCCACTGATGTAGACTACATCTTTGACCCAAAGTTACAAACTCAGGAATTTCTGCAATATGAAGTTGAATATCCAGTTCCCGCTGACACGTTGCCTATTGATCAATATCAAGTAGTCATGTACACTGATGGCTCTGCGCAACCGGCGATTGGAACAAAACACCAATATTCTGGTGCATGTGCAGTAGTGAGCGGCTGTATGGAGGGGGAGAAATTCCGCCCCCAACATACCTATACGCAAACCTTAGGGGATTGTACAGCACAATTGGCTGAGCTAAAAGCTCTGCTGATGGCACTGGAACATACGGATCCGACGCGGTTCTCACTGATTGTTTGTGATTCGTATTATTGTGTCCAGTCTTTTAATGAACACCTACATTACTGGCGATTGAATGGGTTCAGAGATTCGAAAGGCAACACCATAAAACACAGACTACTGTGGAGGAAGGTAGCAGATCTAAAAGAGACGCTACCCAAAGTCCATGTTGTGCTTACACTTGGACACCAACACGTTGGAATACACGTTGCTGGAAATACTTTGGCTGATGAAGCCGCAAAGTCAGCAGTGGCAATTGCCACTGTAGCTGCAGTGACTCATTTGAGTTCCAAACCAGACACAGACATTATGGCTGCCATAAAAGCTACGGTTGATGGCACGCCTTATCCTAAGAGATTTCCTAATAAATACCAATACTTTATGGGATGTATGCTGAATGCTGAAGTTAAGATTCCAGGCGTAGGCGTACGCGACATCCCCAATAAAGATGTAAGACAAGAATTGATTAAAGCAGTACATGAGGGAGTGGCATCTGCTCATGCTGGCGTGGCAGCCACAATTTCGCTATTACAGGCCCACAATTGGTGGCCTGGTCTCTATTAAGAGTCCAAGCAGTATGTCCTTTGTTGTGACATCTGCCAACAAATTAAATTTTCAACAGCTAAGAGCCCGCCGCAGACACCCCTCTTAATATCTAATAGACCATTACAATGTGTGTACTTGGATCATTGTGGTCCACTAACACCGGATAGTGCATATAAATATATCCTAGTCGCTGTTGATTCTTGCTCCAGATTTGTGTGGGTGTGGCCACAATGCTTGGCTGACGCTCGGACTGTTATTAAATATTTGCGAGTCTTTGTTGGTACATATGCAGTTGAGGCATTCCATTCAGACCAGGGCCCTGCTTTTGCCTCAAGGGTATTCAGGGACACAATGGCTTCGTTGGGGGTCCAACTCCAGTACTCGTCTCCATTTCATCCCAAGGGAAATTCTGTTGTGGAGCGATTAAACCGCGATTTAAAGCAATCCTTAACAGCCAGACTCTTAGGTACGGGTCGTAGTTGGCTAACCCACCTGTATGGAGTTCAGAGAGCACTAAATAACCTGCCTAGAAGGTCCCTGGGGGGTCGTACTTCATATGAGTGCCTGTTTGGAACACAAACGTTTGTTCTGGATCTTGATGGTCCTGGTGTGGAGGCGGCGGAAACACCTTTTGACATAAATTATTGTGTCACTGTTTTACAGGAATTACAGCAGTTCCGTGAAGATAACTCTTCTAAAAGTGCCGTCTCCACAGGAATTAAGGATACGCCAGTAACACCTACCGGCTGGATTCCCAGGGTTGGGGATCTTGTGCGTGAAAAGGTTGCAGTGAAAAAAGAATTTGGCCCTTCTTATTGTGCACCAGTCCCTGTGTTGGGGATACACGGAACGAGAACAGTTATTCTACCACCGTTGCCAGGTGCCAAAGAAAATCGCTTTGTTTCTATTGACAATGTCAAGTTGCAACATGTGGCCGATTCTGCACAGCAGACCAAGAGGAACGTCCAGTAGTTCCCGAATCCCTGTCACTACTGGGGAAGACATTCCGCTTCAAGTTATCTATACCAACACTGTTGCCTCTCTGAGCTTGGGGAGGGTGGATGATGATCTTGCATTAGTTCCACTGACAACGACCAAATTAGAAACATTTGATCAAGTCACCATGACTACTGACGTGACGGATGGTGCTATCTACAGTGTACCACCGCGAGAAACACCAACTCCTTCATTGAACATGGCAATGCCTTTTGCACAAACTGCCTCTGGTTACTTTTCCGACAACAACAATGGTCTATCGGACTCGTTTGCCTCTTCGACTTCTGATCTGTCAGGTCAACGTAAGCTGATATGTTGGCTTAAAGATACGTATTTTGTTTTTCCTTGGAACTATCTGTGGCTTTTATTGACAATGGTAGCATTTTTTATTTGTGTTGGGTTTGTCATTACCTTTTTTCTGTTGATAGATGGTCATTTTCTTCCTGAGAGATCAGCGGTTGAACAGGTGGAGGAGGTGTTGAAACCACATTTTTCATCACATAGGGTTCTGAGAGACTTGTCCGTTGTGAACAATTCTGCAGTGCCGATTCCGGATGGGATTGTGTGGGATAAAGTAATGTTTGATATATACGGTCCCACTGAAATAATTCAAATACCATATGTACTAAAGTTATCTATGAATGATATAGTAATACCAGACATTGTATCTGATGATTGGGATGTGAAGACTGTTGATTCAATGAGGACAGAATTACAATATTATACTGGCTATGAAAATGAAAACGTTTACCAGTTTAAAGAGAATTATGGTGACATGTTTTGCTATAATTATTATGGGCACCACTATATCCACAAAGAAAGTAGTCCAAAAACGATATTTGACTATACGCAATGTGAACATTGCCCGGCTCCCCCACAAGGGAGTTCCAAAGCTTATTTTGATAAATGTACGTATTTTTCTGGGCATCATCAAAGGAATGCTAAGTCATATTATTTTAGGTTAACCCCGACTAAAGATAAACAAATGTTGTTGACCAACACAAAATTCATGTATTCGGATTCCTTTGTTTCCCGATTGTCAATGGAAGGTTATGAATATTAGTAAAAAAATGTTGATTTGAAAAGTGTTTGGGGAACAAAAAATTGGCAAACCAAGGGTAAAGAAACATTGTTTAGAGCATGTCTCATTCCTGTTCAAATGATCTTTTTAAGTGAAACAGTACAACAGACTAGCTGTTTAGGCTTAGCCACAATCAGAGAATTGAATATGCCTAGTATACCTGCCCCTGCAAAAATTAATAATTGGCAGAAATACATAAATGCCACTTTTAGTGAGCTTACTGAATGTGTCCAGAATGGTACATTTAACACTTCATTGACACGTCCAGGCGGGTGATTATTGTGGCCAATAGACACTAACGGGTGTTATCAACGTTTTGTCACCTCCTCTGGGGGTTTCCGGACAAGTAGGTCAGACCCTCGCTATATATCACCAGAACATGCTGAAATAATTACTACATATAATGTGGGAAAATTGTGCCAGCAATGGTTAAAATCATCCTCGCTAGATGCAATTAAGACACATCCCACTCTCCTGTCTAATAACACTGATTTACAAGATTTTTTGTCAGGCCCGAAGACGCCACGTAGGAAATGTTTCTTGTATGAGGTATACAATGAAATATGGAAACTTTCCCAACAAGAGGCTGCAGCCCGGTTAAGGCAGATAGATCAGGAAAATTTTAAAAAGGCATTAGCTGTTGTGGATGATGGAATTCACACCTTGTCCGACCGGATATGTACAATTAACAACATTGTTTCTTCTGCTATAGACATTATACGATCTGATATGTCTTCTTTATATCATGGACAAAGTCAGACCAGGTCCATTATGCAGTTGGGTTGGACGCTTCAGACGTTAAAGGTGGGTCACGTTCCGTGGCAGCATATCAGTGCCAGGGAAATATTTTTTTCCTTTAATTTAACGTGACAACAACAACTAATGGCTAAGAAGGAGGCGACTTATGTCATGCTCAATATTGAAAAGTTAGAAAGATTGCCTTTTACCGTGGCCGAGATCCCCTCTGCAGAGAGGTTAATACACTGGGTTATTAATCTGCCTATTTCTACGTTACAATTCACTTCTTGTTTGAAACATGTTCCGGTAGGCAGATATGAAAAGTTGGGAGATAATTACATCTATGAGGTTTGGGAGCTTCCCTTCTTGTACAAATGCATAAATGGCATGAAAGAGGTCTTTCTTAGCGGTAGTGAATGCAAGACTTCGGTCAGCCATTCAATGATTTGTAAGCAGCTGTCCTTGCATGGGGCATGTAATGCCTCGGTTGCGAACTTGGCTTGCCATCTGAAGGGAGTTCCAGTCCCCTTGATTAAACGCACATTCCAGGTGCTTTCAAATGGCAGCTACGTCCTCCTCAATAGTGAAGACTGTAGCAGCATGCGGGCCGGAATAGTTTACGTTGTTTCGGTCACTAAGGTTGGTACTTGCTGCGGGAGTGTGTTGTTTACCCCCACTAAATTAAGGGAGGAAGCGGATATTTGGCCTCACATTGCTACTTCCAAGGTGAATTCGACAAGTTAAGTAGACTAAAGGCTTTATTGTTTCAGAAGCATGCAGCCCTTACATCTGTACGCGAGACCTATGCGCTTCAGGTGGCAAGGTAATTGGCGGAAATACAGTCCCTGTTAAATACAAACTTTCCGAGCCACTTTGGTGAACTCGTGGGACGTATATTTAATGCGTCCAGCACAGCTGGATTGGCAGATTTTTTCAAAGCCGTTGGTGTTGGTTTCGTTCACACCTTCTCTTCCATATTTGGTTTAATACCTTCGGCTATTCATTCAATTTTCAGAAACATTTTTGGGGGATTTCCGATAACTTTGACTTTATTAGCCGGCATTTTACTATTGCTGTTGTTTTTTTGCAATGGCTGTCCCGCCGCAACAAGGACAAATGAGGGCGCTCCCATCAGCGCAGCTGTGTCGTGAACGCATGATGCAGCACTTTGGAGCAACACTCCTGGAATATTTGGAGTGTGACTGGTCTCTGTCATTCCGACCGGTTTTGGATTGTGTGCAGCCCGTGTTTCGGTGCCGTTGGTGATCTTTTGAACATGCACTAGACGTCTGTCTCTCACAGCAAAGCCCCCCAAGTGGTTGATGCTGATCTGTTGATGTTCCCGATGAGGGCTCATTACCAGACATGCGTGCTGTGGCTGCGTTTGCTTCGAGAGGCTACTTATGAGATACCCTTCCTGGAGGAAGTTGATATTGACTCGTTTACAGGCTCTACATGGATGCCGCCTTGGTTGACACTGGGGCTTTGGAACACACCTGCTCCTTGGTAGTCTTTGGCGTGGATTTTCCGGTCTTGTCATCTGCAGAAGTGGAGACTCTCCTGCTTTCCATGACCACTGTTTGAATTGGATTTATTTCAAATTGACATTATGATTTGAATTCGGCATTTTGCTGCATGCTCATTTTTTAAATTTAGGATTAATATGCTTTGATGTCATCTTGACTTGTTGAAATTTGTCAGGGTTTTAATTATATTTTAGCCTAGGTAATTTTTTAGTTTAGACTTAAACCACTTTCTACCGACAAGGGGAGGGTGTAGTGTAGCCATTTTTAATATAGCTTATGCACAGTTGCTTAATGTATTAGGCCTCTGTGCACTTTGCCCTAGATGCATTTTATTTAACCTCGCACTGTTATTTTACAATAACCAGTTTCACGGTCTTGTTTTATTTCATTCTATCACACTGTTTAGCTTACTTTAGCACTGTGTTCTCAAACAATACATTCTTGCTCGCTCAGTGCTTCAGTCAAGGATACAGTCTGGTACATTGCCGATAGACGTGGTAGAAGTTTAGTCTCTAGGGTTCGTAGAAAGTACACATTCTTACATAGGGACGTTTCTTAGAACATCAGCGTGTTAGTTATAAAAACACTTCCTAGTCCTGGTACACGTAAGAGGGAGATTCCGAACAGGAACCCACAACTAGATGCTGACTGCCCTGTTGCAGATGCTGATGCAGATTACAGGCCTTTGCTCAGGTATGAGGGTTGATGTCCTCCCGGGGGAACCTGAAAGGCAGGCTAAGAGCCTCATGAGCCTCATGGCTGTGCTCAAAATATAACTTAGAGAGAACATAATCTAGTTACACTATGATAGCCTTATTCTTGTGTTTCACTCTCCTTGTTACTATTTCAATCCTACTGTGTTGTATAGTTCTGATTATAGCAGCTCACGCTTTGTTATCTAAAATGCAGTTGTTTTATTAAACCAATCTTTAAAACTCAAACTGCCTATGTCATTTATATATGAGACCGCATTGTGTATGAGAGAACCGGTTGTGACCTGTGTGACCACGACTTCCCTGGGAAGTAATAAGATGTCATGCGCTCGGCTGCCCAATTGTCTCTTCCCTTACGGAGAGATGAGGCACTGCTAGTTAGCCGGAGCAAAAACCGAGTTTGGGGTGATAAGGGTCCTTCACCGTGGGTCAGACTTTGTCCCCCACACTTCGAACGATCTTGCCGCCCAAAAATCTAGTAGTCTCATTAAGATAATGAGAACCTTACACAATACTGTGATCCGAATAGCTGTGGCTCTACCCGGATGATTTCCTCCATCATGACCTTTAGCTCCTCCTCTGAAAAACTGGGGTGTCTTTGGGGTGCCATGGATGTGGTGTGAGTGGTATGTGTGAGGATGTGTGGGGTGATGTGTTGTGTGTGCTGTGAGGTGCGTGGATGGTGTATGGGTGATGGTGTTTTGTGGCTCAGATTGAGTGGGTGCTCCTGGCTTGTCTCTCTCTCTGTTTGCAATCTTTTTCTTTCATTGAAGGGGTTGTGGGTAATGTGGGTGGGTGTTTTATAGGGGTGTGGGTGTGGTGTGTGTATATGTGTCAGGTGTGTCTAGTTTGAATTGTCCAATGTAGTGTAGTTTTGCAAGTGTGTGTCTATTTTGAGCGCGGCGGTGTGTACCGCCAATGGTTTACAGCGGTTGAAAGACCGCCACAGTGATTTGTGTGTCCTGATACTGTGAGCGTATTTCTGTTGGCGTAAGGGTGTGGGTTTTAGTACCGCCAGTTTATCAATAACCTTTGGTCTGGCGGACTTGTGTTGGTGTCTGTATAGTGGTGGATTTCTCTGTGTGGGTCATAATACCTGTATCGGTATACCACGGCGGTCACGGTATGTTGGCGTCCGTCTGCACAGCGGTAGGCTGCATTTACTGCCAAGGTTGTAATTAGGACCTATATGTCCTACCTTAACCATACACTGCACCCTGCCCTTATGGCTACCTAGGGCCTACCTTAGGGGTGCCTTACATGTAAAAAAACGGAAGGTTTAGGCCTGGCAGGTGGGTACACTTGCCAAGTCCAGTTTATAGATTAAAACTGCACACGCAGACCCTGCAGTGGCAAGTCTGAGCCGTTTACATAGCTACTAATGTGGGTGGCACAACCAGTGCTGCAGGCCCACTAGTAGCATTTGATTTATAGGCCCTGGGCACCTCTAGTGCACTGTACTAGGGACTTACTAGTAAATCAAATATGCCAATCAGGGATGAACCAATTACATACACATTTTGTATAGGAGCACTTGCACTTTAACACTGGTTAGCAGTGGTAAAGTGCCCAGAGTAACAAAAACAGCAAAAACAGAGTCCAGCACACATCAACAACCTGGGAAACAGAGGCAAAAAGTTAAGGGATCCCACGCCAAGGATGAAAAGTCTAACAGCCATTTCCAGTGATTCTCTGAAGACAAATTACTTATTTGATACCATTGTCTAATTCCATACATGGACTGATCTTCCCATCTTGTTTCCTGGTTCAATCATTTCTAAGTTAATGTCCTAGAAATTCCTTTATGCAGTGACGTAACAAAACTGAAAGGGACCCCCTTGCAAAGTACCTATTGGGGACCACCTCCCATCTGGATCAAGTCAGGGGGCAGCCGTCTGTGCAGTGTACCGTGCTGAGGGGGCCCTCTGCAGCTCGGGCTCCCCCACACTGCAGGGGCTGCGGGGGCCTGTGTTACACCACTGTCTTTTTTGGCCATTTGGATGGCATCCACCTAGGCCTCCCTCAATACATTTAGGCACCTCTACAAGCTGCTCCATGAGATTCTGTGCCATCTGTATGTAGTTCCAGGGGTTTTATCATCTTTCTAGCTGGTGGTTTGTCAATTACATACATAATGACATCACCAGTGGTTCGTTGAGATTCATTGCCAAGTGATACGTGCTTGGGTTGAAGGTGGTACCACTAGTAACTCCTGCCCTACCTTGCCTATGTGTTGTGACTTAGATCTTCATTGATTACTACTTTCGCAGATGACGTTGAAGGGGTTTGGGTAGGTTGTCCTAAATGCACGTTGCTCAGAAGGGAGGAGATTAGTTAAAAATGGGGCTGTTCAGCTACCAAACAGTAAAATCCAAGGAGGCTTTCAAAGTCACCAAAAACATTTAAATAACCTCTACCAAAATGTAATACACCTAAATTGCACAGAGACGCTTTCGAAAAAGTAATTGGACTTACTTTTAGCCCCATGAGTAACAAGCGGGATTTGTTACAGAAGTATTCATAAGGTCAGGCAGTGGCATATTGGTCGACAGGCTGTCAAAACAACGTATTACATTGTAGGGCACCCTGCAGCAAATGTCTCACAGGGTACCACTGTTGTAGGAACTAGGAACGTTGCAGGCTCCGCAGTCCCTGCCACCCAGATGACCTGGATGGAGGTCGAAAGGATAAAGCACAGTAATAATGAAAAGGCCTTTTCATGGTTTGTTCTTTCAGCAACGGCTTTGTAAACTGAGTCAGTCAAAAGCCTATTGCACTTAAGTAAAATGCAGAAACCAGTGTCCTACAAAGCACTAGCCATTCTTTTATAAGCTAAACATATGTTTGCTTTTGTCTGGCTGGAAAGAGATTTCATTTTCTAACTTGACCTTTAGTGACACTTGCTGGCTGCTGTAAGGGTGGCTAAGGAGAAATGTGAAAGGCGGTCTAAAACCCGCATCAGTACAATAAAAAAAAATATCTTGAACTTTTCTTTGGAATAACATTTTAAGTAAAGTTAAAAAAAAAAAACTAAGATCCTTCTAATTTACGTTTGTGTGATGTACACGAGACTAGAAACACACTTATTTATTGTTCCTCCTTTTTTCTTTTTTTCTTTTCATTTCTCTTTTTGGTGTGTTAATATTGACCCAACTGCACACACAAAATTGAACGCTTTTTATTATAATATATTTGCTCTAATTACTGGCATACAATAGCAATGGACGCCAGTGTCAGCAATTGTGTTTATTAGAACTGTTTACCCTTAGATGTGCGTAGGGTGCAAGGTGTGTCATAGTATTCTATGCTAAGTTATTGTAATAGACTTTCACCAGTGGTATTGGTTACACTCAACGGCTAGGTACCAGTACACTCTTGGTCTTCCCATTCTGTCTAAGTGCGTGTGCTTAGTACACAATACTATAAACAAGTCTTGTAAGATATTTAGAGGTCATAGTTGTTATCACTGCAATTTCAGAAACACATTTCTTATCAATGTAATATAGGTTTAGGAGCCGCAAAAACATACACAGTACAGATTCAATAATATTTGGTTAGGGAACATGAGAGAAATTAATTTTAATTTTACGTTTCAACAAAAAGGTTGGCCATTACAACAAGCTTAAATGTTATCAAACAAAAATATATAATGCAAGTTTAACAAGCTATGAACAGAAAGCTTACATAGAATTTTGCTCATGAAGGATAACACGTTCAACACAACTCACAAAAATGTCATTTTGTAGGATGCACATTGAGGGGAATATTTATACTCTTTTGCGTCAAACATTTTGGTGCAAATTTAGCGCAAACCTTACACCATATTTATACTGTGACGCCCGACCCCGCGAATGTCAAAATTCCTCCGTGTGCATCATTTTCTGGATGTGGGAAACCGCCTTGCGTTAATGACATGCAAGGTAGGCGTTCCCGTCCAAAAAATGACTTTAAGACCTGTGTGCCTTATTTATACTCCCACGTCATTTTTACACACAGGAGGGGGCGGGCCTTAAAAAACTGCGCCCACCGTGATGTCCGCCATTTTTTAACGCCTGGGTGAGGGCAGGCGTTAAGGGACCTGTGGGGTCATTTCCAAGGTCTCTGACCAAGGAAGCAGTCCACAGGTGCCCTTCCCTGCCCAAAGGGACACCCCCTGCCACCCTCACCCACCCCTGAAGGACACCCATGGATGGGGGGGCCCATCCCAGGTAAGTACAAGTAAGTTGAGGTAAGTATTTTATTATTTGTTAGTTTTTAGTGGCATAGGGGGGCCTCACTTGGGCCCCTCTACATGCCACTGTGCCCAATGTCCATGCCCAGGGGACAGAAGTCCCCTAGGCATGGCCATTGGGTAGGGAGGCATGACTCCTGTCTTTGCTAAGACAGGAGTAATTTCAATGGAGGTTGTGCGTCAAAAAATGGCGCAAGTCCGATTAGAGCCATGATTTTTTACTTTAACCTGACTTGCACCATTTTTTGACACACAACCCTCATTTTTCCCTATGCCGGCGCTGCCTGGTTAGAGTCATTATTTTTTTACTCTGACCAGCCTGCAGTGCCGGCTAATGTCAATCCATAAATAAGGCACCTGCCTGGCGCGTTGGAATGGCGTTAGCCGGCGGTAAATGTTTTGACGCTGGTTTGCGTCAAAAAGTATAGATATGGGCCTGAATGTGGGAGAATTCACTGCGTGGCTAAAGGACAGGGTTGGTGCAGCTCTCATCTTGTCAGGGCAGGTATTTTGTCATGAGTCTATGGATTAATGAATACTGTGGCAGGCACAGCTCTAGCTTTGCAGGCTGTCAAGAACTTTGCTCAGTGAGGTGTCTGGTCTGTAAAGACACTGCCTGAAGATCGATTTGTTCATGTTTGGGTCTGCTTGCGTGAGCTTCAGCTCGCCTGGGTGTTGACATGAATAGAGTTATGGGTTTAAGTAAAATCAGAAACAAAGCTATGAGCGAATGAAATGTCAGGAACAAAACTTTGAGTGACTTTTGATATGAAGATTTATCACGGGCAGAACTTAAAGGGGTATTATAACAAGCAGATTTGAGTAAGCTCTGAGGCTTGTATGCCAAAATATCGTTGTCAACAATATCTGCCTCATATGTATCTTTCAAAACATTGTCTAGCAATGTAAGGTAACAGGATGCAAATAAGGAAGTACAGATTTACTATCCTACTAATATTATTAATTGTGAAGTCAAAATAAGTACAAGTGGATATTAAAAGAATGATACTTTGAAGAATACCACCCTAGATGAACTTAGGCAACAGGGAACTCACATATATGTATTTGTGTATTGTCAACTGTAGAGCCATGAATATGTCATGAGTGAGTATAGGTAATTCCAAAAGTTAAGCTCTGATTAAATATTTGTTTTATTGGGAGCAGAGTTGCGGATTAGTGAGTATATAAGATGTCTGAGAGACTGGTTACTATTTTCTGCGTTCAAAACAATAGGGCTTAGACAAATGTGTGTACAAGAGGAAAGTGATCCTTACCAAGAGCATTGTACTGATTGACTCAGTGTATTCTAAGGAGCAGACCTACAGATAAGTCTTTGTATTATTAAGGGGAGAGTGTGGATATTAGCAAGAGTTGGGTTCTGAATGAGTCTGAAATTCATTATAGATTGCGAACGAGTCTGGTCATTATTAGGAGAAAATAACTGTGAGTCTGTATATTGTCTGGTATTTCCCCTGCTGTTCCTGCTCTATGTGTGAATTCTCTACCAACCATGAAGGTAAGGAGAGTGAAGGCTGAACTGTGGAACGAAGAAGAGGAGAAATTGCTACTGCTATGGCTTTCATACTAGAACTCTTCATAACTGTGCTGTTGCTTTCTTTAGTTTGAATTGTGGGGCGTGATTTATATTATGGCTCATGGAGTGTTCTCCGTTTGCCTGGTGGAGGACTTTACATCCGCCAGTGCTGCCAGCTTTATAAATGACTACCTAACAGGTGGTCATTTAAAAGGCATTGGTAGGAACCATCACCACGGGGGTTCCTTTCCATGCAATTGACTGATTGCTGCAGGGCAACGTCAGGAGGATGCAGCCCTGTAGCAAACAGTATTATTATATTCTTTTCCAAAGAGATTTCTGAAATGGGATTTATTTTTAAAGAAAAAATGTAATGCTCCCCCCGGTGGGAGGCTTCTGCAATGACGAGGGAGCATTCCAATGGTTCTACTGTTCCTTACCGCCAATGGCAGTGAGGAAAAGTGAAGAATAACTACATGTCCTTCCATCTCAATTGGGTGGGTGGACATGTAGCAATTTCCCCAATGGCCCTGACTCCCCAGCGCCATCAGAGGGGATTAATCATGGCAGAGATAGAGTAGTCTTCCCTGTGGTTAACCCTAAGGTCCATCTACATGTAAATGCGGCAATTGATGGAGAAGGAACTCTACTGCCAATGCAATGGAATACCTCTCTCGATATATAAACCAGGCCTCAAATTCTGTAGTTAAGCAGTGTGCAGTTTAGCCCAGAACAATGCACAGTCCACTTATTAAAATATAGTACAAAGCAGAATAGTCTGTGGCATAGGTTAAAATAGTAGGCATGATGAGTGTGGAGGTGGAGAGTGCAAATATTGTCATCTAAGTCACTCTGGCAGAGCAATCAGCTGGTTGAAACAGATATACTACAAAATGGGAAAAAAGGGTTAGGAAGGAGTGGTTTATGGTGACCACCTATGAATAGTTGCTGAATGGCAAGATTGTGAACATGAGCTACTATAAAGCACATGGCAAATTGTCCCAGAGCACTTGTGAATAGTGAGTCTTACACTCTGAGGTGCTATTGCTCTTCCTGACCACCACTCGGGACACTCGCATGCTGGTGGACATCTTGAATAAGGCATCATCACAAACTTACCTGAATGTGCCCCTCTCTGCACAACTTACAAAGTCTGGGATTTAAGGTGGTGTTGGCCTTCTAAATGGAGGTTTGTAGGGAATATCTCCCAGCAGATGAAGCCAGTACGGGTGGTGAGATCAGTCAAGCAGGGTGGCTCTGAGTTCTGCTGACATGTGTAGACAGAAAATGTAAAACAGGGAAATGCTTAAATTACGTTGAACCATTTGTAATAATAGAGGGCACATTTTACAGTGTGTACTTTTAGTTCACACATAACATTATTGAAGGGCTCTGAACCCTTGCAAAGAAGCCTTGGTTCTGATCCAACAGCACAGATCAGCATGAACTGCTGGACAACACACTTTGGAACTACAGTAAATGTAACCTAAGACCAAACTGTTGTTCTCTTAGGACTCCCTCATTGGCATGCAGCTTGTTTCCCTCAAGAGCAGTTAATGTGGAATGCCCATCTGAGTGTACCAGCTGCAAATAGGGGCACTCATTTAGATAGGAAAAACACGATGGCACAGTGATATAAAAACAAAATGTTGTGGAAAGAAAACCATGAGCACATATTTAGTGTCTGAAATTTTGTGATGTCAAAAAACATTCCAGGTCAGAATATTGTAGGTAAGATTATCTTGTATAAATATTTTTAATTTCATTGTGTGTTATATATATATTGTTGTAATTTATATAATTGTAAAATGTATTATGTGAATTTTTTGCTTTAGTATACTGTTTTTAATCTAAAATGTGTTCATTTTTTGTATCAAAAGTTTAGCAGAGGCATGTTGGGTTTACTGTGGACCAGAATGGGGAATAAATTAAAAGTTTTGATTATATAACTTTGCATAGGTTACGATGGTTGTATCTGTTTAATTCTTACATTATTATAATACAATATTTTTAATGAAATTATATAAATTTTTTCTTTTTTGATTTTTAATTATGTAAGATGGCTTTTCTATATGTAATGTTTTTAATGTTTTAAATTTATATTTTCAAAACATTTTGGGCCATATTTATACTTTTTGACGCAAAACTGCGCTAATGCAGTTTTGCATCAAAAAAATTAGCGCCGGCTAACACCATTTCGATGCGCCGTGCAGGCGTCAAATTTATACTTTGACGCACGGCGGCGCAACCAACAGGTGGGAGTCATTATTTTGTGACGCACACAGCGGCGTCAAGTCGTAAAGGAAACCAACGTTAACGCGACGCAAATGACTGTGGGTCGATTTACGACAGCGCAACCCGGAAATCGCTGTTTATTTTGACGCAATTGCATCAAATTTACCCGCGAAAACTGCCCTTTCAGCAGAGGAGAGTCAAAATGGATCCCAGATGCCACAACAGACCCCAGGAAGATGACAGCAGACCAGGAACCAGCCAGGATGATCCATACAGGAACCAGGACATTTTCAGAAAAAAAAGAAAGTGTCACTTCAGTGTGGCTGAAGAACGCAGAACAGTCACCGAGTGTAAGAAACGCTGGCATGACTGCAAACGTAGGACAAAAGAAAAAATGGCCAGGAACAGGAAGGCAGCACTGCAGACTGGAGGGTGGAGTCCAGCACACCAGGAGGCCCTGGACCACATGGAGGAGATGGTCGCAGCCGTCATCCCTGAGGAGATCGTCACAGGGATTCAAGGACAGGACAGCGCAGACTACCACGACACAACGCACATGCAGGGTAAGTCGCATGGGGAATCCTAATACAATAATGATAACTGCAACCGGGGGGGGAATACCTACTACACAATGCATGTAACTCAGCATATATATGAAGTGGCATGGGTAGAGGGGCACGGCAGGGGGGCATGGCCAGCACAGACTGAAGCTGGGGCATGACAAAATACAGCACCAACAACAGTCCCATGGGGCCATCCTGTAATTACAACAATGGAGCCAAGGGAAGGCAGCGACAGGTGGGAAGGCCACTACGTCAAACTTAGATCCAGGCACTCGTCAGTCAAAATGTATCCTACATAAACTAGGTCCCCATCTGTAATCCAGTAGCCAAAACAACAACTGCAATGTAACTGCGACAACATTTGACAATAACACCTCTGATCTCTGTGCAGCTATAGTAGCAAATGGCAGGAACCTCCCCATGGAACATACATACCTAAATTAGGGAGTGAGGATGACATCTGCAACTATTTATAGAAATAAGACAAAGGCACCAGTACACTCAAATGCCAATGTCCATACTTGACACATACATCAGCCAAATTAAATAGGAGCCACACAGCACTAAGGACACACACATGCTGCATACGTCAGGGTCCCTCACGTGCCTGGCTAACAAGGCAACATCACTAATGTCATACTGCTCAGACAACAACATTGAGGAGGGGACACATGCAACTGGTCACTGAAACACACCTGCACAGTCTGAGAACCAAATAGGACCTTGATACGATAAACAGGGCAATCCAATTAAGCACACATTACCCAACATCATCTCGAAACATCAACAATGTTTACATCCATACCACATCCTAACATTGCCATGCATAGGATATGCCACATAACATGTACATTTAGGTCAATGTGAATAAAAAGTGTTTGGGGCAGGTCCTGAGAGGCAAGTGTGCTGCCAGGGCATTCACAACACCCACAGCCAGTCAAAGTGTAGTGTGGTAAGTTTTACGTATACTTTGCGCATTAGCTTCAGGCTTTATGCCTTTGTGCACCTTTCCCTGAATGTACTTTTACTCATTTGCTAACAGCTTAGAGCCTCTGTGCACTTTGCACTAAATGCTATTTATTAGGCTTCGTATCAGTAATTTTGTAAATAGCCAGTTCTACGGTGTTGTTTTTTAGTCATATCAGACTGTTTTGCCTACTTCAGCACTGCAGTTCTCCAGAACATATTCACTCTGTGCTCCAGTCAAGGATACAGTCTGGTACATTGCCGATAGACGTGGTAGGAGTTCAGATTTGGCGTTCGTGCGTAGGGACACTTTGTCATCATGATGACATGTTAGTTATAAAATCACTTCCTTGTCCCAATACACGCAAGAGGGAGTTTCCGAACAGAGAACCACAACTAGACGCTGCCTGCCTTGCTGCAGATGCTGAACCAGATCACAGGCCATTGCTCAGATATGAGGGCTGATGTCTCCCCAGTGATTCAGACAGGCAAGCTCGAAGCTTAAAATGCTGTGCTCTAAATAGAACAAGCAGAGGGAGAGTAGAAACAGTTAGGCACCATGATAGCTTTGTTCAAATGTTTTACACTCCTGGTGACCTTTTCAATTCTACCATGTTGTATTGTTTGGGTTATTGTGGCTCACACCTAATTTATCTAAAAGTCAGTTGTTTTATGAAATCATCATATAAAACCAATATGGTCTTTGTCATTTGTATATGAGATCATACTGGAAAAGAGAGAATTGGTTTGGATCTGAGTGACCACGACTTCCCGGAGAAGTTCCAAAGATGTCATGCGCTCGGCTGTCTAATCATTTCTTTGCGGTGGGAGACATGAGGCACTGCTAGTTAGCCAGAGCAAAAAGAAAGAATTAGGGTGACAGAGTTATTTACAAGTGGGTCAGACTCAGTCCCCCCACACCATTAGCTATCCTGCTGCCTAGAAATCCAGTAATCTCATGTAGGATAATGAGAGCCCACGCGACAAAATGTCTCTCCATAAGAATAGATATACATGGAGGGACGAGTAGGACAAAAAGATGGCTATTCCCAAATTTGGACAAAGCAACACCTAGAGGCAATTAGGCAGACAAGTCTGATAACTCAATATCATACATGTGACACACAGGTGGGCCATAGGCCTATAACAATGCCCATATGAAGGACAGCAGATACCAATACCAAACCAGAGCACAAAGTTAAGTCATCCAAAGGCTTGCATCTTATGGCAAAATTGTCACAACACAGCCACACTAATTGTACCCTCTTTCATTGCAGAGGAACATGGATCTCCTGCCGATATGCCTGTCCCTGATTTCCCTGATGACATGGATGACGAGCCCATAAATATTTCCCAGGAGACCATCCAAAAGGACCTTGAAAGCCTCCAGACCCCACCTTCAGTCACAAGGAGGAGCACAGAAGAAGCAGCCATCACAGAAGAAACACCCACCACCCCAATTGTGAGACCTGCCAGCTCCAACACAGCTGAGGACTCTGACGACACTGGCACCAGCTTTGAAAGAACTGTAGTTGGGGTACAGCAGGAGCTGGCAAAGGAGGTGCGGGTGGGGATGCAAAACATGGCAGCCAGCCTTGAGTGAGTGCGTTCGTGCATGATGTCATTTGCAGATCAGGCAGCTGCTACGGAAGCCCGAACATCTCTCTTGCAGGAACTTGCCAAAACACTGAAGGAAATCAGCACAGCTGTCATCCAGTTGACACAACACCTACAACTGCAATCCAGTCAACGTGTGCACGAATGCAACATTGAACCCCTCAGGGCCGACCTGGCTGCCTACCATCGTGATGTGGCTGCCATTCTCAAAAACCAGCAGGCCCACCTTGCTGCAGTACTGCCCTTAATAACTCCACAGGGAGCAGCCCCCGGGATGTCTGCCTCCACGTCTTCTAACACTGAGGTGTGTGTTGCCCCTTCACAACCAACAACAACAAGGACAAACCAGGCAACACACACATCAGAAGAAGAAGACATGGAACAGATCACATTCTCACGGAAGAGTACCCGGAAGCACTAGTCCCTGCACCATGGCCTACTTTGACCAAGGTCCTACGTTTTGACAAATGCCAGTCTCACTACAACTACACTCAATGACTGTTCTGCAATCCACTGTATGACTTGTCAGCATTGCCAGTGAATGTCTCTCTCCTACTATTTGCCAATTCCTGTCCCTCTGCACTGTCTGTGACATCACCCCAGCATGTCAGGAGCATCATCCACACCCCTTCTGTAGGATCACTATGTAAGAATGCACCAGAACGGACCCAGCAATCATGGACAATGGACATTTTGCACTACAGCACCTATAAATAAATAGCACTTGCACACCTAATATGTCTCTGTGTTATTTCACACTTCAACTGTGCAGTACATAACTCCAAAGTGCCTGTGTGGCAACCATGTAGCTTGTCAATACAACTGTCCTGACATCATGTAGTCTGATACATCTGTGCAGTGGCCAGGATTGCATCATAGCCTTACCATACTGAGGAGAATAACTGATGAAGGGACTAACCACACACAATCATGCTGTGTTGGACAGAATGATGCACCATCCATAGCAATTCTAGTCAACTAATGGTGGCTGAGATATGTAGGCACCATGCAATACTAAAACATGAAATTATGCTACAAAATGTAAGCAAACATAAACAAATAACACTGCATCAATCACCCTTTCTGAGTATACTTCCATGAAGGAAAGTCATGCAGAATTAGCACACACATGATGTAGGTCAGCAATGAAGGCAACAAGACAAGAGTGTTAACAACACCTCATCTACAATGATCTCCCTGAACATTACACTGCAGTCCGACCTATGAAATTACCCACAATAACAAGTCTGGAAGCACACTTTGTGAAGTAGAATACATACTCACCAACACAAAACCTTGGTGATCAATGCAAACTACCAATGGTGGGTCTCCCAAATGGTGGATACTTACCAAGTTATCACAGGGGTAGCTGGCATGTTAAACCTCCATTTTCTGGGGATGGCTAGCATAGGACACTAATGTCATACAAAAACATTCACCTACACTGATGTCAAGGCCATGATAAAGTAGCACCTAACGCATCATGTAAAGGGTTAACTATATATTTATTACTATTTATTCACACAAGAGGCAACTAAGGGAAAAGTAATACCTACACTAATCTAACCTGACTACTACTAACCCACAACTGTCCCTAACTAACCTAAGCTAAACTTACTCTACACATATAACGAAACGATCTAAACATCAACCCCCCACCCACCATTATGAGACAGGACACATGCAGGACAACACTTACTAACCTACACACATACTATACTATCCTAAACAATCATATATATTTTTTCTTTTTTTTAAACAAACAGGAATCCCAACATTGACCCACACCCACCCACCCACCCAAAAAATAAAGATAGAAAGAATAAGGACCCCCCACCCTCTTCCCTAACACTAACTAAGCCAATTACCTATACTAACCTAATACTAATCCCCAAAACCCAACTATCAGTACAAAATAGGAAAGAGGAGAGAGGGGAGGGGTAAAAGTAAAACAAGGCAAATGTCCTAGCAGTTGGCCCTCCGTAGGGTCCGCCTGATGGAGCGAACCCTTTTTTTTATATACGCCACATCCTGGCTCAGCTTGTCCACCTTATTAAACACCTTGTCCAATTTACAGCTCAATGCCAGGAATGCGGCTGGGTCCACAGGAGGGGCTGATGCTGTCTGTGTGCCGGCCGAGGTGGACCTTGTGCCAGCAGTTGAATGCCCACTGGACTGTCCTGGTTGTTGAACATGGCTGGGTCCAGGTCTGGATGAGGAGCCAGGGTCAACTGTGCCCGACGTTGCTGGGGCCACTTGGGGAGACCTGGTGGATGTGGTGTTGGTGGCTGTTGTGGGCAATGTAGGCCCACCCTGTGGTGAGGCCCACCATGCCCCGGAGGCCCGATCTGATTGATATTTTCGGGCCATCCTCCGGTACCCCGACTGCACCTGCAGGATGTGCCTGTATCGCATGGCACGCCTCTCAAATTGGTGTCTATCTGCGGCACTCATGTTTGCAGCTGTGAAGAGAAATGGCAAATATTTACCTTTGGAATTGCATTGGGTGGAGTAGCACAATAGGTTATTTGTACATTACTTGTAATGTATTTGTTGCAGCAATTGTCACAACATAGCTCACTTAAAGTCTCAGAGGAAGTACATGTGAAGCCTGCATACATAATGGCATCTCACACCTAGCATATCCATGTCTCTACATGATGGATGACATCAGCCTAAACTACTCATCCAAATAATGCCTAATGCATCTGACATTATGGCTGAACCTCTTCCGCATACTGACTTCACTACATATGTCAGTCTATGTGCTAACTATCACAACCCTCACTCAATGCCATTTGTAATTTGTTGTTTGCTAATATTGAACCCATGGGCCATAACCGAATGTGTACACTAGGGGCCAGATGTAGGAAGACGGAAAATTGCGACTTTCAATTTGCTATGCAGAACGGTGTCTCCGACACCGTCTGCGAGTCGCTATGGGGTCGCAAAGACCCACCTCATTAATATCAATGAGGTGGGTCCCAATTTGAGCCCCCTTAGCGACTATGGGCACTCACGGGGATGGAGGCCTGCTGGGAACAGCAGAACTCCATGTCCGTGACTGCTTTTAAATAAAGCAGGTTTTTTTTTCCCAAGTGTAGCCCGTTTTCCTTAAAGGAAGACGAGCTGCACTTAGAAAAAAAAAAAAAACCTTTAGTTTCGGATTTTTTCAGGGCAGGTAGTGGTCCCTTGGACCACTGCCTGCTCTGCAACAAAAATTTTTGGGTCCACTCACAAACGGGAAGGGGTCCTATGGGGACCCCTTCCAGTTTGCGAGTGGGTTACCATCCACTTCAAGTGGATGGTAACTGCCACTCCCTTTGCGACCACGTACTCGGTCGCAAATGGAATTGCATACCACTGCGAGTCGCAATTAGGAAGGGAACACCCCTTCCTATTTGCGAGTCAGAAATGCATTTTGCGAGTCGGTTCCGACTCACAAAATGCATTTCTGCATAGCAAACAGACGTTTGCCACTCGCAAAGGGCGATATTTGCCGTTTGCAACTTGAAAACTGTTTGCTACATCTGGCCCTAGGTTCCAAACAAAGTTGCAAAAGGTAACAAGTACGTGTAACATACTGGTTGCTACAGTCCTAGGTACCCTATCCCCAATCACATGGCAGTCTTTGAGGGTGGGGTGGGAAGAACAACCAACAATCCCAGGTTCAATGCACACCCAGGAGTGTATAGAAAGGTCAACAAGTATGTGCCTTCACACACAACACGAATGAAGGGCTAGCAACACGTTGGAGTCAGCCAAACATTGTCATATCCAAGGTCCACACATGTCAAAATGCTCTGACTCAGGCCAACATCACACACTATCATTGAGGCATGTTTTACAACACACACAGAGGAGCAACACCCATGATCATGAGTCGACTGAACACCTAGGCCATTGCACTCTAGTCACACACACTTCTAGTTCAACTAGTGGAAGTACATGCCCCCGGAAGATCCAACCGACAGTGTACACAGTGCATCCTCAACTAGGAAGCTGCACATTTCATACAAGCCATTTGCCAAAGCTATCTGGGAGAATGTCAGTCTGATATGCAGACTCAGTTCAAGCCAAGTCCCAGAGCAACTCTTACATTAACCAGTGTATTCCACATGACTCATCCCATTCCCCATAGCGGCCCAACTGGAATGACCTACAGCCCCTAAATCTGAGAGATGGCTAAGTATTAGTCTACAGAAACAGAAGTGATATTTGAAATCCCACTAAAGCAACAATGCCAATGAACGGCCAGCGCATCAAGTCATGAATTCTGTTGAACACACAGTAGTCCATCATGCATCACTAGCAAACAATAAATATAGCACTCAGGCCACACTCACTGTAGGTATCGGGATCCTCAAAATGTGCCACCTCTCCCACGGTGTACGGTGCTGGTCCACCTGTAAAGCATGAAAGGAAGAATATACACAGACTCAGTGCACTGACAAATAATTGCAGTTACTATGACACTGTGTGAATATGACATGGTAATGATACACTTTCCCACATGCTCATACTGCATGGATGAATTTTTATTCAACATTAACATTGGATGAGTCTCCTGCTACAGTTACACACCCTACTACACACATGCAGTGGCCAGGACAGTCAGGTGTTGTCAAAGATACCCCTCCATTAGTATGCCCCAACAATAATGGCTTGCATACATCTCATCATGTGCATCCCAGAGAGACATCCAAAAGCTGGTTACTTGAGGACTGCATGACCCCTCACAATCAAACAGGCTAGGTGGACATTTTCAACACACAGCAACCAGACACACATGTGACATATGTGTGGACAACATAGCTAACTTCATGTGACGTGAAGGCACCACACATTTATAGCATCATCATGGGTTTACAATTTTCTGTCTAGCTATGGCGTCAACATATGTAGGTATGTTGTTTCTACATGACTTTCTCACTGGCCAATATGACCTGTAGAGTTCAATTAGAGGCATTAACGTGTCGCTTGTCTGACACAAAGGCAACACTACATTACATACAGCTACAGGCATCCGGTATGTGTTGAAAACATGAGCCATCTGACTGCTAGCATTGGTCTTCCTACACATTGTGCAACAAATACACATTAGGGCCCATATTTATACTTTTTTAGCGCCGCATTTGCGTCATTTTTTGACGCAGAAACGGCGCAAACTTGCAAAATACAATTGTATTTCGTAAGTTTGCGCTGTTTTTGCGTCAAAAAGCGGCGCAAATTCAGTGCTAAAAAAGTATAAATATGGGCCTAGGTTTCCCTAGCATTACACACAGTCAGCTACTTATCTAGCAGATTGGGTAACAATCATCACATGTCCCCACACAGATTTCTTTTATTCACATGTAATTGATTTGTACTCACCAACATGGCCACCAATCCTGATTCCCAGGTGGTCCAGCAGGTCCTGCTCCCTGGATATGAGATCAGCCCAGTGGTGCTTTAGTTGATGCTCATTCCTCATGCTCCCGTACACCCGGAACAGGTGATGGCGCACCTTCCCCCACCGGACTTTACGTGCCTCCGTGTGATACCCCTGTATCACACGGCCCCCAGCCTCCAGCATGAGTGGGAGGAAATGTCAAACGAGCCAAATGAATCCCCCCAATCCCTCCTCACCCATCCTGGCAAGCCGAGGCCTACCTGACATATTAACTAATTTAAAGGAGAAAAATGAGATAAACAAGTAAAAGTGGGAAATGGGGAAAGGTAGAGTAGTGAAGGAAAAAGAAAACTTAAGAAAAATAGCCCAACTAACCCCAAAGTTAAACTACCCAGAACAGACTCCCACAGACAATACAAACAAAAACAGGATTGGACAAAAGTACACTAAACAGACTGAGACAATATTAGACAACAAGACTAGGATCACAAAAAGACAAAATACAAGGTACACAGGACACAAAAGCAGTTAAACACAGGACTACACTTTTCACACAACCACACAGTCTAGATAAATCTGAGACTGCAAAGTGAAAGTGAAAGTTAACTCCCAGTACAGATTTTGTAAACAGGATATCCTATTACATCACTTCCTGCATAAAATGGCCGCTGTTTTTATTTTCCCGTTATGCGTCATATTTTCACGCATACACATTGTGCGTCATATTTTTTGACGCATAACATTGCACATAATGCAGAGTCAAAATTAATTTCTTCATTGTTCCCTTACATTATTGTGAGGCTGAGTTTACAGTTCTAGTGTAAAATTAATAAATTAATAAGGTACATGACATGTCCACCATATTGTCCATGTTGCGTCAAATTTCCACGCATACAGCATGGGCGTCATAATTTTTTCACATACAGGAGTGCACAGAATGCATAGTCAAAAAATATGATATGAAAATTAATAAATTAATAAGGTACTTGACATGTCCACCATATTGTCCATGTTGCGTCAAATTTCCACGCATACAGCATGGGCGTCATAATTTTTCCACGTACAGGAGTGCACAGAATGCAGAGTCAAAAAATATGATATGAAAATTAATAAATTAATAAGGTACATAACATGTCCACCATATTGTCCATGTTGCGTCAAATTTCCACGCATACAGCATGGGCGTCATAATTTTTTCACGTACAGGAGTGCACAGAATGCAGAGTCAAAAAATATCATATGAAAATTAATAAATTAATAAGGTACATGACATGTCCACCATATTGTCCATGTTGCGTCAAATTTCCACGCATACAGCATGGGCGTCATAATTTTTTCACGTACAGGAGTGCACAGAATGCAGAGTCAAAAAATATGATATGAAAATTAATAAATGAATAAGGTACATGACATGTCCACCATATTGTCCATGTTGTGTCAAATTTCCACTTATACAGCATGGGCTTCATAAATTTTTCACGTACAGGAGTGCACAGAATGCAGAGTCAAAAAATATGATATGAAAATTAATAAATTGATAAGGTACATGACATGTCCACCATATTGTCCATGTTGCTTCACATTTCCACGCATACAGCATGGGCGTCATAATTTTTCCACGTACAGGAGTGGAGTGGAGTGGAGTGGGGTGGAGTGGGGTGTCACCAAAGTGGGGGCCAACTGCTGTTCAATATTTCTCAGCAGCTGCTGAATGGCCTGCCAGTTCAACCGGTACCTCTGGATGATGTTGTGTTCCCTGAGGCCATGCAGGGTTGTTCTTGGGCGGAATATCCTCTCCTGCCTTCTGCGCTGCCTTTGGGGTCCCTGCTGTTGTTGTTGTAGCTGCTGTTGTTGCTGCAGGGCTCTGCGTCGACGTGCACGCTGAATGAAAATCACCTCCATGTCTCCCTGTTGCTGCTCTGCTGCTCTGCTGCTCTGTTGTTTGTTCTGTGTGTTCTGATTAAATACAGGTGTGTTTGCCCCATTTTAACGCCTGCCCTGACAAAGGCGTTAAATTTTGATGCAAATCGGGCTTTGCGTCATTTTTTTGCGCCTCCTCCCGGCCGAGAGTCATTTTTGCCCGGAAGCATAAATACGGCGCACGGCTGTGTGCGTCGTTTTTTGGACGGGAACGCCTACCCTGCATATCATTAACGCAGGGCGGGTTGCCGCATCCAGAAAATGGCGCACATTGCGGATTTTTCCCTTGCGCGGGCTCGGGCGTCAGGGTTTAAATATGGGGCAACGTTTGCGCTGATTGTGCGTCAACATTTTTGACGCACATTCGGCGCAAACGGAGTATAAATATGCCCCTTTGTCACTGTAACCTCAAATTTATTTTGTAACTTTTTTTTTTTTTTTTAAGGCGATGTTATTTGTTATACCAGGAATTATGTATTAAATAATTGCTTTAGTTTAAATTTAACATTATTATTAAATGTGTGTTTTACTGTAGGCTAAGTTGTATTTGCGTATATGTGTCTATTTAAGAATTATTAATTTTAGAATTTTGTAAATAATGCACATATTATTTCATCCTGCCATTTGCTTAACATGTGTATAATTTGGTTTGATAATACCACAGAATAATATAGAAAAAAATAAAATAAAACATAGTTCAAAAATGTTTTAAACAAAGTTAATACTCAGTTACATTTTTGTATGGTTGGTTTGGGTTTTGTAGGCTTTTTCGGTAGTGTAGGTTAGAATAATGTGTCTGCTATGGTTTCAATTTTTACTAAGACTATTAGTACTTTTAATATTGTATGGATACATACTTATTCAAAGCTCATTACATTTTTTGTAGGATCATAAGTATTAGTTTATATTAGTTTCGTGCCACGACCTTGACAGGGCAATGTGGTAGGTCTTACTTTTATGACTGAAAAAAGTGAGTAGTTTTTGGAAGGTGTGCAACTACTGTAGACAGTGTCCCAGCACTGAGGAATAGAGGAACTAGAAGTCAATATCATTTCAGGGAGATGTAAAGAAAAAGGTTTAAAACTTTTTCCTACATTGCTGTTCAGAGCGAAGAGACTAGATCCACAGTAGGAGCTAGTTTCAGGTTTGTTCAACCAGAAAGTTCAACCTGGAAAGTGAATGGCAGACAATCTTCAGTGTACCATCCACTAGCAGACCTGCAGACCATGGAGGATCAACATGTCTTTCAGATCTACCGCCTGGATAGTCAGACAATCTTGGGTCTCTGTAGTCAGTTAGAGCCAGATTTTATACCTGCCATTCGTAATCCATATAGCATACCACCCATCATAAAAGTCATGTCAGTGCTGCACTTTCTGGCCAAAGGCTCCTTCCAAAATACAGTGGCACTAACTGCAGGGATGTCCCAGCCTAAATCCAGACTGGTCTTGAAGGGTGTACTGTCTGCAATGTTGAAACACTTGGACAGCTACATCAGAGTTCCACAACGCGAGGATTTGGCCTATGTGAAGGCAGATTTTTATGGAATGGCACACATCCCACATGTATTGGACACCATAGCCTTGGTTCCCACACATGGCAATGCACAGTTGTATCGGAACAGTGAGAGCTTTCACTCCATAAATGTACAACTAGTCTGTTTGGCAGACCTCTACATTTCCCAAGTATGTGCAGGTACCCGGGTTTAGTCCATGATGCCTTCATCATGGGGGACAGCACTATCTCGCAGCTCATGACATGACAGTACACAGAGTGGGCATAGCTGGTTGGTAAGTCAAATATGTCATGTGTATCAGTATCCTCTGCCTGCTGCCAAATGTAAGGATGTCCAAGATATATTTTTGCACACATGTAACAATTCCTTAAAGGGGATTCTGACTGGCCAAACAGTCCCTGGCTGTTGACACCAATGAGGCACCCAATCACGGCAGGGGAAGTCTGCTTCAAAGAGGCCCATGGAAGGACACAGCATGTCGTGGAGCAGACTTTTGGGATCCTGAAGGCAACATTCCATTGCAGTCTGGTGCAGCCCTCCTCTACTCACCCACCAAAGTGTGTCAAATCATTATGACCTGCTGCATACTCCACAACCTCTCCCTGAGACGTCAGATCCCATACATCCCAGATGAAGGTGAGCCATCAGTTCCACTAGGTGAGAATGCAGAAATGCCAAGTAAGGATGACAGTGATGAGGATGAAGGTGGAGACATCCAGGAAGATCTCATCAACCATTACTTCAACTTACTGTAGGTATGTGCTAGTCTGTAAAAATGATTGACTCAGTAGGGTAGTGGGGGGGGGGTAAGGGATGTTTACGAATGATCTTTCTATGACCATCAGACAGGTTATTGGTTGCTTTGCAGTACTTGTCTCAGGGTTTCATGCAAAATAGTACATTGAGTTGTGATAAACATGGTGCTTTCCTTTGTTAGTGTTTGTCACAATGCAGAGTTACCATTGTATTTAGGGTATGTATTTCTCGGTAATGTTTACAATTACAGGCCTAAATTGTTGTTCTACATTTTAACTTTCCAGATTTCTTCACAATGTCATCCTCACGTAGACATTTCTGAATTGTGTCACTGGCAGGTGGGTTTAGCAGGTCTGACATGTGAAATGGACATGGATTGATCCAGGCACTGTATGACATTATATTGGTGGTGCCTGAGTGCCATGCCCAGGATGTCAAGACAGTGGGATGGCAGTGTTCTGTCCCACACAATAGACCTGTTTGCCATGGTATGTGGGTCCAATAGTGTCATTAGAATGATCTTGTGTCTATGACACATTTCTTCATGGGCAATCCATTCCCTCAACCTTCTTATTGGTTTGATAATGATACTAACTACTTGTACGTAGCTGTCACTGTATGTCCTCCTTGCAGGCCACTGTGCATGTGTGTGAAGACTGATTTAGGTGAGTAGCATGCCTACTGATACCTGACTGGGGACAGTTGTACTGACCTCTGTCTGTATTATGGATTATGTTCATTTGGTAGGTCTGGTATGGATATGTGATAAGGGTTTAGCTGATGACACATTGCATCAATCTATTTGCCTATTCAGATAGACAAAGTCTGACATGTCCCTTAATTCAGTTGTCTGTGGGATATTAGTTAACAACACCTATGATGAAGCACAAAATTGTGAAGATGTACTTCACTTTGTGATCATTGGCATGTGGTCAGCCTATGTGCAGCACTATGCTATGAATGGAGATTGCTGATTGTCCACTTGTATCAATGTGTATGCATAGCACCCAGAAACAACAGTACATGTGACCTGTCCCTTCTCACATTTGCTACATCTGTGTATGTCATGTGTAAGAAAGAAATGTCACAGCTAACTTTTCAAAATAGATGAAATATGATTCTCAAACATATGTTGTAGTTTAGTTGTGTTTATTTAAAAATGCACAGAAAATATTGTGAATGGGATCAAAGCAATAAAGTGCAAATAGTGAAAGGTTCAGTCGTGGTGGATCTAATCATCAGGGTAGCCCTTACAACATTTGGAGTCTCAAGTCCATTGTCCTACTATCCTTAAAAAATGGACAATGGTCACAGGACAGATGACAGGGTGTATCAGTGACACACAATGGGAACCAATCAGTAGAAGATCACTTCCTGGCAGTGGTTGTAGTCTTGACAGCTGCTCCTCCTGGTTGTTTGGGTGGACTTCCACGTTTGCAGGGGGATTATTGAGCTACAGAGACAGGGGTGTCTGAGGCATGTTCTTTCACTGGCAGAGCCTCCATTCCACTGGCTCTCACAGATGTAGAAGAGGATGACATTGCACGGCCTATGGAAGGGTTCTGGTGTTGTGGACATACCCTGCTCAGGGTGGGGTTACTGTCTCTCAGCACCCCTGTTAGGGAGGACAAGTGGGCATTGAGGGCCTCCCACTGTTGCATGACTTCCTGGTGGTTGTCCCTCTGCAGCTGCTTGATGCCCCCCATCATGGCAAGCACCTGGCCCATCCCGCCTTGGGGCTGTTGATAAGCTTCCAAGATTTGAGAGATGTGTCCTGGCCAGTTGTAGTTCTAGCACCCTCAAGCTGCTGGCCCACACCATCCCTCCCATGCACCCTTCTCCCATGTGCTTGCACCCTTGGCACAGTTTGTCCACTGAGGCCAGGTCCTTCATTGTCAGGGCTTTCTAGTTGTGACTCTGGTACCTGTACTGGGGGCACATGATGTTTGTAAACTGTCCTTGGGACACAGGTTTGGGGGCGATTGGCTGCTTGGGATGTGAATGCAACAGGGCTGGGAGGAGTTGATTTAGGCAGCCTGAGGTTGACAGTTGTAGACTGACCAGGCATCCCAGGTGGGCCAGAGTCGTCCTCATTGTCCACACATCCAGGAGTGCTCTCCTCACTGAGGGCTTCATCCAGGGGGCAAGTGTCTGTCTCAGGTGTCCTCTCCCTGGTCCCAATGGCAAGTAGACCTGTTGATGAAGTGGACAGACACTTACAGATTGTAATGCAACATGTGGTTACAAACTCTGACAGGTAGTTATGCATTGAGCCATGTACAGAAAGGCTTTACCTGATCCCCTTACATGACAGTGACACCTGCTTTCAATTGTGGGGAACAGCTACATGGGATATATGGAATTCCTATCTCATACACCTTGCTACGGCATGTTAGAGTATCTTGGTAGTTGGATGTCTGTTCATAGATTCATATCTTGTCTGCTGTTCAGCTGTCTATTTTTAATGTTACCTCCCAGTTAGCAGTATTTCACTATTAAGTCACCAGATGGCTGCACAATGTAAAGTGGATACTAACCTGTCCATCAATTTAGGAGTAAACATTCCACCTGCCCATATGTGTGAGGTTACACCAAGTACATCACACTGCATATATGTGTGTTCCCCCAGATGAGTATACTTCAATAGGTGATGGGAGGTAGTAGGGCCAGTTTAGTGACGACACAGCTGTAGCTGTGTGTTGGTAGTTTTGAACTGCCAGATGGACATAGCTTTGCTCTCATTGCCATGGACTGGCAATATAGGTTAAATCAATTGTTTAGTTGACATACAAGGCAATTGTCATTGTGGTACACTGTTCTGGTTTTCTTAAATGTGGTAGAGTGCCTGCTGGGAGTTATAGTGCTGTCAGTCCCTGCACTATCCACACCATACACAGACACTGTGGCCCCATGTGAGTTTAGGTGACATGTTGGATGCCAGAAAGGGGTATTCAGACAGTTGGACACAGGGGCGGTGAGTGGGTTGGCTGTTAAGATATCAAAAGGTGATCAGTAAGCATACACGACAAAGCTTTTGGGTGCCATTTTTGTTGTTGTGACGTACCCGACTCCACTCCCCCAGGTATTTCTGACAATTGCTTGGGATGCAGGATGTCCAAGACCTGCTCCTCCCAAGATGAGAACGTTGTATGAGGAGGTGGGGGCCCACTGCCAGTCTTGATGACTGCCAGTTGGTGCCTGGATGCTATGGAACGGACCTTCCCACTGAGTTTGTTCCACCTCATCCTGATGTCCTCCCTTGTGCGTGGATAGCTGCCTACAGAATTCACCCTATTGACTAATCTTTGCCACATCTCCATTTTCCTGGTGATAGATGTTTTCTGGACTTTGGCTCCAAATAGGTGTAACTCTACTCTGATGATTTTGTCCACCATGACCCTCAACTCATCATCAGTGAAAAGGGGATGTTTTTGTGGGGACATGGTGGCGGTGGATGACACAAAAAGGTAATAAAAAAGTGTGATGAGGTATGGGTGCTGTGTTGTGAGTGGGTGATGGTTGGTGTCCAATGTGTAGGGTACTAATTTGTGTGTTTGTGTATGTTGTGTAGGTGCGGGATGAGTGGAAGAACCCTTATTGTGATTTGTGGCTCGTAATAGGTTTGATGGATTCTTGATGGCCTGGCGGTGCTGGTGGTGGAACTGCCTCTTTCCCACCCTCCAGAGTCCTGGCGGTGTTGGGATTTTAGCTGTCTTTTGGCAGGCTTGGCTTTGTAACTCGTAATATGGTGGTCTGTATGACCGCCAACATGGCGGTCTTTTGGTGGGCGATACCATGGCAGGCTTGCCGTCACACCATCAAACTCATAATGAGGCCCTTAGTCTACCCAAGGATCTGGCCCCCAACCCCAATGCCCACCAGGTGTTGCAAAAAAGCCACCAGAGAGACAGTATCAAATGCCGCTGAGATGACACATTAGGGTCTGTGGATGATTTGGTGGCCACTTACACTTGCTTTCATACTAATAGCACCTTGGTGGGGATGTAGAAGAATTAAAAATCATGTTCCAAACTGGATCACCCACCTTTGTAGTCATAGCCAGAACCGAGGGAGGACAGAGGTCAACCGGGGATCCAGATTTGCAATTTAGGGCTATTATTTGGATGTTCTGCAAAGGTCAATGGAATGTTTCTATTTTGGTCCATGCCGTGGATGATGTATATGTCACTAAAAGGTGGTAGGGAGGATTTGCATGTACCATCTATTTGCTAGAGGTTATTTTAACTTATAGTATGTAGATTGATAGATGTGCTGAAAACTGTGATTCTTTTCTCGTCATTCTGTTTTTCATGTGAAATGACTCTCCATTGCATTTATTTGCACAAGGTGGACTGGAATGTCTATAACTGCAAATCTTTTAACTGCAGGTGTAGCTTTTCTTTCTTCTCCTTGTGTATGGCTTGTTGTGCTTTCCAAATAAAATATGGAAGACATATGTCCTGTTACATGTACAGGGATATTTGTTATATATTCCGTGAGTATTGTCACGGTTGCTGCAGATGAACTTGTGGATGTTTCTTTAAAATCTTGTATCCTATTTTGATTTCACATCTCTATTCCAGTCATTTTACGCAGGTGGTTTTGCTCTTTCATATTTTCTACATTGTCATGTACAGTTTTACCAAAGCCATAATGACCATTTAAATACTGTTTTGTAAGTTTCTAATAGATTTGCTGTTTGGTTGCACTTTCTTTAGTATAGCTATAGCCCATGGTTGAGAGCAATGGTTTGATTTTTTAAGAAATTATGTTGGTTGCTATTATAGATTTTATGAAATATGTGAATGATATGTGAAAAATGTATGTTATAAAAAGTGTGACAGAATAGATTATGTTAATTTAATCTTTTTGCAGACATATTTTAATACTTACATTTCTCTGTATTTTTTGTTGTGACAGCTGTTCTTTATGTTGTCTGACCTGACATCTGTTAACTGTTCTTCTGATTTTCATTGGTTAATGTTTGAGTTTTGAACTATCTTGTGGGGTTACCGTTTAAGTTAGATGTTTATAAAAATGGTTTGTTGTTTAAATATTATTTCAATAATTTGTCTCATGGTGTAATTATGTGTGGTGTTTGTAGTTGTTTAATTATGTGTTTTGTATTTTTTGTTAGTATGTATTTTAGGTAGGCATTCAATAGTATTATGGATGATGTTTCATACCTAAGTCAAGCACGTCTGGGCCATCCTTGCTCGCCCCGAATGCAGCGCTAGCCATGCTGCCTGTTTTGCCATTGCCCAATGCTTGCTTATTACATACTTTTTGCAAGAACTTTGCTCTCTTTGTCCTAGGCCTGGGTGCAAAGATTTGTTTCTGGAGTCTTGTGATACTATGCAGAGTGTTTGTGACCAATGTGCAACTACCATCCCTGGAGCCGAAACTGCTGGAGTGAGTGTTTGTGAACCCTGTGTAGTTATCTTCCCTGGAGCAAAAAATAGCTCGTGCATGCTTCTACTTTCAGCCTTTACATAAGGAAAAAGATAGAGGAGTTTGTAGGGATATAGGTGTCCCACTTAAATGTTCAGTCACTACATAAAAATCCATTTCATGTATTTGATTAACTTGCAGAGAAAGAGATGGATGTTTTTTGCCTTACGGAGACTTGGATGACTGAACTATCATCACCCAATGTGATGCTATACTAGGGGGATGTTCTGTGCTGCACCTAGATAGAGTGTGAAAGAGGAGTGGGGGCATGGCTATTGTTTTTAAGAAGTGTTTTTAATGTGTGTTGTTTGAGTTGACTGAACTGTAGGGGTAAGAAGCACTAGGCTATTGTCTCTCAGTCTCATGCCAGTATTCTCTTGCTGGAGCATTGATTGATCAGCCACCGATATATGCAGGAGAGTACCTCGACTCATTGGGTCTGGGTGATTTGAATATACGCCTTAATATGGCAACTGACCCTCAAAGTAGGGTACTACTGGAAAAGCTGACTTCTTGTAACTTAAAGTAATTTATTAAGCAGCCTACACATTCTGCTGGTTAGTTCTAGATCCTATTCTCTCTAATTGTAAGGTTGCATTGAAAGACCTTCAAACTGTTGATTGGTCTGATCTTCTCAATATTTATTTTACCTGGGGTGTTGAGTACTGTCCCTCGGGCAATGTTCATAGTTGCCCACCTTATATAGAAACTAGTTGAAAGTCACTAGCTCTGATTATAAGGGCCTGATTACCTCCTTGGCGGAGAGGATTACTCCGTCCCAAATGTGATGGATACCCCACCTGTCGTATTACAAGATCCATTATATCCTATAGAACTGCGGATATAATACTGCGGATGTGATATCTGTCATGTTTGTGACCCTGTATTAGCAGGGAGACTGAGGCAGATGATTGAGCAGTAATCTCTTGGCTATTGAACATGGCTAACACCTTAGCTCGTGTGAAAGAGCAGAAGTCTTGTAAATTCAACCAGACAACTTTCATCAGCTCTGTGGTTTAAAGTCAAATTAAGAGATATGCGTAAGCACTGTAAAAAATTAGAAATGGCTTTGAGAACTCCTGAAGACAAGGAACTCTATAACAATGCTCGGAATGCCTGTCATGGCAAGATTAGGAAAAACCTTGCTGCCTTTTTGCTGACCAAATTGCAAGTTCTAATAATACACAAAGGGACACTTTCAAGATTGTAAAGCATTTTTTTCACCTAATGCTCTTTCCCAGTCTCTAGATGCTTCTACCATGTTATGAGATAAACTCTGTTTTTTTAGGGTAAGATTTTTGGAATTGTTGAAGAACTCAAGAAAAATGCCATTGACTGTAACTCGGATTTTTGCAATCCTGAAATGTTACCAGAGCCTCCATTCAAGCACCTAACAAGCTATCTTCAGGAGCTTGCCACTATTTCTCTGGATGAATCAGGACAGGCCATTCAAGACCATAATCTAGCTCACCAGATGACCCATGTCCCCCTTGAATTTTGACCATCACTCTGATAGTCATTAACTCTTCTTTAACAATCTTTTTATCAGCTCAATTCAAACTTCTACCATACCTACCTGTTGGAAACAGGCCAGATTAGTACCTTGTTAAAAAAGCCCTCTGAGATGGATCCATGCTGGACAATTTCAGGACTATTTCATTGTTACCAGCTCTGTCGAAGATGTTGGAGAAGCTTATTAATGGACAGCTTTCCAAATATTTGAAACAAAGCCAGTTATTGCACAGTTCCCCAGTCAGGCATCTGACCTTGCTTCAGTACTGAATCAGCTTTAGTGGAGGTAACAGATTCAATCAAGCTGGCTGTGGATCAATGGTGTTAGACCTGGCATCCTTACTGTGGTCTCCCCTAACTTTTTGCCTCTGCTTCCCAGGTTGTTGCTGTGTGCTGGACTCTGTTTTTGCTATTTTTGTTACTCTGAGCATTTTACCACTGCTGAAGTACAAGTGCTCCTTATGTGAAATTGTATGAGTAATTGGCTTTTCCATGAGTGGCATATTTAATTTACTAGTAAGTCCCTAGTAAAGTGCACTAGAGGTGCCTGGGGCCTGTAAATAAAACGCACCTAGTTGGCCTGCAGCACTGATTGTGCGACCGACATGAGTACCTCTGTACACATGGCTCAGACCTTAAACTACAGGATCTGTGTGTGCAGTTTTAAACTGCCAATTCTACCTGGCATGTGTAACCACTTGCAAGGTCCAAACCTTCTCTTTTTATACATGTAAGGCACCCCTATGGTAGGCCCCAGGTAGCCCCATGGGCAGGGTGCAGTGTATGTTAAAAGTGGGACATGTACTGATGTGTATTTCTTGTTCTAACAGTAAAATACTGCCAAATTCTGATTTTACTGTTGCGAGGCTTATCTCTCTCATAGATAAACCTGGTGGCTACCTCTAAATATTCTTAATGTGCCGTTTTCCTTTGAGAGCAGATAGAGATGGGGAGTTTGGGGTCTCTGAACTCACAATTTAAAAATAAATCTTTTAGTGAAGTTGGTTTTTAGATTGTTAGTTTGAAAATGCCACTTTTAGAAAGTAGGCATTTTGTTGCTTAAATTATTCCGCGACTCTGCCTGTTTGTGGATTCCCTGTCTCGGTCAGATTGACAATTGGGCTGTTTGTGAATCCCCTCTGGACAGTGACACAAAGGGAGCTCAGGTGTCGCTGGCATGTCCTGATAAGCCATCTGGGCTAGAAATGAGGGAGGAGCGGTCACTTACACCTGAATGAGCTGTGCCTGCCCTCACACAATGCAGTCTCAAACCCCCTGGTGTGTGTCTGGGGCCTGGCCTGGGCAAGGCAGGATCCTGTAAACAGCAGAGACTTTTCTTTGAAGTTGGGCAACTTAAAAGGCAGAAAGGGGTATAAGTAGGGGACCCAAAACCCCAGACATTAGATTTAATCAGGATTTGCTTCTGGAATCAAGAGGAACCTCTGCCAAGGAGAAGAACTGAAGAGCTGAGGAGAAGTTCTGCCCCTGCCTGTGACTGTGCTTCGTTGGGCTATCCTGTGAAAGGGGACAAAGACTGGACTTTGTGGTATATTCCTGCTTGTGAAGAATCTCCAAGTGCTTGGACTGGGCGTGCCCCCTGTTCTGAAGTCTCTGGGCCATCAAAGACTTCCTCTGCCAGCACCTGGACTCTCTGCTAAGACTCCTGCTTTGCCAAGTGGTGCCTAATCCAGACCTTGGGCCCTTGAAATGAGAAGCTGGTGGAAAAACCAAGAAAAATCAAGGGGCATATTTATACTCTGTTTGCACTGAATTAGCGTCATTATTTTTACTCTAATGCGGTGCAAAACTAACTCCATATTTATACTTTGGTGCTAGACCCATCTAGTGCCAAATTTATGAAGTTAAAGTCATTTTTTGGAAGTGGAAACCTACCTTGCCTTAATGAGATGCAAGGTAGGCATTCCCGTGCAAAAAATGACTCTATGGCCTTTAAGCCATATTTATACTCCCGTGCAAAAATGGTGTATGGGAGGGAGGAGGGGTCAAAACATGGTGCAAAGCTTGCTTTGTCCCATTTTTTAATGCCTATATCAGGCCAGGCGTTAGGGGACCTGTGGGCCTATTTCCATGGTGGAACACCATGCAATAAGCCCACAGGTGCCCTCTCCAGGCCCCAGGGACACCCCACCCACACCAGAGGGACAGCGGAGGATGGGGCACCCCATCCCAGGTAAGTACAGGTAAGTATTTTATTTTATTTTTTAAAGTGCCATAGGGGGCCCTGAAATCGGCCCCCCATACATGGCACAGGGTGTAATGGCATCGCCCAGGGGACCCTGGTCCCCTGTGCTGGCCATTGGGGTGGTGGGCATGACTCCAGTCTTTTCTAAGACAGGAGTCATGAGGTATGGATGGTTTTGTGTAAGAAAATGACTCTACCCAGGTTAGAGTCATTTTTTTTTTACTCTAACCTGGCTAACGTCATTTTGTGGTGCAAAACCCCGTTCTTCCATACCGCCAGCCCCACCAGACTAACGTCATTTTTTTTTTACACTAGCCTACCCTTTGCACTGGCTTGCACCATTCCATAAATATGGTGCCTGGCTGGTGCACAGATATGGTGCTAGCCAGTGCTAAACGTTTTGGTGCAAAACTGCATTAGCGCAGATTTGCCCCAAAAAGTATAAATAAGGGCCTTAGGCCCATATTTATGAAAAGTGATGCAGAACCGTGCTAGCGCAGTATTGCGTCATTTTTCTTAATGCCGGCTAACGCCATTCCTCAGAGCCATCTTAGCTTCATATTTATCAAATGACGCAAGATGGCACTAAGGAATGGCTAGTGTCTAAAAAAAACTGATAGCAGGTCAGGGCTGGCGTTAGGGAAAATGGCGCTAGTGGGTCTGATATGACATTACTAACCAGCCTAACCAGCCCAGTGCCATTGTATGACTAAGAGTCATTAACACCACCCCAATGCCCACCACATGGGACTAGTGTCCCCTGGGCAAGCCCAACATACCCTGTACAAGGCTGGGGGCCCCATGTAAGGGGCCCCCACTGGTATTTAATAGAAAACATTTTTATACTTACCTTAACTTACCTGGGATGGGGTCCCCCTCTCCTGTAGTGTCCCTGTGGTGTGGGTGGTGGTGTTCCTGGGGCTTGGGGTGGGCATCTTTGTGCCCATTCTATGGCGTTCCACCCTGACCCAGGTGTTAAATAATGGCACTAAGCGGGCTTAGCATCATTATTGAGGTCTGCCCTCCATGGGCGTTGTTTCTGTGCCTGGAGATAAATAAGGCGCTAGGGGGTTATCGTTGTGTTTAGGACAGGAAAGCCTACCTTGCATCTCATTGACCCAAGGTGGTTTCGCAGATCCTAAACATGGTGCTAACTCCAATATTTTGACGCTAGACGGGTCTTGCATCAAAATATAAATATGGAGTTAGGTTAGCGCCACTCACCATCCATAAATATGTACCTTATTCTTTTGTACCTCAGCACTTTACCAATGATTGTGTACTATCTCCCTTGTGTTTCTTCCTACTAAAGCTCTTCGGCTGGCTTTACTGAAGTGCATCTGGAACAACATTAATTCCTATAGGTTTATGATCTCAAATCACAATAACAGCAGCACAAAAAATGACAGGCAATCAAAGTAGGAAAAAGAAGGCTTTTGTAGATGAGAATCAGAGAAAAAATATTGAATACAATGAGATACAAATAAAAAGCAAAGGACTAAGAAGACATCTCTGCCAGAACCCTGTGAATTCCACAAGTCTCATTTTAATAGTCAGTATTTTCTAGGTTCTAACCCCCTGACCAATGACGACGGTATAATTCTCTAATGATTTCTAAAGGAATGTCAGAGTAATAAAACAAAAACACATTAACAGCATATTATATGCTCTGAGTTCTGAATTATGTAGACACCTACCATTTCACAACAGATTACACATTACGATGACCAGTCAGAATCTTAAACAAAATCCCACTGCATCCTTTACTGAATATACCAATCTCCAGCAGAGCTGGCTTTATTGCAGTGCGAAAGGTGCCATTGCACTGGGCGCCACACTCAGGGGGGCACCATTTGCTAGAAACTGTGCACCACTGGGACATTCAATAACTTTAGTTGTGCCAAAGGGCGATCGACGATTCTATGTAAAAATAACCTGAAGCTGTCCTGTCTATCCTGGCAGTCCATCAAGCAATTCAAGTCCAGTGTTCATGGCATACTGAATTTCTGCTGATGTCACTGCCACTTCGTAGTAAACTGTTTGCTTACAGCTGAGCTTGGCCAATGTTGGACTGGCCTAGTGGGCAATCAGGGACTGCCTGATGGGCTGGTCTGATAGATTTGTATGTGGCCAGGTTTTTTAGAAGATTGTGGGTCGTTTTTACTGTTGATTTCCCTGATACTGCCACACACATTACCTGCAGCAAGCACAAATGCATGCAGGGGCTCATACCTTGCAAAATTCCCATACAACGTGTCTTTGCAAGTTCAAAACTGACCTGATTTACAAATATGGGCCACTTTTTTAGCTATCTGGTTCTCAATTGGGGCACTTTATTTTGGTTCCTAGCCTATCATTTTTTGCCCAGCACGACTGTGAGCTTGGCCCATAATGGGATGGGAATCCAGAGCAAGCTAGTGAAGCTCTGTGGCCTCACTCTCACTGCTTCTCGCCCATCTACCCACTGAGAATGATTCTCATGCACATGAATCACAGCAGCCAGGCAGGTACCAATGGCAATTCATCTGTTTGCCAGCTGAGCTGCCCAAACCGGGCGTCACTGCTGTGAGGAGGTAAGCTATGAGAAACATAACTTTAAGATGTGTTTCTTAAAAATTAATATTTTCTTCTGCACATATTTAAAAATGACATACTGACACCTACCAGCAGTGCAAATTTAAGAAAATGCTTGTAGTGTCCTACTGGACACGTTGCATAGCAGCCCCTCACTAGGGTCAGCGTCTACACTTACCCAAAAAACATGCATCACAGACAACAGCGGACAGGTGACCCTGCCAATAAAAGACACTGGGCGCACATACCCTGGGCCAGTTGTCCTCACCAGAAGCATGTGACTGCATCGTTCATCACCTAGCATTTGGGCATAGGGCCCACAAAGTAACATTGGTGACAAAGGTAGATGATTCCCACCTCTCACCCACGCCATGACCAGCTCAGATTCTGGCTAGTACCTTTCCCATCTCAGAGCAGCCGACTCTCATCCCGATGAAGATGGCAGAGAGGAGATAGCATGCACAGAAGGCTGCTGGACAGTGGAGGGACCCGTCCAGTGCAGGCATAAGCCATTAGAGCTGGCTGCATTTGCAAAGCAGGAGAAGATAAGTTAGCAGTTCCACTGTAGAGGAGGTTAAGTGACTCATAACAGCCAAGAATAGGCTGGATACACATCCTAGAGCCAGTTGGGGAGGAGGGCTCCATGTATTCCAGGGAAGAGCGGCTGCAGGAGGTAAAAGCAGGTCACCAGAGGATGTTTTATCCCCAGCACCTCTGAAAACAGAGCAACAAAAGACTGCACTCATTCCCGAAGTGGCCCAGGCACCTCTGCATCTCTCAGAAGAGCTCCCTGCGTCACTCTTTGTCACTGGGATAGCAGCAGCAAGGAAGTGAAGCTGTGATGGATAAAGCAGACATTGCATGCTCCCTAGTGGCCGTCTGCCACCATCACATAGGGAGGAGAGGAGACCTTCTGCCTCTAGCAGAGCTTCACAGTTCCAGCAGCATTCCCCAGAAAGTGAGGGAAAGACGTAGAATAGTGCTAGGAGCACTGTCACAGACAAGGAGGACATCAGGTGTGCCTGGCACTCGGCTCAGGTCCCTGTAACTGGCAGGAGAAAGACTTGCGTACTGAAACCACAGGCTAGAAAAGAAGGGCCAGGTGGTGAGAGCACCCCATCCCTAGAGGCATAATAGTAAACAGCAGTATAGTGGGGAATGCCAACAAAAAAGAAGCCCTCTGCCATAAAAGTGCAGTGCCCAACAATATCTGATTAGCTCTCACAAGGTAATGCATGCCCCTACAAGAAAAGCAATGGAGAAGGTATAGAGTTATTTTTATTCTGCAGGAGCGGAGAGTCTCCACACATGCTAATTTCTGACCCTCTCTGTTATTAGTTCCAGTTGCGGCTGGTGGCTTGAAAAAGTGGCGGGCGGGGGGAATAAAACAAAAACAATTATAGCAAAAACTAAAATAGACTTATCTGAACGTCACCTCCGCCCTCTGCCTCTCCCCTGCACTGAGGGCACAGGCTCCCAGCCTGCCGTGTGGCAATCATGACGTTTCTCAGAGCAGCATTATGATTGGCTGGAGCACCCGGCTGGGTGCTCCAGTGCAGACTGGGAGCCTGTGCAGGCTCTCTCCAACAGTCGGCTGGCCAAACATACATGCTTGCTGAGGGGTGTGCTTTGTGTGCTTCCCTCACTGCTCATCACCCCATGGCCCCACCCCTTTAGAAATAAAAGGATAGTAAACATTGTTTATTATCCTTTTCTTTTTAAAGGTTTGCAGCTACTGCTGCTGATTGCGGGGGCACACCACCCCTGATTAGTTCTGTGGTATTCTAGCCATGCTCACTTAGAATTATAATGGGCAGCACAATGGCTAGAAATGGCCACTGGAGGGCAATGTTGGATAAGACAGAGAAGTTAAAGGATGGAAGACACTCCTCACATGGGACCGTCACATCAGAAGTAAAAACGAAAGCATGATGGACCTCTCTATAATACAAATAAATCTAGAACTAAGGGCCATATTTATACTTTTTGACGCAAAACTGCGCTAACGCAGTTTTGCGTCAAAAAAATTAGCGCCGGCTAACGCCATTCTGAAGTGCCATGCGGGCGACGTATTTAATCAATGACGTTAGCCGGCGTTAGCCGGCGTTAGCCGCCGGTGCTGCCTGGTGTGCGTGGAAAAAAACGACGTACACCAGGCAGCGCCGGCGTAGGGGGATATGGGGTTTGGGCGTCAAGAAATGGGGCAAGTCAGGTTGAGGCAATTTTTTCGCCTCAACCCGATTTGCGCCATTTTTTTCGACTCCCAACCCCCATAGAAATGACTCCTGTCTTAGCAAAGACAGGAGTCATGCCCCTTGCCCAATGGCCATGCCCAGGGGACTTATGTCCCCTGGGCATGGTCATTGGGCATAGTGGCATGTAGAGGGGCACAAATCAGGCCCCCCTATGCCACAAAATAAAATGAAAAAAAACACTTACCTGAACTTACCTTAATGTCCCTGGGATGGTCCCTCCAGCCTTGGGTGTCCTCCTGGGGTGGGCAAGGGTGACAGGGGGTGTCCCTGGGGGCATGGGAGGGCACCTCTGGGCTCCTTCAGAGCCCACAGGTCCCTTAACGCCTGCCTTTTGCAGGCGCTAAAAAACGGCGCAAAAGCGGCCGTACGTCATTTTTTTTGACCCGCCCACTCCCGGGCGTGAATTTTGCCCGGGAGTATAAATCCGACGCACATGCCTCGGAGTCGATTTTTTAGACGGGAACGCCTACCTTGCATATAATTAACGCAAAGTAGGTGTCCATGCTAAAAAATGACGCTAACTCCATGGACTTTGGCGCTAGACGCGTCTAACGCCAAAGTATAAATATGGAGTTAGTTTTGCGTCGGAATTGCGTCAAAAAAAACGACGCAATTCCGGCGCAAACGGAGTATAAATATGCCCCTAAGACTTTAGGACCTCTAATTATTGGGACAGATGCAAAAAGTGCACTAAAAGGATTTGGAGCATCAACTCACATGCAACAAGTAACACAAAAAGCCTAAGGGCACCAGCACCCCACTAGCAAAGGAAAACAGGAGATAGAAAGCTGATGTCTCCACCAAAAGGCCCCAGAGCCCACTCGCTCTAAACACACACCAGGAGTCCTGCACAGGCAAGGGCCACGCAGTTCACACAAGCTGCTACTGGTTATGATTCTACCTCCACTGAGCAGCTTATATTGCACAAGTTTTTCACAAGTATGACAAGTAAAGAGAACCCTCTACATTATTGCGGAGCAGCCAGAGACCCACCATGGGGCACTCAGAAAATGATGACTGGCATAACATGGGCGCTGTGCTTTGAAGCACAACAGTACGTGACAGTCCCTGCCAGAAACCTTGCCCGAAGCCTAGTTCTCCTTGAGTTTTTTTTTTTTTTTAGTTAAAGAGAGGTTTGGAAGAACCAAGCAGTGAAAGGGAGGAGAGCGTTCAGACTTTACTTCCACACAACAGAAGAGTGGAAGCATCCCAGGAAGGAACGCAGACCTCGAGGTGCAACCCACTTGCAGTCACTCACTATCAGAAATACACCCCAGAGCCACCACTGTGACAACCAGATAGACATGACCACCAGATAGGGAGAATCCCAAGGAAATCCGAACTTGGCTAGAAGGTGGACAGAAGCACACAATGCTGTAACTGTGGTTCAGACCCTAGGACTGCACCGTCCTGCAAGTTCAAGGTACACTGTGCCACACCCAACCAACCATGCCTGATGGCAGCGATGCCTCATGATGCAAGCCCTGTGCCATCCAGAGAACATGGGACAAAACAGCTGCTCTCTACTGCCAATGGAATTTGATCCTAGAAAAGGGAACACCACAGAGTAGGAACTCCAAGAAGGTTCCTGAGGAGGGAATGGTGACACATGGCATGACGCCACACTGACCCTGTGAAGAAGGGGTTCAGGCAGCAGGAAGACTCTCAAGGCAGAGGGCCAGCCATATATATCTACCCACTGAGTAGGAGCTCCAAGAAGGTCCCTGAAAAAGGAACGTGCGACACATGGCTGGACGCCACACCGCACTCCAGAAGAAAAGGAGAATGGGATTAGCAACTGACCTGATCATCACCATGCCAGAGTACAGCACCCCAGGCTGGTGGCTGGACTACATAAACAGTCAACCTTTGAGAGGCCCTGTTGGCCAGTCCTAAAGAAGGTGCACACTGCTGCACCCTGAAGGAGAAGAGATGTGAGCAATGAGAAGTCTCACCACCATAAGTGGAAAGAAGGTGCATGGTGAAGCACCAAGGAGAAAGAGGAGAAAACCTGCCTCTTCACACTAGGCAACCTGATGACCAGCCAATCCCAAAAGGAGAAAAGATCACGAGTGTCCAGGCCTGGAAGCCATGATGTAGAGGGCTCAAGCCACTGATGGAACACATATATCAACACAAAGAAGAAATCAAGGTGAAACAAGGTTGGCCTAGCAGGAGAACCGGGAGTAAGCCCCAAGCATGTGCAAACCAATGCCCATATTTATACTTTTTTGTGTGCAATTGCGTCATTTTTTTATGCAAAAGCAGCACAAACTTACAAAATATAATTGTACTTTCTAAGTATGTGCTGCTTTTGCATCGAAAAAATGATGCAAGTGTGGCACACAAAACATATAAATATTAGCGCAAGTCTCTTTCCCAAGCCCAGCAGTAGAACCGGGAATAGGATGCAAGCATGTGCAAACCTAGTCTCTGCCCCAAGCCCAGAGGGAGAACAGAGGGTAAGCCCTAAGCGTGCACGAGTCTCTGCCCGATACTTCCTAGAGTAACTATCCAGAAATTGGAACCGATGGCTCAGCAACCCAGAGTATCCAGGCTGTAGGATACAGATGCCTTCACAAAGAGAGTATGTAAACACCTGGCCACCATAACTCCAAGTTGCCGATGACCCAAGTAGTAATGCCCGCACCCATTGAGGCAAGTTGTTGCCACCTATCATAGAGGTTCACCACCCGACTGGCAGTGTCATCATGCCAGCCCCTTTCTTGTGCATCATCACTACCAACAAATGGAGAATCAAACTGTTGCATAGGTTCTCATTAAGCTAATGATGCTACTGGATTTTGGATTTGCCTGTTGGCCTAATCCGGGTTCTCTGGCTAACTAGCAGCACCTCTGGCCGAGATGACTGTGCACACCGGGCGCATGACAAGAAAGACTCCTCAGGGGAATCGTGGTCGATCAGATCCCATCCCTTTCTCTTAGTTACCGAAAGTCTCATACAGGCAAAGACAACAGAGGCAGAATATAGTCCAATTAGGATTTATTGAAGTAACTGAATCTTAGATAAAAGGCATATATTGCAATAACTAAGATGATAAAACACAATAAAACCAAGCAGGTCACTGTAGACAGTCCCCACAGTATAGACACTCAGGAGAGGTAAATTTGGGTTTTTGAGGTAAGTATTTATTAGTAATTTGAAATAAGAACTGATGAAAAGTCAGTACGACGTTTAGCGCCAGTTTCTTCTCTGGAGTGGTGAATATCTTCCTTCTAATCTGTGTCCCTTTTCTTCCTTTTCTCTAGGTGGCGTACCGGATCGTCCTCGTCAGGTCCCGGATGTGACATATAAGAAAAAGGGAACACATACCGCTGGTGAGTGGAACGGACGCCTTATACCACGTCTTCTACTTATATGTTTTGCTGGGAAAAGGTTTAAGGAGGGGGGGGGGGTTTATGTGTGATATAGGTGCCAGTGAGGACTTCAGGGCTTGTGTATATTCCGTACTTTACCCTTTTGTGCTCTCCCGGTGCTCTCTAAAGTGCCCTTCTCTCCTCCCTCCCCTCACCCTGCCTTCCTCCCTTCCCCAGCGTTTCTCCCCTTTTATTGTGCCCCTCGGTTTGTCCAGAAGGACCGTACCTTGTAGAGCCACGACCCTCCAGGGTCGTGGCTGGCTCTGTGGAGGTCCTCTCGTCGGTCTGGGCTGGTCTCCCCTGCTTCCGGTCGGGCGCTGTTCCTCTGGGTTCGGGTTCCGCCGCTTCCAGGCCACTGGGGTCCTCCTCCGATGTCCTTGTCGCCGTCTCTCTCTTCCTCCTTCGGTTCGCCGCCGCCGCCGTCGTTCTCCTTCCTCTCTTCCTTCCCGGCTCTCCCCCTCTCGACCGGAGCTTCCGTCTTTTGGCCGCCTGGTGGCCAATCCGGAGCCTCCTCGTCACCGGAGGTTGCCGAGGCAACCTCAGGACGCTGGCCTCGTTGCGGACGCGTTTCCAGGGGAACCTGGGAACGCGGCCGTAGCGGTTCCGTTTCTGCCGGTTCCCCGCTGTTGCCCGGGGCGGCCCGGTCACACACCCTTCCCCAAGAACTGTCCTGTTCCAGGACAGGCGAAGACAGAGGAAATCGGGACAGATAATCAGCGGGGGCCTGGTGAGATCCAGGGACGTGCCGAACCTGAAAGGAGAATGGTTGCAGTTCAAGGAACCATCGCAGTATCCTGGAGTTAGAATCTTTATGCGCAGCCAGCCATGTAAGAGGAGCGTGATCCGTGAATAGTATAAACGGCCGCCCTAGGAGATAGTACTGCAAACAGTCAATGGCCCACTTGATAGCCAAGCACTCTCTCTCTATAATTGGATAGTTACGTTCCCGGGAAAACAGTTTTCTACTGATGTAGACCACCGGATGGTCAAGCCCCTCGCTATCTGGCTGAGTCAGAACCCCTCCAAGCCCAACATCCGATGCGTCAGTGTAGAGGTGAAACGGCTTCGTAAAATCTGGGCAGTGCAGGATGGGATCGGAGGTTAAGGAAACTCTCAACTGTTCAAAACTCGCGTTTTGCGTCTCCGAAAAAGGCAAAAGTCGATTGGGATATCGTTTAGTGAGTAGGTCCGTAAGAGGTGCTGCTAAGGTGGAGTAATGTGGAATGAAGCGCCGATAATAGCCCACTAATCCTAAAAAGGAGCGTAATTCCTTTTTCGTGTGTGGAAGAGGGGCATGTAAAATGGCATCCACCTTCCCATTTTGAGGTTGTAGTGTACCCTGATTAATCCGATATCCCAAATAGGAGATGTCGGTTTTACCTATCACACATTTCTTGGGATTGGCCGTCAAACCAGCAGTTTGAAGGGCTTGGAATATTCTCTGTAGGTGTATTAAGTGGTCCTCCCATGTTTCACTAAATACGACTACATCATCTAGATACGCAGCGGAGAATGCAGGATAGGGTTTTAGAATCCTATCCATCAACCTCTGAAAGGTTGCAGGGGCTCCATGAAGCCCAAAAGGCAGTACTGTAAATTGATATAACCCGGACTGGGTAGAAAAAGCTGTTTTTTCTCTATCTGGAGGAGCTAAGGGAATCTGCCAATACCCTTTAGTTAGGTCGATAGTAGACATGTATTTTGCTTTCCCTAGTTTTTCGAGAACATCGTCCACCCTAGGGATGGGATAGGTGTCGAATAGGGAGTTTGAGTTCAGTTTGCGGAAATCTATGCAAAACCTGACGCTACCATCAGGCTTCGGTACTAGGACAACCGGTGAACACCAGGGACTAGTGGACGGTTCGATGACCCCTAGGGATAACATTGTTTTGATTTCTTCTTCGATTATGTGTTTTCTAGCTTCTGGAATACGATACGGGCGTTCTCTGGTGATCTGCCCTGAGCTTGTGCGTATTTTATGGTGAATTAAAAACGTCTTTCCTGGTTTCTCTGAAAAGAGTGGTTGCCATTGTTTTAAAACCTTAAGGGCTTGTTGCTTTTGCCCTTCAGGTAAAATATCGTCTACTATGGGTAGGGTACTTTCAGTATCGGGGTTGGTAGGGTAGAACTCGATATCTAGGGTCTTGTCGGGACACACAAACTGACCCATTTCTACGGAACGTTCAGGTTGTGCGGGGGTCTCCCATTTTTTTAGCAGGTTTACATGATATATTTGTGTTTTTATTGGACGGGAGGATATTTCGATAAGGTAGGTGACAGGGGAAACTGCTTTGATTACTCGATATGGGCCCTGCCATTTGGCCAGGAGTTTATGGTCGGAGGTGGGTCTCATTATTAGGACCTGGTCCTCGGGTTGGAAAACCCGTAGTTTACTTCCTTTGTCATAATAGGACTTTTGTGTTTGTTGGGCCTGTTCCAGGTTTGCGTGTACGTCGGTCCATAAGCTGTGTAAGTGGTTCCTCAATTTTTCCGCATATTCTAACAAAGGAGTCCCTGCTTCCTCAGCCTCGGCCTCCCAGGATTCTACCGCCATGTCTAAAAGGGACCGAGGTTGGCGTCCGAAGACCAACTCAAAGGGGCTATGCCCCGTGGATGCTTGCTCATGTGTCCGTATGGCGTACAACACTAGGGGTAACTTTTGATCCCAATCCTTCCCTGTCTCATTGATAGTCTTTCTCAGCAGGGTTTTAATGGTTCGATTATATCTTTCGACTAATCCGTCCGTTTGAGGATGGTAAACGGAGGTTCTGATCTGAGCTATCCCCAATGTTTTACACACTTGTTTCATTAAGGTGGACATAAAAGGGGTCCCCTGGTCCGTGAGGATTTCATGTGGAAACCCAAGACGAGAAAATACGTTAATCATAGCTTGGGCCACTGTCTTGGTTGTCATACTAGTCAGGGGAATGGCCTCTGGGTATCGTGTAGCATAATCTACAATGACTAAGATGTAGGTGTGTCCTTTTGACGAAGGAATCAAAGGTCCCACTAGATCCATCCCTATTCTTTTGAACGGGATATCGATGATGGGAAGGGGTAGGAGGGGCGCCTTCCTAGGCCGACTAGGTTCGGTTAACTGACAACGGGGACATTGGGCGCAATACCTACGTATGTGGGCGTACACTCCAGGCCAATAAAACCTTCTGAGCAAATATTCCTCGGTGTTTTCTCTCCCAAAGTGTCCTCCCCCTGGGTGATTATGAGCTAGTGTAAGAACATGTTCCCGATAGGGGGTAGGTACCAGAAGTTGGCGTTTACGTTCTCCCCGTCGGGTGGTAGTAACCCGATATAATAAGTTTTTTTTGCACTATAAAGTAGGGACCCACCTCTTCTGTCTCCTCTGTTACTGCCGACCTCCAGGCATTGTTAAGGGAGGGGTCCTCTCTCTGTTGTTGGGCAAAAGTACTAGGAACTTCATGAATTTCTGCCACTATCTCTCCATAGGTGTTGTCACCTTTCGTCTTCCGATAGTCCCCTTTTCCCTGTCGTTTCTCTCTTCGTGACAACTTTCTACGATATAGCGGACACTCAATATCACTCTCTGAAAAAGGTGCCTCTCCCCACCAATCCTTAGTTTGTTTGCTATCTCTGACGTAGTCTAATAGTTCTTGGAAGTGGATGTAGTCTGTCCCAATGATGCATTCCTCGATTAACCGGGGCATTATCCCCACTGGGAGGAAGTCCTGATAGGGTCCCCACCTGATCTGGAGTACCTGTATAGGATACTGGGCCTTGTCCCCGTGTATGCAACATATAGATACCCATTGTTTCTCTTCTATATCATTATTTATCAAGTCTTTCCTAATTACTGATTGGCTGCAGCCGGAGTCAACCAGGGCATATACACTTTTCCCGTCCACTTGTATCATCATTTTAAATTTTAGGGCGCCCTTCCCAGTACATAACACCCTTCGCCTTGTCATCCCTATCTCCATGGGTTCTCCCATTTCTTGTTTCTGGGGACACATACGTGCGATGTGTCCCCATTCACCACAACTATAACATTGGGGTCCCATGGTAGGCGGGCCTTCAGGAATCCTACGTGGTACTAGATAGTCGGTGGACTTTTTACAAATGTCTTTGGGGACGGTAGAACTGGTTTAATGATACTTCGCGTGGGACAGTTTCTGACATCGGTGGATCGATGAAAAGCACAGGCCAGATCGATGGCCGTCTCAGTATCCACTTTTGGGTGTTGTCTTATCCAGTGTTTTGTGGATGGAGGTAGACCATCGAGATATTGTTCCAGTATAATGGTTTTGATGACTTCCTCCCGACTATCTCCAATATGGCCTAACCATTTTAATGCTAGATCCTTCACACGAAAATAAAAGGTTCTAGGGTCTTCGTTGGTGCCCCATTTGGCTTTACGAAATCTCATCCTGTAATATTCTGTGTCGTGACCCACCCTTTCTAGTATACTTGTTTTTATGTCTTGATAGGGGTTGACACCACCTGGGTTAGCGGCTTGATATGCTGATTGTAAGAGACCGGTGAGCAGGGGGGCCACATATTGTCCCCATTTATCTTCTGGCCATAGGGCGGAGGAGGCTACCCGTTCAAAGTTGGTGAAAAAGGATTCCGGATCCTCTCCCTCCTGATACTTCTGTAATACGGAACTAGGTACATTCGGATGTACCTTACTAGCGGCGATAGTCTCCGTTAGTTTTTTCATCGCACTTTCATGGACTAACTGGTTGTTCGCCAGTATGGTCGCCTGGCTCTTCAGCGCAGATTGTAAGGTTTCTCGGTCTTCTTTGGCCTCTCTCTGTTGGGTCTCCCATACTAGTTGTAAGTGTCTTTGCCCTTCCGCTAGTTGCTTAATCACGGTCTCTAACGATGGACTCTCACTCATTGTGTATACTGTCTGGACTGTTTTATGGAGAGGGATTAGAAACAAGATCCCACTTCTGACACCACTGTAGACAGTCCCCACAGTATAGACACTCAGGAGAGGTAAATTTGGGTTTTTGAGGTAAGTATTTATTAGTAATTTGAAATAAGAACTGATGAAAAGTCAGTACGACGTTTAGCGCCAGTTTCTTCTCTGGAGTGGTGAATATCTTCCTTCTAATCTGTGTCCCTTTTCTTCCTTTTCTCTAGGTGGCGTACCGGATCGTCCTCGTCAGGTCCCGGATGTGACATATAAGAAAAAGGGAACACATACCGCTGGTGAGTGGAACGGACGCCTTATACCACGTCTTCTACTTATATGTTTTGCTGGGAAAAGGTTTAAGGAGGGGGGGGGGTTTTATGTGTGATATAGGTGCCAGTGAGGACTTCAGGGCTTGTGTATATTCCGTACTTTACCCTTTTGTGCTCTCCCGGTGCTCTCTAAAGTGCCCTTCTCTCCTCCCTCCCCTCACCCTGCCTTCCTCCCTTCCCCAGCGTTTCTCCCCTTTTATTGTGCCCCTCGGTTTGTCCAGAAGGACCGTACCTTGTAGAGCCACGACCCTCCAGGGTCGTGGCTGGCTCTGTGGAGGTCCTCTCGTCGGTCTGGGCTGGTCTCCCCTGCTTCCGGTCGGGCGCTGTTCCTCTGGGTTCGGGTTCCGCCGCTTCCAGGCCACTGGGGTCCTCCTCCGATGTCCTTGTCGCCGTCTCTCTCTTCCTCCTTCGGTTCGCCGCCGCCGCCGTCGTTCTCCTTCCTCTCTTCCTTCCCGGCTCTCCCCCTCTCGACCGGAGCTTCCGTCTTTTGGCCGCCTGGTGGCCAATCCGGAGCCTCCTCGTCACCGGAGGTTGCCGAGGCAACCTCAGGACGCTGGCCTCGTTGCGGACGCGTTTCCAGGGGAACCTGGGAACGCGGCCGTAGCGGTTCCGTTTCTGCCGGTTCCCCGCTGTTGCCCGGGGCGGCCCGGTCACAGTCACTAACAGAGTAAAACACAAAAACTTTCCTTCCATACTGTCACAAGGAGTGTTATATATGTATATTTCTCCTACTTACACTATATTTGAGCACAGTGTTATACGCCTAATCGGTTAACCCCTGGGGATACATCATCCCTCATACCCGGAGGAAGAAGCCTGCAGTCTAGAGAGACACTGTCCCTATGTGGATCAGGGGTCCGGATGTCTAAGCAAGTAGCTGCAGCGAAGCAATCAACAATCAGCATACAGTCATGGTCATCTGTCTGGAATCTTCCTCTAACGAGTCTAGGACAATATAGTGTTTTACAATAAATCAGCTGACATGCTAGAAATAGTCCCCACGTATGAGTGTGTTTGTTCTGTGAATGTTGGAGCCACAGCATACCACGTTTGCAGGCAACCCTATCTGAATGTAGCCTTGGAGAAAGCACAAAGTGAAATAAATGTCCTACTAAGAACGTGATGCGTTCCTAGGCGAAAGTACAAAGGGACAGAGAAAATAAAACAGCACCGCAAATGTGGCTATTGCTAGAAAAATGAAGCAATGCTGAATAAAATGTAACTGGATTAAAGTGCATAGTGGCAGGCCTAGAAAACTAAAACAACGTGTCTAAAACATGGCTAAAATAGTTACACAACACCTTCCCTTTGCTGGTCAAAGGTGTTTTAAAAACTCAAGGTAAAAAAAATCTAATAAACTCTTACGCGAAAAGAAAAAAAAACGTATATGAAAATAGTGACAAATTAAAAGACACCAGGGCAGGAAAAGGACAATTTGAACATGCAGTTAAAAAAAATACAAAATTCAATAGTCAGTGTCACTTTGGAAATCGCCAATTACATCTGGGACAATTGAAGCCAGGAGACGTTCTACTTCGACAGGTGGTAAAATATCCAGATTATATCCAAGGAAAGCCACATAGCACTTGTGTTCCAACGCCTGAGCTCCAGCTCAGGCAGCAGCATTCCGTGTCATGCCCTCCATGGAGTTAAGAGTCGTAGAAGCCACAAAAGGCAACTCATAAACGGCTTTCAGTAGCAAACGCACCCTCAATGCGCATGTCTAATAATGAGCCCTCATCGAGAAAATTAACAGATCAGCTTCCAAAGAAAGTAAGCACTGTGTAGAAAGACAGATTTTCAGTGAACATTCAAAGAGGCACCACAGGCATCGAAACATGGGCTGCACACATTCCAAAACCGGTCGGAATGACAAAGACCAGTCACACTCCAGTTGTTCCTTGACTGATGCTCCAACATACTGCATCATGGGTTCATGACCCAGTTGTGGTGGCGGTAGTGCTTTCAGTACTCCTTGTTGTGACGGGACAGCCATTGCGCCGAAAAAGGAGCGACAGCAAAATGCCACCTGTTATAGCCAAAGTAATCAGAAATCCCCTGAAAACACTTGGAAATATTGAATGTATGGCTGATGGTATTAAATCGAATATAGAGGAGAATGTGTGATCAAAACCAGAACCAACAGCCTTAAAAAAAAATGGGTGATTCCAGTAGTACTGGATGCATTAAAAATGTGTCTCATGAGTTCACCAAAGTGTCTCTGAAAGTTTATAATTAGAAGAGACTGACGGGCATATTTATACTCCGTTTGCGCCGGAATTGCGTCGTTTTTTTTACGCAATTTCGACGAGAAACTAACTCCATATTTATACTTTGGCGTTAGACGCGTCTAGCGCCAAAGTCCATGGAGTTAGCGTCATTTTTTAGCGTGGACACCTACTTTGCGTTAATTATATGCAAGGTAGGCGTTCCCGTCTAAAAAATCGACTCCGAGGCATGTGCGTCGGATTTATACTCCCGGGCAAAATTCACGCCCGGGAGTGGGCGGGTCCAAAAAAATGACATACGGCCGCTTTTGCACCGTTTTTTAGCGCCTGCAAAAGGCAGGCGTTAAGGGACCTGTGGGCTCTGAAGGAGCCCGGAGGTGCCCTCCCATGCCCCCAGGGACCCCCCCTGTCACCCTTGCCCACCCCAGGAGGACACCCAAGGCTGGAGGGACCCATCCCAGGGACATTAAGGTAAGTTCAGGTAAGTTTTTTGTAAAAAAAAAATTGTGGCATGGGGGGCCTGATTTGTGCCCCCCTACATGCCACTATGCCCAATGACCATGCCCAGGGGACAGAAGTCCCCTGGGAATGGCCATTGGGCAAGGGGGCATGACTCCGGTCTTTGCTAAGACAGGAGTCATTTCTATGGGGGTTGGGAGTGAAAAAAAAATGGCGCAAATCGGGTTGAGGCGAAAAAATTGCCTCAACCTGACTTGCCCCATTTCTTGATGCCCAAACCCCATATCCCCCTACGCCGGCGCTGCCTGGTGTACATCGTTTTTTTTAACGCACACCAGACGGCGCCGGCAGCTAACGCCGGCTATTGTCATTCAATAAATACGGCGCCCGCATGGCGCTTCAGAATGGCGTTAGCCGGCGCTAATTTTTTTGACGCAAAACTGCGTTAGCACAGTTTTGCGTCAAAAAGTATAAATATGGGCCTGAATCTCCGCGGATGACCTCTCAACTGGAAGCGCATAGGTCTCGCGTGCAGATGTAAGCACCACATGTTTTTGAAACAATGAAGCTTTTAGTCTGCTCAACTTGTCAAAATTCACATTAGAAGTAGCAATATGAGGCCAAATGTCTGCTATTCCTTGAAACAGCGTAGGGGGGAAAAGGACATTCCCGCAACACATAACAATTTTGGAGACCAAAACAACATAAGCTATTCCGACTCTCATTCCACAACAGCTCTCACTGTTAATGAGCACATAGCTACCATTTGAGAGCACCTGAAATGCTGGTCTAATCAAGGGGACTGGGACTCCCTTCAAATAACAAGCCAAATTTGCCCTGGAGGCATTACATGCCCCGTGCAAGGACAGCTGTTTACAAACCATGGAATGGCTCACAGAAGTCTTGCATTCACTACTGCTAAGAAAGACCTCTTTCATGCCATTGAAACATTTGTATGAGAAAGGAAGCTCCCACACCTCATGTATGTAACTATTTCCGAGTCTTTCATATCTACCCACTGGAATGTGTTTCAAAAAGGATGTAAATTGAAGTGTTGAAATGGGCAGATTAATAACTCCATGTATTAGCCATTCAGCAGATGGTATTTCAGCCACAGTAAAAGGCAACTTTTCTACCTTTTCAATACTCAACATGACATATGTTAGTTCTTTCTTAGCCATTATTTTCTGTTGTTGCATTAAATTAATTGTGAAAAAAATCTCCCTTGCGCTCATGTGTTGCCAAGGAACGCAACCTGCTTTCAATGTTTGTAGTATCCAACCTAACTGCATAATGGATCTTAGCTGACTTTGTCCATGTTGCAAAAATGACACATCACTCTTTACTATATATATTGCAGAGTATACAATGTTATTCAAGGTGTATATTCAATCGGACAATGTGTTAATTCCATTATACACAATGGCTAATGCTTTCTGTATGTTTTCCTGATCTATTTGCATTCATCAGGCAGCCGCTTCTTGTTGGGAAAGCTTTCATATTTCATTATATGCAGCATATAAGAAGTGTTTTCTGGGTTGTCTTCTAGGGCCTAACAGGAAATCCTGTACATCTGTATCATTGGACAGGAGACTTAGATGTTCTTTGACAACATCCAGTGAGGAACCCTTCAACCATTGCTGGCATAGTTTCCCTAGACTATTGCCCTCATTACAACCCTGGGGGTCGGTGATAAAGCGGTGGTAATACCGCCAACAGGCCAGCGATAAAAAAATCTAATTATGATCATGGCTGAAACCGCCAACACAGACAGCCACTTTAACACACCGACCGCCACGGCGGTAGCAACAAGCACCAAGGAGATAACTGCCAACCGCCAGACGGAAGACAAGGTTCCGCCCACTGTATTACGAGACACCAATCCGCCACCTTTTCCGGGGAGGTACCAACCCCATCAAAAGTACGGCGGAAACAGTACACAGAAGTAAAACGACTCACCTCTGGACACTCAAGGAAGAACCATGACGCAATGGAGTCCTAGCTACAGGTGTTACCCATGCTGGTTTACCTCCTCCTACACCAGCAATACCAGCGGCGGTGAAGACGACCACATGAAGTACCGCCCCTAGCACACAAGGGAGGGGGGAAGGAAAGAGAGAGTGACACACACACGCAACACCCCCACCCCCACCAACATACACACAAACAGATGCAACAACATTACATATCCACCCCGTACCCCTCAGAAATAATGCAAGGACAAAAGGAAGTGATTAAAGTGAGTGTAATAATATAAAGTTCTAGAGATACATCCTCAAAGCACAAAACAGTATCTACATATATATACAAATGGAGGGACAGTCAGCAATGTCTGTGGGCCACAGGGCCATATCACATAGGCCAAGGCCCCACTGCCTCAATATGGAGAGAACACTGCTGGGGCATCAGAACGAAAATACACAGGCACCTCAGGGGAAGGGGATCGGGGGCACCTCATCCGGAAGATGGTACAATGCCACTGCTCCTGGAGGGGGCCACATGCCCATCACTCTGACCTGGGGAATGCAAAGCCACAGTCTCTCTAGTGGGTGGTTGACCACTGCTTGGTCCTGGGGTAGTGCAAAGCCACAGTCTCTCAAGTGGATGGTTTCTCCACTGGTTCTGGAGGGGGCTATGTGCCCAGTGTGCTTCATCCTGGCAAGGAGGGGGTGAGTGGATGCCTTCTTCCACTGGTTCTGGAGGGGGCATTGTTCCCAGTGTGCTATATCCTGGCAAGGAGGAAGTGAGTGGATGGCTTCTTCCACTGGTCCTCGGATTGCAAGGTCACAGTCTCTCACCTGGGTGTCACACCTACAGGATTTGCAGGGGCCAGGATGCACTACAGCCTATGGAGGCACGACTACAGACTGCCCGCCGGCGGTGATGGCTGCTCAGTGGTGGCAGTGGCGGTGCTGGTGGGGGTGCTGACAGTGGTGGGGGGAGGCTCCAGCCCTTTCCCCTGCAGCCTCGGACGGCTTCCCAATGGGGCTGCTGCTGCCAGCAGTGGTGCTGGTGGCAGTGCAGGTGGTGGTGCTGGCGGCTGTCTAGGCTGCGGTGCTGGCAGCGGTGCTCGTGGCAGTGCAGGTGGTGATGCTGGCGGCGGTGCTGGTGGAGGTGCTGCCAGTGGTGGGGGAAGGCTCCAGCCCTTCCCCTTCAGCTTCGGACGGCTTCCCACTGGGGCTGCTGCTGCTACCAGTAATGCAGATTGCCGTGCGGGTGGCAGTGCTGGCGGCAGTTCAGGTGGTGGTGCTGGCAGTGGTGCTGGTAGCGGTGCTGCCAGTGGTGGGGGGAGGCTCCAGCACTTCCCCTGCAGTATCTGACGGCTGCCCACTGGGGCTGCTGCTGCTGGCAGTGGTGCTGGTGGCGGTGCAGGTGGTGGTGCTGGCAGCGGTGCAGGTGGCGGTGCTGGCAGTGGTGCTGCCAGTAGTGGGGGGAGGCTCCAGCCCTTCCCCTGCAGCCTCGGACGACTTCCCACTGGGGCTGCTGCTGCTGGCAGTGGTGCTGGTGGTTGTGCAGGTGGCGGTGCTGGTGGCCGTGCAGGTGGCGGTGCTGGCGGCGGTGCTGGCGGCAGTGCAGGTGGCGGTGCTGGTGGCGGTGCTGGTGGAGGTGCTGCCAGTGGTGGGGGGAGGCTCCAGCCCTTCCCCTGCAGCCTCGGACGGCTACCCACTGGGGCTGCAGCTGCTGGCAGTGGTGCAGGTTGCGGTGCTGGTGGTGGTGCTGGTGGAGGTGCTGCCAGTGGTGGGGGAAGGTTCCAGCCCTTCCCTTGCAGCCTCGGACGGCTACCCACGGGGGCTGCTGCTGCTGGCAGTGGTTCAGGTCGCGGTGCAGGTGGCGGTGCTGGTGGCGGTACAGGTGGCGGTGCTGGCGGCAGTGCTGGCAGCAGTGCAGGTGGCGGTGCTGGCGGCGGTGCTGGTGGAGGTGCTGCCAGTGGTGGGGGAAGGTTCCAGCCTTTCCCCTGCAGTCTCGGACGGCTACCTACTGGGGCTGCTGCCCAGGTTGCGGTGCAGGTGGCGGTGCTGGCGGCGATGCAGGTGGCAGTGCTGGCGGCTGTGCTGCCAGTGGTGGGGGGAGGCTCCAGTCCTTCCGCTGCAGCCTCGGATGGCTGCCCACTGGGGCTGCTGCTGCTGGCAGTGGTGCTGGTGGCGGTGCAGGTGGCAGTGCAGGGAGCGGTGTTGGTGGAGGTGCTGCCAGTGGTGGGGGGAGGCTCCAGCCCTTCCCCTGCAGCCTCTGACAGCTGAAGTGCAATGGCTGGTGTTGTGTGCTCAGATGCTACTCCAGCACCAGGCCCCATATCCATCCTCCCTGCGGCGTCTGTGCCTTTGTCATTCCCCTTGGCAGCTGTTGGTCCCTTCTTGCCCTTGGTAGCTGTTGGCCCCTTCTTGCCTTTCCCAGCTGGTGGTGCCTCCTTGCCTTTGTGGTGCCTCCTTGCCTTTGCCAGCTGGTGGTGCCTCCTTGCCTTTGCCAGATGGTGGTGCTGCCTTGCCTTTGCCAGCTGGTGCTCCCTTTTTGGCTTTGCCAGCTGGTGGTCCCTTTTTGCCCTTGGCAGCTGGTGCAGGCACACTGGCTGTGCTGACCGGTGTCTCCTTGGAGCCTCTCACAACTGGAGTAGCTGCAGAATCTACAGTGGCCATGGACTGGGTGACTGAGGTGCTAGCCGGGGTCCTGACCACCATGGCCCGAAGTGAAGGATGGGGGGAAGGGGCAGGGAATAGGTCAAGGGAGGAGAGGAAAAGCTTTTTGGGGACACTGGAGCTGGAAGAGGGTGAAGGTTTGGGAGTGGAAGAAGAGGAAGTGGTGGTAGGAGGTGTCTGTCTGCTGTGTTTGGGTGCAGGTGCATGGGCTGGATGCTGTTGTGAGATGGATGGCTGTTGGGTGTCTGAGTGCTTGTGTTTGTGTACTTTGGGAGGAGGGGGCACAGACACAGTGGGAGAGGACACAGGGGACGTGTGGATGGATGTGGGGGTGGTGACTGCCAGAGAGGGACGTGTAGTGATAGGCGTGATGGTGATGGGGTAGTGGATGAGGATGTAGTGCATGCAGGTGTGTGTGTGGAGATGCTACTGGGAGGGAGGTGGATGATGAGGAAGAGGGGGACACAGTGGAGGCAGGGGATGTTGGTGAGTGTGCATCTCAATGGTGCTTGTGTGAGTGCCTGTGGGATGAAGTGTGGTGCTTGTGTTTGCCTGAGCCACTCCTGTGTGTTGTTTTGGGTGCATGCTGGTCTGATGGTGTGCTTGGGATAGGCTGGGGTCGAGGGGTATGGGACTGGGAAGAGGAAGTATGAGGGAGGAGCCTAGAGACAGGAACAATGGCTGCCATCAGGGAGGAGGCCAGAGCCTGGAATGATCTATGTTGGGCCGCCACGCCAGAGTGAATGCCCTCCAGGAATGCATTTGTTTGTAGCAAATGCCCTGCCAGACCCTGGATGGCATTCGCTATGGTTGACTGCCCAACAGAGATGGGTATCAGGAGGTCAATAGACTCCTCACTGAGGGCAGCAGGGCTGACTGGGGCAGTGCCTGAGGTGCCTGGAGCGAAGGAGATGCCCACCCTCCCAGGTGAGCGGGCACAGGAAACATGCTGAGGGGCTGCTGGGATGGCAGTGCTGGTACCGGGTGGAGGCTGTACCTGTAGTTGGGGTGGCCACAGAGGTGCCCACCACCACTAAGGAGCTTCCATCAGAAGAGGTGTCACTGTCCGAACTGTCCCCTCCAGTCTCCACCGTGGTACTCTCCTCACCCTCCGTCCCACTGGTGCCCTCACCATCGGTGGATTTGGCCTCATGGGCCATGTGGGATGCAGCTCCCTCCATTGCCATGCATCTGATCCTCTGCCAGATGATGCTAATGCACACAAGGACAGGGTGACAAAACAAAAAGGGGGGGAAGAGACAGAGGATACACTTGGTCAATGCCAGCAACAACACCACTGTTGGCATACACAACACACAGGGAACAGCCCTATGCACTAGGCCATGCAGTACCAGTTACAATGCTAGTCACCAGGCCATGGAGTATAATGCCTAACGCCAATAGCGGCACTCCTGAAACCCACAGGACCCTGCCCAGTAGTAGATGCCCACTAGCATGTTTGCGGCTGGAGTGCATCAGACCCTGCCCAACATGGAACCTACCCTGCCATTTTCGTCCTTGCCTAGGGGCAACCACAGGCCCACATCCCCCATCCCCCACCCAGATAATACCCCACCAAGTGCAATTTGCTGAATTGGAAACTGTACTCACCCCCTTGTGGCTGCTGTGATGCCTTCAAGCATCCGTCCAAATCCTGATAGGCTACCGCCTGTATGCGTAACATCAGGGGGGGTCGGGGTTCGATGGGCACCCCTTCCTCATTGGGGGGCCATCCCCAGCTGAGCATCCGCCATCTTCCTTACCCAGCAGCGCAGGTGTTCCCACTGTTTGCGACAGTGGGTGCTCTGCCTGCCGTAGACCCCCAGGGTCCGCACGTCCTTGGCGATCGCACGCCAAACACTCTTTGTCTAATGGGCACTGACCTACAGAGAAAGATACATAGAACAAGGTATCAGCCATACGTCCGGCCTGTTACACTCATGGCCCACCATATCTCTTCCATCCCCTTACAAACATGCATTGACCACCATACACGCAGCACTCTTCCCAGGACCCCTCAGCCACTCCCCCAAATGAGGCTTACACACACAGCACTCCATTCATTCATGCCCCCTGCATCGTGCTCACAGTGTACTCACCTGTTGGTCTGGAGGACCATAAAGTAAACGGTACTGGGGTAGGACCCCATCCACTAGTCTCTCCAACTCCTCCAAAGTGAAGGCTGGGACCCTTTCACCAGAGGCTCGGGCCATGGTCGCTTCCAGACATAGGTCACAGCAGCACTTGCAGTGTAGTTCCTCTCCTGTTGAAGGTCAGGTAGCAAGTGAGTGAACAGATAGAAAATGGCGGTCACGTCTGCAGCAGTGCGTACTGTCACCGCCGGCGTACATCACCATTGGCTACTGTAACCCATAGGGCCCTATGATAACCAATGAGGAGTTGCATGGCGGTCCTCGACCGCCTCCCGCAACAGCGCACAACGTCAGCTGAATTACCTCATTTCCACTTGTCCCTCCACACAGGTCAGGAAGCCACCATTTCAGGGGGGAGCAGGCCATGGCACCTAACTGCCACAGCAGACATAGGCACATTTACGGGACTACACGTTAACATATTGTTTCTGTCACACCATGCAAGGCATTTTACTCTGAGGATATGTTTGAATATGACCAGCTGCTCACCGTTTTTCACCCTAGAGTACAACCGCTGAGGATGAATAGGAGATGGAGACATACCCCCGTGTACAGGCACCTGGTGGGCCTGGACACAATGGAGGACAGGCACATTATCCTCACCTACAGACTTGATAGGGCCACAATCCAATCCAAGAGCTGTGTGCCCAATTGGAGCCAGATCTGATCTCATGTATCCGTCACCCCACTGGGATCCCCCTCTTGTGCAAGTCCTATCAGTGCTCCATTTCTTGGCAAGTGGCTCCTTCCAAGTGACAGTGGCCATGGCAGCAGGGATGTAACAGCCTATGTTCTGAAACGTCAATGTGCAGATAGTGTGTCTGGTGGACCAGTACGTCTCTCATGTGAATGCAAAGTATCCTGGGTCTGTGCATGATGCCTCTATCCTGAGGAATAGCAGAATCCCATGTGTGATGGCTCAACTCCAGAGGCACCGGGTGTGGCTAATAGGTGAGCCCATGGTCCCTACCCAGTGTATGTTGGTATATGGGTGTGAGGTTGGCCCTAAGGGTGAGTGTTTAGCTAATAGGTATCCCTCGATATTTGCAGGTGCTTCTGGTTACCCCAACATTTCATGGCTACTGACCCCGGTGAAGAATGCCAGGACAAGGGCAGAGGAATGTTACAATTAGGCACAAGGGCGAACAAGGAGGATTAATGAGTGTACCTTTGGCCTCCTCAAGGCCAGGTTCAGGTGCCTCCATCTGACAGGTGGATCCCTGTGCTACTCAACCAAGAAGGTCTGCTAGATCATCGTTGCATGTTGCGTTTTGCACAACCTAGCCTTGAGATGCCAGGTGCCTTTTCTGCAGGAGGATGAGGCGGGAGATGTGCGTTTGGCAGCTGTGGAGCCTGTGGACAGTGACGAAGAGGAGGCAGAGAAAGAGGATGTGGACAACAGAACAACTATCATACAACAGTACTTCCAGTGACACACAAGTAAGACACTGTAACCTCACCTTCCATTGCTGTTTTGTGTTGTGAATTTTCTATGGCTAGCTGCTGTTCCCACTACTATTGCCACTTATTGTACCCTTTAACATGTCTATTTGCAGATATTTGTGCCCTACTGTGGCTCCCGGCGTATTGACTGCAGCACATTACAGGTCATACCTATTTATACATAATTGTACAGTCTATTTGCTATGTCTACAGATTGCAAAACGACTACATCCTTAAATCATTTGACATACTCCATAGTTGTATTTTTCCAAGGGTGTTTATTTCGGTGCTAAGAAGTAAATGGGGATGTGCAATGGGCTCGGGTGATGGTGGAGGAAAGTCTAGGATAGAGTCCAGTCTATTGGTATCACAGGTGTATTGTCCAATGGGGCATGGGAAGTGGAGCAATGGCAGTTCAAGGTGGACAGGTGGGACACAAGGGTGACAATCAGGAGAGTCTTATTTCCTGGCGTGAGTCTTGGCAATGTTCTCTGGCTTCTGCCTGGATCGCAGGGACTGTTTGTGGGGTGGTTCTCCTTCTGCAGGGGGTGGGGTGATGGTGACCTCTTGTTCTTGTGGTGGGGCCTCCTGTCCACGTCAGCGGAGGTGGAAGGCTGTTTATCAGTGTGGTTAGTGTCAGGGGCCTTTTAGTGTGCCACTGCCTCCCTCATGGGGTTGGCCATGTCTGTCAGCACCCTCGCAATGGTGACCAGGATGGTGTTGATGTCCCTCAGGTCCTCCCTGATCCCCAGGTACTGTCCCTCCTGCAGCTGCTGAGTCTCCTGCAACTTGGCCAGTATCTGGCCCCTGCTCTCCTGGGAATGGTGGTATGCTCCCAGGATGTTGGTGAGTGCCTGGTGGAGAGTCAGTTCCCTTGGCCTGTCCTCCCAGCTTTCCTGTTGTCCTGTGCCTCTGTCCCCTGAACAGTATGCCCACTGCCTCTGATCGAAGGTCCCTGATCGTCCTGGGTTTGTGGGGTTAACTGGGGTCCCTGTAGTGGTGGACACGCTTCTGATTGATGTGTCCTGGGGACAGTGGTATAGGCCTGCTGGGTGGGCGCTGCCCTGGTGTTTCTGAGGAAGGAGGCTCTGTGGTGGGATGGGATAACCAACTGTCCAGACATCCCTGATGGGCCAGGTTGGTCAACCAGATCCAGGCGTGCAGAACTGCTGTCATCACTGTGGGCCTCTTCTGTGGGGGCACTGGATGTTGCTGGCACCTCCTCTCCGGTGATGTTGTGTGGGGGGTCCTGCGGGGATGTAAATGAAGTGTTATTGTTTCTCGTGTGACATCTTGTGCAAGGGTATGTTGCCCTCTATGGTTGTTATTTCCATGCCAGCTTTGCCTTGTGTGAGTTGTTATTTGGTTGGCTAAGTGATTGTCTCTATGGTGCATGCAGTGGTGATGGTTGTCCATGCAGGTCTGTGATGGGTGTCCATGCATTGGTGTTGCATGAAGGGCTTGGTATTAGGATGATTGGGTTGTGATGGTAGGGTATATGGGAGGTGGTGGAGTGAGGGGGGTGAGGGTAGGGGTGGGAGTTTGTGATGGCATGCAGGTAAGGGGGGTGAAAGTAGTAAAGATTTGACTTACCGAGTCCAGTCCTCCTGCTACTCCTGCCAAGCCCTCAGAATGCAGTATTGCCAAGACTTGCCCCTCCCATGTTGTTAGTTGTTGGGGGGGAGGGGGGTCCACCGCCAGTCTTCTGTACAGCTATTTGGTGTCTTGCAACCACAGAACACACCTTCCTCTGTATGTCGTTCCACCTCTTCCTGATGTCATCCCTTGTTCTCGGGTGCTATCCCACGGCATTGACCCTGTCCAGGATTCTCCGCCATAGCTCCATCTTCCTTGCAATGGATGTCTGCTGCACCTGTGATCCGAATAGCTGTGGCTCTACCCGGACGATTTCCTCCACCATGACCCTTAGCTCCTCCTCTAGGAATCTGTGGTGTCTTTGTGGTGCCATGGGTGTAGTGTGTGTGGTGTGTGTGAGTTGATGTGTTGGGGTGTGTGTTATGAGGTGTGTGGATGGTGTATGGGTGATGGTGTTCTGTGACTCTGGTTCTGTGGGTGCTCTTGGTGTGGCTTTCTCTCTGTTGTAAATTATTTGGAGTCGTAAAGGGTTGTGGGTAATGTGGGTGTGTATTTTATAGTGGTGTGTGGGGTGTGTATGTGTGTCAGGTGTGTGTAGTTTAATTTGTCCAATGTGGTGTTGCTTTGTTAGGTTGTGTGTATTTTGAGGGTGGCGGTATGTACCGCTAATGGCTTACCGCGGTTGAATGTCCACCGCAGTGATTCGTGGGTCATAATGCTGTGGGCGTAGTTCTGTTGGCGTAACGGTGTAGGTTTTCGTGCCGCCAGTTTACCAAAGACCTTTGGGCTGTGGACTTGTGTGTGGGTCTGTATAGTGGTGGATTTCTATGTGTGTGTCATAATATGGGTAACGGTATACTGCTGCGGTCGCAGTATGTTGGCGGCAGTCAGCATGGCGCTAAGTAGAACGTACCGCCAATATCATAATGAGGCCCTATATGTTGTCACAATACCTGAGTGTTCTGAGGACACATAGTGAGGGTCCAGCCTATGCGTTCTAAAACCCCGAGGAGTTAACAAAATGCGTATTGCACCCATTGTTGTCTACAAGCCACAATAACCACCCACCAGGACACGAAAATCATGTTAAATGTACCATTCTGGACCCATTCATTGAGCTAATCTTCAGACGCATTTGTATCCTTTTGCAATTTGTAAAATTTAGCAAGGGTGGGAATACTAGGCACATTCAGGGCCATATTTATACTTTTTGACGCAAAACTGCGCTAACGCAGTTTTACGCCAAAAAAATAGCGCCGGCTAACGCCATTCTGAAGCGCCAGGCGGGCACCGTATTTATTGAATGGCGTTAGCCGGCGTTAGGCGACCGGCGCTGCCAGGTGTGCGTGAAAAAAAACGACGTACACCAGGCAGCGCCGGCATAGGGAAAAATGGCGTTTGGGCGTCCCAAAATGGGGCAAGTCAGGCTGAGGCAAAAAAATCGCCTTAACCCGATTTGCGCCATTTTTTTTGGGCGCCCAGACGCCATTAACATGACTCCTGTCTTAGCAAAGACAGGAGTCATGCCCCCTTGCCCAATGGCCATGCCCAGGTGACTTGTGTCCCCTGGGAATGGTCATTGGGCATAGTGGCATGTAGGGGGGCACTAATCAGGCCCCCCTATGCCACAAAAAAAAAAAAAAATACTTACCACAACTTACCTTTTCTTCCCTGTGATGGGTCCCTCCATCCTTGGGTGTCCTCCTGGGGTGGCCAAGGGTGTCAGGGGGTATCCCTGGGGGCAGGGGAGGGCACCTCTGGGCTCATTCTGAGCCCACAGGACCCTTAACGCCTGCCCTGACCCAGGCGTTAAAAAGAGGCGCAAATGCGGGGTTTTTTGCCCCGCCCACTCCCGGGCGTGATTTTTGCCCAGGAGTATAAATACCACGCACATGCCTGGGAGTCATTTTTTAAGACGGGAACGCCTACCTTGCATCTCATTAACGCAAGGAAGGTGTTCACGCCAAAAAATGACGCTAACTCCATGAACTTTGGCGCTAGACGCGTCTAACGCCAAAGTATAAATATGGAGTTAGTTTTGCGTCGAATTTGCCTCGAAAAAAACGACGCAAATTCGGTGCAAACGGAGTATAAATATGCCCCTCAATTCCTGAATGTTTGCTAAGCCTAAACAGCTTGTTTATTGTACTGTGCCATTTAGAAATATCATTTGAACAGGAATCAGACATGCTCTAAATAAAGCTTCTGTTCCTCCTATTTGCCAGTTTTTCATTCTCCACACACTTTTTAAGTCAATCAACTCCAACCAGTACTCGTAGCCTTCTATAGACAATGTTGAAACAAAGGAATCAGAATAAATCAATTTTGTATCTGTCAGCAAAACATGTTGACTTTCCATTTCTGACAGTTTAAAATATTATGACTCAGCATTCTTAACATTATGCCTAGACAAATATGGACATTTTTCAGAATACACTGACGCTGGAGCAAAATCTCCACAGAGCAGCTCCTCTCAACACTGAACCAAAACCCACCAGCCAACATCACTGACGCCAACAACGCAGCCCACAGCCTCACACAGTGGATAACCAACTGTGCCGAAAACCTCGCACCACTTAAAAAAAACCCAGGCGGGACCAACATCAGGAAACCCCCATGGTTCACGGACACCCTCCAAGAATCTAAGAAATCCTGCCGAACCCTCGAAAAAACCTGGTGCAGGGAACGAACCACAGAAAACATGATAGTCCTCAAGATCGCCACCAGTGAACACCACCACCTGATCCGCTCCACCAAAAGGACATCATTCAAAGAGTGACTAGACAACAACAGCCACAACAGCAAGGAACTCTTCAACATCGTCAAAGAGCTCTCCAACCCCTGCGCCAGCTCCAACGACATCACACCCTCACAAGAACTCTGCAACTCCCTCGCTACGTTTTTCCACCGAAAGATCGCAGATCTACACATCAGCTTCGGACCCCAGGCCCCACCCCCTACCACCGAACCACCAGCCTCCACCACTACACTTAGCTACTGGACCCCTATCAGCTCAGAAGAGACCAGAAGCATCATGAACACCATCCACTCCGGCTCCCCCTCGGACCCTTGCCCCCATCACATCTTTAACAAAGCCGACTCCGTCATCGCCCCCCATCTCGGGAACATCATTAACAGCTCGTTCGCATCAGCCATCTTCCCCGAGAGCTGGAAACACACAGAAATCAACGCCCTCCTGAAAAAACCCACAGCAGACCCCAATGACCTGAAGAACTTCCGTCCCATCTCTCTTCTTCCCTTCCCGGCCAAGGTCATCGAGAAGACCGTCAATAAGCAGCTGACCGCTTTTCTCGAGGCTAACAACTCGCTCGACCCATCCCAATCTGGATTTCGAGCCAACCACAGCACAGAAACCGCCCTCATCGCAGTCACCGACGACATCAGGACTCTGATGGACAACGGAGAAACAACCGCCCTCATCCTCCTGGACCTCTCAGCTGCCTTCGACACCGTGTGCCATCGCACCCTAATAACCCGCCTCCGCACCACTGGAATCCTAAGACAGGCCCTAGACTGGATCATCTCGTTCCTCTCCAACAGAACCCAGAGAGTCCACCTCCCTCCCTTCCACTCAGAACCCACCGAGATCATCTGCGGCGTACCCCAAGGATCCTCACTCAGCCCAACCCTCTTCAATATCTACATGAGCCCCCTCACCGCCATTGCACGCAAACACATCAACATTACCTCCTACGCCGACGACACCCAGCTGATACTTTCCCTCACCAAAGACCCAACCACCGCCAAAACCAACCTACAGGAAGGAATGAAAGACGTCACGGAATGGATGAAGCTCAGCCACCTAAAACTGAACTCAGACAAGACGGAGGTCCTCATCCTCGGACAATCCCCATCTGCCTGGGACGACTCCTGGTGGCCCATGGCGCTGGGCACCGCACCAACCCCCTCGGATCACACACGCAACCTCGGTTTCATCCTGGACCCCCTCCTCACAATGACCAAGCAAGTCAACGCCATCTCGTCATCATGCTTCAACACCCTACGCATGCTCTGAAAAATCTTCCGATGCATCCCTGCCGAAACCAGAAAGACAAGTTACCCATGCCCTTGTCACAAGCCGACTAGACTACGGAAACACCCTACACGCAGGCACCACGCAAAGCTTCAGAAACGTCTACAACTCATACAGAACGTCTCCGCACGCCTCATCCTCGACATCCCTCGCCACAGCCACATATCCGCCCACCTGAAACACCTGCACTGGCTCCCCGTCAACAAGAGGATCACCTTCAGGCTCCTCACCCACGCACACAAAGCACTCCACAACATGGGCCCCGAATACCTCAACAGACGCCTCTCGTTCTACACGCCCACCCGTAAGCTCCGCTCAGCCAGCCTCGCTCTCGCCACCGTCCCACGGATCTGCAGAACCATCGCCGGAGGAAGATCATTCACCTACCTGGCAGCCAAAGCATGGAACTCCCTCCCCGCACACCTAAGAACTACCCAGGACCATCTCGCCTTCAGGAAACTCCTCAAGACATGGCTTTTCGAGCAGCAGTAACTCCCCCCCACCCCAGCGCCATGAGACCCTCTTGGGTGAGTAGCGCGCTTTATAAATGTACTGATTGATTGATTGGAGTCAGGCAGTGTTCCCATTGTATATATTTAAAAATAGTCTTAGGGGTACTTGCTCTGTGAATGAAATAATGTCCATAGTAATTATAACAGAATATATCACCATATTTTCCTTTAAACTAATACACATCTTCATTTTCAAATACTGCATAATACTTTAGATCAGACATCATAGCATCAACCGTTTTCACATCCCAATCATCAGAAACCACTCCGTGTGTGATTACATCTGTCATAGACTTTGAATACATATGGTATTTGAATGACATCAGTAGGCCCGTATATGTCAAATAATACTTTATCCCAAACAATCCCATCAGGAATTGGTATGGCTGTAATGTTCTCTAGGGACAAGTCTCTGCAAATTTTGTATGATAAAAATGTAGTTTTAGGACCTCATCCACCAGTTCAACTGTAGAGCATTAAGCAAGCAAATGATCATTCAGAAGGAGAAAGAAAACAATAACAAACCCAATCCAAAGGAGGTACAGTCATTAAGAGCCATAGATAAATCCCTGGATGAATGAAATAGTTAATTTTAAGCCAATGTGTTAGCTTACGTGCTCTTGACAGTTCCGTTGCAGTAGAGGCAGATGAGTCACTAAAGGTGTCGTTTACTTCGACAAAATAACCAGAATCTGTTCTTGCAAAAACTGGAGCTGTGTTTTGAAGAGGAAAACTTGCTGAAGACCCCCTTGACGGTTCACAGTAAATTACGACATCCGCTTGTGTAGAATTGTAAGAAATTGCTCATTATTTTCATTACTGACTGGAGAAGTAGTTGTAAGTGAAACCAATGAAAGTTCATTTTCCACCTCCCCCAAGCTCGGAGAGGTGTTACTGTTGCTGTTGAAGACTTGTAGGGGAATATCCTGGTCTGTAGTGGGAGGGATTTGGGCACTACCCAGGAGTCCTCTAGGTCTGCTGTGCAGGATCGTCCACCTGGTGTAACTTGTCATTGTTGATGGAGACAAAGCTATTTTCTTTAGAGCCAGGCAGCAGTGGTAGAATCACAGTTCTGGTACATCCCTAATTCCAGAGCAGGCAACATTGGCAAATGTGTTGTCATCACTGAACTGTTGTACGTCCTGCAAGACAGTGACACGTTCATTTATGTTGAAGGGTGTATCCGCTGCCTCCACGCCAGGACTATCAAGATCTGGAATATACATTAGCGTTCCAAAGAGGCATTTGTATGATGTACGCCCCCCAGGGACATTCTGGGCAGATTGTTAAGTGCTCTCTGGTATGGTGTATAGGCCAACTATGACTCATGTCTCATACTGTAGCTGTTAAGGATTGCTTTAAATCTCGATTTTGTCGTTCCATTAAACTATTTCCCTTGGGATGAAATGGAGACGAGTAATGCAGTTGGACCCCTAACGAAGTCATGGTGTCCCTGTCAGCCCTTGAGGCAAAAGCAGCTGGTCAGAGTGGAAAGCCATAACAGCATATGTGCCGATAAAGAATTGCAAATCGTTAACAACAGTTTGACCGTCTGCTGAGTGTTGTGGCCAAACCAATAGAAATCTGGAGCATGAGTCAACAGTTACTAGGATGTATTTGTATGCACTATCTGGTGTCAGGGGAACACAATGGTACACACATTGTAAAGGTTTGTTGGAGGGGTCTGCACAGAGGGGTCTGTGGTGGGCGTTTCACAGTGGACCCTTTTATTTGCTGGCAGATGTCACAACAAAGGACATAGTGCTTGGTCTTTTTGTAGAGACTTGGCCACCAATAACATGATTGTAATATTGAAATTGTAGCCACCACACCAGCGTGAGCAGAAAGCAACTTCCTCATGCGCTGCTTTTATTAATTCAGGTCTTAGGTCTTTATTGGGAATTACTCGAACTCCCACACCTGGTATTGTTACTTGTGCATCAAACAAGCATGCCATCCGGTAGGAATATTTAGCAGGATACGCTTTAAGTGAAGGCGTGCCTTCAGATCATGCATTCACTGCTGCCAGTGTTTCATCATTCACTTTCAGCTTAGAATGGGTTACTGCAGCAACAGAAGCCATGGCAACTGCTGATTTGGCTGCTTCATCAGCCAGAGTGTTGCCTTCAACATGTATTCCAACACGCTGTCGTCCTAGGGTATGCACAACATGTACATTAGGTAGTGTTTCTTTCAGCTCTTCAGCTCTGCTAATCTCCCCCAAAGTAGTCTGTGTTTAACGGTATTGCCTTTTGAATCTCTGAACCCAGTAATGCAGATATTAATTGAAGGACTGGGCACAATTGTACAAATCACAGACAATCAAAGTCATTTGTTCAGGATCTGTATGCTTCAGTGCCATCACCAGAGCCTTGAGTTCTGCAAGTTTTGCAGTGCAATCTCCTAGATTCTGCATGTAAGTACTTTGTAGATTGTGAACACAGAAATTACTAATGAAATTATTAATGACTATTCATGCATTCTGAGTGTTGAATTCACATAGAAAATGTGTTAACTTAGAGAGAAATAATGCCCCATTTGAAGGTGCGCCCACCTGAGTGGCCGCCAATGTTCACGAAGTGTATTTATTAATGGCTTATTAATATGAAATATTGAGCTTTTTTTTGATTAATGTAGTAATATGTCATATTGAGGGTTATGTATTATGTATTAGCTTTATTAAGTGTAGGCCTTAACTTAGCGAGGTCTTGGCCTAGTTGCACAGCCTCATGTCAAACTGCATTTTTTAGGTGTTTCATAAAATGGATGCTTAGAGAATTAAATTGAGATTTTCCAATGTTCTGACCAAATGCTTGTAGCTGAAGTCTTTCTCATGAGAAACTGCTTGCTAGGAGATGACGTACTTGCTAGTTCAACAATGTTTAATGTAATGTGTGTGAGAATGACTTCTCTGGAGAAGACAAATAATTTACTGACTGGAGTAAAAGCTGCAACAATATTGTTACCTGATGAGCGCAACAATGAGAGCGGAAGAGACGAGAACCAATCATCGACATGTGAACAATGTACTAGTAGAAATGTAGATTTGAAGGTTTAGTTTCATTGGACAAAGTGTGCCCGTGCAATCCGATGGCCGATTAGGATGTGGGAAGTAGTTTTAGGAAATCTAACTTAGCCAAATTGCGCTGAGGGAAGACAGGCCATTTGCCCATTTTCTATCTTGCCATAAGGCCATTATTTTCATGACTGTCCTGAAAGGAGACATGCTTAACTTTATTGCTTAAAGAGTCTTTGCTCATTCTGAACTTTAATGCTGATGCCTGATGCCTTGCTGATCAGACTGATGTCCTGGTGACGAAGACTGTCCTCGCTTGCCGATCCAATTGAGGAGAGGTATACCAGTAATGTCATAAATTGCTATGTCTATTTGCTTTTGTTTCTAGGTACCAACCACTATTTTGATAGAGCCAGTGTTAGATGTTTTCCAAATTTCTGTGACTAAATTGTTTTGCATGAAGACCAAACATGCTATTCTAATCTGATTTTAGTTAGGGTTATCACTGATTATGCTTGCTACACATAATAACATTTGATGTATTTTATTTTGCTGAATCTAAATGTGTGTAATATTTTTTGCACAGTTATTCTTGCTATTAATTTGTACTGTAACTTTGGAATGTGTAGTAGCTCAATCTTAGATTAGATTGTGATTATTTTGCCGCTTTGGACAGCCAGTATTGTTTTTGTATGTTTATCATCTGATTCTGAGATTGAGTTACATAACATTAGCATTGTTAATATAGGGAAATAAACATTCTAACTTTTACCCAAAGGTGTGGTTATTCATGACTGAAAGGTCATGGTGTGTGACAATTACTGACTCCTCTTGATTGCTAATGTTTTTGATTGTTATTGGTTATTGATCTGTGCATGTACGGTATATATGGTGGGAAAACCTTGAAGCGAGTCAAAAGGTTCATCAACCTATTTGCGTCGCCTTGTTAAGGTCTGACGCGCTAAAAGGATGGAACTTGCCATCCTTCATGTAACCACTCACAACTGAGCAAGCAGCAAAGTATTGATGTGTGGTTCCTATTGCTGGTTGAGCTGAACTATCAGTGTTTAAAATTCTATGATATTGTTCTGTAGGCAATGTATTTGCTTGAGCTGGATACTCAAGCTCCTATTGTAAAAATTCTTATGTCTGTAGTTTGGAGTCAAAAACTGAATAAACATCAGTGGCTGTCAGAGACGTTGCTCATTGGATCCAATGTGGATGTAATGCTTTAGCATTTGGAACACTTGCTTTGGTAACAGCTGCAAAGACTAGAATCGGGTATACGACAATAGTGCACTTCTCCTGGGCTCCTCTTTAAGAACTGTCATCTGAACAGCAGTGAGGATTTCCTCAGTGGGGTAAAGCGTTGTTCAGCTGTGGAGTATAAGTGTGATTTGTATGTAATTGGGACGGTCTCACCCTCATTGAACATCACATAGGTGAACCACTGGCAACAGCAATTACTCTGATGACCAAATGTTTTTTATTGTCCCTTGTGTGCAAGTGTTTTGCTTAAAGCATGTCTTTTTCCAAAGCTTTTAGAATGCATGTATGTTTGGCTGTCCAAAATTTGCTAGTAAAATCAGGACGTATTATTGTACAATGGATTCATGCATTGTGCATAATCTGGAATATATGTTCAGCCAAAGTAAAAAAAAAACTACACCAACTTGAGCTTTTTTATTGTGTTTGGAGGTTGTAGTTGTGTGCATTTTTCAAAAAATTGGGGCGCCAGGCACCTGCCTTCATCCAACAATTCGTATCCCAGAAACTGGACACTAAGGAAGGTTTTTTTCGTTTTTTTGAAGTTTAATTTATAGCCAATTTTGGCAAATCCTACAACAATGCAGGCTACCCGTCTTAAATGTTGCATGAGGTCGTCCTCTGTGAGGTAAATGTCATCCACGTATAACAATGCCCCAGGGTCAATGTTGTGTAGTAAAGATGTTACACAAGCTGAGAAAAGCCCTGGGCTGTTCTTGTACCCTTGTGGGAGTCAGCAACATTTTTTCCAAGAGCCAAGGGCGCTAAAATATGTTAAGTCCCTACTTTTAGGCGCTATGTTTTGGCAGAAAAACTTGTTTGATATATCCATGGTCGTCATGTATTTTTTGCACACTATATTGTTCATAAGTTCTGTGCTGTGTGCATTTTGTATGGCAAATGTTTTTGTGTGACTGTTTAAATGTCGGCAGTCTAAGACTATACTGTATGAATGGTCGGGTTTAGTGACTGGAAATAATCGATTATTCATAGATGAGTCGTAGAGTTCAATGACACCCTGGTACTCCAATTGGTTGAGCATTTCCTCCACAGGTGCTTTTGCATGATATTTGAGGTTGAGGTTGGGATTGTAATGGTATTATGTGGTAGGGGGAATCTTTGTCCCATCCTACATGATTGCGATATAATGCAGGTGCCTGTGCCACTAGGGGTGAGAAGGATTTTTCAATTACTTCCTTTCCATAAGGGAGATCACGGATGAATTCTGGCAGCAAATCTTTGTCAGCCAGAAAAATATCATAAATAGAAATGATGCAGTCCCTAATGATGGCCTCTATCCTATGTTCAATGTCTCCTTCTAATTGAATAGTTGCTCTGTACACCTCATCGGGTGTGGAGTCACTCATGCCCGCAGTCTCAGCTTGTAAGAAGTCATCAGTTGCTTTCACCTCCAGATACACTTGAAGATCTTGGAGAACTGTTGGGACCTCTGCTGCACTGTCGAGCAGTGCCAGTGCCTACTTCCTGTTCTTCCTTAAAGCCTTCTTCTTGAGTGGTATGTTGGATTGTAACTGCTGCCACTTTTTTCTTTTTAAATTGGGGTTTTTGGTGGGGAAGTTTCTCTTCTTTTTCAACCGAAACTTCAGACGAGCGTTGTGAGTCCGTTTTTGGTTTCACATAATTAGTTTGCAACTCTGACCGCCCATCTCTCTCACTGCGTTTTTCTGGTGAGTCATGAAAGGAACGAGATTGGCGTGTATCAGTATATTGATATCTGTCAGGCATTTTCATATTATCCCTATTTCTAAGGTTCTACCTATTTTGTGGCTCTGTGTGTGGCGATTCTCCCCTTTCTTTTTTAGGTGTTCGTTGTTTTTTATCCCAGTGTTTTTTGGAACCTTCAGGCACTTGTTTGTTGGTATCTTTATTAGATTTGCCTTGAAATTGTGGTTTAATCGGTCTGGCCCCAGACTATCTCGACCAATACTAGAATAGATCTCTGTGATATTCTTTGGCAGCTCACATTCTTGATCCTGTACAGGAACATCCCGGAGCCGCATGTGCACTGCTAGTGCAACTGCTTCCCCTTCAAGGTTACTTAATATGATTGAGGATACTATGGTGAAATTGCACATTAATTGCATCCCCAAATCCAGGGCAGTGGCAGCCCTGTATTCATCTTGAATTTGTTTTAACACCTCTGGAAGATTGGCAAGTGTTGGTGAACTGTGTGTGGTTGTATAGAGTGTGGCAAATACCGTGCCCCATGTATTGCAGTTATCAATTGTGGGAACCATCCCAAATGGCAAGCACATAGCGAGAATTCTATGTTTGTCCTGAGGTCCTGTATGGGAAAAAACTGCTTCCAGCGCATTTATTTTTTGAGCTAACTAAAACCAAATTCCCTCCTGCTTAGTGGGTACCTCACCCATGACTGAATGTACAGTCGGAGGGTTAATGCCTGGCGTGACTTCATGTTGTTGCACTGGGGCAGCATGTGCTGGGTTAGTATTTAATGTTTGCATAACAAACTGTACTAATAGTCTGTATATTGTCGTGAGCTCTACATATATGTGGCAAGCCTCAGCTACTGCTAAGATTGCTGCATCAGGGTGTGATGTATATGTGGCCAATAAAGGCCAGGTCGGGCCAGCATTGCTCAGAGGACCTAACCTAACATGTAACATGGTATGTGGTAGGGTGCCATCAAGCCAGTTATTATGGTCTTGATAAGATAATTGTATTTCTATATATGCATAAGCTCTGTAGTGTGCAGGTCTGTTTGCAGGTGTATAGTGGTGAAATGTATTTGTGTTCCCATCTACTGCTTGAAAAGTGACCCCAGAGTAAAACAAATCTGTTATATAGGCTGGATGAGCCTCGACAACAAATGTAACTGAATCCCCCTGGAGCCGTTAGGCCATTAGCCAATAAATGTGGAGTAAGGGGTGGTCGGATATTTAATGCAATTGCTACCCGTTGTGGGTTTGCCATTTTAATGGTAGATATATGTTCAAAGATAAGGACACCAAGTGGGGATTGGCCATTTTAAGGTTCAAGCTTGAACAGAAAACAGCTCATGATAGATACTACCTATTTAGCTGAGGAAGAAATCCTCAATATCACAGATGTCTCCGTATATAGTATTGAGGTGTCTTTAGTCTTAAATGAGACAGAGATACTCAGGAGGATCCGAATAGTAGTGCCTGACCAAACGTTTGCGGTGCCATGTCACATAGGTTCTCATTATGCTAATGAGGCTACTGAATTTGGGAGACAGGATCACATGGATGGTGGGTACTAAGTATGACTGCACACCACATGATGCCTGACGGACCAATCCGGGTTCTCCGGCTAACTAGCATCTCTGGCTGAGATGAGTGTGGCAACCGGGCGCATGACAGGAAAGACTCCTCAGGGGAATCGTGGTCGATCAGATCTCATTCGTTTCTCTCAATTACCAAAAGTCTCATACAAGTAAAGACAACAGAGGCAGAATAAAGTTCAATAAGGATATATTGAAGTAACTGCATCTCAGATAAAAAGGCATTTATTGCAATAACTAGGATGATAAAACACAATAAATGCAAGCAGGTTACTAACAGAGTAAAACACTAAAACAGTCCTACCATACTGTCAGTAGGAGTGATATATATATATATATGTAGATATATATATATATATATATATATATATTACTACTGCCTACACTATATTTGAGCATAACGTTACATGCCTAATCTGCCCTTCTGGCTACCCCCCTGGGGGTAGATAATCCCTCATAACTGGAGGAAGAAGCCTGTAGTTTAGAGAGAGACCATCCTCATGTGAATCAGGGGTCCGGCCATCTAAGCAAGTAGCTGCAGCGAAGCAATGAGCACACATTTGTGGTCATCTGGCTGGAATCTCTCTCTAACGAGTCTAAGACAAAGGGGTGTTTTATAATAAAACAGCTGACGTTCTAAGAAGTAGTCCCCATGTATGAGTGTGTGTCATCTGTGAATGTTGGAGACACAGCATACACATTTGCCAGCAACCCTATCTGACTGTAGCCTTGGAGAATGCACAAAGTGAAATAAATGTCCTACTAAGAACTTGATGCTTTCCTAGGTGAAAGTACAATGAGGTAAAGAAAATAAAACACCACCGCAAATGTGACTATTCCTAGAAAAATAAAGCAATGCTGAATAAAATGTAACTGGATTAAAGTGCACAGCGGCAGGCGTAGTAAGCTAAAACAACGTGTCTAAAACATGGCTAAAATAGCTATACAACAAAACAACCAGTGTGGAGTCCAACATCATAGTTGTATCTAGAAACAAGAAGCATCAGTGACACTCTGAAGTATCAGTCAACAAGCGACTGCTTGCTTACCCTGCCTGCATCCTAATCTGGTGGCAAGAGTGCATCTTGGGCAATACTCATCCACTCCTGTGGTTGCATGAGTAACTGGGCAGTGGCTTCTTGGCAGTCTTGCATCGGCCCAGATGTGGCACATACCTAGCCCCAGTGAAGACTGCACACAGTTCTGTGGCAACCCAACCAAGGCCCATCTACAAGTGCAACAGATAGACTTGACACTGCCCCCCAGATGGATGTCAAGAGCTGGTGGGGCCCAAGAAGGGAGGCTTCAACAGATTATAGCACATCAACACCAGCAATGTAAGCTTCACAATGGACTCTGACAATGCTCCTGATGCACGAGGCATTTGAACTGTTGACACCAACCATGAATCATCTGTAGCATCAGCAGAGTAGACAAACTCCAAACAATGGCCATGACTCCAGCGGCATGCAGCCAGAACATTTTAGACATCCTCGAACCAGTGTTTATGTCCTATCTCACAACGGTTAAAGTATGTTGGAGCTTGCATCATCTATCCATGCATCCTCTGCTGGCCCACTGAGTGACTTTAGAGACTGATGGACTACGTAGTACCCAGTTTATTTTATTTTGTTTCCACAGATTTGACACATCCTTTTAATTTGAATGTTATAGAGAATGTAGTGTCCTGCTGGATACATCATATTCCGGCCCCGCCATAGAGGCAGTGTCTACACTCCCCCACACACATCCATCCAGCACAGGTGTCACCATTCAGGTGACATTGCCAATTAATGGTGTCAGGGGCCCGTTCACTAGGCCAGTTGTACTCACCAGAACCATGTGTCTGCTTCGTTCATCTCCTAGCATCTGGGCCTATGGCCCACAACTATACAATGCTAACAATGCAAAGGCCCAGTAACATTTTGGAAGACATCTTTCTGAGGATATGCAATAACTGTGCACCACTGGCAGGTACCATCAAGTGTTTAAAATATGTGCGTTGGAAAACATTTAAGAAACACATCTGAAACAGTGGCGTAGCAAAGACCCACAAACCCCACAGTGCAGGGGGGTCCCGAGGTCCAGGGGGCCTCCTCAGCACAGTAGCCTGGCCTGCACGCTCCTGAGTGAGTTCGGAATGCATTTTGCAGGAGGCCCCTTCAATTTTCATTACACCACTGACCTGAACTGTATGTCTCTCACAGGTTTCCTCCTCAGTGCTATGACACCCCAGTTCAGGAAGCTCTAAAATATGACGACAATGCATGTGCTCATCAGTATGTCAACAGAGCTTCTACTTAAAGACATACCAACCACTCTAGTTCAAATCCTCTAAGTGGGTGAAAGTCGGGGCCTTTACATACCACAGTAGAGTTTGTGAATGTCTGAACATGTAGCAGACATTTTTATGTAACAAATCAGTGTATGCTGAGTGTAACAAGGAGTGGGAAGAGAGCACCATGGGCATGGCAATGTGTAATTTCATTTGTGGATGTTGGGTATCTATGGCTGTGCATCTAGAATCTCTCCGCAGCTAGTGGTGCAAAATAGCAATGTGTGCAGGGTGATTGAGAACATTTTATGTGTATGTGTGTACAGACGATTTGCAGATGGCTGTATGCTGCACATTATACCAATAGAGACTTTGGGGCAAATGTGTGGAAAGTGGAGCTGCACAGAGTGCAGCACCACTTTCCCTGCACCCCTTAGCACCCCCCTACCCCTCCCATGTGTGCACCGTATTTAAAATACGGTGCACCATGGCGCAGGGTAGGGGTCAATAGCGTCATTTTTCCTGACGCTATTGATGTACTCTGCAGGAGTAGTGCTCCTGCAGAGTACATAGGGCCCCACTCTAAAGAATGGAAGGCCCCTTTTAACGCCTGCTCTTAAGCAAGTGTTATAAATGCCATACAAAATGTCATAAGGAACTCTCATATGTTTCCTTATGCCATTTTTCCAGCTCCGCTAATGGGGGAATGCCCTCTTTGCATACATTATGCCTGGCACAGGCATAATGTAGAGCAAAGGGTTACAGAGTGGCACAATGCATGCATTGTGCCACCCTGTAAATAAGGGGCAGGGATTATGGCCTTGTTGGGCCACAGTAACGTCAAAAACAAAGATGTTAATGTGGCGCAGGGTGGCGCTAGGGCACATGTAAATATGTCCCTTGGTGTTCTCGAATTTGTGCCTATAGCTGTGGCTGAGAACAGGAAATTCCTGTGTTTCAGTGCAACTGCACCTGCGGCATTAATAGCCACCCAAGTGTTTCTGCGCATCTGCCACTCAAAGCACATGCCTCATGCTTATGACTAGCTTGGTGTTAGTGTGGTTATATCAGCTGCCTTTTGTAGCCACATAAATAATGCACAACCAGCCATGTGTGAGTCCCACAACACTGAGAATTGGCATGATAGCTTGAATTGCACTTCTCTCATACAAGGGCATTGTAATTAATTCTGGATACATCTACGGTTCACTGCTGATGGGCATATGCAAGTAGTACATATTCTTAGCTTAGCATGGTTGCTTTTCTTGAAGCTGAGCAGAATTGGCACAATATTGGTGTCATCATATGAGTGTCATGCCTGAGACTGTAACCTCTTTGAACAAAATGTGTGACAAATTAGGAAGCCCAGTATTGGAGTAGGACAGGAATGAAGTGCATTGGCAGAGGTGCGTGTGTAGTGCACTATGCTGAAGTAACAGACTCCTTTAAAGGTGGGTGAGGTGCATCAGGAGAGCAGACTGTGTGTATAACACTGCATTAGAAGGCAGCGGTCTTTAAGAGTTGAGGTACGTTGTCAGAGAAGTGTTTGGAGTTCGATACGGATTGGACCCCATGTTTTCAAATGTTCTCACGTGGATAATCCCCCATAAACCTCCGTTTGTATACATTTATTTGCTGGGTGCAATTATGTTCCTGCAGGGCAACTGTCTTAGAACGGAGCCAATAGAGGCAGTGGACAATAGCTTTATAAGCATACACTGAGCATATATATGAATCAGAGCCCAAAGAAATGTAAGGTGTCCAGGACGATGTATACTTAATTTTATGTTGCATTAATCACTTTGTACAAGCCATTCAAAATCTTTTTGGTAAAACACAGAAAAAGTCATTCACTCCATGTAAGCTGTTCACAGGTTCCAGCTTCTCACAGTGAGCCTCTTTAAAAAGTTTTGGGTCCTATTTATCATGCCCTAGTGCCACATTCACATAATTATTTTTTATGTTAATGTGGCCCAACGAGGCCGAAATCCCTGTGCCGTATTTAAAGAGTGGCAAAATGCATGCATTGCTCCAATCTGTAATCCTTTGCACTACATTATGTCTGTGTCAGGCATAATGTAAGCAAAGGGGGTATTCTTCCGTTAGGGGAGCTGGAAAAATGGGGAATTTTTTACAGCACTTTTAACGCCTGCTTAAAAGCAGGCATTAAAAGGGTCCGTCCATTCTTCAGAGAGGAGCCACTATGTACTCTGCAGGAGTAGCACCAATATTTTGGTGCTTCTCCTGCAGAGTATATCAATAGCGTCAGGAGAAATTATGCTATTGCCCCCTACCCTGCGCCATGGTGCGCCGCATTTTAAATACAGCGCACACATGGTGGCGGTTGGGGGGTGCTAAGGGGCGCAGGGAAAGTGGCGTTGAAAGTGCGGTAAAAAATGGTGTGAGGAAATCTCATAAATTTCCTTATGCCATTTTTCCGTCTCCACTAAAGGGAACGACCCCTTTGCATACTCTATTCCTGGGGCAGGCATAATGTAGGTCAAAGGGTTACAGAGTGGCACAATGCATGCATTGCGCCACCCTGTAAATAAGGCAAGGGGATTTCGGCCTCGTTGGGACACATTAACGTAAAAAATAATGATGTTCATGTGGCACAAGGTGGCGCTAGTGCATTATAAATATGCCCCATAGCGCTCCATACAGGAATATTAAAAAACGGTTCTAAGTGACAGAGGAATAATGTATGGAAGGAACTACGGAAATGTGAATATTAAATGAGTTTATGAGGTTATAATTAGATTTGTCTAGTCCATTGCAAGCTGTTAGAAGCATTAAATCATTGCCCCTGAGTAACATCAGGGCAGCTATCCAATGGCTGTTACTGATATATTACATTATTATCAATACCACGATATGATATTAAGGGCAATAAATACATTATATCAAACTTGTTCATACCTTTAATTATATATGCTTCAAAATGCCTCATTGGACCACAACTTTATAAACGTATCTTGTGGGACCATACCACAAAACACACACAGGACACACACTGTCTTGCTTAAAGGTGATTGCCTAATTGCCTAATTTGTTCATACAGTAACAACTGGATTTTTCTGATATCTGTGATTTGAGTGAGTTGACGCCATTGACAATCTTCCTTCCCATTGAACATTTCCCCCTCACTATTTAAAATAAAGGAAATATCAACAGTATAAATAACAGTGGGATATTTTATCAGCCATGATTCCTGAAATCATTTTTTATTTATTTGTCATTTTATATAGCACATACTAGACAGATCTTTATATAGGTACAATTGCAATACATAATCTCTTATTACACTTGGACAGGTTTCAAGATCCAGGTGATAATCTAGACAAGCAGTTTATGCTCAAATTCATTAGGTCAATTTCAATTACTATGGGCCTTGTTTACAGTATGGTGGATAGAATACTCTGTCACAAATGTGTGGCTGTTCCGACTACTGTATTACAAGGGCATTATAGTTTATAACATTTTTAATATAGCGGACAAAATATCTGCTACGCTTTAATCCCTCCTGCCAAACTCTAAATCAGGCCCTATGTTAGGAATTATCAATCAGACCTAGGATATTAGAACGAGCTATCTAAAGGTTGTCAGGCACATGACAGGAAGAAAAAATAAACTAGGATGTTTGAATGACTCAGAAAGTAGTGCTCCAAAGGGTGACATGGACATTGCCAACATTCGAAAATTTGAAAATAAAGTTTGTTAAGTGTGAGGATATATTATGAATGTTTGCTCCTGTGTAGAGCTGTGTGGCTATTTTATGTGATTGAATTGCACAAAGCACATGCATTTGACTCTGAGGGGCATATTTATACTCCGTTTGCGCCGAATTTGCGTCGTTTTTTTCGACGCAAATTCGGCGCAAAACTAACGCCATATTTATACTTTGGCGTTAGACGCGTCTAGCGCCAAAGTATGAGGAAAGAGCGTCATTTTTTTGCGTGAACGCCTTCCTTGCGTTAATGAGATGCAGGGTAGGTGTTCCCGTCTAAAAAAATGACTGCGACGCAAATGCGTCGTATTTATACTCCCGGGCAAAAATAACGCCCGGGAGTGGGCGGGGCAAAAAACCCCGCATTTGTGCCGGATTTTAGCGCCTGGGTCAGGGCAGGCGTTAAGGGACCTGTGGGCTCAAAATGAGCCCACAGCTGCCCTCCCATGCCCCCAGGGACCCCCCCTGCCACCCTTGCCCGCCCCAGGAGGACAACCAAGGATGGAGGGACCCATCCCAGGGACATTCAGGTAAGTTCAGGTAAGTATAATTTTTTTTTTTTTTTTTTTTGTGGCATAGGGGGGCCTGATTTGTGCCCCCCTACATGCCTCAATGCCCAATGACCATGCCCAGGGGACATAAGTCCCCTGGGCATGGCCATTGGGCAAGGGGGCATGACTCCTGTCTTTACTAAGACAGGAGTCATGTAAATGGCGTCTGGGCGTCGTTAAAAATGGCGCAAATCGGGTGGAGGCGATTTTTGGCGTCAACCTGACTTGCACCATTTTAAGACGCCCTAACGCCATTTTCCCCAACGCCGGCGCTGCCTGGTGTACGTGGTTTTTTTCCACGCACACCAGGCAGCGCCGGTCTGCTAGCGCCGGCTAACAACATTCAATAAATACGGCGCCCGCATGGCGCTTCAGAATGGCGTTAGCCGGCGCAAAACTTTTTGACGCTAAACTGCGTTAGCGCAGTTTAGCGTCAAAAATTATAAATACGGGCCTGAATTTCTCCAACGGAACACTTGAGTTGCAAACGAGAGACACCTCGTGCACTAACTCGGGGAAATTCTGAAATAAATATATGCACTGTAAACAGTGAAATTACATAACAAAAACATTAAAAACATCACATAGCTGTGCTCCTCCCGTTTATGATACGGCTCCCATTGTTAAATGATGTAGTTGGCAACCCCAAGTGACTGGAGTCCATCTTTTTAGAAGGAAATAGCAAAAGGAATGAAAAATAAACTGCGTAAAATTGAGGAAGAAAAATAATATATGACGACGTGATACAGGAAGAGAGGCCGTGCATTTCTAGAAAATAAGTTGCTCTATTGCACTTCGTAGAATACTAATATTTCTGTGGCGTTCTATGGGCAATGTCAGTGCAAACACAGATCATATACATTCTTGCTCTCTTGCTAATGTTAATTTACAATGTTACTTGAGATCAGTTATTACAAGTAAATTAAGAAAGACAGGAAGGATGCCTAAACGTTCCGCTTTATTTACTTGACGCTTTTAAATGAGCTGTTGAATGAAAAATGCAACAGCTGCTGCCACGTTGTTACCATTGTATTTTCAGCACATTCAACAAACAAGCGGATGCCCTTCAAGCTTGTTGGTCTACCTTTCACAATGTCATAATCGGTTTTCCGCCAAAGTAACATTTCTGAAAATGTATTGACAATTAACTTAGGCTAGGATTCTGAATTTCAAAGCCTTTCCAAATGCACCCTCTGTGGGCAAGATTAAGAAGCAAATGCTATCACAGTGGGCTCAAACATTTGTATACATATTTGTAAAGCTTTTAAATCCACTTATTCTTTTTCTAGCCAGTTTGTAATCTATGCGCCATCTGTTTCCAACATTTGCTTTGTCAACGCGTGTGATGAGACAGGTGGTACATGCAAATAAAACGAAATTTTGAGATGCAATACCTTCCAGACTAGGGAAGTTCCTCAGTAATATTATCAGAGTGAATTGTGAATTTAAAGTAAAGGCAAACACAGATGCATACATTACAGAGTGTCAGTCGCCACTGTGTAGATATAGGCCCTCATTACAACCCTGGAGGTAAATGCTGCTTACCGCCCTGCAGAAGACCGCCAAAATACAGCTGCGGCCGCGGAATTCCGCTATAGGTATTACGACCCACAGCTCGGAATCTGCCATAATACAGACACTCACACAAGTCCGCCACACCAAAGGTCAGTGATAAATTGGTGATAACAAAACCTCCACCGTCATGCCAACAGGAATACGCCCACACTATCACAACCCACGAATCAACGCAGCAGTCTTTCAACCGTGGTAATCCATTGGCGGTACACACCACTGCGCTCAAAATACACACACATTTACAAAACACAACCACATTGGACAATTCGAAATACACACACCTGATACACACACCACACCCACACACCCAATCCAATATAAAGCGCACACCCACATCACCCACAAACCCTTACTACGAGAATTTTGAAAGCAGGCCACAGAGAGACACTACCTAAAACAATACCAGCATCCACAGACACACAACACCATCACTTACACAACATCCACGCACCTCAAACAACACACACCAACACATCCCCTCATACATCACAACACACACCACCTCACACATCACCCACACCACATCATGGCACCTCAACGACAGCCCAGGTTCTCTAAGGAGAAGCTCAGGGTCATGGTGGAGGAAATCATTCGGGTTGAGCCACAGCTATTCGGATCACAGGTGCAGCAGACTTCCATTACAAGGAAGATGGAGCTATGGCACAGAATTGTCGACAGGGTCAACCCAGTGGGACAGCATCCAAGAACACGGGATGACATCAGGAAGAGGTGGAACGACCAATGGGGGAAGGTCTATTCCGTGGTCTCCAGACACTAGATTGCTGTACAGAGGACTGGCGGTGGACTCCCGCCTCCTCCCCCACAACTAACAACATGGGAGGAGTAAGTCTTGGCAATACTGCATCCTGAGGGCCTTGCAGGAGTAGCACGAGGACTGGACTCTGGTAAGTCAAATCTTTATTACCATATCCCCCCACCCCACCTACATGCCATCACATACCCACACCCTCCCCCTCACCCCTATCACTCCAACACCTCACATATGTCCCACTATCACAACCCAGCCATCCCAATACCAGGCCCTGCATGCAACACCAAAGCATGGACACCCATTACCAAAGCATGTCCACTACAGATACCCACACGAACCCCAAACCAACTATCACACAAGGACCAAGCCAAGAATGCAAGCACTGGAGTACAGGGTCACTCACTCATTGCACACATTGGCACACACAGATGCAATAATCATGCTTTTACACCCGTACAGGACCCCTACCCAACGTCACCGGACAGGAGGTGCCAGACATCCAGTCCCCCCACAGAAGAGACCCACTGTGATGACAGCAGCTCTGCACAACTGGATCCAGATGACGAGCCCGGACCATCAGGCACCTCGGGAAAGTCGGTTCCCCTGACACTGGCACAAGCCACCACGGAGCCTCCCCCTTCGGGAACCACCAGCACAGCACCCACCCAGCGGGCCCATTCCTTTGTCCCCAGGACACGTCAATCAGCAGTGTGTCCACCACTACAGGGGACACAGACAACCCCACCAACCCAAGAAAATCAGGGACCTGGGGGCAGTGGCAGTCGGCACACGGTTCAGGGGACAGAGGCACAGGAAAACAGGGAAGCTGGGAGGACTGCTGTGCGACAGGGGGAGGACAGGTCCAGGGAAACCACTCTCCATGAGGCACTTTCCAACATCATGGGAGCTTGCCATCATTCCCAGGAGGCGATGGCAACGGTACTGGCCAAGTTTCAGGAGACCCAACAGCTGCAGGAGGAACACTACCTTGGGATCAGGGAGGACTTGAAGTCCATTAACAACACCCTGGTCACCATTGCAGGGGTGCTGCAAGACTTGTCAACACCAGGAGGGACACAGTGGCACAACAAGGGGCCCTTGACACTAGCCTGGATGATGAACAGCCCTCCACCTCCGCCGGCGCTAGTGGACAGGAGCCACCGCCAGAGGAACACAACACCACCACCCCACCCCCTGCAGATGGAGAACCACCCAGCAAACGGTCTCCTAGATCCAGGAACAAGACAGAGAACATTGCCAAGACCCCCGCCAGAAAATGAGACCCGCCTGAATATCACCCTTCTGTCCCACTTTGTCACCCTGTCCATCCTTCAACTGCCATTGCTCCACTACCTATGCCCCTTTGGACAATGCACCTGTGAAACAAATAGACTGGAATCTGCCCTGGACATTCCTCCACCATCCCCCCAGCCCATTTTACAAGCCCCTCCACTTATTTGCACAGAAATAAACACACTTCAATCACAAAACAATCTGGAGTCAGTCTGTGCTTTCACAAACATGTAATTGCAATTACCATGGAATATAGCAATGTCAATTTACTTGTGCACATACCGATGTAACACAGCTGTAGGCCTGGAGGAAATATAGCAGAGGGCACAAAGTGGGACCCACATCTGTGAAATGGAAAGGCAAAGTGACAAGTCAGGGTACGCACACTGAGTGAAAAAGACAGACTTATGCTAGCTCCAGAAATTGTATGACGTGGGAGGCAGTGACATTTTCTTACCTGTGTCTCACTGGAAGTATTGCATGATTATGTTGTTTCGGTTGTCGATATCCTCCTCTTCGGCCTCCTCTTCTTCACTGCCCACAGGCTCCACAGCTGCCACAAGACCACCAGCTGGCCCATCCTCCTGCAGAAAAGGCACCTGCCGTCACAAAGCCAGGTTGTGCAGCATTCAGCAGGCCATGATTATCTGGCACACCTTCTTTGGTGAGTAGTAGAGGGAACCACCTGTCCCATGGAGGTACCGGAATCTGGCCTTCAGGAGGCCGAAGGTTCGTTCGATCACCCTCCTAGTTCACCCATGTGCCTCATTGTAGCGTTCCTCTGCGCTTGTCCTGGGATTCCTCACTGGGGTCAGTAGCCATGACAGGTTGGGGTGACCAGAGTCACCTGCAAATATCGAGGGACAAGTGTTAGACACACACTAACCCTTAGGGACAACCCCATACCCAGACACCTATTTACACTGTATTGGGTCCCTGGCCTCACCTATTAGCCACACACGGTGCCTCTGGAGTTGCCCCCATCACATAAGGGATGCTGCTATTCCTCAAAATGTAAGCATCATGCACAGAGCCAGGATACTTGACATTCACATGGGAGATGTACTGGTCTGCCAAACACACCATCTGCACATTCATCGAATGGTAGCTCTTCCGGTTTTTGTACACCTGTTCACTCCTGTGGGGGGGTACTAATGCCACATGTGTCCCATCAATGTCACCAATGATGTTGGGGATATGTCCTAGGGCATAGAGGTCACCTTTCACTGTGGGCAAATCCTCCACCTGAGGGAGCACAATGTAGCTGCGCATGTGTTTCAGCAGGGCAGACAACACTCTGGACAACACGTTAGAGAACATTGGCTGGGACATCCCTGATGCAATGGCCACTGTTGTTTGAAAGGAACCACTTGCCAGGAAATGGAGTACTGACAGGACCTGCACTAGAGGGGGTATCCCTGTGGGATGGCGGATAGCTGACATCAGGTCTGGCTCCAACTGGGTACACAGTTCCTGGATTGCTGCATGATCAAGTCTGTATGTGACTATTATGTGTCTCTCTTCCATTGTCGACAGGTCCACCAGCGGTCTGTACACGGGAGGATGCCGCCATCTCATCGCCTGCACCAGCAGACGTGCCCTCTGGAGGAGAACAGCGAGCAAAGAGTCAGCCAACACTGAGGTATCCCAAAGTGTCATTTGCACAAATTTATTAATCCGCAATGTGCCTGTAACTGTGTGCATTCCAGGCCTACATAGGTGTGACACAGTTATTATTAATGCCATGTGGCCCCCTGAAATGGCTGCTGCCTGACCTGTAAGGTGGGACAAGGGGATATGAGGTAACTGCGCTGGCGTTGTACACCGTCGCGGTGGGCGGTCGAACATTGGGCCCTATGGGTTTGAGGAGCCCATGACGATGTACGCCGGCGGTGACGGTACGCACCGCCATGGACGTGACCGCCATTTTCTGTCTGTTCACTCACTTGATACCTGACCTTCAACAGGAGAGGACCTACACTGCAAGTGCTGCTATGATCTCAGTCTGGAAGCGACTTTGGCTCATGTGTCTGGGGAAAGGGCCCCTGCCTTCACTTCGGAGGAGTTGGAGAAACTAGTGGATGGGGTCCTCCCCAGTACACGCAACTGTACGGTCCTCCAGACAAACAGGTGAGTACACTGTGAGCATGCTCCATGGGCAATGCCTGTTTTGAGTGGTGTGGATGGAAGATATATGGGGGGGCTGAGGCCTGCCTGTGCAGATGGGGAGTATATGTGCATCAGGGCAAGGGTGGGAATGGGGGGCAATAATTATGATGGTCTGGACGGGTAAGTAATTTCCTTTCCCCCTGTACCATTCCTCTAGGTCAGCGCCCACCAGAAGAAGGGTATTTGGCGTGCCATCACCAAGGACGTCCGGACCCTGGGGGTCCACCACAGACAGAGCACCCACTGCCAGAAGAGATGGAGGACCTGCGCTGCTGGAGCAAGAAGATGGTGGAGGCCGAGCTGGGCATGGCCTCCTAACGTGGGAGGGGTGCCCGTCACACCATGACCACCCTGATGTTCCGGATCATGGCGGTGTCCTATCCGGAGTTGGATGGGCACTTGAGGGCATCACAGCAGCCACAAGGGGGTGAGTACACTCTCATAGAGCTGACTTTACACACATTACGAGGTGTCTGGGCAGGGGAGGTGGCCAGTGGGTTCCCCTAGGCCAGGGCGATCTTGGTAGGCAAGGTTCCTTGTAAGGCAGGCTATGTGGCACCCCAACCCCACAAATGGTTAGCGCCATCTACACCTAGTCAGGCTCCTGTGACTTCCATGTGTGCAGCAATTGGGCTTAGGCCTCGCACCCCATGGGCATGTGATTAATCTAGGAACTATAAGTTCATGGCGTAGTGCAGAGGGCTGCTCACTGTCTTGTGTCCGCCAACTGTAGTGGTGTTGCATACACTGAACATGTCTTTCTTCTGTCTTTCCGTCCCCTTTTTGTGGTCTCCCTGTTCTTGTCTGCAATAGCATCATCAGGCAGAGGAGCATTGGCACTGGAGCAGGAGGGAGCTGTATCCCACTTGGCCATGGAGGGTGAAACTACAGAGTCTGAAGCTACCAGTGGGACAGAGGACGAGGGGAGCTCCACGGCAGGGACAGGAGCATACAACAGTGACAGCGACTACTCCTCTGATGGGAGCTCCCTTGCGGCTGCGGGCCCCTCTGTGCCCACCGCATCAACAGGTACAGCCGCCACCCCCCTACCAGCACCGCCCTCCCAGCAGCCCCTCATCATGTGTCCCGTGCCCGCTCACCCAGGAGGGCGGGCATCTTCTTCGCCCCAGGCACCTCCGGCCCTGCCCCAGTCAGCCCTGCTGCCCTCAGTGAGGAGGCTATTGACCTCCTGAGATCCCTCACTGTTGGGCAGTCTACCATTCTGAATGCCATCCAGGGTGTTGAGAGGGATTTGCAACAAACAAATGCATACCTGGAGGGCATTCATTCTGGACAGGCAGCCCAACAGAGAGCATTTCAGGCTCTGGCCTCAGCACTGATGGCAGCCATTGTCCCTGTGTCCAGCCTCCCCCTCCAACCTCCTCCACCCAGACCCAATCCCCTGTACCTCAGCCTATCCCAAGCACACCATCAGACCAGCATGCACACACATCAACACACAAGAGTGGCCCAGGCAAACATAAGCACCACACATCCCACAGGCACTCACACAAGCACAATACCCATGCACACATACCAACATCCACTTCCTCCACTGTGTCCTCCTCCTCCATGCCTCCACTCACACCTGCATGCACTACATCCTCAGCCACTACCTCCATCACCAACAGGCCCATCACCACACACCGCTCATGTGCACTCACCACCCCCACTACCATTCACACATCCCCAGTGTCCTCTACCAGTGTGTCTGTGAGCGCTCCTCCCAAAGTACACAAACGCAGGCACACACCCACCCAACAGCCATCCACCTCACAACAGCCTCCAGCCCATGCACCTTCACCCAAATTCAGAAGACGTACACCTCCTACAACCACTACCTCTTCCACCACTCCCAAACTCCCTCCATCTACCCGTACCAGCGTGTCTAAAAAACATTTCCTGTCAAACCTTGACCCCTTCTCTTCACCTCCCCCCCGTCCTTCCCCTAGGGCCAGGCTTTCCAAGTCCCAGCCCAGCACCTCAGCCACCACATCCCCAGGCACAGTGGTGCCAGCAACTGTGGGGTCATGGAGTGCCCCAACCATCAGGGCTGCCAGTGTGCCACTTAGCAAGGGCAAGGACATTCCGCCACCTGCCAATGTGAAAAAGGTGCCCACATCCCAAAGGGAGAAGCCGAAAACACCTGCCACCAAGGGGTCAGCAAAAACGAAAGGGGATTGTGGCAAGACAACTGCGCCACCATCAAAGGTGGGGAAGGGCCAAAAACTGAAGGGCAGGTCAGGAGAGGGCATGGTGGCACAGACTGAGGGACCAGTGTCACACCTTCTGTCCACGTCCATGCCAGCCTGTACGGCGGCGAACACCGCCACCTGCACCGCCTCCGGCACGTCTACAGCCGCTTCGACAGTCCCCTGCCTCTTCCCCAGTGGGCAGCCATCCGAGGCTGCAGGAGACATCCTGCTTTCTCCCTTAGCAGGTGCTGACATATGCCCTGCCTCCACAGACCCCGCTGCCAGCACCGCCGCAACAGACCCCGCCGCCAGCACTGCTGCCACAGACCCCGCAGCCAGCACCGCCACGACAGACACCGCCGCAAGCACCGCCAGCGGCCCTGCAACATCCTCGGACAGTGGCACCACCGCAGACATGCCTACCATCCCAGTGGTCAGTCTTCCGAGGCTGGTGATGACTTCCAGGACCCTGGGCAGCTTCCATGAAGCATTACTGTCATCACTGTTGTCACCTGCAGGTGGAATGTGAAGCCGCAGCAATGTGGGGTATGTCGCTGCCTCCATGGCGTATCATGCTACCTGTACCTCGGCAATCTAGTGGCACACACACCCAGGCGAGGGAATTGTACCGGCCACACTGCATGTGGAGCACTCTGGGCACCAGGCCCCCTCCAGATCCAGTGGAGGAAGAGATCCACTACCTCAGTCCTTGGAAGGATGAAGCACTCTGGGCACAAAGCCTCCTCCAGAACCAGTGGAGAAAGGCATCCACTGCCTCAGACCTTGGCAGGATGAAGCACTCTGGGCACAAAGCCCCCTCCAGAACCAGTGGATAATCACATCCACTACCTCAGTCCTTGGCAGGATGAAGCACTCTGGGCACAAAGCCCCCTCCAGAACCAGTGGAGAAAGGCATCCACTTGAGAGACTGTGGCTTTGCACTCCCCAGCATAAAGCAATGGGCAAACCACCCACTGGAGAGACTTGAGAGACTGTCGCTTTGCACTCCCCAGGATAAAGCAGTGGGCAAACCACCCACTGGAGAGACTTGAGAGACTGTGGCTTTGCACTCCCAGGATACATCAATGGGCATGGAGCCCCCTCGTGCAGCAGTGGCGTCATGCGTTCATCTGGCTGAGGTGCCCCCCTCCCCTGAGGTACCTGTTTCATTTCGATCTGATGCCCCTCCAGTGTTCTCTCCATTTCCAGTCAGGTATCTAGTGTAGGCTTCGCCCATGCATTTTGTGCCCAGTGGTCCACGGACAATGATTGGTGCACTATCCGGACTTGTGTAGTTGGTGTACATAATTGCGTTTACTGGATTTTTAACTTTGATAATGAGATTTCACATGATTACATTCATTCAAATCAATTCCTTTTGTCTTTGCGTTCTTCCAGGGGGTGTGGGGTATATGTGTACTGTTGCTGCTTGTATTTGTGTGTATGGTGTTGTGGGTGGGGGTGGGGGTGTTGCGTGTTGTGTGTGTGTGTCACTCTCTTTTCCCTTCCCCCCTCCTCTGTGTTGTAGGTGCAGTACTCACCGTGGTCGTCGCCGCCGTCGTTGGAGCTCCTGATAGAAGATAAGAAAGACCAGCATCGGCAATATCTGTAATTCGGGCTCCATGGTGTCCTGGTTCCTCGTGGGGTGTGGAGAGGTGAGTGTTTTCCCTTCTGTGTACTGTTTCCGCTGTGTTTTTGTTTGCATTGGTTCCGCCCCGGAAAAGTTGCCGGATAGGCATCTTGTGATAGGGTTCGCGGTACATTGTCTTCCGCCTGTCTGATGGCGGTTACTGCTGCGCTGTTTGTTTGTACCGCCGTGGCGGTCACAGTGTTAAAGTGGCTGTCTATGTTGGCGGTTTCCACCACGGTCGTAATCCCATTTTTTTTCGCCGGCCTGTTAGCGGTATTACCGCCGCTTTAACACCGACCGCCAGGGTTGTAATGAGGACCAAAGTTAGGTTATAGTTCCCTTTGGAAGTCAGTTTTTTGTTTGCTAGTAAGTTTGCTGATAGATAGCAAAACAGGGGGTGAGGGGTGGGGTGTAAAACATTGATTTCCCATGTCACAAGAAAACCTCTGTCACAGTTACAGAAAACCCAGCTTTATGGAATTACATTAAATTTAACAAACGTTAGGTATTTACTCAAAAAGCATGTTTTTTGTGATTATGTGTGAATCTGTTTGGCTGGTATTGAAACATTTTAATGTTATTTGTGGTCAGGGTGGTCTTTAGAGGGTTAGAAAATTATGATGTGTCCAAATATGCTTTGATTTGACATTTTAACCCGTTCGATGCCAGGCCTTTTCGCCCTCAGGTGCCAAGCCTTTTTTTGGCAATTTGGGGCAGTTCGCGTCTAGGCCCTCATAACTTTTTGTCCACATGAGCTACCCACGCCAAATTTGCGTCCTTTTTTCCCAACATCCTAGGGATTCTAGAGGTACCCAGACTTTGTGGGTTCACCTGAAGGAGACTAAGAAATTAGCCAATATACAGGTAAACTTTTGTTTTATAAAACAAAATGGGAAAAAAAGGGCTGCAGAAGGCGGCTTGTGTTTTTTTTCTCCTGAAAATGGCATCAACAAAGAGTTTGCGGTGCTGACATCACCATCTTCTCAGCTTTCAGGAGCAGGCAGACTTGAATCATAAAACCACATTTTTCAACACAATTTTGGCATTTTGCTGGAACATACCCCATTTTTACTATTTTTTGTGCATTCAGCCTCCTTCCAGTTAATGACACGAATGGGTGTAAAACCAATGCGGGATCCCAGAAAGCTAAACATTTCAGAAAAGTAGACACAATTCTGAATTCAGCAAGGGGTAATTTGTGTAGATCCTACAAGGTTTTCCTACAGAAAATACCAGCTGAATTAAAAACATTAAAATTGAGCTGAAAAAAACAGCCATTTGTCTCCACATTTTACCTAATAACTTTTTCCTGCTAAGTCAGATATTTTTTAAAGCAATATGCCATTACGTCTGCTGGACTCTTCTGGTTGTGGGGATATATAAGGCATGTAGGTTCATCAAAATCCCTAGGTACCCAGAGCCAATTAATGAGCTGCACCTTGCAATGGGTTTTCATTCTATACTGGGTATACAGCAATTCATTTGCTGAAATATAAAGAGTGAAAAATAGGTATCAAGAAAACCTTTGTATTTCCAAAATAGGCATACGATAAGGTGTTGAGAAGCAGTGGTTTTTTGCACATCTCTGAATTTTTGGATGCCCATAGTAGCATGTGAATTACAGCCCATTTCTCAAATGGATGTCTTTTTTACACACTCTTACATTTGGAAGGAAAAATGTGGAAAAAGACATGGGGCAATAACACTTGTTTTGCTATTCTGTGTTCCCCCAGGTCTCCCAGTAAAAATGGTAGCTCACTTGTGTGGGTAGGCTTAATACTCGTGACAGGAAACCCAATATGGACACATCACGTTTTTACATTGAAATCTGATGTGTTTAGTGCCTAGCTGTAGATTTTAGCCTCTAGCTCAGCCGGCACCTAGGGAAACCTACCAAACCTGTACATTTTGTAAAACTACCCACCTTGGGGAAACCAATATGGGGTGAATGGTAGGGCTCTCACCAGGTTCTGTTACCCAGAATCCTTTGCAAACCTCAAAATTTGGCCAAAAAAACTATTTTCCCTCACATTTTGATGACAGAAAGTTCTGGAATCTGGAAGGAGCTACACATTTCCTTCCACCCAGCGTTCCCCCAAGTCTCCCCATAAAAATGGTACCTCACTTGTGTGGGTAGGCCTAGTGCCCGCGACAAGAAATACACCCAAAACACAATGTGGTCACATCACATTTTCACAAACAAAACAGCTGTTTTTTGCAAAATGCCTAGCTGTGGATTTTGGCCTCTAGCTCAGCCGGGACCTAGGGGAACCTACCAAAACTGTGAATTTTTTAAAACTAGACTCCTAGGGAAATCCAAGATGAGGTGACTTGCGTGGCTCTCACCAGGTTCTGTTACCCAGAAACCTGTGCAAACCTCATAATTTGGCTAAAAAAACCTTTTTCTTCATATTTCGTTGACAGAAAGTTCTGGATTCTGAGAGGAGCTACAAATTTCCTTTCACCCAGCATTCCCCCAAGTCTCCCGATAAAAATGGTACCTCGCTTGTGTGGGTAGACCTAGTGCCTGAGAAAGGAAATGCCCCAAAACACTATGTGGACAACATCAAAATTATCAAATACAAAACTGTATTTGTGCAGTGGTGGGGCTCCTGCGTTTTTGGTCCTGGGCTCAGCAGCCATATAGGGAAACCTACCAAACCCAAACATTCTGAAAACTAAACACCAGAGGGAGTCCAGGGAGGTGTGACTTGCATTGATCCCTCAGTGTTTTCTTACCCAGTATCCATTGCAAACCTCAAAATTTGGCTATAAAAACACTTTTTTCTCACATTTCGGTGACAGAAAGTTCTGGAACCTGAGAGGAGCCACAATTTTCCTTCCACGCAGCGTTCACCCAAGTCTCCCGATAAAAATGATACCTCACTTGTGTGGGTGGCCTGCAACAGAAAAAGGCCAAAAACCTGTAGAGATTGAGGGGATAGCACAGCGAGTTGATAAGCACATATTTTTCTTTTATACATCTTTAGGCTGACTCTGCTTTGGGGACCCACACAAGTGAGGTATCATTTTACTTGGGAGACTGAGAGTAATGCTGGGTGGTAGGAAATTTGTGCCGGAGCGGCGATCCTACAAAGAAAAGTGAGGAAATATGCTTTTTTCAGCATATTTTGAGGTTTGCAGAAGAGTCTGGGTAAGAAAATGTCCCTGGACTCCCTGGACTCCTTGGGGTGTCTTGTTCTAAAAAAATTCTGAGTTTGGTAGGTTTCCCTAGATGAAGGCCGCACCCGGGACCAAAAACATAGGTGCACCCCCCCCCACAAACACAGGTAGTTTTGTAATAGATCATTTTGATTTGTCCACGTACTTCTGTGATGTTTCAAACACTAAAATTGTGGAAAGAAACACACTTAGGTTATGTCAAAAAGACCCTAAGGGCCTCATTCTGACTTTGGCGGGCGGCCCGCCGTCAGAATACCGCTGCGCGGTCAAAAGACCGCTGCGGTAATTCTGAGTTTCCCGCTGGGCTGGCGGGCGACCTCCAAAAGGCCGCCCGCCAGCCCAGCGGGAAACCCCCTTCCACGAGGATGCCGGCTCCGAATGGAGCCGGCGGAGTGGAAAGGGTGCGACGGGTGCAGTTGCACCCGTCGCGATTTTCAGTGTCTGCTATGCAGACACTGAAAATCTTGGTGGGGCCCTGTTAGGGGGCCCCACGACACCCGTTACCGCCAACGAGGTTCTGGCGGTCAAAGCCGCCAGAACCAGGCTGGCGGTAAGGGGGTCGGAATCCCCATGGCGGCGCTGCCTGCAGCACCACCATGGAGGATTCCTCAGGCCAGGGGAAAACCGGCGGAAAACCGCCGGTTTCCCTTTTCTGACCACGGCTTTACCGCCGCGGTCAGAATTGGCCTGGATGCACCGCCAGCCTGTTGGCGGTGCATCCGCGGTCCCCGGCCCTGGCGGTCCATGACCGCCAGGGTCGTAATGACCCCCTAAATGTCTTATCATTGTGGTCCCACCTGAGACACCGAGTGTGTCAAGGGTGTGCTCCCAAGCCTGATTACAGCTGAGCAGGTTTTGTCATTTTTACCACAAATACTAGTTGGACTTGGCACGAGGGTGAGTGATGGTTGAGTAGATCAAATTTTATTAACAAGAGATTTCACAAAAGTAACATGCACTGTTAATAATTGAAAGGCCAAAAAACAGAACCAATGACTCACAGCTTGTGAGCTGTAAGGCCTTGCCAAGGCACCAACAGCTTTACAGTCCATTCACACACCTTTCATTCATGACATGCAAAAGACCATTCATGCTGCCAGCCGCAGGCCCAGCACAGTACAACACTCGAATCAACAGACAGCGCCATTCAAGGGCCCATTACTTTCATACGCCCACATGCCTGATACAGCAATCACACCAGCTGATGGGAGTGAGTGGACTGTTGTTTGGCTGACTCTGCTAGCCAAGCACCTCTCCTCGCACACTGCCAGCCAAGAGCCACCCCCCACACACAACCAGCCAAGCACCACCCCACGCACACTGCCAGCCAATAAGCACTGTAGGAAGTTGGCTCTGTATGTGCTATTTCAAAGTAAGGAATAGCATGCACAGAGTCCAAGGGTTCCCCTTAGAGGTAAAATAGTGGTAAAAAGAGATAATACTAATGCTCTATTTTGTGGTAGTGTGGTCGAGCAGTAGGCTTATCCAAGGAGTAGTGTTAAGCATTTGTTGTACATACACATAGACAATAAATGAGGTACACACACTCAGAGACAAATCCAGCCAATAGGTTTTTATATAGAAAAATATCTTTTCTTAGTTTATTTTAAGAACCACAGGTTCAAATTCTACATGTAATATCTCATTCGAAAGGTATTGCAGGTAAGTACTTTAGGAACTTCAAATCATCAAAATTGCATGTATACTTTTAAAGTTATTGACAAATAGCTGTTTTAAAAGTGGACACTTAGTGCAATTTTCACAGTTCCTGGGGGAGGTAAGTTTTTGTTAGTTTTACCAGGTAAGTAAGACACTTACAGGGTTCAGTTCTTGGTCCAAGGTAGCCCACCGTTGGGGGTTCAGAGCAACCCCAAAGTCACCACACCAGCAGCTCAGGGCCGGTCAGGTGCAGAGTTCAAAGTGGTGCCCAAAACACATAGGCTAGAATGGAGAGAAGGGGGTGCCCCGGTTCCGGTCTGCTTGCAGGTAAGTACCCGCGTCTTCGGAGGGCAGACCAGGGGGGGTTTTGTAGGGCACCGGGGGGGACACAAGTCCACACAGAAATTTCACCCTCAGCAGCGCGGGGGCGGCCGGGTGCAGTGTAGAAACAAGCGTCGGGTTTTCAATGTTAGTCTATGAGAGATCTCGGGATCTCTTCAGCGCTGCAGGCAGGCAAGGGGGGGATTCCTCGGGGAAACCTCCACTTGGGCGAGGGAGAGGGACTCCTGGGGGTCACTCCTCCAGTGAAAGTCCGGTCCTTCAGGTCCTGGGGGCTGCGGGTGCAGGGTCTCTCCCAGGCGTCGGGACTTTAGGTTCAAAGAGTCGCGGTCAGGGGAAGCCTCGGGATTCCCTCTGCAGGCGGCGCTGTGGGGGCTCAGGGGGGACAGGTTTTGGTACTCACAGTATCAGAGTAGTCCTGGGGTCCCTCCTGAGGTGTTGGATCGCCACCAGCCGAGTCGGGGTCGCCGGGTGCAGTGTTGCAAGTCTCACGCTTCTTGCGGGGAGCTTGCAGGGTTCTTTAAAGTTGCTGGAAACAAAGTTGCAGCTTTTCTTGGAGCAGGTCCGCTGTCCTCGGGAGTTTCTTGTCTTTTCGAAGCAGGGGCAGTCCTCAGAGGATGTCGAGGTCGCTGGTCCCTTTGGAAGGCGTCGCTGGAGCAGGATCTTTGGAAGGCAGGAGACAGGCCGGTGAGTTTCTGGAGCCAAGGCAGTTGTCGTCTTCTGGTCTTCCGCTGCAGGGGTTTTCAGCTGGGCAGTCCTTCTTCTTGTAGTTGCAGGAATCTGATTTTCTAGGGTTCAGGGTAGCCCTTAAATACTAAATTTAAGGGCGTGTTTAGGTCTGGGGGGTTAGTAGCCAATGGCTACTAGCCCTGAGGGTGGGTACACCCTCTTTGTGCCTCCTCCCAAGGGGAGGGGGTCACAATCCTAACCCTATTGGGGGAATCCTCCATCTGCAAGATGGAGGATTTCTAAAAGTTAGAGTCACTTCAGCTCAGGACACCTTAGGGGCTGTCCTGACTGGCCAGTGACTCCTCCTTGTTTTTCTCATTATTTTCTCCGGCCTTGCCGCCAAAAGTGGGGCCTGGCCGGAGGGGGCGGGCAACTCCACTAGCTGGAGTGTCCTGCTGGGTTGGCACAAAGGAGGTGAGCCTTTGAGGCTCACCGCCAGGTGTGACAATTCCTGCCTGGGAGAGGTGTTAGCATCTCCACCCAGTGCAGGCTTTGTTACTGGCCTCAGAGTGACAAAGGCACTCTCCCCATGGGGCCAGCAACATGTCTCGGTTTGTGGCAGGCGGCTAAAACTAGTCAGCCTACACAGATAGTCGGTTAAGTTTCAGGGGGCACCTCTAAGGTGCCCTCTGTGGTGTATTTTTCAATAACATGTACACTGGCATCAGTGTGCATTTATTGTGCTGAGAAGTTTGATACCAAACTTCCCAGTTTTCAGTGTAGCCATTATGGTGCTGTGGAGTTCGTGTTTGACAGACTCCCAGACCATATACTCTTATGGCTACCCTGCACTTACAATGTCTAAGGTTTTGTTTAGACACTGTAGGGGTACCATGCTCATGCACTGGTACCCTCACCCATGGTATAGTGCACCCTGCCTTAGGGCTGTAAGGCCTGCTAGAGGGGTGTCTTACCTATACTGCATAGGCAGTGAGAGGCTGGCATGGCACCCTGAGGGGAGTGCCATGTCGACTTACTCGTTTTGTCCTCACTAGCACACACAAGCTGGCAAGCAGGGTGTCTGTGCTGAGTGAGAGGTCTCCAGGGTGGCATAAGACATGCTGCAGCCCTTAGAGACCTTTCCTTGGCATCAGGGCCCTTGGTACTAGAAGTACCAGTTACAAGGGACTTATCTGGATGCCAGGGTCTGCCAATTGTGGACACAAAAGTACAGGTTAGGGAAAGAACACTGGTGCTGGGGCCTGGTTAGCAGGCCTCAGCACACTTTCAATTGTAAACATAGCATCAGCAAAGGCAAAAAGTCAGGGGGCAACCATGCCAAGGAGGCATTTCCTTACACAACCCCCCCCCCAAACGAAAGAGGATGAGACTAACCTTTCCCAAGAGAGTCTTCATTTTCTAAGTGGAAGAACCTGGAAAGGCCATCTGCATTGGCATGGGCAGTCCCAGGTCTGTGTTCCACTATAAAGTCCATTCCCTGTAGGGAGATGGACCACCTCAACAGTTTAGGATTTTCACCTTTCATTTGCATCAGCCATTTGAGAGGTCTGTGGTCAGTTTGAACTAGGAAGTGAGTCCCAAAGAGGTATGGTCTCAGCTTCTTCAGGGACCAAACCACAGCAAAGGCCTCCCTCTCAATGGCACTCCAACGCTGCTCCCTGGGGAGTAACCTCCTGCTAATGAAAGCAACAGGCTGGTCAAGGCCATCATCATTTGTTTGGGACAAAACTGCCCCTATCCCATGTTCAGAGGCATCAGTCTGCACAATGAACTGCTTAGAATAATCTGGAGCTTTTAGAACTGGTGCTGAGCACATTGCCTGTTTCAGGGTGTCAAAGGCCTGTTGGCATTCCACAGTCCAGTTTACTTTCTTGGGCATTTTCTTGGAGGTGAGTTCAGTGAGGGCTGTCACAATGGATCCATATCCCTTCACAAACCTCCTGTAATACCCAGTCAAGCCAAGGAATGCCCTGACTTGAGTCTGGGTTTTTGGAGCTACCCAGTCCAGAATAGTCTGGATCTTGGGTTGGAGTGGCTGAACTTGGCCTCCACCTACAAGGTGTCCCAAGTAAACCACAGTTCCCTGCCCTATCTGGCATTTGGATGCCTTGATAGAGAGGCCTGCAGATTGCAGAGCCTTCAAAACCTTCCTCAGGTGGACCAGGTGATCCTGCCAGGTGGAGCTAAAGACAGCAATATCATCAAGATAAGCTGTGCTAAAGGACTCCAAGCCAGCAAGGACTTGATTCACCAACCTTTGGAAGGTGGCAGGGGCATTCTTTAAACCAAAGGGCATAACAGTAAACTGATAATGCCCATCAGGGGTGGAGAATGCTGTCTTTTCTTTTGCTCCAGGTGCCATTTTTATTTGCCAGTACCCTGCTGTCAAGTCAAAGGTACTTAGAAATTTGGCAGCACCTAACTTATCAATGAGCTCATCAGCTCTTGGAATTGGATGGGCATCTGTCTTGGTGACAGAATTGAGCCCTCTGTAGTCCACACAAAACCTCATCTCTTTCTTTCCATCTTTGGTGTGAGGTTTGGGGACTAAGACCACTGGGCTAGCCCAGGGGCTGTCAGAGCGCTCAATTACTCCCAATTCCAGCATCTTGTGGACTTCCACCTTGATGCTTTCCTTAACATGGTCAGACTGTCTGAAGATTTTGTTCTTGACAGGCATGCTGTCTCCTGTGTCCACATCATGGGTACACAGGTGTGTCTGACCAGGGGTTAGGGAGAACAGCTCAGGAAACTGTTGTAGGACTCTCCTACAATCAGCTTGCTGTTGGCCAGAGAGGGTGCCTGAGTAGATCACTCCATCTACTGTGCCATCTTTTGGGTCTGATGACAGAAGATCAGGGAGAGGTTCACTCTCTGCCTCCTGATCCTCATCTGTTACCATTAACAGATTCACATCAGCCCTGTCATGGAAGAGCTTAAGGCGGTTCACATGGATCACCCTCTTGGGGCTCCTGCTTGTGCCCAGGTCCACCAGGTAGGTGACCTGACTCTTCCTCTCTAGCACTGGGTAAGGGCCACTCCATTTGTCCTGGAGTGCCCTGGGAGTCACAGGCTCCAGAACCCAGACTTTCTGCCCTGGTTGGAACTCAACCAGTGCAGCCTTTTGGTCATACCAAAACTTCTGGAGCTGTTGGCTGGCCTCAAGGTTTTTGGTTGCCTTTTCCATGTATTCTGCCATTCTAGAGCGAAGGCCAAGTACATAGTCCACTATGTCTTGTTTTGGCTCATGGAGAGGTCTCTCCCAGCCTTCTTTAACAAGAGCAAGTGGTCCCCTTACAGGATGACCAAACAGAAGTTCAAAGGGTGAGAACCCTACTCCCTTCTGTGGTACCTCCCTGTAAGCGAAAAGCAGACATGGCAGGAGGACATCCCATCTCCTTTTGAGTTTTTCTGGGAGCCCCATGATCATGCCCTTTAATGTCTTGTTGAATCTCTCAACTAAGCCATTAGTTTGTGGATGGTAAGGTGTAGTGAATTTATAAGTCACTCCACACTCATTCCACATGTGCTTTAGGTATGCTGACATGAAGTTGGTACCTCTGTCAGACACCACCTCCTTAGGGAAACCCACTCTGGTAAAGATACCAATGAGGGCCTTGGCTACTGCAGGGGCAGTAGTCGACCTAAGGGGAATAGCTTCAGGATACCTGGTAGCATGATCCACTACTACCAGGATATACATATTCCCTGAGGCTGTGGGAGGTTCCAGTGGACCAACTATGTCCACACCCACTCTTTCAAAGGGCACCCCCACCACTGGAAGTGGAATGAGGGGGGCCTTTGGATGCCCACCTGTCTTACCACTGGCTTGACAGGTGGGGCAGGAGAGGCAAAACTCCTTAACCATGTTGGACATATTGGGCCAGTAGAAGTGGTTGACTAACCTCTCCCACGTCTTGGTTTGTCCCAAATGTCCAGCAAGGGGAATGTCATGGGCCAATGTTAGGATGAACTCTCTGAACAGCTGAGGCACTACCACTCTCCTAGTGGCACCAGGTTTGGGGTCTCTGGCCTCAGTGTACAGGAGCCCATCTTCCCAATAGACCCTATGTGTTCCATTTTTCTTGCCTTTGGACTCTTCAGCAGCTTGCTGCCTAAGGCCTTCAAGAGAGGGACAGGTTTCTTGTCCCTTACACAGCTCTTCCCTGGAGGGTCCCCCTGGGCCTAAGAGCTCAACCTGATAAGGTTCAAGCTCCAAAGGCTCAGTTCCCTCAGAGGGCAGAACTTCTTCCTGAGAAGAGAGGTTCCCTTTCTTTTGCTGTGTTGCAGTTGGCTTCCCAACTGACTTTCCTGTTCTCTTGGTAGGCTGGGCCATTTTTCCAGACTCCAGCTCTACTTTTTCACCCTGTGCCTTGCATTGTGCTCTTGTTTTCACACACACCAGTTCAGGGATACCCAGCATTGCTGCATGGGTTTTTAGCTCTACCTCAGCCCATGCTGAGGACTCCAGGTCATTTCCAAGCAGACAGTCCACTGGGATATTTGAGGAGACCACCACCTGTTTCAGGCCATTGACCCCTCCCCATTCTAAAGTAACCATTGCCATGGGATGTACTTTTCTCTGATTGTCAGCGTTGGTGACTGTGTAAGTTTTTCCAGTCAGGTATTGGCCAGGGGAAACCAGTTTCTCTGTCACCATGGTGACACTGGCACCTGTATCCCTCAGGCCCTCTATTCTAGTCCCATTAATTAAGAGTTGCTGTCTGTATTTTTGCATGTTAGGCGGCCAGACAGCTAGTGTGGCTAAATCCACCCCACCCTCAGAAACTAGAGTAGCTTCAGTGTGAACCCTGATTTGCTCTGGGCACACTGTTGATCCCACTTGGAGACTAGCCATACCAGTGTTACCTGGATGGGAGTTTGGAGTGGAACCCTTCTTGGGACAGGCCTTGTCTCCAGTTTGGTGTCCATGCTGTTTACAGCTATGACACCAGGCCTTTTTGGGATCAAAGTTTTTACCCTTGTACCCATTGTTTTGTGAAGAGGCTCTGGGCCCACCCTCCTGTGCAGGTTTTTGGGGGCCTGTAGAAGACTCTTTACTATTTTTAGTTTTGGTTGTCTCATCACCCTTCTGCTGGGGAGTCTTTGTGACCCCTTTCTTTTGGTCACCCCCTGTTGAAGTCTTGGACACCCTTGTCTTGACCCAATGGTCCGCCTTCTTTCCCAATTCTTGGGGAGAAATTGGTCCTAGGTCTACCAGATGCTGATGCAGTTTATCATTGAAACAATTACTTAACAGGTGTTCTTTCACAAATAAATTGTACAGCCCATCATAATTACTTACACCACTGCCTTGAATCCAACCATCTAGTGTTTTCACTGAGTAGTCAACAAAGTCAACCCAGGTCTGGCTCGAGGATTTTTGAGCCCCCCTGAACCTAATCCTGTACTCCTCAGTGGAGAATCCAAAGCCCTCAATCAGGGTACCCTTCATGAGGTCATAAGATTCTGCATCTTGTCCAGAGAGTGTGAGGAGTCTATCCCTACACTTTCCTGTGAACATTTCCCAAAGGAGAGCACCCCAGTGAGATCTGTTCACTTTTCTGGTTACACAAGCCCTCTCAAAAGCTGTGAACCATTTGGTGATGTCATCACCATCTTCATATTTAGTTACAATCCCTTTGGGGATTTTCAACATGTCAGGAGAATCTCTGACCCTATTTATGTTGCTGCCACCATTGATGGGTCCTAGGCCCATCTCTTGTCTTTCCCTCTCTATGGCTAGGATCTGTCTTTCCAAAGCCAATCTTTTGGCCATCCTGGCTAACTGGATGTCCTCTTCACTGGGGCTATCCTCAGTGATTTCAGAGGTGTTGGTCTCTCCTGTGAGGGAACCAGCATCTCTGACTATTATTTTAGGAGTCAGGGTTTGAGGGACCCTGTCCTCCCTAGATAGGACTGGTAGGGGGGAATTTTCCTCCAAGTCACTATCCTCTTCCTCTGAGTTGCCATCCTCAGAGGGGTTGGCCTTTTCAAACTCTGCCAAAAGCTCCTGGAGCTGTACTTTGGTAGGTTTGGGGCCCATTGCTATTTTCTTTAGTTTACAGAGTGACCTTAGCTCTCTCATCTGTAGATGGAGGTAAGGTGTGGTGTCGAGTTCCACCACATTCACATCTGTGCTAGACATTATGCTTCTAAAAGTCGGAATACTTTTTAAGAAACTAAAACTGGTTCTAGAATCTAATTCAAACTTTTAACAAACTTTTAAACTCTAAAAGAAATGCTAAACAGGATCTAACACAAGGCCCTAGCAGGTCTTTTAAGAATTTAGAAAACTTTTCAAATTGCAAAAATCAATTTCTAATGACAATTTTGGAATTTGTCGTGTGATCAGGTATTGGCTGAGTAGTCCAGCAAATGCAAAGTCTTGTACCCCACCGCTGCCACCAATGTAGGAAGTTGGCTCTGTATGTGCTATTTCAAAGTAAGGAATAGCATGCACAGAGTCCAAGGGTTCCCCTTAGAGGTAAAATAGTGGTAAAAAGAGATAATACTAATGCTCTATTTTGTGGTAGTGTGGTCGAGCAGTAGGCTTATCCAAGGAGTAGTGTTAAGCATTTGTTGTACATACACATAGACAATAAATGAGGTACACACACTCAGAGACAAATCCAGCCAATAGGTTTTTATATAGAAAAATATCTTTTCTTAGTTTATTTTAAGAACCACAGGTTCAAATTCTACATGTAATATCTCATTCGAAAGGTATTGCAGGTAAGTACTTTAGGAACTTCAAATCATCAAAATTGCATGTATACTTTTAAAGTTATTGACAAATAGCTGTTTTAAAAGTGGACACAGTGCAATTTTCACAGTTCCTGGGGGAGGTAAGTTTTTGTTAGTTTTACCAGGTAAGTAAGACACTTACAGGGTTCAGTTCTTGGTCCAAGGTAGCCCACCGTTGGGGGTTCAGAGCAACCCCAAAGTCACCACACCAGCAGCTCAGGGCCGGTCAGGTGCAGAGTTCAAAGTGGTGCCCAAAACACATAGGCTAGAATGGAGAGAAGGGGGTGCCCCGGTTCCGGTCTGCTTGCAGGTAAGTACCCGCGTCTTCGGAGGGCAGACCAGGGGGGGTTTTGTAGGGCACCAGGGGGGACACAAGTCCACACAGAAATTTCACCCTCAGCAGCGCGGGGGCGGCCGGGTGCAGTGTAGAAACAAGCGTCGGGTTTTCAATGTTAGTCTATGAGAGATCTCGGGATCTCTTCAGCGCTGCAGGCAGGCAAGGGGGGGATTCCTCGGGGAAACCTCCACTTGGGCGAGGGAGAGGGACTCCTGGGGGTCACTCCTCCAGTGAAAGTCCGGTCCTTCAGGTCCTGGGGGCTGCGGGTGCAGGGTCTCTCCCAGGCGTCGGGACTTTAGGTTCAAAGAGTCGCGGTCAGGGGAAGCCTCGGGATTCCCTCTGCAGGCGGCGCTGTGGGGGCTCAGGGGGGACAGGTTTTGGTACTCACAGTATCAGAGTAGTCCTGGGGTCCCTCCTGAGGTGTTGGATCGCCACCAGCCGAGTCGGGGTCGCCGGGTGCAGTGTTGCAAGTCTCACGCTTCTTGCGGGGAGCTTGCAGGGTTCTTTAAAGTTGCTGGAAACAAAGTTGCAGCTTTTCTTGGAGCAGGTCCGCTGTCCTCGGGAGTTTCTTGTCTTTTCGAAGCAGGGGCAGTCCTCAGAGGATGTCGAGGTCGCTGGTCCCTTTGGAAGGCGTCGCTGGAGCAGGATCTTTGGAAGGCAGGAGACAGGCCGGTGAGTTTCTGGAGCCAAGGCAGTTGTCGTCTTCTGGTCTTCCGCTGCAGGGGTTTTCAGCTGGGCAGTCCTTCTTCTTGTAGTTGCAGGAATCTGATTTTCTAGGGTTCAGGGTAGCCCTTAAATACTAAATTTAAGGGCGTGTTTAGGTCTGGGGGGTTAGTAGCCAATGGCTACTAGCCCTGAGGGTGGGTACACCCTCTTTGTGCCTCCTCCCAAGGGGAGGGGGTCACAATCCTAACCCTATTGGGGGAATCCTCCATCTGCAAGATGGAGGATTTCTAAAAGTTAGAGTCACTTCAGCTCAGGACACCTTAGGGGCTGTCCTGACTGGCCAGTGACTCCTCCTTGTTTTTCTCATTATTTTCTCCGGCCTTGCCGCCAAAAGTGGGGCCTGGCCGGAGGGGGCGGGCAACTCCACTAGCTGGAGTGTCCTGCTGGGTTGGCACAAAGGAGGTGAGCCTTTGAGGCTCACCGCCAGGTGTGACAATTCCTGCCTGGGAGAGGTGTTAGCATCTCCACCCAGTGCAGGCTTTGTTACTGGCCTCAGAGTGACAAAGGCACTCTCCCCATGGGGCCAGCAACATGTCTCGGTTTGTGGCAGGCGGCTAAAACTAGTCAGCCTACACAGATAGTCGGTTAAGTTTCAGGGGGCACCTCTAAGGTGCCCTCTGTGGTGTATTTTTCAATAACATGTACACTGGCATCAGTGTGCATTTATTGTGCTGAGAAGTTTGATACCAAACTTCCCAGTTTTCAGTGTAGCCATTATGGTGCTGTGGAGTTCGTGTTTGACAGACTCCCAGACCATATACTCTTATGGCTACCCTGCACTTACAATGTCTAAGGTTTTGTTTAGACACTGTAGGGGTACCATGCTCATGCACTGGTACCCTCACCCATGGTATAGTGCACCCTGCCTTAGGGCTGTAAGGCCTGCTAGAGGGGTGTCTTACCTATACTGCATAGGCAGTGAGAGGCTGGCATGGCACCCTGAGGGGAGTGCCATGTCGACTTACTCGTTTTGTCCTCACTAGCACACACAAGCTGGCAAGCAGGGTGTCTGTGCTGAGTGAGAGGTCTCCAGGGTGGCATAAGACATGCTGCAGCCCTTAGAGACCTTTCCTTGGCATCAGGGCCCTTGGTACTAGAAGTACCAGTTACAAGGGACTTATCTGGATGCCAGGGTCTGCCAATTGTGGACACAAAAGTACAGGTTAGGGAAAGAACACTGGTGCTGGGGCCTGGTTAGCAGGCCTCAGCACACTTTCAATTGTAAACATAGCATCAGCAAAGGCAAAAAGTCAGGGGGCAACCATGCCAAGGAGGCATTTCCTTACAAGCACCCCACACATACCGCCAGCCAAGCGCCACCCCACACACACCGCCAGCTGTGCACCACCTCACACACACTGCCAGCCTAGTGCCACCCTACATTCACCGCCAGAGAAGCGCCACCCCACCCACACCTCCAGCCAAGCGCCACCCTACACACACCGCCAGCCAAGCGGCAGTCCATGCACACCGCCATCACTTTTTTTTGTTTTTAAACAAAGAAACCACTATTTATAAATAAGTACAAAACTACAAACACAAAAGCTCTATATGAATACATGTCAGTAATGCCAACCGTGAAACTGAACATATGAAAATATAAAACAGCAGTTTACGTTCACAGTATTTCCCAATAATACTTCTGTGTGTGGTAGCTCCTGAAACAGCCACCCACACACAGCCCAGGCTTTGAAGGACAATCACGGCAGTACATCCTAGTCTCCTTCCTGATACCTCTTCAAGCACAGACTCTACTTCTCTTAGCAGAACATTTTTTTTGGGCTGTGGGAGGAATGTGCTCAGCAAAGTGATGATCTTTAAATCTAGCAACATCCTCTACCACTTTTTCTCTTGCAACTCTTGCCTGTTCCATCACAACAAGGCTAGCTATGATAGACTCCTGAAATTTCACAAATGTCATCCTTGACTCTGGAGAACTATCCTTGAACACAACAAAAGCATTAATAGTTGCCAAGTGGATCAGGTGAACCGCTAATTTCTTATACCAAACATAAGCATTACAATCAGCAGTATAAGGTTCCTACCTCTGATCTACTCTATCAACACCACCCTATGCTTTTTGTAGTCTAAAATGCACACAGGTTTGTGCACTTCATCAGCTTGACCCCAAAAAGCCACAGGTGAAGTACCCTCATCATGGATGGTAGTTAGCATGTACAAATCCATGCTGTCTACAAATTTCAGAGCTAGCAGCTCATCATTCCGCAAGGCACTGCAATGTCCCTTCTCAGGTTTATTACATACAAGCTCTCTTGGATAGCCTTTCCGATTAGAGAGGATTGTGCCACAAGCAACAGTGTCCACTCTGAACAATTCCTTGAATAACTGAACTCTAGTGTAGAAGTTATCTACATATAAATTGTGACCTTTGTTAAACAGTCATCTAACAAGTTCCCACACAATATTCTCACTAACTCCAAAAGTGGCCGGACAACCAGGGGGGTCAATACTGGAATCCCTACCAGTACAGACCCAGAAATTATAAACATATCCTGTACTAATTTCAGACAGCATATACAATTTAATTACATATCGTGCCCTTTTGCTAAGACTGTACTGCCTAAAAACCTAACGACCCTTGAACAGGACCAAAGACTCATCTACAGATATTTCTTTACCTGGAACATAGATCTCTGAAAAACGATCTACCAAATGATCAAGGACAGGTCTCATCTGAAAAAGATGGTTCAGAATCCGGGTGATCTTTTGGCAAGGCTAAAGCATTATCTACAAAATACAACATCCGAAGAAGAAGCTCATACCAGTTACGACTGATTGCAGGAAAAATAGCAGTTGCCATCAAGGGACTAGTAGACCAGTATGAAGACAGTGATGGCTTCCTTATCAGCCCCATCAAAAAAGTTAAACCCAAGAACTTTTTCAACTCTTCCAGATTTGTGTGAATCCACCAGCTTGCTCTAGAGTGTGGCCTAAGTCTGGCAGCCTTGTCCCTCAAATACTGCTCTGCATACAAACTAGTCTGCTCAACCATCTCTTCCAAAAATACATTGCCCATAAACAACTCAAAGAAGTTGACAGGCAAAAGGTTTTCTATATTTACTCTACACCCTGGAAAACCAGTAAAGGCAGGTGTTAGAAATGGGGTTTTTGGTTGGCAGTCAGGTTGCCCTCTGTCCAAGCAAGAACCCTCACTCTAGTCAGGGTAAGTCACACACAATCCAAAATCAGCCTGTGCTCACCCTCCGGTAGCTTGGCACGAGCAGTCAGGCTTAACTTAGAAGGCAATGTGTAAAGCATTTGTGCAATAAATCATACAACACCATAGCATAACACCACAAAAATACACCACACAGTGTTTAGAAAAATATATAATATTTATCTGGGTATCTTCAGGTCAAAACGATCAAAGTTGCAATACGAATTTGTAAAGATATCACTGAAGAGTGATATAAAGTGTCTTAAGTCTTTAGAAAGTAAACAAAGTCTCTTTCAAACACAAGGTACCTGGTTTCTGGTGAAAAATCTCCTCAGAGGGCCACAGGAGAAGAGGTACGTGGAAAACTGGTGTGTGTGTCGATTTCTCCTCAGCACACACGGACTTGCGTTGTTATTTTCCACGCGGGGAGTCGTGCGTCGTGTTCCGGCGCGCGGACAGTCTCTTACTGTGGTTTGTGGGGAGTACCAGATGTTCCGGGTCTGTGCGTGGATTTTCCTGCTTGTTTTCCGGCTGCGCGTCGTTCTGCGGGGCTGCGCGTCAAAGTTTTGATCTCACGGCAGGCGTCGCGTCGATTTCTCCTGCGGAGTCCGGCGGCGTTGTCCTTGCGAGGCCGTGCGTCAAAGTTTTGATCTCACGGCAGGCGTCGCGTCGATTTCTCCTGGGAAGTCGGGCGGCGTTGTCCTTGCGAGGCCGTGCGTCAAAGTTTCGATCTCACGGCAGGCGTCGCGTCGATTTCTCCCGGGAAGTGGGGCGGCGTTGTCCTTGCGAGCCCGTGCGTCAAAGTTTCGGTCGTCCCGGAGGCTTCGCGTTGATCAGCGTCGGTGTGCGGCGTTTTTCTTGCCGCGGAACAAGCTGTGCGTCGAAAAGTTCGGCGCACAGAGCGTCCAAGGGGAAGAGAGAAGTCTTTTTGGTCCTGAGACTTCAGGGAACAGGAGGCAAGCTCTATCCAAGCCCTTGGAGAGCACTTTTACAGCCAGACAAGAGTTCAGCAAGGCAGCAGGCCAACAGCAAGGCAGCAGTCCTTTGTAGAAAAGCAGACAGGTGAGTCCTTTGAGCAGCCAGGCAGTTCAGCAAGGCAGCAGGCCAACAGCAAGGCAGCAGTCCTTTGTAGAAAAGCAGACAGGTGAGTCCTTTGAGCAGCCAGGCAGTTCTTCTTGGCAGGATGTAGTTTCTGGTTCAGGTTTCTTCTCCAGCAAGTGTCTGATGAGGTAGGGCAGAGGCCCTGTTGTATACTAAGTTGTGCCTTTGAAGTGGGGGTGACTTCAAAGAGTGTCTAAGAAATGCGCCAAGCCCCCTTTCAGTTCAATCCTGTCTGCCAGAGTCCCAGTAGGAGGTGTGGCAGTCCTTTGTGTGAGGGCACGCCCTCCACCCTCCCAGCCCAGGAAGACCCATTCAAAATGCAGATGTATGCAAGTGAGGCTGAGTACCCTGTGTTTGGGCTGTGTCTGAGTGAATGCACAAGGAGCTGTCAACTAAACCTAGCCAGACATGGATTGAAGGGCACAACAAGGTTTTAGTGCAAAGAAATGCTCACTTTCTAAAAGTGGCATTTCTAGAATAGTAATATTAAATCCGACTTCACCAGTCAGCAGGATTTTATATTACCATTCTGACCATACTAAATATGACCTTCCTGCTCCTTTCAGATCAGCAGCTGCCACTTCAACAATGTATGAGAGCAGCCCCAATGTTAGCCTATGAAGGGAGCAGGCCTCACAGTAGTGTAAAAACGAATTTAGGAGTTTTACACTACCAGGACATATAACCACACAAGTACATGTCCTGCCTTTTACCCACACAGCACCCTGCTCTAGGGGTTACCTAGGGCACACATTAGGGGTGACTTATGTATAGAAAAAGGGGAGTTCTAGGCTTGGCAAGTACCTTTAAATGCCAAGTCGAAATGGCAGTGAAACTGCACACACAGGCCTTGCAATGGCAGGCCTGAGACAAGGTTAAGGGGCTACTGAGGTGGGTGGCACAACCAGTGCTGCAGGCCCACTAGTAGCATTTAATCTACCTGCCCTAGGCACATGTAGTGCACTCTACCAGGGACTTACAAGTAAATTAAATAGTCAATCATGGATAAACCAATCAGTAGTACAATTTACACAGAGAGCATATGCACTTTAGCACTGGTTAGCAGTGGTAAAGTGCCCAGAGGTCAAAAGCCAACAAGAACAGGTCAGAAAAAATAGGAGGAAGGAGGCAAAAAGTTTGGGGATGTCCCTGTCAAAAAGCCAGGTCCAACAGCAGGCAACTGTGGCTACTCCATGTTTGGTACAACCCACGTGTCAGGTCTTCCAATGGGAAGCCTTTCAGCCGCTGGCTGCTGCACCATTGGCACATCGGTGTCCTCCTCTAAAATAGGCACTTCATCAGCAATGAGAGTGGCTTCATCATCAGATGATTCCTCTCTGACAGAAAATTTGCTTCCAGAATCTTGCACTTCCTCCTCTGCCTCAGATGCAGAGTCAGTCTCATAATCATGGTCAGAAGACAACTCAAAAAGCACACCAACAACCTGCTGAGTGGTCATCCTAACGCTAGCCATGATCCTTCCTACAAAAACTAACTTGACAAATGCACCACCAACAACCAGCACTGTGTAAGATAACTAATAGACAAAGTGTAGCTTTATCACTAAGAGTTATAAACTCAAAAACTATACCGCTCACTTAACTGAAAAAGCTTGACTCACCAGCAACTACACTGCGCAGCCACAGTAATCACCAATGATATCCTAATAAAAAGAAAAAAAAAAGGCAAATTAGACATAAGACAACACATATATCATTGTGCAGAAATCTAAGGACAATTTCACATACAATCCTGCATTTAGTACACCACCTACAAACATCTCATTCACGCATGGCAACAATACTCCTTTGGATTAAATTTATTTACTTACCTAAAACGCACAGGACAACCACTGCCAAAACCACAACAAGCCACAGCAAAGGAAGCAAAAGCTTTGAACTAGGACAAAAAGGAGAAAAAAACTGTTATAATCACAAATGCAAATACTTTGCCAGGTGACAAACACCCCACCACCAAATGTTTATACATTTTCCCTGTTGTCTAGTGTTATAGGCTAATCTTCCATCAAGGGGGGCAGAAATGGCATAGAATATATTGCCACCTTTAGGGGTGACCTTAGCCCAATGGGCCACCCCCCACACAAAGCACACACACATGATCCCTGGTGCTATGTGGAGTAAAAATAGGCCTGATCTGCCCCCAACGGGGGCTGAACTACCCAACAGTGCTTTGTCCCCTTTGGGGGGTGACCCTTGACCACAGTGACACCCCCCAACACAAAAAAAACAAAGGAAAGTAAACAAAAACAATCCCTGACGTCTTTATGGCCCCAGGGGGGCAGAAGGGCCTAAAAAAATAGGTCAATCTGCCCCCAAGGGGGGGCAAAAATGGCATAGAATATATTGCCCCCTTTGGGGGGGGCGACCCTTGCCCGAGGGGCCACCCCCCCACACAAAGCGCACACACACAAACACACATGATCCCTGGCACTAAGTGGATTCTGCCCCCCTTGGGGGCAGATGGGCCTAAACAAATAGGACGGTCTGCCCCCATGGGGGGCAGAACTACCCAACAGTGCTTTGTCCCTTTGGGTTGTGACCCTTGCCAAAGGGGGTCCCCCCAATACAAAATGACAAAGGAAAAAAAAAAAAAATCCTGGTGTCTTTATGGCTTCTGCCCCCCTTGGGGGCAGATGGGCCTAAAAACAAAATAGGCCAATCTGCCCCCAAAGGGGGCAGAAATGGCATAGGTTATATTGCCCCCTTTGGGGTCTACCCTTGCCCAAAGGGCCACCCCCCCACACACACACACACACACATGATCCCTGGCACTACGTGGAATCTGCCCCCCTTCGGGCAGACAGGAATAAAAAAAATAGAACTGCCCAATAGTGCTTTTTGCCCCTTGGGGGCGACCCTTACCCAAGGGGCCACCCCAACACAAAAAAAATACACAAAAACAATCCCTGGTTTCTAGTGGCTTCTGCCCCCCCAGATCAGCCTAAAAATAAAAGGACAGAAACACTGATAAATATATTGGCCCCCCCAAGTGGACCGATCCTTGCCCAAGGGGTCGCTCCCCCACACTGCACACACACACACATAAACAAATTCCATAATGCTAGTGGGCATCGCGATCGGGCAGCAGGAATGCTGAAAGAGACATCGAGGGAAAGAAAAACCCTTTCCTTTGCCCCGATGACTCCTTTTTTGCAATCCCCCAACCGGAGGAAAAACTCACCTCCTTGTTCTTCGACGTGCTGGAAGCAAATGGCTTCGATCGCGTCTGGCACCCTCGGATGATGTCATGGGGGGAGGGGGTGAAAGGGGAAGGGATTCCCCTTCCAACCTTGACAAGGGGATGGTGGGGGGCCGGCCCTCGGGGGAAGCATTCATGCTTCCCTCAAGGGCCGCTACCAGGACGTAATGGTTACGTCCGCAGACATAACCATTACATCCTTGGCGGTGAAAGGGTTAAAGGGCCACATTGTGAAAAATATGGCCATGGTCCCTCTGTCCTGAAAATGAATTGCAAAATATAAGGGGGTAGAGTTTTGCAGCATAAATTTTAGTAATGCTTTTAGTGAACCTGCATCAGCAGTTAGCATTATTACATACACACTTAAAAGACTAACGGAGCTAAGCTGTACTTACATGTATTTTTAGTGTCAATGTTTATATTTGATGGTGGACATTGTGCCTAGCATGGGCAGACGTTGTGCCTGCTAGAACTAACAATGTGTTAACATGACTAAACAATGTAGAACTATATTTTCATCATTAGAATGAATTGTTATTATTAGGAGAAATGAATATGATTTATTATGATTTATTAGTTTAAAGTTACAAGGGTCAAAAAAATAAATGCACATCTCTGTCACATCTAATGTAACGTTTTAACAAAGATTGCAATTTGTATAGAATTAAATTCTAAATATTCTGATGATATATTGTTAATGATGAATTTCAAAGTTTGCATATTATGTTTGCTTTGAAGCTTTGAAGTTGCAGCCAAGTCATAGCAAACACTCTGTTTTTTTACAGTGGGATCTGTAAACCGGTCCCACTATCAAAATGTGGAGCTTTCATTTCTGTTCCCTGCAACCAGGTATGCGTACAGAGAACAATTACAAAATGTTTGCTTCAGCAACCACAGACCTGCTACTTAAAGCAGCTCTGTGGTTGCTGAAGCAATGAGACCACAGGGAGGTCTTTAGGGTATCCCAGATAGCCCGTAAAGGGCTTTTTATCAAATAAAATATTTAAAAAAAATATGTAGGGACCTGTGATCCCAGATAGCTCATAAAGGGCTAAAATAAATTAATTAAAAAACAAATTGAATAGCTCAGTGTGAAGGTCACATACCTTCACACTGAGCATTCGGGGTTTGAGTGCAGCTGGACTTTTACCCTATTCTTCTTTTTTAAGTAAAAATGTTTAAGGCTCATACCGAAAGGTGATCTTACTCTTTTTTAAATAACAAATACATTTTTCTTTTCAAATTGTGCAGAAATATCTCATTTAAGTATATCATACATCAAAGCCTAAAAAACTCATTCTCTCCCTCTCACTCTCTCTTTCTCTCTCTTTCAATACATTTCTACCAGTCACACACCCACTCAGACATCTATGCACCCACTCACAGACCTACTCAGACACTCACACACCCTCTCACAGCCCAGTCAGACCCTCATGCACCCACTCACAGAACCACTCAGACTCTAACGCTCTCACTCACAGACCCACTGACAGCCTCATGTACCCATGCACTGACACACCTACAAAAACATTGATGTATGCACTCTCACATCCAGATAGACACCCTCACAGCCACTCTCACTCCCAGATACACCCTCTCATAAATTATTTTCACACCCAGAGAGGCTGCAGCCAACTCCCGCTGGGCATGCCCAAAGGGCTGTGCACAGCATGGGATTGGGTGGCTAGGAGGGGTTGGTCCCAGGGTCTGCCTGCAGGCCAGGTCTTGCGGGCAACTTAGCACCTTCAGACCTTTACGAGTGAGTAGTTGAGCTTTATAAACCTGGATTTGATTTTATTGATTTGATTTGATGGGTGAAGGTCGTGCGCGGTGCAAGGTTGGGTGCTGATAAGGGGTTGGCTTCAGGGCCTTTCCTGCGGAGTGCTGCCGTGCACAGAAGTAGTTGGATTAACATATAGTAATGGAAAAAAACAAAGGTTACAGGGACATTATAGTTAAAATATAGAATTTAAAAAAAATCATAGAAATATACTTTAAAAAACAAAGATAATTTGTGAGTTAATTAGCCGTTTATGGCGAGGGTGTGAGTTATAGTTACCTTAGGGCACAAGTTATAGTAACTACCTGTAACTGGTGAATTTCTATGGTTTGGTACCTTTAAAATGTGAGCCTAACTATAACGTCCCTGTAACCTGGTTGGTTTTTAAGTGAATATATATATATATATATATACATATATATATATATATATATATATATGACCCTACATCTTTTTTTAATTTAGCCCAGTCCTCTGTATAATCTTCAAATTTAGTCCCAGAGAGGTAATGGTCCCCGGGTGGTCAGTGCTGCCCCCCATATTCTTTTAGATTATGTTTTTCTGGGGAGGTTGTGGTCCCCAGGGCCGGGGGGGGTGGTCTGTGCAGCCTCTCCACATATTTTTAAACTATAGCTCTGGGCAGGTGGTGGTCCCCGTTGCCCGGGGTTCCGCTGGCCCCTCCACACATAGGGGCACATTTCCACCATTTATTTACGCAAATTCAACACAAACTCAACTCCATATTTATATTTTGACGTTAGACACATCGAATGTCAAAATATAGGAGTTTGCGCCATTTTTTGGATGTGTACACCTACCTTGTGTCAATGAGATGCAAGGTAGGTGTTCCCATCCAAAAAATTGTGCTATCTCCATAGCCCCATATTTACCCCCTGTGCAAAAATAACACACGGGTGGTAGGAGGGGCTCAATAATGGTTTTAAGCTTGCTTAAAACCATTATTTAAACCTGCGTCAGACCAGGAATAAGGGGACCTGTGGGCCCATTTTAATAGTCAGACACCATGGAATAGGTCCACAGGTGCCCACCTCAAGCCCCAGGAACACCCCCACCCACACCAGAGGATGGGGGACCCCATCCCAGCTAATAGGGGTAAGTGTTGGTAAGTATGTTTTTTTTTACTTAAAGTGCCATCGGCAGCCCTAACTAGGGCCACTTGTATGGCACTTGTCCCCTGTGCTGGCCATTGGGGTGGTGGTCATGACTCCTGTCTATCCTAAGACAGGTGTCATGTTTTTGGTGGTTGTGTGCCAGGAAAAGGTGTTAGTCTGGTTAGAGGCATTTTTTTGCCTCTAACAAGGCTAGCGTCATTTTTTGGGGCACAAACTCCTCCTTTCCTACCACCATCCTCACCCGCATAGCGTAATTTTACTTAATGCTAGCCCAAGCTGGGCCCCCCGCTTGCGCTATTTCATTAATTTGGCACCTGGCTGGTGCTCAGGAATGGCGCAAGCAAGCACTATACTTTTTGGTGCGAAACTGCAGGAATGTATAAATTTGGGCCATAGTGTTAAAATGTAGCCCCAGGGAGGTGGGGGTTCTCTGGGATTTTACCAGTCCTAAAAGGGGGGCCCCATGCACCCCACTCCTTAAAATTAAATTGAAGTATGCACCCATGACCTGGCTCAGTTGAAGGTAAAGTTAGAAAGCAAGCATGAGAAACTGCCATTGCTTGTTTTTTTAAATTAGCCATAATTTTCAAATTCTTTCTTCGCAGGGACCACTGCACTAAGGCAAGAGGGTTAGGGTATAAATGTACCCTGCCCCCCTTATCTTTTGTTTTTGTTTGTTTTTTAAACTTGGCTAAAGATGAGTCTCAAAATGGCTACCAACACTTCCTGGTTAAAGTGTTGGCAACCAATAGATCTCTGCATAAGATTGGGAGGATTTTTAAAGTTTTCACAAATCTAGATATACAAATGTGGTTTTCTTTTAATATTTCAAAAACTGATTTACACCAAATAACAAAAAGCACACTTTTTGAACTAAGAACTAGCTTTCTGCTAAATTTGGTGTAATTTCATCTAGCGGTTCAGACTGCAGTCGTGCTCAAAATCCCTATTGGAGTTAACATTGGGAACACGCTTTTTTGACCCCCCCCTTTTTACTCAGTCCGCTTGACAGATCTCCCCAAAACTTTCAAGACAGCAGCTGAACTCACCAAGTATAGCTTTTGAACATATTGTGAAGATTCTTCAAGCGGTGCCAAAGTTATCGGTAAAACAACGACTATCTGCTGGTGTGTTTATATATATATATATATTTTTTTTTTTTACTTAAAGTGCCATCGGCAGCCCTAACTAGGGCCACCTGTATGGCACTTGTCCCCTATGCTGGCCATTGGGGTGGTGGTCATGACTCCTGTCTTTCCTAAGACAGGTGTCATGTTTTTGGTGGCAAGGCTTGCAAAATTGCGAAAAACACTAAGGAATACACCATTGGTAATGGTGTCACAAAAAGCATTAAACAACATATCACTTGTAAGAGCCAGTTCACAGTATATGTTATTGAATGCTCCTGTGGTTTAAAGTATGTTGGGAGCACCATATGTGAAACAAAGAAAAGGATCCTTGAACATATTCGTGCCATCGTCAACACAGACAGAAGTTATGCCACGGCTAAGCATATGGAGTTGGCACATGATAGCCAATGGGAAACAATGACTTTTTATGCAATTGACCATGTCCCCATAAGTGAACGAGAAGGGGACAGAGAAAAGAGACTACGACAATTGGAGTCTAAACACATCTTGGAGATTCGAACCTTGACCCCTCTGGGGATGAATCAGGATGAAGAGTTATTTGTACATTTGTAATATTACATGGCAGCCATTGCAAATAATCATAAAACACAGTTTTTTCTATTTTCTATTTTCTATTCTGTAGCACTTGCAGCTAATATTCAGTTTGGTTAATATTTTAGTTTTTTTATTATGGGGGGAGACATGGACAGTATGTCACATACGCACATTTATGAGGTGTATCAACATATTGGTTAAATTGGTTTTGTTTTGCGGTAACTACAACTCCCAGAATGCAGCATTATAAGTTTATAGTGCACTAGTTAATAATTGAATTTATTTGGAAATTATGGGTGAGTTTTAGTTGTGTAGACCGCAGTTATTAAACTTAACAAGCAGAGAGAAGTAGTTTCTAAGTGCAGTTAAAAATATGTTGAGTCTTAATGAATTGTTATCTGTAGATATAAATGTGGAAACAGAAACCCCCTACCGGAAATGCCCGTGATCAAGGTCTCTCAGACCGAAACGCATAGGGCAGGAGATTGTGGAGCTGTAAACGAAGTTAACGGAGCCTGAATAAATGAATTTTGTGAAATAAGAGATTCCGGAGTGCGGTAGTTCGTGAAGTATTTCATGAATGTTGTTGATATATATATATGTGTGTGTGTATATATATATATATATATATATATATATATATATATATATATATATATATATATATATATGTATGTATATATATATATATATATATATATAGATATATACTGAAAAAAACAAAGGTTACAGGGACGTTATATTTAGATTCTGAATTTACTCGTACAAAACCATAGAAATCCAGCAGTTATTTCAAGTAACTATAGGTTGTGCTGTAAGTGAACTATAAATAGCGCCCTTGCCATGCATAGTTTTCTCATCAATAATTTTATTGGAAATGTTGCAGTGATAATATCAAAGATGCCATTGAAGATGTCATCAGTGATATCATATATGGAGTAATTAGCGGTGCATGGTGATAGCACGAGTTATAGTTACCTTAAAGCATGAGTTATAGTTATTTGAAATAACTCTAACTATAACTGCTGAATTTCTATGGTTTTGTACAAATGAATTCTATACTATATAAACTATAACACCCCTGTAACCTTTATATTTTACAGTGAATTTCTTTTTTTTTTTTATTGTAAAGTAAGTTTAATTACTATACGTTATTCCAGCCACCACCACACACGACCGAAGTGGAGGTTGGCTGCAGGGCCTAGCCTGCAACCAGGCCCTGCAACCAAGCCCTTGTAACCACACAACCCAACCTCACACCGTGCATGGCCTCTGTCAGTGGGTCTGTGAGTAGGTGGGTGAGTCTTTGAATGGGACTGAAAGTGGGTGTGTGAGTCTATGAATGGGTCTGAGTGGGTGTGTGAGTGTGCGCATGAGTCTGAGTGCATGTATGAGTGAATTAATTAGTGTATGAATGAGTGTGAATTTGTAAAAAAAAATGTTTTTGCTTATTCGCAATTAATCTTGATTAATCTTGGTTAATATCGATTAATCTCGATTAATCTTGATTATCACCCATTGAGAAGAAAGATCATTTTAAACCCATAATTTGATCCTCAAACACCCCTATATCATACCCCTGGGGTCAGGGTACCTCCACCCTGACACCTTATGCTACTTTTAATTTTGTTTTTCATGCCAGGGATCATCTCCCGGGACCTTAAAATGTTAGCCCCAACTTTCTGTTCAGGATGCGGCCAGCCAATTACAGCACTTCCATGATTGGAAAAACAAGTTTTGCGCTGGAAAGTAAATAACAAAAAAAACATTTTGCACTGGCTTGCATCACACAACTCAAAATGTTTGTAAATCTGGCACTGAGAATGCTAATCATAGTACTAAGTCTCACACATCACAATTGCCCTCTTTTTGAAATTTTTTTTAAAAAGTGTGGTGAAATAGCCCACTTTAGTACTGTATACAGGGGAGGAAAGAAAATGGAAGTTCAATGTCTCATACAAGGAGATGTAAGTAAAGGTGGCAATGACACATCAGACAATTAAATTAACAAATTGGAAGAGTTAGCTTTGGCCATCAATATTGAGCGCACAATAGTGCCATCAATTCCCCTAAGAAAATGTACTGACCCCAAAATTCAAGTTTTTATTGAAAAATTCCAGTTGGTCTGCTAGTTGATTCTGAAGCAACAATAACAATTACAAATTATTTCCCCTGACAAATATGAAGCGAACTGGAAAAATATATTATTGCTGCCACTGAATGTTACAGCTTTGCCATTCTAAGGCAGTAGAAATGATCTTTGAGGTTACTCTAACGCCAATATTTCACTTAAGGATCAATCTATGAATTGCTAATTTTAAGATGATTTTAACGCCAAGTACACCTTGATCAGTCTCAGATGTTGATGAAGCTTTAGGGCCTGATATAGAGTTTGAGGGACCGGTTTCTTGATCACAAACATTGGAGTACCAGTGCATTATATTCTGGACTCGCTCATTGTTCCACTCTCTCAAGTAACATTTAAAACAAGTCTCAGGCCTACCACTGCAGCCTATAGTGCAGCTTTAAATTGTAATTTCGAAATGGCAAAATTAACCATTCACCAGGCTTAAACATTCCTTTTCAGTGCTTGTAACTAATCCCTAAGGTATTCCCTAAAGGCTTATAGGATGGGATGCATTGCATTTAAAAAGTAGGAAATGTGTACATAAGTTTTAACTCTTCTGGCAGTGAAAACCCCCCAAAGTCATTTTTCTATGTTATGAAACCTATCTATCTCATTGACTAGCACTCGGTTATCTCATTACATTTAGTAAGTGCTAAATTTGGATAATGAGCAGGTAGAAACAGCAGATTAAAAATCCTATTTAATTGTGAATGGGGATTTTAAGTTACACTTCTGAAAGTGTCACTTTTATAAAGTTTACATTATCTTGCTCCAACCATCTAAGCCTTCTGTATCCTGGTTCACATGTCTGCGAATGGCTCTGCTGTTGGGGTTTGTGTATTCCTCCCAGAAAGTGACACAAAGGGAGCTTAGGTATGGACAGGACAGGCCATCCTGGCAGGGGGGCTGGAGAAGGACTGTACCTAGCCCCACTTACACTTTAAAGGCTTTGACTCCTAGTCACACAAAGAAAACTGCCCTTCCTTATGTCATCCCCAGGCAGTTTGGAGCCTTGATAGGGTAAGGGGAACAACTGTCCAGAATCACATGTGGTGTTAGAACAGGGAGCCCCACCACACAAAGGTTGGGACAAGGTATAAATCTTGCACCTTCAGAGTCACTTACCACCTTCTGTTTGAAGTTACAGAAGAAGAAATTGCCCTGATGCCAGTTGACTGTCCTGCTGCTTGAAAAATTGCCTTACTGTCTTAGAAGGACAACTGGACCTGCTTGCCTTCATCCCAGGTTAAGCAGAATCACTTTTTAGAATCAGTTGGCTGACCTCCTGTGTGAGGGACAGGGACACAACAAGCTTCAAAGGCCTCCTTGCAACTCCCAAGCTGACCTGCTGCAACTGGACCTGCCTGGACCTGCAACTGGACCTGCCTGAGCCCTGCCAGCTCCTGATGGAATGAGTTCCTGTTCCCCAAGAGGTGCCCACCCCCAGGTTCTGAACCTTTGCTTGGCACCAGAGTGTTCTCCTCCTAAAGGAAAGGTGAAATTTGGGCTCCTCCCAACATCAAACATACCAGGATTCTGCTGCCTGCGATGACAGCCAACTCAAACCTCCAGTGAGACCTGCTCTTCGCATCAGCAGAGACCACCAGCGGCGACCAGCAATGCAAGACCTGCAATTTGCACTACAGCAATGCCACCCTGCAATGGCTGCCAACACAAAAGTCACATCAAATACAGTCTGTGACTCCTGCTCTTTGTGGAGAAGTGTGGCTCAATGGTTAGAGCAGCAGACCCTGATGCAGAAATCTGGCCATGGACCAGGGTACAATTCCTGCCTTGGTGGGTCTTGGGCTCAATTTCCTCGGACCTGATAATTCTCGCATCGGTGCCTAATCTAATTCATGGGTCCCACTCTGTAACTCTGGGCAATAGCTTGCTTAATCTCCACAACGGCCCCAACATTGCTGGGATGCCTGGCTTCACCTTGGAGGTTGCCCATGAGTGGGCACCTCACAGGGAAAAGCCAGGAGGGGTTCCACAGCAGTATGTGTACAGCGCCTTGAGACCCTAATGGGTGAGTAGTGTGCTATACAAGTACGAAGTTTACACTGACAACTGTCTGTGACACTCAGACTCCTCATTTCCGCATCTTTCAATTCAAATGGAACTCTTCATGTTGTGCTTAGAAGGTAACTTTTCAGCTGACAAACCTGTTCCCTGCATCCGACCTATGCTGTGTCACTCTTGGCCTGAACCCATGACTTTCACTTGGTCTAGCGCAACCACATGACGTTTTGTGCTTTTACCTGCTATTTTTAATGAAAACTTTGAAATTGAATATCTCCAGTTTCCATTTTTTGATTTTTGTCATTCTGGTATCATTTGATTTATTAAAATTTACTCTATTTTTCTAAATTAGCTTGGGATTTTTCTTGTGTTTTCACTTTATTAATGGCTGTGTGTTGCATGAATTATTTATCCATTGCATCTAAGTTAAGCCTAACTGTTTCTGTGCTAAGCTACCAGAAGCTTAAGTACAGGCCAATTTAGTAACTTTTCTGGTGCACCCTGACAAGGATGGTGGTTGTTGCAAGCGTGTGGCTCCCCCCTTAACCAATAAGACAATTTCTTACAGCCTCAAACCCACACCATAGTTAGTTGATAGCATTCATAACACTCTCCCACCCAAGAACAAAGATCCACTTACAAGCTTCCTTGGTATGTGTGACTTCAGTTCCAGGCTCCTCATAGTGTTTGCTATCATGACTGAATGATATTGACTTTTGTTAAAGAAGGCTCAGACTTTTTATAGAATGAAAAATGTGAAGCAACATTCCTCAGTAAGAAGAAATAATATCTGAAGCTCCGGCTCTGCAACTGTTCATGGAAGACAATATTTGTCAGATAACCATAGACAACATTGGTTGTGCATTTTACTTGCAATTTGACAACTATAAGTATAAGACCATTGGGTTTGTCTCCTGTACTGTTGGAAATGGCCTCTCTGCAGAGTCACCTCCAAACCTTTTGCCTTCCTCCTCTTCTTTTTCTGACCTAATTTTTGCTGGCTTTAGGACTCTGGACTCTTTATCACTGCTAACCAGTGCTAAAGTGCATGTTCTCTCTCCCTAAAAACATGGTAACATTGGCTCATACCCACTTGGCACATTTCATTTACTTGTAAGTTCCTAGTAAAGTGCACTACATGTGCTCAGGGCCTGTAAATAAGTAGCTCCTTAAAAATGTCTCAGGCCTGCCAGTGCAAGGCCTGTGTGTGTGGTTTCACTGCTACTTCGACGTGGCATTTAAAAGTACGTGGCAAGCCTTGAACTTCCCTTTTTCTACATATAAGTCACCCTTAAAAAAGGCCCTAGGTAACCCATAGGGCAGGGTGCTATGTAGGTAAAAGGCAGGACATATACAGGTGTGTTTTATATGTCCTGGTAGTGGAAAAGTCCTAAATCTCTTTTCCACTACTGTGAGGCCTGCCCTTTTCATAGGCTAGCATTAGGTCTGCCCTCACATACTAGTTGAGTTGTAGATTCTGATGAGAAAGGGGTAAGCAGGTAATGTTTAGAATGGCCAGAGTGGTAATAGAACATCCTTCTTATTAGTGAGGTTGGGTTTTATATTACTATTTAAAAAATGCCACTTTTAGAAAGTAAGCATTTCTCTGCACTTGAAATCTATCTGTGCCTTACAGCCTGTCTCCAGTCCACATCTGGGCTGGGCTGGCTGACAGCTCTCTTGTGCATTTCACCCAGACAACCACAAACACAGGATACTAGTCACACCTGCACTCATCTGCATACTGAATGGGTCTTCCTGGGCTGGGAGGGTGGAGGACCTGACAATTACATTTCAAAGGCTAGTGGCTGCCCTCACACAATGGACTGCCAAACTCACTACTGGGACCCCGGCAGACGGACATGTACTGAAAGGGGACCTTGTGTACTTCACAACCACTCTTTGAAGTTTCCCCCACTTCAAAGGCATTTTGGGGTATATAAACTGGCCCCCTGACCCTACCAAATCAGACACTTCTGGACCAGATCCTGCAACCTTTCAAGAGGAACTGCCTGGCTGCCCAAAGGACTCACCTGGACTGCTTTGCTGTGAAGGGCTGCTGCCTTGCTATTGGCCTGCTGCCTTGCCAGCCTCTGACTTTGCTGAGAAGAGATCTCTAAGGGCTTGGATTGAACTTGCCTCCTGTTTTCTGAAGTCTCAGGGCCAAGAAGACTTCATCTCTTCAAGGAAACTTCTTGTGCACCAAAAATCAATGCACAGCCTACAGTAAAGGACGCACAGCCTGCGACGAGAAAATCACCGCACAGTCGAACCGGACCGATGCAGCCCGACTTTCCAAGCGAAGATCGACGCAGCACCTGCATTGCGACTGGAAATTTGACACATGGAGCTACCAGATCGATGCACAGCCATTCAGGAACAACGCAGCCCGACTTCCTGAGTGAAGAATTGATGCAACGCCTGTGGTTCTTCCCGCAAGCCCAGGATTTTTCCCTGCTTTGTTCCTGGGCATCCAAAGATCCCTGCATCGCAATGAGGAACTAAGACTGCTTGCCAGAACTCAAAGCAAAGCCCCTTGCTGCTTGGAAAGAAACAACTCATCATCTGTGCCATGACGGAAAATCCAACGCACACCGTATTTTTTCACTCATCTCCTCTGTGGTTTCCTTGCATGGTAATTTGGACGCAAACCAGGTACTTTGTGCAAACAAGAGAGAACTGTTGAATTCTAAGATTTAAGACTCTTTTTAAACTTGCAAAAGTGTTATCCCAACTTGTGCTTAATGAATCTTTATCATTGTAACCCTAATATAACCAGATAAATATCTTATATTTTTCTAAACCTGTGTGGTGTATTTTTGTGATGTTTTGACTGTGTTATTGCATGATTTATTGCACAAATACTTTACACATTGCCTTCTAAGTTAAGCCTGACTGCTCAGTGCCAAGCTACCAGATGGTGGGCACAGGATAATTTGGATTGTGTGTGACTTACCATGACTAGGATTGTGGTCCCTATTCGGACAAGGGTGTATACCTCTGCCAACTACAGACCCCATTTCTAACACGTACCATGTGCCACATTGAATGCAGGTACTCTGTGATTGACAAGTAAATGTTGGCCTGTATATAGGGAAAGGCTAAGAATAATATTGTCTGTAGGTCTGGGGATATCCGTTTATTATAAGACCTGACCACAAAACACCTATTAAAATGTTTTACAATAACAAATTAAAAAAACAACTATGGGAACGCCAAATTATCTACAAAACTCTTTGTGTATGACCTCTGAATAAGGTATATTTCTGGTTCTCAGAACCGTGCAAGCTGTCTGTCCCATCTTCCTATGGATTATGATTTGGACAATGATGCTGTTAATGTAGAACAATGCACTAATGCCAACTGTGGGATTGATGCAGTGGTGTGTGAAAGTGTGGAACACTAGGGGAATGTGTTGTCCCAGAACTAAATTATTGAAAGAGTCTTAGATCTTATCTTTAAAGGTTTGTCCAAGGAGAAAAACCTTGATTCTTCCCTCCCACGTTAAAGCAAAATAACTAACAAAGTGAGGCTGATAGGTTGTTGTTTCATGCTGAGAAAAGATTGAAATTGAAATAATTATGGATAAATTGATTTAGATCTACAGTTCCTGATTTATTCTTACCTATTGCAAAAGTCTACTGACCTGGCCTGAGTAAAAGTGGGGACTTTGTTCCGGATGAGTTGGTAAGATGTAGGCTGTAAACTAAATATTTATTTAAAGTTCCTGCTCCACCAGATGTAAGCAAAGTAATTCTGACATAAAAGGCAAGGGGCTGCAGAGGGTGGATTTCATGGAGCTGTAGGACGGTCATGCCTCTAACAAAGGACTTTTACTTCTAAAACATATCTGCAATCTGTTTCTTTGTCTGCGTAACATTGTACAGAATACAACAGGACCTCAATTCACGATCATGTCAACCCAATCAGGATCTCAGTTCGAGGCCACGCCACCACTAGTAGGATCTCAGATCACGATCACGATTACTCCACCACAAATTTAGCCACACATCCACTGTTATTGAGAAGGCGGGGCAAGCCTGCAAACCACCCTTAACATTTAGAGTATGGAGATGGTGCAAAAGAAAGCAACCAGATATGATAGGTGTCACCAACAAACTATAAGATGATTTGCCTAGTATTAGGCTTTTCATCCTTGGCGTGGTCTCCCTTAACTTTTTACCTCTGTTTCCCAGGTTGTTGATGTGTGCTGGACTCTGATTTTGCTGTTTTTGTTACTCTGGGCATTTTACCAATGCTAACCAGTGCTAAAGTGCAAGTGTTCTTTTACAAAATGTGTATGTAATTGGCTTATCCATGATTGGCATATTTAATTTATTAGTAAGTCCCTAGTACGTTGCACTAGAGGTGCCCAGGGCCTGTAAATCAAATGCTACTAGTGGGCCTGCAGCACTAGTTGTGCCACCCACATAAGTAGCTCTGTAATCATTTCTCAGACCTGCCACTGTAGTGTCTGTTTGTGCAGTACCCACTTGCCAGGCCTAAACCTTCCCTTTTCTTACATGTAAGACACCACTATGACAGTCCCTAGGTAGCCCCAAGGGCAGAGGGCAGTGCATGGTTAAGGTAGGACATGTGCGCCCTCATTATGATCATGACGGTAAACACCGCACCGCCGGTGGTGGTGGTAACAATCGCCAACATACGTGCGCTCCGTACCGCCAAATAATGAACCAACTGAAACACAGGCATCCTGAAAACCACTCACCGCCAGCAGAGGAGTGCCGCACATCAAATAATGAACCACTAGACCGCCGTCAGTTCTGGGGCGGGAACCACCGCCACGCAAAGCCAGGCGGAAATGAACCAAACATAAGGAAACACTCACCGGAGGCTCACACAACACACCAGAGCAGACATGGACAGAGAGCTGCAGATCATGCCAGCCCTGCTTCTTGTCATTTACCTCCACGACCAAGACCGCCAACGAAGACGATGACGGTAAGTACCACAACCTACTAAACAAGGGAAGAAAGGGCACAGTTACATACCCACCCACCCACTCCAACAAACCCACAACCCTTCACAGCAGCACAAGCCATACTCCCCACAGCAAGAGGTACTTACCCGACACAAGGCAAATCCAACCTGCCCAAAGTACATACATGTGCCCCACATTCACAAGCAATGAAACGAGAAACCACAGATCCAGAGTGAGCATCCAGCAACACAGACCACACATTAGCCTTTATTATGCTCACTGAGCAACCAAAGTTCATATAAGGCCAATGGCCAGTCCGTCTGAAGACAATGGCCCAAACCTGACTCCCACAAGTGCTACGGTACTCCACCTCATAGGGGCAACAATGGGGCATCCAGGCACCTGAGGGAACAGGGGTTGGGGGCGGTGGGGGTGTGGATTTACGACATGGGTGGGGCTTAGATTTTCATGCGGAAGGTGGAGGGGGTTTGCGTTTGGCCTTGGAAGGTGGGGGAGTGTGCTTGGACCGGGTGGTGGCAGATGGAACAGGTTCAGCACAGGGCTTCTTGCTCTCTGTGGAAGGGGCACGGGAATGTGAAGGGTGGACAGGGGCAGGCTGTGATGTGGAAGGAGTGGACAGGGCAAGGAGGTGAGCACATTTAGGGATGAGACGGGGTGGGCCAGTGGGTTGGAATAGGTCAACAAGGAGAGGAACATTTTCTTAGGTGCAATTGGGGTGGACCTGGAGGAAGGTGTGGGAGTGAAGGTAGAGGGCATGGTCGTAAGTGGTGTAGGTGTGCTTCATGTGGGTGCAGGTGACTGTACAGTATGCTGAGGTGTGGTGGATGTGTGAGGGGTGGGTGTTTTGGTGCGTTCGAGTGTCTTGAGAGGAGGGGGGGTGGACACAGTGGGACAAGACAGGCTGCCAGTGTGAATGTATGTTGTCTGGGTGTCTGCAAGTATGGTGAGTATGCTGCATGTGTCAACTGAAGTAGTTATGGTGAGTGCAGGTGTGTTGTCTGGGGTGCATGAATGGAAGTGTGCTATTGTGGTGACTGCAGGAATAGGGTCAGCAACAGTGAATGAAGGTGCAGTGCCTGGGGGTGGGCATGTACTGGGGACAGACAAGGAGGCGGAAGAGGTGGAGGCACTGGGGGAAGTGGATGTTGTTGTGTGTGCATGTGTATGTTGGCTGTGTGTGTACTTGTGGTGGGGGTGTGGTGCTTGTGTTTTGAAGTATGCTTCTTGTGTGTTGAGGTGTGTGCCTGCATGTCAGAATGTGTGCTTTGGACGGGTGAAGAGAGTAGGGTGCCGGAAGGGGTAGAGGAGGTTGGAGAGGGGACGAATGACCAGGGACACTGGCTGCTGTCCAAGAGGAGGCCAGAGCCTGAAAAGATCTCTGTAGGCCAGAGACGGCACTGTGAATGCCATCCAGATAGTCATTGGTCTGCTGCATCTCTTAAGCTAGCCCCTGGATGGCATTGACAATGGTTGTCTGCCCTACAGAGATGGTTCTCAGGAGGTTAATAGCCTCCTCCGTGGGGGCAGCAGGGCTGACTGGGGCAGGGAGGAGATGCCTGGGGTGAAGGAGACACCCACCCTTCTGTGTGAGCAGGCATGGGCCACTCAGTAGGGAGCAACTGGGAGGGCAGTGATCGTGTGGGGGTGGCAGAAGATGACACAGTAGGTGTGGCCCACTAGGGTTCGTCACCACCCAGGATCTCCCATCGGAGGAGGTATCAGAGTCACTACCTCCAATGGTAGTTGCTTCCCCCGTTGTACTCCCCTCGCCCTCCAAACCACTGATCCCCTTGGTATTGGATGACTCTGCCTCCGAGAATCCGTGGGCTGCTGCATTCCCACTCGCCGGTGCCTCCACTCCCTCGCCAGATGATGCTGATGTACCCAGACAACACAAGAGAACAGGGATGGGGGGACAAAAGAGGAGAGATTTTGTAAATAGCTGAATGGAGGTACAATAGTGGTTCACACATACACCCACCCAGAAAACCCATCCAACAGGCAGCACCTGCTGCTAAACCCATGGCGATGCCCCTGACCTGTGGCCAGTACCCTGCTCTACAGCCATTCCCCAAATAACTTAAGGACCTGACATGTAGTAGACCTGACCAAAACACGCCTACTCCCCACGGGGGCCATAATGTGGACATCAGTCATAGTCCCTGCAACTAGGCAGCATAAATCGAATGCACACACACACACATCCATCAAGGGTCAAAAATATGGTATGTGTACTCACCCCCTTGTGACTGCTATGCAGCCTTCAAGCGCCCATCCAGGTATGGGCACCACCAGGATGCATTGCATAAGGGGGGTCAGTGCCCGATGAGCACCACTTCCCCATTGGGAGGACTTCACAAGCTGGGCCTCGCAGTTCTTTCACACCCAGCGCCGCAGGTCCACCCACCTCTTCCTGCAGTGGGTGCTAACCCAGGGTTCGCACCTCCTTGGCGATTGCATACCAAAGTCCCCTCTTCTGGTGGGCGCTCACCTATAAGGGACACACAGAAATATAACGCAGAGGTCAGACACTGGCCAATCAGATACAGCTGGCAATACGTCCACTATGGGATGGACAGTTCAAACTGACTAACAGCACACACACACGCAACATGTCAGGAACCCTGGACCATCCAGTGTCAGAGGTGCACACATGTATGCAGCCAACCACTACACACATCCATGGCCCCCAATCCTCCTACTCACCTGTACCTCTGGCCGTCCGTAGAGCTTGGTGTACAGGGGCAGGACCCCATCCACGAGCCTCTCCAATTCCTCTTGGGTGAAGGCTGGGGCCCTTTCCCCTTCAATACGTGCCACTTCAATGACCAGCAGCAGGACACAGCAGTATACTCAGTGCAGTACCTGCTTGCATGAGATCAGGGAGTGAAGTGAAGTTGGGGTGATGAGTTCGCGTACGCACCGCGGCGGTGTGCACCATCACCGCCTGTGGCGATCATAATACGCTAGAATTCCCCATTGACATCCATGTTAACCAATTAATTTGCGCACGGCGGTAAACACCGCCTTATGATGTTACATCAACCGCTAGCGGTATGAAGTCACTTCCACAATGACAGTTCTAGATTACAGGGGTCAGACATTTTGGAAAAAACTACACATTTGTAAAACTCTCATCTGCACAATACAGGCCCTATTGTTCCACAAACACCCATAGGCATGTGACAATTAACATTACCTAACTTGACCAGCCCTGAGCTATCATTGTGGTCATGTTGCTGTTATGTCACACACACTATGCATTAGTGCCGACGACAATCATGCCAGCAGTGCTGAATGAATAACAATGTGTGCAGATGTATGTGTGTTCCTCACATGTGTTTTCAACTCCTCCTAGGTACAGACCCTTGTGGCGAGGAAGGGCCCTATCGGTGTACAGACCACTTTTTGATTTGCGGACCATGGTAGTGCGTCACATCATTATCAATTACAGACTCACTTGTGCAACTATTCTTTAAATTGGTGCATCACTGGATCCTGCACTGACTCCGGCAAATCGTAATCAGCATGCCATCCCTACTGAAGTGCAGGTGCTCTCTGCACTCCATTTCCTGGACACGGCTCATTTCAAGTGACAGTGGGCATGGGTGCAGGTTTTTCACAGCCAATATTTAGCATTAGACTGTCAAGATTCCTGAATGCATTTGTACGACACCTGCAGTCCTATGTGAGGTTTCCCCAAAGTGCTGACCTCCCTGCCATCAAGTCGGTCTTCTATGCCTTTGCCAACATACCCCATGTGATAGGTGCCATCAATGGCACCCACATAGCTATCATCCCCCAAGAGTCAGTGAACAGGTGTACAGAAACAGGAAGAACTTTCATTCCATGAACATTTAATTGGTGTGTACTGTAGACCAGTACATTACACATGTAAATTCCATGTACCCTGGTTCAGTCCATGATTCATTTGTGCTGAGGAACAGCAGTGTACCACACAAGATGGAACAACTACAAGAGGACAGAGGGTGGATCATAGGTATGTGTTTGTGTCACTTATTGCCACCTAGCAGACAGCCAGTCTGTCTGCCTCTGAGGCTTGTCAATGAAAGTTCTGTTTTGCACCTTTTTCTAGGTGATTCTGGCTATCCCAACTTGTGTTGGCTCCTGACATCAGTGAGGAATCCTGGAACAGATGTGTAGAGGAATTACAATGAGGCCCATGGACCTACTAGGAGGGTGATAGAGCGCACAATAGGTCTCCTGAAGGTTAGATTCCGTTGTCTACATATCTCTGGCGGTTCCATGGCCCATGGGCCTGAAAAGGTTTGTAGAATAGTGGTGACCTGCTGCATGCTGCACAACGTGGCTGTGAGAAATTCTATCCCTCTCTTGGAGGAGGAGGGTGCTGTATATCCAGACCAGCTTCCTCAGAGAGGGGATGAGAATGATGGTGATGATGAGGAATTGGAAGATGTAAATTCCAGGACCCAACTGATACAACTCTACTTCCAGTAACTATGTGGGACAATTGGATGAGATTGGGGTCTGTGCATCATACTGTCTGTGTGCCTTGTTATCTAGGGGGGTGTTGGGTCAATACTAATTGCCACTGTGACCAGGTCTGCATAGTTCAGATTATAATTTAGCCTAATATTTCAACACATTTGTTGGCACAACAACATGTAAGGCATGTGGGGGTTCTCGTGCAACTCAGATACCAATAAAGGAGTTATCAACCAGTTGCATCCATACTTCACTTTGTTCAAACTTAATGACAGGAGACATTGTAACAGGTGAAAAAGTATTTTATTTGGTGCAGGGAATAAATCATGCAGTTTACAGTGGTGGGAGTGGGCTAATGGTGGTTGTCCAATATGGCAACATGGTTGCAGCATTGTTGGCAGTAGTGGTAGGTCCATCCATGCTTACATGAGTTTGTGGTATTTGTAGCACTGTTTGGTGGTTGATTAAGTGGGACACTTGGAGGACAGTTTTTGGTAGTCACTTCTTAGAGGGAGCCTTGTTCTTGGCAGGTGTTCCTGTGCCATATCTTGGCCTGAGGGTCCATGTGGGTGCCTGTTGTTGGCCTGTAGATGTTGAGATGGATGTCCCCTGTGTGTCCTCAGAGGGTGGTACATGTGAAGTTGCTGCTGATGCGCTTGTTGTCCGGTCTGTATCCTGTGCTGTAGTGGGGGGCTTCCTGTTCTGTGTGGGCCTCAGGCTGTGTTTAGACAAGCTGCAACAGCGCACCTGCTATGCTGGCCATTGTGGCATTGTGCAGTTTCCACTGCTTCATGGCCTCTTGGTGGTGTGCTTGCTGCATCCTCTTACTCTGCTCCAGGGTGGATACTATCTGGGCCAATCTGTCCTGGGTATGGTGATATGCTCCCAGGATCTCCAAAATCACGTCATGGGCTGCAGCATTCATCTTGTGGCCTCCCCCCTGGACCACTGATGCCCTCCCACTGGGCCTAGCCCCCTGTGCCTGTGTCCCCTGCACAGGTCTGACGGTACCACTTGTACTGGGGCCATCGTCTTCCTGCCTGTTGGTAGGGGGTAACTGTGGCCTTTGTACTTGTGTTCCACCTGTCTGTGGTCTGGATACACAGGTGTGTGGACGGTTGCCCTGGGATGATGTTATTGGCTGGGTGGTAGGGGTGTCAGTGGTATCCTGGGTGGGGCTGCTGGATGGTGACAGTCCAGGACTGTGTGAGGGGCCAGGCTAATTGTCAGTGTCCATGGTTCCATCCCCAGTGTCCTGGGAGGTGCCTCTGTCTCCCTGTGGGGCATTGCCACTCCTTGTCCTGCCCGTCAGGGTGGCATGGGTGGTGGTGCCTGTTGGGAGAAATGGACATGTCTGTTACATTAGCATGGTCGGATGGGGTGAACAGGCCTGGGCGGGTTTGTGCAGGTTACACAATTTGGGGCCATGCAAGATGCTTTAGTGAGGTTAGCATTGCTTTTAGCTTAGGATGTGGAGGTGCATTGTGGGTGCTGTAGGCCATTGTGTTTCTTTGCAGGGGTGGGTGGCTGTGCACAGGGGGAGGGATGTGGGCCTGTTAGTGGGTTTGTGGGCATGAAGGGGGACTGGATTAAGTGCTTGTGGGCTGGGTGGGGTGGTGGTCCTGGTGGCTTTTGGAGGGGTGGGGTGGTGCATGCATTCCAGGTGTGATGGATGTGGGGTAATTCTAGACGACTTACACGAGTCCATTCCTCCAGTGAGTCCTGTGAGGCCCTAAGGGTGCAGGATGGCCAGTACCTTTTCCTCCCAGTCAGTGTAGTCGGGTGGTGTTGGTAGAGGTCCTCCCCCCGTCTTCTGGACTGCAATGTGGTGCCTGGATGCCATGGCCCGGACCTTCCCGCGCAGGTCGTTCCATCTCTTGCGGATGTCGTCCCTGGTGCGTGGATGGTGTCCCACTGCATTGACCCTGTTGACTATTGTCTGCTATAGCTCCATCTTCCTTGCGATGGGTGTGTGCTGCACCTGTGCCCCGAGTAGTTGTGGCTCGACCTTCAGGATCTCGTCCACCTTGGTCCTTAGCTCCCTTTCTGTGAAGCGTGGTTGTTTGGGGGGTGCAATGGTGAGTGTTGTGAATGATGTCTTGTGTGGATCTAGGTGAGGGTGCTCTTGTGTGATTGGGTGTAAGTATTGTGGATTGTGGTGTTCGGTGTCTTCTTCTGGTGTTCTCTCTCTTAATTGGCCTACTTTCCTTGCAAAGGATTGTGGGGTGTGTCTGTGAGTGTTTTATAGTGTTGGGGATGTGTGTCAGGTGTGTGAGTTTCTAACTTATCCAATGTGTGTACTTCTTACTGTTGGGTCCACTTGCGTCCATTGGCAGTCTGCACCGCCAATGGTCGTTCAGCATCCACTGACCGCCACAGTGATTGGTGCATCATTATTTGGAGGGCGGGGTGTTGGTGTGCTCAGCGGTGGCGGGGTGGGAGGTCCAGCATTTCTGCTGACAAGGTCCTGGAGGTGACTGGCGGCAGGGTGATTTTTGTCAGATTCAGATTTTTGATTCATTAAATGGCGGGGTTCTGTTCACTGCCAATGGTGGTCTTCTGTTCGTCGTTGCCACAGTGGTCGATGGTGTTTATCGCTAGGTTCATAATCAGGGCAATAGTAATGTGTTTTTATATGTCCTAACAGTGAAATATTACTAAATTTGTTTTTCACTGTTGCAATGCTTGTCCCTCTCATGGGTTAACATGGGGGCTACCTTGAAATATGATTAAAGTGTAGATTACCTTTGGGCGTGGATAGACATGTGGCGTTTGGGGTCTCTGAGCTCACAATTTAAAAATACATATTTTAGTAAAGTTGATTTTGCGATTGTGTGTTTGAAAATGCCACTTTTAGAAAGTGAGCATTTTCTTGCCTATACCATTTCTGTGACTCTGCCTATTTGTGGATTCCCTGATTGGGTCAGTTTGACAGTTGGGCTGGTTGCACCTCACACTAGACAGTGACACAAAGGGAGCTGGGGTGTAGTCTGCATTTCCTGATGAGCCATCTGTGCTAGGAGGGAGGGGAGGGGTGTTCACTTACACTTGAAAGGGCTGTGCCTGTCCCCACACAATGCAGTCTCCAACCCCCTGGTGAGTGTCTGGGGCCTGACTGGGCAAGGCAGGATTTCGCATTCAAGAGAGACTTTGCTTTGAAGTAGGCCTACTTCAAAGGAGAAATTGGGTATAAGAAGGGCACCCAAAACCACAGACTAAGGAATACTTCTGGAAACCAAGAGGAACCTCTGCCTGGAGAAGAGCTGAAGAGCTGGGGAAGAAGAGCTGCCCTGCCTGTGACTGTGCTTTGTGGAGCTATCATGCAGTTGCTGCTTCTGCCAGAGTAAGAGGGCAAAGACTGGACTTTATGTGCCTTCCATCTTGTGAAGATCACCAAGGACTTGATTTAGAGCTTGCCTCCTGTTGTTTGAAGTCTCAGGGACGGCAAAGACTTCTCTTGGCCAGCACCTGGAGTCTCTGGAGAGATTCCTACTCTGCCCTGTGGTGCCCATCCAGTTCCCGAGTCCCTGAATGTGGAAGCTGACAGCCTAAGAGGAAGAAATCCACGCACATAATGCTGTGTGGGGAAAAGATTGATGCGACTCTGATCTGCGGCTGAAAAATCGACGCGCTGCCGGCTTTGCGGCTGAGAATCGATGCTTGCCTGCAATGTGACCGAAGAATAAATGCATGGAGCTGGAGAAACGATGTGTAGCATCGCTGACGGAGACTGGTGAGATCGCAACCCACGCTGCGTGGTTTCCGAACCTCTGCTTAGTTTTTGTCTATGTACGACTTGATTGAGAAGATAGGGAGTTTATGCTCCAACTGGTCTCCTGAGGGGTACCTCTAGTAACTTTCCTATGCAAGTTATGCCCTTCCCTAGAAACTACTCAACAGATCAATCCATCAATGAATGAATGAATGAATCAATCAATCAATCTTTATTCATTTAATAAAAATAATCATAAAAGCACATTTAAGGCAAATAAATAGAATACAAAACAAGAAATTGACCAGAATAAACAATGCTATATTTTCAGGTTTACGGTCCACTTCATAACGACCACATACGATTTATACTAATAAAACAGGAGAGATTTACGATGGCAGATTGCTTATAGTAAAAAAAAAAAAAATCAAACGTTGAGAGAAACCCCAGATGTTGAAAGCCTTGGTAAAAAACATAAGGCTGACCTGCATCTGCAAAACCTATTCTTTTCAAAAGCTCATCATAGTTACAGAAAAATGTCAAATGGATCAATGATTGTGATGATAATTCTATACAGTAAAAGATACAAATTGAGGCATTTTCAATTTTCCTAATGGAAAATATAAATAGCAGCGAATTAAGGCCAATCTAAATTGTGTAAGAAGTGCTAGATCCCAGTCAAAGTCAAGATAGGGTACAAGTCCCAATATACTATGTTTTACTGCATAAGCCCTAATAAAAGATGGTTGATGCACCATGGCTTCTGTGTCAGACCGTTTGTCGCTCATGAAGGACTTCTTCACCCATTGCTTTTCACTAGCAAATGATGAGCCAGGTGAAAACATTTCTCCGAGTCAGGTATGGTGGTCTTGATATATTGCAGTCAGGGTATTTTATAGCCAAAATCACAGGAAATACAGGGGCCTATTTATGAGATAGTTTGAGTCGCTCTTGCACCACACAACCTGATGCAAGAGTAAGGCAAACCTTAAGCCTCATTTACGAGGCCCTCGCTGCACACTGCACCACCGGAACATGATTTTTTTTTACACTCCAGGGGCGAAGTGTGCCAGCTGATATTTATAAGGCTACACAAAGCCACCTTGTATGGCTTTTCATGGGCTTGTAAATATGAACCCCTTTCACGCATAAGACTTCGTGCAAGGGTCGTTCCATGGGTATTGCTTGCGATGTTCCCAAGTAACATCCATTGAACCCGAAGGAGGCTGATGCATTCCCAGATTTACAAGTCTGGGAGTGCGTCAGATTCCTATACCACCTCAGGGGTGGCATAAGAGTGATGCAACGGGGAGAAATATCTTTATTTCTCCCCATGTTTTCTCTTTCTATGTGTGTTGCATTCTGCCGCACACATACAAAGAGGAAAACGCCTCTTGTTATTGTGTTTATGCAGGAAGGTGTTCCTTTCTGCATAAAACAATCATCCCCACAATGCAGGCACCCTTCCACCATGGTGCGAAGGTGCCTGTGTGGGTGCATAGTGGCAATTTGTCCACTAGCACAGGGGGACAGGACTGAAATATGCTGTTTCTTGTAGATATGATGCATTTTACAAGGCACTTGCTGAGCTGTCTTACTGGGAACTGGAAACAGGTGACTTGCTGTGCTGCACCACTTTTTCATAAATATGGCTCACAGTGCTTTTATGAAAAGATGCACTTTCATTACTCCATATGTAGATCCATGGCAGCAGAAGAACTAGTTTTATCAAAGCCTCTGCATAAGTGATCTTTAACTCCTTGTGTGCAAAGTAATTGGAGTAGCCAGTGGTAGTCTCAAAATGCAGTGGTGAAATAGACCTAGTCCCACTATTAGATGCAATGTTAAACAGTTTTCCTACAGCTTACAAGAATTGCTGCTGTTGACACAGATATGCTAATTAGAAATTATTAATGAATGTTTATCTGTTTTGATTAATGAAAAGTTTGTAGAGAAATTAATAGTAGAGAAAATAATGGGCACGTATGAAAATGTGCCCACGGGGTACGGCAGCCACTTATACGAAATTTTACTAAAATAACAAAAAATGTGTGAAATAATGAAAATGTATAAGAATAATGTAGTAATATGTCATATTGAGATGTATAACCTATGTTTTGTATTAGTTTGTAGAATTAACTTAGCTGAAGCTATGGCCTAGTCTTTTCCAGGCACAAGAAGCTGAATTTCTAGCGCACCGCAGAGAAGCTGATGTCTTAACCTAACCTTGAACCACCCCATGTTAAAATTGCTTAGCTAGAATTTTCTGTAATTAATTGATACAATTATGTGTAGAGGAGGCTAAATGCACTTTCTGAGGGCTTGAACAATGGTAGAACTGACTGTAGAGGAACATGCAACATTTTCGATACCTGAAGAGCCGGATGATGAAGACATCGTACAGTGGACCAATCCGTGAACTGTGAAAGAAGAAATATTAGAACTCATAGATTTGAAAAATTTATATTATAGGTTAGTCATATCTGATGATTGAGTGACCACTTGGGAATTAGGGGGATGGACTGAAAAACTCTAATAAAAAGTCATAACAATGGGCTAACAATTCAGAATTTAGGGAGATGCGAGGGGAGAATTGATGACATCAAGAGACGCGGTTTGAGATTCTGTCATTGGGCTCATATTGTTGTGAGCCTGATGCGTTGCTGATTTATTTGATGACCTGAAGACGAAGACTGACTTTGTTGCTTATTGATTCTGTCGATAGGTAGGTATGAAAATGTGACTGACTAACTTTGTGCCATTTCTTCTAGGTACCAACTGTGCTGTTTATAGTTTTTCTGTTAGCTAGATGTTTTATCAAATTCATATTTTCTAAATTGTTTTGCATGAAGTCCCACAAGCTAATGCCAATCTGGGTTAGTTAAGGGTCTTTTGGGTGACTTGACAGTGACCAATGATTGATTAACTGGTTTGCTGAACTCTGCTAATAATGCTGTTATATTAATCTTTATTGGCTTATGTTAAAGCATTTGAGCATATGTTTTTCCCAAGTTTTGATTAGATTGTGTTATTGGTGGTTGCTAATAAACTAATTTTGAGCTGGTTAAATAAAGGTGAGTTAACCAGATGCATTAGCATTGTAATTAATAGGGAAATAAAATGGGTTAACACTTTATTGAGTTGTGGTTATTAATGAAATGTTGTATATATTTGTCTGCTGATTAATGATTCTCTTAGTGGTTATTTATTGTATATTGATTATTGATCACACTGTTCACTACATAGCTAGGATACTCCATGGGATCCAAAAGGTTCATCGGCCTATACGTGTCCCCTTGTAAGTTTACTTACTAAGGACCAGGCACGTTAGCACTGCCTTCGAAGTGTAAGATAGGAAAGCCACTTGCTGGCTGAGTCAAAGAGTATCCCGAGTTATGTGAAGTGACTGAGTTTGCCAATTGGTTTGACCTTCTTTTCCACATCGATTTCAAACCTTTGGCACCGCAGGCCATAACAAACGTTTTTGTCAGGTTTGTTTCAAGGGCCAAACTCACCATAAAAAGTACACATTGTCAATGGGTATCTTCAGGTCAATAGGGGTAAGAGGTAACAAAAGTGCCTTGTCTGCGTACAACAGCAATGGGACAGTTTCATTTCTCACCATTGGAATATCTTGTTCCTGTCCAGCAAATCATTTTTAAGATTATTAATAGACAACATGAATAAAATAAGCATTAAAACGCAACCCTGGCGTACACCACGGGTGAGTTTAAAGGAATCTGTACACTCAATTGGCAGAGTAAATCGTGTATCCACTCCATGAGGACCAAGGCGAGGGAACAGATGCCAAATACTAGAGATTTCTCCAAGCCTGTATGTAATTTGTATTATATAAACATAATCCTGTAAAATTATGCATAATTTGTAAACTTTAAAAAAAAACAATTTTGCTTATTTTTTGCCTATGTAAGACTTGTTGGAGCAGAAAAGACTGTGCCCGTTGACTGTACATCAACCTGCTTCCTCCTGATGCACATCATCATTTGTACTGCTTAGGCACTTGAAACTCTGACGTTTGACACATAGGGACATGCATCATTGTTGGCCTGTGTGCATTGGTGCCTGTGGCCCATATGTACGGGCTATGTGGTACAGGGCAGCATAGGAAGTCACCTTGCTATGCTGCCAAGCGTCACAGGAAAAAGGCAGGAATGTGCAGTAATAATCTGATACTGTTCATTCCTGTCTTTTCCCCTGCGCTGGCGCACAATAAGCTGTTTAGCGCCAATACAGGCACCCTTGCATCATAGTGTAAAGGTGCCTGTGTTGTATGCAGGATTGTTTTTGTGGCCCTTCCTGCACAAAAGCAATTTTGAGAGACTATTTCCTCTTTCTAGGTGTGCTACAGAATGCAGCACGTGCCGCACACATGGTAAGAGGAAAACATGAGGAGATATAAACATATTTCTCCTTGTTATACCTCTTGTGGGGAGGCATTTGTTTTTGTTGCATTACAGGTTTACAAGGTCTTGTAAATCTGGGAATGCATCAATATCCATGGATGTTGAGTGGGGACACCCACACAACACCCATGAAACGTGTCTCTGGGGCACAGTAATGTAATGCAACGATTTGCACTGTGTTACATTACTTGAGATTTATGAAGCACGAAGGGCCATGCAAGGTGGCCTTGCGTGACTTCATAATTCTCATTTAAGGCTTTTGTCCCTCCTTCACCACATTGCGTGGTCAAGAACGACGCAAATCAGGCCATAAATATTGCGCTGCATGTGTTGGTCTGCATGCACGCTTGATGTGTGCCTCTACTGTGTGCAAATACAATACAAAAGCCTTTTCTATTGGATTTGTCAGAGCTTGCTTTCTTTGTATTTCGGTTTGAATATTTCTATGTATGGATGCAGTGACAGTTTCCAGGAGATTTTGCATTGCTTCTACCAGATGGAATGCCGAGTATTGTTATAGGTACATTTTTGCACCCTACTCATTTCGAGGCTTTAATGCGCATTTGTGTTTTCTGTTCACACTTGATAAACGACTTAAATAAATGAATAAATGAATCATGCGTGATCTTGCACTGTAATGATGCACTATACTGTCGTATTTCCTATAAATACGTCCAAATCAAATCTTCTCAACCCATCGTCCCAGCTTTTAGCTGTACACTCCAGGCAGCAATTTTAATGTGTGCAGATTCCACCTGCTTTTCATAATTAGCATGTTGACTACACTATGAAATGTCAGGATCTGTTTTACCTTTGGGATTTGAATGACTTACATCTAGACTCTCCTAGGGAAAAGCAGTAGTTGGACATATGAACAAAAATAAATTGCAAAATCATTCTTTTCCTGAAGGTAAGCTGGCATTCATGGACCAGTAATTTGAATGGATGGCAATGTGGAATTACACGAAGAGCCGTTCTGGATGTCTTCTCTTAATACGATCTGACTTTTTTAAAGCTCTTTCCATAAATGCAAAGTTGGCTCCAGGGCAGCCAATTAATCTCTTGTCCTGCACCATTACTTTTAACAATGTCGCTGTGTCATTTGAACAAAGAACACCATAAAGTGTAAGTGGTCACCCGACTGAACAAGACAGAACAAAATTAAAGTTTAGACATATATAGGTATCTGTGCAGTACGTATTGGTGACGGCTATTCGACTTTCAGCCACGCTCCACTGCAAATGATCAGGAACGCGCCAATGCACATCACATCCAGCAGTAGTTTTAGAAAGGCATTTATTTTACCTAATCTTCAATGAAAGGCAAAAATCACATTGGCATCCAATTTTGAACTAAAAGTGCAATTTGAAGTTGGTATTGCATTTTTCGAAGAATGCATCAGATATGATATGTTCTTGTGCATTTGTTTTATACAAGTAATGCGTAGGCAAATGTCTCTAGGGCATAATTTAAGTAGCATAAACTACATTATAGGTTTAACTTTTTTATAAAGCTATTTATTCGATACTGGTGATTTCTATAATTTTCTTTAGAAGTAATGTTTAATAGTTCTACATATGTGGGAAAGAATTTCAGAAATGGTAAATTCACAAGATGGCCTGTATACTCAGAAAAAGACTGAATATGCGCCTGGCTGTGCAACTCATCAGTGGCAGCTAGCAAGACTAAAATATGGTGGGGCATGATGGCGCAAACTCACCATATGTGCAGCTCTCTCTGTGCAGTACTTTTACCCGCCCCCCCGCGTCCACGAGCAGGAATGAAAGGACTTCCTTCCTGCTTGGTGGAATGCAAATCCAACCAATCCTGGAGCTGCTGTCATGCTGTTTTCATCATGTGAGCAGCTCCAGGATTGGTGGGAGCAGGCTAAACCAGCAGTCATTTTGAGACTTGGGCCTGTGCCAGCAACCCCCCTGCAGTTTGGCAGCCATAGGATTGCTGGGCCCACAGTGCACATGTCAGGCTGGCCGTAGCAACACAGCTGGCCAACCCGGCATGCGTACTGAAAGGGGAAGCAGTCATCCTGCAATCGAAGAATTCAGCCCGTCCCCTGTTCTCACACTCACGCTGTACACAGTGGCAAAATAAAATGGCATTATTATGCCATTTTATTTATTTGTATTTGCCTCCTGCACTTGCAGAAGGCAGGCCGACACTCATCTGCTCTTTACGAGGAACAACCCTGGCAACTCATTAGATTCCTGTAGTGGGGAACATACTTCAGGACCACTGACTTTCAGTAGAACTTTAACCAGTTTCAAACTAAGGACTCATTTAATGTTTGTTGAAATAGGAGTTCTGCCATAAATCACCAGAACTCCATTAAGTATTGGGGAAAGCACAAGGTTTATAATGGTGGAGCACTACCAGTGTAAAGATTTAACCTTGCCACCCCTCTCCACTAGCAGCCACCAGGTCACGTGTACTCTCATCCCACATTGTTATGGGCAAGACTTCTGTCACTCATTTTTCTGCCTGTGTCAGTCATGTAATGCATGGTAGACACAGGCAGCAAAAATGAATAATGGCCCCCTCATGCAGGGAGAAACCTTACTGCATGTCGAGGACATTAGTCTTTTGTTATTCTGTGTGTTTCTGGAAAACAAATAGCTTTCTCGATTGGGGGCTGTTAAAAAGGTTACTATGTGGAAAACTTCATTGCAGTGAAGGTAGCTACCACAACCCACAACTACTGCTCCCTTCACAACAGCAAGACCCCTGTCAGACAGGTGTGGATCTCTTAATACGGCAGGTAGCCCTCCCACAGGAGAGTGAAGATTTTCAATAAGGGCATTTAAGATTTTTGTTGACACTCAAGTGTGACTACTGGGCGAAAGATCTCTTGTTCAAATAAAATGTGTTCTGGGGATTCATACATCTAGACATTTGCTCACTGTGTGACCATTATCTTTTCTGATCACCTCAGATTCATGCACTCAACTGCCCAGACACTTATGAACACATGTTCCAGCACCACATTACTACTGCTCTCCCCCTCATAAGAACTGCCCGAACAGGTATCTCAGTTAAGTTATTGGTTTATGAGAAAATATACCATTCATCGGGGGGAAATCCCTTCAGTTGTTCTTTTCAGGCCAATGGGCTGTTGATGTTGACAGAGATTAATCAGGAGCTGTGCATTACCTTAATCAATATCTTTAGCTATTTCAATATTAGTCAATAATGGGAGTTCAGTATGAGATAAAGGGTTTTATTAATCAAATCGTTTAGTAAATCATCTTTATTTAGGTTACAGAATAAAGACCTATTAGTCTGAATTCATTAGAGTTTAGTTCACAAATAATCAATACACAATCAGTAATTCTCAATAAAAATGCAATAAGCAATTTGTCATCATCTAGTACATGTACAGATGGCATGTTAGTATATGCAGGCACAGATTTTTCTGTCTCTGATGTGAAGTGTATCTCTATTAATAATGCTATAGCTACTTATACTACTACTTCTAATTTAATACACATCATAATCTTGCATCTAGCCTTGGTTTAGAAACATGTTTTTCTACAGCCAGACCATAAAGTGAAATATAGCAGCAAGTAAAGTCAATAATCCACTTTCAGACTTTGGCACTAAGCAGCTTCTCCAGCTTTATTCTTTTCCTTCACAGTTAGTTCTTTTAGCTTTATTTACAGCAATCTTAGTTTAGTCATCCTTAAACCTATCCCATCTTCTTCTAAAACATTATCCCTACTGTTCTACTGCAGCCTGGGCCCAGGAAAATGTTCTTTTTTTTTATTTTATGACTTTTTAAAATGTTTCTTGTATAATACCAGTCTCTTTTGTATTTAACTTAACAGTGTCTGTCAAACCTTTAATTTTAACAATTTTTCAGAATATTTTCAATTGATTTTTCTCAATTCTTTTTCAGAGCAAAGCTATGGAGGTTTGAACAGTTCTGATTTAAAATCAACCAAATCTGATATTGATGTGTTTAGCACTTGACTCATGTAGTAAGTCCATTCAGGTGCAGAATACCTCTGACATGGTAGTCATGCACTTTTTGATCTCCTTGGTGTGTACTGATCTTTCCCTTCTGTGTCACTTACACTGCTTGATTCTGTCTCCACAGCAATTGCTGGTGGTATGCATTCAACTGACACACTTGATCTCAATTTCTTCCCACCATGGTTTCTTGGCCATTCAGCCGTTTAAGTGACTCTTCTTGATCTAGTACCTCTCCCTTCACCTGCATCATCTAGTTGTTCTGGTGATATCTCAACGGTTACCTCAGGTAGAGCTCTTGTTTCTTTTTCTTCTTCTTCACCAGAAACTTCAATGCCACTTTGTGAAATCACAGGATCTTGTATCGGTGTGACTGTGGCTCTTCACTCCTTTCTCTTTCTTGCTTTAGCCAGTGGTCTTGGTTCTGTCTCAAAGAACACTATTTCTTCATATGGACTTCTTACTCTATCAGTGTGCGATGCAGCCACCACGTTTTTTGTACCAGGCGCACTTAACAGCAATGTATGTGATGAGGATGATCTATAAGGGGCCTTTTCATCTTGGTTTCAAACATTACTTTTGCCTTTGATTCTTTAAAAGGACCTAGTCACCAGGTCTAAGGTTGTGGCACTGCTCTTGATGTGGACAGTTTCAACCTGTCAAGAAACAGAATACACATCAGCCATTCCCTTGCAGTAATTGAATCTCATGTCATCCTCAATGTTGACAAGTGCATTTGCAAGTACAGCAGGCAGCCTCATTGCATGCCGCAGAAAGATCTCATGCAGCAATAATACTGTCTTCCTGTCAGGTGTACTTCAAAGGCTCATCAATACCAAAGGCAAAGCATCAGGTCATTTCAGTAAAGTGGAGGTAGAGACTTTCGCCAATTGGGACTTTATGGATCCCTTGAGCTGTTCAACCAATCCAGACGCTTCTGATAACTACAATATCATCTCTACTCCACTTGTAAAGCTGCACACAGCATCCTCCGGGCTTCATTGTTAAAATGAGTCCCATGAACTGACTCCAGAGAACCCTGTAAACCAAACCTTGGTATTAACTCTTGCAACAGCAGTTTCACTACAGTGAGATTATCATTCCTCCATGTGGGGAAGGCTTCCACCCATCGAGAGACATTGTACACTATAACTACAACATATCTCAGTCCATTACAAACAGGCATCTCAATGAAATTCATTTGCATCTTGTACCACCTGATCTTTCTACATGGCCCTGTGTTACTGGTGTTCTCCTCCCTACATTCACTTGTTGACAAGTTACACAGCAGTGACACAACTCTTCTGCAAGCATTCTGAACCTGGGGTTAAACCAACTCTGTCTGAATAATTTCACTATTGCATCTCTCCTTAGATGTAACTGGGCCATGGAAATGCTGTGTCATGGAGACAACAAACTGTCTGGTAACCTTGGTCACCCATCTACCGCAATCCAAATGTCATCTTCTTTTTTCCCCACATCCTGCTCTGATCCAAACCTGTTGTTGTGACTCTGAAACATCTACCTTCAACCTCCTAAGCCCTTCCCATGTATCACCTACAGATAACAACCTCAAAAAAGCAGTGTCCTCTTCTGATTCATTTGTGTAAGTTCTGTTAAATGTGCAGGCCACAAGTGCACACTATCGCGCAACTTCATGAGCAAATCTATTACCAATTCTGACATAATTATTGCCAATTCTGTGAACTGCACTCTTAACCACTGCAACTTCTGTAGGCATTTGTAATGTGCCAATCAATATTTTTACATGTTCTCTATTCCAGATGGGTGTACCAGATGAGGTTATGAAACCTCTCTGTGACCATAACTGTCCAAATTCTTCGACCATACCAAAGCCTTATTGATTGTTTGTAAATATAATCACTTTCAGTTGGGCAGATAGATCAGAGGGCAATCAGTTTTGAAACTTGTGTTGAGCTAACACCTCAAAGCCATGAAGCTTTTACAGCTTCTTGAATCGTACAGTCAGCATAAGCAGCTCTCAATGTACCTTGTTTCTCTCACATGAACCATCCACAAAGATTACATAATCAGGCTCAATCTAAGGTTCATCTTTTATATCTGGCTTTGGCTTGGTGCATAAATCCATGACATCCAGACAACCATGTTCAACAGCCCCATCATCAATTTTATTTTCAGGAAGGGGCAACAAAATCAATAAATTTAGTGTCTGACATCTTTTCAAGATCACATGTTCTGCAAGAATCTGTTGTTCATATTCGTAAGTCTAATGTCTATCAAGTACTTTTTTTTGTTTGGTAAGCAAAATTTCAATGGAGTAAGGGGCCCTAACAGTTAAGGTATGTCCCATCTCTATATTTTCACATCTCCCTATACTGACATCAAGCACAGCAACAAAGGCAGCTGGTCAAGGGTTGTCAAGAAGTATGGCACAGGTTTTGGGGAATCCCCATGCATCTAAGTAAGCACTGCAAGAGCTCAGCCCTCACTCTCACTGCAAAATAATGTGACCATTTTACTGTAATCCGGCATTCCTAGTGCTGGATCATGACATAGACTTTCTCTCAGCTGTAGTAAAACTTTCAAGTACGTGTTGTCCCACGGGACGGGCACATTTTTCTGTGTCAGACTCAGCAAAGGCTTAGCCACTAGGTAAAAGTTTGGTATCCATTATCTACATTAACTGGCCATTCCCAGGAACCTTCTGACTTCTCTCTGCTTTGTGGGTGAGTTAATCTTGAGGATGGTCTCTACTTTCTCTTGTGACAACTTTCTTGTTCCTTTCTAAACAATTAATCCCAAGTACTGAACTTCTTCCTGACAATATTGCAGTTTGCTCAGAGACACTTTGGGGGTTATTCTAACTTTGGAGGAGTGTTAATCCGTCCCAAAAGTGACGGTAAAGTGACGGATATACCACCAGCCGTATTACGAGTTCCATAGGATATAATGGACTCGTAATACGGCTGGTGGTAAATCCGTCACTTTCCCGTCACTTTTGGGATGGATTAACACCTCCTCCAAAGTTAGAATAACCCCCTTGATGTCCAGTCTGCACCATGCCAAAACTCACTCTCTGAATACAAAATAGAACATGAACTGGCTGTCCTTATACACTGGGATAGAGAAGAAGGCTTAGCACTACAATGGCTCACCATTCAGTAGTGCACAGGATTCGAAAAAAGGATGGTGGGTGGATTCAGTACCACGGGACAACACGAAACAACAATATTGTTAATCTTTTGTAAGTCTTGAACAATCCTATATTTACCATTATGCTTCTGCAAGCCCATGATTGGGGTGTGGCAAAGGCTTCTAACAATGTCTCTTAGAATTGCTTTCATCAACATGTCTGCGATTATTGGTGCTATCCCTACCACTGTCTCTGGGATCAAATTGTATGGTGGTGTTCTTGGGAAAACTGTGTTTGGTTTTACTGTAATGTGGACTGGTTCTACATTGGTTATTAGTCTGATGTCTTTTCCTGTAGGATCCCACCCTTCTGAGTTCACAGTCTCCATTAAATCTGGGTGTGACTCTCCTACTGTTATCACTGAATAGAATCCTACAGCCGCTTCTTGTCAGGCCAATTTGAATTCAGCATCTTCTTCATGAGTTTGAGACTTGACACCATCTTGAGTACCGTAAATTGTGCAATTTAACTTGCTAAACAAATCTTTTCCTAGCAGATTTACGGGACTTGACTCCCGCACTACAAACTTGGGTTTTTGGTCAAAGGAACCTGTTTTTACAGGAACATCTTGTGAAGCTGAGGTTTGTGATCTGTTGATTTGTGACTTATACAACTGGGATCTTCTTTCCCAACAGAGGTAGGTCTGAGACGTCCGCTGTTCTAACAGTGGAACAGGTAGCCCACGTGCCAATCAAAAATGACACTTGGTGGGCATTAACGTCTCCTTCTACAAATTGGCCACTTTAGTCTACCTCTAAGACTGCACCAACTACGTAATCTTTCTCCCCCTATCATTGCAAGTCATCAGAGTCAAAACGCTCACTGTCCAACATAGGGAATTGTTGAAGTTGGTTCTGATTCTGGGTCTGGGATGGGTTTGGATTTGCTCTTGGCATCTGATTCACATTAATCCCAGGATTTTCCATTTTTTGTGAGACCACCGGAACTTGCAGAATCTGCATTATGGGAACCTGTGACTACTTTGGCATTTGTACTTGATTTCCTTCTTGCATTTGAACATCACCACTCAATCGGTTGGGATTATGTCTACACTCCCTCTTACAATGCCCGATCTTGTTACAATAGCGACAACAAAACCATTTTTTCAGAGTTGCAACATCTACACCAGAATGTGGATCAACCGGACCTTCTTGACATCTACCTTGTGAAACAATCATACCTCCTTGAACAACTTGAACTCTGGTATGAAACTCAACACTTTGCATTCAACCAGAATTCCCTGCAAATGACTGATTCTGAAATCCTTTTTGTGTGAACTTTGTTTGCACAAGCATAAACCTTTCCTTAATTCTTTTTTTGCTTCCTTTCCTGCTCATCACTACAATATTTTACATATCTTAGGATCTCATCTAGCAGTTCCCAGCAAATCTCAAACTATTTATGTGCATCCTAATCTCTGTTATTAACCTGAGAACAAACTGCAACACAAAGAACCCCATATCAGTCTTGTCAGGATGTACATATCCCTGTGTTGATTAAACGTCTGCAGCAATCACTCATAATAGTCATACACTGATTCTTTTGGCTCTTGTGTTGTTCTTTTTATTTCCACTCAATCATTATATTTTCCTGGAACTTTGCCTTTCAGTAAGGTTATCACCTGATCATATTTATTCATGACAGGAAATGGTGTATTGGTAAGTGCATCACTCATGGCTCTGTACATGGCCTTTGCACATATATTTTACACTGGGCACACAAACCACTTGGCACTAAATATCAAAAAGCGTATTTAAGTCAGTCCATATCACCTTTGAATTTTTTACAAATCCGTCAACTTGTATATACCACTGTGCAGGATTCTGTCCCAGTCTGGAAGATAATTTGTAAATGCTGCAAGATCGCCTCTACTCCAAGGCACATGAACATACCCTCAACCTGGTATTTCTCTCACTGGAAAAGCCAAGGCTTCCCCTTCATCCGGGGGACCTGGCAGTGGCTTTCTATTTGCTTCAGCTGCCTCTAATTTTTTTTTTCTTTTTATGTTTTTTAACCATTTGCTCTAAAATTTTTCAAAATCGCTCCACTTACGAATGCATTTTACTAATTCAGTAATATATAATCACATTCCTTAAGAGCACATTGTTTCAATAGCTTCATCATCCAGCTGTGCCCTAAAACATTTCTGCAATGGGAGACTTTTTGAAAAATTGACTCCATATTTTCTGGCCAATTCAGTTAATTTGTTATGTGTAGCCGCTGCACACCTAGTATTCTCCTTCCTCAAATATGTCTGTTCTTTTTCTTGGTGTTGATTCACATGTTCAAGATCTAAACATCCTCTGATTATTTGTGCTATCTCTACTTTTAATCTCAGGACATTTAGCAGTCTTTCCTTCTCTGTCTCTTGTTCAACATCAACATGATCTTATGCATTTCCTGTCTTTTTATTTTCTGCAGTTTCTTAAAATCACAGAGGAAAAGTCACATCTTCAAATAGATTCATCTCGCCTTGTGCTATTGGTGTTGTAAAGAAAATCTTTCCCCCTTCCCTCAATGTCTGAACTGTTTATGGTGGTGTCCAAGCAACAATTTGTGAATTCTGCAATGTCGGGATAAACCCTGCTGCAGGCGCTCCTCCAGCAACTCCTTGAACTACAGTATTTGGAACAATATTAATCGGAGAAGTTCCTATGCAAATCTCTGTTGAATGTGCTGTTTAACTCCAGCAACAGGTGCTGGTGCAGTCACAACAAAAGCTGAAGGTATCACTGTATGATCAGTCTCAACTTGATTCTTTCAATTTGAATCATATCCGGGTCCACGGGGGCTATAGCCACCTTTGCAATAACAGTCAAAGTACCCTCAGTATTTGTTGCAGTGGCCACATAAAATGGATGCGGAGCTTACAAAGCATTCAAAATCTCTTCCCCAGAATCACTATCTGTGTCTGATTGTGTTTCATCTTTTGCATTTTCATTTCCCTATGCTTTATTCTTTTTCAACTTTTCTGTTTTTTCAGTAGTAATTGTTGGGTACATTCTAGCTCCTTAGACTATGGCTTTCCTCCACTTTGGCAGTTCTTCTTTCCCATTTAGCATCTGCATAACTATCCACTGCTTTCTTTGCCCTGTTCTGATATTTCTCCTTTTGTCTAGTTTTACCCCAATCATAAGGATGCATGCTGTATAGGTCTGCAAGCTGGGCCCATGTCATATAGCTTCTCTTTCAGTCTTTCAATGATTCTTAATTCTAGTGTACCATAGATTGGAAGACTCAAGAGACCCTCATTTTCAGTTATCTTGCACCACAAAGGTGTATGCAACCCCATATCCATTGCCATATAATGTGCTGTTGTACCCTCAGGAAGTGCCTCTTAACCTTTCCGTACTGAAATTGTCACATCTCCTTTCAATAAACTCTTAAAAGCTGTAAAACATTTCATGATTTTGAATTATTAAAGAAATGATAAACAACACAATTAAAATCACCAATTCTTGATTCTATTCCACATACATCAGTTTCTAAGTAAGCCCTTCTCCTAACCTCAGTGCTGTTCTACACACAGACCATCCAATCACGGTGTGGCGTTTCACACACATTGATCTGTCCCATCACGGCACAAAATGATGCAACTCCTCCCTCCTTGCAGCAGTTCTCCATCCTTGTGCACACAATTCTACAACTCTAAACAAAAACAAAAACAAAATCTTTGCCTGCTCCTCGAAAGAAAAACAAAGGCAATTCAATAACCAGAATTTTTCGTTTTTTACACCCTTTGACTCTTTTTCACTCAAAGGTTTTTCACACACAGGAATTAAATCTTGACCAGCGGTATATCACCCTGATCAATGCAGCTTCACTATTGTGCATACCGTTCGCTAACATCAAACAATATTAGTACATTCACCAGAAATTATTTTAGTCCCTATCTCAATTTGTGCTGACGACGGTGCCTCACGACCTTCATCACAAACCATTAGCAGAGAAGAAAACCATAAATCAACTTTATATTTAACTATCTATCCTCGGATCTTGGACTACTTTGCAGTCGGATAACCTCTTCAACTTCTTTACAATAAGCACATAGGCATCACCAATTCATTCAACACACTTACTCAAACACAATCCGAGCAAAACTCAACAACAATAAATAAACAATGAAGACTATTCACAATGCATGAGTATATTTATACTCACCCTTCCAATACTGCAACCCTCTTCAAAACTTCAGGCTCTCAGCTATGGGATACAGGCATCTAATCATCAAATCAGGGAAAATAATTACAGCTCCTCTTTCTCATAACATGCATTTCCCTCTACTGCCAACTTGACAGAGCAGGGCTCCCAGTTAAGTTAACAGATTACAAGAAAATATACTACTCATCACAGAGAAATTCCTGCTATTCTTCTTCACAGGCTGATGGACGTTTTACGTTGACTGAGATTATTCAGGAGGTGTACTGAACATTAATCATTATCATTTATTATTTCTATCTTAGTGAGTAATGAGAGTTTGGCATGAGTTAAAGGGTTGCATTAATCATATCTTTTAGTAAATCATCTTTATTCAGGTTACAGAATAAAATCATTTTAGTCTCAATTCATTAGAGTTTAATTTAAAATCAATTAATCAATAAACAATCCTCAATTCATAATAAAATATAGCAAGTGTGTTCCATAAAGGAAAGAGTCATTATTCTAGAAAAGGGAATAAAAAAAATGTGTCAGTTCAGTTACTCATAAGGGTTCTGATTCAAGAGAGTGCTTGTAAGCAAAAATCTTCACCATTAAAAGTGAGCTCAAAGTCGATCAAGCAGAACTCCTCAGGAAGATAGGTTTAATGAACTCAGTAGAGTTCCAAGTGCATACATAAAGTCTGAATAGCAAGTGGACAAGGGGGAAATGCTTGACATCAAAGGAAAAAGACCAACCTATTCTAGGAACAAGCACTATTATAGACATCGCATATTTTCAATGTTGTAGTTCATCATTTTATCTTCCTTCAGTCAGCCAATCAGCTTTTGATGCTATCATAGGAACCAGATCACTACCTTCTTCTCGCCAAGAGCACAATGACACCAGTGTTGAAATAAAGAATATCTTATCAAATACAATGTTCTTTGTATTACACTTTCTCATAATTCATTCCCTTTAGAAATGATGCATCCCTGTGTGTGAAATTCTTCATCCCCTCACTAAATACCAAACCTCTGTTTATTAGTTAACAGTGATCTTTGTGTAAGTAGAAATATTTGAAAAATCAGATGAAAACATTTTATACAACTATTATTCATTATGAAAAACATGTTCAAGAAAAGGTCAAGAGGTAAATACTTTATATTATGTTGCCATTCTGTAGTCATGTCAGCATTTCTTTTAACCATTCAGGCCCAATAGGAGTAAACATGATTACCCACTACAATATTTGCATTAAAACTCATTTATTTTTCATTGAAGCCTACTTGTTAATTCCGAACATTATAAAAATACTGTATTATTTTAGGATTTACAGATATTATTAACCCTACCTCCACCTTTAGATCTCCTTTTCACTGAGGAAATAATGAATATCATGACAACACAACTACTATCAACCAATGAAAGTATCATGCCAGAGTACTTTAATCTCCACTAGTGCAATACTTCTTTTCTGTCACTTACAACTTCTCCCTCCCACTATGTGCAAAACCAGTGCACATTAATGGGACACTCTTGACCTTATTATTTCCCCAACAAACTGCACCAAAACACAAAATCCAATTATCACACACTAGTCAGTGAATCTTCAAATTCCTTCCATTAGTATCACTGCCAAACTATCATTCAAATTGCAGCCTAATCTCGAACATACTTAGATCATATGTACCAAATTATATCTATTTCACCTTCTTTAGTATCACAATTACTACCTTTGAACTCACTGATGTGAACAAATGTAGCAATGTTGAAAATTATACCACCAGACTCATACTTGTCATGGTTAATCAGACCCTTATAAAATATCAATAAAAAGGAACTTGGACAGCATTGCTCAACCAGTTTTAACTCTGAGACTTGTTATTGTTGTGATCTACGACTGGTTCACCTTCTCCAATGTGCTAAGCAGACCTGGACTGGTATGTCATAGCATTTTCTGAGTTATTTTTGAATGGGTAGGTTTTGAATATTAATATGGCTTTTCAGTTGCTATAGGAAGACCATAGCACAAGGATCAAATGATGGTGTGAGTTTCAAAATAAACGTATTAAACAGTGTTTTCAATTACGGTGTCCAGGTACTCTCACTTTTATAACAGTTAGCCATGCACAGATACATAAATGGAATAAAACATGTTGACCCCTACAGTGAGAAATTGGGTTGCTTGTTTGGGGGTTGGAGGATGAACAACTACAATCCTTGTCAGGGTGAACCACAAAAGTCATTAAATTAAACTTTGCTAAACTGTGTGGTAGCTTAGCACGAAAGCAATCTGGCTTCATTTAGAGGCAATGTGTAAGATATTTATGCAGCCCACAAACAGTAAGAAAGTAAAAACACAACACAAGAAAAATCTCAAACCAATTTTACAAAATGGGGAACTTTTTAATGAATAAAATGACCACACAACAAATTTAATCCAATCAGTAGAATGAAAGTTATTAATTATTCTTTTTTTTGTGTGGAAAAGGCACCTTCAAGATCAAAGTGGAACTACGAGTATTGAATCGCACATCTTGGGGTAAAGTTACAATGGAGCATGGGTTTTATAAACATGGTGGATTGGGCCAGACTTGGCTTGCCTTCGGACGTAGAAGACATTTTGAAGAAAAGTCCAGGAGAAGGTAGAGTTCAGGGGGAGCACTGCTGCAGACTGAGTCCAAGGAGGAGTTGTCACCATCGGGGAGCACTGGATGAGGCCTGGGTGAAGACTAGTGTCAGGTTCCTTTGTTGGTGTGCTGAAGGCAGCCCTTTGAAATGTAAGTGGAGCAAGGAACAGCTCTGCACCCAGGGGTCCAGGCAGGATGTCTCATGTTGCAGAATGGCTCTTACTGTCTGGCAGGAATACACAAACCCACAATAGCAAAGCCATTCAGAGTCATGTGAGCCAGGACACTGGCAGAGTCACAAACATGTTTAGAGCAGGAAAATGCCAAGTTTTCAAAAGTGATATTTTCAGAACTGTGCCTTAACATCTGTATTTACTATTAAAGAAGATGTTACATTACAATTCATTTGATTCTAAACATATATTTCTACTGGTTCCCAATCACAAATTAGCTCTTAGTAATTATAATGAGGTAACCCAATGTTATACCAAGGAGGAGGTAGGACTTGCAGTAGTGAAAACTGAATTAAGGGGGTTCTTTCGTTATCAGGAAATGTAAAACTTAAATCATATGTCCTGCTTTTTAAATACACGGCATCCTGCCCTTTGGGCTTTTTAGTGCCTACCTTAGGGTTGACTTACATGCTTTAAAAGAAAGGGTTAGGTCTGGCAAAAGGTTTACTTTGCCAGGTCAAATTGGCAGTTTAAAGCTGCAGTACAGGCTGCAATGGCAGGTCTGAGACATGTTTTATGGTGCTACTTAAGTGAGTGGCACAATGCGTGCTGCAGGTTCACTAGTAGCACTTAATTTACAAGCTGTTGGAACCATGTAGCACCACATACATACCAATTTTTATGGAGACAGCACGATCACTTTAGAACCGCGTAGCAGTGGTAAAGTGCACAGAGTCCTAATGCTAACAAAAACAAAATTCTGAAAAATTAAGAAAACAGGAAGGGTAAAGGTACAATGTTTTGGGATGACCCTACTAAGAAAGCCAAGTCCAAGAACAAAGGAGCAGGAAACATTTATTGATGCTATATATAGGTGCATACGAGATTATCATGAATGCTGGCTGGACTTATAGTGATTAACCAAAGAACATGTGAAGCGAAAGACCAATGCCCTTAAAAAGGGGGAGTTGCCCAATCAAACTGAATCTAACATTACTGCTAAAAAAACTCTTTACAGCATTGGGACAATTGATGGCCTCTTTGGAGCAGACATGTCAGAAAATGCCCGCCATGCAGGTTTGAATTGTCTTCGCGTAAAGCACTGTAAATAGTGAGACCACATATGACTGGACACCTACTTCTTTTGGCCTGATTTGTGTCCTTGATACAAGCCACATATCCTATGATAGTGTGCATAGGGTCATGTATGTGATGACAGCTGTAAGGGGAAATGTTCTTATGAATGTGGGCTAAGTCACGTGTGCCATTCCAATGCAAGGGTAAAAACGCTTACCTGAAACACGACTCTCTGGATCTCTGCCTTTATCACGCACATGCAGATGGGCAAAGAACAACAGAACAAGAAGTATCGGGACAGGTAGGTGGGGCTGGGGTAGTTTTTGTGATAGGCAGCAGGATTTTAGGGTTCAGGGCGGGGGTCAGGGTAGTTCGAAAAAAGGAAGGGCAGTTTTCAGGGGTGAGGGTCAGTTTTAGGGCTCAGGGTGTGCTGGCTGGGGTCAGAGTCATTTTTAGCAAGGGACTAGAGGTTGGAGAGAGGAACAGGAATGATTGGGAGGGATAATGGGGCTGTGGCTGGGTTGGAGGATAGTTTTTAGGGGTGGGGTGGTTTTAGGGCTCAGGGCAGGTAGGGGTAGTTTTTTTGACAGGGGGCAGGGTTTTAGGACCCAGGGTGGGGAGGATTGGAGTAGTTTTAAGAGCTGGGTTTTAGGGCTCTGGGTGATGGAGGAAGGGGCAGTTTTCAGTGGTGAGGGCAGTTTTAGGGCTGGGGTGGGGGGCTGGGATCTGGGTAGTTTTTAGCAAGGGGCAGGGTTTTAGGCCTCGGGGAGGCGGCAGGAAAAGGGGTAGTTTTAAGGGCATAGTAGGGTCAGTGTTAGGGCTCAGGGCGGGAGGAAGGGGCAGTTTTAAGGGTTGGGGTGGGGTGAAGTGCAGGGCTGGGGTATGGGGTGTAAGGGGCAGGATGGGGGTATGGCCGAGTGCAATTTACTACGCATACTTCTTTACCAATCATGCTTTTACAATGAAATTCATTGTAAAGGCATGCGTGGTAAAGGCATGCACGGTAAAGACGTGTGAGCGCTGAAATTATTATTAATAATTTTTACATGTATTCCTATATTTGACTTAACACATAAGATGAAAAATAACATGTGACTCATAATGTGCCTACTTGATTTGCCACCATTGTGTATTGTGTAGTTAACTAATAATGTATTAATATGAATTAAGAGTTTCTATATGCTTGAAAATGCATTACTTTGTCATACTTGCAACTAAATATTATGAACTTTGCCTAAGCTAACTGAAAAGACCTCAGGTTTTAACAAGGGCATAGTCAAATTGAGCATCTGCAAAAGCACTGTAAGTTGTTACGTTAGTAGAACGATCTCATGTCCGCTGAATAACAAGTTCTTTGTCTGAATCTCAAAATTGTTTAGAGTTTGTATTAATAAAATGTATTTCTTTCGAGGAAATGTTGTATAACACAAAAATGTTTCTACATCGCTGTAACTGTTGATTCGAAGAGTATTTGGGGATGGAGAAGAACAATAGCCAAGCATGCTAATGCCAATCTGGAGTTAGTGAGGTGTTTTCTTCTATTCCTATGTTTCGACAACAAACTGATAACATTCTATTGCCGATCAAATGTATGTTATTACGCTTGATCAATTACTATTACTTTTGATTTGTACCATTGCTATTGAAATCATAGTTGTTGTAGCTCTGATAAAGCTAAGATTCTTTAGGTGCTTCGGACAGCCTGTGTTGTATTTATATTTTTATCACATGATTTTGAGACTAATTTACGTGACCTTAGCATTGTTCATATAGGGGAATAAACATTTTAACTGATATCAGAGGTGTGGTTATTCGTGGCCAAATGGGTCATGGTACATTCTTACTGACTCTCTAATGATTTGTATTTGTTAGATTGATGTGTATTTTATGAGCTACCTACGGTATAATCATCTTAAACTAGTCAAAAGGTTAATTGACCTTCAGGACGCATCTGCTTATTAGTTACTATAACTAAACAGATAAATCTGGGTGCACTCACAGACGCGGGCATGGTTCCGATCACATTGTTTAGGCATGCATGGTTAAGGCATGTGTGGTTTTGTCAATCAACCACTAAAAGCACTTTGAATATGTAATAATGTGCGCTTGTATTTCAATGCAGTGATGTGTGCAGAAGGGAGAATATTGGAAGACCAGTGCAGGGTGAAACAGTAGCAAACTTAGGACTAATTGCAATTGCCAAGGGCAAATACTGTATAGGGGAGTAGTCCCATTGTTACCAATAACACAACACAACATTCGAGGCCAGCCAAATAAAGCACATCATAATAATATGGAATTAGAGATCATTATAACACCAACGTATGATGAGACGAGTTTTGAGTATGTACCAAATCAAGCAACACAAAATCTTGAGGACATTTTTGCTTATAAAGGGGTGAAAGTATTAAATATGTCCCAGTAGCAATGTGCACTAATTGAACAGGTATGTACACATATGTAGAAAACTAGCCTATATACGTTACAAGCATTGTTTTTTTTAAAGTTAATGCCAGAGATCTTATTTTTGCAGCTAAAAGGATCAACACTACACTTGAAAAGAACCTGCCAACAAACAGGATGCAATCAATGGATTTTTAGAAGCCATTATAAAGTGTTGTCTTAGTAATGAAAATGCAATATGTAACATTCACATCACCATAACAAATTCTAAACCAGCTTACTGCCTGTTAGGATGAAACGTTGATTGCTCATCCATAAATCTGTTCTCCAAAGGCAGTGGTGAGCCCAATGTGAGTGAAGTTACTATAGCCAATCAGCCCCTCACATATGAAGGAGTTATACACAATGGTAAACGTACATGTGAGTAAACATATTCTTACACTTTTGAGTAACTTTACTACTTATTGGTATTCACCATTTAAGACTCTAAAAAGTGTAGATGTTCATGTCCCTGAAATGGGTGGGGGAGTCAGTAAAAATGTCTACATTTTTATTACAAAATATAACAATACTTTTTGTTTTCTTTTATCTGGGATTCTTTTTTTTTTTTTTTTTTTAAACATGAGATAATTTATTTGACTTTTATATATTAAAATAATTACATTTTTAATTTAAATTTGGGCGCAGATTTATCAACTTTCACCCAGCACAGTGCAGCAAGCCACCTTGCTCGTGCTGAGCTGAGTTAATTGGAAAGAGCAGGAATGCACCGAATTTAACATTATACAGTGCATTTCTGTCCATTCCTTGCACTGGTGCCCTTTTGGCTGCCTAGCGCCAATGCAGGCACCATGGTCAATGGTGCAAGGGTACCTGCATGTAGGCAGGATTATGTTTGTGCAGGAAGGGGCACTTTCCTGCATAAAAACAATTTTTAAAGGCATTGGGGGTCATTACAACATTGGCGGTAAAAGCCATTTACCGCCGTGCAGAAGACCGCCAACACACCGCCGCGGCTGCGGAATTCTACAATGGTCATTATGACCCACAGCTTGGAATCTGCCAAAATCCAGACACCCAAACTAGTCCGCTACACCAAAGGTCAGTGATAAACTGGTGATAACAAAACCTCCACCGTCTCGCCAATAGGAATACGCCCACACTATCACAACCCATGAATCCACGCGGCGGTCTTTCAACTGTGGTATTCCATTGGCGGTACACACCGCCACGCTCAAAATACACACACATATACAAAACACAACCACATTGGACAATTCCAAATACACACACCTAATACACATACACACACCACTCTGACACATCCAATACAATATAAAACACACACCCACATCACCCACAAACCCTTACGACCACAATTGCGACTGAGGGCCAGAGAGAGACACCACCATCTACAAACTAGCATCCACAGGCACTCAACACCATCAATCACACAACATCCACGCACCTCACACAACACACTTCTAAATATCAACCCACACATCACAACACACACCACCCCACACATCACCCACACCACCCCATGGCACCGCAAAGACACCCCAGGTTCTCTGAGGAGGAGCTCAGGGTCATGGTGGAGGAAATCATCCGGGTAGAACCACAGCTATTCGGATCACAGGTGCAGCACACCACCAAAGCTAGGAAGATGGAGCTATGGCGAAGAATCATGGACAGGGTCAACGCAGTGGCACAGCACCCAAGAACTAGGGATGACATCAGGAAGAGGTGGAACGACCTACGGGGGAAGGTGCGTTCCGTGGTCTCAAGACACCTCATCGCGGTTCAGAGGACTGGCGGCGGACTCCGACCTCCTCCCCCACAACTAACAACATGGGAGGAGCAAGTCTTGGCTATACTAGATCCTGAGGGCCTCGCAGGAGTAGCTGGAGAAATGGACTCTGGTAAGTCAAATCTTAACTATTACATCCCCCCACCCACCTGCATGCTATCACATACCCCCACCCTCGCCTGCACCCCCTTCACTCCAACTCCTCACGTATGTACCAATATCACAAACCACACATCCCAAGCTCAAGCCCTGCATGTAACACCAAAGCATGGACACCCATCAACAATGCATGGCCACTACACATACCCATGCACACCCATAAACCATTATCACACAAGGTCCTACATAGGAATGCAAGCAGTGGGGTACATGGTCACCCACCCATTGCACACCATGGCACACACAGATGCAATATTCATGCCTTTACACCCCTGCAGGACCCCTACCCAACGTCACCGGACAGGAGGGTCCAGATATGTACACCCCACCCACAGAAGAGGCTCACAGTGATGACAGCAGCTCTGTCCAACTGGATCTAGATGACCAGCCTGGCCCATCTGGGACCTCGGGACAGTCGGTTCCCCTCACACTGGCACAGGCCACAACAGAGCTTACCCCCTCTGGAAATACCAGCACAGCACCCACCCAGCGGACCCATACCTCTGTCCCCAGGACACATCAATCAGCAGTGTTTTCCACCACTACAGGGAACCCAGGCTAACTCACCACCCCAAAAACACCAGGGACCTGGGGGCAGTGGTAGTGGGCACACGGTTCAGGGAACAGAGGCCCAGGAACACGGGCGAACTGGGAGGGCTGCTGTGCGACAGGGGGAGGACAGGCCCAGGGAACCCACTCTCCAGGAGGCCCTCTCCAACATCATGGGAGCCTACCACCATTATCACACTACCGGAGAGTTTAAGGGAAATGAGCAACATGTATTTGGTGGGGAACAACCCATACTAGCTCCCTCTTCATAAAACTAGTTACCACAAAAAGGTATGGGGTTCACCAATGATGTGGAGCTATGTTCACGAGAGATTATCCGTGGGCTCCTAGACCTCGCTGGGTGTTAAAAATGCACAGTGTGGGTGCTGTGTAGGGTAAGTGAGGGAAGGGGGGATTTCCTTTTACGGAGTAGGTGGTCTCACACACTATATAGTGTCATGCTTCATCATTTGACCACCTAGCCCCACCCAGGTAGGATAGTACCACCTGGGCGGACTCAACCTCACCGTTAAAAGAACGGGAGGGAGTGCGTAAATATATTTTATCTGGAGATAATGGGATCCAGCTAAACTGAGTGAATATAAAAACACCTAGGCAGCTACCTGTGTGTGGTCTACACTTTTAATGGTGGTATCTGCTGGTGTAACTAAAAACATGGGCGGGACACCTCGGTGAGAATGAGGACTCACTGGGTCGCCTCTCTAAGAACTGGCCAACATGTTTCTGCCCTCTACTATGAGCCATGGAAGGTCTGGGGGCATTCTTCAGGGCCTAGGATCCCTAACCATCATGCAAGGTGCAGATAGATGAGCCTCCCCTCAAAAAGGGGGAACAATAAATTGGTATAAAGGGCCTACCTTGGCAAGGGACTACCTCGCGGAGGCCCTAATATCCAAGGCAACTGGCCTCAGATTCCAGGAGGGAGAGTGTCCTCTTATAGTCACACTTACATCAAAGGAGGCGCTTGCAATGCTCCTAGACCGACCCCTCGGTGGACCGCTTGAGGAGGTCGGTCTAGGTCTAGGAGTCCACGGATAATTTCTTGTGAACATAGCTCCACACCATTGGTGAACCCCAAACCTTTTTATGGTAACTAGCCTACCACCATTCCCAGGAGACGATGGCAACGGTACCGGCCAAGTTTTCAGGAGACCCAGCGGCTGCAGGAGGAACAGTATTTGGGCTTCAGGGAGGAACTCAAATCCATCAAGTCCACCCTGGGCACCATTGTAGGGGTGCTGAAGGAACTTGTCAACACCAGGAGGGACACTGCGGCACAACAAGGGGCCCCTGACACTAGCCTGGATGATGAACTTCCCACCACCTGTGCCGGCGCTAGTGGACAGGAGGCACCGCCACAGGACCACCACACCAGCACCCCACCCCCTGCAGATGGAGAACCACCCCTCAAACGGTCCCTGAGATCCAGGACAAAGACAGAGGAAAATGCCACGACCCCCACCAAGAAATGAGACCACCCTGATTGTCATCTTTCTGTCCCACTTTGTCACCCTGTCCATACTTAAACTGCCCCAGCTCCACTTCCTATGCCCCTTTGGACAATGCACCTGTGAGACTAATAGACTGGACTCTGCCATGGACATTCCTCCACCATCACCCCTGACCATTTTACAACCCCCTCCACTATTGAGCACTTAAATAAACACCCTTAAATCAAAAAACAATCCGGAGTCAGTCTGTGCTTTCGAAAATGTGTATTTGCAATACAAATGGCAAAATGCTATATCAAGTGTAATGTCAACATACCTATGTCACACAGCTCTAGTCCATGTGGAAACAAAGCAGATGTCACACAGTGGGACCCACATCTGTGAAATCGTAAGGGAAAGTGACAACTCAGTGACCATACACTGGGTGAAAATGACAGACAGATGATAGGTAGTAGAATTAAATCGGATGTAGCAGGCAGTGTTGTCTTCTTACCTGTGTCTCACTGGAAGTATTGCAGGATCACAATGTTCCTGTTGTCTATGTCCTCTTCTTCAGCTTCCTCATCTTCACTGTCCACAGTCTCCACAGCTGCCACAATACCTCCATCTGGACCATCCTCCTGCAGAAAAGGTACCTGTCGTCGCAAAACCAAGTTGTGAAGCATACAGCTGGCCACGATGATCTGGCACACCTTCTTTGGTGAGTAGAATAGGGAACCACCTCTCATATGGAGGCACCGGAACCTGGCCTTCAGGAGGCCGAAGGTCCTCTCTATAACAATCCTAGTTCGCCCATGGGCCTCATTGTAGCGTTCCTCTGCCCTTGTCCTTGGATTCCTCACTGGGGTCAGTAGCCATGACAGGTTGGGGTAGCCAGAGTCACCTGCAAATGTCGAGGGACAACTGTTAGACACACACTAACCCTTAGGGACAACCCCAGACCCACACACCTATTCACACTGTATAGGGTCCATGTCCTCACCTAATAGCCACACACGTGCCTCTGGAGTTGCCCCATCACATAAGGGATGCTGCTATTTCTTAAAATGTAAGCTTCATGCACTGAGCCAGGGAATTTGGCGTTCACATGGGAGATGTACTGGTTTTCCAAACACACCATCTGCACATTCATCGAATGGTAACTCTTCCGGTTTCTGTTCACTCCTGCGGGGGGGACCAAGGCCACATGTGTCCCATCAATGGCACCTATGATGTTGGGGATATGTCCCAGGGCATAGAAATCACCTTTCACTGTAGGCAAATCCTCCACCTGAGGGAAAACGATGTAGCTCCGCATGTGTTTCAGCAGGGCAGACAACACTCTGGACAACACGTTGGAAAACATAGGCTTGGACATCCCTGATGCAATGTCCACTGTAGTTTGAAATGACCCACTTGCTAGGAAATGGTGTACTGACAGCACCTGCCCTTGAGGGGGATTCATGTGGGATGGTGGATAGCTGACATCAGGTATGGCTCCAACTGGGCACACAGTTCCTGGATTGTGGCACGATCAAGTCTGTAGGTGATGATCACATGTCGCTCCTCCATTGTTGACAGGTCCACCAGCGGTCTGTACACCGGAGGATGCCGCCATCTCCTCACATGCCCCAGCGGACGGTGCCTATGGAGGAGAACAGCGAGCAGAGAGTCAACCAACTCTGAGGTACGTAAACACTGCATACTCAGAAATATTAGCAAATCGACATATGCCTGTATGAGTGTTTAGGCAAGGCCTAGATATGTGTGACGCAGTCCAAATTAATGCCATGTGGGCCCATGAAATGGCGGCTGCCTGACCTGTAAAGTGGGACAATGGGATATGAGGTAACTGCGCTGGCGTTGTACACCGTTACGGTTGGCGGTCGAAGACCGCGGCACAATCCTGCATTGGTTAACATTGGACCCTACGGGTCCCAGGAGCCAATACCGATGTATGCCGGCGGTGACGGTTCGCACCGCCGCATACGTGACCTCCATTTTCTCTCTGTTCAATCACTTGATACCTGATCTTCGACAGGAGAGGACCTACACTGCAAGTGCTGCTGTGACCTCAGTCTGGAAGAGACAATGGCTCGTGTGTCTGGGGAAAGGACCCCTGCCTTCAGCACAGAGGAGTTGGAGAAACTTGCGGATGGGGTCCTCCCACAGTACACCCTACTCTACGGTCCCCCAAACAAACAGGTAAGTACACTGCGGGCATGCTGTATGGGCAATGCCTGTGTGGAGTGGTGTGGATGAAAGATAAGGGGATGAGAATGAGGCATGCATGAAACGACGGTGAGTGCATGTGCGTCATGGCAAGGGTAGGGATGCGGGCCAATGACTGTGACGGTGCGGACGGTAATAACTTATCTTTTTCCCCTGTACTATTCCTGTAGGTCAGCAGCCACCAGAAGAAGGACATTTGGAGAGCCATTGCCAAGGAAGTCTGGACCCTGGGGGTCTACCACAGACGGAGCACACACTGCCAGAAAAGATGGGAGGACATTTGCCGCTGGAGCAAGAAGACGGCGGAGGCCCAGCTGGGGATGGCCTCCCAACGTGGGAGGGGTGCCCGTCGCACCATGACCCCCTGATGTTCAGGATCCTGGCGGTGGTGTATCCGGAGTTGGATGGGCGCTTGAGGGCATCACAGCATCCTTTGACATCCATGTGTGCAGCAATCGGCTTCTGTATCTGTAGTGTCTGCCAACGGTAGCGGTATTGCATGCACTCAACATGTCTTTCTTCTGTCTTTCCCCCCCTTTTTGTGGTCTCCCTGTTCTTGAGTGCATTAGCATCATCAGGCGGAGGAGCAGTGGCACCGGAGCAGGAGGGAGCTGCATCCCACATGGCCTTGGAGGGCGACACTACAGAGTCTGAATTTACCTGTGGGACGGAGGATGAGGAGAGCTCCACGGCGGGGACAGGAGCAGACACCATCGATACGGACTCCTTCTCTGATGGGAGCTCCCTTGCGGTGGCGGGCCCATCTGTGCCCCCCACATCTACAGGTACAGCCGCCACCCTCCCCTACCCAGCACCGCCCTCCCAGCAACCCCTCAGCGTTTGCCCCGTGCCCGCTCACCTAAGAGGGTGGGCATCTCCTTCGCTCCAGGCACCTCAGCCCCTGCCCCTGTCACCCCTTCTGCCCTCAGTGAGGAGGCTATTTACCTACTCAGGTCCCTCACTGTTGGGCAGTCTACCATTTTGAATGCTATCCAGGGTGTAGAGAGGCAGTTGCAACAAACCAATGCATACCTGGAGGGCATTCACTCTGGTCAGGCAGCCCATCAGCGAGCTTTTCAGACTCTGGCCTCAGCACTGATGGCAGCCATTGTCCCTGTCTCTAGCCTCCCCCCTCCAACTTCCTCCACCCAGACCCAAACCCCTGTACCTCAGCCTATCCCAAGCACACCATCGGACCAGCATGCACACACCTCAACACACAAGGGAAGCTCTGGCAAACATAAGCACCACACATCCCACAGGCACTCACGCAAGCATCACACACATGCAGACACATCAACACCCACTGCCTCAACTGTGTCCCCCTCCTCCTCGTCTCCCTCCTCCCTCCCTGTCTTGTCTCCACTCACACCTGCATGCACTACATCCTCAGCCACTACCTCCATCACCAGCACACCCACCACCACACCCCGCTCACGTGCAGTCACCACCCCCACTACCATTCACATGACCCCTGTGTCCTCTCCCAGTGTGTCTGTGAGGCCACCTCCCAGGGTACACAAACACAGCCACACACCCACCCAACAGCCATCTACCTCACAACAGCCTCCAGCCCATGCACCTTCCACAGTCAACCACTACCTCTTCCTCCACTCCCAAACCCCCTCCATCTACCCGTCCCGGAGTTCCTAAGAAACTTTTCCTGTCCAACCTTGACCTCTTTTCCTCACCTCCTCCACCCCTTCAGTCTCCTAGGGCCCGACTCTCCAGGTCCCAACCCAGCAACACAGCCACAACATCTGCGGGACCAGTGGTGCCAGTAGTAACCGGCTTCTGGAGTGCGCCAGGCAGCAGGGCTGCCAGTGTGGCAAGGAGCCAGAGCATGGACACTCCCCCACCTGTAAAGCATAAAAAGTTGGCCAGTGCCCGGCGGGAGAGGGGAAAGAAATCAGACACCAAAGCCGCTCCTAGGGGTACAGTTGGGGGTGTGGAGACAGCTGCGCCACCATCCAAGGTGGGGAAGGGGTGCAGTAAAACCGGCAAGTCTGGGAAGACCTGCACAAAGGACAAGACCGCCACCAGCCCCGCTGCCCAGGACACCGCCGCCAGCAGGATCGTTGCCTAGGACACCGCCACCAGCAGAACTGCTGCCCAGGACACCGCTGCCAGCAGGACCGCTGCTCAGGACACCGACGCCACCAGCCCCACTGCCCAGGACACCTCCGCCAGCAGCACCACTGCCCATGACACCGACGCCAGTAACACCGCTGCCCAGGACACCGCCGCCAGCAGGACCACTGCCCAGGACACCGCCCCCAGCAGGACCGCTGCCCAGGACACCGCCGCCATCAGCACCGCTGCCTAGGACACCGCCGCCAGCAGCACCACTGCCCAGGACAGCGCCGCCATCAGCACCGCTGCCTAGGACACCGCCGCCAGCAGCACCACTGCCCAGGACACCGCCGCCAGTAGCACCGCAGGCCAGTGAGCGCCAATGATTCCGACGCTACTGAGGCCGCCACGGGCAGGATGAAGCACTCTGGGCACAAAGCCCCCTCCAGAACCAGTGGAGTATCACATCCACTACCTCAGTCCTTGGCAGAATGAAGCACTCTGGACACAAAGCCCCCTCCAGAACCAGTGGAGAACAGCATCCACTACCCCAGTCCTTGGTAGGATGAAGCACTATGGGCACAAAGCCCCCTGCAGAACCAGTGGAGTATCACATCCACTACCTCAGTCCTTGGCAGGATGAAGCACTCTGGGCACAAAGCCCCCTCCTGGAGAATGTTATCCACTTGAGAGAGTGTGGCTTTGCACTCCCCAGGATTGAACAGTGGGCAAACCACCCACTGTAGAGACTTGAGAGACTTGAGAGACTGTGGCTTTGCACTCCCCAGGATATAACAGTGGGCAAACCACCCACTGTAGAGACTTGAGAGACTGTGGCTTTGCACTCTCCAGGGTATAGCAGTGGGCAAACCACCCACTGTAGAAACTTGAGAGACTGTGGTTTTGCACTCCCCAGGGAATAGCAGTGGGCAACCCACCCACTGTAGAGACTTGAGAGACTGTGGCTTTGCACTACCCAGGATATAGCAGTGGGCGCAACCCACCCACTGTAGAGAATTGAGAGACTATGGCTTTGCACTTCCCAGGATTGAACAGTGGGCATGGAGCCCCCTCCTGGATCTGGCGTCATGCACTCATCCGGCTGAGGTGCCCCCACTTCCCTTCCCCAAGATGCCTGTTTTATTTCTATCTGATGCCCCAGCAGTGTTCTCTCCATCTTGTTCGGGTATTGAGTGTGGGCCTCATCCATGCCTTTTGGGCCCAGTGGTCCACGGACTATGATAGTGGAATACCTTGGACTTGTATTCTTGGTGTATATATTTGTTTATTGTGTGAGTATCTTAATATAAGTATGTATTTTTGATTACTGTCTTCGTATATATTACAATCAGTCGACTCATTTCCTTTTGTCATTGCATGCTTCCAGGAGGGGTTGGGGGTGTAATTGTGATGTATCATGATGTATTAGAGTGTGTGTTGTCGTGGGTGAGGATGGGGTTGTTGCGTGTTGCATGTGTGTGTCACTGTTTTTTCCCTCCCCCCCTTCCCTGTGTTGTAAGTGCAGTACTCACCGTTGTCTTCGCTGCCAGCGTTCGTGCTCCTGGTAGAGGAGCAGGAAGATAAGGGCTGGAAGAATATGGAGTTCCGGCTCCATGGCATCCTGGTTCCTCGTGGGATGTGTAGAGGTGAGTGTTTTCCCTTCCAAGTCCTGTTTCCGACGTGTTTTTGTTTGCGGTGTATCCGCCCTGGAAAAGGTGGCGGATTGGTGGCTTGTAATAATATGGGTGGTACATTGCCTTCGGCCTGTCTGTTGGCGGTTACCGCCGCGGTGTTTGTTTGTACCACCATGGCGGTCGGAGTGTTCAAGTGGCTGTCTATGTTGGCGGTTTCTGCCATGGTCATAATTCCATTTTTTTGCCGCCGACCTGTTGGTGGTTTTACCGCCGCTTTAATACCGACCGCCAGGGTTGTAATGACCACCATTGTCTTCTTTCTAAGTGTGATGCAGAATTCAGCAAACTTAAAGGAAATAGGGAGGAGAAATCAATATATTTCTCCTTGTTTTGCCTCCCCAGGGACGGCGTATCATTTTGACGCATTAACAGGTTTGCCAGTGTTGGTAAATCTGGTAGTACACCAAAATCCATGGGTGGATGTGTGGGAACACCCATGCTCCACCCCTGGAACGCCTCCGTGGGGCAGAGTAACGCAATGCAGCGTTTTGTACTGCGTTGCGTTACTCTATATTTATCAAACGATGCAGGACCATGCAAGGTGGCCTTGCATGGCTTGATAACCCCAACTTAGTAGTTGCGCACCCTTGCGCCCCCTTCAATGGCACATGGGTCACTAAATTCAATGATAAATATGCCTCTAAGTGACTAACTGTGTAATATTTTTATATTGTTATACATTTAAAATAAATATATATAATTTGATAAAATTTGTTAACAAAACAATTTTCTGTTTTTTTTTTATTTAATAATGCCTTCCCTATACTTTACATTGTGGAGATACCCACCTTGATTTCAGAGGTATCTGCCAAACATACGGAAAAACAAATACGGCTGTAAAGTTCCTACAAGTCGTAACTTTACAGACATATTTGATATTTTTAATGAGTCCACCCTCCATTTTATTGGGTGGGAGTGTGACTCTAGAGAACAAGTAGATCAATCTTCACTTACTCAAGAGTTTCAGGGCTACATTTAGGATTATTTGGGGGTCTCACATGCATTGACCTGCAGTTATTAACAAGAGGAATGCATTGACAATATTGTCCTCATTACGAATGGCCAAGATGATTTTGCTATGTAACCATTGTCACCACACATACCGAAATTATGAGTCTAGTGATCAAGAATGCGCTCCTCCATTTTTAACCTGGTTAATTTTTGGCAGGTCAAAAATGCTGAAATTAATCAGGGGGGAAATGCATGTTATTTATCCCCATTATGATGTTTTAACTCGAAAGTGGGTTCCTTTAATTGCTATTTATCACCACTTTTCGATTTCAGTTGTTGCAGTAAATATCAACCCAAAGGACAGAGCCATTCATAATGGACGCCTTGGTATTGCCCAGTCCACAACTTTTCAGAAACTATGGGCCAGATGTACGAAAAAACCAAATTGCGATTTGCAATTTGCAATTTGCGAGTCTCTGCGACTCGCAAATTGCAAGTCGCAATTTGGGATGCAGAAAGGTGTCTCAGACACCTTCTGCAAGTCGCTATGAGGTCGCAAAGACCCACCTCATTAATATTAATGAGGTGGGTCGCAAATTGCGGCCCCATAGCGACTATGGGCACTCGCTAACATGGAGGCCTGCTGACGTCAGCAGGCCTCCATGTTAGCGACCTGCTGCTCAATGAAGCAGGTTTTTTTTTTTTTAAATGTAGCCCGTTTTCCCTAAGGGAAAACAAGCTGCATTTTAAAAAAATCCGAAACCTTTTGTTTCGGTTTTTTCAGGGCAGGGAGTGGTCCCTTGGACCACTCCCTGCCCTGAAAAACTATTTTTGGGTGCAATCACAAACTGGAAGGGGTCCCATGGGGACCCCTTCCAATTTGCGATTGTGTTACCATCCACTTGAAGTGGATGGTAACTGCGATGCCATTTGCGACCGCATATGCGGTCGCAAATGGTATTGCATACCATTGCGAGTCGCAGATAGGAAGGGAACACCCCTTCCTATTTGCGAGTCGCACATGCATATTGCGAGTCGGTAACGACTCGCAATATGCATTTGTGCATTGCAAACCCACGTTTGCGAGTCGCAAACGGCGATTTTCGCCGTTTGCGACTCGCAAAAGGGTTGCTACATCTGGCCCTATAGCTGTATCTCGTTAGGAGCATCAAAACACTCATACAGCTACAATCACCCTTTTTGTCAAGTAATCAATGCTTTTAAAACTAAAAGCTTCTAGTAATTCACATAATAGCGCTGTTTTGTAGAATGTTTGAGTCATGGGTGAATTCATTGAAATTCGCACACCATGAGCCACCGTTAAGTGGGCATGTGGCGTATAATGCACAACTTTAGTGAGGATCATTTGCACATTGTGTCCCAAACATGTGTTGGAACAAACCTAACGTGTGTAGTCAATTCATCCAATAACATAGGGTAAGGATGCTTAAGCATGAAATTCAGCATTTGGGCCAAAACGTTCAGGAACACCTGAGGAGCACTTGATGTAGAAGTAAATTCACAGCCATGGCTGAGCTTCAAACAGTGCAGCAGGTGCAGTGGCACCTTGACCCAAGGCATGAAGGACCCAGTGTACTCCAAACAGAGGATGTCTTTTACTTTCAAACCAGTTGAACTGATGGCCCAAAGTCTTTGCTTGTATTAGAGCCCACAGTGTTGTTGCCACGCCACTTTTCACAGCATTGCTTCAAAAACTTGTACTTGAATTCAGGGTCCTGGAAAATTCTGACTGGGATGTCGAGATACTACCGAGAGAGTCCTTCCGTTCGCACAATGGTCCGATTTTTTCAATTCTGCCGTGAATTAACAGTATGGCGAGCTCGTCGGGCGAGTCCATGGGTAAGTCTTGATCAGGGTACAAATCAGACATTCCCCCCGTGCCCCCCGCAAACACAGCGTATGTGCCGTATCCCCTTTGCTACCTCTGTATCATATTCTGGTAGTCTTTTCTAGGCACATCCTGGGTCAGACTCTAGATAGCAGCATACCGGCTAAGAATCAGCTGAAGTGGCATTATTGTTAGGTTGTGTAATGTTGAGAACCTTAAAACACAGGTAAGGCGAGTGTGTAGCAGAAAGGGCATACGTCTTTAACCAGCAGTAAACCTAATCCTCATATGCAACACAGGTGTATTTAAGCCTCTACCCTCGCACAACACGCAGAACACGCCTAAACACACTACATGTAACAAGACTTCAGACAGAATAAAAATACACAACATTAAACAAGGTACTTGCTGACATACATAAAATACACAATTAATACAAATCACATAACAAGCACAACATACGAATAAAGCACTACCATAAACAACCACACACCATAAATACAAGATTATCTCCAGCAGCGCTAAAACATCCAAAATAATAGAATAATTCTTGTTTCAATAATGCCTTTCGCTCATAAACCACATTAATGACACACCTGTGTAATTATAATACTAGATTGTACAATGCCCGTTTTTAAACACCAACTTTCGAGGAAGGCTCAAAATTATATTTTAAACTTCTTCTGTCAATTTAGATTCAGTTTTTGAATATGCAATCATTATACGTTTTGCAAAATTGAGAACAAAAAATGGAAATTTCAGGGAGAATTTAACAAGCGAAAAATCATAAAAAGATGCAAATATTGAGATGGGTAAACAACAATCATGGCAAAATATGGTTGTTAAAAATCAAGCCAACTAAACCTAATCGGCGATGTACTTCTGCTACAAAAGAACTTCCAATATTTATTGATGCACAAAATATGACGGTGTTCAGTAGCACAGTTAAAGGTACTGCACAGGGATTGAAGCTGGAATTACTGCTGTATGCAAACAATTTTGCACGGTTTGCGATTTGGCCCTACGAAGGCATACCTGTTTGTGCTATGTCTGTTGTATGCAGCGCAGAAGAAGAGCTACCTCTCTCTTAAGGTATGTCACAGGTCACCTGTGTGAGCTCTGTTAATGTGTCAGCTGGTAGTACACTGCGCTATTGTTTGAGTTAATCAAACACATGGCCCTTATGACATTTACTCAAAAGGAAAATTCATGGAGTTCTGGCGATCACCGAGAAAGATTAGGGGCAGCCTAACTTTGTTGCCTGTTGCCAGGTGAACATCATTGTAGTCACAATAACCATTGTCCCAAATTAAAAATATAGACCTCCCCCATCATGCAAGAGACTAATTCACAATTATTTTTCTGTTACTAGGTATGACTTACTCCTGGCTTACTACTGAATTCCAGCAGTACTCCACGCCTAAGTTCCAGCAAACTGTGGATTGTTTCTTAAATATTTAGGGACTGATTCACAAGAGTGTGTAGACTTTACTCTTGTAGTAGATCTGATTTATTCCCGCACTCCAGAAGTGTGCAAAAAGTACTTCTAGTTTACCCCTCGAATTCTCGGGTAAGCCAGGAGTAGTATAACAGCAAATCACATCCAATTTCACCAATGTTTTTATGAATCAAGCCCATACGTTTGTGAAATCCTGTTTACTCTTTTAAATGAGTTGTTTGTATGTTCAAACAAGCAATCAGTAACACATCGAAGGATTAATATTTTAATTGACCATAGAATCAGTATGAAGCATAACATTTCCAGCTTGAGCACAGACATTGAGCCAGTTTGATGAAGATTTTTCTGTGATGGGTATGACGTTCTACTCTAATGCTTCTGGCTAACTCTTTAATTCTGTGCGGTGGCCTTGAGTACTCCTGGTGTAATTTTGCTTCACCCTTGGAGTTCAGGAATAAACCAAAGTACTACAGGAGTAGGTCACAGCAAAATCTTTGTGAATCAGGCATGTTCTTTCTACATGATTAAGAACCAGTATTGTAGGGGTTCAAAATGACCGCCCAATTGTTATATAGCAGCTTCTAGTGAAGTCTCATATGCTAATGGTTGCACAGAATGGCTCCAGTTTGGTACTACCAGTGTGACAGTGTCAAAAATAACCATCAGAGATTAAGGTAAATAGATGTTTTGATGTGATGTTAGAGCAAACAAAGACAAGCAGTGTTAATTGGCTAGCATATCATTTTACATCAGTCTGACGTGTAAATTTTTTGCTACTTGCAATTCAGCAACAAGGTAATTCTATTACTAATGCTTTTTCTTCTACTACAACTACTACTAATAATAGCAGTAAACATTTTTTTCATTAACTCACGGAGCCTCCTTGACCAGATAATCGTCATACTTTATATGCTCAGCGCATTTAAGACGAATGAAAGTATAATCATTACGTTCCAAAGATTTTCTGTCTGACATGCAATTTTATTATTAAATGCATGCTTGCTAGTTAATGATTTTTTGAAGTGTTACTGAATCTTTTATTTTCTTTACTGAAAATGTAACTTTATACATCCAATAATGGTACCCTCAAGACAAGATCACCTTTCTTATTGTCACTTACTCATTAGAACAGTGAGGTCTGTGTCCTCGTGTTTTTACCTGCAGAACTGTGTGCTGTAGTATGCAAGTAGTTGCAATGCTTAAATTCAAGTATGGTTTCGCTTGCGGCTCCTCATTACATGAGGGGAATCTGACTTTGAACTACTACATACCCACAACCCAAGCATCTCAATTGTCACTAGCGAATTACAAATAATGACTGAAAGACAGCTCTTCCACTGCTTCGCTGTGATTAGTAACTCAGGTGGTCATTCTGAGTATGGCGGGCGGCAGAGCCTGCCCCCGAAACTCATCCCCCCACCTGATCGCTAGTGCCGCAGAACATCACCAGCTCTTTTCCAAGTTTACAGCAAGGCCAGTGGGTGGAAACAGTGTTAATATTGCAGTATGACAGTAAAAGAGGATTGTTGGTCCCACTGGAAGTCTTAATTTTTCAGACACTGAAACAGTCACTTTCTGGTCACTTGTAGGTTGGCCACAGAGCAGGTTGATTGCATACAAACGAACCACATGGAAGACATTTTCACATTTTTCCACATATTTAACATGTTCTTTAGAGTAACATTGCGCATTTTGTTCCGATGTATTCTAGAGGGGCATTTGTGTTTCCTAATACATTTTTACTTTTTCTATGCTTCTATTAATTTTTGTCACATTTCCGTTTGACATTTTGGAGGTCATTACAACCCTGGCGGACGGTGTTAAAGCGACAGTAAGACCGCCAACAGGCCGGCGGTAAAAATTTTGCAATTACGACCGTGGCGGAAACCGCCAACAAAGACAGCCACTTTAACACTCAGACCGCCACGGCGGTACAAACAAACAGCACAGCGGTCACCGCCAACAGACAGGCGGAAGACAATGTACCGCCCACACTATTATGACAGGCCAATCCGCCACCTTTTCCGGGGCGGATTCAACGCGGATAAAAACATGGCGGAAACAGGAATTTCAAAGGGAAAACGCTCAGCTCTACACACTCCACGAGGAACGACGACACTATGAAGCCGGAACTCCATATTCTTCCTGTACTAGTCTTCCTGCTCCTGTACCAGGAGCACCAACGCCGGCGGCGAAGACCACGGTGAGCACTGCACCTATGACACAGGGGGGGGAGGGAAAAAACAGGGACACACACATGCAACACCCCCACCCACTACAACACACACATCAATGCATATCCAAACATTACAGTAACACCCCCCAATACCCTCGGAAGAATGCAAAGACAAATGGAAATGAGTGGAACCATTGTAATATATCAAAATAGAGTAAGCAAATATCTACATATACACACTAATAACAAAATATACACCACAAATAGTAGTCCAGGTATTGCAATATTCATAGTCCGTGGACCACTGGGCCCAAAATGCATGGGTGAGGCTCACACAAAATACCCGAACATGACGGAGAGAACACTGCAGGGGCATCAGATAGAAATACAACAGGCACCTCAGGGGGAAGGGAAGGGGGAGCACCTCAGCCAGGTGAGTGCACGACGCCAGATCCACGAGGGGGCTCCATGGCCATTGATGTATCCTGGGGAGTGCAAAGCCACAGTCTCTCAAGTCTCTACAGTGGGTGGTTTGCCCACTGCATTATCCTGGGAGTGCAAAGCCACAGTCTCTCAAGTCTCTCCAGTGGGTGGTTTGCCCACTGTACCATCCTGGGGAGTGCAAAGCCACAGTCTCACAAGTCTCTCCAGTGGGTGGTTTGCCCACTGTACCATGCTGGGGAGTGCAAAGCCACAGTCTCACAAGTGGATAACAGTCTCCACTGGTTCTGGAGGGGGACTGGTGCCCAGAGTGCTTCATCCTGTGCAGGACAGATGGAGTGGATGCAGGTCTCCACTGGTTCTGGAGGGGGACTGGTGCCCAGAGTGCTTCATCCTGTGCAGGACAGACGGAGTGGATGCATGTCTCCACTGGTTCTGGAGGGGGACTGGTGCCCAGAGTGCTTCATCCTGCCAAGGACTGAGGTATTGGATGCATGTCTCCACTGGTTCTGGAGGGGGACTGGTGTCCAGAGTGCTTCATCCTGTGCAGGACAGCCCGAGTGGATGCATGTCTCCACTGGTTCTGTAGGGGGACTGGTGCCCAGAGTGCTTCATCCTGCCAAGGACTGAGGTAGTGGATGCATGTCTCCACTGGTTCTGGAGGGGGACTGGTGCACAGAGTGCTTCATCCTGTGCAGGACAGAAGGAGTGGATGCATGTCTCCACTGGTTCTGTAGGGGGACTGGTGCCCAGAGTGCTTCATCCTGTGCAGGACAGACGGAGTGGATGCATGTCTCCACTGGTTCTGGAGGGGGACTGTTGCCCAGAGTGCTTCATCCTGTGCAGGACAGACGGAGTGGATGCATGTCTCCACTGGTTCTGGAGGGGGACTGGTGCCCAGAGTCCTTCTTCCTGCCAAGGACTGAGGTAGTGGATGCATGTCTCCACTGGTTCTGAAGGGGGACTGGTGCCCAGAGTGCTTCATCCTGTGCAGGATAGATGGAGTGGATGCATGTCTCCACTGGTTCTGGAGGGGGACTGGTGCCCAGAGTGCTTCATCCTGCCAAGGACTGAGGTAGTGGATGCATGTCTCCACTGGTTCTGGAGGGGGACTGGTGTCCAGAGTGCTTCATCCTGTGCAGGACAGATGGAGTGGATGCATGTCTCCACTGGTTCTGTAGGGGGACTGGTGCCCAGAGTGCTTCATCCTGTGCAGGACAGACGGAGTGGATGCATGTCTCCACTGGTTCTGGAGGGGGACTGGGGCCCAGAGTGCTTCACTCACCCTGTGACGTTCCCTGTTGCGTCACTGACCCTGCCGCTAATGGGCTAGTGGTGCTTGAGTTGTTGGTGCTTGAGTTGGCGGTGCTTGCCCTGTTCAGCGGTCCTTGCCCTGTTCAGCGGTGCTTGCATTGGTGGTCCTTGCCCTGTTCAGCGCTGCTTGCCCTGTTCAGCGGTGCTTGAATTGGCGGTCCTTGCCCTGTTCAGCGGTGCTTGCCCTGTTCAGCGGTGCTTGCATTGGCGGTCCTTGCCCTGTTCAGCGGTGCTTGCCCTGTTCAGCGGTGCTTGCATTGGCGGTCCTTGCCCTGTTCAGACGTGCTTGCCTTGGCGGTCCTTGCCCTGTTCAGCAGTGCTTGCCCTATTCAGCGGTGCTTGAGTTGGCGGTCCTTGCCCTGTTCAGCGGTGCTTGCCCTGTTCAGCAGTGCTTGCATTGGCAGTCCTTGCCCTGTTCAGAGGTGCTTACCCTGTTCAGCGGTGCTTGCATTGGCGGTCATTGCCCTGTTCAGCGGTGCTTGACTTGGCGGTCCTTGCCCTGTTCAGCGGTGCTTGCCCTGTTCAGCCGTGCTTGCATTGGCGGTCCTTGCCCCGTTCAGCGATGCTTGCCCTGTTCAGCGGTGCTTGCATTGGCTGTCTTTGCCCTGTTCAGCGGTGCTTGCCCTGTTCAACGGTGCTTGCATTGGCGGTCCTTGCCCTGTTCAGCGGTGCTTGCCTTGGCGGTCCTTTGCCTGTTCAGCGGTGCTTGCCCTGTTCAGCGGTGCTTGCTTTGGCGGTCCTTGCCCTGTTCAGCGGTGCTTGCCCTGTTCAGCGGTGCTTGCCTTGGCGGTCCTTGCCCTGTTCAGCGGTGCTTGCCCTGTTCAGCGGTGCTTGCATTGGCGGTCCTTGCCCTGTTCAGCGGTGCTTGCCCTGTTCAGGGGTGCTTGAGTTGGCGGTCATTGCCCTGTTCAGCGGTGTTTGCCCTGTTCAGCGGTGCTTGCATTGGCGGTCCTTGCCCTGTTCAGACGTGCTTGCCTTGGCGGTCCTTGCCCTGTTCAGCAGTGCTTGCCCTGTTCAGCGGTGCTTGAGTTGGCGGTCCTTGCCCTGTTCAGCGGTGCTTGCCCTGTTCAGCAGTGCTTGCATTGGCAGTCCTTGCCCTGTTCAGAGGTGCTTACTCTGTTCAGCGGTGCTTGCATTGGCGGTCCTTGCCCTGTTCAGCGGTGCTTGACTTGGCGGTCCTTGCCCTGTTCAGCGGTGCTTGCTCTGTTCAGCCGTGCTTGCATTGGCGGTCCTTGCCCCGTTCAGCGGTGCTTGCCCTGTTCAGCGGTGCTTGCATTGGCTGTCTTTGCCCTGTTCAGCGGTGCTTGCCCTGTTCAACGGTGCTTGCATTGGCGGTCCTTGCCCTGTTCAGCGGTGCTTGCCTTGGCGGTCCTTTGCCTGTTCAGCAGTGCTTGCCCTGTTCAGCGGTGCTTGCTTTGGCAGTCCTTGCCCTGTTCAGCGGTGCTTGCCCTGTTCAGCGGTGCTTGCCTTGGCGGTCCTTGCCCTGTTCAGCGGTGTTTGCCCTGTTCAGCGGTGCTTGCATTGGCGGTCCTTGCCCTGTTCAGCGGTGCTTGCCATGTTCAGCGGTGCTTGCCCTGTTCAGCGGTGCTTGCCTTGGCGGTCCTTGCCCTGTTCAGCGGTGCTTGCATTGGCAGTACGTGCCCTGTTCAGTGGTGCTTGCCCTGTTCAGCGGTGCTTGAGATGGCGGTCCTTGCCCTGTTCAGCGGTGCTTGCCCTGTTAAGCGGTGCTTGCATTGGCGGTCCTTGCCCTGTTCAGCGGTGCTTGCTTTGGCGGTCCTTGCCCTGTTCAGCAGTGCTTGCCCTATTCAGCGGTGCTTGCCCTATTCAGCGGTGCTTGCCTTGGAGGTCCTTGCCCTGTTCAGCAGTGCTTGCCCTGTTCAGCGGTGCTTGCCCTGTTCAGCGGTGCTTGAGTTGGCGGTCCTTGCCCTGTTCAGCAGTGCTTGCCCTGTTCAGCGGTGCTTGCATTGGCCGACCTTGCCCTGTTCAGCGGTGCTTGCCCTGTTCAGCGGTGCTTGAGTTGGCGGTCCTTGCCCTGTTCAGCGGTGCTTGCATTGGCGGTCCTTGCCCTGTTCAGCGGTGCTTGCCTTGGCGGTCCTTGCACTGTTCGCGGTGCTTGCCATGTTCAGCGGTGCTTGAGTTGGCGGTCCTTGCCCTGTTCAGCGGTGCTTGCCCTGTTCAGCGGTGCTTGCATTGGCGGTCCTTGCCCTGTTCCGCGGTGCTTGCCTTGGAGGTCCTTGCCCTGTTTAGCAGTCCTTGCCCTGTTCAGCGTTGCTTGCCCTGTTCAGCAGTGCTTGCATTGGCGGTCCTTGCCCTGTTTAGCGGTCCTTGCCCTGTTCAGCGTTGCTTGCCCTGTTCAGCAGTGCTAACATTGGCGGTCCTTGCCCTGTTCAGCGGTGCTTGCCCTGTTCAACGGTGCTTGCCCTGTTCAGCGGTGCTTGCCTTGGTGGTCCTTGCCCTGTTTAGCGATGCTTGCCCTGTTCAGCAGTGCTTGCTTTGGCTATCCTTGCCCTGTTCAGCGGTGCTTGCCCTGTTCAGCGGTGCTTGAGTTGGCGGTCCTTGCTCTGTTCAGTGGTGCTTGCCCTGTTCAGTGGTGCTTACATTGGCAGTCTTTGCCCTTTTCAGCGGTGCTTGCCCTGTTCAGCGGTGCTTGCATTGGCGGTCCTTGCCCTGTTCAGCGGTGCTTGCCTTGGTGGTCCTTGCCCTGTTCAGCAGTGCTTGCCCTGTTCAGCGGTGCTTGCCTTGGCGGTCCTTGCCCTGTTCAGTGGTGCTTGCCCTGTTCAGCGGTGCTTGCATTGGCAGTCCTTGCCCTGTTCAGCGGTGCTTGCCCTGTTCAGCGGTGCTTGCCTTGGCGGTCCTTGCCTGTTCAGCGGTGCTTGCTCTGTTCAGCGGTGCTTGCATTGGCGGTCCTTGCCCTGTTCAGCGGTGCTTGCCTTGGCGGTCCTTGCCCTGTTCAGTGATGCTTGCCCTGTTCAGCGGTGCTTGAGTTAGCGGTCCTTGCCCTGTTCAGCGGTGCTTGCCCTGTTCAGCGGTGCTTGCATTGGCGGTCCTTCATTGCCCAGCGGGGCTGGGGATCCTTCATTGCCCAGCGGGGCGGGGGCTGGTGGTCCTTCATTGCCCAGCTGGGTTGTTGCTGGCGGTGCCCTCCTGGGCAGCTGGGCTGTGGCTGGCGGGGCCCTCCTGGGCAGCTGGGCTGTGGCTGGCAGGGCCCTCCTGGGCAGTGGGGATGATGGCGTTCTTCTCCGCCGTGCTGCTCCTCCCAGACTTTGCAGGTTTCTTCTGCCCCTTCCCCACCTTGGGAGGAGTCACAGCAGAGTCCACACTCCCTCCGGGGACCCCTGTGATAGGCTTGAGTGGCTGGAGTCTTCCCCCTCTCCCGCCGGGCACTGGCCGACTTCTGGTGCTTCACAGGGGGGGATTGGCTGTTCTCTGGCTCCGTGATAGACTGGCTGGACTGGTGGCCGGTGCACTCCACATAGCTGTGACAAAAGGCACCAGTGGTCTTGGTGATTTTGTGGCTGAGGTGCTAGTACGGGACCTATGAGTTGGACGGGGGGTGGTGGGAAATAGGTTAAGGGTGGACAGGAAAAGTTGTTTGGAGACACTGGGACGGGTAGCTGGAGGGGATTTGGGAGTGGAGGAAGAGGAGGTGGTTGTAGGAGGTGTAACTTTTGTGGCTTTGGGTGCAGGTGCATGTGCTGGAGGCTGTCGTGAGGTGGGTGTATGTTGGGTGGGTGTGTGCCTGCGTTTGTGTATCTTGGGAGTGGGCGTCACAGACGCACTGGGAGAGGACACAGGGGACGTGTGTATGGTAGTGGGGGTGGTGACTGCACGTGAGCGGGGTGTGCTGCTGGGTGTGCTGGTGCAGAGGTGTAGAGGTAGTGCATGCAGGTGTGAGTGTAGACGAGACTGGGAGGGAGGAGGGGGACACAGTGGAGGCAGTGGATGTTGGTGTGTCTGCATGTGTGTGATGCTTGCGTGATTGCCTGTGGGATGTGTGGTGCTTATGGTTGCCAGAGCTTCCCTTGTGTGTTGAGGTGTGTGCAGGCTGGTCTGATGGTGTGCTTGGGATAGTCAGAGGTACAGGGGGTTGGGTCTGGGTGGAGGAAGTTGGAAGGGGGAGGCTTGACACAGGGACAATGGCTGCCATCAGTGCTGAGGCCAGAGTCTGAACGGTTCTATGAAGGGCAGCCTGACCAAAATGAATGCCCTCCAGGAATGCATTTGTGTGTTGCAACTCCCATTCTACACCCTGGATGGCATTCAAAATGGTAGACTGCCCAACAGTGAGTGACCTGAGGAGGTCAATGGCCTCCTCACTGAGGGCAGCAGAGGTGACAGGGGCAGGGGTTGAGGTGCCTGGGGCGAAGGTGATGCCCACCCTCCTGGGTGAGCGGGCACGGGCGAAGGCTGAGGGGCTGCTGGGAGGGCGGTGCTGGTGGGGGGGTGCCAGCTGTACCTGTTGAAGTGGGGGGCAAAGATGTTGCCGCCACCACAAGGGAGCTCCCATCGGAGGACGAGTCCGTGTCGCTGGTTGCAGATCCTGTGACCGCCGTGGTGCTCCCCTCGCCCTCCATCCCACTGGTGTATTCTGAGTCCGTAGTGTGGGCCTCCATGCCCATGTGGGATGCAGCTCCCTCGTGCTCCGGTGCCACTGCACCTCCGCCTGATGATGCTAATGCACACAAGAACAGGGAGACTGCAAAAAAAATGGGGGTAAACAGAAGAAAGACATGTTGAGTGCATGGATTACCACTACCGTTGGCGGACAAGACAGACACTGCAGCACCCTGCACTACGTCGCGCTTTTGGGCTCTACACTGCAATTCCTGGAAAATGGCCTACAAGGCTATGTACGACATCTGCACACATAGATGACACAGGGGCATGAATACCTGTACTTGGCACTCGACAGAGGTGGGGTGGGGGCCACAGGGCCATGCCTTACGAAGGGGCCTAACCTACGGAACTTGCCCTGGCCTAGGGAAACCCACTGCCCTCCTCCCCCACCCATACCCCTCCACTGCACGTAATGTCATCAGAATGAGAGTGTACTCACCCCCTTGTGTCTACTGTGATGCCCTCAAGCGCCCATCCAACTCAGGGTAGGCCACCGCCAGGATCCGGAACATCAGGGGGGTCATGGTTCGACAGGCACCCCTCCCACGTTGAGAGGCCATCCCCAGCTGAGCCTCCGCTGTCTTCTTGCTCCAGCGGCGAATGTCCTCCCATCTCTTCCGGGAGTGGGTGCTCCGTCTGTGGTGGACCCCCAGGGTCCGGACGTCCTTGGCGATGGCACGCCAAATATCCTTCTTCTGGTGGGCGCTGACCTACATGAAATGTACAGGGGAAGAAGAGAAGTCATTACCAACTACGCCGTCAAAGTGAGTGTCCCCCATCCCTACCCTTGCCATGTGGCACATGCACCCACTGTCTTTCATGCACGCAGAACTCTGCCCCCTTCCTTCTTACAACCAGCCCTCTCCACACACGCATAGCCCATACAGCATGCTCCCTGTGTACTTACCTGTTGGTCTGGAGGCCCGTAGAGTAGCGTGTACTGGGGAAGGACCCCATCCACGAGCTTCTCCAACTCCTCCGCAGTGAAGGCAGGGGCCCTTTCCCCAGACGCACGAGCCATTGTCTCTTTCAGACCGAGGTCACAGCAGCACTTGCAGTGTAGGTCCTCTCCTGTCGAAGATCAGGTATCGAGTGATTGAAGTGATAGAAAATGGCGGTCACGTCCGCGGCGGTGCGTACCATCACCGCCAGCGTACATTGTCATTGGCTCCTGGGACCCATAGGGTCCAATGTTAAGCAATGCAGCATTGCGCTGCGGTCTTTGACCGCCTACCGCGATGGTGTACAACGCCAGGGCTGTTACCTCACATCCCATAGTCCCGCTTTAGAGGTCAGGCAGCCGCCATTTCAGGGGCCCACATGGCCTATTTACCAACTGCGTCACACATACCTAGGCCTACTCTCAACACACATACAGGCCTGAATTTGTGTATGAATCGTGTTCTGTCTACACTGTGGGTACATACCTGTGAGTTGTTTGACTCTGTGGTCGCTGTTGTCCTTCATAGGCACCGTCCGCTGGGCCATGTGAGGAGATGGCGGAATCCCCCGGTGTACCAACCGCTGGTGGACCTGTCGACAATGGAGGAAAGAAATTTGATCATCACCTACAGGTTTGACCGTGCCACAATCCAGGAACTGTGTACCCAGTTGGAGCCAGACCTGATGTCGGCAATCCGCCACCCCACAGGAATCCCCCCTCAACTGCAGGTGATGTCAGTGCTCCATTTCCTTGCAAGTGGGTCATTTCAAACAACTGTGGTCATGGCATCAGGGATGTCCCAGCCTATGTTTTCCAACGTGTTGTCCAGAGTTTTGTCTGCCCTTCTGAAACACATGCAGAGCTACATCGTTTTTCCTCAGGTGGAGGACTTGCCTACAGTGAAAGGTGATTTCTATGCCCTTGGACATGTCCCCAACATCATAGGTGCTATTGATGGGACCCATGTGGCTTTGGTCCCCCCCCACAGGAGTGAACAGGTGTACAGGAACCGGAAGAGTTATCATTCCATGAATATACAGATGGTGTGTTTGGCAGACCAGTACATCTCCTATGTGAATGCCATGTTCCCTGGCTCAGTGCATGACGCCTACATCATGCGGAATAGCAGCATCCCTTATGTGATGGGACAACTACAGAGGCACCGGGTGTGGCTATTAGGTGACTCTGGTTACCCCAACCTGTCGTGGCTACTGACCCCAGTGAGGAATCCCAGGACCAGGGCAGAGGAACACTACAATGAGGCACATGGGCGAACTAGGAGGGTGATGGAACGCACCTTCGGCCTCCTGAAGGCCAGGTTTAGGTGCCTCCATATGACAGGTGGAACCCTATTCTACTCACCAAAGAAGGTGTGCCAGATCATCGTGGCCTGCTGTATGCTTCATAACTTGGCTTTGCGACGACAGCGGCAGGAGGATGGTCCAGATGGTGGTGTTGTGGCAGCTGTGGAGCCTGTGGACAGTGATGAGGAGGAAGCAGAAGAAGTCATTGACAACAGGGACTCAGTCATCCAGCAATATTTCCAGTGAGACACAGGTGAGAATACATTCCTGCCTACTACAAGTACTTTTGCACTTCTACCTCTCTCCTGTCTGTCGATTTCACCCCGTGTATGGTCACTGAGTTGTCACATTCCCTTACGGTTTCACAGGTGTGGGTCCCACTGTGTGTCATCTGCTTAGATTCCTCATGTACTAGAGCTGTGTGACAACGGTATGTTGACATTACTATTTCCTGGAAATTTTGTCACTGTAATTGCAAATACACTATTTCGAAATCACAGACAGACTCCAGATATTTTGGTGTTTTAGGTGTGTTTATTTACATAAAAATTATTGGAGTGGAAAGTTAAATGGTGAGGGGTGATGGCAGAGGAGTGTCCATGGCAGCGTCCAGTCTATTTGTCTCATATGTGCATTGCCCATATGGGCATAGGAAGTGGAGCTGGGGCAGTTCAAATATGGACAGGGTGACAAAGTGGGACAGTGGGTTGACAATCAGGGTGGTCTCATTTCTTGGCGGGGGTCTTGGCATCGTGCTCTGTCTTGTTCCTAGATCTCAGGGACCGCTTGCGGGGTGGTTCTCCATCTGCAGGGGGTGGGGTGCTGGTGTGGTGGTCCTGTGGCGGTGCCTCCTGTCCACTAGCGCTGGCGGAGGTGGTGGGCAGTTCATTGTCCATGCTAGTGTCAGGGGCCCCTTGGAGTGCCACAGTGTCCCTCCTGGTGTTGAGTATATCCTTCAGCACCCCTATGATGGTGCCCAGGGCGGAGCTGATGGTTCTGAGTTCCTCCCTGAACCCCAAATACTGTTCCTCCTGCATGCGCTGGGTCTCCTGAAACTTGGCCAGGATCATTGCCATCATCTCCTGGGAGTGGTGGTATGCTCTCATGATGGAGGAGAGGGCCTCGTGGAGAGTGGGATCCCTTGGCCTGTCTGCCCCCTGTCGCACAGCAGCCCTCCCAGTTCCCCTGTGTTCCTGTGCCTCCGTCCCCTGGACCGTGTGCTCACTACCACTGCCCCCAGGTCGCTGTTGTTGTTGGGGTGGTGGGTTATCCTGGGTTCCCTGTAGTGGTGGACACACAGCTGATTGATGTGTCCGGGGACGGAGGTATGGGCCCGCTAGGTGGGTGCTGTGCTGGTGTTACCAGAGGGTGGAAGGTCTGTGGTGGCCTGTGCCTGTGTGAGGGGAACCGACTGAGGCCCACGATGGTCCGGGCTGGTCATCTAGATCCAGGTGGACAGAGCTGCTATCATCACTGTGGGCCTCTTCTGTGGGTGGGGTGGAGATGTCTGGTCCCTCCTGTCTGGTGACGTTGGGTAGTGGTCCTACATGGGTGGAAAAGCATGATTATTGCATCTGTGTGTGTCATGGTGTGCAATGGGTGGGTGACCGTGTACCTCAGTGCTGGCATTCCTGTGTGGGGGCTTGTGTGATGATGGTTTAGGGGGTTGTATGGGTATGTGCAGTGGGCATGCTTTAGTGATGGGTGTCCATGCTTTGTTTTTGCAAGCAGGGCTTGGTGTTGGGATGGGTGGTTTGTGATATTGGTACATTTGTGAGGAGTTGGAGTGCTGGGGGTGAGGGTGAGGGTGGGGGTATGTGCTGGCATGCAGGTAGGGTGGGGGATGTAATAGTTAAGATTTTTCTCACCAGAGTCCATTCCTCCACCGACTCCTGCGAGGCCTCAGGATCCAGAATCTCCAAAGACCTGCTCCTCCCATGTTGTTAGTTGTGGGGGAGGAGGTGGGGGTCCGCCGCCAGTCCGCTGGACCGCCTGGTGGTGTCTTGAGACCACGGAATGCACCTTCCCCCGTAGGTCATTCCACCTCTTCCTGATGTAGTCCCGATTTCTTGGGTGTTGTCCCACTGCGTTCACCCTGTCGACTATTCTTCGCCATAGCTCCATCTTCCTTGCAATTGAGGTGTGCTGCACCTGTGCTCCAAATAGCTGTGGCTCTACCCGGACGATTTCCTCCACCATGACCATGAGCTCCTCCTCCGAGAACCTGGGGTGTCTTTGCTGTGCCATGGGATGGTGTGGGTGATGTGTGGGGTGGAGTGTGTGGTGATAAGTGTGGTGATGTGTAGTGGTGTGTGGTGTTTTGTGCGTGGAAGTTGTGTGGGTGATGGTGTCGTGTGCCTGTGGATGCTATTGTTCTTGCTGGTGCTTTCTCTCTGGCCTTCTTTCGGAATTTTTGGTCGTAGGGTTTTGTGGGTGATGTGGGTGTGTGTTTTATATTGTATTGGGTGTGTGGGAGTGGTGTGTGTATGTGTATCAGGTGTGTGTATTTCGAATTGTCCAATGTGGCGGTCTTTTGTAGAAGTGTGTGTATTTTGAGCGTGGCGATGTGTACCGCCAATGGAATACCGCGGTTGAAAGACCGCTGCGTGGATTCGTAGGCCGTGATAGTGTGGGCGTATTTCTGTTGGCGTGACAGTGTCGGTTTTGTTTTCGCCTATTTATCACTGACCTTTGGTGTGGCGGAGTTGTGTGGGTGTCTGAATTTTGTCGGATTCCGAGCTGTGGGTCGTAATAGCTGTGGCAGAAATCTGCGGGTGCGGCGGTGTGTTGGCGGTCTTCTACACGGCAGTAAGCGGCTTTTACCGCCAATGTTGTAATGACCCCCTTTGTGTGTTGAAATAATTTGGTGTTGACCTTTTAAGGTTTTTATTTCTTAACTGTTTCTTAACAACTTTAGCACGGGTTAATTTGGTAATGTTAACTTTGTACTACTCTTCTATATAGTCAATAACATCTTTAGGACATTTTGCAGAAGGATGTCATTGCACTGGCAGTGCATAATATAATGAGAGGCAGTTGACTGATTAGTCAAAAATGATGTTGCATGATCAGTTAACGGACTAAAACATATAAGTTCTGTCAGCCGGTACTAAAAAGGTCATGGTAAAAATGTTGTCAATTAAAATGTATTGCCAAAAAAGTAGTAAACATGGAAAAAAATGTCTACAAATATTTAAATATTTGGGACAATATCAAAGGGTGGTAAGGTGTTTCCAGAGGGGGTGGGGACTCAGACTAAAAGTCTCCAGCATCCATCTCGACTGAAAGTGAGATCATGGCAAATTCCATCATCCAGCTCTACAGGCAGTGACATCAGTAGTTTCTCATCAAAATCGTTTTTAATAGATCAAACCAGATAACCAGTCTTCATTCCTCAACATCCTTCTTTATAATTACTGACACCATTACAATTTCCAGAATCAATCTCTATGGGAAGGGATGTCAGTTGTATCCCACCAAAACCAGCTTTAAAACAAGAAGCTAAACAAGAGGGCATCTCTCTCCAGCATCCGTCTCTGCAGGTAGTGACATCAGTGCAGTTCCAAACATGTATTTATATAGCACACATTCATTTCAATAGAAAGTGACAGCACTGGCTCCCACCTAAAACCTCTTGCTTCCTCTTCTACTTCAGTCACGTCCTCCTACTGGCTTAGCATCTTTAAATAAGGACACGTACAAACCGGTTAGCACAGACCTATTCACGCCTGTTAGGGTCAAGAATGGCCATGGAACTTGGGCCAGAGCCCCTGCTCCATTGCAGTCACAACAAGCACCTACAATGTATGACCTCATGTTCATCGCCCAGAACCCCTCATCACCCCTGATTACCCAATCCTACAATCACATCCACAACTATAATTGACATCCACGTAACAGTTTGAATGAACCTCATGCAAATCTCAAAAGGAAAAAGGGAGCACACTGCCTTGCATTCAAGCGGAAAATAGCCCCAAGGCATCATGGTAAATGCAGTCATTTAAATATAAATAGCAAGAATTTTTTAAAAAAATTATTCACCCTAAGTAGGTGCAGCAAGTGCTGTATCGCTGTAGAAAGTCTTTCACCTAAGGTAGGTGCAGCGAGTGCCGTATCTCTGGACACGTGTTTCTGGCTTTCGGCCGTCATCAGCAGAGAGCGTATGTAACTGAAGGGGTCGCTTGAAATGCCGCCAAACGTCTTCACAGGTTTTTGTACCACTCAGTAGACGCACAGGTGCATCGCCAGTGCTCGTCAGCAAGAGGCTCACGGGAGCCGTCATTTAGACATCCAAAAAGAAAAAGGGAGCACACTGCCTTGCATTCAAGCGGAAAATAGCCCCAAGGCATCATGGTAAATGCAGTCATTTAAATATAAATAGCAAGAATTTTTAAAAAAATTATTCACCCTAAGTAGGTGCAGCAAGTGCTGTATCGCTGTAGAAAGTCTTTCACCTAAGGTAGGTGCAGCGAGTGCCGTATCTCTGGACACGTGTTTCTGGCTTTCGGCCGTCATCAGCAGAGAGCGTATGTAACTGAAGGGGTCGCTTGAAATGCCGCCAAACGTCTTCACAGGTTTTTGTACCACTCAGTAGGCGCACAGGTGCATCGCCAGTGCTCGTCAGCAAGAGGCTCACGGGAGCCGTCATTTAGACATCCAAAAAGAAAAAGGGAGCACACTGCCTTGCATTCAAGCGGAAAATAGCCCCAAGGCATCATGGTAAATGCAGTCATTTAAATATAAATAGCAAGAATTTTTAAAAAAATTATTCACCCTAAGTAGGTGCAGCAAGTGCTGTATCGCTGTAGAAAGTCTTTCACCTAAGGTAGGTGCAGCGAGTGCCGTATCTCTGGACACGTGTTTCTGGCTTTCGGCCGTCATCAGCAGAGAGCGTATGTAACTGAAGGGGTCGCTTGAAATGCCGCCAAACGTCTTCACAGGTTTTTGTACCACTCAGTAGGCGCACAGGTGCATCGCAAGTGCTCGTCAGCAAGAGGCTCACGGGAGCCGTCATTTAGACATCCAAAAAGAAAAAGGGAGCACACTGCCTTGAATTCAAGCGGAAAATAGCCCCAAGGCATCATGGTAAATGCAGTCATTTAAATATAAATAGCAAGAATTTTTAAAAAAATTATTCACCCTAAGTAGGTGCAGCAAGTGCTGTATCGCTGTAGAAAGTCTTTCACCTAAGGTAGGTGCAGCGAGTGCCGTATCTCTGGACACGTGTTTCTGGCTTTCGGCCGTCATCAGCAGAGAGCGTATGTAACTGAAGGGGTCGCTTGAAATGCCGCCAAACGTCTTCACAGGTTTATGTACCACTCAGTAGGCGCACAGGGGCATCGCCAGTGCTCGTCAGCAAGAGGCTCACGGGAGCCGTCATTTAGACATCCAAAAAGAAAAAGGGAGCACACTGCCTTGCATTCAAGCGGAAAATAGCCCCAAGGCATCATGGTAAATGCAGTCATTTAAATATAAATAGCAAGAATTTTTTAAAAAATTATTCACCCTAAGTAGGTGCAGCAAGTGCTGTATCGCTGTAGAAAGTCTTTCACCTAAGGTAGGTGCAGCGAGTGCCGTATCTCTGGACACGTGTTTCTGGCTTTCGGCCGTCATCAGCAGAGAGCGTATGTAACTGAAGGGGTCGCTTGAAATGCCGCCAAACGTCTTCACAGGTTTTTGTACCACTCAGTAGGCGCACAGGTGCATCGCCAGTGCTCGTCAGCAAGAGGCTCACGGGAGCCGTCATTTAGACATCCAAAAAGAAAAAGGGAGCACACTGCCTTGCATTCAAGCGGAAAATAGCCCCAAGGCATCATGGTAAATGCAGTCATTTAAATATAAATAGCAAGAATTTTTAAAAAAATTATTCACCCTAAGTAGGTGCAGCAAGTGCTGTATCGCTGTAGAAAGTCTTTCACCTAAGGTAGGTGCAGCGAGTGCCGTATCTCTGGACACGTGTTTCTGGCTTTCGGCCGTCATCAGCAGAGAGCGTATGTAACTGAAGGGGTCGCTTGAAATGCCGCCAAACGTCTTCACAGGTTTTTGTACCACTCAGTAGGCGCACAGGTGCATCGCCAGTGCTCGTCAGCAAGAGGCTCACGGGAGCCGTCATTTAGACATCCAAAAAGAAAAAGGGAGCACACTGCCTTGCATTCAAGCGGAAAATAGCCCCAAGGCATCATGGTAAATGCAGTCATTTAAATATAAATAGCAAGAATTTTTTAAAAAATTATTCACCCTAAGTAGGTGCAGCAAGTGCTGTATCGCTGTAGAAAGTCTTTCACCTAAGGTAGGTGCAGCGAGTGCCGTATCTCTGGACACGTGTTTCTGGCTTTCGGCCGTCATCAGCAGAGAGCGTATGTAACTGAAGGGGTCGCTTGAAATGCCGCCAAACGTCTTCACAGGTTTTTGTACCACTCAGTAGGCGCACAGGTGCATCGCCAGTGCTCGTCAGCAAGAGGCTCACGGGAGCCGTCATTTAGACATCCAAAAAGAAAAAGGGAGCACACTGCCTTGCATTCAAGCGGAAAATAGCCCCAAGGCATCATGGTAAATGCAGTCATTTAAATATAAATAGCAAGAATTTTTTAAAAAATTATTCACCCTAAGTAGGTGCAGCAAGTGCTGTATCGCTGTAGAAAGTCTTTCACCTAAGGTAGGTGCAGCGAGTGCCGTATCTCTGGACACGTGTTTCTGGCTTTCGGCCGTCATCAGCAGAGAGCGTATGTAACTGAAGGGGTCGCTTGAAATGCCGCCAAACGTCTTCACAGGTTTTTGTACCACTCAGTAGGCGCACAGGTGCATCGCCAGTGCTCGTCAGCAAGAGGCTCACGGGAGCCGTCATTTAGACATCCAAAAAGAAAAAGGGAGCACACTGCCTTGCATTCAAGCGGAAAATAGCCCCAAGGCATCATGGTAAATGCAGTCATTTAAATATAAATAGCAAGAATTTTTAAAAAAATTATTCACCCTAAGTAGGTGCAGCAAGTGCTGTATCGCTGTAGAAAGTCTTTCACCTAAGGTAGGTGCAGCGAGTGCCGTATCTCTGGACACGTGTTTCTGGCTTTCGGCCGTCATCAGCAGAGAGCGTATGTAACTGAAGGGGTCGCTTGAAATGCCACCAAACGTCTTCACAGGTTTTTGTACCACTCAGTAGGCGCACAGGTGCATCGCCAGTGCTCGTCAGCAAGAGGCTCACGGGAGCCGTCATTTAGACATCCAAAAAGAAAAAGGGAGCACACTGCCTTGCATTCAAGCGGAAAATAGCCCCAAGGCATCATGGTAAATGCAGTCATTTAAATATAAATAGCAAGAATTTTTAAAAAAATTATTCACCCTAAGTAGGTGCAGCAAGTGCTGTATCGCTGTAGAAAGTCTTTCACCTAAGGTAGGTGCAGCGAGTGCCGTATCTCTGGACACGTGTTTCTGGCTTTCGGCCGTCATCAGCAGAGAGCGTATGTAACTGAAGGGGTCGCTTGAAATGCCGCCAAACGTCTTCACAGGTTTTTGTACCACTCAGTAGGCGCACAGGTGCATCGCAAGTGCTCGTCAGCAAGAGGCTCACGGGAGCCGTCATTTAGACATCCAAAAAGAAAAAGGGAGCACACTGCCTTGCATTCAAGCGGAAAATAGCCCCAAGGCATCATGGTAAATGCAGTCATTTAAATATAAATAGCAAGAATTTTTAAAAAAATTATTCACCCTAAGTAGGTGCAGCAAGTGCTGTATCGCTGTAGAAAGTCTTTCACCTAAGGTAGGTGCAGCGAGTGCCGTATCTCTGGACACGTGTTTCTGGCTTTCGGCCGTCATCAGCAGAGAGCGTATGTAACTGAAGGGGTCGCTTGAAATGCCGCCAAACGTCTTCACAGGTTTTTGTACCACTCAGTAGGCGCACAGGTGCATCGCCAGTGCTCGTCAGCAAGAGGCTCACGGGAGCCGTCATTTAGACATCCAAAAAGAAAAAGGGAGCACACTGCCTTGCATTCAAGCGGAAAATAGCCCCAAGGCATCATGGTAAATGCAGTCATTTAAATATAAATAGCAAGAATTTTAAAAAAAATTATTCACCCTAAGTAGGTGCAGCAAGTGCTGTATCGCTGTAGAAAGTCTTTCACCTAAGGTAGGTGCAGCGAGTGCCGTATCTCTGGACACGTGTTTCTGGCTTTCGGCCGTCATCAGCAGAGAGCGTATGTAACTGAAGGGGTCGCTTGAAATGCCGCCAAACGTCTTCACAGGTTTTTGTACCACTCAGTAGGCGCACAGGTGCATCGCCAGTGCTCGTCAGCAAGAGGCTCACGGGAGCCGTCATTTAGACATCCAAAAAGAAAAAGGGAGCACACTGCCTTGCATTCAAGCGGAAAATAGCCCCAAGGCATCATGGTAAATGCAGTCATTTAAATATAAATAGCAAGAATTTTTAAAAAAATTATTCACCCTAAGTAGGTGCAGCAAGTGCTGTATCGCTGTAGAAAGTCTTTCACCTAAGGTAGGTGCAGCGAGTGCCGTATCTCTGGACACGTGTTTCTGGCTTTCGGCCGTCATCAGCAGAGAGCGTATGTAACTGAAGGGGTCGCTTGAAATGCCGCCAAACGTCTTCACAGGTTTTTGTACCACTCAGTAGGCGCACAGGTGCATCGCCAGTGCTCGTCATGCAAATCTCACTAAACCCAACTAATTCCAAACTATGGAATACACCCTCTTACACAAGCCCATTAACAAACACTCTGCAATACCCCACTCTCAGGGCATCACAGACATCTTCACATTTAATAACTTTGGTATAATTTACATTACAGAAGCATTACAACTTTCTCCCAGGATACTGTATTCTGTGTTGGCCATGCACATAAGAAGGCAGGAGGTCTGTCTATCATCCTTATGTTTTTCTGGTCCTGCACTTTAGGCAAGCACGTGAGGTGCAACTCCATGATGCTTCTGACATGCCACTTACAAAACTCAGTCTGCCCCCCTTCTGTCTCATTTACAGACCTCCTGGACAGCGCAAGGAGCTCAAGAGATACATTTGCCTGAACTGATTGTGCATCTGACATACTTACATCACTCTCCTTGTTAACTTTGACCTTCCAGGGAACTCAAGCATGAAAAATACAAAAGACACTCTCCACAACCTTATCAACACACCCCTGGCACATCATATCACTCAACCAACTCTACTTAATTGCCAAGTCCTCAACTTTATTGTTCCCACATCATCGGCCATCAATTGCAAAGCTTCCATACCTCTGGACTGGGCTGACTCCTGCACCATCATCCCTATTAACCTTCTCAGCAGCCACCCATTAAACTCAGATTAACCCAAACAATACACATTCAGATGCTTCAAGTACTTATGCATAGACAATCTAAATTTCAAACTCATCTCTAGCTGTGCCACCTCCATATCCAACAACAGCACTCATATAAACAATTTCAATGCATTTCTTGTAACCCATATGAATACCCACACTCAAACTAAAACATGCAAGTAAATGCTAAAATAAATCAGCACCCTTATACTCCTAACTCTTCACAGACAATAATCCACAAATAGGAAAGAACAGGAAAGAAAACCCAAACTCCACACATCATCTCCCTACTGAGGTCCCTCTCTACAACAAAAAAGGTTATTCATGAAATCAGCCATAGCCATGCACTATACCAATACTATCACTAAAGTGACCAAAACAAAGCGGAACACTCTTCAAGACAATCAAGCACTACATTATTCCCCAGCCTGACCCTCTTATCCCATGCTCCACAAACAATCACAATGGCATCAGTCTATTTTTCAGTGACATAATACAGAAGAAGCAACAGCACATCAACAACATCAAGTCTGCTTCTACTCTAACACCCCACCTCTGTTCTGCAATGCACAATAGTCATCCTTAAACCCCATCACTACAACACAGACATCATTCTTAATTCCTTTAAAGCCACTTCCTATGGAGATGATGTCTTAACCTCTTCCTTCATCAAAGTTCTTTTTGGAGAAGGTCTCTCATCCCCATGCACCATCATCAACACCTTCCTCTCTCAAGGCATCTTCCCATAAAGCTCTCACAACATACCAGATCCTCCCACTACAGACAAAACCTGACCTAGAACCTACCACATATTGATAGGCTCTGCATTACATGCTCATGTATTACCATCTCATGCCATTGTCTCTCAAAATGTATAATTACCAGTATTATCTCCCACAGTGAACTCCAAAATGGCAGAGTGCTTCAGGATGGTACAGCCAGTAAACTGCTTCAAATTAGAAAATACTCTATTTCAGAAGGTATCCCATGTATGGTGCTAGACCTGTCAGCCTTAGGGTGGTCTTCTCCCAAACTTTTTGACTTCATTCCTCCTATTTTTGCTGATCTCGCTTTTGCTGGGCTTAGGACCCTGCAACCTTTACCAGTGCTAAAGTGCATCTGCTCACCCCTTAAAACATGGTTACACTGGCAAATCCGCAATTGGCATATTTAGTTTACTTGTAAGTCCATAAAAAGGTGTTACTATGTGCACCCAGAGCCAGTAAATTAAATGCTGTTAGTGGGCCTGCAGCACTATTTGTGCCACCCACTTAAGTAGTCCTTTTAACATGCCTTAGCCATTTAGTGCCTGTAGTCTGCCCCTGGGGTACATGACAGGGTGCAGCTGACAGTTGGACTTTGTGTATTCCACCTAGAGAGCCACACACAATAGAGAGCTTAGGTGTGCCTGGATGGGCTTTCACAGGCAGGATGGGAGAGCAGAGTTGGGCACAGACCTACTTAGAATTGAATAGGCTGTGTCCTGCCTTCACACAAAGAACGGTATACCCCCTGTATGCAGGGAAGGCAGGAAACCTGTAGACCTCAAGGGAAACCTCTAGAAGCTTCTCTTACTTCCATGATAAGCCCAGGTGTAAATATACGACCTGAGATACCAACTCTTCAGTACATTTCTGGGCTCTGGATACTCTGCCATGAAGAAGGACTGCTGGGCTGCCACTATTAAGGACTGCTGCCCTGTTGTGCTGACCTGCTGCCTGATGCCCTCTTGTCTGAGTGAGAAGGCCTAGGTTTGCATCTGATCAGCCCAGGACCCCGGAATGACTCCAAAGGCTAGTTGGCTGGCCTCCTGACTAAAGTCTTATGGACAGAAGGCTCCAACAGCCTTGAATGCAGCACCGGGACTCTGCCTCTTTAAATCTCTTAAATCCATTTTCACTGCTTCAAGGCCTACCATTCCCATAAGCTACCATTGGAGTTATCTTATTACATTGGTTAGGTGGTAGCTTCCAATTGGAAGGAGGTTGACAAGTCGAGTTTGGTGTCTAAATAACTATAATAAAAAGCCCTCTTTAATGGTAAACTTGGACTTTTAATCACAGGTCTGAAAATGCACTTTTAGAAAGTTGCCATTTTCTTGTCCTGGCCATTTGGTGCCTTTAGTCTGATCGTGGGCCCCATGAATAGGCGTATCTGGCAGTTTGTCTTTTTGTATTACTTCCAGATAGTGCGATGAAGGGAAGATAGATGTTGACCATATGGGCCATTCTGAGTTAATGAGGGGTAAGAGCTTCCACCTACCACTCTTACACATCAAAAAGCTTTTGCCTGATCCCATTCATAAAGAGTTTGTCACTGGTCTATTGTGACCCCACACAACCCGGGTCCAGGGCAGGGAGGAAGGGATTTCCTGACACCTCAAATGGGTAGAAACTTCTAGAAGCTTCTTCCACTTCGAAGGAAGGCCCGGGTCTAAATACTGGACCCATACACAAACTCTTCAATACACTTCTGTACCTATGGATACTCTGTCAGGAAGAAAGACTGCTGTTCTGCTGAAAGAACTCCCATTTTGCTTGACCATGTCTCTAAGAAATGCTTCCCTGCTGTGCTGACCTCTTGCCTGCTGCCCTCTTGCCTGGATGAGAACCCAGGACCACAGAGTGATTTCAAGGGCTAATTTGCTGGCCCTCTTGCTAGTGTCTCAGGGACAGAAGGATCCAACAGCCTTGAAGGCAGCATCTGGTCTCTGCCAACTGTGAGTTTTAACCTGCCAAATGGTGCCACCCCAGTCCTGGACCATTGGAAGTGGGACTGAAGGTGCTTTGCCAGCCCATATGTAGACCCAGCAGAAACAAAGCACCTCCTCTGCTGTGCAGCACAATCCCGAGTAGAGATGATGCATTATCTGTGCTGCAAGGTTTCTCTCAGCTCAAGGACTCCACATCAACCTTGCAGCTCAACATTGGAAAACCCACTGTGCAAAGCTTCCCCAACACAGACCCTCTCAAAGCAATTCTTTCATAAGTGGTAGCCTCAATAATGACACAGTTTCGTGTATCAGAACCTTGCAGCACCTTGGAATTGATACATTGCCTTGACTGTGAGATGCATCTTCAACAACGGACTTCGCATCGCATACCCTCTTCGACAGGGCTCCTGGACGACGACAGGGAACTTTGCATCACAACTTCAAACCTTCTCGGAACCAACGCATCACCTCGACTGGATGATGCATCCTTGACGAGGGACCTTGAAAATTTCAGTAACAAGGATTTAAGGTACTCTTGTATTCAGCAGGCCTAATTGTGTTCCTGTAGCCGTCCCCCCCTCCATCATGGTCAGCCTCAATTTGTGACTTTGTCCTGGCAGGACCAGATCTCCACAGTTGCCTCTTTGTGCTTTTTAGTGCTATTTGCACTGAAATCTTTAAACCCTGCTTATCTTAGGTACCACAGATTGGATTTTTGTCATTTTGGTCTTATATTTGTTATAGACCAATCTAATTTTCTACAGCTGGTGTGTGATCCTTATGTGGATTATTTTTGCAGTGTTACTCTTTGAAGTGTTGCACAAATATTTTACACATTGCCTCTAAGTTAAGCCTGACTGCTCAATGCCAAGCAAGGGGTATGAGCATATGTTAATTTGGGGATTGTTTGTGACATCACCCTGACAAGAATTGTGGTTCCTGCCTGAGTAGGGTTTCATCCCCCTCAACCAGTATGACCCAATTTATTAAATATTAGAACTGAATCTACACTCCTACATGGCAACCCCGTCTCTGCACAGCAAATGTCCTTGTAAGGAGCATGCTATTATTGTAAGATATGTAAAGTAGGTCTGTTTGACTGATACCCTGAATACAATTGCCCATTTAATCCAGTTTTTGGTCAAATTCTCATCTGCTTCTGAAATTCGATTACAAATTGGTCACAAATTGCATATGATGCAGGTGTTTGCTCACTTTGGGACATATTCATAAGCTCCTAGTGCCACCTTGTACCACATTAGTGTCTTTTTTTTTTTACGTTAGTGTGGCGCACAAGGACAAAATCCTCATGCCATATTTACGTATTAACATATTTGTATGAATACATTGCGCCACTTTGTAACCCTATACGCTACATTATGCCTGCGCCAGGCATAATATATGCAAAGGGGGCGTGACCCCGTTAGGGGAGGGGGCAAAAAAATGGCAGAAGGAAATCTAACAGATTTCCTTGCATCAATTTTACAGCACTTTTAATGCCTGCTCAGAACATTTTGGCACTACTCCTGCAGAGTACCTCATTAGCGTCAATAATAATAACACTATTGCCCTCTGCCCTGTGCCATAGTGCACCGTATCTTAGATAGGGCTCACAGATGGTGGCCGTGGAGGAGGGCGCTTAGGGGCGCAAGAAAAGTTTACTTTCCTTAAATATGCCCCTTCATTTCTTGAAGGTTAAACCTGCACCAAATCATGACCCAAAATTTGTGCATATTTAGGCCCATATTTAAAAGGAAATGACAGAGCGCAATGCCCCTCCCCCATGGGATACATCCAGCCTGGACTGCCAGGCCAGGCCAGGTCTTCCCTGGACTGGAAACAAGCATCCTGAGACTGGTTTTGGGGTATTACCTCTCCTCAGTCAGGGATGGGGAGCACGGGCCCCTCGTCTGTGCATACCCTTCCCAATTAACATGACAAATGCAAAAAGAACAAGTGATGTACGGAATGCTGACCAATGTCAAACATTCACCCCCAGTACAGACATCTGCGCATAAATCCATAGTTTTTTGGGAACAGGGTCAAGACTGATTTATATATGGCTGGGTCCAAACTAGGGTGGCATGATGAGCAAAAGAATTGATGAATTAAACCTAGATCTGTGACTGGGGATGAATGTTTGATTGGTTCTGCATTCAGTCCATCATTTGTGTTTGTTTGCTTTTGCCTCTCTGTATGTGGGCATGATTTTGCCCAGATAAAGCTTTGGAGGCACCTTAGGCAGTTCGCTTCAGCACTGTCAAAAGAAAAACTATGCAGCACTAAACAATGTATGAAAAGTATTTCTAGAATAGACTAGCAGTAAACTCCATAACGTCTAAATGAGTCCTGTTTTCAATCCCTACAAAAACTAACACAAGTCAGTCATGGTCCCCAGAGCAACTTGCTGGTGGTATCAACCAGTAAATTTCTGCACAAATTAACCATTGAATTTGGAATAGCAATTCATACTTACTTCCATTACCTACCTTGCCTATATAGTGAAAAAGGATATAATTGGACACATTTTGCAGGTTGTTAAAAAAGTTTGATATTTTCACATGCAACCCTTCCATTAAATTATTTTTGACGGTTCTAATCTGATTTGTGCTGATCTAGGGGCATAATTGTGAGCCCCTAGTGCCACCGGAGTGTAACTTTTCGTTATGCTCTGGTGGCGCTATACCCTGCGCCGTAATTACAAGGTGGCGACAAGCCACTTTTTGTGGATTAATGCCACCTTGTAAATACTACCCCTTCACATGCAGCCCATTTTGATGCTGCTTCAGATTTATGAGTTTACGCGTAAACCTGAGGCAGCGTCAAAATGTAACGCCACACTAGGGGTAGCGCTAGCAAGGCACAGCAAGGAGGAATACTTTTATTCCTCCTCGTTTTTTGCTTTTTCTATCTGTGCTGCATTCTGTAGCACGCATAGAAAGAGCAAAATGCCAGACATGAATGTTTATGTGCAGGAAGGTGTCCCTTCCTGCACATAAAAAATCATTTCAAAATGACGCTTTGGCACTTCTTTGTGTGCTGTATTCTGCAGCACACACAAAAGTGCCAAATCGCCATTAGTGATTGTTTATGTACAGGAAGGGACATCTTCCCACACATAACCAATCAAACCCTCAACACAGACATCCTTGCACGATGGTGCAAGGAATCCTGCACTGGCAGCTAAATTTAGCACCAAAGCAGGAGACAACACAGGGGTGCGCCATATTCAATTAAATACGGAGCATCCATGCGTTGTGAAAATGACGGAACGCAGCACTGCCAATTTTGGCGCAGCATCACACTCCTAATTTTCCTTAAATTATGGGCCTTAGTCTTTCTCTAAATAACTCACAGCCACTTCTATAAAATGCACTATGAGCTGGGGACAATTTCCTGTTACTTGAAGCACAAGCACAACACATTAAAGGTGCAATGCCACTCTCCCACTGGTAAAGGGCAACAGAATCTATCTGCAGAGGTGAATGGGTCGGGGGGACATCTCCACTCTGTGTATGAAGAGATTAAGGAGATAGAAGGCTACATTTGACAGTGGAGATTTTGCCAATGAATGGCATTCATCTAAGTGATTGGGCCAGATTCACACAGATTTTGCTATGGTTATGTGTGGCTTACACCTGTGCTATTCCTGCATTACTTTTGAAATAAATTCAGAGCTAAGCCAGTACTATGACTAAGAAAGAGCCTCATTGAGAGCTTGGTAGGTGGCAGTGACCACTCTGTCTAAAAGATAACTACCCACCATATTTAAAGAGCTGCCACAGCGGCTCTTCTGAAAAAAAGTCATTGTAAGTTTGCTGACCCACAATCATGTTTCATGTTGCAGCTCAACATACTTTTTCAATTTTTCAAAAACAAATTCACAAAGTGGGAGAAAAACTAACAGCAAGTTTTTCTTTTTGGGCCACCAGGCTTTTCCCCACGATCCTGGTAATAAACAAGTACATTGAAACGTCAATCCTAAGTAGGGCAGATGCTCTAATGTGCCCACACTGACGGCCCCAAGCCTGCTCGGCTGAAGATGCCAGGTTTTCACTGGCCTGGCTGAACCAGCAGGGCACTGTCCGCAGAAACCTGATGCCCTGTCCATTTCTAAATAAAGTGGGCAGTCCTTAGTTTGATAGAATTGGGACTCCCCTGTGCCAGGCCTTGTCTGCCAAACTGTAAATGAGTCTCTGCAAAATCTTTGTAAATCAGGCACATGGCATTGGGATTGCCTTCAGCCACTGGCAGTGAAACAACTTTTGTTTTAATTTGCTATCTACTGGCAGCGACATTAGACCATACATTATGGCCCTCGTTATAAGTCTGGCGGTCCTACGATCGCCAGACTCGCGGTGGTGGTCTGACTGCCTCCAAAGCGGTAGCCCAACCGATTTGGCATCAATCAGACTGCCACATTATGCCCATGGCGAAAGCGCCACAGTTGGACCACCGGCACTAGCAGTCTCCCTCCACAGTGGGGGCTGGCGGTGCCAGTGGTCTTAATGCTTAGCAGAGAGTGAAAAACGCGATGGGTATGTGTCACCGTAAACACCGCAACATTGCCGCTGGGTGGATTATGAGCCAGCGTCAATGTTGTGGGCTGTTTCCCACTGGACAAGCAGGCAGAAACTCTGTTTCCGCCCATGATCCAGTGGGAAACTCGTAATAGGGGCTGCAGGAGTGACCTGACCGCAGGAGTTTGGCGGGGAGCCTTTTCCGCCCGCCAAACTCGTAATGGGGGCCTATGTGTATGAAACATTAACCTCTATCCCTGATTTAGTCAAAAAGTAAGAATATTGGAGGAACATATAGAACACCAAGAATATGGTCAGAGTATTGTCTAAGGAAAACCCTTGTAAATAACAAGATAGCATGTTGTTTAGTGATTACTAATTACCATATGAATTAGCCCTTCAGATCACTAGAAACATATCAATCTGTTAATTTAGCAGGTTTGGTCAAGCTGTAGTGTTATTTAAACGTGAATTCCGGTGACACTCGGAAGGACTGCTTAATGAGCTAATCATACACATACAACTGATACAGCCCATATCCTGGTGTTTACCTCCACCTCAGCTAATTATGCACTTAATTCAAATGCCTTCATTATGAAGATTTTAATTAAGATTCCTCCACAATGACTCAAAATACGAGGAGTTGCAGAGCTCATTAAACCTGTTTATTAATATATAGATACTGTCATTAAAAAAGAGTTGTGCATTCATTTATTTAAGTGTAAAATACAATAAATAGATGCGGCCGAGTTTAATAATTTTTCAGTTCGACGTGACACAGGCAGTCTAAATAATATCTGTGATATTATAATGTTTGTGGGCAAGGGGCGTGAACGTGTTCTCTTTGTTTTACTATTTTCTCTGCGGAATGTTTTTACATATGGTTCGATGGCGTAAAGCGTAGCTACTTCGTTTTAGGTCATTAAAGGCAACATTACCTATTGCAGTCTTGTAATGTAAATATACCGCTCTCTACACTTTTAATAAATATTGAATACAATTGCACTGGTGCCCCACAAAGTCAACTGCGTTGTAAAGTATATCGATATTCTGCAAACTATTATGCCTTTTACTGGTCTAGCATGAATTATCATAGAATTATATTGGTTCGGTAACGTGTTATTAGCACACGACAACTAGAGTTCTTTCTCGTACAAACACAAACAACATTTAGTCAGTATTTTGGAAATCAGGATGTCAATATATGCTGTTCACACTGCATTGGCCGGAGTAACAATATCGAGTCATTAACGTTGTAATTATCATTCATAGAAGAGTTCAATGTACGTACATAAAATGAGTATTGATGATCATCAAAACTGATTAGTGAATTGTTAAAAGTACAAAAAAGGAATAAACTTGGTGAAGGCCCAAAATGGTGTGGGTGAAAGAAAAACGACTCTGTTACATCATGAGCCTGTAGAGGAAAAGATGTAACAGCAGGACAAGGGAATTATAGAGTCCACGTCTAATGGAAAGTAAATATCACATCAAGTCAACATGGTTGCCAATAACTGAAGCAAGAGGACAAATGCTGCAACAATCAGCACCTTTGCATGACCAAACCCACTCTTCACTGAAATCGAGCAAAACAAATATCTCACATATTGAATTACCCGTTGAATCACATTCCCAAATATAGAGCCTCATTAAGAGGTTGTTGGGCTGACCGTCGGTCCTCCAGCCTTGTGAAGAGGAGGCCACTGCAGAGCTGGTGATAACGCCCCCAGCCCTTTTAAAAGGTTTCCACTGGCCTGACCCGTCTACACCTCAAAAATTTGTCAGCCAAGTAGAAACCGCATGGCGCCATTGGCCTTGGCTCCTCATGGAGCTGAAGCCAATGCCGTTGCACAGACTGTGCTCCCAACACTCTCGGAATACACACTTTCTGCTTTAGCAGACATTGTGCATTCCAAGGGTACTGGGCCGGAGGGCCCTTGCATGTCCCATGCCATGGGCAGTCAAGGGCTCCCCCCGTGACCCCCAGCAATGGCTTTCTGCCAGCTTTTTCAGAATGGGGTTCCCGCCATGAAAAGGCTGGCAGAAAGAGGACTCACGATCAGCACAGCGGCGCTGAACTTGCAGCCACTATACCTGACCATGACTCCGACTACCTTCACCCCGTCCGGAACTATGTTCCAGAAGGTGGCGGCCGTCCCCTGGAGGTATCACCATTAGGGTCCTAATTTGGTGGTTGGACCGTCAGGACTGCAGCGGTCCGATTGTCACCGCAAGTCTGGAAGTCTGAGGCCAGCCAGACTCGTAATGAGGCCCAAGACTGCACGAACAGCCAAGCCTAACATGCAGTAAAGGCAGGTTTACCTAACCCACACATCCAGAAACAAATGCCCACCAAATGATATACAATGAAAAAGAACAACTTTACACCCACAAATGCATACAGTAAAGCAATTACTTCTACCTACACAAATACCTGTACAAGACATCTGTAGCAGAATGACAGCCCACATGAGGAGATTTAAAAAAACGAGAACACCCATCTCCTCAATGGATCGTAAATGTCTATGCAGATCCCACCTGACAAAGAGCTTCATTAATGAACAATACTGCACATCGCATTGAAAAGGAAAATACTGTCCACCACCTTTGCAGAGACAAATTCGCTATGCACACTACTATGCTTTGTCGTAGGGTCCCTCCACAAGTTTGTAGGACAGACACTTATTTCAAAGCCCATGTGAAATTGCTTGTCACATTTCCTTGAATAGTTTAAAAGACCACACAGGTCCTAAAACACATCCCTGTAGTATAACTGGCTTTCCAATTGCTATAGGTGTTATTGGCAGAATACACATCACAAAAATCTTCACAGGTGAATCTTCATTTGCTTCAACCAGAAGAGATACATCATCCTCAACATTCAATTGGTGTGCAATAGCAAACCTATTTTTAATGTTATTCTCGAAACTTCCTAGCTCATAAAGCTAGCCTCTGCTCACCACAGTCATCAAACCTATCATGTTAGGTCCATTTTGCTGCTTCGATGGAAACATCTCTAAAATATGGGCAGACATCACATAGGAACATTTTATGCCTCTGTTATCTGAGGGCATCTCTGTAGGAGGCTGGCCTGGCTTGTAGTGGGTACCAAGGGGTACTTACACTCTGTACCAGGTCCAGTTATCCCTTATTAGTGTAGAAGAGGTGTTTCTAGCAGCTTAGGCTGGTAGAAGGTAGCTATAGCTGAGCAGCTTAGGCTGAACTAGGAGACATGCAAAGCTCCTACTATACCACTGGTGTCAAATGCACAATATCATGAGAAAACACAATACACAGATATACTAAAAATAAAGGTACTTTATTTTTATGACAATATGCCAAAAGTATCTCAGTGAGTACCCTCAGTATGAGGATGCCAAATATACACAAGATATATGTACACAATACCAAAAATATGCAGTGATAGCAAAAGGAAGTAATGCAAGCAATGTAAAGTTACAGTAGATTGCAATAGGAGCACATAGGTACAGGGGCAACACAAACCATATACTCTAGAAGTGGGATGCGAACCACGAATGGACCCCAAACCTATGTGAGCTTGTAGAGGGTCGCTGGGACTGTAAGAAAACAGTGACAAGTAGGTGTAACGTGCACCTATATTCCCCAGAGAGCACAGAAGTCGTGATAGGGGAATTCTGCAAGGAAGACCAACACCAGCAATGCAACCAAAGTGGATTTCCGGATGAGTGTACCTGAAGAACAAGGGGACCAAGTCCAAGTGTCGCGACAAAGTCGAGATTGGGCAGATGCCCAGGAAATGCCAGCTGAGGGTGCAAAGGAGCTGACACCGGATGGTAGAAGCTGTGGAGTCTGCAAGAACAAAGAGGACTAGGAACTTCCCCTTTGGAGAATGGATGTCCCACGTCGTGAAGAAGCTTGCAGAGGTGTTCCCATGCAGAAAGACCGCAAACAAGCCTTGCTAGCTGCAAGGGTCGCGGTTAGGGTTTTTGGATGCTGCTGTGGCCCAGGAGGTACCAGGATGTTGCCAATTACGTGAGGAGAAAGAGGGGGTGCCCAGCAAGATAGGGAACCCTCACAGAAGCAGGCAGCACCTGCAGAAGTGCCAGAATAGGCACTATGAAGAAGAGTGAACTAGAGCTCACCCGAAGTCACAAAAGGAGATCCCACAACGCCGGAGGACAACTCAGGAGGTTGTGCACTGCAGGTTAGAGTGTCGGGGACCCAGGCATGGCTGTGCACAAAGGAAATCCTGGAAGAGTGCACAGGAGCCGGAGCAGCTGCAAATCACGCAGTACCCAGCAATGCAGTCTAGCGTGGGGAGGCAAGGACTTACCTCCACCAAACTTGGACTGAAGAGTCACTGGACTGTGGGAGTCACTTGGACAGAGTTGCTGAGTTCCACGGACCATGCTCGTCGTGCTGAGAGGGGACCCAGAGGACCGGTTATGCAGTTCTTTTGGTGCCTACGGTTGCAGGGGGAGGATTCCGTCATCCCACAGGAGATTTCTTTGGAGCTTCTAGTGCAGAGAGGAGGCAGACTACCCCCACAGCATGCACCACCAGGAAAACAGTTGAGAAGGTGGCAGGATCAGCGATACAAGGTTGCAGTAGTCGTCTTTGCTACTTTCCTGCGGTTTTGCAGGCGTCCTGAGCAGTCAGCGGTCGATTCCTTGGCAGAAGGTGAAGGGAGAGATGCAGAGGAACTCTGATGAGCTCTTGCATTCGTTATCTAAAGAATTCCCCAAAGCAGAGACCCTAAATAGCCAGAAAAGGAGGTTTGGCTCCCTAGGAAGGAGGATAGGCTAGCAACACAGCTAAGAGCCTATCAGGAGGAGTCTCTGACGTCCACTCAGAGCAGTCAGGTGTGCCAGCAGCACCTCTGTTTCCAAGATGGCAGAGGTCTGGAGCACACTGGAGGAGCTCTGGGCACCTCCCCTGGGAGGTGCAGGTCAGGGGAGTGGTCACTCACCTTTCCTTTGTCCAGTTTCATGCCAGAGCAGGGCTGGGGGATCCCTGAACCCGTGTAGACTGGATTATACAGAGATGGGCACCATCTGTGCCCATCAAAGCATTTCCAGAGGCTGGGGGAGGCTACTCCTCCCCAGCCCTGACACCTTTTTCCAAAGGGAGAGGGTGTAACACCCTCTCTCTGAGGAAGTCCTTTGTTCTGCCTTCCTGGGCCAAGCCTGGCTGGACCCCAGGAGGGCAGAAACCTGTCTGAGGGGTTGGCAGCAGCAGCAGCTGCAGTGAAACCCCGGGAAAGGTAGTTTGGCAGTACCCGGGTCTGTGCTAGAGACTCAGGGGATCATTGGAAAGACAATTCCATGATCTTAGACATGTTACATGGCCATGTTCGGAGTTACCATTGTGACGCTGTACATAGGTAGTGACCTATAAACAGTGCACGCGTGTAATGGTGTCCCCACACTCACAAAGTACGGGGAATTTGCCCTGAACGATGTGGGGGCACCTTGGCTAGTGCCAGGGTGCCCACACACTAAGTAACTTAGCACCCAACCTTTACCAGGTAAAGGTTAGGCATATAGGTGACTTATAAGTTACTTAAATGCAGTGGTAAATGGCTGTGAAATAACGTGGACGTTATTTCACTCAGGCTGCCGTGGCAGGCCTGTGTAAGAATTGTCAGAGCTCCCTATGGGTGGCAAAAGAAATGCTGCAGCCCATAGGGATCTCCTGGAACCCCAATACCCTGGGCACCTCAGTACCATATACTAGGGAATTATAAGGGTGTTACAGTACGCCAATGTGAATTGGTGAAATTGGTTACTAGCCTGTTAGTGACAATTTGTAAAGAGAGAGCATAACCACTGAGGTTCTGGTTAGCAGAGCCTCAGTGAGACAGTTAGGCATCACACAGGGAACACATACATATAGGTCACAAACTTATGAGCACTGGGGTCCTAGCTAGCAGGGTCCCAGTGACATATAACAAACATACTGAAAACATAGGGTTTTCACTATGAACACTGGGCCCTGGCTAGCAGGATCCCAGTGAGACAGTGAAAACAACCTGACATATACTCACAAACAGCCCAAAAGTGGGGGTAACAAGGCTAGAAAGAGGCTACTTTCTCACACAACCCCCCACCCCCCCAAACAAAGGACAATAAGGCTAACCTTGGCCAGTTGAGACTTTATTGTCTAAGTGGTGATAAGTAGAGAGTAGCTCTGCAATAGACTGGTTACTCCCTTTATCATCCACTATATGGTTAGTTCCCTGTGGGACCACCCTGTTTGAAGTTTTTTAGCTAAGCAACAATGTGAAGATATATTTTCAGAGTTTCTATCAGTAAGTTTTAGTTTAGAGCAGTGGGAATTGTCCACTGGACCTATTTCTAGTGATGAGAATGCCAGACAGGGATGCTGTCTCAGTAAAGCCATAGCTGGGCAAAAACTTTGTCCATATGGCTGGAAGAGAGAACAGGAATGCTGTTTCTCTTGATTTGGAGCAGGGCAGGGATGCTGTCCTATGAGATCCACACTAGGGCAGGGTTGCTGTCCTAAGTGTTGTGAGGCAGTGCAGGGTTTCTGCACTAAAGTTTCTCTGGGAGGGTTGGAGGGATGCTCCATGTTAACTAAAATGGTGCTCTTTTTCTCACCAATATGAGTTATCCCACAGAGAGGTACTTCCACCTCAGGGAGTACAGCTATGCCAGCTGATGATTCCCTTGGAACAGGTGCCACCCCAGGAGAGGTTCCTCCCACCACAGGAATGGTATCCTGAATGGCAGGGTGGTTAGGGGATACTGTGATACCCTTTTTACCTGTTGTTGGAGAGGGATCCTGAGTTTTCAGGTTTTCTTCTCTCCTTTGCTTTTTCATTTCAGTAGAAATGAGAGGGAACAATTCCTCAGGGATACCCAGCATGGCTATAAAACTCTACATCAGCCCAACCTGAGGCCTCTAGGTCATTACCTAAGAGACAGTCTACAGGTAAACTAGGTGACACTACCACCTGCTTAGGGCCAGTAACTCCACCCCAACTAAGCTGAACTGCAGCTAGGGGAAGAAACTTAGTGGAGTTATGGACATCAATAATCTTATACTGTTGTCCAATGATGTGTTGTTCAGGAGCCACTAGGTTTTCAGTCACCAAAGTGATACTTGCACCTGTGTCCCTGTAGGCCTGGGCCTCAACACCATTTATTGAAAGTGTCTGCCTGTACTTATCCATTGTAAGGGGACAAGCAGCCAGTGTGGCAAGGCCAATGCCACTAGGTGTGACAAAAAATGTCTTGGGACTGACTACCACAGTTTCTATGATGGACCCATAAGTGAACCCAACTACACCCTTAGCTTGACTGTTGCCAGCAGTCCCACCACTAGTACCACTACTGCTAGGGGCACTAGAGCTTGATGTATTAGTGGTGGTAGGCTCAGGGGGTTTACCTGGACAGGACTTATCCCCTGGCCTATGGCCTCTATTTTTACACACAAAGCACCAAGGCTTTTTAATGTGTGTAGGTTGTGAAGAAGAAGATGAAGAATTTGTTTTATCCCCACCCCCTGAAGAGTGTTTAGGATTTGAAGACGGATCTTTGGTTTTACCCTTATCCCCATGCTTATCCTGAGATTTCTCACCATCTTTCTTCTTGCCATCCTTGTCACCCCCTGTATGAACTTTTCTGTTCACTCTTGTTCTGACCCATTTGTCTGCCTTGTTTCCCAATTCTTGGGGAGAAGTCAGATCTGAGTCCACTAGATATTGGTGTAACAAATCAGACACACAGTTATTCAGAATATGCTCTCTCAGGATCAGATTATACAGGCTTTCATAGTCAGAAACTTTACTGCCATGTAACCACCCCTCCAAGGCCTTCACTGAATAGTCAACAAAGTCTACCCAGTCTTTTGAGGACTCTTTTCTGGTTTCTCTGAACTTGATCCTGTATTGTTCAGTGGTTAAGCCAAATCCATCCAAGAGTGCATTCTTCAAAACTGTAAAATTATTGGCATCACTTTCCTTCACAGTAAGGAGCCTATCCCTACCCTTTCCACTGAAAGATAGCCATAGGATAGCAGCCCACTGCCTTTGAGGGACCCCCTGTACAACACAGGCCCTCTCAAGTGCAGCAAACCACTTGTTAATGTCATCCCCCTCCTTGTAAGGGAGAACTATCTTATGCAGATTCCTAGAATCATGCTCTTTTACAGGATTACTTTCTGTAATACTGCTGCTGCCACCATGGGGTCCAAACCCCAACCTCTGTCTTTCTTTTTCTAAGTCTAAAGATTCCCTGTCTAGAGCCAGCTGTTGCTGTTTAAGCTTCAGCCTGGACTCTACCATTCTCAATCTATTGAGCTCCCTTTCTAACATTCTGTCATCAGGGTGGGTGGGTTGGGCATGCTTTGACACAGAAGAATGGTGTGAATGAACAGAGGGTGAAATGTCCCTTACAGTTGGCACTCTAACAACCTGGCCTGCAGGAAGACCATCCCTACTGTGATGAGAACTCACATTAGTACCAGTTATGCTAGGAGGTCTGCTAAGGGTCAGATTGGAAAGAATGCCATCTAACATTCTTGCTGGGGTACCCCAGAATCAGAGTGTGAACCATCTCCTAACTTCTCAACAGATGTGCCAGCTAAGGCCTTATCATTTTCAATGAGCATGTTAATCAACAGTTCTCTAGAGGGATTCTTCCCTACCCCTAAACCTCTATCAATGCAGAGACTCCTCACACCTTTCCAGCTAAGGTTGTCATAAGCAGTGCTTGCCAGATCAAGAGTAGGAACTGTATCAGACATGATAGAAAAAGGTTTAAGGGACAGAAAAAGAAAGAAAAAGTTTCAGAACTTTTTAAGGAAACAGAAAAAAAAACTTGTTCAACTTTTTAGAAACTTTTTGAAAGTTTAGAGGTACTTTTCAGCACTTAGTAAATAGAGTAAGAGAAGAAAAGCAAAACTTTTTGGTCAGGTGTACATACACTGAACTTGTTTTGTATATTATTCTCTTGTGAAAAGTACACAATGACAAAGTGGTAAGTAGTTGCAAGTACTTATCCCACTGCTGCACAACCAATGTAGGAGGCTGGCATGGCTTGTAGTGGGTACCAAGGGGTACTTACACTCTGTACCAGGTCCAGTTATCCCTTATTAGTGTAGAAGAGGCGTTTCTAGCAGCTTAGGCTGGTAGAAGGTAGCTACAGCTGAGCAGCTTAAGCTGAACTAGGAGACATGCAAAGCTCCTACTATACCACTGGTGTCATATGCACAATATCATGAGAAAACACAATACACAGATATACTAAAAATAAAGGTACTTTATTTTTATGACAATATGCCAAAAGTATCTCAGTGAGTACCCTCAGTATGAGGATGACAAATATACACAAGATATATGTTCACAATACCAAAAATATGCAGTAATAGCAAAAGGAAGTAATGGAAGTAATGTAAAGTTACAGTAGATTGCAATAGGAGCACATAGGTACAGGGGCAACACAAACCATATATTCTAGAAGTGGAATGCGAACCACGAATGGACCCCAAACCTATGTGAGCTTGTAGAGGGTCGCTGGGATTGAAAGAAAACAGTGAGGGTTAGAAAAATCGCCCCCCCCAAAACCCTGAAAAGTAGGTGTAAAGTGCACCTATATTCCCCAGAGAGCACAGAAGTCGTGAAAGGGGAATTCTGCAAGGAAGACCAACACCAGCAATGCAACCAAAGTGGATTTCCGGACGAGTGTACCTGAGGAACAAGGGACCAAGTCCAAGTGTCGCGACAAAGTCGAGATAGGGCAGAAGCCCAGGAAATGCCAGCTGAGTGTGCAGGAGCTGCCACCGGATGGTAGAAGCTGTAGAGTCTGCAAGAACAAAGAGGACTAGGAACTTCCCCTTTGGAGGATGGATGTCCCACATTGTGAAGAAGCTTGCAGAGGTGTTCTCACGCAGAAAGACCACAAACAAGCCTTGCTAGCTGCAAGAGTTGCGGTTAGGGTTTTTGGATGCTGCTGTGGCCCAGGAGGGACCAGGATGTCGCCAATTGTGTGAGGAGACAGAGGGGGTGCCCATCAAAATAGGGAGCCCTTACAGAAGCAGGCAGCACCCGTAGAAGTGCCGGAACTGGCACTACAAAGAAGAGTGAACTGGAGCTCACCCAAAGTCACAAAAGGAGATCCCACGACGCCGGAGGACAACTCAGGAGGTTGTGCACTGCAGGTTAGAGTGTCGGGGACCCAGGCTTGGCTGTGCACAAAGGAAATCCTGGAAGAGTGCACAGGAGCCGGAGCAGCTGCAAATCACGCGGTACCTAGCAATGCAGTCTAGCGTGGGGAGGCAAGGACTTACCTCCACCAAACTTGGGCTGAAGAGTCACTGGACTGTGGGAGTCACTTGGACAGAGTTGCTGAGTTCCAGGGACCACGCTAGTCGTGCTGAGAGGGAACCCAGAGGACCGGTGATGCAGTTCTTTTGGTGCCTGCGGTTGCAGGGGGAGGATTCCGTCATCCCACAGGAGATTTCTTTGGAGCTTCTAGTGCAGAGAGGAGGCAGACTACCCCCACAGCATGCACCACCAGGAAAACAGTCGAGAAGGTGGCAGGATCAGCGATACAAGGTTGCAGTAGTCGTCTTTGCTACTTTGTTGCGGTTTTGCAGGCGTCCTGAGCAGTCTGCGGTTGATTCCTTGCAGAAGGTGAAGAGAGAGATGCAGAGGAACTCTGATGAGCTCTTGCATTCGTTATCTAAAGAATTCCCCAAAGCAGAGACCCTAAATAGCTTTTTTGGCTACCTAGGAAGGAGGATAGGCTAGCAACACAGGTAAGAGCCTATCAGGAGGAGTCTCTGACGTCACCTGTGGCACTGGCCACTCAGAGCAGTCCGGTGTGCCAGCAGCACCTCTGTTTCCAAGATGGCAGAGGTCTGGAGCACACTGGAGGAGCTCTGGGCACCTCCCCTGGGAGGTGCAGGTCAGGGGAGTGGTCACTCCCCTTTCCTTTGTCTAGTTTTGCGCAAGAGCAGGGCTGGGGGATCCCTGAACCGGTGTAGACTGGCTTATGCAGAGATGGGCACCATCTGTGCCCATCAAAGCATTTCCAGAAGCTGGGGAAGGCTACTCCTCCCCAGCCCTGTCACCTTTTTCCAAAGGGAGAGGGTGTAACACCCTCTCTCTGAGGAAGTCCTTTGCTCTGCCTTCCTGGGCCAAGCCTGGCTGGACCCCAGGAGGGCAGAAACCTGCCTGAGGGGTTGGCAGCAGCAGCAGCTGCAGTGAAACCCCGGGAAAGGTAGTTTGGCAGTACCCGGGTCTGTGCTAGAGACTCGGGGGATCATTGGAAAGACAATTCCATGATCTTAGACATGTTACATGGCCATGTTCGGAGTTACCATTGTGACGCTGTACATAGGTAGTGACCTATGTACAGTGCACACGTGTAATGGTGTCCCCACACTCACAAAGTACGGGGCATTTGCCCTGAACAATGTGGGGGCACCTTGGCTAGTGCCAGGGTGCCCACACACTAAGTAACTTAGCACCCAACCTTTACCAGGTAAAGGTTAGGCATATAGGTGACTTATAAGTTACTTAAATGCAGTGGTAAATGGCTGTGAAATAACGTGGACGTTATTTCACTCAGGCTGCCGTGGCAGGCCTGTGTAAGAATTGTCAGAGCTCCCTATGGGTGGCAAAAGAAATGCTGCAGCCCATAGGGATCTCCTGGAACCCCAATACCCTGGGTACCTCAGTACCATATACTAGGGAATTATAAGGGTGTTCCGGTACCCCAATGTGAATTGGTGAAATTGGTTACTAGCCTGTTAGTGACAATTTGTAAAGAGAGAGCATAACCACTGAGGTTCTGGTTAGCAGAGCCTCAGTGAGACAGTTAGGCATCACACAGGGAACACATACATATAGGTCACAAACTTATGAGCACTGGGGTCCTAGCTAGCAGGGTCCCAGTGACACATAACAAACATACTGAAAACATAGGGTTTTCACTATGAACACTGGGCCCTGGCTAGCAGGATCCCAGTGAGACAGTGAAAACAACCTGACATATACTCACAAACAGCCCAAAAGTGGGGGTAACAAGGCTAGAAAGAGGCTACTTTCTCACACAACCCCCCCCAAACGAAGTACAATAAGGCTAACCTTGGCCAGTTGAGACTTTATTGTCTAAGTGGTGATAAGTAGAGAGTAGCTCTGCAATAGACTGGTTACTCCCTTTATCATCCACTATATGGTTACTTCCCTGTGGGGGTGTAAACCACACTGTTTGAAGTTTTTTAGCTAAGCAACAATGTGAAGATATATTTTCAGAGTTTCTATCAGTAAGTTTTAGTTTAGAGCAGTGCGAATTGTTCACTGGACCTATTTCTAGTGATGAGAATGCCAGACAGGGATGCTGTCTCAGTAAAGCCATAGCTGGGCAAAAACTTTGTCCATATGGCTGGAAGAGAGAACAGGAATGCTGTTTCTCTTGATTTGGAGCAAGGCAGGGATGCTGTCCCATGAGATCCACACTAGGGCAGGGTTGCTGTCCTAAGTGTTGTGAGGCAGTGCAGGGTTTCTGCACTAAAGTTTCTCTGGGAGGGTTGGAGGGATGCTCCATGTTAACTAAAATGGTGCTCTTTTTCTCACCAATATGAGTTATCCCACAGAGAGGTACTTCCACCTCAGGGAGTACAGCTATGCCAGCTGATGATTCCCTTGGAACAGGTGCCACCCCAGGAGAGGTTCCTCCCACCACAGGAATGGTATCCTGAATGGCAGGGTGGTTAGGGGATACTGTGATACCCTTTTTACCTGTTGTTGGAGAGGGATCCTGAGTTTTCAGGTTTTCTTCTCTCCTTTGCTTTTTCATTTCAGTAGAAATGAGAGGGAACAATTCCTCAGGGATACCCAGCATGGCTGCATGGGTATAAAACTCTACATCAGCCCAACCTGAGGCCTCTAGGTCATTACCTAAGAGACAGTCTACAGGTAAACTAGGTGACACTACCACCTGCTTAGGGCCAGTAACTCCACCCCAACTAAGCTGAACTGTAGCTAGGGGAAGAAACTTAGTGGAGTTATGGACATCAATAATCTTATACTGTTGTCCAATGATGTGTTGTTCAGGAGCCACTAGGTTTTCAGTCACCAAAGTGATACTGGCACCTGTGTCCCTGTAGGCCTGGGCCTCAACACCATTTATTGAAAGTGTCTGCCTGTACTTATCCATTGTAAGGGGACAAGCCGCCAGTGTGGCAAGGCCAATGCCACTAGGTGTGACAGAAACTGTCTTGGGACTGACTACTCCAGTTTCTATGATGGACCCATAAGTGAACCCAACTACACCCTTAGCTTGACTGTTGCCAGCAGTCCCATCACTAGTACCACTACTGCTAGGGGCACTAGAGCTTGATGTATTAGTGGTGGTAGGCTCAGGGGGTTTACCTGGACAGGACTTATCCCCTGGCCTATGGCCTCTATTTTTACACACAAAGCACCAAGGCTTTTTAATGTGTGTAGGTTGTGAAGAAGAAGATGAAGAATTTGTTTTATCCCCACCCCCTGAAGAGTGTTTAGGATTTGAAGACGGATCTTTAGTTTTACCCTTATCCCCATGCTTATCCTGAGATTTCTCACCATCTTTCTTCTTGCCATCCTTGTCACCCCCTGTATGAACTTTTCTGTTCACTCTTGTTCTGACCCATTTGTCTGCCTTGTTTCCCAATTCTTGGGGAGAAGTCAGATCTGAGTCCACTAGATATTGGTGTAACAAATCAGACACACAGTTCTTCAGAATATGCTCTCTCAGGATCAGATTATACAGGCTTTCATAGTCAGAAACTTTACTGCCATGTAACCACCCCTCCAAGGCCTTCACTGAATAGTCAACAAAGTCTACCCAGTCTTTTGAGGACTCTTTTCTGGTTTCTCTGAACTTGATCCTGTATTGTTCAGTGGTTAAGCCAAATCCATCCAAGAGTGCATTCTTCAAAACTGTAAAATTATTGGCATCACTTTCCTTCACAGTAAGGAGCCTATCCCTACCCTTTCCACTGAAAGATAGCCATAGGATAGCAGCCCACTGCCTTTGAGGGACCCCCTGTACAACACAGGCCCTCTCAAGTGCAGCAAACCACTTGTTAATGTCATCCCCCTCCTTGTAAGGGAGAACTATCTTATGCAGATTCCTAGAATCATGCTCTTTTACAGGATTACTTTCTGTAAAACTGCTGCTGCCACCATGGGGTCCAAACCCCAACCTCTGTCTTTCTTTTTCTAAGTCTAAAGATTCCCTGTCTAGAGCCAGCTGTTGCTGTTTAAGCTTCAGCCTGGACTCTACCATTCTCAATCTATTGAGCTCCCTTTCTAACATTCTGTCATCAGGGTGGGTGGGTTGGGCATGCTTTGACACAGAAGAATGGTGTGAATGAACAGAGGGTGAAATGTCCCTTACAGTTGGCACTCTAACAACCTGGCCTTCAGGAAGACCATCCCTACTGTGATGAGAACTCACATTAGTACCAGTTATGCTAGGTGGTCTGCTAAGGGTCAGATTGGAAAGAATACCATCTAACATTCTTGCTGGGGCTACCCCAGAATCAGAGAGTGAACCATCTTCTAACTTCTCAACAGATGTGCCAGCTAAGGCCTTATCATTTTCAATGAGCATGTTAATCAACAGTTCTCTAGAGGGATTCTTCCCTACCCCTAAACCTCTATCAATGCAGAGACTCCTCACACCTTTCCAGCTAAGGTTGTCATAAGCAGTGCTGGCCAGATCAAGAGTAGGACCTGAATCAGACATGATAGAAAAAGGTTTAAGGGACAGAAAAAGAAAGAAAAAGTTTCAGAACTTTTTAAGGAAACAGAAAAAAAAACTTGTTCAACTTTTTAGAAACTTTTTGAAAGTTTAGAGGTACTTTTCAGCACTTAGTAAATAGAGTAAGAGAAGAAAAGCAAAACTTTTTGGTTAGGTGTACATACACTGAACTTGTTTTGTATATTATTCTCTTATGAAAAGTACACAATGACAAAGTGGTAAGTAGTTGCAAGTACTTATCCCACCGCTGCACAACCAATGTAGGAGGCTGGCCTGGCTTGTAGTGGGTACCAAGGGGTACTTACACTCTGTACCAGGTCCAGTTATCCCTTATTAGTGTAGAAGAGGTGTTTCTAGCAGCTTAGGCTGGTAGAAGGTAGCTACAGCTGAGCAGCTTAGGCTGAACTAGGAGACATGCAAAGCTCCTACTATACCACTGGTGTCATATGCACAATATCATGAGAAAACACAATACACAGATATACTAAAAATAAAGGTACTTTATTTTTATGACAATATGCCAAAAGTATCTCAGTGAGTACCCTCAGTATGAGGATGACAAATATACACAAGATATATGTGCACAATACCAAAAATATGCAGTAATAGCAAAAGGAAGTAATGGAAGCAATGTAAAGTTACAGTAGATTGCAATAGAAGCACATAGGTACAGGGGCAACACACACCATATACTCTAGAAGTGGAATGCAAACCACGAATGGACCCCAAACCTATATGAGCTTGTAGAGGGTCGCTGGGACTGTAAGAAGACAGTGAGGGTTAGAAAAATAGCCCACCCCAAAACCCTGAAAAGTAGGTGTAAAGTGCACCTATATTCCCCAAAGAGCACAGAAGTCGTGATAGGGGAATTCTGCAAGGAAGACCAACACCAGCAATGCAACCAAAGTGGATTTTTGGACGAGTGTACCTGAGGAACAAGGGGACCAAGTCCAAGTGTCGCGACAAAGTCGAGATAGGGCAGAAGCCCAGGAAATGCCAGCTGAGGGTTCAGGAGCTGCCACTGGATGGTAGAAGCTGTAGAGTCTGCAAGAACAAAGAGGACTAGGAACTTCCCCTTTGGAGGATGGATGTCCCACATTGTGAAGAAGCTTGCAGAGGTGTTCCCACGCAGAAAGACCACAAACAAGCCTTGCTAGCTGCAAGAGTTGCGGTTAGGGTTTTTGGATGCTGCTGTGGCCCAGGAGGGACCAGGATGTCGGCAATTGTGTGAGGAGACAGAGGGGGTGCCCATCAAAATAGGGAGCCCTTACAGAAGCAGGTAGCACCCGCAGAAGTGCCGGAACTGGCACTACAAAGAAGAGTGAACCGGAGCTCACCCAAAGTCACAAAAGGAGATCCCACAACGCCGGAGGACAACTCAGGAGGTTGTGCACTGCAGGTTAGAGTGTCAGGGACCCAGGCTTGGCTGTGCACAAAGGAAATCCTGGAAAAGTGCACAGGAGCCGGAGGAGCTGCAAATCACGCGGTACCCAGCAATGCAGTCTAGCGTGGGGAGGCAAGGACTTACCTCCACTAAACTTGGACTGAAGAGTCACTGGACTGTGGGAGTCACTTGGACAGAGTTGCTGAGTTCCAGGGACCACGCTAGTCGTGCTGAGAGGGAACCCAGAGGACCAGTGATGCAGTTCTTTTGGTGCCTGCGGTTGCAGGGGGAGGATTCCATCGTCCCACGGGAGATTTCTTTGGAGCTTCTAGTGCAAAGAGGAGGCAGACTACCCCCACAGCATGCACCACCAGGAAAACAGTCGAGAAGGTGGCAGGATCAGCGATACAAGGTTGCAGTAGTCGTCTTTGCTACTTTGTTGCGGTTTTGCAGGCGTCCTGAGCAGTCTGCGGTTGATTCCTTGCAGAAGGTGAAGAGAGAGATGCAGAGGAACTCTGATGAGCTCTTGCATTCGTTATCTAAAGAATTCCCCAAAGCAGAGACCCTAAATAGCTTTTTTGGCTACCTAGGAAGGAGGATAGGCTAGCAACACAGGTAAGAGCCTATCAGGAGGAGTCTGTGACGTCACCTGCTGGCACTGGCCACTCAGAGCAGTCCGGTGTGCCAGCAGCACCTCTGTTTCCAAGATGGCAGAGGTCTGGAGCACACTGGAGGAGCTCTGGGCACCTCCCCTGTGAGGTGCAGGTCAGGGGAGTGGTCACTCCCCTTTCCTTTGTCTAGTTTTGCGCCAGAGCAGGGCTGGGGGATCCCTGAACCGGTGTAGACTGGCTTATGCGGAGATGGGCACCATCTGTGCCCATCAAAGCATTTCCAGAAGCTGGGGAAGGCTACTCCTCCCCAGCCCTGTCACCTTTTTCCAAAGGGAGAGGGTGTAACACCCTTTCTCTGAGGAAGTCCTTTGTTCTGCCTTCCTGGGCCAAACCTGGCTGGACCCCAGGAGGGCAGAAATCTGTCTGAGGGGTTGGCAGCAGCAGCAGCTGCAGTGAAACCCCGGGAAAGGTAGTTTGGCAGTACCCGGGTCTGTGCTAGAGACTCGGGGGATCATGGAATTGTCTCCCCAATGCCAGAATGGTATTGGGATGACAATTCCATGATCTTAGACATGTTACATGGCCATGTTCGGAGTTTCCATTGTGACGCTGTACATAGGTAGTGACCTATGTACAGTGCACGTGTGTGATGGTGTCCCCGCACTCACAAAGTCCGGGGAATTTGCCCTGAACGGTGTGGGGGCACCTTGGCTAGTGCCAGGGGGCCCACACACTAAGTAACTTAGCACTCAACCTTTACCAGGTAAAGGTTAGACATATCGGTGACTTATAAGTTACTTAAGTGCAGTGGTAAATGGCTGTGAAGTAACGTGGACGTTATTTCACTCCGGCTGCAGTGGCAGGCCTGTGTAAGAATTGTCAGAGCTCCCTATGGGTGGCAAAAGAAATGCTGCAGCCCATAAGGATCTCCTGGAACCCCAATACCCTGGGTACCTCAGTACCATATACTAGGGAATTATAAGGGTGTTCCAGTACGCCAATGTGAATTGGTGAAATTGGTCACTAGCCTGTTAGTGACAATTTGTAAAGAGAGAGGATAACCACTGAGGTTCTGGTTAGCAGAGCCTCAGTGAGACAGTTAGGCATCACACAGGGAACACATACATATAGGTCACAAACTTATGAGCACTGGGGTCCTAGCTAGCAGGGTCCCAGTGACACATAACAAACATACTGAAAACATAGGGTTTTCACTATGAACACTGGGCCCTGGCTAGCAGGATCCCAATGAGACAGTGAAAACACCCTGACATAAAGGCCAAAAGTGGGGGTAACAAGGCTAGAAAGAGGCTACTTTCTCACAATCTCCAATTTAGTGTGGCAATTATAAATGATCACAGGTAGCTAACTATGTGACTCTCTGGAGCCCCATGCTGAGCAAGGGTGATAATGCAGTTGAGTCCATTTATCTTCCAAGTGTTGCTCCTGTTCCTGAATACAGGGATTGGTATATCCTGCATCATAAAAACGTTATTAAACTAACCAGCATATATATTTTCTGCTCTATTTAGGCAAACTGCAGGAAGGGCAGATTCTTGTCAAATTGAGGGTGTTTGAAGAAAACAACAACTGGACCATTCCCAGTGATATTTGGGGCCACAACACTGACCTGTTGCTAGTATTTTTGTTTACAATATCATATAAATATACATATAAAATATATTCAGACTGGGCAATGGTGGTCCGTGTTGGGAACCTATTTTGTTATGCTCATTGGGAGCCTTAAGCACCAGTGATGATAAAGTTGAACCTGTTTTGAGGGCTCAGTCCTAGACTACTGAAATATTACCTATCTATAACATTTCAGACTACTGTGACACCTCTATTTTCTTGACCAATTTTTTTTAACAGCGGTGTTCCCCAGGGATCCAGCTATCCCATTTCCTTTTCAGTCTTTACAGGATGCCCTATGGTGTTTTCATCATGGTCTGCACTTTATAAAGATACTGAGGATTTTGAAGGAATATGGGATTACCCATAATTGTGCAGATTCATGGACCCAGAGACGCTTTTCAGATGTTGTTTTCAGAGATGTAGCTCGAATATGTGTCTGCTGTGTCTAGACAAGTACTCTTCTGAAGAGTACATACATAGGATGCTGCTGCAGTGAAATTATGAGCACGTGTAGTTTGGCAGACTGTTAAGTAAAAGAATGTGAAATTGCAATTTGCCTATTATATTTTGAAAATTTTCACTAAAATGCACCATCTGGATCCTTTTTAAAATTTATTATTTTGGTAACGCAGCTTAACACCTAGGGTATGCCAAGTTTGATAGCTGAGATCACTAGCGTAATATATTATTAGCCACAGGCCATACGTGCATCATAATTCACAGCTGGATTGAGGTAGTTTGCTGGGACACTGTGTGAGCTCACTTAATAAAGTAGCAAAACTACGAGTTGAGTTTCTCCAACTCAACTCTTGGAAATGGAAACTCCAAAGCAATCCACAAATCTTTCAATACACCTGACGAGAAATCTGATATTTGCATTGGGAAGCATCGAACCTGCAGGTAGTGGAGGTAACCCAGTCGAATGCACTATGGCATCTACTTCTATGCGTTCTTTGCTGCTACTCTGCCACAGTTATCTTTAAGCAACTGGGCTTCTATTGCCAAACGTCTATTTTGTAATGTGTCAATTTAGAAGGAGGCATCCGGCTAATAAAGAGTGCTATATATATTAACCCAGACCCAGCACAAGAAGGAGTGCAGACGGTAAGTGTTAGATCTGGCATCCTTGGCGTGGTCTCTTCTAACTTTTTGCCTCTACTTCCCAGGTTGTTGCTGTGTGTTGGACTCTGTTTTTGCTGTTTTTATTACTCGCTGCACTTTACCACTGCTGACCAGTGCTAAAGTGTAAATGCTCCCTATGTGAAATTGTGTATGTGTAATTGGCTTTTCCCTAATTGGCATATCTGATTTACTAGTAAGTCCCTAGTAAAGTGCACTAGAGGTGCTAAGGGCCTGTAAATCAAATGCTACTAGTGGACCTGCAGCACTGATTGTGCCACCCACATAAGTAGCCCTGTAAACATGGCTCAGACCTGCCACTGCAATGTCTGTGTGTGCAGTTTTAAACTGCCATTTCAACCTTGCAAGTGTACTCACTTGCCAGGCCCAAACCTTTCCTTTTTTTACGTGTAAGTCACCCCTAAGTAAGGCCCTATCCCCATGGGCAGGGTACAGTGTATGTTAAAGGTAGGACATGTACTTGTGTGTTTTTACATGTCCTAACAATGAGATACTGCCAAAGGCCTATCTCTCTCATAGGTTAACATGGGGGTTGACTTTAAATATCCTTAAAGTGCAGTTTCCCCTTTGAGAGAAGATGAAAATGTGAAGTTTGGGGTCTCTGAACCTATAATTTAAAAATGTGTTAGTGGAGTTGTTTTTTAGGTTGTTAGTTTGAAAGTGCCACTTTTAGAAAGTAGGCATTTTCTTGCTTAAACCGTTCTGTAACTCTGCCTGTTTGTGGATTCCCTGTCTGGGTCAGACTGACAGTTGGGCTGTTTGTGAATCTCCTCTACACAGTGACACAAAGGGACCTGGGGTGTAGTCTACATATCGTGATGAGCCATCTGGGCTAGAGTGGAGGGAGGAGTGGTCACTTACACCTGAATGGGCTGTGTCTGCCCTCACACAATGCAGTCTTCAACCCCCCTGGTATGTGTCTGGGGGCCAGCCTGGGCAAGGCAAGATCCTGTAAACAGCAGAGACTTTTCATTGAAGTTGGGCAACTTCAAAGTCAGAAAGCAGTAAAAGTATTGGACTCAAAACCCCAGACTTTAGATCACTTCTGGATTAAAAAGGAACCTCTGGCAAGGAGAAGAGCTGAAGAGCTGAGGAGACGTGCTGCCCTGTGTATGACTTTGCTTTGTTGGGCAATCCTGCAGTTGCTGGTTCTGCCTGTGAAAGGGGACAAAGACTGTTCTTTGTGATGTATTCCCACTTGAGAAGAATCTCCAAGGGCATGGACTGAGTGTGCCCCCTGTTCTGAAGGGCCATCAAATACTTCCTCTGTCAGCTCCTGGACTCTCTGGTGAGACTCCTGCCATGCCAGGTGGCTTCTAATCCAGTCCAGAGCCCTTGAAAGGAGAAGCTGGTGGAAAATCAAGAAAATCCAAGTGTACTGACTTCTGATGACCCCGGACTGTTGCAGCTGCCGTATTCCGCAACACCGCCTTCACCTGAAGCCATGGTCTTTGTTTGAGTGCGATGGCCCCGCAGACCCAATGCTGCAGCAGCCCCGCCGAAGTCTGCGACTCTGTGAGTCCTGAAGTGCTGTCTCACCGATGTCCATGACACCCGATTTCGCCGCACTATGCCGTGACTGCCGGGTATGAACCCCGTCGGAAGTGCGCGGATCCAGCGCTTTGCATTTGTTGAACAGATATGTTAATTAGAAATTATTAATGAATGATTATATGTTTGGATTAACAAGAAAATGATAGAAAAATTAAATGTAGAAAAATAAATGTTCACATTGAAAATGTGCCCACAGAGAGTGTCAGCCAGCTTATACGAAATTGTACTAACTAAAATGATTAAAAATGCATGAAATATTGAAAATGAGCAATACTAATGTAGTAGTATGTTATATTAAGATTTATGACCTAGGTTTTGCATTCTATTGTAGAGTTAACTTAGCCAAAGTTGTAACCTAGTTTTGCCAGGCCTCGTGCAGCAGCAGAATAATCATGTAATGTAGAGAAGCAAACTTGTTGAACTGACCCTGAGCACTTGTGTTAATAAAATCTGCTTAGCTAGAACTTTCTGCAATGTACTGAAGGACAGGAGCTGAGGGAATCAAAATTGTATCAACCCCGGAGTAAAGCAGACAAAGTGTACTTTCCCAGGACTTGAACAATAGAGACACTGACTGGAGAAGAAGATGCAACATTTTCGATACCTGATGAGCCAGATTATGAGGACGTTGTACAGTGAACCAATCAACGAACTGAAAACGGCGTAATCTTAGAATTTATAGATTTGTAAAATAAGCATTATTGGTTAGGGTAATAACTGGTGATTAACTGACGAATTAGGATTTAGGGGGATGGACTGGGTAATCTTAATAAAAGATCATGACAGGGGGCAAACTTCAGAACTGTTAGGGAGACGTTAGAGGCAGTTGATTGGGGAGAGACTTTGCCGAACGTGATTTAAGATTCTGTCATTGGGCTCATGCTGTTGAGAGCCTGATGCGTTGCTGATTGATTGATGACCTGAAGATGAAGGCTGACTTTGTTGCTTATCCATTCCAGGGATAGGTAGCTATGACAATGTGACTGTTAACCTTTGCGCCTTTCTTTCTAGGTACCAACTGCGCTGTTTTATAGTTTCCTCATAGCTATATGTTTTCTAAATTCATGTTCCAAATTGTTTTCGCATGAGGTCCCACATGCTAATGCTAATCTGAGTTAGGTAAGGTTCCTTGGGGTGACGTTTGACAGTGACAAATGATTGAGGAACTGATTGCTGGACTCTGCTACTAATGTTGAAATATTCCTCTTTGTTGGCTTATGCTAAAGCATTAGAGTATATGTTTTGAAAAGTCCTGATTAAATCATGTTATTGATGATCACTAATGAATTAATTGAATTAATTCTGAGCTGAATGGTTATGGTGGTAGTTTGAGTTAGGGTTAATTGTTCATTATTATTGAGATTTGGATTTTGTTTTTCGTATTGTCAGTTATAGCAAGGATGATGATCCCTTAAACCCCAGAAATGACTTACCCAGATCCTGGATCCCGCTTGTAAAGTTGGGTATGTTCTTGGTGTGCTTGTGATAGTGTGATAGGTTGCGCTTGCAAAGGCTTATGCAAATTGCAGGTGAATTATCACGTATGAGAGGTAAAGTAGAGAGTTTGCATACTCCAGTTGAGGTTTAGTAGGAGTGTGCATACTCCACAGTATTAAAGTAGGGAAGTAGTCGAACTTCACATGTGTGTGCTGCTTTGTGCTAAAAAATTGTCCACATGGTTGTTGGTGATGTACGGACCCTGCATGGTCTAAGACTCCGGAGTCTATTGACAAGTATAGGAGACACTTGGTTATATGTTGTAATCTGTCTGGTTTAGTAGGTTGATCGGGCATGGTCAACAAGTCGGTGTGTAAGTTAAGTGAGTAAGAGAAATTTTCTACTGAGATTTGGCGAGTCCTATGTGCACCAGGATAGACCCATTGATCAGTTGAGAGTGAAATTCCTGGGTCGAATTTTGCTTGCGAATGTGGGAGACTGAGAAAGAGGAATAGCTGCCTGAGCGAAAGGGCCATCAGTGAAAATCCGTAAGGTCTCTGAAGCAATTGTGTACCTTCCTATAGTACACCAGCAGGTTTGTTTTTGGTTATTGGTTTTTGGTTAAGTGCACGTAATAATTTGCATTCGTTTTGTGTGAGTCGAAGTTAGGAGGACAAGCCGCAAGACTTTGTAGGCCGCAGTGTGTGAGTGTGATGTCAGAGTGAGCAGCGCTGGGATAGGTTGGTTAGTAAGAAGAGTCACGAACAGATTGGCAGCAGTCCATGAGAGACGATTGGTTGAGTAAGCGGGTGAAAGGAAGCTTGGGAGTAAAAGTCATTTCCTTATTGAATCGAATACACAAAAGATAGAAAAGATGAAGTTTTTCAAAGCTTTTATGAGTGCCATGAAGGGTGATTCTTACATTAAGGCAACAGTTGGGGAGCCTACCTCACTGGATAATTCTCCAGTATTTATTGTGATGGCGGAGCGAGGTGTCATGCCAGATCTTTGGTTAAATGCAAATTGACGGAGAAACAGGGAGCTTTCGCATTTCCAGAGAATGGAACGTTTAATTTGAGATTTTTGGATCAGTTGCGAATGACACTATATGAGACGAAGACACTTCAGAGACCAGCACAGTTTGAGGCATTAGCAGTTTGGGAGCTCATAGCGAGACAGCAGCAAGAAATGAAATTTCAGAGAAGAATAAGGAAGGTAGAAAAGTCCTTAGAAGAGGCGATAAGATTTTGGGGACAGAAGAAGTGGAGAATGGCGATATTGCAGGGTGTTAGGTTGTTTCCTCCCATCACAGAGGAAGATGAGTCAGAAGAGAAAGAGGATACTAGCAAGAATGATAAGAGTTCATCAGGGGGTAAGAAGAAGAAAACGGCTTATGTGGAAGAAGAAGATTCAAATTTTGAGGATCTAATTACTCAGATGTTGATGGACTGACGTCCACCATATGAGGTGCATGAAAGGGGTCTAAGTACTAGTTGTGCTCCAACTGCCCCAGTTCAAGTGTCAGGGACAGTGGGACCAGTGCAGACAGAGGATGGACAGGTACAAGGGGTAGTGCAGAGTACTTCTAATGCAGTGACTAATTCGGTGGTCCAAGCGCAGATGCAACCACCACCAATACAGAGAATTTATCCTGGCTGGAATCTCCCTCTAACGTGTAAGGGACAAGGAAGTGTTTTTATAACAACACAGCTGATGTTCTGAGAAAATGTCCCTACGTAAGGATGTGTGTTTTCTACGAATGTCGGAGACTAAACTTATACTATGTTCACTGGCAATGTACAGTGCTGTAGCCTTGGAAGAAGCACAGAGTGAGCAAGAATGTCTTGTTTGAGAACAGAGTGCTGGCCTAGGCAAAAACAGTTAGATAAACAGAAAATAAAACAATACCATAAAACTGGCTATTGTAACAATAAAATAAAGCCAAATAAAATATATCTAGGTTAGAGTGCACAGCGGCTTGGCCTAGTGTGTTAAAATATCGTGCATGGAGCTATAGCTAAAATGGCAACACAACACCCTCCCTTTGTCGGTTGAAGGTGGTTCAAAGCCTAAAGACATATAAAATTGCTACTAAAAAGCTCAACCTAAGATATACATATAAAAATTAATGTCAATTATTACAAGTTGAATGGACAGGTGAACATATAAAAGGACAATTTAAATGTGGCATAAAAGACCGAATTTTTAAGAGTCAAAGTTATTTTTGAAAAGTTCCAATCAATTCTGGGGCCATAGAGGACAAGAAATCTTCCACTTTGGCAGGTGTTGAAGTTGAAAAGGCATCGCCGAGAAAGACCAAGGAGCAGTCGTGTTCCATAGCCTCAGCCAAGGCGGCATTCCATGGTGTACCCAAAGATGAGTTAAGAGCCACATCCTCCAGGAAGGGAAACTCATAAGTAGCTTCCCTCAGCAAACGCAACCTTAACATGCATGTCTGGTAATGAGCCCTCAGCGAGAACATCAACAGATCAGCGTCCAATGAAAGTAAGCACTGCGTAGAAAGACAGACTTCCAGTGCATGTTCAGAAGCCCACCAGAGGCACTGAAACACAGGCTGCACACAATGTAAAACCGGTCTGAATGACAGAGACCAGTCACACTCCAATTGCTCCAGGAGTGTTGCTCCAAAATACTGCATCATGCATCCATGACACAGCTGCGCCGATGGGAGTGCTTTCATTCCTTCTTGTAGTGGCCGGACGGCCATTGCGCATAAAAAATAGCAGCAGCAAAATGCCAACAATTATAGCCAAAGTTATTGGAAATCCCCCGAAAATACTGGAGAGAATTGAATGAATGTCTGATGGTATCAAACCGAATATGGAGGAGAAGGTGTGAACGAAACTAGAACCAACAGCCTTAAAAAAAATTGCGATGCCATTTGTACTGGATGCATTAAATATCTGTCCCACGAGTTCACCAAAGTGTCTCGGAAAGTTGGTACTTAAAAGGGACTGTATATCTGCTGATGACCTTGCCACCTAAAGTGCGTAGGTCTTGTGTGCAGATGTAATAGCCACATGTTTTTGAAACAATAAAGCCTTCAGTCTGCTCAACTTGTCAAAATTCACATTCGAAGTAGCAATGTGAGGCCAAATGTCATCTACCTCTTTTATCTTAGTGGGGGGGGGGAAAGTACGTTCCCACAGCATGTAACAATCTTCGAGACCGACACAACATAAACTATTCCTGCTCGCATCCCACAACAGTCTTCCCCATTGAGGAGGATATAGCTGCCGTTTGAAAGCATCTCGAACGTAGGTCTAATCAAGGGGACCGGAACTTCCTTCAGATAACAAGCTAAGGGGCATTTCTATACTCTGTTTGCACCGAATGTGCGTCAAAAAGTTTGACGCACATTCGGCGCAAACCGTGCACCATATTCCTCAGTGTCTGTAATTGTTTGGATGTGGGAAACAGCCTTGCGTTAATGATATGCAAGGTAGGCGTTCCCTCCCAAAAAATTACTTTAAGTACTGTGTGCCTTATTTATACTCCTGCATCATTTTGATGCACAGGAGGGGCCGGCCTTAAAAAACGGCGCACAGCCTGATGTGCGCCGTTTTTTAACACCTGGGTGAGTGCAGGCGTTGAGGGACCTGTGGGCTCACTTCCATTGTCTCTGACCATGGAAGGAGTCCAGAGGTGCCCTTCCCTGCCCCCAGGGACACCTCCTTCCACCCTAGCCCACCCCAGGAGGACACCCATGAATGGGGGACCCATCCCAGGTAAGTACAGGTAAGTACAGGTAAGTTGAGGTAAGTATTTTTTTTTATTTCTTTAAAGTGGCGTAGGGGGCCTAATTCGGGCCCCCTTACATGCCACTGTGCCCAATGACCATGCCCAGGGGCCAGAAGTCCCCTGGGCATGGCCATTGGGCAAGGGGGCATGACTCCTGTCTTTGCTAAGAGAGGAGTCATTTCAATGGGGGTTGTGTGTCAAAAAATAGTGCAAGTCCGGTTTGAGGCATGATTTTTGCCTCAAACCTGACTTGCACCATTTTTTGATGCACAACCCCCATTTTCCCCTACGCCGGCGCTGCCTGTTTTGAGTCATTTTTTTTTTACTCTGACCAGTCCGCAGTGCCGGCTAATGTCATTCCCTAAATAAGGTGCCACATGGCACGTAGGAATGGCGTTAGCCGGCAGTAAAATTTTTGACGCAAGCCGGCGCTGGTTTGCATCAAAAAGTATAAATATGGGCCTAAATTTGCTGCAGACACGTTACACGCCCCATGCAAGGACAGCTGTTTACAAACCATCGAATGGTTGACTGAAGTCTCACATTCACTACCTCTAAGAAAGACTTATTTCATGCCACTGACACATTTGTACGAGAAGGGTAGCTCCCACACCTCATGGATGTAACTATCTCCCATCCTTTCATAGCTGCTTACCGGAATGTGTTTTAAACAGGAGGTGAATTGAAGTGTATAAATAGACAGATTAATGACCCTGTGTATTAGCCACTCAGCAGATGGTATTTCAGCCACAGTAAAAGGCAACTTTTCTAATTTCTCGATGTTTAGCATGACATAAGTTGCTTCTTTCTTAGCCATTAGTTGTTGTTGTCGCATTAAATTAAAAGAAGAAAATACTTCCCTCGTGCTGACATGTTGCCAGGGAATGCGACCCGCTTTCAGTGTTTGAAGTGTCCCCCCCAACTGCATAATGGACCTTAGCTGACTCTGTCCATGGTGTAAGGAAGTCATATCTGTTTGTATAATGTCTATAGCAGAAGAGACTAGGGTGGTCATTACAACCCTGGCGGGCGGTGTTAAAGCGGCGGTAAGACCGCCAACAGGCCGGCGGTAAAAAATTTGCAATTACGACCGTGGCAGAAACTACAAACAAAGACAGCCACTTTAACACTCCGACCGCCATGGCGGTACAAACAAACAGCGCAGCGGTCACTGCCAAGAGACAGGCGGAGGACAAAGTACTGCCCACAGTATCACAACCTACCAATCCGCCACCTTTTCCAGGGCGGATTCACCGCAGATAAAAACACGGCAGAAGCAGGATTCCGAAGGGAAAACGCTCACCTCTACACACCCCACGAGGAACTAGGACACCATGGAGCCAGAACTCCAAATTCTCCCTGCGATAGTCTTCCTGCTCCTCTACCAGGAGCACGAACGCCGGCGGCGAAGACCACGGTGAGTACTGCACCTACAACACAGGGGAGGGGGAGGGAAAAAAGAGGGGGACACACACGCAATACCCTCACCCTCACCCACTACAACACACACACTAATATATATTTATACATGATAGTTCCACCCCCAACACCCCTGGAAGAATGCAAAGGCAAAAGGAAATGAGTGTAACCATGGAAATATATTAAACGCAAGTATGCAAAAAATATATATACACCATTAACAAAATATACACCAAGCATAGTAGCACAGGTAGTGCTCCAATTAAGTCTGTGGAACACTGGGCCCACATGGTATGGGCGAGGCCCACTTAAGATCCCCGACCATGATGGAGAGAACACTGCAGGGGCATCAGAGAGCAAGAAAACAAGCTCCTCAGGGGGAGGGAAAGGGGGGCACCTCAGCCGGTTGAGTGCACAACACCAAATCCACGAGAGGGCCACATGCCCACTGTTCAATCCTGTGGAGTTCATAGCCACAGTCTCTCAAGTCTCTACAGTGGGTGGGTTGCCCACTGCCATATCCTGTGGAGTGCAAAGCCACAGTCTCTCAAGTCTCTACAGTGGGTGGGTTGCCCACTGCCATATCCTGGGGAGTGCAAAGCCACAGTCTCTCAAGTCTCTACAGTGGGTGGGTTGCCCACTGCCATATCCTGGGGAGTGCTTGAGACGGCGATGCCCTGTTCAGCGGTGCTTGAGACAGCGGTGCTTGAGGCGGCGGGCTCCTTTGCAGTGACTCAACTGCTGGCAGTCCTCTCTGTCCCAGCGGGGCTTGTGCTGGCGGTCCTCTCGGTCCCAGCGGGGCTTGTGCTGGCAGTCTTCTCTAGCCCAGCGGGGCTTGTGCTGGCAGTCCTCTCTGTCCCAGCGGGGCTTGTGCTGGCGATCCTCTCTAGCCCAGCGGGGCTTGTGCTGGCGGTCCTCTCTTTCCCAGCGGGGCTTGTGCTGGCAGTCCTCTCTAGCCCAGCGGGGGCTTGTGCTGGCGGTTCTCTCTAGCCCAGCGGGGCTTGTGCTGGCGGTCCTCTCTAGCCCAGCGGGGCTTGTGCTGGCGGTCCTCTCTGTCACAGCGGGGCTTGTGCTGGCAGTCCTCTCTGTCCCAGCGCAGCTTGTGTTGGTGGTCCTCTCTAGCCCAGTGGGGCTTGTGCTGGCGGTCCTCTCTGTCCCAGCGGGGCTTGTGCTGGCGGTCCTCTCTAGCCCAGCGGGGATGATGGCTGTGGCCTCCTGGGCAGCGGGGATGATGGCTGTGGCCCCCTGGGCAGCGGGGATGATGGCTGTGGCCTCCTGGGCAGCGGGGATGATGGCGGTCTCCTCTGCCGTGCCGCTCTTCCCAGACTTTCCTGCTTTCTTGTGGCCCTTCCCCACCTTGGAAGGTGTCACAGCTGACTCCACACTCCCACCGGGACCCATGGGAGCGGCTTTGGTGGCTGGAGGCTTCCCCCTCTCCCGCCGGGCACTGGCCAACTTCTGATGCTTCACAGGTGGGGGACTGTCTGTGCTCTGGCTCCGTGCCACACTGGCTGCCCTGGTGGCCGGTGCACTCCAGATTCCGGTGACTACAGGCACCACTGGTCCCGGAGATGTTGAGACTGAGGTGCTAGTTCGGGACCTAGGAGACGGATGGGGTGGAGGAGGTGTGGGAAAAGAGGTCAAGGTTGGACAGCAAAAGTTTTTGGGAGACACTGGGATGGGTAGCTGTGGGGGGTTTGGAAGTGGAGGAAGAGGTTGTGTTTGCAGGAGGTGTTCGTTTGCTGACTTTGGGTGAAGGTGCAGGCGCTGGAGGCTGTTGTGAGGTGGATGTCTGTTGGGTGGGTGTGTGCCTGCGTTTGTGTATCTTGGGAGGTGGCATCACAGACACACTGGGAGAGGACACAGGGGATGTGTGAATGGTAGTGGGGGTGGTGACTGCACGTGAGCGGGGTGTGCTGGTGGGTGTGCTGGTGATGGCAGTAGTGGCTGTAGATGTAATGCATGCAGGTGTGGAGGGAGATGAGGAGGAGGGGTACATAGTGGAGGCAGTGGATGTTGGTGTGTCTGCATGGGTGTGATGCTTGCGTGAGTGCATGTGGGATGTGTGGTGCTTATGTTTGCCAGAGCTTTCCTTGTGTGTTGACGTGTGTGCATGCTGGTCTGAAGGTGTGCTTGGGATAGACTCGGGTACAGGGGATTGGGTCTGGGTGGAGGAAGTTGGAGGGGGGAAGCTAGAGACGGGGACAATGGCTGCCATCAGTGCTGAGGCCAGAGTCTGAAAAGCTCGCTGAAGGGCCGCCTGAAAAGAATGAATGCCCTCCAGGAATGCATTAGTTTGTTGCAACTGCCTTTCTACACCCTGGATGGCATTCACAATGGTAGACTGCACAACAGTGAGGGACCTGAGGAGGTCAATGGCCTCCTCACTGAGGGCATCAGGGGTGACTGGGGCAGGGCCTGAGGTGCCTGGGGCAAAGGAGATGCCAACCCTCCTGGATGAGCGGGCACGGGTCAAAGGCTGAGGGGCTGCTGGGTGGGCGGTGCTGGTGGGGGGGGGGGTGGCGGCTATACCACAAGGGAGTTCCCATCAGAGGACGAGTCCGTGTCGCTGGTCTCAGCTCCTGTCCCCGCCGTGGAGCTCCCCTCGCCCTCCGTCCCACTGGTGAACTCTGAGTCCGTAGTTTCGCCCTTCAGGGCCATGTGGGATGCAGCTCCCTCCTGCTCTGGTGCCACTGCTCCTTGGCCTGATGATACTAATGCACACAAGAACAGGGAGACCGCCTGATGATGCTAATGCACACAGGAACAGGGAGACCACAAAAAGGGGGGGGACAACAGAAGAAGGACATGTTGAGTGCATGCATTACCGCTACCGTTGGCGGACACGACAGACACAGAAGCCCCCTGCACTACGCTGCGCTCTTGGGCTCCACTGTTCAATTCCTGCGAAATGGCCTACTAGGCTATGGACGACATCTGCACACATGGATGACACAGGGGCATGACTAGGTGTACTTGGCACTCTACAGAGGTAGGATGGGGTGCCACATGGGCTGCCTTATGGAGGGACCTTGCCTACTAAAATCACCCTGGCCTAGGGAAACCCACAGCCCACCTCCCCCACCCAGACCCATCCACTGCGTGCAAAATCAGCAGGATGAGAGTGTATTCACCCCCTTGTGGCTGCTGTGATGCCCTCAAATGCCCATCCAACTCCGGATACGCCACCGCCAGAATCCTGAACATCAGGGCGGTCATGGTACGACTGGCACCCCTCCCACGTTGGGAGGCCATCCCCAGCTGAGCCTCCGCCGTCTTCTTGCTCCAGCGGCGAATGTCCTCCCATCTTTTACAGCAGTGGGTGCTCTTTCTGTGGTAGACCCCCAGGGTAGGGACGTCCTTGGCGATGGCACGCCAAATATATTTTTTCTGGTGGGCGCTGAGCTATATGATTTGTACAGGGGGAAGAGAAACTTATTAGCAACTGCACCGTCACAGTCATTGGCCCCCATCCCTACCCTTGGAATGTGGCACATGCACTCACCATCGTTTCATGCATGCCGCACTCTCCCCCCTTCCTTCTTATATCCACCCCTCTCCACACAGGCATAGCCCATATAACATGCTCCCAGTGTACTTACCTGTTTGTCTGGAGGACCGTAGAGTAGCTTGTACTGGGAGAGGACCCCATCCACAAGTTTCTCCAACTCCTCCAATGTGAAGGCAGGGGCCCTTTCCCCAGACACTCGAGCCATTGTCTCTTCCAGACCGGGGTCACAGCAGCACTTGCAGTGTAGGTCCTCTCCTATTGAAGATCAGGTATCGAGTGATTCAACAGATAGAAAATGGCAGTCACGTCCGCGGTGGTGCGTACCATCACCGGCGGCGTACATCGTCATTGGCTCCTGTGACCCGTAGGGTCCAATGTTAGCCAATGCAGAATTGCGCCGCGGTCTTCGACCGCCTACCGCGACGGTGTACAACGCCAGTGCAGTTACTTCACATCCCATTGTCCCACTTTACAGGTCAGGCAGCCGCCATTTCAGGGGCCCACATGGCTTAATTTTTAACTGCGTCACACATACCTAGGCCTAGACTCAACACACATTCAGGCCACTTTTTGGATTAGTAATCATGTTCTGTGTAAGCTGTGGGCACGTACCTCTGAGTTGTTTGACTCTGTGCTCGCTGTTGTCCATCATAGGCACCGTCTGCTGGGACATGTGAGGAGATGGCGGCATCCTCCGGTGTACCGACCGTTGGTGGACCTGTTGACAATGGAGGAAAGACATGTGATCATCACCTACAGGCTTGACCGTGCCACAATCCAGGAAATGTGTACCCAGCTGGAGCCAGACCTGATGTCAGCTATCCGCCATCCCACAGGAATCCCCCCTCAAGTGCAGGTGCTGTCAGTGCTCCATTTCCTTGCAAGTGGGTCATTTCAAACAACAGTGGCCATAGCATCAGGGATGTCCTAGCCTATGTTTTCCAACGTGTTGTCCAGAGTGTTGTCTGCCCTGCTGAAACACATGCGGAGCTACATTGTTTTCCCTCAGGTGGAGGATTTGCCTATAGTAAAAAGTGATTTCTATGCCCTGGGACATATCCCCAACATCATAGGTGCCATTGATGGGACCCATGTGGCTTTGGTCCCCCCCCACAGGAGTGAACAGGTGTACAGAATCTGGAAGAGTTATCATTCGATGAATGTACAGATGGTATGTTTGGCCGACCAGTACATCTCCCATGTGAATGCCAAGTTCCCTGGCTCAGTGCATGACGCCTACATCCTGCGGAATAGCAGCATCCCTTATGTGATGGGTCAACTCCAGAGGCACCGTGTGTGGCTATTAGGTGGGCACCTGGAAGGAAGACAGTGGGAATGGTTGTCTGGTTCTGGGGATATCCCTACAGGTTAGTGTGTGTCTAACAGTTGTCCCTTGCCATTTGCAGGTGACTCTGGTTACCCCAACCTGTCATGGCTACTGACCCCAGTGAGGAATCCCAGGACAAGGGCAGAAGAACGCTACAATGAGGCACATGGGCGAACTAGGAGGGTGATCGAACGGGCCTTCGGCCTCCTGAAGGCCAGGTTCCTGTGCCTCCATATGACAGGTGGATCTCTATTCTACTCACCAAAGAAGGTGTGCCAGATCATCGTGGCCTGCTGTATGCTTCACAACTTGGCTTTGCGATGACAGGTGCCTTTTCTGCAGGATGATGGTCCAGATGGCAGTGTTGTTGCAGCTGTGGAGCCTGTGGACAGTGAAGACGAGGAAGCAGAAGAAGAAGACATGGACAACAGGGACTCAGTGATCCAGAAATATTTCCATTGAAACACAGGTAAGAATACAAACCTGCCTACTACATGTACTTAAACACTACTACCTTTCTACTGTCTGTCGTTTTCACCAAGTGTATGGTCACTGAGTTGTCACTTTCCCTTACGATTTCACATATGTGGGTCCCAATGTGTGACATCTGCTTTGATTCCTCATGGACTAGAGCTGTGTGACATAGGTATGTTGACATTACAAATGAAAGAGCTTTTTGCCACAGTAATTGCTAATACAGAATTCTGAAATCACAGACTAACTCCAGTTTGTTTTGTGCTTTAAGGGTGTTTATTTTAGTGCTCAATATTGGAGGGGGAATAAAATGGTGAGGGGTGATGGCAGAGGAATGTCCATGGCAGAGTCCAGTCTATTAGTCTCATAGGTGCTTTGCCCAAATGGGCATAGGAAGTGGATCTGGGGCAGTTTAAGGATGGACAGGGTGACAAAGTGGGACAGTAGGATGACAATCAGGGTGGTCTCATTTCTTGGCGGGGGTCTTGGCATCGTTCTCTGTCTTTGTCCTGGATCTCAGGGACCGTTTGCGAGGTGGTTCTCCCTCTGCAGGGGGTGGGGTGCTGGTGTGGTGGTCCTGTGGCGGTTCCTCCTGTCCACTAGCGCCAGTGGAGGTGGTGGGCAGTTCATCGTCTAGGCTAGTGTCAGGGGCCCCTTGTAGTGCCACAGTGTCCCTCCTGGTGTTGAGTACTACTTTCAACACCCCTACGATGGTGCCCAGGGTGGAATTGATGGCTCTGAGTTCCTCCCTGAAGCCCAAATACTGTTCCTCCTGCAGACGCTGGGTCTCCTGAAACTTTGCCAGTACGGTTGCCATCGTCTCCTGGGAGTGGTGGTAGGCTCCCATGATATTGCAGAGGGCCTCGTGGAGAGTGGGTTCCCTGGGCCTGTCTGCCCCCTGTCGCACAGCAGCCCTCCCAGTTCCCCTGTGTTCCTGGGCCTCCGTCCCCTGGACTGTGTGCCCATTACCACTGCCCCAGGTCCATGTTGTTGTTGGGGTGTGGGTTAGCCTGGGTTCCCTGTAGTGGTGGACACACTGCTGATTGACGTGTCCTGGGGACGGAGGTATGGGCCTGCTGGGTAGGTGCTGTGCTGGTGTTTCCAGAAGCGGGAAGCTTTTTGGTGGCCTGTGACTGGGTGAGGGGAACCGACTGTCCCGAGGTCCCCGATGGGCCGGGCTGGTCATCTAGATCCAGTTGGACAGAGGTGCTGTCATCACTGTGGGCCTCTTCTGTTGGTGGTGTGGACATGTTTGGACTCTCCTGTCCGGTGACGTTGGGTAATGGTCCTGCAGGGGTATAAAAGGATGTTTATTACATCTGTGTGTGGCATGGTGTGCAATGGGTGGGTGACTGTGTACCCTAGTGCTTGCATTCCTGTGTGGGACCTTGTGTGATGATGGTTTAGGGGGGTGTATGGGTATGTGCAATGGGCATGCTTTAGAGATAGTTGTCCATGCTTTGTTGTTGCATGCAGGGCTTGGTGTTAGGATGTGTGGTTTGGTATGTTGGGACATTTGTGAGGAGTTGGAAATGGGGTGAGGGTGGGGGTATGTGATGGCATGCAGGTAGGGTGGGGCATGTAATAGGTAAGATTTGACTTACCAGAGTCCATTCCTCCACCTACTCCTGCGAGGCCCTCAGGATGCAGAATCGCCAAGACCTGCTCCTCCCATTTTGTTAGTTGTGGGGGAGGAGGTGGGGGTCCTCCACAAGTCCGCTGAACCGCAAGGTGGTGTCTTTGAGACCACGGAACGCACCTTCCCCGTAGGTCGTTCCACCTCTTCCTGATGTCCTCTCGATTTCTTGGGTGCTGTCCCACTGTGTTGACCCTGTCCACTATTATTCGCCATAGCTCCATCTTCCTTGCAATTGATATGTGCTGCACCTGTGATCCGAATAGCTGTGGCTCTACCCAGACTATTTCCTCCACCATGACCCTGAGCTCCTCCTCCGAGAACCTGGGATGTCTTTGCCGTGCCATGGGGTGGTGTAGGTGATGTGATGTGTGGGGTGGTGTGTGTGGTGATAAGTGTGCTGATATTTAGTGCTGTGTAGTGTGAGGTGCGTAGAAGTTATGTGGGTGATGGTGTTGTGTGCCTGTGGATGCTAGTATTGTTGATGGTGGTGTCTCTCTCTGGCCTTCTATCAGTAATTGTTGTTGTAGGTGTTTGTGGGTGATGTGGGTGATGTGGGTGTGTGTTTTATATTGTATTCGGTGTGTCGGACTGGTGTGTGTATGTGTATCAGGTGTGTGTATTTCGATTTGTCCAATGTGGCTGTGTTTTGTAAGTGTGTGTGTATTTTGAGCACAGCGGTGTGTACCGCCAATGGAATACCGTGGTTGAAAGACCGCCGCGTGGATTCGTGGGTCGTGATAGTGTGGGCGTATTTCTGTTGGCGTGACGGTGGAGGTTATGTTGTCGCAAGTTTATCACTGACCTTTGGTGTGGCGGACTTGTGTGGGTGTCTGAATTTTGGTGTATTCCGTGCTGTGGGTCAAAATGACTGTGGCGGAATTCCGCTGCCGCAGCGGTGTGTTGGCGGTCTCCTGCACGGCGGTAAGCGGCTTTTCCCGCCAATGTTGTAATGACAGCCTATGTTTTTTAGAGTAAATATCCGGTCGGACAGGTTATTAATCCCATTATCCACAACAGCTAATGCCTTTTTTAGATTTTCCTGATCTATTTGCCTCAATTGAGCAGCTGCTTCTTGTTGGGAAAGCTTCCAAATTTAATTATATACTTCATATACGAAATGCTTTCTGCAGTGTTTTCTGGGGCCTAACAGGAAATCCTGTAAGTCAGTATTATTAGTTAGGAGACTGAGGTGTTCTCTAACCGCATCTAGCGAGGAAGTTCTTAACCACTGTATGCATAGTTTCCCTAAACACTGTGGCCCTCATTCTGACCCTGGCGGTCGGTGATAATGCGGCGGCCAAGCCGCCAACAGGCCGGCGGTCCAAAATATGCAATTCTGACCCTGGCGGGAACCGCCAACACAGGCCGCCGCATTAACACTCCGCCCGCCACGGCGGAACAAACAAACAGCGCGGCGGTCCCCGCCAACAGCCAGGCGGCCGACAATGTACCGCCCACCCTATCACGACCCACCAATCCGCCACCTTTTCCGGGGCGGGAGCACCGCCGATAAAAACACGGCGGAAACAGACTACGAACGGGAAAACGCTCACCTCTACGCACTCCACGCGAGATTCCGGCAGTATGGAACCCGAGTTGCAGGTCATCCCCGCACTCCTATACCTGCTCATATACCAGGAGCACGTCCGGCGGCGCGGAAGACATCGGTGAGTACTGCACCTACGACACAGGGGAGGGAAAAGATTACCGGCACACACCCACCCACCCATACCCACTACAACACACACATCAATGCATTCCCACAGATCACTGTCACAAACCACAAACCCCCCCCCTCCGAAATAATGCAAAGACCAAAAGAAGAGATCATAAACGGGCAGATATATTGAAATATGGACACCAGTAATCCCAATAAATAAATAAACTATGTACAAAATATATACAGCTACTAAATGTAGTCCAACCACTGTCCGTGGACCACAGGGGTCCTGTGCAAAGGGGCAAGGCCCAGTCCCACGATAAGAACTCCACGGAGAGAACACTGCAGGGGCATCAGAAAGAAAATAGGACAGGCACCTCAGGGGGAAGGGAAGGGGGGGCACCTCAGCCACTTGAGTACACGACGCCAGATCCACGAGGGGACTCCATGACCACTGGCCCATCCTGGGGAGTGCAAAGCCACAGTCCATACAGTCCATACAGTGGGTGGCCTGCCCACTGGGCCATCCTGGGGAGTGCAAAGCCACAGTCCATACAGTCCATACAGTGGGTGGCCTGCCCACTGGGCCATCCTGGGGAGTGCAAAGCCACAGTCCATACAGTCCATACAGTGGGTGGCCTGCCCACTGGGCCATCCTGGGGAGTGCAAAGCCACAGTCCATACAGTCCATAACAGACCCCACTGCCACTGGAGGAGGCATGTTGGCCAGAGGACATCCTGCAGCCCTGCCCGAGATAGATCCTGCCCTGCCACGTCTGCCAAAGGGCCAGCGGTTCTTGCCTGGAAGGGCCCAGTTCAGCGCCTCTTGCCTTGAAGGGCCCAGTTCAGCGGGTCTTGCCTTGAAGGGCCCAGTTCAGCGGTTCTTGAGACGGCGGGGCCCAGCGGAGCGGTGCTTGAGACGGCGGGGCCCAGTTCAGCGGTTCTTGAGACGGCGGGGCCCAGTTCAGCGGTTCTTGAGACGGCGGGGCCCAGCAGAGCGGTGCTTGAGACGGCGGGGCCCAGTTCAGCGGTGCTTGAGACGGCGGGCCCAGCGGAGCGGTGCTTGAGACGGCGGGGCCCAGCGGAGCGGTGCTTGAGACGGCGGGGCCCAGCGGAGCGGTGCTTGAGACGGCGGGGCCCAGTTCAGCGGTTCTTGAGACGGCGGGGCCCAGCGGAGCGGTGCTTGAGACGGCGGGGCCCAGTTCAGCGGTGCTTGAGACGGCGGGGCCCAGCGGAGCGGTGCTTGAGACGGCGGGGCCCAGCGGAGCGGTGCTTGAGACGGCGGGGCCCAGCGGAGCGGTGCTTGAGACGGCGGGGCCCAGTTCAGCGGTTCTTGAGACGGCGGGGCCCAGCGGAGCGGTGCTTGAGACGGCAGGGCCCAGTTCAGCGGTGCTTGAGACGGCGGGGCCCAGCGGAGCGGTGCTTGAGACGGCGGGGCCCAGCGGAGCGGTGCTTGAGACGGTGGGGCCCAGTTCAGCGGTTCTTGAGACGGCGAGGCCCAGTTCAGCGGTTCTTGAGACGGCGGGGCCCAGCGGAGCGGTGCTTGAGACGGCGGGACCCAGTTCAGTGGTTCTTGAGACGGCGGGGCCCAGTTCAGCGGTTCTTGAGACGGCGGGGCCCAGCGGAGCGGTGCTTGAGACGGCGGGGCCCAGTTCAGCGGTTCTTGAGACGGCGGGGCCCAGCGGAGCGGTGCTTGAGACGGCGGGGCCCAGTTCAGCGGTTCTTGAGACGGCGGGGCCCAGTTCAGCGGTTCTTGAGACGGCGGGGCCCAGTTCAGCGGTGCTTGAGACGGCGGGGCCCAGTTCAGCGGTTCTTGAGACGGCGGGGCCCAGCGGAGCGGTGCTTGAGACGGCGGGGCCCAGTTCAGCGGTTCTTGAGACGGCGGCCGGTCTATGGCCAACTGCTCATTGCCTGGTGGTGCCCTCCTGGGCAGCGGGGATGGTGCTCCTTCAATGCCCACCTGGGCTGTGGGTGGTGGGGCCCTCCTGGCCAGCTGGGCTGGGTCCTCCCTGGGCAGCGGCTATGGGGGTGGTGGGCTCCTCCTGGGCAGCAGGCCTGCTGCCTGACCTCTCCGACTTGCTGCCCTTGCCCTCCTTAGTCGGGAGTCTGTGGACCTTTCCTCCCTTTGGAGCTGTGGCTGGTGACTGTCTCTGGGTGGTGTCCGGGGGGATGTAGAAGCCGGGCTCCTGCAGCGCCCCTTCCGCCTTCTGCTCCTCTTCCCAGGGGGTGGGCTGGCTGTCCCCTTGCTGCTGGGCGAAGATCCAGACATGCGGGCTGGTGGGCTCCAATACCCCTGCACCCTTGTCAAGGGGGCTGCAGGGCTGGTGGTGGCTGAGGTGCTCTTCTTACCCCGACGAGAAGGAGGGGGGGGCTCAGGGTCAGGAAAGAAGTTAGCAGTGGCGAGGAAGAGTTTCTTGGGACAATGGAGAGTGGTAGGTACAGTGGGAATGGGAGTGGAGGGAGAGGATGTGGTTGTAGGTGAGTCACGTTTGCTGTCTTTGGGTGCAGGTGCAGGAGGGATAGGCTGTCGTGAGGTGGATGGCTGTTGGGTGGGTGGGTGGCTGCGTTTGTGTGGTGTGGAAGAGGGGGTGACAGACACAGTGGGAGAGGACACAGGGGACGTGTAAATGGCAGTGGGGGTGGTGACTGCACGTGTGCGGACTGGAGTGGAGGGTGTGCTGGTGATGGAAACACTGGCTGATGGTGAGGTGAATGGAGGTGTGAGTGTAGACGTCACAGGGAGGGAGGAGGGAGACGAGGAGGTGGGGGTCACAGAGGTGGTAGTGACTGTTGGCATGTCTGCATCGGAATGTTGCGTGTGTGAATGTCTGCGTGATCTGTGGTGCTTATGTTTGGATGAGCTTCTCTTGGGTGTTGAGGTGTGTGCAGGCTGGTCTGATGGTGTGGGTGGGACAGGCAGAGGAACAGGAGACTGGGAGGAGGGAGTTAGTAGAGGGAGGCAGGAGACAGGGACAATGGCTGCCGTCAGTGCTGAGGCCAGAGCCTGGAACGATCGCTGATGGGCAGCCTGACCCGAATGAATGCCCTCCAGGTACGCATTGCTGCGATGAACCTCCCTCTCCACCCCCTGGATGGCATTCAAAAGGGTAGTCTGCCCAACAATGAGCGTTCGGAGGAGGTCAATGACCTCCTCACTGAGGGCAGCGGGGGTAACAGGGGCAGGGCCTGAGGTGCCTGGGGCGAAGGAGATGCCCGGCTTCCTGGCAGGGCGGGCACGGGGCGAACGCTGAGGGGCTGCTGTGAGGGCGGAGATGGTGCGCTGGGTGGAGGCTGTACCTGTAATGGCGGGGGGCACGGATGGTGCCACCCCCGCAAGGGAGCTCCCTTCCGAGGACGTGTCCGTGTCGCTGCAGGGTCCAGTCGTCCCCGTCGTGGAACTCCCCTCGCCCTCCGTCTCACTGGTCCAGTCTGACTCTGTGGCATGGCCCTCCTGGGCCATGTGAGATGCAGCTCCCTCCTGCCCCGATGCCACTTCTCCTCCGCCTGATGATGCTGATGCACACAAGCACAGAAAGACAAACAAAAAGGGGGGGGGAGAGAGAAATAAAGGGATATTGAGTACATGGATCTCCGGTACAGTTAGCGGACATGACAGACACAGATGCCCCCTGCACTAAGTTGCGCACTTGGGGTCCGCTACGCATTCCGTGGAACATGCCCTACACGCCTAGAGTTGACAACTGCACCCATGGATGACACGGCCCAGGGATGGCTGTACTGACAAACTACTGAGGGTGGTGGCTGGGGACACAGGGGCTTACGGGGGTGCCCAGCCTACAGATATCGCCCTGGCCTAGGGGGACCCACAGCCCTCCTCCCCCACCCAGACACCTCCACTGCGCGACAACAGAGTAGATAATGCTTGTACTCACCCCCTTGTGTCTGCTGTGCTGCCCTCACGCGCCCATCCAAATCAGGGTAGGCCACCGCCAGGATCCGGGACATCAGGGGGGTCAGTTGACGGCAGGCACCCCGCCTACGTTGGGAGGCCATCCCCAGCAGAGACTCGGCGGTCTTCTTGGTCCCGCGGCGGATGTCCTCCCACCTCTTGCGGCAGTGGGTGCCCCGTCGATGGTGGACCCCCAGGGTCCGGACTTCCTTGGCGATGGCACGCCAAATCCCGATCTTCTCATGGGCGTGGACCTATGTGACACGTACAGGGAGGGAGAAATACCACGTTCAAGTTTGTCTGCATTTTCCTTGCCAGTGGCCCAACGCCCCCCATCCCCGCCAGGCCCCCCGCCATGCCCCCCGCCATGCCCCCCGCCAGGCCCAACATGCCCCCCATCCCCGCCAGGCCCCCCGCCAGGCCCCCCGCCAGCCCCAACATGCCCCCCATCCCCGCCAGGCCCCCCGCCAGATCCAACATGCCCCCCCATCCCCGCCAGGCCCCCCGCCAGGCCCCCCGCCAGCCCCAACATGCCCCCCATCCCCGCCAGGCCCCCCGCCAGCCCCAACATGCCCCCCATCCCCGCCAGGCCCCCCGCCAGCCCCAACATGCCCCCCCATCCCCGCCAGGCCCCCCGCCAGCCCCAACATGCCCCCCCATCCCCGCCATGCCCCCCGCCATGCCCTCCGCCAGGCCCAACATGCCCCCCATCCCCGCCAGGCCCCCCGCCAGGCCCCCAAGCCAGCCAGTGGCCCCAAATCCAGATTGAATTAAACTCACTTGTTGGTCTGGAGGACCGTAGAGTAGCGCATACTGGGGGAGGACCCCATCCACAAGTTTCTCCAACTCCTCTCCAGTGAAGGCAGGGGCCCTTTCCCCAGGCGCAGCAGCCATTGTCCCTTCCAGACCGAGGTCACAGCAACACTTGCAGTATAGGTCCTCTCCTGTGAAAGTTCAAGTCGCAAGTGGATAAGTAGATAGAAAATGGCGGTCACGTCCGCGGCGGTGCGTACCGCGGCGGTGCGTCCCGCCACCGCCGGCGCCCTTCGCCCTTGGCTCCTGAAACCCATAGGCTTCAATGTTAACCAATGCGGCTTCGCGCCGCGGTCTTCGCCCGCCGCCCGCCGCGGTGTGCCACGCCAGCGCATTGACCTCACATCCCATTGTCACACTTCACAGGTCAGGCAGCCGCCATTTCCAGGGCCCACATGGCTCAATTTCAACTGCGTCACACAGGCCTAGGCCTTGCATAGCCACTCAGACACGCCATTCACTGCATAGAGAATCGTTTACTGTGCTAGCTGTGAGTACGTACCTGTGGGTTGCTTGACTGTGTGCTCCATGTTGTCCTTCCTAGGCACCGTCTGCTGGGTTTGGCGAGGAGACGGATGAATCCTCCCGTGTACCGACCGCTGGTGGACCTGTCGACAATGGAAGAACGCCACATTATCCTGACCTACCGTCTTAACCGTGCCACTATACATGAACTGTGTGCCCAGCTGGAGCCCGACCTGATGTCCCCCATCCGCCAACCCACAGGGATTCCCCCTCTGGTGCAGGTCATGTCAGTACTCCATTTCTTGGCAAGTGGTTCATTTCAGACAACAGTGGGAATTGCTTCTGGGATGTCTCAGCCCATGTTTTCGAAGGTGTTATCCAGAGTGTTGTCTGCCCTGATGAAATACGTGAGGAGCTACATCATTTTCCCTGAGGTGGGCGAATTGGCTACAGTGAAGGGTGATTTCTATGCCCTTGGACATATTCCCAACGTCATTGGTGCCATTGATGGGACCCATGTGGCTTTGGTTCCCCCAAGAGACAGGGAGCAGGTGTACAGGAACAGAAAAAGTTACCATTCAATGAACATCCAGGTGGTGTGTTTGGCTGACCAGTACATCTCGCATGTAAATGCCAAATTCCCTGGGTCAGTGCATGACGCCTACATCCTGAGGAATAGCAGCATCCCTTACGTGATGGAACAGCTAGAGAGACACCGTGTATGGCTAGTGGGGGACTCTGGGTACCCCAACCTGTCGTGGCTACTGACCCCAGTAAGGAATCCCCGGACCAGGGCAGAGGAACGGTACAATGAGGCCCATGGGCGTACTAGGAGGGTGATCGAACGCACCTTTGGCCTCCTAAAGGCCAGGTTTCGGTGCCTGCATATGACAGGTGGATCCCTAATGTACTCACCTAAGAAGGTGTGTCACATCATCGTGGCCTGCTGCATGCTTCACAACCTGGCTTTGCGCCGCCAGGTGCCTTTCCTGCAGGAGGATGGTCGAGACGGTGGTGTTGTGGCAGCGGTGGAACCTGAGGAGAGTGACGAGGAGGAAGACGACGGGGCTGAAACAGACAACAGGGACAGAATCATTGAACAGTACTTCCAATAGGACACAGGTAACAATTCAAAGATAATTTAGTAAATGTGAACTACTCTCCTGCATCTCTGCTGCCTGTCTATTTGCCCCAGTGTATGATGACTGAGTTGTGGCTTTTCCCTCCCTATTTCAGATCTGGGGTCCCCACTACGAGTCCTGTGCTTCGTTTCCCCATGGACTACAGCTTTGTGGCAGCTGTTTGTTGACTTCACCATGTACAAGGACATATTTGCACTGTCATGTCAATTACAATATATTGAAATCACAGCCAGACTCCAGATAGTTTTGTGCAAAATAGGTGTTTATTTAAGTGCTCAAAATGGGATGGGTGGTTTCAAGTGGGTGGGGGCTATGGTGAAGGAATGTCCATGGCAGAGTCCAGAGTAACAGTCACACAGGTGCATTGTCCAGAGGCCTGTGGAGAGATGGAGCATGGGCAGTTCAAGGATGGACAGGGTGACAATGTGGGACAGTGGGATGACATCAGGTGGTATCCATTGCTGGCGGGGGTCTTGACATCCTACTCTGTCTTCTTGCGAGATCTCAGGGCCCTCTTGCGGGGTGGTTCTTCTCCTGCAGGAGGTGGGGGTCTGGTGGGCTGCTGCTGTGCGGGGGCCTCCTGTCCACTAGCGCCGGCGGAGGTGGTTGGCTGTTCTTGGTCCAGGCTAGTGGCAGGGGCCCTTGGGTGTTGTTGAGTGTCCGTCCTGGTGTTGACGAGGTCCTGCAGCAGCCCTACCATGGTAACCAGGGTGGAGGTGAGGGCTCTGATGTCCTCCCTGTACCCCCGATAGTGTTCCTCCTGCAGTACCTGGATCTCCTGGAACCGGGCCAGTACCGTCGCCATCGTCTCCTGGGAGCGGTTGTATGCTCCCATGATGGTGGTGAGGGCCTCGTGGAGAGTGGGTTCCCTGGGCCCGTCCCCCCCCTGTCGCACAGCTGCCCTCCGAGTTGCCCTGTTTCCCTGGGCCTCTGCCCCCTGGCCGGTGTGCCCACTACCACTGCCCCCAGGTCCCTGTTGTTGTTGGGGTGGTGGGTTATCCTGGGTGCCCTGTAGTGGTAGACACACCGCAGATTGACGCGCCCTGGAGACAGAGGCATGGGCCCGCTGGGTGGGAGCTGTGCTGGTGTTCCCAGAGGGGTTTGGGTCTGTAGTGGCCTGGGCCTGTGTGAGGGGAACCGACTGTCCAGAGGTCCCCGATGGTCCGGGCTGGTCATCGGTGTCCAGGTCGACAGAGCTGCTGTCATCGCTGACGGCCTCTTGGGTGGGGGGTGTGGAGAATTCTGGGCCCTCCGCGGCGGTGTGTTGACGGTCGGGTCCTGCAGGGGTATAGAGGTATGGTTATAGTTTCAATGTGTGGCATATGGGTGTATCTGTGGGTTCCCGTGTCCCCAAGTGCTGGCATTCGTGTGTGGGGGCTTTGGTGAGGGTGGCTTGTGGGGGGGATGTGTATATGCATTGGGCATGCTTTGGTGATGGGTGTCCATGCTTAGTGGACGCATGCAGGCCTAGGTTTTGGGATGTGTGGGTTGTGATGGTGAGACATTGGCAGGGAATAGGTGTGCTGGGGGTGGGGGTGAGGATGGTGGTGGGGGTGAGGATGGTGGTGGGGGTGAGGGTGGGGGTGAAGATGGGGGTGGGGGTGAGGGTGGGGGTGAGGGTGGGGTTCGAGGATGGGGGTGAGGGTTGGGGTATGATTTGGCATGCAGGTGGGGGGGAAGCAGTAGTGAAGCTTCAACTTACCAGTATCCATTCCTCCGCCGACTCCTGCGAGGCCGTCAGGATGCAGGATGTTCAAGACTTCCTCCTCCCATGATGTAAATTGTGGGGGTTGAGGTGGGGGTCATCCGCCAGTCTTCTGCACGGCGATGTTGTGCCTGGATACCATGGAACGCACCTTCCCCCGTAGGTCGTTCCATCGCTTCCTGATGTCTTCCCGATTTCTGGGGTGCTGTCCCACAGCGTTGACCCTGTCGACAATCCTCTGCCATAGCTCCGTCCTCCGGGCAATGCTGGTGTATTGTATCTGTGTGCCGAACAGCTGGGGCTCTACCCGAACGATTTCCTCCACCATGACCCTGAGTTCTTCGTCTGAGAAGCGGGGGTGTCTTTGGGGTGCCATGGGATGGTGTGTATGATGTGTGGGGTGGAGTATGTGTAGTTAAGTGTGTTGAGTGTGGTGGTGTGTGTTGTTTTGTGTGTGGATAGTGTGTGGGTGATGGTGTGGAGTGGCTGTGGCTGCTAGTTTGTGGATGGTGGTGTCTCGCTCTGGCCTTCTTTCAGAATTTTTTGGCGTAGGGGTTTGTGGGTGATGTGGGTGTGTGTTTTATATTGTATTGTGTGTGTGGGAGTGGTGTGTGTATGTGTATCAGGTGTTTGGGATTCAAATCGTCCAATGTGGCTGAGTTTTGTTCGTTTGTGTGTATTCTGACCGCGGCGGTGTGTCCTGCCAATGGAATACCGCTTTTGAATGACCGCCGCGTGGATTCGTGGGTCGTAATGGCATGGGCGTATTTCTGTTGGCGTGACGGTGGAGGTTTTGTCACCTCCACTTTTCCGCCGACCGCTGGTCTGGCGGTCTGTTGTGGCTGTCGGATTTTCTGAGGTTTGCCTTCTGCGGGTCAGAATGACCGTGGCGGGTTTCCGCGACCGCGGCGGGATTATGGAGGATTTCTGACCGGCGGTAGGCGCCTTTTACCGCCGAGGTCAGAATGACCACCTGTATGTTGTAACTATATACGCATGTTCGTATGACATATAGTGAGGGTCTGGCCTATTAGTTCTAAAAACCCCCGAGGAGTTGATAAAACGTTGGTGACACCCATTGGTATCTATTGGCCACAATAACCATCTGCCAGGACGTGTCAGTGAAACATTAAGGGGGTTATTCTAACTTTGGAGGAGTGTTAATCTGTCCCAAAAGTGACGGTAAAATGACGGATATACCACCAGCCGTATTACGAGTTCCATAGGATATAATGGACTCGTAATACGGCTGGTGGTAAATCCGTCACTTTTCCATCACTTTTGGGACGGATTAACACCTCCTCCAAAGTTAGAATAACCCCCTAAATGTATCATTCTGGACCCATTCATCGAGCTGATCTTCAGTTGCATTTATAGATTTTTGCCATTTATAAAAAAATTCAGGGACAAGTGTACTGGGCATATTTAATTCTTTGATGTTTGCTATGCCCAGACAACTTGTTTGTTGTACTGTTTCATTTAAGAATATCATTTGTACAGGTATCGGTATGGTGTCAATAAAGTTTCCTTCCCCCTTAATTGCCAATGTCTACTTCCCCACACACTTTTTAAGTCAATCGACTTCAGCCAATATTCATAGCCTTCTATAGTCAACCGGGAAACAAAGGATTCAGAATATATAAATTTTGTATTCTGCAATAATATGTGTATGTTTTTGTAGGTGGCAATTTGAAATAATACGACTCAGCATTTTTACATCATGCCCGGAAAAGTATGTGAACTTTTCAGAATACGTTTTGGAACTCCCTTGTGGTGGAGTTGGACAATGTTCCCATTGTGTATAATTAAAAACAGTTTTGGGGCTGCTTGCTCTGTGTATGGAATGGTGCCCATAATAATTATAGCAAAACATATCACCATAATTTTCTTTAGGTTGATAAACATCCTCGTTTTCAAATACAGTATAAAACTGCAATTCAGTCATCATAGAATCAACTGTTTTCACATCCCAATCATCAGAAACAATGCCTGGTATTATTATATAATTCATGGAAAATTTGAACACATGTGGTATTTGAATAACCTCCGTGGGACCGTATATGTCAAATGTTACTTTATCCCAAACAATCCCATCAGGAATTGGTATCGCGGAAATGCTCACAAAAGAAAAGTCTCTTCGGACCTTGTGTGATGAAAAATGTGGTTTTAGGACTTCATCCACTAATTCAACTGTTGATTTTTCAGGAAGAAAATGACCATGTATTAACAAAAAGAAAGTGATGACAAAACCAATCCCAAGTAGGAAAGCTAGTACAGTCAAGGAAAGCCACAGATAGTTCCATGGAAAAATAAAGTATGGTATTTTAAGCCAGTTCATTAGCTTACATGTTCTTGACAGTTCAGATGTTGAAGAGGCGAATGAGTCTGAGACGTCATCATTGATGTCAGTAAAATATCCAGAAGGAGTTTGTGCAAAAACTGGAGCTGTGTTAGTTGGTGGAGTTGGTGTTTCTCGCGGTGGTACAGAATAAATAGCAAAAACAACAAGTGATGGACGGAATGCTGAACATTGTCAAACACTCACCCCCAGTCATAGATCTGGGTTTAATCCATCGTTCTTTTGCTCACCATGCCACCCGAGTTTGGACCCAGCCATATGCAAATCAGTCTTGACCCTGTTCCTCATGGGAACAGTCCTGACCGAACTGCCAAGCCAGGTCCTCACTGGACCGGAAACAAGCATCCTGGGACCGGTTAAATATAATCTGAACTGTCAAGAACATGTAAGCTAATGTTACCTGTTCGTTGCCAATCTACCAGGGATTGATCTAGGGTCTGATGTTCTGAGACCTTGACTGGACCTAGCATTGGGTTGGTAGCCTTATTTCTAGTGGTAGGTGTATACTTACCCTACTAATAACCCACCTTCTAACAACACTCATAGCGGAGAGTTCTAAATTTCCCTTTTGTTTTGATACATCAAATCATGGATTGAGAAGAACTTTGAGAGTACTGACCACAAGCCACTGCATTTTCTTTACAAAGCCAGGCAAGGTGGTGCAACTTGCCCCTTGCATGGCTTTGTAAATATCTACTAGCATTTTGCATCATGATGCACCACAAAAGTGGTACAACCATGATGCAAACTGTTAGTAAATATGGCCCGGAGTCACACCTGAGGCATTACAGTATAATTTGTTCTTTCTCAGTTTTTTAACACCAAGCACGTATCTTGTACAAAACTTCTCCATGCTTCACTACCTAGGAGTAAACATATGTGTAGTGAAGGCACAAATACACATCATATAGCATCCCTAAGTGGCAAGCAGATTTTCAGCGGACAGCTGTTGTACCTTATCACTGACAAAACTCTATCATCCGCAAATAACATCTTAGGTGATTTCAACTTCCGCTGATTTAGACCTAATGACTCTCATGTTCTTGAACCCAGCACCTTTCTGAACAACAATGATTTAACACAACTCTTTATGGTATCTACAAATGTGAAATGATCTTTCCGGGAGCTTCTGATTCCAATGCAAGATGCACTGCTGATAGGATCCTCGATACCTGTTGATTGGTCAGAACATCACAACATTGCTTCAACCATCATCTCAGAGAATACTTTAACTACTGGCCAAATAACACAACCAACACATTGTCTCATGGACACAAAACAACTTGATAACCCTAGGCTGACATTGAGCATCTCGTGTCAGCTGCACCCACCTATTTAGAAACTAAAAAATGGCTCAAATGACAAACTATTACAAAAGAATAATACATAAAAAGGACAAAGTAGCCCCTTTGTAAATGTAAAGGAAAACAAAATCCCCAAATGTGCTTTAAAGATCTATATGAAGATAGGAAGAAGCTGAGAGAGGTGAAGTGGAGATGGGGCAAGAGCCCTCAACTGCAAATTTGGGCAAGCTGTGCATTAGAAAAAAATACAAAAGCAACATCTGTGAGGTTAAGGCTTCCTACTTCAGATCTCAATTAGAACATGCTATAAATCATCCCAGAAAACTGTTTGACATTGTCAAGTAACACTCTTAATTCATATTTACGGTAAATGTACACCACACCCAAAGAATGTTGTGATAAGTCTTTGGATTCCTTAATGAGACATTTAAAAAGATTGGATTTTCACAGCCCACACAATCAATGAACTGTTAACTCCATTTTTAAGCCCCTGATAAAGTGAGGTTTGGAACAATTTTATAAAAATTACAGACTATGAATTCATTAACAAAATATCAAAACCTAGACCGGCATCTCACCATTGACTCCAAGTGAAGCAACTGACAGTCTGAAAAGACTTAGGAGCATATTTGTGTTATCATTGCATCATGTTTGCACCACACAAAGTGGTGCATGGTGCGACACAAGGCTCTAAGTCAGATTTATTAAGGCACACAAAGCCACAGTGCATGGCTTTGGGTGGACCATAAATCTGGGGTAGAGCAACACAGAGCATGTTACTATTTTGCAGTACTCTGTCTTGGGTAGGCGTCCCATGGCATTGCAGTAGGTGTTCTCTTGCAACACCCATGGATTTTGATGTATTACCAGATTTACAAGATCCTGAGGATGGTCCAACATCCAATGAGGAGAAATATGATTATTTCTCCTAGTTTTTCCTCCTTGTGTTTGTGCAGAACACAACACACATAGAAAGAGGAAAAGGCCTCCCAGGATTGTTTTGTGCAGGATGTTGCCCCTTCTTGCATAAAAACAATCTTGCATGCAACACAGGCACTCTTGCACCAAGTGCAACCATTGTGCAAGGGTGCATGCACTGGCGCAAGGCTGGCAAAAGGGTGGCACCACAGGGGAAAAGGACAGGAATGGAACTGGTTAAATACGGTGTATCCCTGCACTTTCTCTTTGAGGCAGGGTAGCACAGAAAGTGACTTGCTGTGCTTCTCATTGCCAAAAAATCATTAATAAGCCCCTTTATTCATTTTCATCTCCCCTCTTCATAGCTCAACCTTGGTGCAATCATAACTCAGCTCACATACTGGTATTTAAGTCCACATTATTGAATGCCCAAAATCTCTCGTGATCATACTAAACACAAATCTAAACCTTTAATTGCACATGAACGTCATAGTAAGGAGCCCACAGTACTGACTCAGCCTTCTCAGGGGGACCGAATAGTTGATGCCAGGCTCAAAAATGAAGACACAGTATCTGGTTAAATCAATATTCACCTATGTTAATGCATTACTCACAGGTATTCCCAAATACAACTAGCCCTCATGAAGGCAACCCTTTACAGAAAAGTATGGCACCACAGCTGTGGAACACTCGGATCACCTTATTCCTGTGCTCATCACAATCAGTTAGATCTTGATTGAAGCAAGGACCATATTTAATGTGACTTGCATCACACACAAAACTTTGATTCTTGGCACCCTTAAATGCCTGCCACACAAAACTCATATCAGGATGCCGTTGCCCTCTTTGTAATGCATAGTTTATGATTTTAGAAAAAGGCTGGGATCAACACACAAATAAAATATCTCCATCATTCTCTGGAAATGCCCTCAGAATTTTGAACTTGATTCACAAGAATCCCTATTTCACAACATTTATAAAAATATCCAAAAGACTTACTTACAAAGATACCCTCTTCGACAATTAACCTTAATAGTGTATGCATGTCATCTTACCTATCGAGTATATGACAAAGTTTTCCACTCTATCCACCATACTCTGTGTTTTATGTTTTTCTTTCCCTTGAATAACTGTTTTGCTGAATGATCCTCTGTAAATGGGAATTTTATTGTCTAACACCATCTTTATGTAGGTGTTTACCCCTCCGTGAATTCTGTTTTACATCATGATCATCTGTAAATTGAAACTGCATTGTTACCAACATGTATTGCTACAATGAGGACTGGTTTGCTTTTAATCCTTTCACTGCCCAGCCTTTTCCCCCTCTCGAGCCGTACCTTTTTTGGCTCTTTGGGGTAGTTTGCACTTTGACCCTCATAACTTTTTGTTCACACAAACTATCCTCACCAAATTTGCATACTTTTTTTCCAACATCCTGGGAATTCTACAGTTACACAGAGTTTGTGTGTTCCCCTGGAGGAAACCAATAAATTAGCCAAAATACAGCAAAAATGTAGTTTTTTGGAAAAAGGGGAACAAAGGGCTGCAGTAGAAAGCATATGTTTTTCCCCCTGCAAATGGCAATAACAAAGGGTTTGCGGTGCTAAAATCATCATCTCCCCAGCTTTCAGGAACAGGCAGACTTGAATCAGAAAAGCACATTTTTCAACACAATTTTGGCATTTTCATGGGACATACCCCATTTTTATAATTTTTTGTGCTTTCAGCTCCTTCCAGTTAGTGACAGAAATGGGTGTAAAACCAATGGTGGATCCCGGACAGCTAAATACTTCTGTACAGTAGACAAAATTATGAATTGAACAAGGGGTCATGTGTGAAGATCCTGCAAGGATTTCTTACAGAAAATAACAGCTAAAAAAATATTGAAATTGTTGTAAACAAAAAGAGCCATTTTTTCCACGTTTTACTCTGTAACTTTTACCTGCTATGTACTATTTTCAAAAGCGATATACTGTTATGTCTGCTGGACTCTTCTGGTTGCGGGGATATATAGGGGTTGTAGGTTCATCCAGAGCCCTAGGTGCCCAGAGCCAATAAATGAGTTGCACCTTGCAATGGGTTTTCATTGTATGCCTGGTATGCAGCAATTAATTTGGTAAAATATAAGAAGTCAAAAAAAGGTATCAAGGAAACCTTTGTATTTCCAAAATCTGCACAAGATAAGGTGTTGGGAAGCAGTAGTTATTTGCACATTGCAGAATACGGGGGTTCCCTTGCTAGCAGGTGAATTACAGGGCATTTCTCAAAAACATGTCTTTCTTACACACTGCCTTACTTTTGGAAGGAAGAAAAGTAGAGCAAGACATTTTGTATTAAAAACCCATCACCAACATCAAGGAGTTACCTAGGGAACTACATGCTTTCCTCTAGTACATATTTCAATTAATGTTGGTTTGTGTTGATATATATATATATATATATATATATATATATATATATATATATATATATGTTTATATGTGTTTATATATCTATATATATATATATATATAGATAGATAGATAGAAATATATATATATATATATATATATATATATATTTTTTTTTTTTCAGAACTTCTTGTTGGAATATTTTCTGTTTGTACTATATTTTCCTCATTCCTCCACTAACTTTTTATTAATGATATTAGAGGTTGTTACTATGTCATCATATTCAAGCCATTTTGTTCTCTTTTGATACTTGAATTCAGTTATGTTACTCATAGCTCTCTGTTGCATTGAATAAAATATTTCAGGTCATATTTTTTGCTTAGACTCAAGCATTTAACTGTGGCAATATACATGTCTGTTTCTACATGTTCATTTTTATACTTTTCCATTGCTGTTACTATGTTTACCCTCTATAGAGCTTTACGAATTGCAGATTACTTGGATTGTTATGGCATTCACACCACGCAATTTTCTTGTTATTGGTATTACTATTGTGTTTCACTTCACTTCCCATTTTCCCTTTTACTTTTCATTCTTTATGCACCTCAATATTATCACCAGTTAACACACATGCTTAACTATACATATGATTAGGATATCTGTTTCTCTCCTTCACCATGTTTCCCTATTCTTAGAGCTCTTTTATGACTCACCGATATGGCCGATATTTTAATATATTTCTTAATGCTAGCACGCTCATCCACATCTAGTACAGGGGCATGCTCATTATTTGACATTATCAACAATTACCTCTTTCCCTTTGTTTGTTTGTTTCTTTTCAATTTACTTCTACAACACTCCAAAATGGCTACCATTTCTGACTTCCCTCCCTCTGCTTCCTCCTCCCCTTCTATGTCCATGCCCATGGAGTCCTTAAAATGGCTCACTAACATGGCCGACGTTCCCTGACTCATCTCCACGCTGGTACTTTCCTCGGCATGTACTCCGAGGTAAGCTAACTTATAAACATACTATTTGTGGTTTCTCTGTGGACTTTTGCTTCAAGACAGACCGTTTTAACTTCCTTGGCATATATTCCTTGGTTAGCCAATTTAAACACATATCCTGTTTGGTTTCTCCGTGAACTTTTCGTTCTAAAACAGACCTATTTACCTTTATTAGTGGCGCTCGTTTTTTTTCACCGGCATTACAGCAGTTTTGAAGCACAGCTTCCGGCTCGAGTTTCCAGTTATTTTTAATGGAATGCGCCTACTTTTGCCCTCAGTTTGTTTCCTACAATATTGGATTGCACCAATAGCCCTCATTAGATTTGTCAATTGTTTACTAGATTCACCATTATTTTTTGCACTCCTAGATACTTGTGCTAATCATTTAAAAAACTTTTTCTATGTACATTTAACCCTATTTTTTGCACTTTAAGATACTTGTGCTTACTAGTTAAATAACACTTGCCATTTTTATATACTAATTAGTTCACATTAGTTCATATTTAGTCCCTGCCACTCCAGCGTATATTTTACGGTCTCAGACCTTACCTGAAATTTTGTTCCCACACAGAATTGAGACTTATCACGGTCTCGCATAACTTCCACTTTTCTTTCTTGTGACTACCATGAAAGAGTTACTCAAAACCATATTCTGAAGCATATTTGATCTTCTTTCTACATTCATTCGGTACTTTCTGTACCGTGCCTTTGCTCTGAGGTATGCTTTTCTTCATTTTCTTAGTTATGATACGCTTTCACCATTTCAAGGTAACTCCCTGATGTCGGTGATGAGGTTTTAATACAATATTTCACTTGTAACACTTTTCCTACATCATCACTACCATGTTGTGTCACTCAGGATATGCTGACACTGGGTTCTTAGACTTTCTTACTTATATAATAGGTGTGTCTTTACTACCATATCTCTCACTACTTCCATTTCTTATTGGCATACAGGCAACTTACCACCTTTTCTCTCTAATTGACACCATTTTATCATGCTATCATCCTCAAAAGTTCATTGATAGGGTATATATTACCATAACTGTTGTATATACCTTGCAGCCTTGAAAAAGTCACTTGTTGTGACGAAACACGCGTTGGCTTGCTAATGCATAGATGTTCATCCAACTCAGTACGATGGCTGTGGTTAAGGAACGTTGATCACTCAATGTACCTATGCTGATGCCTTCTAATAAAGGAACATTTTGCAACTATTTTCAACTGAAGAACTGATTTATACATGGTGTTTCTGAGTGTGACGGTGTCTGTTATTAACATCACATTTTTACATTGAAATTTGACGTGGTGTTTGGAAGGTGCCTAGCTGTGGATTTTGGCCTGTAGCTCAACCAGCAGCTCGGGAATCCTAGTAAACCTGGGCATTTTTTAAAACTAGACACTTAAGGAAATCCCGGATGGGGTGACTTGCGGGGCTCTCAACAGGGTCTGCCACCCAGAATCCTCAGCAAACCTCAACATTTGAAAAAAAAAAACACTTTTTTCTCACATTCCGGTGCTGCAAAGTGCTGGAATCTGAGGGGAGCCACAAATTTCCTTCCACCCAGCATTCCCCCAAGTCTCTTGATAAAAATGGTATCTCACTTGTGTCGGTAGGCCTAGTGTCCGCCACAGGAAATGCCACAAAACACAACGTGTTTTGACACATCACATTTTCCCAAAGAAAACTGACCTGTTTTTTGTGGATTATGGCTTCTAGCTCAGCTGGCACCCAGGGAAACCTAGCAAACCTATACATTTTTTAAAACTAGACACCTAGGGGAATCCAGAATGGGGTGACTTGTGGGGCTCTCATCAGGTTGGTTCTGGCACCCAGAATCCTTTCCAAACCTCACAATTTGGTAAAAAGAACACTTTTTCCTCACATTTTGGTGCTGCAAAGTTCTCGAATCTGAGGGAGCCACAAATTTGCTACCACTTAGCATTCCCCCAAGTCTCCTGATAAAAATGGTACCTCATGTGTGTGGGTAGACCTAGTGCCCGCGACAGGAAATACCCTAAAACACAACATGGACACCTCACATTTTCCCAAAGAAAACTGACCTGTTTTTTACAAAGGGCCTAGTTGTGTGGATTTTGGCCTTCAGCTCAGCTGGCATCTTGGGAAACCTAGGAAACATATATATTTTTGAAAACTAGACACCTAGGGGAATCCAGAATGGGTTGACTTGTGGAGCTCTCACCAGGTTCTGGTACCTGGAATCCTTTGGAAACCTCAAAATTCGGCAAAAAAACACTTTTTCCTCACATTTTGGTGCTGCATAGTTCTGGAATCTGAGGGGAGGCAGAAACTTCCTTCCACCCTTCCTTCCCCCAAGTCTCCTGATAAAAATGGTATCTCACTTGTGTGGGTAGGTCTAGTGCCCGCAACAGGAAATGTCCCAAAACACAACATGGACACGTCATATTTTACCAGAGAAAACTGACCTGTTTTTTTTCAAAGTGCCTAGCTGTGGATTTTGGCCTCTAGCTCACCCAGCACCTAGGGAAACCTAGCAAACCTTTACATTTTTGAAAAACAGACACCTAGTGAAATCCAGAATGGGGTGACTTGTGGGCTCTCACCAGGTTCTGGCCCCCAGAATCTTTTGCAAACCTCAAAACTTGGCAAAAAGAACACTTTTAACTCCCACTTTGGTGCTGCAAAGAGCTGGAATCTGAGGGAGCTACAAACTTTCTTCTACCCAGCATTCCCCCCAGTCCCCTGATAAAAAAGGTACCTCACTTGTGTGGGTAGGCCTAGAGCCCGCAGCAAGAAATGCCCCAAAACACAACGTGGACACATCACATTTTCCCAAAGAAAATATATTTAAAAAATGTGTGCTTATCAACTCGCAGTGCTATCCCCTCAATCTCTACACATTTTTGTCCCTTCCCTGTTGCGGGCACCTGGGCCACACAAGTGAGGTACCACTTTATCGGCAGACTGAGGGGAACATTGGGTGGTAGGAAGTTTGTGCCACTGCGGTTGTCCAACACATAAATGTGAGGAAAATGTGATTTTTTTGCTAAATCTGAAGTTTCCAAGGGATTCTGGGGGAGAAAATATTAGAAGATTCGCTTGTTGGCTCTAGGCAGCCAAAAGTGCACCAGCACTATGAAATGACAGGAATGCATCGTATAATGGTAAATACACCTCAATCCTGCCCTTTCATGCAGCGCAGCAAGGTGGCTTGCTGTGTTGAGCTGCAGAAAAGATTGATAAATCTACCCCTATGTGCTTTGGAATTTTCTGCTCAAGCATTTTTCAAAACATCAAGATAGTCATGATGATCCTAGAGGACTGCATGCGATACTGAAGTGTTATTGTGCTGGGTGGACATCATCAGCTTCTGTAAGAAGTACACTCAAATCAGGAGGCTGTGACAATACTACATAACATCCTATTGTGCACTGGGATGGAGATATTTGTACAATTGCATGTCCCAAAAGACATCAGGGCTGTGCTTTACTAATTAAAGTAACCTATGATTAATTAAAATAGAGCAGCGTCTAACAAATCAGATTCTATTGTGTCTGTATGGCATTCATTCCAAGTCAATTGGAAGGGTACGGTATAGGGTGTAATTGGACCAGATCTTAAAGCAGTTCCATCTACTTCTCGAGCATGCTTGTTTTTCATTTTTTTCTAATACTTATACCTAATTTCTTAACGAAGACCCAATCAGAAAATTACACATTTGGAACAGAGTGAAAAACAACAAAATATGAGGATAAACCATAGTATCTTGTAGACGGATAGGTCCAGTACTACGTTTCTGGCATCTGTTTGGGTTGTACTTAGCACAGCCTTTGTCATGGTAAAGTGTGTAGTCTTTGTCGACACACCACTCAGTGCTTTGATTTCACCCTGCTCTGAGATCTGTTGTGTCCTTGTCAAAGTGCCATGGGCCTTATTAGATATTTTTTAACACAATAGTGGAGCTGATGTTCTTTTTTCTCACAAATAAGTGGTGCCAAGTTACCTGGGCCCCCGGAGACAGTAATCACACTTTGTCTGTAGGTGGACATTTTTTCCCATATCTTATGTTTTTAGATAGCTCTTGGTGCTTTAACCTTTCTCACTTTTCACTTAATGAATCTGCACTGCAAATCAATAAGTTCCTCACAGTAAGTAGGTCTAAGGGGAATTTGGGAGAGCATGTCTTTCAATTCATTATTAACACTTTGATACAATAATGCTGCCTATTTTTCGTATGCTATTCTGATTCTCATATCGAACAATTAAATTGGGTAAGATGAAAACATATATATTTTACTTATTTTAGTCCCATTAACGATGATCATCTGTTGCCATAAGTGTAGGTCTGTTGAATTTATTTATTCAGTGATCAGTTTTATAGAGCACGGAATTACCGCAGAGTGTCCTGGTGCAAGCAAACTAATAGACTCTATACACCAACTCGCTTACTCAAATGTTCCAGGCGGGTCCTATTAAAGTAAATACATGGGTTTTCAGAGCCCTGTGAAATTTTAAAAGCTCGACCGCCAAGAGCAACTGAGGCCGGAATCTATTGTATGCCCGAGCTGTCACCACAGAGAATGCCCTTCCCCACAATCTTGCTTAGGTAACGTGATCAGACAGCCACAGATGGAGCAACCAAATCTGGGAATAATGTTTTAACAGATCTGAAATATACGAGGACTGATCTACTGGATAAAGAGCCTTATGAACCTTACAAAGGGCCTTGAAGTGGCATTTCTTAAAACCAGGAGTCAGTGTAGCTGTCTGAGTAAGGATGAAGCGCTTACAAATTTACTCATCCCAAAAATCAACGTGGCTGCCGTATTCTGTACAAGATGTAACCTCTGTTTAAGGTAATCCTGAAGCCCAACATAAAGGTCAGTTTACTTACAAATAGGGCTTGCACCAGCAGCTGCAGAGAATATTGAGGAATATACTGAACAATCTTTCTTAATTGTTTCATGACCAGGAAGCATGTGGATATCAACTTATTATTTTGATGCTCAAATGAAAGTCTGCTATCAAATAGTATGCCTAGGTTATGATCAGTAGATGCTGTTCCAGGCGTTATTCTAATTCTGGGGCCACCAGATAGAGGACCAGATCAAGGGATTATCAAAAATTAAAACGTCCGTAGGATGCCTTTCGATCTTCAAATGGTCAGTATCATAAACCAGCTGGCTATTCTTGGCAACTAGTGTCATCAAATGTGCGGCAGCATCCCAAGTCATATATAATAACTGTAAGGTAACAGGCTATTAGTTGTGTGACTTGCACAAGTAATGGGTCCACATTTGCCCTCCACTGAGAACCAAACACCCTATTGTAGCGTTTGACTCTGTCATGGAAGGTGGTGTGAGCTAGTAATCACCATTCTCTGGAACATGATAATAATGCTCAATAAATGATTGTCGAGTCAGTGCTTTTTATTTGGAAAAAGGGAAAATACATTCATTGCACAGACACTACTAAATAGTTCACAGTAATTTACAAATATACATGGGCTGATGGAAATATCTTTGGAGACATTGCATTTGACCCCTAAATGGTTATGACCACCAAATTCACAGCACACTCCCTTCACATGCAATACAGTACATAATCGTAAATGGGTGTGCCAGTTTGCATTAGGTCAATGTTGTCCTAGTTCAAGACTGGAATCACATACTATGGTAATATTTCATTCCATTACTGACTTCACTAACCATAATCCATCTTTACTTATTAAGAATAGCGAAGCATTTCAGTCATGTGCCCACATTACCAGTAGTAAAGCAATGCATCTTTGCATTATCAACAACAAAGCTCGACATCTCCTTCTGCACTGATAAGTAATTAGGCATGGCAATAAGGTGCTTGCATCACCAATAATAAACATTACAACCTATCAGGAACAAAGATTATATAAGCATTAACAAATCTTTAAGTATAGCATTTTCATCACCATTTTGAATAACACTCAAACAAAGCATTTTCCAGTATATCTGCTGCTCCTGCAGCTCCCCTACTCCCTTTTTTGGTTATTAGCGGTGGTCCTACTATTCTAGGGCCACTCAAGAAGGAAAATTGTGCTTTGGTCGATCTCAGCCCCATAGGGCAATATGGGGCACTTCCTTTTGAGTGTGCATATTATATTAGCGGCTCCGCCTGCTGGTTTAGATGTGTCATGTGGCTTCACGTGAGGCGGCATTTCCTTTTTATTTTCTTCTTTTCATTATTTTGGGGTTACCAGGTCCCACACAGACACAGGGGGTGGAACCACCCCTGATATGTAAAGAGCAGCAGCACTCCCTGTCCTTTTACTCTCCATCAGGGCCCAGAGGTGAGATCCTGGGCCCGTCTCCCACTCTTGCCTTCAAAGGAGTTTGATGGTGCTCCCGCATTCATTATGGCATTGGTGGCTGAGATTTGGGGCCCTCTAAATCCATGAACTGGCCTGGGGGTTGGGACCTCCAGGTCCTTGGAGTTCTGGGGAGGGGGCACCACACTTGCCCCCTGAAATGGTTAGAAAAGCGAAAATAGTCCTCACACCGACACCCCTGTGGTATTATAGACTTGATAGCGGTGCTCCACTCGCTCCATGTCCTCGCTGTGGAAATGGTAAAAGATCAAATCCTTCTGCTTATATCTCAGGCCTAGTTTTGCCATTTTGCTCCATCCTGGGCTTATTTTTCTCCTGTTGGCTAGCCCTAGCCACCTGGAGCCCATTCCTTAGGCCTCCTGGCCACTAAGGTGACAAGCTTTTTTAGGGAGCTGGTTACACTGACTCCCTGCGCCAGCCTTTCTCCTTCTTCTCCTCTGAGACTTCTCTACTCCTTGGTGCAGAAGTCCTATGCTTCCCCCAACTAGTCCTCAGGAGGCTTAATGGGACCAGCTTCACTGGTCATGGGGAGAGCCCCACTGGTCCTCCTGGCAACTGTAGTCAAAGCCTTTTTTCCAAATCAATGTCAGGGGGTTCCTCTTTCCAGTTGTCTATGGCTGCTGCTTCCAGTCCCAGTGTTCAGCAGAAAACACAACCAAGAGAGAGCTCTTTCCCTTGCTCAAGACCTCTTAAGTGGGGGCAGAAGGTTCCAGAAGTGACACACCTCTGGCCTATCCAAGGATGCCATATCACCTCTCCACCCCTATCCGAACCCTCCTTCACAGCATGGTGGGACAAGTCAAAATGGCGTCACCCAGGAGTAACTCATCACATCTCCTCTGGGGGCCTCAGCTCCACCCTTGCTGACATAACTGTCAGGGCCATGGTCACCAAATCTTCAAAGAGGAGCTCCCTCCTGTGTTGGCTCAAGAGGTCTCAGCTTCCTCCTTTGTTTAGAGGGCTTGGGCTGGCCCATCCTGGTACAGTGTGACAGCTGACTGATTGATGCAGATCCTTCATCTGCACTCCATTCCTCCCCAAGAGCAGAGTGAAGCACTGTTTATTTCAGCCTTTGTGTGGGGAGGCCTTTGTTCCTGCTGTTGGAGAGACATGTAATTAACTTGGCACAGCAGGGTGTAAAAAGTACTGGACTCTGATCCTGAGATGAACCAGAGAAATATCCTGGATGACTCATATGCTGCAGCAATATGTGCTTGGACCCCTCATATTTGGGTTTGGCAAACAGATTCTACTCCAGTTTGATATGTCACTTGTTTCTGTAGGCCAAAGGGAAGAAAAGCTGCACTCTAAGGCAGTCTTCCCCATAGGTGTATAATTGAGAGTCACTGCAAACAAGACCCTAAAACACACTGACTTTCCCTACGAGTGTACACTAACACGACGAGTCTTACCCTAGGTCAATATCCAATCCTGGACAGTCCCCTCTGCACTAGGCTACCAGCACCCAGTTACTGGAATGCACCTGAGAGACGCCTCGACACACACCTACCACATGTGTGCACGTGTGTAACCAGCCAGTTGCCCCTTCCCCTTGCTGAGTCACAAAGACATTATCTTAAAAGGTGGACACTGGCTGTAAATACGTGCAGTCCATTTACTGTGTAATTATCAGGGGTGAGTCATCAGTAATGGGGCTCATACACAGTAAAACGGATACATAACAAGTGGCCAAAAAGCCAAAAAAGGGACAGGTTTTATGACAAGAACATATAACCTAACAGTCACATACTACCACTTTGGCTAGATGATTGGCAGAAAGAGCAAGGTGGGACAAAAAACATGAGCTACATTGACTAAAGAACAAATTTACTTTTTGGGTATACCCTGTAAATTGGTCTGCCTCTATTTTTGGCATACCACATATCATTAGATTTCATATATACTGGAAACTAGATTTGATAATAGCACATAGTACAGAGTCTTTAACAAAAGAAGACTGTTTGAAATGGGTTTCTAAATTGGCCAGCCTGATTGATGAAGATATGTTAACTTGAGGGTATTCGCCATACCTGCTCCCGAACAACATCAGGATAGCAAGAGTCCAAGAAGACCTATTTGTAAAATCAGTAATATTGG